>NW_026575142.1:10000000-11332500 GCF_905146905.1 Nyctereutes procyonoides
CTTAACTTTTTATATAATCGTAAGATGACAAATAAAACAGCAACTTCTATAAAATATCTGGAGAAGAAATCTACATACATAATACCTACACACATATGTTGCCAGATCTTTAAATTATGTGCAATTTTGCTAGATCTTAACGCCTAGCAAAGATTAATGGAAATATCTAAAAGAAATACTGGGTCTTGAAGTGGATTATTTTAGAACAAAGCAGAAATTTCAGAGACTAAGATCAATGCCTAGAACATTATACCATTTGTGAATTACAATGTGTCCTCAGGTTCTTATACACTTTTAAAACAAAGAAGATGATGGTGGATATATTTACTTACTTACTTACTTACTTACTTACTTACTTACTTACTTTATTTATTTATTTATTTATTTAATATTTTATCTATTTATTCATGAGAGACACAGAGAGAGTGAGGCAGAGACACAGGCAGAGGGAGAAGCGGGCTCCACACAGGGAGCCTGACGTGGGACTTGACCCCGGGACCCCAGGTTCACGCCCCAGGCAGAAGGCAGGCACTAAACCGTGGAGCCACCCAGGCGTCCCGGATATATACTTTTAAAATGAAGAAGATGATGGTAGAATTTCTGTGAATAAAACCACTTTAAAAAAGACTATCTGTGAAGTCTTCATATACAACTCTAGGAACTGTTCTTTTTATCCCTTCTCATAATCCATTTTAAGTAGAAAATTCTGGACACTATCAGATCCACTTCAGAATGTCCAGAATTCTAAAATCTTTCAAGGTTACTTGTATGAAAATAGCAAGAAAACTATGAAGGATAGCATTATGTATCTAAAACTGCACCAGTATTTTTTTTTTAACTGCACCAGTATTGAATTTAATCTAGGCACCACACTAAAAGCTGCAAGGAAAGAAAAATGAGAACAGATAGTCATATAAACTTTGCAATGATGAAATACTACAATACAAACACTAGCAAGGTTTAAGTCAGCTACAATATTTAAGTGAGCTGCACCCTAAATACAATTTTATTTTCTATGTAAATTTTAACATGGTTATTAAACTTCCATCAAGAGATTGCTTTCAGATGACAAAATTTTGACTTTGTCATAAACTTTTTAAACATTTATCTTTTGAATAGTAACATTTTTTCTGAATAATAACATTTATCAATAAAATGTTTCAATACAACATTGAGATTTATGCAGATCATTCAAAAGAACAAAATTTAATATATGTGCATAACATTTTTGCTATTATTCACTTTTAATTGGACAAATATTTAATTTTACAAAATCACTCAAAATACACATTTCACCCAACAAAATGACTAGATTCTTATTTTGAACACTATACAATTTATTTACTCATCTTCAATACTAAAGGTGAGATAATTCAATCTATATTTTAAAAAGTCATTATCAAATCTAAAGAGTCAGTACTAGCTAATTTTGTATACATAGCATAACAAAAACCTATTGACTTACTTTTATAGAATCCTGTGATGTCTAACTTACCTTCACATGTCTTATCTAATATAATAAACAACCCCAGCAGGGTGGCAGAACTAGTGTCACCCATTTTTCAGATGAGTACATAGGAACCAGAGAGGTGAAAAGACTTGTCTAAGGTCATATAACTGTTAAACAGATAAAACTAAAAGAACTAGGATCAAGATATCCTGATTGCTAGATCAGCAATATTTCAAAACAACACAAAGCTTCCCAAAAAATCACTTAACACACATACACTATACCACACACACACAGCTTTAAAGTCATATTTGAAACAAAAATTACATGAAAACTCTCTATTCACTGTATACTTACAACATAAAATAAAAAATATATAATCTGGGCAATTCCAAATCTTGGTATAAAGGTATTTTTGTAATTCGGGTATGCTTCTAAAAACTAAAGCAGTTTCTGAAATACTAAAGAAAGACCAATTTCCTAAAATGTTCTTATCAAAACAGGCATATTAACTTGGTTTTTTAAATTTACTTTTATTCTTATTTCTTTTTTTACATAGGCTCCCACGCCCAGCATGAAGCCCAACATAAGGCTTGAACTCATGAGCCTAAGATCAAGACCTGAGCTAAGGGGATCCCTGTGTGACTCAGCAGTTTAGCGCCAGCCTTCAGCCCAGGGAATGATCCTGGAGTCCCGGGATCGGGATTGAGTTCTGCATCAGGCTCCCTGCATGGAGCCTGCTTCTCCCTCTGCCTGTGTCTCTGCCTCTCTCATGAATAAATAAATAAAATCTTAAAAAAAAAAAAAAAAGACCTGAGCTAAGATCAAGAGTTGGACACTTAACCAACTGAGCCAGCCAGGTGCTCCAGGTTTATCAACTTCCAATAAGACATATAAAACCTGATTAGACAAAGTTTCTTTTCTTAATACAATAAATACAATATATAACATACATATTTATATGTTTTGGGTTAAGCACACCAGTAATATATAAGAAAGAATTCAGAGCCCTTCTGTTATTATTAGAAAAACAAACTTTTTTCAAAGACTTTATTTTTAAGTAACATTAAGACACAACGTGGGGCTCAAACTCCCAACCCTGAGATTAAGAGTCACATACTCTACCGACTGAGCCAGCCAGGCACATCTCTCCCCTACAAAAAAACAATTTTTAAATTCCTAACAACTTATAATTTCCATCTCCTATTGCCACCTAGATTCTATTACTCCTATAACTATAGCAAGTGTTATTAATGAAAACAACCAGCATAGGCACACATAGATCAGGAAATGGGGGGGGGCACATATTACGTTTAGTACAATAAATCTGTAGCAGGGGACACCTGGGTGGCTCAACAGTTGAGCATCTGCCTTTGGCTCAGGGCATGATCCTGGAGTCCTGGGTTTCGAGTCCCACATCAGGCTTCCTGCCTGGAGCCTGCTTCTCCCTTTGCCTGTGTCTCTGCCTCTCTCTCTCTGTGCCTCTTATGAATAAATAAATAAAATCTTAAATAAAATAAAATAAAATTTGTAGTGGAATTCAATCTATGAATTTCTAAATATAATAAATATGCAGGCCTTGATAAAATCTTGGTTTGAAAAGAGTATCCACAAAACACATCTTGGGTATAACTGAAATAATCTGATTGTAAAATGAATATTGTATATCATTAAGAAATTACTGCTGATTTTCTTAGACATGATAATTGTATTGTGGCTATGAAGAAAAACACCTTTATTCCTACATGTATGTATAAATATTTAGAGGTTGAGTGCCATGATGTCTGCAAATTAATTTTAAATGGCCCAGAAAACATATACACAAAAATAAAACAGCAAAAAGTAAATTGTTGAATATATTAGATATATAGGTGATTACTATCATTTTTTTAAAGTTTCTGTATGCGGGCAGCCCGGGTGGCTCAGCGGTTTGGCGCTGCCTTCGGCCCAGGGTATGATCCTGAAGACCTGGGATGGAGTCCCATGTCGGGCTCCCTGCATGGAGCCTGCTTCTTCCTCTGCCTTGTGTCTCTGCCTCTCTCTGTGTGTCTCTCATGAATGAATAAATAAAATCTTTTTAAAAAATAAATAAATAGATAAATAAAAAATAAAGTTTCTGCATGCTTAAAGCTTTCAAATTAAAAGATTGGAAAAATAAGTAAGAAAGCTTCAGGGCACTTGGTATATGTAACAACTGATATTCAATAATACCGAACATGATTTTAACTTGACAGCTGAGTCACATAACTAGTGAGTCATGTACTGCTCCTATTTATACTGAGGTAGAGTAGATGGCTACAGACATTTATTACAAAAGAATAAAAAGCTAAAGAAAGTTTATTGAATCTATGTAATAAATACTAGTTTTCAATACTGTTTTAATTATCAAAATCAAAACAACAGCTTTATTAAGTCCATTTTAATAGTGTCATTTTTTTAAGTTGGTAAATGAGTTTTTAGTTATCATCACAAGTAAATTCCATAAGTAAATTCCCATTCTCTCTCTCATAAAGTAAACTCTCAAATTAAAAAACAGCATCTAGATTGCTTTATGATTCTCTGGTAATTGATAATTTGTAAATGATTGTGCATCATTCTAAAAATACAAATCAAGAAAAGTCTCTTAGTGTTTTATATGAAAACTTGCCACTATAACTAATTAAATTCCTATAATCAAAAAACCAAAATAATATTACTATTTTTAAAAAACAACAACATTCAATCTAGGTAACTCTACCTATGGTTAAGATCAGGTTGTTTCAACTGCTATAAAACCTCATTTGAAAAACCTAAAAATATTTCCTTTAAAAATCAGAGACATCACAAATTCTGAGAATTAGAGCTCTAAATTCATTTCCACACTATTCAGTTATGCTGAGTATTCCACAGACGAGAAAAGGGTGACAGGGGTCCTTGAGTTAAAGTGACCCCTGGTGGTATGTGATCAGAACTAATCTGAGAGGGAATAGTTTTACCAAGTAATTTTATTGGTGGGTTAATAATACACATGCAGGGAATTTAAGGAACACTCAAACAAAATTTGCTTACCCAAACTAGAGGTAATGAAATAATTTACTTCCTACTATGATAAATCTATCTTTACTAGAATCTCTCATGTCATTAGACTTGTATCCAAGTATACTTTATACTTAGTAAATAGTCTGAAAAGAGGTGAGAAATTCATTATGGAAAATAAGGAAATATCATTTATCTTTGTTTTATCTGAGCAAAGAAGAAATAAATCGCCACACTGACCTCAGAGTACAAGTATAAGATTTGCCAAGTCAAATTGCTGGCAATTTCTTCCCTTTAATGATGCTACAAATAGGAATTTACTTGAATATATAAACTGAAAAACAAAAGCCACCACTCTGATTCATCTTAATTACTGAGAATTCCCTATACTAACTTAAAAAGCAACAGATTTCTCAATCCAAAGATTTTCTCCAAAAGATAGTATCTATAAGAAACCCATCAAAAGATTTCTGCAAAATTTGTTTTTATGGAACTAAGGCATATCTCTTTCTTATCACAGGAAAATCAGAACTTGCAATGCAGACTGATACATTATTTGTGAAGGTATCTTAGTTTACTAGTTATTGGCAAATCAATATTAAAATATTTCAAATGTCAGCATTTCTACTATTCCAATTTCATAGAGATAAAATATAAAATATAAGCACTGAATGGTAGTCCTATATTTCTGGTACCTTGGTTAACATATGAATCCTCTTTGAATTGAAAAGGCTTTTTTATTCAAGAAGTAAATCAATCATTCTGTGTAGACTCTAGAACAGCCCAAATTCCTGAGCCTTAAGTTTATTTTGAAGATAGTCTAGCAATCTCATACTATATCAGAAGCCAAAGCTCCAATACCAAACTGCTTGTACCTAGTCATACAAAAATTCAAACACCTAAAATTTATCATGATATATACCATATGAGGTGATTACTGTAAGAAACCATGTCTATTGAACTTACACAATATCCAATGGATTTGTTGGCTATAAAGTTAAGAGCACACTATCTCACATACAAATACATACAAAAAATAAATTGATAAATAAGTTCAAAAAAAGGTATGTGAAGAGAATTCTGCTAACTGCAATTTCTAGGCAGAAAAACTTAAAATGTAGACAAGTAACTGGTTCTTCCTCAGAGCTGATACCACAGATGAAATCAGACAGTATTCAAGGCCACTGGTATAACTGATTAGCCCTACTGGAAGCGACACACTTGCTTCCAGCTAGGAGTCTACATTATAGACAAGAGAATTCTCTCTTGGTTTTAAAGAATGAAACAATACATATTATAGAGTAGATATTTCCTTCTGTTTATATTAAGAGAAGAGCCAAAAGTTAATGCCAAACAGTCTCTGGTTCATCATTCTCATTTTTCATTTTATAAAGGTGTAATGACTTTTGCTGAGTAGCTCCTAGTTGAGACCATGTCTTGTAACTGTCCTCAAGTTTAATATACTCTGCTGGGTCCCAGAGTACAGAATCCAGTTAATCAAACATTTGGCTAGGTTATTTTCTCTGCTTCAGAGGGAGAAAAGAGCACACGCACACACACACACACGTGCACACACACTCATTTAAAATAATGATGCTATTTCCATATGTAACAAATTGTTTCCAAGAATTACCATTGAATACAAAGAAGTTTTAATTATTTGATAATATAAGTGCTAAACCTAACTTCTTTTAATTTATTTCAACCCTTCCAGGATATATCAAGCTTAAGACAGAACAATTCAAAACTGAGATATAACAGTCAAACAGGAACTTTGTTTTTCTTTCCAAATTAAGGTCTAACCTCTAAAGTAAAAAACTCTTGTTATCAATTTAAAATTGCTTAAAATAAAAGTGATAGTAGATATAATGGGCCACCCCTTGTCAAAAGGTAGGTAGAAAAAAGATGCCTGTTAATCTATAATTCTAAAACCCTCATTTTAATACTGAGACAGTTTTCAGAGGAATGCACACTGCTCTGTACCACACTTACAGTGTTTTCAGTTAATGAAACAAATGGCCCTCCCTCAATACCATAGGGCAACTTGTAAATTTTACTGGGAAGTGGAAGGGGAGATCCCAGCCTTCAAAAATTGCTTTTGCGCTTATTTCAACACTTTTTCCTTAAAACTTTATAAAAATCTCACTGCCTTCTTTAAACGAACAATAAGAGAATAATAAAATACACCTGAAACTGCTATTCTGGTTAAAAAACACTATTTCCCCTCTCCTTAGAGGTTACTGCAGGAAATCTATTTTCTCAGAAAGTCTTAAAAATCACTTACTTACCCATCTACTAAGTTGGAAATTATACTGGACTGCCATTTATAAGATAGAACCACATTAATCTTCCACTAAATCTTCCTTTCTAGCCTCTCACCAGGCTGTGAAGTATTGAAAGAGGACAATCCTCACATGGACAAAGATTAGATGATAGACCTTAGTAGGAATCCTTCTGCTGTCAGAATAAAGTTGCTTAATTTTTTTCCTTCAGTAGGAATAGTGATGAAAATATACAAAGAGCCCACTTTGCTACTTGTAAACAAGCATGTAAACAAGACTTGTAAACAAGCATCCAAAACAGTTTCCCATTTCAAAGGCAACCTGATTCTGAAAATATCACAAAAATGGAAGTGCTCTGAAATGACAGTGAGAAATTACAAGCAGCCAACTCATTATTCAATCAAGAATTTGGCACAATCATAAGCCACGTACCATCTATTTTAATGGATCTTAATTCTCCTGCTATCAGCTGAAATTCCAAATTGCAAATTGAACAACTAGTGCCAAAATCTGATCATTTTCTCAATTTCTCTGCCTGAGAATACTGTTGCAAAGCAGGGCAGCACACACAGTTCTATTCTTGACCTATGAGTTTTGTACATTCTGTAAACTAATATGTAAATGTCCCTAAACCATAATAGAAGCATTTATCCATTTCCAGGGAAGGTAAGCGTTAATGCTTATGTATCTGTGCCGAAGTAACATATGTATGTTCCCAAAGAGAATATTTCCAAATTATGGTACCTAATCTAATTGTTTCATTCATACAAGCAACACATGAGAATAAAATTTTATCTAGGATTTTTTTTAATAAATTAATTTTTTTATTGGTGTTCAATTTACCAACATATAGAATAACACCCAGTGCTCATCCTGTCAAGTGTCCCCCTCAGTGCCCGTCACCCACTCACCCCCACCCCCCGCCCTCCTCCCCTTCCACCACCCCTAGTTCGTTTCCCAGAGTTAGGAGTCTTTATGTTCTGTCTCCCTTTCTGATATTTCCCACACATTTCTTCTCCCCTATCTAGGATTTTTAATCAGTTTCAAGCAAGGCAAGCTTCCTAGTTGCATGGTATGTATATCTTTTAAAATTGTCTATTACTTTAATAACCAAGTTATTAAAACTACAGATTAGAAAGGAGCTTTCTTTTGATGTCTTTAACCACAGAGTGATACTTTCTATCAACCATCACCTATGTTTATGCCAAACCATATATCCAATACAGTTCTGTATCAATTTAGATTATGGTCACTGGTGAATATCCAAAGAATTTTTTAAAACGAATAAAGGGGCAATTTTTACTGACTTATGTAAAGATGAAGGAAAATTTCACTCCCTGCTTTTCATTAGCACAAGTAATTCTCTGTTATTTTCTACCAGGGGCATATTAAATTGTACCCAAAATCACATCAGATTATAGAAACTATGTTTAAATCCAACATTTCAATAAAATTATAAATTTAGGATTTTAATACATTTGTACATCATTTGTCATTAATTAAACCTAAGATATATTTACATATTTGCAATATGGAAAAGCAGGAAAGCACAAAATATGTCTACCTCTACTTCAAATATCATGTTATAACAACACTTTTTAGCAAGTCTAATGAAATCTGTGTTCTACAGAGTGGAGATCTTGTGAAGGGGCAGATTTGGCCAACATAGGTTGAATGCAACCTCAATGAGATCTTTCGTTGGAAATACATATAAATCAGATAGTTTTATAAATTCCGTAATTATTTTTTTAAAAAAATCTAATTTGGCATTCCTGCTTATTTCGCCATAAAAAACCAAGTCAACAATGGTCAATTAAAAAGATGTCACTTAAAACAAGAGAGATAATGAAAAGTGAAAAGACACCAAAAGACAAAGTGAAAAGACACCAAAAAAAAACCAAAAAAACAAAAGACACCAAAAAAACCAAGACAACAATGGTCAATTAAAAAGATGTCACTTAAAACAAGAGAGATAATGAAAAGTGAAAAGACACCAAAAGACAAAGTGAAAAGACACCAAAAAAATAAGATAGAAATTAATATGAAAATATAACTATGAAAAAAAAAAGAAAATATAACTATGGAAAATGGTTTGTTCTGATTTTTAATTGGTGAACTTAGTTATTTTCTAAACAAAACAAAATAAAAACAAAGAACATAAAAATCTAGCTTTCTATTCTTCTGGGTTTTAACTAATTCACAGGCAAAACCATAACGCTTTGCAAGTAGTTCCTTTATTCTTTAACAACTGAGCTATCTTAAATTTGAAATTATTTTCCTTTGCCTCTAAGTGTGGAAAGTTTTAGTAACAAGTATCAAAACACACTTGAACTTCACTGCTCAGTGCTTAGCTATTATGTTAGAATAACAAATATTTACTCCTAAAGCTTATCTCCACTCTCCTTTATTCAATAATCCTTTTAAATATTATAAATATTTAATATTACATTAATTATACATAATATACTAATATTTAGTAATATATGTTTATACATTTACTATTAAAAACTTTTAAATATTACACCATCTCATTTTAGCAAATATAGCAGAATACTAACTATATATTCTAGTTCCTTAACCATAACATAATATTCCCAAATTCTAGGAATTAGGAGCTCTTCTTGTAAAAATTTCAACTATTAACATTTGCTTTTGCTTTAACCACCAAAGTAACCTACCACAAGTTCAAGAATGTTCAGTCCAGAACTATACTTCTTTATTTAAACTCTTCCCTAACCCAGCAGTAAGACAGTCAAGATTAAGGGGCCTATGGCTAAAAGTACTGACAAAGGAAACAATCCAACTGATAAGTAACGGAAGCTACCTGGAAATTACAAAAATCGTCTTTGTCAACACCAAGATTAGGTGACCATATAGCTGAACTTCCTGCAGATGGAAAACTGACAGAAAAAAAAATGAATGTTTCAGAAGCAAAACTAAGTGTATGAAATCAAGAACACTGGAAATGGTAAATATGTGAGTAAATGTAAAATATTTCTGCTTATTTTAAGTTTCTTTAAGACATTTATAGTGGTTGTCTTGGGATGGTGGGAAGATAAGACTCTTGACCACCTTCCATTTCAATACTTTAAAAAGTCCACAATGAATATGGAGTATTTGATGGATACCATTCCTTTGCCTCATCAGATCCTCCCTTCACTCTGCTCATGATACCTGGATGCTGACCTATATGGGTCACATCAGAAAGTTCCCTTGCCCTCAAGATTCTAGTTGCATATAGCTGATGGAAAGTACAAAAGAACTCTAGGAATTTGGAGAAAGCAAGAAGAAAAGGCTAGAGTGTATTCCCTTGATAGCCTTCCTGCTGGGAAATGTTGAAATAAAAAATTTTTAAAAAACAAATGTAGTTCAAACAATGAACCAAATGCCTAAAGAAATGGAAGAATTTCTACACTGATAAACAGAACATAGAAATAAAATTATGTGGCATTATCTGGTCTTTTAAAAATTCTTGATAATATATCTTTTTTTTTTTTTAAGAAGGGAAGAGAAAATGGGAATTCCTCTTGACTTAGAGATAAATATATTATGTAATATTATGCTGTATTATGTTATTTAATTTAAGCTATAGCTTAGGTAATATTATAAAACAAAGTAGGGCCTGGTAGTAGCACATTCTAAGAATTGATAGAGTCTGATTATCTATACTTAACTTCTATATTTTTTGGATCCCTGACATTCAGCCATTTATTTTAATTTCAATAAATGCCTTAGTTTAAGGAAAATTATATATTACTTCAAATTAATCACAAAATATCTTACCTAAAAATAATTTTAAAAACATAACATTCATTAAAGGCGGAGTCATTCAAAGCCATCAACCCAAGTACATATCTTACCTTGGCTTAAAATCACACAGCACTCTTTAAACCAAGAAATAACGAAATAGCAACTGCACTTACAGGGATGATTTTACATTACCTTTTCATATAGAACTGGTTAAAAACCACATATATAACACAACTAAATATGAAGATTGTATGTGACATATCAAAATCAATTACGCAGTAGAATTTTAAAAATATAAATATAGATGGGTGGGTTTTTGTTGTTTTGATTTTTTTTTACCTGTTTTGCAATTTCTCTTAAACAGGCTACTCCTTGTTCAAAATTAGGGAAAGCTACTGAGCCATACTTTTGGTATTCAGGGATTGGTCTGATTTTTATTGTAGCTTCTGTTATCACACCAAGAGTTCCTGAAAAAGAAGGGGGAATAATCCAATATATCACATGCCAATTTTCTAAATCATATTTAAATCTATTTTATCTATTTATTTTATTAATTTATTCTATTCATATTTAAATCTATTTAATCTATTCTATGTGGGGAATAATGGCTACTCAAGTCTTTTTAGAAAAACAACTAAACAAATTTTGTACTTTCTAAAAAGGTTTTGGAATACATTATTCTTATGTTATGTATAAATACTTTAAAACATTTTTAAGGTAACCTTCCTCCAAGAAGGTTACTTTTAAATCATTTTAAAAGTATTATAACATATTAAACGAAAAAAATGTGAAAAACGACAAGTTTGTATATCTCACACATTCAGACAAAAGTATATTCTGGTATTTGTGCCTACTTTTACTGTGAGAAAAACGTGGTGGGGCAAAAAGAAACTTCTATGAGAATTTAAAATGACAGAAAAAAAATAGAGGGACTGTTATTACCTTGCTTCTTTCCTAAGAATTCATAAAATGACAATGGCAATACTGAGATGCCCTTGTAAGACACAAAACCCTCTAGATGTTAGAGACAAAATAGTTACCATAAATATCTAGTACAAGAGAACCACCAAAGAAACAAATGCTCTTTCCTTTATTATGCAGAGGAGGGACAAATCAAAGAGTTGAAAAAAGCAAGTTATATAAACTATATTCTATGAGATCTAAATAACTATGCTAAAATATTTGAAGAGACATGGTTAAAAATGATTATATTCATGAAGCCAAGCTTTTCAAATCAGTGATTTCTGAAGTACAAATGGTATAAATTATTAATACTATTGGTAAATTTTCTGAGAATCATGAAAAAAAAATAAAGGAAATCTTTGAATTGCAGAACTTAAATAATACTAGAACACTATAAATAAATAAAAAGTATCACAAAAATCAATGCTTCCAGTATATAATACATCCAAAATGTCAATGTAAAATATAAGACTGAAAACTAAGAAGTCACAAAAAGTAAATTATATTAGATCACAATATATTCATCACATATACAAATGATTGTCTATTGAGATATCAAATATGACCCTATTATAATTTGTAAAATCACAAAAACTCTTTAAGTCTGGCTCGATTACTATTTAAATATATATCTTGTGAATTTTAAAAGGAAACAAAAAGGACTAAGCTTTATCTTTTATTTTAGCATCTTTACTGAGATATAATTCATAAACCATAAAATTCATCCATTTAAAGTGTAAAACTCAATAGTTTTTAGTATATCCACATATATATGCAATTATCATTAAAAATCTAAGATTAGAAGGCACCTGGGTGGTTTAGTTAGTTAAACATCCAACTCTTGATTTCGGCTCAGGTCACAATCTCAGGGTCGTGGGATAAAGCCCCACATCAGGCACTGTTCTCAGTGCAAAGTCTGTCTGTCTCCCTCTGCTCCTTCCCCATCCCCTCCCAAATAAACAAAATCTTTTTTTAAAAAAAATCTAAGTCTAGAACACTTTTATCACCTCCAAAAAAGAAACTGCACCCATAAAACAGCATTCCCCATTTCCCCACCACACATACACTTCAGCCCTAGACAACCACTAATCTATTAATAGTTTTATAAATTTGCCTACTCTGGAAATGTCATATAAATGGAATTTTATAATATGTGGTCTTTTGTGACTGGCTTCTTTCACTTAGATAATGTTTTCAAGGTTTATCCCTGTTACGGCATGTATTAGTACATCATTCCTTTTTAATTGTGGACTATTATTCCATTTTGTGTATAACTTATTTTGTTTATCCATTCGTTAGTTGATGGACATTTGGGTTTCCCCATTTTCTTAAAACTAGATTACCAGTTTAATATAAAACGATACTACTCAGGCAGAGCCATGATGAAAAAAAAAAAAGATGCATAAGAGCAAAGTATGAAGGAAGGGGCTCAGAGTTTCCATGCCCTTTCCAGATGCACCACCCTCCCAAGAACCTCCGTGCATTCACCACTCTGGAAGCTCTCTGAAATCTGCATTTTAGTGATTTTCATGGAGGCTTCACTACACAGGCATGATTGATTAAACCACTAATTTAAGGTCTAGTTCCTCTCCTCTCCTCTCCCTAGAGCTGAAAGTTCCATAGGTTTCCACCTTTAGGCTACTGCATATGAATAATGCTACTGCGAATATACATACAAATTTACATACATATTTTTGTGTGGATGTGTATTTTCCTTTCTCTGGAATATATACATGAAGATTTTTTTAATTTCAGAAAAACCTTTGATCCTATTCTACATAACCCTGCCTTCAGCTACCTTTTCCTAAAGCAACATTCCAGGCAAGTACTACCCAGAGGTTGCGGGGAGAATGGGGAGGAGGTTAGTTCACTTCTACCTATCCTTAGCTGGTGGGACAGAGCTCTACTTGAAGTGACGCACTAATACTGAAGTCCCAACTGCTCTTAGTCTCGCCTGTAAAGAGAGGGTATCTTGTCAGGAGAAGGAAACCAAGATCTGTTTTCTTTCTCCCTTTTCCCTAGCACTAAGCTACTGGAGTAGGGCTATCCTCAAGAGAAAAGCATGCCACTGCTCCCCTCCGGAGCCATAGCTCAGAGGCACCGAGGCTCAGAAACTTATTCTCAAGGAGCTGAGGAGGGAGGAGGAAAGGGAACACAAGTCAAAAAACAGCTCCTCATATCTTTCCGAAAAAAAAATTACTTTGTTTGCAACAAACAGAGCATGGAGAAGTTTAAGCCTAAGAACACTCTCAAGACAGTGGAGGATGTGGTAAAAGGCAACTGGGAGGACACAGGTAAATTTATTGGAGACCAAGACAACATGGAAGGCCAGCTAGTTTCCCTGCATAGAAATAGTGCAGAGGACTTCAACTATGCTCAGAAAAGAATCTCAAACACTAACCTCAGGAACTATCCCTTCTAAGAGATATACTTTGAAGTGGGTGAATTTTATGGTATGTGAATTAGATTTCAATAAATTCTCCAAATGAATTACAAATGAAACTTCCGAGTTATTTTCTTTAAGGAGCTAACAGTTATACATTTTACTAATAGGAAAAAAATTTTTAAAGGTATCTTAGACTATAAAGAGTCTAAAGGTTTAAGTCTAAACTTCTAAACCTTTTTCAGAGAAAGGCAAAAGGTTGACAGGTAAATTATAATGTCTTCTCATCCACCAGAACAGAATTATCTATCACACTTGTTCTTTCCTATTAATACAAGTTGTATCACTTTAATTTTTTAAGTCGCTAATATTCCTGCCACTATACTGACCCCATCACTAAACTTACTTTCTTTTTTTTTTTTTTTTTTAATTTTCTTATTCTTGAGAGACACAGAGAGAGGCAGAGACATAAGTGGAGGGAGAAGCAGGCTCCCTGTAGGGAGCCCTATGCGAGACTTGAGGCCAGGAACCCAGGATCACATCCCAAACCAAAGGTAGATGTTCAACCACTGAGCCACCCAGGTGCCCCTTATTTGTAATTCTTTCGACTCTTTTCAACATTTTTAGAAGCTCTCAGTAGCCCTGGAATTTAAAAGTTGTTTCTTCAAATAAATTGAAAATTGACAGGCATATACTCCTAACCACAGGAATCATCTTCTCTATTTACTCTACTCTGACCACAAATTACAGAAACCTTTAATACTTGATGAAACTCAAAAGTCACCAGATCAAAATTCATAAAGGAAAAGGTCAGTATAAGCTGTGACTGCAGAGAGGAATACTTTTCTACTTAAAACTAAACTCCAAGTTCCCAGGTTTTTGTGAAATCTTTCCTTTTATGAGAAATGGAGACATTCAAAAATATTTCTTTGAATTATAGTATATAATATCATCTAACTATAACTTAAATATAATCCAGGAAAAAGACGGAAACCATTTAAATGCCAATCAATGAGGATCTAGTTAAATACATCAGTGTACATTCAGTAAGTGTCAAAAAGAATGAAGTGGCTCTAAATGTAATGATACAGAGTAAGCTTTATAAAAGTGTAAAGCAAATAATAACCTCCCACTTGTGCTTTTAAAACTGCATACATATATACTTAAATAATAGCAATAAGTGTTTACTCTGAACAAAGGAAATGATTGGAAGACAGGGATAGAAGGCATATTTTCCTTAAACATACTTCAGTACCTTTGGAATCGTGTATATTTGTCCATATTTCAATTTTGTATATGTAATTACTTATTCAAAAGTTGAGTTTTAAAAATACAAATATCTTTACATTAGCAAACTTCCTTTAAAATTCTAATTGTACATCAAAATTCTAAGGTACCAGCAAAAAGTGTCCATGTCTTAAACTTCTACCTATCTGCATTGCCTCCTATGTAGAGCAGGCACTCTAAAGTAGTAAAGCCCACCATTACCAGTGACATCAAAAATAAAAATAAAATTAGTAAAATGAGACTACACTATTGCAAGATTAATGAAATGTCCAAATTTGAAATGTCCAAAGTCTTCAACTATCCTGCTATGGGCCTATAGGGGGTCCCACTGTGAAAGCAAAATCATCCAGGTCTCAAATGCAGTTTGACAGAGGGCAATTTCCATTCAGACTTATATTCAAATTAGCCTACCATAAATGGATGTATCTAAATTCACTTAATCAAAAGGCTGATTTCTGTTGTGTTTTATTATATTTATTGATACTTTTGCTTTGGGCATATTTATGTCAGTGGAGTGATATAAAAGACTTGGATTACTTATCATTTGATTTTATGTACAGCATACCACTTTATACATTTTTATATTTTGTATCTACTTCATATAAGTGTTTATAAATAACTCCATAATATGACATCATAGAGACTTATATATCATTCACTTTTCTGTTTTATCAAAACTATCTTGCAATAAATTTAAGAATTTAAGAATTTTCCAAATATAATGTTTGCTCTCAAGATAACTGAAAGCTTCAATTGCTATTTGATATAAAATGCAAGTATTTGCTTAAAGTAAATAAAATCTTTTGTAATTTGAAAATATACTTTCAGGAGACTTCAGGACTAAGAATGGTAGTTATTTGATTTTGAATCCTATTTTCTCTCCCAAAACATAAAAATCAACAAGAAACACAAAACCACAAATAATATTGAAACAAAACTTTCAATATTGCTAGGGGACAAAAAACACTTTGACCTTCACATTACCTGTTAAGTAGAAATAAAATGAAAGAATTCCAAAAGACCTTCTATAGCCTTCCACCTGCTGCAAACTTGTAAAGGTAGAAAGTAAGGGGAGGCTTAAAAGATTTCATAAGAAATAACAGAGAGTATCAGAGGATCTGGAGGAAACAAAGACAAAATCAACCACAGATAGCAAAAGTGCAACAATAATGCCAAAATCCTGTACAGGGAAATCCATAGCCCTGGCTATGGGGAAGGGAAAAAAACGGGAGGGAACTAGAAATGGCAGCCTTGGAGAAGCAAGGGGAGTATTTTCAGGGAAGTATCATATTCAGAGAAGTGTGGTAATTCTTGGAGACAAAGTAATGAAGGGAAAGAATGAAGTAAGAGAGAGAAATTAAAGATCCTATAGAAATAAAAGAGAAAGAAGACATGCCAGGCCTTCTCACACCAAAAATACCACCATCCACAAAACAAGTAGCACAAAAGAGGGTTGGAGTGACAGAAAAGGACATTCCCAAACTAGGAACACTTTCTAAGTAATAAACAGCAACAGAAAAAAGCAGAACAAATCCACAAAATCTACTGCAGAAAGTCAGAAAATGTAAGTAAAAGCTTTCTGTTGATGAAAAGTCTCTCCCCTAAACCAACCACAATATTGAAAAAGATAGTAACAAACATCTCAAACTGAATTAAATATTATCAAGCAAGCATTTGGGGATATTAAAAGGAATATCTGAATCAGAAATACAAACATTAAAAATGTAGATGGACAAAAAAAAAAAGAAGAAGAAATGAAGTAAAAGGTGATTAACCATAGGAAAGAAAAAGAACAGCAGCAGCAACAACAATAAAAATATATGAAAAATGAAGGTAAGTTATATGGTATCCAAAGGAGAACAGAGAATAGATCCAAATGAAGACAAATAAAGGGCACTGAAGAAAAGCAATAAAATAACCAAGAGAATGAAAAGAAAATAAAGAAAGAAGTTGGGAAAAAAGGGTCAGGGATATAGTGGCTGAAATGCAAAACACAGTCAGACATAAGTACAATTGGTGTCCCTGAAGAAGAAATATCAAAACAATAGGTGGAACCCCTAATACTTAACACTACAATCCCCAAAAAATTTTCCACAAAGATTAAAAAACCTAAATAGAAACACAGAAAGGCTCCACTGAGTACCACACAAAACAACCTAGGACAATCAACCCTGAGCTATAAAAGTGGTAGACTCCAATAATAGAGAAAAAATCCTCAGGACACCCAGGCAAAAAAGCTACAAACAAGCTACAAAGGCAAAAGAACTAGCATTAGATTTCCTTAAAACAACATATAAAACGAGGCAACATTGGAGCAGCATTTTCAAGAAACAAGGAAAGAAGTACTATGCATGGATATTATAACCACTCAAGCTGTCCTGCAAGTGTCAAGGTCACACAAAAGGTAAAATTAAACAAAAGGACTGATAATAAGCATTTCACACTTGAATTTCAACATAGAGCAAAGGCTAAAATAAATGTGGGTCATGGGCAAAAAATAATAAAAATGTCGTTTTAACCATTTTTCAAATAAAAGAGCACATTATTTTAAGTTACTGTGAATTCCATACATAAGAAAAGAATGCAATGCATTCCAGTGACTTTGACTATCATAATTTTCATTATATTGATCATGTTACAGCATCTAAAATGGAAGGAAGCTAATTGAAAAAAACTCATTATGAAAAATTCCTAACACACAAGACAAAAACACTAAATTTAACACATTCACATGTAGAACTTAGTAGGATCAGGAAAATACATCTTTTAACGATAATGCTTTCAAGGCTGTCATCAAATGGTTTAATCAGAGCCAAAAAAAATTTTTAAGCTTGAGGAAAAGTTTATGATTCACATGTAAGGCAGTGAATCATATTTAGATAGTTCAAAATAACAGATAAAAATACGTATTACAAAAAGAGTATGAACTTGTTGTGATGAGTACCAGGTGATATATAGAAGTTATAAATCACTGTATCATACTCCTGAAACTAACATTATACTGTATGCTAACTGGAATTTAAATGAAAACTTTAAAAAATAAAATTCAAAAGTAAAAAATAAATAAAATAGAAAAGAACAGGATTTCACGTGAATTAACTTTCTCAATGATGCTGCCTCCTGACCTACATTAAGATGACTCTATATCCACATACATACAGAGATGGGGATTAGAGACTATAAATACACTTGTAAAGATCACTGACACCAAAATAATAAACAGCAACAACAAATAAATTTAACATTTGTTGAGTACTTACTAATACTGCTTATCATTATCTATTTAATACTCACAAAAGTTTATGAAGATGGATTCTTTTATTATCCTCATTTTATAGCTAAGGAAACTAGCATAGAGAATTACCTAATTTACACAAAATCACAGAAATTTAAATGGTGGAACCAGGACTGAAATTCAGATCTGAAGGATTTTCTCATTATTGCTCCTAAATCACTATGGTATTTACATGTATATTTATAATAAAATATCATTTAAATACAGTAATTTACCCTAGTATGTATGTTTAATAAATCACATTTCTTTGCTTACTTATTATGAGTTTACCTTCCTTAAATTCAGACAATAATTTACTATTGAGGAAGGTAGTCTAGTCTTTTAGATACAGTTCAAACTATTATAATAGGCATAAAAGACCAAATTATCTCTCCAGCTACCCTGTAATCCTTACTACTCTGCCCCTAAACCTACTGCCTACTCCACCTTATAGTTAAATCTTATGTCCCAGTGACATTGAAAAACTAGCAGCTTCACAAGGCAGACATGGTTCTTCTCAATTCTAAGGCTGCCCACACGTAGTTCTCTCTGCAGAGTAACTCCCCATTTTATTCCCTCAACCCCTTATCAACAACCTTCAAGGACCGCCTTAGGCATGGCCCTTCTGGAGAGGTCTTCATAAACACCTATCAATGTGAACTCTGTCTCTATTTCTCCTGCATTTACTTCTATCATATAATTTATCATACTGTATTATGGAAGTCAATTATTACCGGTGTCCTTCCATGTGTCGGAACAGTACCTAGCAACCAAAATTTTTTAAATACTAAGTGATAGGAGAAAAAAAATGGTGTAGTTACTTAAAAAGATCATTTATATTTATAGATTGACTCCAACTATGTGTGCAGCAATAGTATAATTAATAACTATCAGTTTTAATACCTATTTGTTACTCAATTTGACATCTGGTGGCAAAAGGTTATACATTTTAGTTAACTTTTAGACGATGTGTTTGTATAAGAAGTTACAGAATATTTACCAAAGAGCTATATTATTTTAAGGGAACTTAACATTTTTTTCTCATGAAAAATGTAGTTCTGTTTTTCCATAGAAGACTATACTGATCAGAAAAAAAAATAAGAGAGTAAACTGCTGAGATATCTTGACAAAGGTTTATCATGGATTGTCACGAAAAAATATCTAAGCTATACCTATGGCTATCAAACCAACAGTAGACTTCCAGCATGTCACTGAGACATAGTTTATTTTTTCCCTCCTGACATTACTGTCAAAAGATAGAATTTCTGTCCTATCATCCTAGTTTATTGTAATTGCTCTTTACCCATGAATATAGCTAAACATTTTAAAAATCTTTTTTGGCTTATACCACCTTTTAAATTAGTAATGCGTTCCTCCACTAATTGAAGAGACACTTGTTTTATTTCTCTGAATTTAAGGGATATCCCTCTCTACCATTCTAAAAATTGAAAAGTAAGTCTATGTTCATCTTATCCATAAAATTCACCACATTAGTTTGCAAAAAAGAGATCAGTTTTCCTGATCAGCACAGCAATTAAATGTTTTTGTATAAGATAAAGAACTACATTCTAATCCATCTAGCATTAAGTAACCAAAGAATCTAGTTAAATAGAAAAAAAAGTCTAACATAAGTTTTAAAACATATGTAAATCAACAGGATTTTAAATTCTACTTCTTCAAAGAATCATATAGCAAGTAACAAAAGGTACAGTTACAGAAAGACACTAAGACAACACTTTCTCAGTCCTTTCCCCCTGATAATTTAGACAAGGTTAGAGAATAAAGTATAAAATTTTAAAGCAAACCACTTTAAATCTTAACTATCTTCCTAAAATCATGGAATAAAAACTCTAAAACAAAAAATAAAATACCAAAAGAACTAACTTATCTCTAAAACTATAAAAAACCAAAATGTAAAAGGATTTTTAATAAGATGTTCTCATAATAAAAACTTTATGAAGTACTAAATTAAAGTAATAAAACTTTAAAAAAATTACCATTCTTTAAATATATAAAACATGTCTTTCTTCCAAAGATCTTATATTACAGTATCACAGATTTTCACAAAACTGAGTCACTACCCTGTATTTTTTCATAATAAATTTAGTTATATTTACCTTCAGATCCCATGATGAAGTGATGGATATCAGGGCCTGTTGACATACGAGGTCCTTGAGAGCTTTTTTCTATTATACCTCTAGGTGTTACCATTTTTATATGAACCACCTGTTTAATACAATACATGATGTAAATTCTACATTTTACATATTTGTCAGTGAATGTTGTGTGTGTGTGTGTGTGTGTATACACACAACCATCTATATTTACAAAATCTACTTTAAAAAATATTGGATTAAGTGATAAATGGTGATACCCTTCAGAATTCTAATATCTTCTTGTAATTCTTAGACTAAAAATGAAGTTTAACTTTAAAAGAGGAAAAAATCATTCTATGATTGTTATTGATTTAGGTATATTCATCATCTTAAAAAAATGAAAAGCACTTTTCTTTAAACCAAATTTAGTCTAGGATTATCCATGTGGCAAAGAACTAAAGCACGAAAAAGATAATCAATGATCATATTTTAAGAGGTTCATTCTTTCACTTATTTAACAATACTGATGAAGCACTATTATTCACATCAAGCACTGCTCCAGGTGCTTAGAATTCTAAGAAAAAATTTATTCTTGCCTTATTCCCAGTCTCAATTTATCTACTTTATCCACTTAGTAGAAAAGAGTGAAAAGAATGAAGCATTAATTATGATCAGGTAAAAAATGGGATGAAGAGGGAGATAGTGATTGGATTAAACAGAAGAAAAGAGGTATGCGTGTGATACAGGTCTCACACCAGTGAGAAAGTAAGTATACTGGAGGGAGAGGTCACTCAAAAATAGTTCCTGAAATCCAAATCAGGAAATGGTTAGGTGAAAATCCAACACATCTTTACAATGACTTTCTGACAGATAAACAAAAATAGTCTATTATTTAAGGAAATGAGCAGAGGACATCAATAAACAATTCATAAAAACTAAAAATCACGAATGAGGATATTTTAAAAGTATAATTTGCTAACAATTAAAGAAATAAAAAATTAAAAGACAAAAACATAAATAAAATGTCCAGTAAAATAGAGATTCTCATAGTGCTAGTGGGATTGTCAACTGGCACAAATGTCCATGAAGCATTTATGCTATCCAAAGACTTCAAAAATGTATAAACATCTTGAAGCAACAATTCATGCTCTAGGAACTTGCCCAAGGAAAATGATTAAAGATGTATGCTAAAGAAATTACTAAAGAAGATATTTCCCCCTTTTGTTTTCTATAATTCTGAAATCAAGAATAATTTAAATAATCACTAATAGGGAATTACTTTAATAAGACAAACTGTCAGTAAAAGAGAATTACATGCACTCTAAAAATGATGGTGTACATCTATGTTTACTTACAAGTTAAAGTATTGCTAACATAAGAGCAGATTAAACACAGCATGATCCTTTTTTACATTAAAAGCTAAATATACACATGCAAATAAGCACAATAGGATGTATGTTTATAATTTGTGATCCTCAAGGATCTCCAAATAAGGTTTAAAATAAATTACATGCTTCAGCAATACTAAATTAATTGCTAAACTATGATAGCTTTTAATAATCCAATAGCAAAAGGATTAAGTTCTCTCCTCTGAAACTGAATTTGTTATTTTATTTGCAAATAGAAAAAGGTGTTTCATAAAATATCCTCAATTTTTAAAAACAAGATAATGTAAACATTTTAAGTGTTTCCCATACTTATAATAATCCTATACAGCGAATATCATTATTCTACTCTATAGAAGATGAAACATGTTTAGAAAGGTGAACCAATTTGCACAAGGTCACACAACTAATCCCTGGAAAAGTTACACATGGAACAAATGATACCTAATCCCCAGCCAGAATGCCCATAGTTACATGGTTACTACACTAACTCCCAGGACACTGGCACCAGATTAGCTAAAATAAGATGGGGTGCACATAAACCATTATAGGTCATACTGCCACCTACTAGAACATTTTCAATCAGGCCTTTTAGTTCTATACAGAAAAAATTTTAAAGAAAAGTAAATACAAAATTCTCCTAATGCAAAAGAGTGGCCACGATGAAATCACTTAAATAAATGCATTAAAACCTTGGTAGAGTTGAAGGCTGAGGCTTCCTAACTTATAAAATAATGTTTATATATTTTATAAGTCAGATACTATGAAGGGTCTACATCTAAGTATCAGTCACTTGAAAAGCAGCACCTATATATAATGACCACGGTTGTCTTTAAACTGTTTCTATTATACATAGTTGGCTTTACCATAATCAAAAGGGGTATACTTTTGGAAGGACTCTACCATTCAACTCTAAAAAAGGCTTTAATCATTTTATAATAATAGACCAGTCGATTATGACATAGTAACCAGAAAGAAATTTACCAGGTCCTCAATATTGCCATAGATATTCTTCTTCATGCCTGATGCCCGAGTAGATACCCATCCTCCCACAGTGCTGAATTCCAGGGAATCTGGTTCATGACCTGTACAATAACCACTTTCTTTAAGCTGAAAAACAAAAAAATGTAATATTTTACTAGTATTTTATTAGTGGTACCATTTCACAAAGCACTCAACACATTAACTCTTCACACTTTAAAATTTCCATATGTCACTGGTACTTGGGCTCATTAAAACCTCTACAGAAAAATAAATACTTTTATCATGCTCATCCAAAAAATGTTTTAAGCTTTTGCCCACTGGAAAACTTTACAAAATTGAAAAATGTAGACCAAAAGACAGTTATTTTCTATAGGTTCGCCAGCCAATCTTCCTCCTTACATCCTTTTAAAATAAAACCAACTACCCTCCCTGCTTTTTTTTTCCACAAAGAGACAATTTAAATACTTATGGAGATCAGATTATGCTTAAATAACTGCCAACTTCACCTAAACACTTTCAATAAATAAAGCACTCAATCTCTCGTTCTCCCTACCCTAATATAATATGCAGCAGGCCTGCAGAAAATCTAAGCAAATTGCCTGTACTTAATTCTCTCAAGGAGTCGTGTGTTTTAATGTACAGCCATCTGGCTAGGTTTCCTGCATGTAATACCATCATTTATTTGTGATGCAGATCATGCATTCCTGTACATTAAATAGTCACTTGTTTCTCATTTTTCTATATTAGCTTGGCTTTGCCATCTGCACAGCACCTGAAGTTGAATGGATGCCCTTTACCGCAACACCACCAAAGCCATTCCACTGAAATCATTTTAAAGACTCAGCAATCTCATGTCAAATGGTACAGACACCACCATCTGCACACTCACTGTCTACTGCACTCAAGTCCATCAATCTGTATTGACCATTTTGATAGTCATCCAGTTAAGCAACTGCTTCTATTTTTCAAGTAAGCCAGGCAGAGATGTAGAATATGTCAGCTACGTTTGTATCTGTAAGTATGGTATAAAAGTTGTGATCCAAACTGAGAGTACCTAATAGGTTAAACATAATTTGTTAGCTTTTGAACATCAGCATTACAAATTATTTATCTTTTCTAATATTTTTGATAGGAAAACAATATTAAAAAAACATCAATTATTAATAAAATTTTCACTAATATTCAATACATTTATTTCATTTTGAGGCTATTACTCACAAATAAGTAGCTTAAATACATGAACAATTTAAAATGAAGATTATTAGATTGTTATTTTACAGTTCTTCCCTAACTCCCAATCTATAAGACTCAAAAAGACTACTGTTTCTCAATTTTTCTGAAATTAGAGAAGAAAATAAAAAAAAAAACATTCATAGAGCACTTAGATGTCCTAAGCACTGAACAGGGAGTTTTCACATAATTTCATGACAAAATCTCCACATTACCTACACCAATGCAAATTGAATCTAAACTACTTCTATAAGTACATTCAGTGTTAGATACACTATTAATTTGCTTCTTATGTCTGGTAGGCTACTTCATTACCTTCTTCAATTATAACGTGGCTACCACCAGCCAGGAATTATGTAAAGGATGAAAATAAGGATACAAAAGGAATGAAAAAAAAAACTACAGTCTCTATGCTCAAGGAGCTTAACCTGGCACACCATTTTAAATCTATTACTTTGCGGACACCTGGGTGGCTCAGCGATTGAGCATCTGCCTTCAGCCCAGGGTGTGATCCTGGAGTCCTAGGATCAAGTCCCACATCGGGCCCCCAGCATAGAGCCTGCTTCTCTCTCTGTGTATGTCTCTGCCTCTCTCTCTCTGTCTCTCATGAATAAATAAATAAAATCTTTTAAAATTTTAATTTAATTTAAAAAAAGAAATTAAATCTACTACTTTGTTAAAATCTAACTTCCTACCGGGTAAGTGAAGTAAGTATAATGGTTAAGAACTTAAATTTGAAACTTGTCATCTATGCTTGCTAGAAAATCTGCATGCTATAGTATGCTAATAAGAAACAATTTTTGGCATACGGTTAGGTGCTTAATGGTATCTACGACCATATACATTCAGCTACCTGCTCTTCTAAAGGTCTGTGTCTTTGCTGTCTCTGTTGCTGCTAAGAAAAATCTGAAGAAAAGCTTACAGATTTAACTCATATAGTTAACCAATATCTTTTTAAATAAAATAAAATAACCTCTCCTCTCCCATCTATATGCCATAAAACAGAATAAGAATTTTATCTTACTCACTCTGTACCCCCATTCAATATTAAAACAACAAATATTTGCAATGTGCTAATAAGCCTGAGACGCATCACTAAGACCAAATCCTAAATTGTACAGCTTGTTATTATATAAACAGAGAAGAAAACTGAAATTAACAAGAAATATAATTAAATAAATCCAGAACAATTAGATGTGTAATGGAAAAAAATTGAAACTGCAGCAGGGACATTCACCCAAATTGAAGAGGAACTAGATTTACACATGGGAAAAAAAAAAAAAACACTGAAAAATATATGGAATCAAAGTCTTTAAACACTAGACATGAGGTAATAAAGTGCTATGATCCCTTGAGAAAGCAAACAAAGGAAGTGAATACTATGAGTGCCCCTTGCTTATACTCACGCTGTGAGTGGGGAAAGAGAATCCAGGCATAACTCTGGCAAACACTGTGAGAAGACTGAGTAAGGAGAGTAAGTACTGAGTAAGGAGACTGAGTTTGGAGTTCTAGAAAACCAAAGCATCTAAAATTCACAAAAGAAAGTATTGAAGAACAGTACAGAGAGAGAACCCTGGAGACTGGCAGAGGGTCCCCCTCAAGAAGTCAGCAAAGTAATGAAAAGCACATACAAGTGAGGAAACTACCCAGGACGAGAGTTAGAAATAATCCAAAAGGGTTAGAGAAAAAAGTACCAGATCCATACAGGGCCAGGAATCTGTTGCCGTCAGCCTGATTTGGAAAACTTCTCCTTCACAAAGCATGAGACAGAACACCCAGGAGGAGGATGGTCATTCCTCAGTATTGAGAAATGGCTGGCCACAAATTGAGCACTCCTCTAAACCCACCTAAAAGATCATGGAAGCAAGAAATAAAGGATCAAACTATTTCCAAGTAACTATATTCCCCCATAAAGCTCAAGAATATTTATAGAATTGGGGGTGCCTGGGTGGCTCAGTTAAGCGTCTGCCTTCAGCTCAGGTCAAGATCCTGTGGTTCTGGGATTGAGCCCCATATCAGGCTCCCTGCTCAGCAGGAAGTCTGCCTCTCCCCTCCTCTAGTGCTCTCTCTCAAATAAATAAAATCTTTATTTAAAAAAGAATAATTATAGAATTAAAAAACATCTAAGACCTAACAAGATAATATTCACAATGTCTGGTACTTAAGTAAAAAATTATCATGCATACAAGGAAGCAGAAAACACAACCCATAATAAGGAAAATAATCATTATGAGGTGAATAATCAAAACCAATTCAGAACTAACAAAGATGTTAGAATTAGCTGACCAGGACATTAAAACAGTTATTTAGCTGTGTTCCATATGTTCAAATAGGAAAGACATAGAAAATATAGAAAGACCCAAATTAAACATCTAGAAAAGTAAGAAATACAATATTTGAGGTAAAAAATATACTGATGGGGTTAAGAGCAGAATATCCTCATCAAATAAAAGATTAGTGAACTCCAAGACTTAGCAAAAAAAAAAAACAAAAACTAAAGAAAAAACTGAGAAGAGTAGCAGTAAGCTGTGGAATTTCAAACAGGCTAATATATGAGTAAACAGAATCCCTAAAGGTCAAGTGGGGGAGGGAGAACCAGATATTTGAAGAATTAATAGCCAAAAATTTTCTAAATGTCATGAAAACTATAAACCCACAAATAAAAGCTCAACAAAGCCCCAACAAAGAAACACAAAAAAACTACACCAAGATCCATCACAATCACATTAGTCAAACCAGCTATAAGAAAATCTTAAAAGCAAACAACAACAACAAAAAACCACACAGAATGTACATTGGAACAAAGATTTCTTGTCAGAAACAGCAAAGTGAGACAAGAGTGAGGCCATATTTTTATATTACTGAAAGAAAAAGTTAACTTACCTAGCATTCTATACTCAGTTAAAATATCTTTGAAAAAACAGAAAGGTAACCTTGAATAAGCAAAAAAGCAAGATTGCAGAACATATAATTAATATACAAAAATCAATTGCTCTCCTACATACTAACAAGGAACAAGTAGAATTTAAAATTAAAAACATAACACCATTTCCATTAGGTGCCCCCCACCCCAAATGAAATACTCAGGTATAAATCGAACAGATACATTACAAGATCTATGAAGAAAAATCAAAGTTTTAAATGAATGGAGAGATATTAGATATTCTATGTTCATGGAAGACTCAATATTATCAAGATGTCAGTCCTTCCCAAACTGATCTACAGATTCAGTGTAACAATCCCAATCAAAACTCAACAAGTTATTTATATATATTAACAAGCGGATTCTAAAGTCTACGTGGAGAGGCAAAAGACCCAGAATAGCCAACGCAATTTGAAGTATAGTCTTGTCAATAAACAGTACTGAAATAACTGGATATCCATATCCAACAAAATGAACTTCAATCCACCCCTGTACCATACATAAACATTAACTCAAAAATCTTCAAAACTCTTCAGAAACTTGAATGTAAACTAAAAACTATGAAACTTAAATGGGAGAAAATCTTTGTATGCTCCAGTAAAGCAAAGATTTCTAGATATGATATATAAAGTAAAAAATTAAATACACTGTGGAATTCACCAAAATTAAAAATATCTATTCAGAGTCAAAAGACTCAGTTAAGAGAATGAAAAGACAAGTCACAGACTGGGAGAAAATATTTGCAAAGCATAGATATGCAGAGGATTTATAACCAGAATATGTAAAGAATTCTCAAAACTCAGTAATACGAAAACAAACAACCCAATTTAAAAATTGGACAAAAAATAATAAACAAAAATTGGACAACTTGAACAGATACTTCTCCAAAGAAGATACATGGATGACAAATTGCACTTGAAAAGATGTTCAACATCACTAGTCACTAGAGAAATAGAAATTAAAACTACAATGAGATACTGTAACACATCTACCAGAATGACTAAAACTTAAAAGACAAACATTAACAAGTACTGGAGAGAATGCAGAGAAATTGGAACTCTTACACAGTGCTAAAGGAATATAAAATGATGTCCTCTAGGGAAATGTTTGATAGTTTTTCAAAAAGGTGAATATATACCTACCACTTAATTTAGCCATTTCATTTCTAGATATTTACCCAAAAGAAATGGAAGTATATGTCCATACAGGGATTTGCACATAAATGTTTATAGCAGCTTTATTTGTAATAGTCCCAAATTGTAAATAAGTGTTCAACAAGTGAACAGATAAACAGTAGTATATATATATACACAATGCAACACTAGTGAGCATTAAAAAGGAATAAACTAGTTGATACATGCAACAATATGCATGAATCTCAAACTAAGTATGCCTAGTGAAAGAAGTCACACCATCAATACCCTTAAAAAAAAGTGCATGATTAGAATTCAGTAAAACTGTAGGACAATTAAACAAGTCTACAGTGACAGAAAGCAGATCAGCCTCCAGACCTATGAGATAATAAACTTCTGTTATAAAACAAACAAACAAACAAACAAACAGATCAATGATTGCCAGGGGCAGAGGAATCATAAAGAAGCAAGAGGAAATCTTTGGGTTTCATTCAAGTGTTCATTATTGTAATTGTGGTGATGATTTCACAGGTGTACTCAGGTATCAAACCATATCAAGTTGTATCTTCTAAATAAGTGCAATTTACTGCATGACAATTATACCCCAATGGAGTTATTATACAACAAATCCATAATTGACATTAGTGACCTCCCTTAAATTTTATACATAATAAAATCAATGTAATCTACAACCTAGAAAGATTAAAACATGTGCTACCCAACTACTATCGTAGTGTTGTTTTAAAATTTCTAGAAGGAAAAAGGATGTGTTAAGCTGGTTACCTCAGCTGATTAAGAAACTAAAAAGTGCAGAAATTTAATGACGAAGAACTTGAAGTGGGATCAAAACAGCTATAGAGACTACATTACAGTTTACTGGAGGCAAAAAAAAAAATTCTATATTGGCATTTAGGGAAATGAACTAGGAAGTAAAATAACAGAAGTTCCTAGTCTGGGAAAATGTCATTTAAATTTCAAGGAAATATGTTCCCGGAATTTTAATGAAAAGAAAGGAAAGGAAAAAGGAAAAAGGGGAAAGGAAAAGGGAAAGGAAAGGAAAGGAAAAGGAAAAGGAAAGGAAAGGAAAGGAAAGGAAAGGAAAGGAAAGGAAAGGAAAGGAAAAAGGAAAGGAAAGAAAGGAAAGGAAAGGAAAGGAAAGGAAAGGAAAGGAAAGGAAAAAGGGAAAGGAAAGGAAAGGAAAAGGAAAGGAAAAAGGAAAAGGAAAAGGAAAAGGAAAGGAAAGGAAAGGAAAGGAAAGGAAAGGAAAGAAAGAAGAAAGAAAGAAGAAAGAAAGGGATCCCTGGGTGGCGCAGCAGTTTGGCGCCTGTCTTTGGCCCGGGGCGCGATCCTGGAGACCCGGGATCGAATCCCACATCGGGCTCCCGGTGCATGGAGCCTGCTTCTCCCTCTGCCTGTGTCTCTGTCTCTGCCTCTCTCTCTCTCTCTCTCTCTGTGACTATCATAAGTAAATTAAAAAAAAAAAGAAAGAAAGAAATTAAATTTAAAAAAAAAAGAAAGAAAGAAAAGAAAAGGAAAGGAAAGAAAAAAGAAAAGAAAGAAAGAAAAGGAAAGGAAAGGAAAGAAAAAGAAAGAAAGAAAACTGGAAAGGTTAAAATACTATATCAATGCTGTAATAAAGAAAAATTAGAGACATGAAGGCCACCCTTTGTTATTAAAAAAATTGCTGCATTGATAGTGCCTTATTCAGATATAATAGAAAACTAATAGAGGACTTTTTACAGGTTTTTTTCATTAAATACTACTATTCTGCCCACTTAAGTTCATTATAACTATAATAATTAACAAATCTATTACCTGGACTTATATAAAATACTGACTTATTAAAGATTTCATTCCTGTTCTCTTAGTGCATTAAATAAAAAATAAACATAATACTGTAATAATTTGTTTCAAATCCTTTCATCTAGGTCAGTGGCGAACCAATTTCACTCAACTTTTTACCAAGAAATAAGGAAAAAGAGAATAAAAGAAGATTGAGAAGCATATCTCATCTCTCTCTGTCCCATTCAAAGGCAGGAAGGAGAGTCTCTGGAACTCAGGTTGAACAAAGTGGTCAGTATATCAACAAATTAAACTTCCTAATTTTTGTTTACAAAAGTGGAGTTATAGTCATCTTGACCATGTCTGAGGAGACTGAAAATACTTTAATAATTCCCTGTTTAGAATCCACAAAAGGAATCTAACATTTTCCAAGGATTCATCAGGATCCTAAAAAAGTGCTATAAGGTCTCCAAGAGTTTGACTAATTCATGAGATGAGCAGTTTTCAATGAAATTAGGCACTTGAGCACCTGGGTGGCTCAGTTAATTAAGGGTCTGACTCTAGATTTTAGCTCAGGTCACGATCTCAGGGTCATGAGATTGAGCTCTGTGTGGGGCTCCAGGCTTAGTGCTGGGCCTGCTCATTCCCCCTCCTCCCTCTGCTCCTCCCTCTCTCACCTGCTTACACACATACGAGCTCTAAAATAAAAATCTTTTCAAAAAAAAAAAAAAGAAATTAGGCATTCCTAAGTCCAATTAATACCAATACCAACATTACCTAGTTGATCCAATTTATCACCGATTCCTGAGAATTCAATATCCAATATGTTCCACTTGACTCCATCCTTACTCCTTTATTGTAGGTCACTATCAGCTCTTGCTTGAATTATGCCAGTAGCCTCTTACCCACCCTTATGTGCCCTTCATCCATCCTCCACACAGGAGCTAACCAGAACTACCTGAAAACAGAGGTAAAGTTCAAACTTCTAAAAGGGGCTCTCTATATAAGGTCCCTTTATAATCTGTTCTCTTCCATGTTTCCCTAGCTTAATCCTTTACTACCACTATATATTCACCCACCCAACAGTAAACACCAAGAATGTGTATTATCCCATAAACACACACTAGACATCAGCCACACTCAGCTGTCTGCCAGCCCAGAAATGCAACAGCTACCCTAAAAGCCTCTGTACCTGCTGCGTCCTGACTGTTCTCTACACTCTCATTTCCTTTTTTGCTGACTTTCACTCATCCTGAAGTCTCATTTTAAATGCTGTATTTTCTGTGATACTTTCTTTGTTCAATTCCTTCCCTCCTGTCCCCATTTGATTAGCCATAACACCCTGCATCCAGCCTTCACCTTGCAATTCTCACTCTGAATCGTAACTATTTACCTAATTTTCTGTTTTAATATAAGCTTTCCAAGGGTAGGGGATGTGTCCTCAGTATCTAGCTCAATGCCTGACCCACAACAGAAAGTGAGCAAATCTGTTCAGAGAAAGTACTGTGACAGGTAGTCATCCATAAAAAGAACACACAGTTGGGTGCCTGGGTAGCTCAGTCAGTTAAGCGTCAGACTCTTGGTTTCAGCTCAGGTCATGATCTCGGGGTCGTGAGGTGGAGCCCCACATCCAGCTCTGTGCTCAGCAGGGACTCTGCTTGAGATTCTCTCCCTCTCTCTCTCTCTACCCACCTACCCCTTGCATGCACGCACTCTCTCTCAAGTAAGTAAATAAATCTTAAAAAAACTTAAGAGAATACATAGAAATTTTGAAAATCTTAATTAAGGGAAATAACATACCTGTCTTTCCAACTCCTGACCCGTGATACCAGCCTCCACATGAGCTGTCAGATTGTTCTCATCAACCCAGAGAATTCGATTCTGTTGCAAAGGAAGAAAAAAGTTTCATCTCCAGAACTACTGACATTTTCTGAGAAATTACAACTTCCTAACTCAAGGTAGCAAGTGATAAGACATAAAATTAGCAAACCCACACTACAAGGTTCCATGTATTCCAGACTACACATGACAGACATAGTAACATACGCAGTATATTGCACAGGAGACAGTTTAAAACACACTCTGTCTTTATTCAGGTATTAATCTGAATTAAACTCTACCTCTTACCTTAGGCAAATTATTTAACTAAGTTTAGTGTTTCCTCACTTGTAAAGTGTGAATACTAATACTACTCTTAAGGTTGGTGTAAAGATTAAATGAGATAATGCACAGAACAAACTTAGCATACAGGCATGCCTGGTTGGCTCAGTCAGTGGAGCATGCAGTTCTTGATCTCAGGTTGTGGGATTAAGCCCCATGTTGGGTAAAGGGATTACTTAAAAATAAAATCTTTAAAAACACACACACACACAAAATCTTAACATACAAAGTTCTTAGCATTACTATCCGTACTACTATTTTTTTTTAAGATTTTATTTATTCATGAGAGAGAGAGGGAGAGACACAGGCAGAGGGAGAAGCAGGCTCCATGCAGGGAGCCCAATGCAGGACTTGATCCCAGGACTCCAGGATCATGCCCTGGGCCGAAGGCAGATGCCAAACCACTTAGCCACCCAGGGATCCCCATTTGTACTACTATTGATAGTTAACAATCATATCTAACTTAACAATATCAGAAGATGGCCACTGTAAGACTAGAAAAGGACACCTCCAAAGACATCTGAATATAGTAAATAGCATTCCTGCTTTATTTTTAACCCAAAATAGGACCAGAGGTCCTGGATAGAAACCAAAGCATAGCCCTCCCTCCTGCTTGAAAAGCAGGAGCCAAATATCATCTGGCTCAACTTGCCAAATGTATGGCTGCCCAAAAAATGTTTTAAACATTCTTGGTTGACCTAATTTGTATATATATGAATCCTCATGAATTATTTTCTACTATTAAAAACAGACTTCTTTCCCCTTCTATTTATTTGGCTGAGCAATCAGGTTAATATATAGACTCTTCTTCTGAATCCCAACAAAGCTTTCTTTGCATTTTGATATGTTTGAATGCAGGTAAACCCAGCTAATAATAAAAAGGAAGCAATACAATAGATAATACGAAAATGGTCTGCTTATATTCTAAATTTGAATACATGCAAATACATGCAAATAACTGCACTGCTTAATACGCAGGATTTATGATAAACATTAAATTAGATGATATATGTGAATGTACTTTTTGTTTTATGTTATGTAAAACTATCATTTTAATTATACTCTCACAGTAAGACAATAACAATTTCAATGTAACTATAGCAAATCAGTCTTTTGGTCCTACAGCATCTAAACAATAGGAAGTCCTAAACTATAAAGTAAAAAGACATAATTCAATAATCTGTTGGTACTTTACAATAACTTGATATACATCTTTTCCCCTAACATACAGGCTCTTGAAATGACTACATACTTGTGCTAATTATATACCTTGTATCTACCAGGGTCCAAACATATTTTTGGTAGAAAAAAAGTCAAAACAACTGAAGAAGGCAGAGGAAAAAAAAAATACCTTAATGAGCACTCACAGAAAAACCTATATAGAAAACAGAGGATACCCTATTACATCCAGTATACACTACCCTTGTTAATATAGGTTAACTATAAGACAAAAACTTTGAGACCAATAGGTCTTAGTATTATTGTATATATTTAAGAAATATAGAAATAGAAAACTGGCGTAACTATCATATTTTGTACACACTGTATCAAAAATACTCTGTGCAAAATCATGCACAGTTTATTGACTCCAAAGCAATCACAATTGTAGGCACCACACATCTACTACAATACTTAAGAGCGTTAAAGGCAGTGAATATACAAGGTTTTTCTACAAAATAAGTAGTTAAAAAGCTGGCATTTAAAATTCTGCCACAGAATTTTAAGCATCTACTCAGTACAAAGACTTTTATTTTATATTATCTCATTTAATCTTCACAATTACCTTCCGCATTATTATTGTCTCTATTTTCCAAATTCAGTAAAAGATTCAGTGGTACATTTGTACACAGTAAAGTATACAGAAATTCAAACACATTCCAAAGCCTATTCAGAATAGGCTACTCTTAAGGGCCTTCTAAGGAAACTGCCTTTTCTTAAACTCTGGGATTAGAACAAAGGTTAATGGAGAACTTTATAAAAGAATAATCATGCTATAACCATCTGAATCTCATGACTAATCGCAGCAACACTTAAAGTGGATAGATATTACATGCCTCCTGATGTGATGTGGTGTGAGACAGAAAAACACATCATCATATGAAATATCCTTGCTCAAAAAAAATGTTTAAGCTATGCTTGAGTTCTAACTAGACTTTATATCTAACTTCCAGTTTAGAGGACATACAAAGCCCAGAAGAAGAGTTACATGACACCAAGATGAAGTGACATCCAAATTCAAAATATGATACATTTTATACTACAAATAACCTATTTTCTCCAAAAGTCAGTAACGTTCAATAAAGTTTTGAAAGAAGGGGGTTTCGGATAAAATGAGGTAGAAAAACAACAAATGCCAACATGAACAACAACAAATGCCTTCTCTGAATCCCCATGTGAACAAATGAAGTATAAAATAAAGACAATTTTAAAACCATTGTATAATTTGAATGTGAACTGGATATTAAATGGAAATAGCATTATCATAGCATAATAGCATAATATATATAATAGCATAATATGAGACTGCTTTTTAAAATAGTTGACAAAGAAAGATAAAGCTAATATGACAAACTGTTAGTAATTACTTAATCTAGAAAATGGGTATACTATTCTATTTGGTGTTTGAAAAAAATTCAAATTAATAAATTAGTTAAAATAAAAATAAAATTTTATAATAATGAAGGAATATGCACGCAATCATATATATTGTTGTTGACAATATAGTTAAGATTAAGTTCATACACAAATTAAAGCTTTAATATGGCGCAATGTCCAACTCTTGGGACCACAGTGAGCCAAAAGATCACAAAATAATCCTAGATTAAAATTAGTCTGCTCTCCAATCTTCCACAAGTAAAACTGCAACAGCATTAAAAACTTGGGGGACAAGTCTTGGTATTTCAAATTAACCTTAACCAATATTTGTTTTGCTTTTAACAATACAAATCAGGTCACCTATTGTATCAATATTCTAAACCATGCTTCTCAAATCATCAATTTCTCAGGCCAATTTGGTAGAAACCACCAAAACATGTACCTGAACATGATTGAACTTTAGCTTTTTGAGACCTAAAGACAATGGTAAAACATAATGATAAATTTAAAACAAAATAAAAATATAACTTTTTAATGACATCTAAGACTGAGCCACAGCTTTTTTTAAAACCAAACACTATCTTTAAGTATGTCTAAAATTATCATATACCATTTGAGAAGTATCCAAAGAAATAATTGTTCTTGTCTCATCTGCAGGACACATTAGGCCGTATGATACGCTTGTTCCTCCTGCCAAAATAGGAAACAGTTTTAATATTTTATTTTTTAGTTACATTTCTAGGGCAAATCCCTAATACAAAGTATACAAATAGGCCCACACTAGAAAAATAACCTATTTCTACTTTACAAAATTTGCAAATGCTAACACACTAAGAGCAAACTCACCTTTATTTTATGCTGCATGCCAAAATGAAGCAATATTAGGGAGCTGAAAGCAATGGGATATGGCTCCATCCCCTGGGCACACTCAAGTGAAGCCCCTAGCAATTTGTGAAACTCCAAAAACATGATTAGAAAAATTCTAAGCTAATAATTACTATGGAGATATCACTTAAAAGAAAAAATACCCTTCCTACTTCAAGATACCTTACCTTAATTATGAGATTCATTTATCATTTGAAATAATCTTATGTTGTCATACAAAAAGACTTTAGTAAATTAGAATATAAACAAGTTAAAATTGCCCAGACTATGTAAAACAAATTTATATGTTAATGGTGAAAAGGTGATTTTAATATAGAATAAACAATATATAGAAATATATAAACAATGTACTGTTTTCCATTAACATTTCTTATTAAAGGAAAAATGCTTTCTTGATACCAATCTAAAATAATAGCATATTCTTAGTTATTAACCATCTACATTACCATATATGAGAATAAATTCCTAACTGGTACTTCTATGTGTTTTGAATAGAAAACTCTTGATACAAGTAAGAATTATAGGAGGTGCTGATTCAATTTACTTTCACAAGGTGAGAATGTGAATGGTCAATTAAGAACATATTTGTAACCAATAAACACTATTTGCTTGTCACAGTCATTTGAAATTAGAAAAATATTTCACTGAAAGTGGCACCGTAGTGCCTTTTTCTCACGAACTCAATCAAAAGCATTAGCTAAAGAAGGAATCTGGAGCTTCTGATTTGTTTGGGGTCTCACTTCTCTTCCATCAATGCTAATTCAGTCAATGAAAGTAATGTAGATTATTAAAAGAGATCAAATGCAAATAATAAATAATAAATAAATAAATAATATAAAAGAGATCAAATTTGTCTTAAAGTGCAAAGCAACATTAGTTTTCAACATTAAAAGGTATTACTGAGCTGGTCATCATTGTCCTAGTTCACACTGCATAGTGTTCCTTCTCAAAAATATATATTGAGCATATTTAGCCTCTGAAAAATAACATTCTCTCTATAAAGGTTATAAAGTAATTACTAAAGTGGGAATATTTTTTTATTTAAGCATTAAGTCACGGCATCAACTAAAGATCTATATGGGAAAGAAGCCATGAACAACATGTCTCAAACAGTTCAGGTAGACAGATCTACTCAAAAATGAGCAGCATAAACAAGTTTTTCAGAATAACCATATCATAATTACAAGAATATTTGCTTTCAATGGAATGACACAAATATTTACAATACAAATACAATATTTTAAAGAAAACGAACACATTTACATGAAATTAAAATTCAAAAGGCACAATACCTACCACCAATTGGTATGATACAAAGGTTATATTTGCATGCTAGATTCACAATCTTAACTACATCATCATGACATGCTGTTGAAAAAAAGAGGGAAAATAAATTAATCACAAGGACATGAATAAAATCTGGGTAACCCTGCAAAGTAAGGGTCCATGAAGTTCTTTAGTGTCTAAACTTTTTCTTTACTTATTTACTCATCAACACACTAAACAGTTATATTAAAACAAAATGTTTATTATTTATCTTTTTAACTTTTCATTTTGAAATGATTTCATACTCAGAAAAAGGCTACAAAAAAGGTAAAAAATTTCCTTCATCCAGCAGCCACAAATAATAATAACATAATTTCAATGATCAAACCAAACAATTTATACTTACATATTATTCTTAACTAATCAACAGACCTTATTCAAATTTTGCCAATTGTTCCACTAATGTCTCCTTTTCTGGACCAGCCAATCATACATTGTATTCAGTTGTCATGTCTCCTTACTCTTCTTTAATCTGAGAGAGTTCCTCAGTCTATCTTTTACTTTCATGACCCTGACACTTTTGAAAAACACTGGTCAGTTATTTCATAGAGTATCTCTCAAGTTTTTGCCTCCTCATTATTAAATTCAGGTTACATATTTTGGCAGGAATAATAAGCCAGGGGCCAACATAGCAAAGAAACTATCTGAAAGGATAAATCTTCTGATAATGTGGAATGGCAAAGAAAAGAAAAAAAGACTTGAGGCAAGGAAACATGCAAAAACCCAGTATTACCTGCTAAGGGCTTGAAAGGGAAATTTAAGAATGTAAAATAAACAAGTGAATATCCATTTATGAAAGTAAAAATACTGTTTTCTAAAAGTTATCATATCTCAGGTTTGTTTAAAACTAGGAATATGTCATTTGTATCATTCCAATTTTTTTAAAGATTTATTTATTTATTTATGATAGACAGAGAGAGAGAAAGAGAGAGGCAGAGACACAGGCAGAGGGAGAAGCAGGCTCCACGCAGGGAGCCCGACATGGGACCCGATCCCGGGACTCCAGGATCACGTCCCGGGCCAAAGGCAGGCGCCAAACCGCTGAGCCACCCAGGGATCCCCTCATTCCAATTTTTAATGAAAATCCATTTTAAGCTTCCAGATTAAGCTTATAAAACTACTTGTGGTAAAATTTTCTTACTAAGTGGAATAATAATTTATTAATAATAAAATACCCAAACATGACTGTCAAAAACCTTTAACAAGGCAAATCTAGGGCAGCCCAGGTGGCTCAGCGGTTTAGCACTGCCTTCAGCCCAGGGTATGATCCTGTAGACCCCATGATCGAGTCCCATGTCGGGCTCCCTGCATGGGGCCTGCTTCTCCCTCTGCCTATGTCTCTGCCTCTCTGTGTGTGTGTGTCTCTCATGAATAAATAAATAAAATCTTAACAAACAAACAAACAAACAAACAAAAAAGGCAAAACTACTTCTAGGATTGCCACCTAAACAGAAGCTTTTCTTAACCACGTTATCTGACACAGCACTCTCTCATCCCACTGCTCATCTGTTTGGCTATTTTCTTACTGTGCCTTTTCTCTACAGCATGTATCACCACTCAATACATTATATATTTATTTGCTCTTTTCTGCCTCCTTCCCCACTAAATTGTAGGGCACCTGAGAATAGATTTTTGTATTTTTCACAGCTCATCCTCAATACCTAGAATAGTACCTAGCACATATTTTCACAGGCCCGAAGTTTTGGTATTTACACAGCTAAAAATAACACATAAGTACTAAATTTAATAAGTGAAATGATTTAAAAATATGTAAAGCTGTTAAAGGAGACTTTATTTTTATAAGCACACTTCCCACAGACAACATATATGAGTGACTGACAACTTGTCTAAAATAAATGAAAGGCAGATATTCACACTGTGTAAAGGTCACAATGGTGACAAATCCTGGTTTAAGGACTCCAAATCATAAAAGTTACATATATTATGCTTAGTTATTATGCTTAGACAAACCCTAGATATCCTATTAAATATAAAATTTAGATTCAAATTATAGCCAGGCTTACAGACATCCACAAGGATAGATCTCCTAGGTGTGTGTGTGTGTATGTGTATATCCCAAAGCATACTTTGTGTGTGTGTGTATGTATATGTGTATATATAGTGTGTGTGCGCACATATATGTATTCAAACTACAAGATGAGACAGCCACCTCCACTCTACGGAATACCACACTGTCTTAAATTGTCATATTGTCTCAAAATTTGCCCTCACTCATGCAAAGAAAAAACCTAAACTTTATCACCAGTAGAAAATTTACATTAAAGTTAAATAAAGGTCTCAGAGATCTGATCACCTATTGGGAAAAAATATTCCAAGTAGTCCTTATACCAGGAGATTCAACAGAATAAAATTATAAACTTGATTCAAGCACCTATACACTATTCATATAGATTCCTGAGTTATGGAACATGATGGTAAAGGGAATATTTTAGAAAAACTAACCTCTCAAGAGTATATAGGATGCTTGGAGAAACAAGAAACTAGAGGCATGAGAGAGAACCTTATAGGCTGTTACAAAAATCCAACTATGCATTGATAAGGGCCTGATTTGAAAACTGATATGGGAAAAAAAGACAAGGCTATGAGGGAACTGACAAATAGGATGGATTTTACAGAATGAAGAAACTTTTGTGCAACAGACTATAACCCTGCATGTTTCCTCAATCTGGATTTTTTAGAAATATTTGTATTTCCTAAACAAAGACATATATTTTCATTCTGGTAATTTCGCAGTATTTTAATAGTCAGACACATGAAGAAAATACCTAGAAAGCACATTTGAAAGCTCTACTTAAGATACATCCAAAGATAGTCTATTAAAGTTTCCTAAAAGAAATGAAAACTAATAAATTTTGCTTTCATTTTTTTCCAGTTAAAAAGTAGAATGAATCTTCCCCAAGTCTTAGTAAAGAAGCAGCCTAAAGCTACTAAGAGAATGCTAAAAGAATATACATCATAAGTATCAGGAAAGTAATTTAATCTCAGCTACATATGCACTTGGATTTTCCTCCTATCTAGGTCACCTCTCTCCTACCTCCATATTAAAGTATTATTTTCTCCTTCAGATACTTCCTGTAAAGTAAAAGGATCACATCTAAAAACCGATGAGCCAATTTTTTGAAAAATAAAATACTCTATCTACTCCTTTATAGAATCTGAAGAAGAAAAAGGATCAGATTACTGGAACTTTCTTAAAATGGTAATTATGGGCAGTAAGGTACAATATACCAATTCTGCTTTAAATTTTCTACTAAAAGAGATGGGTATAAAAATCATATATATAAGCATACTGACTACCTAATCATCAGCAAGAGCAAAATAACAACACAAAGCTCATCCATCCTCTATCTAAAGCCAAAATCATGAATAAAATTAATTTTTCAAAATTTATTTATATCCAAGACAATAGGTATCTTAAAAAACTTATTTCACTATTTGAATATAATGTTTTTTAGCCCACACACTGATACCACCAAATTACTAGTATGAGTTTGTGGTAATCAATAGTTAAGAGCTTCTCTACATCTGAACATATTTAATTTCATTAAGCTTTCAAACAAACCAAAAATGCATTTTTTAACTGACCTCCCGCTATGATGTTAATATTTAAAATGAAGACTTACTCATCAACAGCAAAACCAATCATGAAAACCAATAGTTTAAAATGATTAGATCAAGAAAGAATCATATGACTTCTGGAAACTCTAAAAATATAGCTACCTATACTTTTTACAATTCCTATATTTAAAAGTATATATTTCCAATACTAAATCTATTTAAGATTTCACAATACAAAGTAATGATACAAAAGAAAAAAAGGACTTACTTGGCCATAAAACTATATCAGGAATTCGCTGAAACATTCCTTCCCTGAGCAAAAATATCTCATGAAGACAATGACCTGTTTTGTATTTAAAAAAAAAAAAAATGTAAAAACATCTTAAATTATAGGAAATTTTAATATTAAAAACAAATAGTACTTATATAAAGTTGCTTACCATGAGCTCTAAATACTCGATCATCTGCTTCTTGTGAATATGAAATATTAATTTCTTTAAGGTCATGAAGAAAATCTTCACTTACAATAGAAGGAGGTGTATCATTAGGATTTAAGGATGCCTAGAAAATAAAATCGGTTTCTTTGAGTTATTTCTAGAAACTAAGTTTTGAATACTTGCTTAGGGAGAGTCACCGTATAATGTTAGTTTTTAATTTCTAAGCTGAGACAAAAGCATAGGAAAATACTAAATAACACATATGGAAACCAACTCTTTAACTCTAACAAATTATAAATGGTCTGATTAATCACATTCTGTAACATAAGTTACAGAAGTCATATATTTCCTCTTTTGCATCCATGGCCCACTTTTTCATTGTTTCTGAAGATTGCAATCAAGAACAGAGAAGATGGCAGTCTTAAATCTTTCATTTTAGATCAAGGAAACTGAGGGAAAGCTACTTAACTTTTTCATCGTCTACATTTTCACCTGTAGATATGATTTACCATTTCCTATACTTCAATTACTATTTTTAAATGATCAATAAGAAACCTCATAATAAATAATAAGCCCATTTTCACAGAACTACTTTAAAACTCACAACATAATTATAATTTGATACTTAATTTCAACTAACACGTGAGCTGGAAAAAATCTTTAAAGCTATGCAACATTGGGCAAGTCACCCAACTTCTCTGGGCCTTGGCTTCTTCAACTGTAAGTGAGATTATCAGCACTAAATTTAAATAGCTACCATAAGATTAAATGTGAAAAGCACCAAAAACCTGCCTACCATACAGGAAGAGGCTGGCCAAATCAAATCTGCTATTAAAAAAGCAAACAAAAAAGTATGATATAGAATTTGGAAAAAAGGAAATATAAGAATGCATAAAAAATATATATGATATTTACATAATGTTAGTATCTTATTAAAGGTTCTGTATTTAGGGGTGCCTGGGTGGCTCCGTTGGTTAAACATCTGCCTTCAGCTCATGTCCTGATCTCAGGGTCCTGGGATGAAGTCCCAAGTTGGGCTCCCTGGTCAGTAAGGAGGCTGCTTTTTCCCTCTTCCTCTGCTACTTCCCCTACTTGTGCTCTCTCTCTCAAGTAAATAATTAAAATATTAAAAAATAAATAAATAAAAGGTTTTGTATTTAATATTCAATTATATGAGAAATATTTGTTGAGTTCAATTATATGAGAAATATTTATTGAGTGTGTGTGTTATAAGCTAGGCACTCTTCTAGATCTTAGGTATATAGCAGTGAGATAATCAGGGGAAAAAAACCTGACCTCAAAGAATTTATGCTATAGTGAAAGGAAATGACCAAAAAACCCCAACAAAAACTTATTTCGTTTTGTTATTAAAAATTGAAAAGGGTTCAAAAACAGAAAAAACGTGTATGTAAAACTGGTGAAATTTTTAAATATGGCATACAGATTTCATCAATGTCAAAAAAAGTAACTACAAAAAGTCAAAAGAAAGAATTAAGGAAATAAAGGGATCTTTCAGGAAAATTTGAAAGAATTTGGTTTAGGAGGGGTAGAAATTAGTTAACATAACTTACTTATTAGTAAAATTAAATGTAATTGTGGATTTATAACTAAAACAAATAAGTACTCACCGAATACCTACAGTCCTTAATAACACGTTGGATATAGTAGAGTACAGAGTATAAGCCACAGTCCCTGCCCTTACAGAAATCATATCCAATTTAGAGGAACATGCAGAATACTAGGCCATAGCAAATAATAATAAATAATAAAAACCATAATAATATAAAGAAAAGTATTTTGTTAGTTTGACATGAATACTATTGAAAGTTTTTTTAACCCTAGTTTCAGAAAAGTGAAACTACATGAACTAAAATTATCACTCATATCTTAATCAAATTTTTACTTTTTGTAAGTCTTCTAATATTCTAAATGTTTTTATATTAAATGTAGCATTTTTATTTCAAATTATCCTATATTAATCCTGGATTACTGTCAGTCCATTAAATGCCCTATTATTAATAGTAACTTATACTCTTGTAACAAGCCTACCACAGAATTAATTCATTTGCACTTCACCACCACCCTATGAGAGGGAGAGCAGTTATTGCTCTCATTTCTTAAAGTAGAATAATTGAGGTTCAGAGAAGACAAAAAGTTTACCAGACAAATCTCAGATAAATTTTGAGATTTGTATCTGTGATGCTGAACTTCTTAAAAAAAAAAAATCACAACAAATCCATTAAAGCAATTATAACAAATTACAAAGATAAATCTAACTGATTTGGGGTTAAACACACGTCCATGCACATACAGACACACCCATACCCACAAAGACTTAAGTATATTAGTAATCATTCTTAATGTTTGCTTACTTTAGAGGTAGTTTTATGCTCCAGACTTACTCCAAGGGTATTTTGGATCCAGTCTTTAAAAGTTGGTAAAATCATGCCACTAAGAGGATACCTAAGATTACAAAGAAGATAAAACATTAGAGTAAGGGATCTTCATTTAAATTTAAATCTTAGCTTTGGCTTCTAGTAATGGTCAAGTAGTTCCTATTAAAACAACCCCTCTCCCCCCAACACACACACAACACATATAACTATAAACTCTGGACAAAAACAGAAACAAAACACGACTCTGAAGGGAGTATAGACAGAAAAAGCAGCAATAATAGGGGGGTAAAGAGGTGTGATACACTTAGAAAAAGGAAACAGCACTACATGAGTTTCCAGATTTTATTTTTAAAACAGGTTTCAGACTGAGGGACAGCCAGCTGGTATCATAAAAGGAAACAAAAATACAGAAAATCTCATTTTCCTGCCTTGAAGAACCAGAAGGCAGTGTTTACAGTGAACACAACAGCTGGGAAGAATACAGAAAAGGAAAGAGTCAGAGCGATGTAAGCATAAACTCTGTCCAAATGTCTGGCTGACCCTGAATTACATATGTATGTAGTAGACTTGAAGTAGCCCAACTAAGCTTAAAAACTCAGTTGATCACCATCACAGAAATGGAAATTTGAAAATAGTTAAACTAATTACTTGATGTTAAAAAACTAAATAAAGCCCCTTCAGAAGAATGTAACAGAATACAGAGTTCTGACAAAAGACCATTAGCAATGTCCAAGATGTACTCCAAAATAGCTGGAAACAAGCAAACAAGAAAGTGTGATCCATAATCAAGAGAAAGGGCAGTAAATAGGGACTGACCCTATGAAGATCTAAAATACTGGAAGTAGCACACAATCATTTTTAAAATAGCTGTAACTCTGTTAAAGGACAAGAGGGAACTCTGTTTCCAGTGAGGGAAAAAAAATCTCAGCAGAAAAACAGAAACTATGAAAAGAACAAAACAGAAATTATGTAGTTAAGACTCGTCAATAAAAACTCATTGGACAAGGGCAGCCCGGCTGGCTCAGCGGTTTAGGGCCACCTTCAGCCCAGGGTGTGATCCTGGAGACGAGTCCCATGTAGGGCTCCCTGCATGGAGCCTGCTTCTCCCTCTGCCTGTGTCTCTGCCTCTCTCTCTCTCTCTTTCTCTCTCTCTCTGTCTCTGTGTGTGTGTGTGTCTCATGAATAAACAAATAAAATCTAAAAACAAAAAAAACAAAACTCATTGGATGAAGAGAAGGGCCGACTGGAGATGTCCGTGAATGTACAGATAGAGCAATAAAACATACAATCTGAAGAACAGAGAAAATGAATGAAAAAATAAACAGCTTCAAAGACTTATAGAACAATAGCAAAAGACTAACATATATATAACAAACACTTATAGAGTCCCAAGAAAAAGAAAAGAGGGAAATGAAGTAAAAGTTTTGAAGAAATAATAGCAGAAAGGTTCCAAATCTGATGAAAGACAAAAATTTACAAATCCAAGAAGGCCAGATAACACTAACAAGATATATGCAAAGAAACTCACACTACACACATCATAGTCAAATAGCAATTTAAAAGAATTGAGAAAAAGAGAAAAAGGGAGAAAATGCTAAAAGCATCTAGAGAAAAATGACATGTTACATACAATGCAATAACAATAAAAATTATGACTGGCTTCTCATTAGAAACAGTGAAGTCCAAGTAACAACTAAACAACATTTTTAAAGTGCTGGAAGGAAAAGAATGTCAAACTAAAATTCTGTATCTGGTGAAAATATACTTCAAAGATAAAAGTTTAAGACATTTTCAGATGGAAACTCAGAGAACCTGGTGCCAGCAGACCTACACTACAAGAAATGCTAAAGTGATTTCTACAGGCTGAAGGGAAATACAACACTAAATATAAACTGAAATCTTCAAGACAGAATAAATAATACCAGAAAGAGTAAATATGTGAGTAAATATAAATGACTATATTCTCTTAATTTCTTTCCAATATATATGTCTTTTAAAAAGTATATCACTGTGTCACTGAGTTTATGATGTGACAACTATAAAAGAACAGAGAAAAGTAAATAAAATCTATAGATTTCTATATATCTATAGATCTGATTTGCAAGGTACTTAGATTTTACATGAAGTTGCACAAGAAATTTAATTTTTTTTTTTTTTATTTACGATAGTCATACAGAGAGAGAGAGAGGCAGAGACACAGGCAGAGGGAGAAGCAGGCTCCATGCACCGGGAGCCTGACGTGGGATTCGATCCCGGGTCTCCAGGATCGCGCCCTGGGCCAAAGGCAGGCGCCAAACCGCTGCGCCACCCAGGGATCCCTGTACAAGAAATTTAAAACACACAAAAGAGCTCTATAGAGGTATAGAAAAAACTACGCTACGCAGATTTCATTTCCTACATTTTCCATCCCAATCCTTATTTAAATAGTTTATATGAAACATGAGCACTGTTTTATAAACACAAGAAATCCATATATATATATATATGGGAAGATTGATGCAGAAACCTCAAGTGCTTAGAAATCCAGCTTTTCGGTTTTGGAAATAGTTGTCAGAGATGGCAAAATATTAAATAGCAAGAAGTATGATAAAAAAAAAAAAAACAGATAAAGGGGATCCCTGGGTGGCTTAGTGGTTTAGCGCCTGCCTTCAGCCCAGGGCATGATCCTGGAGTCCAGGGATCGAGTCCCACATCAGGCTCCCTGCCTGGAGCCTGCTTCTCCCTCTGCCTGTGTCTCTCATGAATAAATAAATAAATAATCTTAAAAAAAAAAAAAAAACAGATAAAATAAGTATTAGTGTAGTGAAGATGGCTGATATGCAAACAATAATGATCCAATGTGTTATAAGAGCACTAATAGCTCTCTGAAAAGACCAAAACATTTTAAATGTGTATTTAAAACTGTATTTTAAACTTTTGATTTAAATAAATATACAGCATTATCATGTGCCAGGCATTGTTCTAAGTGTTTTATGTATATTAACTTATAGTAATGTTATGAGATTAGTGCTATTATCCCTATTTTATTTATTTTTTTTTTAAATTTTTATTTATTTATGATAGTCACAGAGAGAGAGAGAGGCAGAGACACAGGCAGAGGGAGAAGCAGGCTCCATGCACCGGGAGCCCGATGTGGGATTCGATCCCGGGTCTCCAGGATCACACCCTGGGCCAAAGGCAGGCGCCAAACCGCTGCGCCACCCAGGGATCCCTATTATCCCTATTTTATAGATGAGGAAGGTAAAGCACAGAAATTAAGATGGTAAGTTAAGTAACTTAATCAAGGTCACACAGCTAGTAATTGACAAAACCAGAATCTGAATCAGGTAATAAATAATGTGTCAGTCTGTGCTTTCAACCACTATAAGACACTGCCTTTAGTCTGATTCTTCCTTTACCACCATTCCAAGAGAGATCATTATCCTAAAATTCTTTTTGCATTTATAAAATCATGATACCTATACATTCAGTAATTCTTTTTTACTATAATGTTCTTGCAACTTCTCTACTCCCCCAACAAAATGATGAGACAGCCAAATAAAAGTACATTATAGCTGTTTTATTTTTGATTTTATAAATATTTTACTTATAAAATACTAAAGTACAAAGATATAGACAAAAAAGCGTATAGCTGAATGAAATTTTACGAAGTAGACCTCCCATGTAATCAGCATTCAGATCCAGAAATAGAACATTTACCAGCACCCCAGAAACACTCTCCTCCATGCTCCTCCATGCTCCATCACTCCTCACACCAAAGGAACCATTATCCTGACTGTTAACATTACAGGGTAATTTTGAACTTCATATAAATGAAATCATACAAAATGTACTCTTGTGTTAGCTCTTTTGCTCAAATATTATATTTGTGAGATTCATCTATGTTGATACATATTGTTACAATTCATTCATTTCCACGGCTTAATTCCATTGTGTGAATATAGCAGTTTCTTTACCCACTGTATAGTGATAGACAATAGTGTCTAGTTTTGGGGGCATGCAGGGACATTCTTGAACTTGTTTTCTGAAGAATATATCACATTTTTCTGATGGTTATATAGCTAGAGTGGAATTTCCAGGCAATAGTCTATGTATATGTTCAACTTTAGATGTCAATAGATTCGTTTTTCAACATGCTTACAACTAACAATGACACAGACTTACTCCACATCCTCCCTACCTTTGGTGCTGTAGTTCTTTTTAATGCAAAACATTCTACTGATAATCTCTTAACCATTTTAATTTGAATTTCATTGGTTGCCTATGGGTTAGTTTCTATTTATATATCTATTGTCCATTTGGCTATTGTTTTCAATGCCAGTTCATCTTTTGCTCATTTTCCTATTGAGTTACTATTGTTTTCTCATCAATGTATAAGAATTATTTATATATTCTGAAATCAAGGAAGCATGTATTAAATAAATATTTCCTCTTGCTCTATAATTTGTTTTTCATTTTCTTAAAAGACTCTTTTGATGAAAAGAATTTTTACATTTTAGTATTATCTAATTCTTTTTTTTTTCCTTTACAGAAGTTAACACTTTGTTCTCTGCTTTTTGACAACCTCAAATTCAGAAAGACATTCAATATATTTTTCTCACGGGACCCCTGGGTGGCGCAGCGGTTTAGCGCCTGCCTTTGGCCCAGGGCGCGATCCTGGAGACCCGGGATCGAATCCCACGTCGGGCTCCCGGTGCATGGAGCCTGCTTCTCCCTCTGCCTGTGTCTCTACCTCTCTCTCTCTCTCTCTCTCTCTCTATCATAAATAAATAAAAATTTAAAAAAAATATATATATATATATACATTTTTTTTTCTCACAATCTTACAGTTTTAGGTCCACAATCTATCTGGAATTGATCTCTGTATCTGATATGAAGTAACATCAAAATTAATTTTTTTCTAAGATGATAGTTTAAGTAAGTGATCCTATACCAATCTTTATTTCTGTGTTTGTGTGTTTAAATGGAGAAAAGAAGAAATACTCTAGTAGTCTTTAACCATTACTGATCAAAAAAACAATTTAAAAAATAATAAACTAATACTTATAACAAATCAGAATGGACTATAAATTGGTCTTAACATCTACGTGAGGCAAGTTATTAAAAAGTTCAGAGTGTAATGTTTGCTCAAGGTTATTTCCCATTCCTTTCATCAAAGCTCGAATAACAGCAAAGCATTTAGCAACTAGCCTGAAAAGATTACTTTCATTTCACAGAAACAGAAAATTTAAAAGCCATTGGGTAATATATAACTCTGTACCAAAATTAAGTATGTGTTTATAATAATCCAGAATTCAATATTTAAAAACCTGGTATTAGGCCCCATCCAAAGAAATTTAACTGGAAGTGACAAAAGTACTCGTTTTGTCACAGGCTGAGTGGGTGTCACTCCTTATGTTAACTTCAAATTATACAACAAAAATTCTATCTACAATTGTCAAATCAATCTTTAAACATTAATAAAACAAAAATGATAGCAGAAATGAAAAAACATGAAGAACACACGTTTTAAAAAAGTCTGTTAAAAAATGTGCTAAAAGTCAGGTGCTAAAAAATCAAACTGAAGTGGTATTTTTGAAGTACTATAATATCTTTTTCATAAATCTAAAGAAACTGGAATGAAAGAGAATATAAGACTCATAACTAAAACAACTATAGTCATTCAGCATATAAAATCTTCTTTATTTCAACTGAAGTAAAAGTACAAATTCTGGAAAGCTAGTTATTAACAGATATGCCACTGTGTGTTAGTAATATCCTACAAAAGACTAAATTGGAACTATTAGGTTTTAATACTGGGTCTTTATATGTTAAATGTACAATTAATTTAGGTCTCCATAAAATATATTAGATCCTTGATATTCGTGATAGAATCATACTCAGACCTTTTTGAATCCCTTAATTCACAAATAATATTATCCATAAAACAAAAAGGTGACCACCTTCAAGATACTTGAATTAATAGAGTTGGTGTTACTGTCATGTATAAAATTTAAAATTACATTCTGTCATTAAGACAAACAATATATTTTCATATCTGAATGCACAGTATTTCAGGTTTTCTTTTTTAAAGATTTATTTTAAAAAATAAAAATAAAGATTTATTTATTTTAGAGAGGAGGGAGGGGCAAGGGAGGACGAAAGAGTCTTTTTTTCTTTTTAAGATTTTATTTATTTATTCATGAGAGACACAGAGAGAGAGGCAAAGACACAGGCAGAGGGAGAAGCAGGCTCCATGCAGGGAGCCTGATGCGGGACTCGATTCCAGGACCCCGGGGTCACGCCCTGGACTGAAGGCGGCGCTAAACCGCTGAGCCACCCGGGGTCCCCAATATTTCAGACTTTGAAGAAGTATCTTGCATGACAGAATATTGAGTTAAGACTTTGCTCCCTCATCAGGGTGCCCAGGTGGGTGGTTCAGTCCGTTAAGCATCTGCCCTCAGCTCGGATCATGATCTTAGGATCCTGAGATTGAACCCCCCCATTAGGCTTCCTGCTCAGCGGGGAGCTTGCTTCTCCCTCTCTCTTCCTAACCCCTGCCTGTGCGCAAGCGTGTGCATGTGCACGGAAGCTCTCACTTCCTCTCTTTCTCTCAAACAGATAAAGAAAATCTTTTAAAAAGAAAACTATGTTTCTTAAAAAAAAAAAAAAAAAAGACTTTGCTCCATTATCTACAATTCCAGCACAAAACATGCAGTTCAAGGAGTTTCATGTCAGAATGTAAACTTTTCAACTGTTTCAACTGTACTTTTTCTTGCATCTGATGTCCTAGGATTTGAAAAACAGTAAAGGAAGCCTAACTTAATTATCATAAAGCCTAGCATACTGCCAAGGGCTCCAAAAATCTCATAAAGTATCATAAAGCAAAAATGCAAACTTTGAAGTCAAGGAAGTAAATGGACTGAAAACAAACATTATAAGAAAAGTAAGGAATTAGAAGTATTTAACTTAAGAAACAGCCATGGAATAACTTGAATATTACATTACAGTAAAATAATTTAGATTTATATTCAGAACTATAAACATCATTTAACACTCAAGACTGTACTGAGCATTGCAGGACACAGAGAATTGGTATTATAACTTAAGCTCTTAAGAAACTTACAACCTAAAAAAACAAAAAAAGAAATTAAGTTACAACCTAGTTTAGTCCAAGCTACAAACACACTTAATTGGTAGGATGACTATATAGGCAGGAAACACACAACTTTTGCCAGGAATGTGATAAGAAGAAAGCCTATTCCAGTTATTGAAAAAGGGTGACTCCTGAACAGATCTTTAATCATGACTGAAGATAAATTTGAGAATTTTAAGAAATGGTTCTCATTGTAAAATATAAGGTGGGATCAACTCACCACCTTCCCTCAGGACAGAATTAAACTATATTGTAGAAGATACAGAACCAGGGGAAGTTTTCAGGACCAAAGAAATCACTTTGTGATCCCTTTCTTTGTGGAAAAAAAATTCTGAGAACATAAATATTCAAGAAGCAGGTTCACATCAGAATTTACTGTGACTAAAGACAAAGTACTTTCACTCTGTGGCACTGCACAGAGGCAGCAAAATATTAGTAGATACAACATCTATCCTCAGAGTGAGTTCCACAACTGCTAAGAAATTTAAAAATCTTTTTATAATCAGGCAAAATTTTTAATGAAAAATTATGCCACAGAAATATAAAGTACAACAAATCCAAACAAATTCTCTCAATTTAAACACTAACTTTGCACTTTGTAAGCACCAATTAATGTTAAATTCAATAATGACACTGTTGAAAAATTTTAGTTTGTAGTAATATACAGCATTAGCTCTGAAGTACGATCTCCTGCTGCTTAAACCCAGGAGGACTCAATTCATCAATATCTAGAAGGAGAAAGAATGGCAAGATAATAAAATCTAGGGACTTATAAACTGACAAACTACAAATATGTTTAGAATATAAGACCCCATTCAGGAAAAAATTCCCAATTTTTCCCAAAGATCTGTAACAGTTTACAATAACTGCTTCTAATTTAATGGCTGGAGTGCTCACTTCAGCAGCATATATACTAATTTAATGGCTGGATTTGAAATGCCAGTGTTACACACATATACACAGTCAACCACACTGCTTATAAGAATTTATCTTTTCGGGCAGCCTGGGTGGCTCAGCGGTTTAGCGCCGCCTTCAGCCCAGGTCGTGATCCTGGAGATCCAGGATCGAGTCCCACGTCGGGCTCCCTGCATGGAGCCCGCTTCTCCCTCTGCCTGTGTCTCTCTGTCTCTCTCTCCTCTGTTTCTCATGACTAAATAAATAAAATCTTTAAAAAAAAAAAAAAAAAAAAAGAATTTATCTTTTCAATGTCTTTGGATCAGAGATAAGGGAACCGAGATCCCTGGGTGGCGCAGCAGTTTGGCGCCTGCCTTTGGCCCAGGGCGTGATCCTGGAGACCCGGGATCGAATCCCACGTCGGGCTCCCGGTGCATGGAGCCTGCTTCTCCCTCTGCCTGTGTCTCTGCCTCTCTCTCTCTCTCTGTGTGTGACTATCATAAATAAATAAAGATAAAAAAAAAAAAGAAATAAGGGAACCTCCATAAATTCTCATTGAAACTCACTCTTGGTTTCTGGTACCTAAGAATTCCTCTTTTTCCCCAGCCCTGTTTTACTTCTTTCTTAGGACATTTTATTCATGTTTTCTATGCACTTAGAGAAAACAAAAGGTCTGTGATTTGTTCAGTCCACTACAATGCCAGAACAAAAAGCCTTTAGAAAGAATTCCAAAAATTGTCTTCACAATCTAATATTATTAATACAAAATGGTGAATTAATACCATTCAGCCTAATCAGTGTTTTCTTGGAACTCATCCTTTATAGTCAGTCATAAATTCCACTTTCTCTTTTTTTTTCCACTTTCTCTTTTAAGAATATCACAACCTTCTTTTGCTTCTGCGCTGTGCCTTTCACGGGAAAAATAGGAATTTCTGTCATGGGGTAATTTTTTTTACCATATGACTAACTCTTCTCAGTAGGTGGAATGCTACTATAAAGTGCTCTCAGAGTTTGGAGAGAAAACAAGACCAATACAACGGGTGAATATAGTTATCTGCAGAAGCCCAGTACAACAGAAACAGCACAAGACCAAAGCTTAAAAACACTTGGGTTTTAATCCCAATTTCCCACTGAGCGAGTGACCTCAAGTAAGGTATTTAACCTCTCTCATCCTCAAACCCCTAATTCTTTTTGAGAAAATATCACTATCCATCTTAATGGTTATTTTAAGATAATTCAGTAGGAGCTCAAATAATAGCTATAGAACGATGTTTTCTGATAAAAACTGAAGAAATCTATGAATTCAACCATTATCCCTGGGAGGCTAGACTAGATTTACAGAAAGCTATGATCCAATTCCATCCAGTTTATTATCCTGTCTGTGACAAGGTAATGGTACTTCTGAAAGCACTAAAATGGGAACTGAATACTATTTAGTTATTGGTTTTAGTTATTAAATAGTTTATGTAGCACATATTTAATCCTAGAGCATTTAAATTCTATTTCTGTATCTGGAGAATTACCCTCTAGATTAGTCTTAGTGAAAAGCAAAGGCTATACCTTCCACTAAAGCAAACGTGCCTGACATCCACCTTATCGGTCTCACTTGTAGGCTCTGCTAGTCAGACATACCCCATTCTCTTCCCTTTTCTCCCACCGGATCTAACTCAGGAGTTAATGCAAAGAAATGAAGCCTTTAAGGACTAATTCTGGTTAAAGTGGCAGCAGCAGCAATCTTCCAAAATCAGAAGCCAAACAAATACGTTCTTTGGTTCTATTACAACCTGGATAAAAATCTCTTTTAAAAAAAAAATCTCTTTTAAGACCACTGAATCCCCTTTGCTCTGAATCTATGCTGTCCAAATATCTAAATTACAAATTTTATGTTCTATGTATCTTAATATGATGAAGGGCAGTAACAAGTGCTCTATACAAGGAAAAAGGAATAATTTAAACATAAATGAATATATGAGGTTCTAATGTTTTTTTAATAAGTATATCTGGCACATGTGTCAGACTTCTACAACCTGATCCTCTCTGTGAAAATGGACAAATCTAGTGCCAGAACACCTAAAATAAAAACCAGACTCTGAACCCATGGCACCACTAAAATATAATGATTTGTGAAATTTTCTGTGACTGATCATTTTGCACATATACACTTCTAACACAAACCACTAAACAGCCTATAGTACCTACAGAAATCAGTAGGTGTCTAATGCTTTCAATAGCACTGTGCACAAATGACCATTTTTCCCCTCCAACAGAATAAAGATGCAATGCTTTCAAGGTCCAAAGAGGGAAAGAAATGAAGACAATGTCTAAGAGGAGAGGAAACTGATTTTCTAAGTTCAGAAGATTTACTTCTCCTCCCCTCAGGAGATTTTGCAAAGCCAGTTTCTACAAAGACAAGTTTCTACTATATTAGACATTATTCCATTTAAAACACAAAACATTCAACATTTAGAACACTGGTAAACTTAATTTTAACCAGAAATTCTTTCTACCTGAATTACAATTTCTCAGGTAAGCCTCCACCAACATCGTGCTCAGTCACACTTAATGATAGGAATGAGAATATTTGTTTTTCTAATACTACTAAAGAGAAATGTACATTTCACACCTTTATTATAATTGGTTCCTAATTACTACCCCTGAAGTTTTATTTCAGGTATAAAGTATATTTAACCCAGAAAACTGGAATGATTATGTTGCAAAAAAAGACTTTCCCCAAAGGAATAAAACTTTTCTTCCTGATATTGCAATATGTTGACATGCCATATAAGTTTTAAAAATATTAACCTAAGCATATTAATGCCTAACAGATATTAAGTCAAAGCAAAATACTGGGGATCCCTGGGTGGCGCAGTGGTTTGGCGCCTGCCTTTGGCCCAGGGCGCGATCCTGGAGACCCGGGATCGAATCCCATGTCGGGCTCCCGGTGCATGGAGCCTGCTTCTCCCTCTGCCTGTGTCTCTGCCTCTCTCTCTCTCACTGTGTGCCTATCATAAATAAATAAAAAAAAAAAAAAAAAAAATTAATAAAAAAAAAAAAACAAAGCAAAATACTGGAATAGATTCAAACTATATTTGATCTAATTTTTCACCTACTCTCAATTTTTAATTTATAGAGGTAGCATTCAAATCTTAACGTGTTCGCAAATACTATCCTTTCAAAAGTTATTACCAAAATTCAAAAAAACAAACCATCCAAAACATCACCTTTGGCAGAATCAGTTCTTAAAATCAACTAAGAACTTACTTTACAATTCTATCTGCATCTGGAACAGTACAATACAAATATTCTTTAAAATTCTTATCCACACATTACCAAAAATATTTCAGAAATGTGAAGGTTATCACACAAATAATTGCTTTTTCTTTTTTTTTATAATTGCTTTCTTAATTACTTCTTCCCTAATATATCTCAGAAAACTAATTTTAAAAATACTATTTATATTCACAAAGACCTAAAATTGTCCACCTTCCAAAATAACCCACACCCAATAGTAAATTCCCATTCCTAAACATGGAGTTACTTTAAACAAGTCAATGAGGCCTTTTTGGATCCTGACTCAAACAAACTACCTATAAAATAACATTTTTTAGATAACCAGTGAAATGTGGACTCGATAATCAGATACAAAATTTCTCTTATTTTGGGGAGTGTGATAATGGTATTATTATGATTAGCTAATATTAGGTCCTTATATTTTTAAAGGAGACATATGTAAATATTTAGAAGTGATGTGACAATGCCAGAATTTAAAATATTACAGACAAAAGAAGGAGCAATTATGTCAAAACATTGATAATTTTAAATCGAAGGAGGAAATTTTTATGTATGTCTTCTATTTAACATGATAATGTTTGTTATTTATGTTTAAAATTTTTTATAGAAAAAAGAAAAAAGGAACAAAATAATAAACCAACTAGTTACCTTTTCCCAGTCAACTCAACTTGGCCTTTCTTATTGAAGAAGAACTTGGAATCATTATATCCCCATCCATTCCATTTCATAACTTCTTGCCTAATAATAATAAAAAAAAATATGTTAGACCTAGGCTAAACATCTCAAAATTGAACAGCATATCATTGACATTAACTTTCACTATCATTTAAAAGACCTATCCTACTAATAATACATTAGTTTAAATAGAATATATATCAAAATGTCTTTATTTTTAAATACAGAATCACTCTGATGAGCAGCACCTGCTTCATGAAGGGCAACAACTATTAAATTTAATGCATTCAAAGGAAAACAAAGGAACAAAAGAGAAAAATATAGAGTATAAATATGCATCAATTTGTACGTTATTAGTTTACATTATAGGATGGACTAAAAAACTCTGCAATTAAAATAAAACTTGAACAACAAGCAAATTTTTGCAGGACGCCTGGGTGGCTCAGTGGTTAAGGGTCTGCCTTCAGCTTACGGAGGGAACCCCAGAGTCCCGGGATCGAGTCCCATGTCAGGCTCCCTGCAGGTGGCCTGTTTCTCCCTGTGCCTGTGTCTCTCTCTCTGTATCTCATGAATAAATAAAATCTTTTTTAAAAACCCAAATTGTGTATATATTAGAAAAATGACCAGTTTACAGAGTAAGTTCATTAGTAATGATACTCCTAGTAGTAGACATTTAATTAAAAAGATTTAAAAATCTGAGAGCCAGGTTTACAAACCTTCTAAACCCACCAACTTCCATGGAACTACCAATTTCTACCTTGACCTACATATTAAGTTAACGACTACACCAGTTTTTAATACCCTAAAACTACATTTTCATTTCCAAAATGCTAGTATTTCATTGTCTTAATAATTGTTTTCGTCAGAATCGATGACTCCTTAAATTTTGAACATTACATAAGAAAAGATAGGTCTAGGCCTGTGCAGAACACAACAAGCGATCATGCTGAAGCAGTCTGTCAGCATTTAGTACATGGTTCAGCATAGTGCCCTAGCATATCGGGGCAACAAATTTTATTGCAAATTCAATTATGCAGCCTATCATGAAATTACTTGAAAAAAACTCTTCTCTATATAGAAAGTTATTTGCTGCATTAGAATTTCAAAATAGATCACAAGAAAAAATATGTAAATATGTGTGGAGATAGATAGATGTTAACCAGACTTATTGTGGTGATTTTTTCACAATATATACAGATTTTGAATCATTATTATACATCTGAAATTAATTACATGTCAATTATATCTCAATTTTTTTAAATGTCAAAATAAAGATTTATTCTTTAGAAAGCATTCTAATTCTCCGTAATTCCCAAGGAAGAACACAACAACTGACAAGCAAATTTTTTATTACAATCATAATACTTCATCCAATTCAAAGACTTTTCACAAGTACAACGCTAACAACATAACACAACTGAACCAAGTACAGGTCATTAATTGGTCTCCATACATACATAAAAGTAAGGAAAAAAAAACTGGGCATGCTCTTTAAAACTAGTTTGTTAACAAAAACAAAACAAAACAAAAAAACTAGTTTGTTATCATAAAAACTTGATCCCTATACAAAAACAAAGTATTCAAAAATATCTCAAGAGTATCAATCCAGAGACTGGATTTGTAGGTGAGCCTGCTGTGAATTATCACCCAATGTTTACTTCTGATTTCACATTCCTACCTCATTGAAGAGGGAGGTTCTTAGAAGAGAGCTTTTGGAAAATCTGACTTCCCATTTTCTTTAGATTACATTTCCTAAAATTGATTAAGTTATCATCCACTTCACTTTTTTTCATAATTAAATTCTCTTCCTTTTATGAAGTATAATTTACTTAATATTTTGTATTTCCATAATAGTTTACATGAGGATGATATGCACATTCTAATTAACATTTTTACTTTATGTTTTATATGCATAAATTTTTATTTGTGAAATGCATTTTATTGGCGAATTTAAACATTTGTCATGAAGTCTGTACAAAATAGTTTGGTGTTAATATAAATGCAAAAATATCAATATAGTCATTCTGCTTTGGCATTACAATCACTAGGCACTGGGAAATTATTTCAGTACAGATGTTGAATTTGGCATGTTTACATAGCTTAACAACAAGAATCATTTTCTTTAAAATTATGCTCAGAATTTTAAAAAATTATTTCCATATGGCCTCAAAGTAAAAAGTGAAACCTGATTACATGTGTTCACTCTTAGCACTGCACAAGAAAAATGAATCAAGGGAAGCAGGAAATATCTGCTGCTGTGCACTCAAAAATGAAGAGATTTACATTCTGAAGAATCACTGGCCTTAACTTTTCAGTTGGGTAATAACCTAAAGAATTCTCAAGTTTTCAACTATAGACTAAAGGTGGTTTTGTGTTTTTTTTTTTAATCTTATCATCTCAATTAGAAAATTCTGCCTATGATACTTATACCATTACCATTTATATACCATTATCATACTTATACCAAATTTTGGAGCCTTCCCAGAAGTTGAAATGTAGGCATTTGGAATCCATTTGTGCTCCCCTCCGCCCCAATAGTGTTATGTTGCTTAAAATAGTGTATATTTAAAATCTAGGTTACTCCAAAACTAGCCTTCTGGTATCTTCAAGTACCTCACATATTAAATAAAAAGTAGGCAAATTTCCAAGGTCTCTGGTTTTAAACTTCTGTACACAGGCATCCCCTCAAATTACTAATATACTTTATGACAGTTAAATACAACTATGTGATTACATTAAACTTTAAAAATAATTTCTTATGCAGAAGAATATAAGAAGTTACTTGAAGGGCATTATAGCATTAACATTTTAAAAGTTAAGAATAAAACTTTATAGTCATTAGAATTTTAAAGCTAAAAAAGATCCTTAGAAATCACTCAGTTCAACTGCTCATTTTTCAGATGAAGAAACTTACGCCCAGAGAAGCAATCATGATTACACAGCTAAGCTAGTTGTGAGCATCTGAAAGTGAACCCTCAGTTTTGTGAGAGGTAATATCTGAAACGCACTAAGTCATGCCCTCAAGTAACCAAAATGATTTAATGGATACTTTTTGCATGACATCAATATTTTTCAAAGCACTATTACATGTTATTATTATAGTCATTCTTCTGCACTTGACATTTAAAAATCAAGGACTATGGCTGTGTCAGTAAGCCCCATGCCCTTACTTCCTTTATCTATAGTATAATGAATTCTGGCATTCAGAATAATGATCCCAAAGCATGGAAAGCACTGAAATGAAGAATGATCAAAGAATCATCAACATTCCATAAGATTCAAATAAAAGGATTCATTTTTCTGCTAATCCCAGAGATAATTAACCACACTGATCCCTCAGACTTTCCAATTCTCAGAGCTAATGACACCAGATTTAATATCTTCAAAATACGAGACCTTTCTTCTGCCAAGAAAAAAGAAAAGTTGGATTGATTTTACTACATGAAAAATGAAAAAAATAAATGTTTTACACATTTACTCATCTAACCATATTACCAAATGGTGAAGAAAGCCCTTTGTATTATCAGCTGGCGTAACAAAAGCCAACGGAGACATAAGATAGCATCATGTACACACCAGGTGGCAGCATTCTCCCATGATATACACACTCCATAGCCTGCATTTCCCCGTGCTGTTTGCACAATTTTTAACTGAAATATTTAGACTTAACATTATTATTATAGAAACCAGAGGTATTTTCTTAAAATGGGAGATATTCACTTTTAAGTCTCTGCATATACATAGACTACTACTCCTCTAATAATAAATTGCAAGCATCCTGATATAAATGCATGGTTTCTACCATTACTATTTCTATTTTCTAGAAAATATGGAAAAGAAAAATATGCTTTACCATGATTTTATTTTGATTTGGCAATAAAAAAAATTGGCTAAGTGATAACTAAAAAAAAAGAAATTTCTCCAATATAATTCCAATAATCAAAATTATAATAAAAATACTTCACAACTTAGTTCAGATAAAAATCAAATTTTTATCTCTCTGGAAAAAGATAATATGATCTTAGAGCTTTTAGAAAAATAAAAACTGAGCAGCCTCGGTGGCGCAGCAGTTTAGCGCCGCCTGCAGCCTGGGGTGTGATCCTGGAGACCAGGGATCAAGTCCCATGTCGGGCTCCCTGCATGGAGCCTGCTTCTCCCTCTGCCTGTGTCTCTGCCTCTCTCTTAGCTCTCTCTGAATGAATAAATAAATAAATCTTAAAAAAATAATAAAATAAAATAAAATAAAAACTGAAGTACAAAACTTAAGCCTCGATGCTGGATTTTTTCTTTTTTTTTTTTAGAGACTTATTTCTTTGAGAGAGAGAGAGTGTGTGTGCCTATGCATGGAGGTGCAGGGGCAGAGGGAGAAGGATTGAAAGAATATCCAGCAGACCCCTACCTCGCACAGAGTCCACTGCAGGGCTTGATCTTAGGACCCTGAGATCATGACCTGAGCCAAAACCAAGCTCAATGCTGGATTTCTAACTAACCATGCTCAGTATCACATAAATTCAAACTAATCCCATATGTAATACAATATGTATTAGTAAAAAAAATCCTTATTACCAGGTGTGTGCTTAATTACCTTAAGACCCAGAAAACCTAAAGGAAATCTTGAAAGCGAAGTAAAAAAGTGTTGAGAAAGATAACAAAAAAAAAAAAAAGAAAGAAAGATAACAACATTTGAGCAATAAAACAAATATATCCCTGAAAAGATCTGCTACAAAAAAAATTCCTATAAATGAAATAATAATCCTATTAACTTCTTCGATCAAAAAAAAAATTAAAGTTACCATTAGATATATAAAGGGCTAATGAGGGGAGAAAACTATAAACTGCCTAATTATAAACTTAATTTAAAATGTATACGTTTTAAAATAAATTTAAATATCATATCCAGTCTACAAGTCCTACAAAATTATTTCTAAAAACTTAATAGCAAAACTATAGAGTACTCTAAATTTCATGTTTTACTCCCTCCACTGTCCACTTGTAGTCTAATCAATATGGCAGTTTAGGCAGCAAATTCCAGACTTTGTCTACCATCAGCTGGAAAATGTCAATTCACTTTAATTGCTCCTTCCCTGCTCGCTAGTAATTGAAATAGGAATATCACAAGCTTATTATAGTGACCAATCTGTAAGTGACCAAAGATGTTTTTCATACAGTCTTACATTTCTGCAAACAACAACCAAAAAATAGAAATGTCTCCAAAAGTCTGTATGCCATTTTACAACAGAAACCAAGGTTCTGAGTTCCCTTTCTCAGCTGTCTTCCAGGGTACAACCCAATAATCTTGATAAGACCCTGAAAAGTCAAGACTAAAATCCATGCCTGCTTGATATACATAGTATTCATGCTTATAACAAGTGGGGCTTTCCTATTTAATATAATAGTAAGCAGGCATGCCTGGGTGGCTCAGCGGATGAGCGGCTGCTTTTGGCTCAGGGCGCAATCCCAGAGTCTGGGATGGAGTCCCACATCAGGCTCCCCACAGGGAAGTCTCCCTTTGCCTATGTCTCTGCCTCCCTCTGTTTATCTCTCATGAATAAATAAATTTAAAAAGCTTAAAAAATAACAATAATAAGCAGCCCCTTCTACTTTAAATGACAAATAGCTGGAATTGTTATCTCTGTTTCTGGCAAATCCACAGAAAAAAATGAACCCCACAAAGTCTGGAGGGAGAAAAAAAGATAAAATCGTGGCCCAATCACAGTCACCATCGAGGTTCCCAAATATCTCGGGAGTATAAAAATCACTTTGGGTACTAATTTTAAAAGCAGAGTTCAGGATGTCACTCTAGACCTAGCCAATGATTAGAATCTCTGAAGGTGGAGTCTCAGAATATAAACATTTTAAACAAAACCACCAGGAAATTCTGATGCCAGCCATCCACAGACCATAAATGTGTAAGCACTGCCTTAAGGCATGTGGAAAAGTGCACAGAAGCCTCATCTGCTGAATAGTCAAAAAGGAATACAAAGCCTTAACGTAAACGGTTTATCAAGTTACTCTCACCCAAACTCTATCAAAATCAGAAGGGACTGGAACTAGTAGGGGAGAAGGAGACAACTTTAAATTCACTGCACTATAGGAGAGGATGGAGGTGAGTAGAATTCTGCAACAAACAAGGCAGCACGAGGGCAAAGTGAGGGAACTCACCATGTAGAAGACGGGAAAGGCAGAGACAGGAAATGAAGATTTGGTTACATGCGGAAGAGGTAGATAGGTCTATATTCAAATTTTGCAAAGGATTATCCTATAAGGGAAGATGAAGGCTATATAGAGATACTACTTTCTGAGGCAAATTTCAGGAAAGTCAACCTGATACAGAAATTTTCCTAGTTTATACATGTTAAAAGGCTTACAATGCATAAAAATTAATACAATGGTTTATCAAATAACTTGTCTTTAACACAATGTCTATTCAAATTCAAATATACGGGGGCACCAGGGTGGCTCAGTGGTTGAGCATCTTCCTTTGGCTCAGGTTGTGATCCCAGGATCCTGGAATCAAATCCCATATCACACTCCCCACAGGAGCCTACTTCTCCCTCTGCCTATGTCTCTGCCTCTGTGTCTCATGAATAAAATAAATAAAATCTTTAACAAACAAAAAAACAAAAAACAAATCCAATAATATGTGCTCACCAAGGCCACACACCAGGTAGAGGCAGCAGGGGGCCATGACTCCTAAGAGCCTCTGAGAACACTTGCAAATGACAAGAAGCACAATGGTGACCACCGTGTGCATCGTACTGACAATGAGCACACCGTGCAGTACAAGAAATTGCCAATCCTCTTTACTCGTTGAGTTCTTCCTTTTCTCCCTAACGCATAAGGTGGTATTTATTAGAAATTTGTTCTCGATATGAAAATGGCATGGTTGCCATTGCTTTTATTTTCACCTTCAGACGTTATTTCAGCACTGGATTCTTCTTACTCCTTCTATACAGTATACTGCAATAGTAGTAATATTGCATAATACTGTAAAGCTAAGAGTTTTATAGTCATTACCTGGTTTCTTTTTCACATTAACATATGCAAGATTAATAATATAGGTGTTATTATTCCTACTTAAAACTTAAGAAAGGGGGCGCCTGGGTGACTCAGTTGGTTAAGCTTTTGCCTTCCGCTCAGGTCATGATCCTGGGCTTCTGGGATCCAGCCCTTCATCAGGCTCCCTATTCAGCAGGGGGTCCACTTCTTCCTCTCCCGCTGCCTTTCCTCCCCAGTCGCGCTCTCTCTCTTGCTTGTGGATATTCTCTCTCAAGGAAATAAATAAAATATTTAAAAAAATAAAACATAAGAAAGGGTTAGAAAGAGCTAGTTGCTTGCCCAGGGTAACACAAATAGTACACAACACGCCAAGGATTTAAATCTTGGTCTTCTGGCTCCAACCCTTCTTAACTACCAAGTTGATTTCAGTGCACTCACTGACTGCCACAAGTGGAGCACAAAGTATTACCAGAGCTCAGAGAACACAGTATTTATCTCTAGCTGAGAGGAAGTCACTTTTAGCTGCTTTGGAAGATGAAAGAAATTCAATAATCAAGCAGAAGCAGAAAAACACAAGGACTTTTCCCATGCTAATAAATGGCCCAAATTGGCTGAAGCATAGAGAATATGCAAGATGGTCATGGAGATCAGCATAGAACTTTGAATGCCAAATTATAGAGATTAAGCTTTATTACTTCAATAATCAATAGGGAGCAAATTTGGGATCGAACCAGTATTTTCTATGTTTCATGCTGCCACCAAAGTAAAAATCTAACAGTATCTACTTTAAAATTTTGCTGCTTTCCAATGTGGATGAAATTCCAATTCTTTAACATAGCATACAATGATGTCCTTTACATTCTTCTAGCCACACTGAAAACCATCACATTTCCTCATACACACCATGACCTCTATGTTTGCCTGCCTTTGTACTTACATATGTATGTGAATATCCCTCATCTGAAATGTCCTTCTCTCTCTAGAAAACTCCTATTTATCCATCAAGAACCAATCCGAAAGTTACTTTTCCTATAAAGCCTTTCCTGTCTTCCTCAGGAAGAATTAATGGCTCCCTCTGTATTACATTGATTATAGCACTATGTCATATCGTCTACATATCTGTCTATATAGCTCTACTGAACTGTCAAACAATTTTTTAATGTTAGAATGTAGCACAATATAGCAGATAGCAAGTACTCATACTTTTCTCTGAACAAAGATTGGTCTGGTAATGGAATGGAGAATCATTTGAAGGGGGAAAAAAATAAAGGAAGACCACAATAGATGTGAGACAATTAAGATTTCATCTAGATTGGTGTCAATGGGAGAAGAATAAAAATGTTCTGACAATCTCAATAGAGAAAAATCTATCTGATGTGTCAACAGCCAGGATAAGGGAGAGAGAATGGAGTTCAGCAAGGCCTTATGACGGACACTTTGGCTTTGTGTCTAAATAAGGGTAGATATAAATAGAAATAGTGGAGTAGTAGGATTATACATGCATACTAGGTTGAAGAATTCACCAAGACAGTCAGAAATGAGCAATAATTTAAAATGTGAAAATAAAAGTTGACAGAAACGTCAAAGTTCCTCCTAACAGTGCTAATACTATCTGAGTAGATAAGATTATTAAGGAAGAAAATGTAAAAGAGAGGGGGGAGGGGGAGGGAGACTAAAAATTAATCTCAAGGATTTGTAAATTTAGGAAGCAAAAGGAAAAAAAGTCAGCAAAATTATGGCCAGAAGGGTAGGAAGAAAACCAAGATAGTGTAATACCATGGGAGCTAAGGAAAGCACTATTAGGTACCAAGTACTGGGAATTGGTCAAGAAAAAAACTAAGGATTTTATAATTAGGCTATCACTGGCTTTTAGAGCTGCTTCAAAAGAGTGATATAGGCTGAATACGATCTCAATAAATTATCTGAGTGTACTTTTAAGAAACAGGAAAGGTCAACAAAGAAAAACAAACTGATGAGATTCTGGGACAATGGCTAAGTAGGAGGATCCTGAGCTCACCTTATCCCAAAGACACACTGAGATAACATCAACCCTAGGGCATCTTAACTAAATATCACCCAAAGATTGGCAGAATGGACTTTTCCACATCAAAAATGATAAGAGAGAGGGAAAAAAAAAAAGATAGGAGAAGCAGAGACATAATATAACCGAACTCTGCTCCCCCATCTCTTCTGCTCACGCCTCCCTCCTATCCCCACCAACCCCTCCTCTTAGGAGACTAACCACAAATAGGAGGGACACCACAAGCACAGAGAAGTGAAAGAATCAGACCCCATCCTAAGCGCTCCGGGTTCAGAAGCCCTTGGAAGACAAATCTCCGTAACATTTGGCTTTGAAAACCAGTGGGAAAAAAAAAAAAAAAGAAAACCAGTGGGGCTTAACTTAGGGAGTTTTTGCAAATCAGCAGGGCTTAACTCTAGGTCCTTTAAAGATCAGCCAGTTTAGCTATGGGAGACACCCAAAGGAAGATTAAAAAATAGTCCCCACCCTGAAAGGGCCAACATAACAAATAATCCAGCAAGATACAGCATAGAAGCAGCAGTTTGAAAAGCACCTGGATTTTTTTTTTAATTTTTATTTATTTATGATAGTCACACAGAGAGAGAGAGAGAGAGGCAGAGACATAGGCAGAGGGAGAAGCAGGCTCCATGCACTGGGAGCCCGATGTGGGATTCGATCCCAGGTCTCCAGGATCGCGCCCTGGGCCAAAGGCAGGCGCTAAACCGCTGCGCCACCCCAGAGATCCCAAAGCACCTGGATATATTGAAGAGGGTTTATTCATTAATATCAGAAGTGCACTAAAAGGACAGGAATTCTTAGGAACCTTCTCCAGAACAAAAATGCTGGTGGGCACCATCTCTCTCCCCCTACCCAAGCCTAGATAGCCAGACACTTACAGAAACCAGCAAGAACACTCTCTATCTTGTTAGCACCAGGCACCCTGTAAATGTTCTCCTTTGGATTCACCCCACCCAACCCAACCCATTCAGCAGGTGTCTCTCCAAAGCAGCTCCTGCCCCAACACTCCTTGCAAGCAACTCCAACAGAGACCAGTGCCACTTCAAAGTGACTTGCCCTGGGGAGAGGGAAATATAAACTATATACCAGTGAGCAGCCTGCAGTCCCAGCAGCAAACCTTATAGCTGGCAGTGCAGAATATGCCCTTCTGATTATTCCTGGACTGGGAGAAGGCATATCTATCTGGTCTAACTGCCCACGCTGTCCACAAATGAAAGCCTCTCAGGGACAGTGTGGGGACAGCAACCTGCGGGTCTGTGTGAATGAATACAGCCCCAGGCTGAGAGCAGGCACCAGGTGGGACTGCTGACACTACCCAACCACAAGCTTGCAGTGGCCTTAGACTTGTCCCTTAACACCACTAGGACCAAACCCTGCCCATTGCATCCACAAAAGGCAAAATGGCCCACTGCAACCAAGTGGACTGAAGGCAAACGAGGCTCAGCCACAAAACAGAGCACACACTACTCACACAGGAGACACCCCTGAAGCGCCTGATTCTGATGAACAAGGGACTTTGAACTGCAGGGTACCACAGGATCTCTTCTTTATAAGGCCATTACTTTCTGAATTAGGAGATATAGCTGACTCTCTTAATACACAGAAACAAAAACAGAGAATTAAACAAAACGAGGAGACAGAAAAATATGTCCCAAATGAAAGAAGAAGACAAAGCCACAACAAAAGAGCGAAATGAAATACAGATAAGTTAGGGGTGCCTGGGTGGCTCAGTTGGTTAGGCATCTGACTCTTAATCTGAGCTCAAGTCTTGATGTCAGAGTCCTGAATTCAAGCCCCACACAGGCTCCACGAAAGAAAAGGAAGAGAGAAGAGAAGAGAAGAGAAGAGAAGAGAAGAGAAGAGAAGAGAAGAGAAGAGAAGAGAAGAGAAGAGAAAGAAGAAAGGAAAGGAAGGAAGGAAGGAAGGAAGGAAGGAAGGAAGGAAGGAAGGAAGGAAGGAAAGAAAAGAAAGAAACGGAGATAAGTTATATGTCCGATAAGGAATTCAAAGTAAGTTATAAAGATACTGAACTTGAGAAGAGAGTCAGTGAGACTTTAAACAATGATACAGAAATATATATTTAAAAGTCAGAGATGAAAAAAAATAATAAAAAATAAAAGTCAGAGATGAACTGAGTAACAAATTAAAAATACACAAAGGAAATTGAGAGCATATTAAACAAGGCAGAACAGATCAACAATCTGGAAGACAGGATAATGGAAAGCCACTAGGCAGAACAGCAAAAAGGAAAAAACAAAACAAAAACAAAAACTGAATAGATTAAGGGAACTCACCCACATCATCAAGTGTAACAACATTCACATTACAGGGATATCAGAAGGAGAAGAGAGAGAGAAGGGGGTAGAAAACTTATTTGAAGGGATAATAGCTAAAAACTTCCCTAGTCTGGGGAAGAAAACAGACATCCAGATCCAGGAAGCACAGAGGGTCCCTAACAGGATGAACCCAAGACACATAATTAATGGCAAAAAGTAATGATAAAGAAGAAATCTTAAAAGCCACAGGAGAAAAGAAAACAGTTACATATAAGGGAAATCCTACAAGGCTATGAGCTGATTTTTCAGCAGAAACTTAATAGGCCAGAAAGGAGGGGAATGACATATTCAAAGTACTGAAAGGAAAAAAACGTACAACCAAGAACACTCTATCCAATGAGATTACCATTTAGAATAGAAGGAAAGATAAAGAGTTTTTCAAACAAAAGTTAAACGAGTTCATCACCACTAAACCAGCCTTATAAGAAATGTTAAAGGGAATTCTTTGAGTGGAAAGAAAACCTATAATGAGTAAGAAAATTTTGAAAGGAAAAAAATTCACAGGCAAATGTGAACAAGTAATTAAAGTAGATTAACCACTTATAAAACTAATATGGAGGTTAAAGCACAGAAGCAGTAAAGTCAATTACATCCACACAAATCAGTCAAGGGTTCTGCAAAATAAAAATATGCAAAGTATGGCATCATATACCTAAAATGTGGGAGGGAGTAAAAACTTAATGCTTTTAAGAATGGGTTCAAACTTAAACAACCACCACCTTAATACAGACTGCTATACATATGTTTTACATGTGAACCTAAATGATAACTAAAAATAAAAACCTAGAATAGATACACATAAAATAAAGAGAACTCTTTTTTTTTTTTTTTTAAGAGAGTGAGAATGAGAGAGGGGCAACAGGAGAGGGTAAGAGACAGAGAGAGAGAGAACTCCTAGCAGCCTCCACGCTCAGCAGTGCGGAGCTCCACATGGGGTTCAATCCTACAACCCTGAGATATGACCTGAGTCAAAATGAAGAGTCAGACACTTACCTGACTATGCCATCCAGGTGCCCCAAGAAAGGAATTCAAACATAACACTAAAGAAAGCCAACAAACCACAAGGGAAGAAAATAAAAGAAAGGAACAGAGAAGAACTACAAAAATACAATAAAACAAGTAACAACAGAAAACAGTTACGTATAAGGGAAATCCTACAAGGCTATGAGCTGATTTTTCAGCAGAAACTTAGTAGGCCAGAAAGGAGGGGAATGATGTATTCAAAGTATTGAGGAAAAAATCTATAACCAAGAACACTCTATCCAATGAGATTACATTCAGAATAGAAGAAAAGATAGAGTTTCTCAAACAAAAATTAAAGGAGTTCTTTACCACTAAACCAGCCCTATAGCTGGTTCTTTGAAAAGATAAACAAATTTCATAGATCTTTAGCTAGATTTCACTAAAAAAAAATAATACAAATATGGGCATCCTGGGTGGCTCAGCGGTTTAGCACTGCCTGTAGCCCAGGGTGTGATCCTGGAGACCCGGGATCGATGCCCACGTCGGGCTCCCTACATGGAGCCTGCTTCTCCTTCTGCCTGTGTCTCTGCTTCTCTCTCTCCTGTGTATTCTCATGAATAAATAAACAAAATCTAAAAAAAATAAATAAATAAATAGTACAAATAAAATCAGAATTTAAGAATAACAACCAACACCAGAGAAATACAAAGGATTATAAGAGAATATTGTAAAAAATTATATGCCAACAAATTGTATAACCTAGAAGATAAAAATAAATTCCTAGAGAGGAGGGAGGGGCAAGATGGCGGAAGAGCAGGGTCCCCAAATCACCTGTCCCCACCAAATTACCTAGATAACCTTCAAACCATCCTGAAAATCTACGAATTCGGCCTGAGATGTAAAGAGAGACCAGCTGGAATGCTACAGTGAGAAGAGTTCGCGCTTCTATCAAGGTAGGAAGACGGGGAAAAAGAAATAAAGAAACAAAAGGCCTCCGAGGGGGAGGGGCCCCGCGAGGAGCCGGGCTGAGGCCGGGGCGAGTGTCCCCAGGACAGGAGAGCCCCGTCCCGGAGGAGCAGGAGCTGCACCAACCTTCCCGGGGGGCGGAAAGGGGCTCGCAGGGAGTTGGAGCAGGACCCAGGAGGGCGGGGATGCCCTCGGGCTCCCTGGGACACTAACAGACACCTGCGCCCCGGGAGAGTGCGCCGAGCTCCCTAAGGGCTGCAGCGCGCACGGCGGGGCCCGGGAACAGCTCGGAGGGGCTCGGGCGGCGGCTCCGCGGAGGGGGCTGCGGGGCGGGAGCGCGAATCCAACAGCGCAGGCCCCGGAGCACAGGGCGCCGGGACACAGCCCAGGATCCGGCCTCCCCCTGGGACAGGCAGAGGCCGGGAGGGCCCAGGACAGCAAGGACGCTCCTGCCCCGAGCTGAGCACATCAGCGGCCCCGCCCCGGAGCCTCCAGGCCCTGCAGACGGAGAGCCCCGTAGTTACTGCGGAGGCTGAATCCAGGCTTCCAGAGTTGCCATAGCAACTGCGGCTGCTCCTCCTGGGGCCCCACGGGGTAAACAACCCCCGCTGAGCCCTGCAGCAGGCAGGGGCAGAGCAGCTCCCCCAAGTGCTAACACCTGAAAATCAGCACAGCAGGCCCCTCCCCCAGAAGACCAGCTGGACGGACCAGTGATACTCCCCCGTGTTCCAATACAACTTGTTTTTGGCCACTCTGCACTGAGCAAAATGACTAGAAGGAAAACCTCACCTCAAAAGAAAGAATCAGAAACAGCCCTCTCTCCCACAGAGTTACAAAATCTGGATTACACTTCAATGTCAGAAAGCCAATTCAGAAGCACTATTCTACAGCTACTGGTGGCTCTAGAAAAAAGCATTAAGGACTCACGAGACTTCATGACTGCAGAATTTAGATCCAATCAGGCAGAAATTAAAAATCAATTGAATGAGATGCAATCCAAACTAGAAGTCCTAACGACGAGGGTTAACGAGGTGGAAGAACGAGTGAGTGACATAGAAGACAAGTTAATGGCAAAGAGGGAAACTGAGGAAAAAAGAGACAATCAATTAAGGGACCATGAAGACAGATTAAGGGAAATAAATGACAGCCTGAGGAAGAAAAACCTACGCTTAATTGGGGTTCCCGAGGGCGCCGAAAGGGACAGAGGGCCAGAATATGTATTTGAACAAATCCTAGCTGAAAACTTTCCCAATCTGGGAAGGGAAACAGGCATTCAGATCCAGGAAATAGAGAGACCCCCCCCCTAAAATCAATAAAAACCGTTCAACACCTCGACATTTAATAGTGAAGCTTGCAAATTCCAAAGATAAAGAGAAGATCCTTAAAGCAGCAAGAGACAAGAAGTCCCTGACTTTCATGGGGAGGAATATTAGGGTAACAGCAGACCTCTCCACAGAGACCTGGCAGGCCAGAAAGGGCTGGCAGGATATATTCAGGGTCCTAAATGAGAAGAACATGCAACCAAGAATACTTTATCCAGCAAGGCTCTCATTCAAAATGGAAGGAGAGATAAAGAGCTTCCGAGACAGGCAGGAACTGAAAGAATATGTGACCTCCAAACCAGCTCTGCAAGAAATTTTAAGGGGGACTCTTAAAACTCCCCTTTAAGAAGAAGTTCAGTGGAACAATCCACAAAAACAAGGACTAAATAGATATCATGATGACACTAAACTCATATCTGTCAATAGTAACTCTGAACGTGAACGGGCTTAGTGACCCCATCAAAAGGCGCAGGGTTTCAGACTGGATAAAAAAGCAGGACCCATCTATTTGCTGTCTACAAGAGACTCATTTTAGACAGAAGGACACCTACAACCTGAAAATAAAAGGTTGGAGAACCATTTACCATTCAAATGGTTCTCAAAATATACCCTAAAAACTATAGAACACTTCTGAAAGAAATTGAGGAAGACACAAAGAGATGGAAAAATATTCCATGCTCATGGATTAGCAGAATTAATATTGTGAAAATGTCAATGTAACCCAGGGCAATTTACACGTATAATGCAATCCCTATCAAAATACCATGGACTTTCTTCAGAGACTTAGAACAAATTATTTTAAGATTTGTGTGGAATCAGAAAGGACCCCGAACAGCCAGGGGAATTTTAAAAAAGAAAACCATATCTGGGGGCATCACAATGCCAGATTTCAGGTTGTACTACAAAGCTGTGGTCATCAAGACAGTGTGGTACTGGCACAAAAACAGACATATAGATCAATGGAACAGAACAGAGAACCCAGAAGTGGACCCTGAACTTTATGGTCAACTAATATACGATAAAGGAGGAAAGACGATCCACTGGAAGAAAGACAGTCTTTTTAATAAATGGTGCTGGGAAAATTGGACATCCACATGCAGAAGAATGAAACTGGACCACTCTCTTGCACCATACACAAAGATAAACTCAAAATAGATGAAAGATCTAAATGTGAGTCAAGATTCCATCAAAATCCCAGAGGAGAACTCAGGCAACACCCTTTTTGAACTTGGCCACAGTAACCGGAGAAGGACAAACAGTGTATGTTCTCATTCATTTGGGGAATATGAATAATAGTGAAAGGGAATATAAGGGAAGGGAAAAGAAATGTGTGAGAAATATCAGAAAGGGAGACAGAACATAAAGACTTCTAACTCTGGGAAATGAACTAGGGGTGGTGGAGGGGGAGGAGGGCGGGGGGTGGGGGTGAATGGGTGACGGGCACTGAGGGGGACACTTGACGGGATGAGCACTGGGTGTTATTCTGTATGTTGGTAAATTGAACACCAATAAAAATTAATTTATAAAATAAATAAAAATAAATAAATAAATAAATAAATAAATTCCTAGAAACATAATCTTCCACAATTGAATTAGAAATGGAATATTTGAACAGAATAATTACTAGTAATGAAATGGAACACATAATCAAAAAAAAACCAGATGATTTCACAGGTGAATTCTACCAAAAATTTATTTTTTTAAAAGACTTAATTTATTTATTTGACAGAGAGAAAAAGAGCACAAGCAGAGGAGGTGTTGGGCTGAGGAAGAAGAATTTATGTGTGTCTCAGCGGGGAGTCTGCTTAAGATTCTCTCTCTCCTCCTCTCCGTTTGCCCCCCCCCATGCACACTGTCTCTCTAAAATAAATAAATAAATCTTTAAAAAAAAAAAAGAAAAAGGAACCTTCCAAAATCATTTTACAAAGCCAGAATTACCCTAAAACCAGAGAAAAACACTACAAAAAAAGAAAATAGATCATAAACACAGATGCAAAAACACTCCTCAAAATGTTAGGAAATAAAATCCGACAATACATGTAAAAAATCATTCACCATGATCAACTGAGATTTATTCCAGGGTTGCAAAGATGATCCAATATTTTCAAATCAATTAACAAGATATATCACATTAATAAGAAAAAGAATAAAAATCATGTGATCATCTCAATAGATGCAGAAAAAGTAACTGACAAATATAACATCCAGTCATGATAAAACTCTCAATAAAGAAGGTTTAGAAGGAACATACCTCAACATTATAAAGGCCATAGATGAAAAACCCACAACTAACATCATCCTCAGTGGTGAAAAACTGAGGGCTTTTCCTTTAAGATCAGGAACGAAGAAGGACATCCACTCTTACCACTTTTATTCAACATAGTAGTGGAAGTCCCAGTCACAGCAATCAGACCACAAAAAGAAATAAAAAGCATCTACATTGGTAAGAAAGAAGTAAAACTTACACCGTTTGCAGATGACATTCTATTATATATAGAATACATCAAATTAATTTAATATCTTAGTGTTTTGTTTGAAGATATTTGAAATTAAGTAATTATAAGGGATTAATAAAGGAATACAATGTTATATTTAAGTGGTTTTGTTGTTGTTGTTTTTATGTGTAGGTGTTGATATTATGTTATTGTATGGTTAGGAATGGAGAAGGATTATATTGATAGATCAACTTTAATTTTATGTAATTAGTTGGATTTGAAGTTTAAAAGTAAAAAATATTCAAGTGTTTATTGATTATTGATTTAGTATTTTGTTTTTGTTTTTTTTTGAGTGTTATAGTATATTCTTTGTATTTATTTAATTGTTGATTTGTTAATTTGTTTTAAGTGGGGAAGTTTTAATGTTATAGTTTTTTTTTTATTTTTTATGTGTGGTATATTGGTTTTTTGTTTTATATAGTATGGGTTTAAAAATGGTGGAAAATTTGGGGTTTGAAATGTTGTAAAAATTATTGGGGTATGTTGGATTGGATTGAAATGGTTTTTATCTCACTCTATCAGATTGTTAGATTTGTTTTTTTAGTTTGTGGGGTGTTTGATATTTATAAATAATTTGTGAATTTATTGAAGTTTTTTTTTTTTATTTATATTTGATGGGTGGGTGTTATGAAATTAGTGATTGTTGTAGTATTTGATGGAAGTTGCATATTATATGTTTGGTGAGTTGGATTGTATGAATCTATATATATATTTAATTTTTTATGTATATGTTGATTTGTGTTTTAAATTTTGTTTAAATGTATAGAAGGTGTTAGTTTAATTGGGGATTGGGTGATTTTGGTATTTGGTATTTGTATGAGATTTCAATTTGGGATGTGTTTATTGTTATAGTATGTATTTTGGTTTTGGGTAATAAGGAGGATTAATATATATATTTTGTTTGAATATTTGTGATAGATAGATATGTCTGACCTCAAACCATAAAATTCCTAAAAACAAACAAAAAAAAAACAAAAAAAAAATACACAGGGAGTAATTTCTTTGACATTGGCTGTAAAATCATTTTTCTAGTTATGTTTCTTGAGGCAAAGGAAACAAAAGCAAAATTAAATTATATTGGTACTATACCAAAGTAAAAAGCTTTTGCACAGCACATGAAGCTATCAAGAAAAAAAGGCAACCCAGTGAATAGAAATGCAAATGATATATCCAATAAGGGATTAATATCCAAAATATATAAAGAACTTACACAACTCAACGCCAACGTCCCCCCAAATAATCCAACTAAAAAATGGCCAATGGACCTGAATAGACCTTTTTCCAAGAAGACATATGGATAGCAAACAGACACATGAGAAGATGCTCATCATCACTAATCATCAGGGAAATGCAAATCAAAACCACAATGAAATACCACCTTACACTTGTCAGAATGACTAAAATCAAAACATAAGGAATAAGTGTTGGTAAGGGTGTGGAGGAAAGGAAACCTTCATGTACCGTTGGTGGGAATGCAAGCTGGTGCAGCACACACTCTGAAAAAACAATATAGAGGTTCTTCAAAAGATTAAAAATAGAATTTCCATATGATCTAGTAATTCTACTACTGGGTATTAACCCAAAGAAAAGAAAAACACTAATTCTAAAAGACACATGCATCTTTGTTTACCGAAGCATTACTTACAATAGCCAAGATATGAAGTAACCCAAGTGTCCATTCATAGATGAACGGATAAAGAAGATGTGCTATATTATTATAACGGACTATTACTCAGCCATAAAAAAGAATGAGACCTTGCCATTTGCTACAACATAAATGGACCAAAAGGTATAATGCTAAGTGAAATAAATCAGAGAAAGACAAATATCATATGATTTCGCTCATATGTGGAATTTAAGAAACAAAAGAAGAGACAAAATAGACTCTTAAATACAAAGAGTGGTTGCCAAACGGAGGTGGGCAGAGGGATGAATGAAATAAAAGGGATTAAGAGTATATTTATCTTGATGAACACTGAGTAATGTATTGAATTGGATCATTATATTGTATACCTGAAACTGTATTTTAATTATATTTTAATTAAAAAAAATCATCATCAAGTAGGAAAAGAAAAAAGAAAAAAAAGATAGATGACCAAATAGGAAAACAATAGGATAACTCATGGAGCAATACTGTGGGGAAGTAATCCTTAAAAAAGATGAGATGAGGGATCCCTGGGTGGCGCAGCGGTTTGGCGCCTGCCTTTGGCCCAGGGCGCGATCCTGGAGACCCGGGATCGAATCCCACATCGGGCTCCCGGTGCATGGAGCCTGCTTCTCCCTCTGCCTGTGTCTCTGCCTCTCTCTCTCTCTCTCTCTCTCTCTCTCTCTCTCTGTGTGTGACTATCATAAAATAAATAAAAATTAAAAAAAAAAAAAGATGAGATGATCTGGCTGTGACACATTTCAAAGTATGATAACCAGAGTTAGTTCAGTTCATTTAGCTGCCTGGGCAGCTATTTTTCTACTAAGATCACCACCACTCCTTTCCAGACAACAGCTAGTTAGAACAATGTAGACATGTGACCCAGCTATTGGGAACAAGAGGATTCAATTATCTGCTGCTACTTGCTAAATGAATATTGTGGAGGAGAGGGGTTACCGTATTTTACTATTTGAACAGAAGAGCCAAAAAGGCTGATCTGCTTAGAGAAACATGCAGCAGATACAAGCAAGAAGTGATGCTAGCAAGAAACCTGATGGCTTTCTGGTTTTTAGTTCTAATTCCATCCTGAGACTAACCTCCACTCCTGCCCTTGGGTTCTTTGGTCCCTCTGTACTCTTAAAATAAATTTCCCTTTTCTTTCTTCACTTAGCTCAAATTAATACTTGTAAATGAAAGTCCTAATTAACACACATACAAACAAATAAGAATTCATTCTTTAAAAAGGTTACCACTTGTATAAAATCTGAAGACAGACATAACAAACTAGAATGTACTTTCTGAAAATGATGGCAGATGGCAGGTAAGAACTTGGAAATAAAGCAAAAATCAGACTAGTGATCTAATAATCATGTTGTAAAGCTACAAATATTTTTGCAAAGACAAAGCAGACAAAATACTATCTGGAAATCAAGATCAATATAAAAGCACAAAAGTAGAACCTTTTACTTCAAAAATAATAAATTTTTAAAATTTTATTTCAAAAAGAGATTATCACTATGTCAAAACAGCCAGACATTCCCAGATAAAAATGTGCAATAATTGAAAATGTGAAAATGGAGATTGAAAAGTTAGAGACAATAACTTAAAGTTCCCCCAAAGGGAAAGTGGGGTGGGCAGATGGGGGTAACTAGGCGATAGGCATTAAGGAGGGTGTGTGATGTGATGAGCACTGGGTGTTATGCTGTATATTGGCAAACTGAATTTAAATTAAAAAAAGTTCCCCCAATAGCAGTGAAAGCTAATATAGGAGATTTTACTTCAAAATGAAGCAACTAATTTTCTTTAGAATTCATCAAAAATAAGGTATACTACTACTAAATGGAGAAAAGGATGAATTAATGGATACATGATAAACAAGCATAGTAAATATTAATGATGGAATCTAGGTGGTTGGTATAAAGCAATTTATTATAAAATTTAATTTTTCAATGTTTTAATTTTTTTCAAAATATGTGTTGGGAGAAAAAGAAAACTGCTGACATTACAATGCTTAAGGTGCATCACGTGATATAGGACGATTTGACCAAACAGTATGAGCCATCTGAATAAGCATGAAGTGTACAATATTTACTGATAACAGTAAATGGTTTAAACTGGAACATCTAAGCCAATTGCCTCAGCTCACTCCTCATCACTTCCAAGGCCAAGGCAAAGTTAAGCAATATTTCTTAGGCTCTCTGTGGTCATGTTTTGGTTTCCCCTTAGCAACTCAGGCCAAAACATTTCATTTTCTTTTACGTGAATTTCTGGAAAGCTGCTTTCTTAAGTTATAAGATATAAATCTGTTCAAACATGACAAGAGTCTTTCTCATAGGATTCCAATAATTTCCAATTCTTTTTTCTTGGCCAAAATTAAATCCAAACAAGCAGCGGTGCTTTATTTCTGCCTCTGCCCACTGAAATGAATGAACAATGTATTCCAATCCTCCTTAACCCATTAAAGCCCTTTTTATAAATTTGCCTTAAGGAAATTTTTAGGGACTTAATTGTAAAAAAAAAAAAAAGTCTGTCACAGCATCTTTATAATAGGGAAAGATTGGAAACAATTAAAAATGATACTGTACTGGTTGAACTTGTAGTACCTACATATAATGCAGTACTCGAGTCATTGAAGGTAAAGCTGCCCATTAATATTTCTTGACATAGAAAGTTATACACAGGGTCACCTGGGTGGCTCAATCAGTTAAGCGTCTGCCTTCAGCTCAGGTCATGATCCCAGAGTCCTGGGATTGAGCTCCATGTTCAGCAGGGAGCCTGCTTCTCCCTCTTCCTTTGCCTGCCACTCCCCCTGCTTGTGTACTTGCTCTGTCAAATAAATAAAATAAAATCTTTAAAAAAAAAAAAAAAAGAAAAGAAAATTATACACAAGATACTGAGTGAAAAAAAAAGGTGGTTTCAAGACATTATCACAGCATGACTTTACACACATATGCCACAACTAAAAGATGCCAAAATGCTATAGTAGTTATCTCTTTATTATTTTCAATGTTAGTCCCTTATTTTATTATTTTCTGTTGTTTTCTTCAAGTAAAATGTATAACATTTCAGCATCAATTATGTACCCTCTGATTTTAATTGTAAATTAACTGCCAGATATTGCTCTCACAATAAGACTTCTAAAAGTTATCCGGGTAGCTGAAAGCCCCCAGCATTACTACAACCAACTGTCATAGCAGTTTTGTAAATTTTATTTATTATATTGTCCACATTCTCTTACCCTAATTCTTCTGATTCTGTTCTCATCCAAATACTCTCATCAACGTTTTTACCCTCAGATTTAAGAATTTTCATAGCATCTTAATATAAAATAGTAGTACTCCCCCACCTTTCTAATCTATGTTTCTTTGAAATGAAGATGCCCTTCCATTGCTATACCAGTCATCATTCTTCCCCCCTTCTTGCCTCTATCATAGCACTTAGCACCCTGCAGTAAGAGAAAACAAATGAGACTTCCTTAGTAGACCTATACATCCCATAAGGCAGAAACTATGTGCTACTCCTCCCCAGTGCTTAGCACATCGAAAATACTGAAGAAATTGCCAACAAACTTGGGTAAATGAAGTTTCAAACAGGTAAAAAGATGTCAGGAGGGTATCTAACTGATTTAAATGAATCAAAGGCTCCAGGCCTACTTATTACATGGCATGACACTTAATGATTTTAGAGTTACTATTCATAATATGAGAAATCATGAGGAAGAGGTAACAGATAATAGCCCAGTGTCACCTCCCCTCAATTCTCAAAAACAGAAAGATCCTCAAAATACACAGACCCTGAAGCCTGGTGTCAAACAAGCAGATCTTCCAGAGAGTAGCACAAGGAAAGTTGTAGATGCTAGAAAATGTAGCATAAATAAAAGACCTTGACTAAAACAAGAGACATTAAATCAGAAGCTAAGGTTTCAAAGGTACACACTTAAAACAGTGTAGGGGTGAAAGGATTATGAATTGACTCCAGTTACATTTGTTATTCTCCTAAAACAACACATGTGTGCCTCCCCTTAGGGTATCTGCACATACTATTCCTGTGCCTGGAACGCTCATTCAACTAGATATCCATACAGCTTAACACTCTCATCTCCTTCAAATATTTGCTTAAATGTCACATTCCCCAATGAAATCCTATTTAAAATGTGAACCCTACCTCCTTACTCTGTTCTTTTCCTTTTTTCCATAGCACTTATCACCTTCTAACACACTTAGTAATTGATTTATTTGTTATTATCTATTTCACCCATCAGAATGTAGTAAGTCCCATGAGAAAAGAGATCTTTGTCCATTTTGTACACTGATGCAGCCTAAGCACCGTGAACACAAATGACCAATAAAAACTTGTTTAATGTACAAAGTGGATACGAGAAAGATTATAAGAAAAAAAAATGAGACTAGTGGTAGCACAGTATCAAGGAAAAAGTTCTAGACTTGACATAGAAGATCTGGATTCAAATCTAAGCCCTACCACTTACTATAGCAAGTGACTTTTCTGGCAAACATCTACAAACTTTGGTTACTAATCTGTATTATGGGAGGTTGTGAAGATCAGATGAGATTAAGGTGTTTAACGGAATTAATTATTTGAATAAATTAATTCAAAAGAGAGTTCAATCTTAAAAGAAAAAAATGAAAAGAAAACCCAGAAAAGTAACTTCATATAGAAATAAGAAAGGAGGGATCCCTGGGTGGCGCAGCGGTTTAGCGCCTGCCTTTGGCCCAGGGCGTGATCCTGGAGACCCGGGATCGAATCCCACGTCGGGCTCCCGGTGCATGGAGCCTGCTTCTCCCTCTGCCTGTGTCTCTGCTTCTCTATCTGTGTGACTATCATAAATAAATAAAAATTTTAAAAAATATATTAAAAAAAAAGAAATAAGAAAGGACAGATAATGAGTTAGATTTCAATCTACAGCTGTGCTGTCCAATACGGTGTAATTAGCCACATATGCCTATTTAAATAGAAATTAATTAAAATTAAATAAAACTAATTTATTTAACTAATTTATTTAGTTTAAATAAAACTAAAAACTGATCCCTGGGTGGTTCAGCGGTTTAGCGCCTGCCTTCAGCCCAGGGCATGATCCTGGGGTCCCGGAATCAGGTCCCGCATCAGGCTCCCTGCACGGAGTCTGCTTCTCCCTCTGCCTGTGTCTCTGCCTGTGTGTGTGTGTGTGTGTGTGTGTGTGTGTGTGTGTGTGTGTGTCTCATGAATAAAGAAATAAAATCTTAAAAAAAACTAAAAATTCAGCTCCTTATTCAAGATGGCCACCTGTGGTTAGTGGCTACCATACTGGACAGCAGATTATAGAACATTTCCAGCATCACAGAAAACTCTAGTACAGTGTTGATTTATAAACTTTGAGTTGACAGAACCAAATTCAAGTGAGTATTATTTTAATATCCCTAATGCTGGATTCCTGGAAAGTTCAGGATAAAGAAATGCAAAATCCAACCATATAAACAATCTGAGTGGGAATTGCAAACTGTGAATATAACAAATGAAGCAATTCACATTATTTGATTATAAGGTCCTAGAATACATGAACACACCCCAGTTGATGATAGGAGGTCACTGATAAGGCAACTATAAATAGAGTTTGGAGAGGCCCAGTGAAGTTGCCGACAAGAATTTGGTCAGCATCCTAGCTCAAATCCCTGGTTGGTAACTTCAGATATGCCTGCAAGGGCAAATATTACATGCAATACAAAAATTTTCTTAGATATAAGATACCTATAGCTTCAAATCTCATCTAAGAGGCAAAACTCCCTTGTCAAAAGTAACTGCAGCTCCCTAGAATGGTAACAGCCTTCCTTAATGAGTAAGCATATTTCAACTATAAAAAGATTTAGAATTAAAGATACAAATGCTTGAGAAGGGAATCAAAGTCAGATGTTAATGTTTTTGTATAAGAGAGCTATGCAGAAACTGATCTTTTATATACTTACAAAATTTAAGAGGATCTGGCTTGTACGAATGACTGGCTTATAACAAATTCAAAATGTGTAACTAACTGAGCTATAGATTTAGAATTGTAATTCTAAGCTGAAATCTTGTAAGTTTATAAATAACATTTGAACATTGAAAAGACTTTAAGGTCACAGTGCTTAAAAAGTCAGCTTAAGGAATGCCTGGATGGCTCAGTCAGTTACACATCTGCCTTCAGCTCAGGTCCTGATCCAAGGGTCCTGGGATCGAGCCCCATTTTGGGCTCCCTGCTCAGTGGGGAGTCACCTTCTCCCTCAGTCCCTCCCTTGGCTTGTGCTCCGCACTCTCTCTCTTGCTCACTCTAATAAAATCTTTAAAGATTAATAAAAATTAAAAGCCAGTTTAATATTTACATGAATGATCTAGTACCTAGGAGCATTTTATTACCTCAAATAAATGATATACTTAAGAAAATTGAACATAACGTATACTAAATACTATTTTAATTATTTTAGCCAATTTCTATGCAGCAATATCTATAAAAACAGTAGTTAGATAAGCACTTCATATTAAAATCAATAAATAACTATTCAAACCTAAAATTAGCAACCACCTGAGTGCCCATCCTTAATATAATAAATTGAATGGGGCACCTGGGTGGCTCAGTCAGTTAGTTAATAGTCTGCCTTGGGCTCCGGTCATGATCCAGAGACCTAGGACTGAGCCCAAAGTCAAGCTCCCTGCTCAGAGGGGAGTCTGATTCTCCCTCTCCCTTTTCTCTTTCCCCTGCTCGTGCGCTCTCTCGCTCTCTCTCTCTCTCTCTCAAATAAATAAATAAAATCTTTAAAAAAAATAAATTACAGTATATATTCACCCAATGGAATACTATCCAGCAGTAAGACTGAACAAAATACAATGAGACGTAACAACACAGATGAGTATTACAAACATAATGATGAGGGGGTAAAGCCACACACAAAAGAACACACACTGCATGACTGCACTAATATAAAGTTCAAAACAAGCAAATCCAAACTATGTAGTTCAAGGTACTGGTATCCTGGTGGGAGGTGGAGAGGGACATGAAGAAGGCTTCTGGGGACTGGTAATGCTGTTTCTTAATCTAAATACATAAGATAGATGTGTTCACTTTGTGAAAAGTAATTAAGCTGTACACTTATAACCTCCACATTTATAAGTTATGCAATAGTTCAATAAAGTTTAACAAAAAAATAAGTATGTATACAAACATATAACTACCCAAGTAAGATTGTAAGCCACATACCACCCCCAAATTATCCCAGAACTATCAGTACTATGTATACTTTACTTTGGAAACATGAACATATCAAAGAAAGAAAAGGGAAAAGGAAGGACATGTCCCAGGAATAGAAACAATTCTGGTATGCAGCTAGAGTAGGTAGTAGGTAGCAACGAAATACAAGGCTTAGAAAGGCCGATTTGCTCCCCTGGAAGACCTTAACTGTCCTAACCAGTAAACTCTGGATAAATATATTCAGTAGGCAATGGGGATGTCACATGCAAATGATGCAGGTGGAAGACTATTTACCTACCATAAAGTTTTCAGCCTTTTCCCTAATTTATCCAAAACTATACCAGCAATACCTCCATTCTCTGACATCCAGCTTCCAATCCGGAGGGACTTCAGAAGCGTAACTATCCTGGTTGCCTCTCCCCAACTGTCACACAGTCATCCCTTCTCATGGAAGGAGCGATTTATCTGGTTCGTGATTTCTGAGAAGCACCAAGCAACTGGGGTCAGCCTTTTATCTGGCCTTAGAATCTATCAAATACAAAGTGGTTATACTGCAGTCTCTCTCCGGGCCATGTACAAGGCTTATTGGAGCTGGCTCTGCCCTTGCAGGGGAGGCCTTCTGTAGTCCAGTATTACCTACGACTGAGTCTATCCAATTCGAGGTAACTATTAGGTAGTCCAGATCTAAGCCATATTCTCCAACAAGCTTTATTTGTAATAAAGCTGACATTTTTATCTCCACCTATTTATACTCTTATGTCTTTTCAATTTATTCTGAACTCAGATGTGGGGCAGTGATAAAATTAAATATTACTCCTAAAGCCTAACAAATAAAAAGAGTACTAATGAAGGGAGGGCGATTACTACTTCGTGTCAAAAGCGTAAAATCTACTCAGGATACTTTGATTTGGTTTGGAATTGAAATTAACATACTAATCTGTAGAACAACAGAAACTCTCTTCTCAATAATAAGAAAATAAAAGTGAAAGGAATAATACTTGCTTAACATTTGCTTTTAAAGTGTTCCATAGGGACACCTGGGTGGCTCAGTGGTTGAACATCTTGCCTTTGGCTCAGGTCATGATCTCCTAGGATTGAGTCTCGTACTGGGCTCCCTGCAGGGCACCTGCTTCTCCCTCAGTCTATGTCTCCGCCTCTCTCCGTGTGTCTCTCATGAATAAATAAATAAAATCTTTAAAAAAAATAAAAAGCAAAAAAAAAAAAAAAGTGTTCCATAAAGTATCTCATCTGACTTCAACAGCATTCCATTCTTCTGCAGCCTAAAAAGAGATCATTTAACTTTTCCTAGGTATTTTTATTAAGTGACTGGGGGTTAGGTGGCTTTATAGTAAGTAACTTCCTGACATAAAGAAGTCTATTTGCAGAAAATGTGGTCCATCCCAAAATGATACTTGCAACGTAAAAGAAGTATGTTTCCATTTTATTCTCAACATTATTTTCTCACAAATGAAACAGCAAAACTCACTCACAGAAGGAAATATGCTGGTCTATTTCTTAAAACCATGCATAACATTTTCCAAAATTATGAATTTCACTTTGATAGATCATACATCTTATAATTTACTCAGTAAGTACAATATAAGCTAATGCCTTAGCTATATGACACTGTATTTAATCATGATCTCTTCAATTACAAATGGTTGAAACCTGGTATGACAAAGATGCCCTCCTAGGAAACATTTACAAGATGTTAACTTTTTTTCCTCCTGAAAAAAAGCTTCTAGTACATGTTAAATAACACATCTTTTTTTAAAGAATGGTGTGCATAAATGGTAGTATAAGTAAATTAAGCAATTAGTAGCAGTATTAATTAAAGATCTCTTTTGATCTAGCAGAAGAGTTTATAACTTCTGTAAAAATTGCCATAGAACAATTCTGACTAACCCAAACCACAACTGGGAAAGCCGTTAACAGTGCAGAGGGACGGATGTCACAAGGGATTTTTTTTCTTCTCGTTTTTTAACATTACAATAGTTTTTAAACTGAAAAAATCCAAAATCGAGGCATAAAAATGTCACATACTTAATTAGTATATACACTGTGATTTTTAGAATCTAAAAGAAACTATTCATTGAGTAAGATGCAACTTAAAGAAAAACAGAGGGTCCAAAAGTAAACCATCACTCTCAAAACTCTGCTCAGCAACCTCAAATAATGAGAATATGTGTTCCTGGATAGAAGTAACTAGAACTCCAAGAATGCAGAGGAGACCAACATGGTAAGTACAACAGGTTGTGATCAGCCAGTCCTCTTAAAAGTCCACATTCCTCAGGACTCTTACCATCCATTTTCTATTATCGTTGTCTCCAAATTCCCATGACATACAGTCACATAATTTTATGTATTACCTAATGCACTAATTTCCAAAACTCAAAACCATCTTTTCCCCTCTATTCTCACTGCCATCACCTTGATTTAATCCTTTATTATTTCTCATCTGTTCTGCTACAACAGCTTCCTAACTGGTCTCCCTATGTGCATCCTCATCCTTCTCCAGTCCATTCTTAACAGTGTAGCTGGATACAAACGCAAACCCAATCTGATCAAGTCTCTTCCCAGGTTAACTGCCTCAGAGGTTTGCCATGACCCTTGGCTGCTTCATTTTTCTTCATTAATCACCATCTGACATACTATATTACTTGTTTGTTTGCTATCCCTGCCCCAACGAGAAAATAAGTCCTTAAGGACAGGTTTTGTCCACTGTTTTATGGTGCATAGCAAGCACTGAAATAGTCACACATGAATGAATTAATGAGCAAGTGAATGAAGGAATGGACTGACGACCACCAGGTCAAGGCCTCCGTGACCTGCCAGTGCCCTCCTCCTTCTACTTCACTTCCACCTCTACCAATACTGAATTGTTTAGTTACTTAAATATATATGCACTTTCATGCCCCCTTGCTTTGCCATATGCTAATACCTTTGCCTAGAACTCTCTTCACCATCCAACCAACCTGCCACACCATCATCCATATTTTAAAACGTCTCCAGAAGGCTTCCCTTGACCCCAAGGATAATCACTCTACTTTCCATTGTGCTATCTTTGTACCTATATTTATAGTGGCTCTACTCAAACTGTACTGGAATGTGTATATCCCTTATTATTGTGAATTCCTTAGGGCCAAGGACAATTATTCATCCTTCTGCCTTCAGTCCTTAGGACATTACTTGTCATAAAGCAATTATTCTATAAACATTGGGTAGATTAACATATGCATGACTATCCTACGAAGAAAATGAAAACACGAAGTTTCAAAAAGTCACTCCTCCAACTCCATAATGATAACTAGCCATGAGTTAGAAAAATTACAACTAATTACATCATCCAAGGTAATCAGAGAGGAGTTATACAAATAACACACATCACCAAGTGATTCCAAATAAGTGACATACAGTCACACTCAAATTTTATTAAACCCTGGCTCCTTGCTTCATCATTTGTCTTCCCTTTCGACTCAGCTCTGCTGCTGGCAAACTGAGGCCCAACTAAGCAGGAGGAGTTGAAGGGAGACCTTGGTTCCCCATTAACAATAAAGTAAGTAGATCACTTTCTAAGGGAGCTTTTGATGTTCCATATAATACAAGTTTTTATGTTCCCTCATATTTTGACTCAAACTTCAAAATATTTGAACAGGACTAGATTTTCTCACTAGCCACACCTAACTCTGAATGAAAGACCAGAGCTTTCTACAAGGTGTAATCTATGCCAATAGTAAGTTATAGTTGTGGCTTCTGTCTATAGAATAACCACATAAACCAGTCACCTTCAGCCATAGGAAGCCTCATTCATCACCCCAGTGTACCTTATAAACATTACTATATTTCTCTGGCTGCTGCAGACCAAGGCCCCTAAATCTAACAATAAGGAACACCTGATGTACTTACTTAGTTCTAACAACGTGAACATGCATATAAATGTACAATCATGCAGATACATACAAATAAATACACATAAGTGTACATGAAACCATTTAGGGAAAAAAAAAGTTTTAAAACCAGTGATGGCTAATATAACATCAAGTGAAGCCTGAGGCCAAGATGTGATCCGTGAATCCACCCCCCACCCCAATCATTCAGGAAACAAGTTAAAAAATTTAAGTCTTGGGACATCTGGGTGGCTCAGCGGTTTGGCCTCTGCCTTCGGCTCAGGGCGTGACTGGAATCCAGTCCCGCATGGAGCCTGCTTCTCCCTCTGCCTGAGTCTCTGCCTCTCTCTGTGTGTCTCTTGTGAATAAATAAATAAAATCTTAAAAAAAAATTTACGTCTTATTTTTTCAAATAGGTTTGCCTATTCCCATTATTATGCCTTAGTTCAGAATGGCAATACTTGTCATTAGAGTAAGAGTCTCCTAAATGACTTCTCTGTCCTTGGACTCCATGAAAATTGCATCTATAATTTCATTTGGTGAAGGGTTATGTAACTGGCAATGCACTAAGCCCTTGATCACCTAACTCTGTATCGTTGAATTCTCACAGCAACACTCAAAGCAGGAATTACTATCACTTTCAGACAAGGGACTGAAACTCTGTGAAAGGTTAAGTGACACTTGCCCAAGGTCATGCAACTGGAACTGTGTAGTGGAAATTCAAACTCAGGTCTTCCTTCCCAGCCGTTATACATTCAACTGCTTAACCTTCTTCAATTCAGTCCCCAATGGGACCTTTCTAAAAGATAAATGTAATCATGTTTTGCCCTCACATAAAATCCTGCAAACAAGACTTGCCTCCAACCCTCACCCTCTATTATTCTCAGCTCCTCCTACCACACTGAACTCTCAACCAGTTTCCTAATCTTTCACTGCTTTACCTGTGAACACATTGTTTTTCTGCTAAGAACACTTTTCTCTTTCACCAGGTTACTTCCAAACCAAACTTCAAGATCCACTCAATCCTTACTCCTGGGAGCCTTCCACCTTACATACATATCTAAAACTGGGTTAAAGGGGGAATCCCTGGGTGGCTCAGCGGTTTAGCGCTGCCTTCAGCCCAGGGCCTGGTCCTGGAGTCCCAGGATCGAGTCCTACCTCGGGCTCCCTGCGTGGAGCCTGCTTCTCCCTCTGCCTGTGTCTCTGCCTCCCTCTCTCTCTCTGTGTCTCTCATGAATAAATACATAAAATCTTTAAAAAGTAAAGAAATAAAATAAATAAATAAAACTGGGTTAAGTGATCATTTGCTATGGTCACCAGCTAAATTTCTTATCACACCGTATTCTACCTTTACCTTACTAGGCTGTTAGCTCCTTAAGTAAATATTGCATTTTTAAGTCTCTGTATTCCTGGCAGAGTATACACCCGGCAGAGGAAGGACTCATGGATGCGGAATTACGGAATGAATTCGTCATAAGTAGTACAAGCTAAGAATTTGGCCCTCAAGTTAATAAGATGTATTTGGGAATCTGAAACAGACTTCTAAATGTCCTACTCGTTCATCCATAGATGACTGTACCTACCTCAGAGTTTGGAGAGGAGTAAAAGAAGTAATAGATTTAACAGTCTCTGGCACATGGACAAGCACCCATGAAACATTACCCACACTTTCTCTCACCCTGAAAGTTCATCCGCGTGACAAGGGCCACATCTCAGAAAAGAGTTTGTTCTAGTAGCTTCCAACAGCGCTTACTATTTCTCCAAAAAGTACTAAGTCAAGATCTCAAAAAAAAAAAAAAAAAAAAAAAAATCCTCATCCACAAGCAAGGGGCTTTCAGCTTCTAGTTCACCGGAGCTCAGCAGCCACCACCACAGTCTGAATCATTAGTTAGCTTCTGAAGTTGTTTTTGTTTTGTTTTGTTTTTTTGCTTGTCACCACCCCTCACTTTCCTCCCTCAAAGTCAAGGCCCATGCCCCTCAGCAAACGCACACCTGCCCCACAGACACCCCGTCAGCACCTTCCTCCAAGAGCCACACCACCCAGGCTTGCGCCAATTGCAAGAGACCCAGCATCCAGTACACGCTTCCATCAGGCTTCTCGAGAGGCGCATCACGGAACCCTCTGTATCCGCTGCAAGACCTTATCATGCCCAAGAATTAATTCAAGATCATGAATTCCTGGTAATTAAGAATCCAAGAAAACGGGGGCGGGGTGGCTGAAGCCTCCCCCCCCCCCAAAAAAAAAAGAGTTCTTCAGATTTTGTGACTCTCGAGTAAGGGAGCCAGAACCCGGCATCCCGCGCCGCCGCCTTCCTGCCGGAGCCCGGGGTCCCGTCCACCCTCTCGGGAGATGCGCCTGCCCTTCCCGGGACCAGGCTGCCTCCGTCGCCCCCCGGCTGTGCCCCCCCCCCCCCGCGGCACGGGCCCCGCCCGCCGCCGCCGCCGCCAGCCCGCTCCGCCGAGCCGCCGCTCACCGCTTCTTGGGGATGGTGCCCGACTCCTGCGCGGCGGGAGCGGCAGTGGGCGCCGCCGCCGCCGCCGCCGCCGCCGCCGCCGCCGCGGCTCTCCGCGCTTTGCACTCATTGGTACTCACAGCCTCCCAGGGCCGGCCCCGCAGATGGCCCGAGAGAACCCGGAGCCTCCGCCCCGCTCGGTCCCGGCCCGGGTGGGAGTCCCGGCCCCCGCCCGCCGCGGAGCCTGAGCCCGCGCCCACGCCCGGCCCTCCGGCTGCAGCCGACGCCTCCGCCATGGCTTCCGCCTTGTGCCACCGCCCGGACCGCTGGGCGCGGGTGAAAGGTCACTCAGAGCGGCGCCCGGCGCGACCATTCGCTGCGGCGCATCCCGGCAGCCACCGCGGCGGCTGGGCGGCGGGTGCCATGCGCCGGCAGCCGCACGGTCTCAGCGCCCGCCCACCCGCCCGCCTTCCACGGTCACGCCTCGGACGCCCAGCACCTGCCCCGCAGGTGAGTTCCAGACGTCCCCGGATTGCGCCGAGCCGGAATCCACACCGCAGCCCTCCCCCTGCCAGGTGCCCCAGCATCCTCCCGGGCCCCCGTGTAGCTCCCCGGGGCCGACGCCTAGGACCCGACAGCTCCGGCAGCGCCATCCTTCCCCTGAACCAGCCCCTTCTACACCCCCGCGTGTCCCCTCCGCTTCACCAAACTTAAAACGGACTCCTCGCCCGTAACCATGAGACCAAATAGCTGTCATTTATATCCTCATCGCCTACTTCGTGATCGGCGCTGTGCTTAATGCTAGACCTCAAGCAATCTCCCATTTTACAGATGAAAAAACTGAGGCTCAGAGAACTGACCGGCCTAAGGACGTAAAGCTGAGCTGCAAACCGAGATTTCCTTTCCGCTCGTTACTGAATGCTGTGCCCCCCTGCTTACTTGCATAGAGGCAGAGTTTTTTGTTGCTACAGAGAGAATTACCCAACGGCTGTTTTTAGAACTTCTCGCTTGGCTACAAATGCACTTTTCTGGGTAATGGCACTTGGTGAAATTAGGGAGACGTCATAGGGCAGGGCTCCATAAGTGTATTCAGCCAGTGCATTAGGTAGGCTTTTGTTTTTATAAAGCACCTTGCAGTCCTAACCATTAGAAGAGGTAAGGTTCTTTCTGGCATACGGTGCAATTCAAAGATGAGCCTTGGGAATGGTAAGAAAAAGAGTTGTCACCAGCATTCCCAGCCCAATGAAGTCCCCTTCTTTCTAATATGCGCTCTATGAAAGTTAAGACATTCCAGGAGTTGACTAACACAAAAGAATTACTTAATACTTCTGAGAAAGACCTGATTTAAATGCCAGATATCCAGATCTTAAGAAAGTGATCAGCATTAAGTAACCATTCTAGCTCTAGAATCACATACCCAACTCCTCTTTAGCTGCTCCTTTTCTCCATTGGCTATTTCAAATGGAGGAGTGAAGAAAAGGGACAGGAGGAGTAACTGAGTGCTCTAAAGAGAGAGTCTCCTCAGGCTTGAGAGTTCAGCCACTCTAACCCTCAAGCTTCTCACACCCTTTCTACATGTTACTAGAACAGCATTAAAATACCAACTAGTGGGCAGCCTGGGTGGCTCAGAGGTTTAGTGCTGACTTCCGCCCAGGGCGTGATCCTGGAGACCTGGGATCGAGACCCACATCAGGCTCCCTGCATGGGGCCTGCTTGTGTCTCTGCCTCTCTCTCTTTCCCTGTGTCTCTCGTTAATAAATAAGTAAATAAAAAAATAAAAATAAAAAAAAACCAACTAGCACATTTGCCTGCAATCATGTAAAATTGGCACTTTTCTTGCCAAAATGCTATATTATAAATAACAACGTCCTCAATTTTTTGGAATGCGACTGCTCTATTAATTTTTGCTTGACCCTCAGCTTAACACTAGTCAACAGTTAACTGATTTCTTCACTGTTGTCCAAACTGAAGTGTGGATATGCTTCCCATCAGCTCACAGGAGGCAATATTTAAAAGTTTTGCACATATCAGCAGAGTAACAAAAAGCCTTTCCTCATGGGTGATGAAAAGTTTGATGTAAACCAAAATTATATACCAGTGAAAAAACTACTGATAGTTTTTTTCAAATATGTATGTAGTAATGAAGTACAGGTAGTAAAAGCAAATATACCTAATTCTCTGAGATGCGAAAGTATCATAAGTCAATACCTCATCTACATGACATAATCAGGCTAATTAGGAGTTAAGATATATGTGGGGGGGATGTATGGTACTGTTGGTTAGAATAAGTGTGATGTAGATGATCCTGGTGAAGAGATTCCTACCCCCTCTCCTTACAAAAGCAAAGCCCAAGCAGAGTGCCGTGAAGTATATTTCAAAGAAAGAATGTTTCACACAAAGCATGGTCCATTGAGATGCTTATGATTCCTAGAAAAAGCAAAATCTCGGTGAATATAACACTCAGTGGGGCCATCTCAATACACCTGTTCCTTCTGAGTCCTGGAACACTTCACGCTTAATAGCCTAGATCCTAATGGAGGGCGGACCACATGCACAGAAACAAAGGGTGAGCCCAAGAACATGAGGAATTTTAAATGGAATGGCTTTTATTTGCATTTATATCTCTTCTAATATGAGGCACAAAAAAGTCTAAATAGGTGAGATTAACACCTGAAACATGCACAAAATTTCTTTACAGCCCTGATTTCCATTACTTCTCTGCAGAACTGCTGGTTTATTTTTACTTGACTCTCAGAGAGCTTAGTCTAACACTAGTCAATAGTTCACTGATTTCTTCACCGTTGTCCAATTGAGGTTTATTTTTACTTGACTCTCAGAGAGTTTAGTCTAACACTAGTCAATAGTTCACTGATTTCTCCACCATTGTCTCACGATTCTCAGGAAGCAAAGTTTACAAATTTTGTGTACATCAACAGAATAACCTGCTTTAGGGAAGTCCCTGAATTAAGGAATTCTTGCATTTAATACATGTTTATTATAAAATATAACTCAGAGAAAAGTGAGCTAAAGCATAAATTATCACAAATCAAACACCCCTGTAACTTTCATCTAGATTGAGAAATAGAACATTGCTAGCACCCTGGAAATCCCCCTATGCCCTCTCCCAATCCCTTCACTCTCCCTACCTGCTGAAGGTAACCACCATCCTCAGTTTTATAGTACACATTTCCTTGTTTTTCTTTATGGTTCTAACAATTAGGCATGCATCCCTTACCTGCTTTTTGAATTTATATGATCATATATATGGTATGTTCTTCTTTGGTTTCTTTGACATGTTTGTGATATTTATCCATATTATTGCATGTAGTTGTAGTGCATCCATTTTCTTTGCCATATAGTATTCCTTTAAATATATATACCAGAGGTTTTTGGGGTTTTTTTTTTTTTTGAGATTTTTATTTATTCATGAGATACAGAAAGAGAGAGAGAGAGGCAGAGGGAGAAGCAGGCTCCATGCAGGGAGCCCAATGTGGGACTCGATCCTGGGTCTCCAGGATCACACCCTGGGATGAAAGCAGCACTAAACTGCTGAGCCACCGGGGCTACCTAAGTTTATCTATTCTATAATTAATGGACTATTGTCGATAAGGCTGGGACTATTGTGGATAAGCTTGCTATGAACATTTTTGCTTATGTCTCTAGTTGTACATGTAGATGAATTTCTGTTAAGTACCCACGTAAGAGTAGCATTACTAGGTCACCAACTATGCATATGTTTAATAGGTAGTGAATTGCCAAACTATTCCACAGAAATTGCACAAATGTATCCCAGCAGCATATGAGAATTGCCATTGTTCTACCATATGTTTTGTCAGTCTAGTTAAGTTTTAGCTATTATATACTATTATCTTAACTGTGATTCATATCTCCCTGATTACTAATGAAGTTGAGGGGCTTTTTTGTATGTTTGTTGACCATTTGGATATAATTTGTGAATGTATAATGAAAATAAATCTCTTGTATTGCCTTCTAGAAGCCTTATAGTTTTTCCTTTCATCTATAGTTTACTTGGAATTAATTTTTGTTTATGGGGTAAAGATCAGGTTTCTGGGGGTTTGTTCCATATGAGTATCCAGCTGTTTTAGTACCACTTGTTGAAATGATCTGGTTCCAGGGGTGCCTGGGTGGCTTAGTCAGTTGAACGTCCAACTTCTTGATTTCAGCCCAGGTCATGATCTCAGAGTGTTGAGATCAAGCGCCACATCAGGCTCTGCACTCAGTGGGAGTCTGGTTGGGATTCTCTCTCTTCCCTCCCTCTGCCCCTCCCTCCAGCTTGGGCATGCATAATCTCTCTCTCTCTCTCTTCTCTCTCTAAAATAAATAAATCTTAAAAAAAATCAGATCTTGTTCTACATTGCCATCTTTGTCATAAGTGTCCAAATAGCATTTGTCTATCTCTGGGCTCTGTATTTTAATCCATTGGTCTATTTGTCTATCTTATGCCAGTATCACATGTCTTAACTATGGTATACTCTTCTATTTTATTATTTTTTTTGGTACTCTTTTAGATCTGCTACATACAATTATATCATTTGTGAACGATAACAGTTAATTTCTTCAGTTGATTTCTTTCTGATCCTTATACCTTACACTTCTTTTTCTTGCCTTATTCAGCTGGCTAGGAACTCAAGTACAATGTTGAATTGAAGTTGTAAGAGTAGCACCCTTATCTTATTCCTGGTTTCAAAGGGAAATCTCTCAACATTTCACCATTGTTTGAAGTGGTTTGCTAGTTGTTGTTCTTTTTTTTCCTTAACCTTTTAGTAGATTAAGGAGCTCCCTTTCTAATCCTAGTTTGTTGAGAGTTTTTATCATGGATATATATTGAGTTTTATCAGATGTTTTTTCTGCATCTGTTGAGATGATAACATGATTTTTCTCTTTTGTTCTGTTAGTACAGTGAATTACATGGATTGTTTTTCCACTGTTAACCAATCTTGCAATGCTAGCATTAATCCAACTTGATCATGAAGTATTGGCCTTTTTATATATAACTTAATACTGACTTAAAATTTGTTTAAGATTTTGCTTCTAGTAAGGCTGGTCTATTATTTTCCTAATAGGAGCATGTCAACTTTTGCTGGCCTCACGAAATCAGCTAGTGAGTACTCCTTTGTTTTCTAAGTTTTGAGAAGAGTTTGTGTAAAATTGATCATTATTTCTTCCTTTAATTGTTAGAATTCACCAAAGAAATGGTCTGAACCTAGAGCTTGCTTTACAGAAAGGTTTTTATTTATAGATTAAATAGTTTAATGTTATTCTGATTTTCTGTTTCTACTTGTTTCAGTTTTTGACTGCGTTTTTTTCTAGGAAATTTTATGCTTAAATTACATTTTCAAATTTATTGGCAAAGTTTTTCATAGTGTCTTCTATTGTCATTTTAACAGCTATAAGATCTTTGATAATGTCCCACTTTTCATTCTCAACATTGGTTATTTTGCTCTCTCTCTCTCTCTCTCTCTAATCAATTTGCCAGGTATTTATCAATTTTATTACTTTTTTTACAGGACCAGCATTTGCCTTTGTTGATTCTATTTTATGTATGCTTTCTCTTTCATTAACTTCTGCTAATATTCCTTATTGATTCCTATCCTCTACTTTTTATTTCTTAGTTTCTTGAGGTGAATGCTTAGCTTTTTTATTTTTTAGCCTTTTTTGTATGTTTGTTTTCTAATATATGTGTTTAGGACTATACATTTTTCTCTAAGTAATTGATTTCTTTCATGTTTTGGTAACAATATCTTCATTATTATCCAGTCCCAAATAATTTTCATTTGTATTTGAAGAAAATAATTTGTATTTGCTCTTGTTTTAGGATATAGTGTTCCCCAAAAATAAATTGGACCTAATCATTAAATTTTTTTAAATCTTAATATCCTGTTTTTTTTATTTTGTCTACTTATTTTTATCAGTTATTAAAGCATATTAAAATCTCCCACTGTTTTTATGGATTTATCTAATTTTCCTTGTACTGCTAATCTTTGCTTTCTACTTCAAAACTATGTATTAGACATGTCAAAATTATATTTTCCTGATAAATTGAATCTTTTACAACTATCAAATATCCCTCTTTGTTTTTAATAATGATTTTTGTATTAAACCCTAGCTACACCAAGGTGTGTGTGTGTGTGTGTGTGTGTGTGTGTTCCTATCCTTTAACTTTTAATATTCTGTATACATATATATTTAAATGTGTCTCTTGTAAACAGCTTAGGTGGTTGGTTTTTTTTAAAGATTTATTTATTTTATTTTAGAGAGAGAGGTGGTGGAGGAAGGACAGAGGGAAAGAATCTCAAGCAGACTCCCCACTGAGTGGGGAGGTAATATGGGGCTTAATCTCAAGACCCTGAGATCATGACCTGAGCTGAAATCAAGAGTAGGCAACTTAACCACCTGAGCCACCCAGGTGCCCCTTACATGTTTTCTTTTAAGCAGTCCAAGTATAAAATATTGGATCATTTAGCCCATTTAAGTTTAATTGGCTTACTCATATATTTGGTGTAATAGCTGAGAGCACTAGCCTCACTACCAGACAGAATTGGGTTCAAATATTGGCTCTATCATTGACCAGATATATTATCTGAGCTTCTCACACTAATATCTCAGGGCTTGGCTCCTCATCTGGAAAACTGCGATGGTAATGACTACTTCCCAGAACTATTAAAGGATTAATTAGCAAAAAAATATAGTAAATTTTAATTGCTATTATGGAAGTGAAAGTGAGGCTAGTTTAAGGATGACAGGCTTCCTAGAAAAGATAATCAGTATTAGAGAGAGAACAAATAAGGCTGAATGGGTAATGTGAGACCAAATCATCAGAGCATTGAAAACTTAATGGAGGAGTAAAAACTTGATCTAGCGGGAGCTATTACAAGCTCTTGAGCAGAGGATTAGCATGATATACCTGGAAAGACTACTACTTTGAAATTCGTTCTCAAGTTGAAGACAGCCTATTGGATATACCAGAGGACCTGTTGGCAGTTGTAAAAAGAGACTGTACCAGCAAATGATGAAGACCTGAAGAACTACAAAAGAATTTAACAATGCTTTTGAATGACAGGAGAGCACTGAACTGTGGTTAGCTGTCTCTCCAGTAAAGGGCACTGACGTAGCTTAGGAAGTGAAGATATTTAATGTGAAAGTGGCTAAAGGTGGTTCCATGTTCTGTCACAATACATTTCTATTCCAGGATGTCACAATCACACCATACAGGCAAGGAGAAACTGACTTACTTAGCCAAATCATTGGGGTAGAGTTGAAAGTACTTTATGTTGTCTTAATGCTCTTAGATTACTATACAATCTAAAATTCTCTATTTCTTTATTTTTTCATATTTCTGGCAGGAGTAATTTCTAGTCTACCTACCTGTCAGATTTATTGTTAAATGATAAGTGTGCAGGCATTTTGGAAGCCAAAATTACAGTCACTTTAAAATAATTATTTTACTTAGGACATATAAAATCAAGATTTGATATTTTATCAATTAATACTCTAAAACAGTAAACTTTTAAGTTTTCTTTTAAAGATTTTATTTATTTATTCATGAGAGACACAGAGAGAGGCAGAGGCACAGGCAGAGGGAGAAGCAGCCTCCATGCAGGGAGCCTGGTGTGGGACTCAATCCCGGGACTCCAGAGTCATGCTCTAGGCCAAAGGAAGGTGCTCAACCACTGAGCCACCAAGGTGTTCCTAAACTTTTAAGCTTTTAAGTAAAGTCTCTAGGGTATTTTAATGATCTTAAAAATTGAGACCCCCTCCCAATAGCTTTTTTTTTTTAAGATTTTATTTATTTATTCATAGAGATGCAGAGAGAGAGAGTAGCAGAGACACAAGCAGAGGGAAAAGCAGGCTCCATGCAGAGAGCCCAACGTGGGACTCGATCCAGGGTCTCCAGGATCACACCCTGGGCTGCTGGCGGCGCTAAACCACTGCGCCACTGGGGCTGCCCCTAGCTTTTGTTTATATCTGCTACATACCTGTCTACTTATACCGTATTAGAAATTAAAATTGAAAAACATTTAAAGTAATTCTTTATTATTTTATAATGAGAAACCAATATGTATTAATCTAAATAAAATACTTTTATTAAAAATAACTGTATTTCCCAGAGGAAAAAAACCTGAGAAGAATGGCATTCCTTTACATTTTTGCAAATTTCTTTAATGCCTGGCTTAATAGAAGACAGCTGGATTCTCATATCTGCTTCTGAATTCAATCTGTTGAGATATCACGTGCCATGTAACTACTGAAAACTTGACACTCATGAGAGAATGAGAGTGAAAAAGACAAATAACACCTTAGTCTTATTATGAAAATGGTTTTGACTTTGCTGACACCCTGAAAGTGTTTCAAGGACCCACAAGGGTTTCCAGGCCACATCTTGAGAACTGCTGCTCTAAAGTATTTCTATAGATGACTGCTAAAATGTTTGCTGGGTAAACTCTAGACAATTAGATGCTGGAAGTGGTTCTACTGCCATAAAGTAGTGGCATAATGCAGTGCCATTATTAATAAAACAAAGTTGTCAAAAATAATTAAAACATAATTTCATAATTAAGGCAAATTCCATAATCATATAAAATATGTATTTTTAAATTTCATACATTTTGGAAATGATGCCTACACTTTAAAATCAAATTTTGAAAAAATAAAATTTTGAAATGCAATTCATGTATGAACAGAAACTTAATTCTTATAACTGGGGTCAATAAATTTAGTGTGGCTTTTGTGACATAGCAAGATTTGTTACTTAAACATTAATTAAGTTATTGGTTTACCTTGTAAATTCAGGCTCACTCCCATTCTAGGCTTATAATGTTATTTTTATCATTGTATTTAGATCAGTGGTAAATAGTTAAAAGGATATCCTGGGCCAATTGTTCCCAAGGCAATTTTTTTTTTAAGCTATGGAGATCATGGTTTGGAAATTGTTTATTTACAAATCCTACCATTTGGCCTTTTCATACCTTCAGGTTTCTTAAGCCTTCTTGATTAGTCCATTTGTGTGTGTGTGTGTGGACAACAGTGAGCCAGTACCCAGGAAAAGAGATATTCTCAAAGGTAAGTCTTTTCTGTCCTAATTCAGGTATGCTGGGAATTTTTTTTTTCCATTGCTCAAACATATTCTCTGGGGATAAAGAAATGAAGTACGTCTTTGAATGTGCTAAGAGTCCTCCAGAGCCTCAAAGAGAGCCAAGTTTGAGGCTGTTGTGGCAAAAAGTAAGTGGTTTTCAGGCACCTGTAACTCAACTCTGGCTAAATCTACCTTCGGCTGCTTCAGAACTATATACGTTCTTAGGAATCCTACTCCATATTCTGAAGAACTTACGGTAGAAATAATTTGTCTGCTTAACCCTCTATAGGTGTCCCTCATCTTTCTTTCTACTCACTCATTTCCTATTATTACCTTTCCTGAATGGAGAAGCCATCTTTACTACCTACTGCCTTAGGTTATCCTGCAAGAAAGCTACTATGAGTCTATTAGGGGTACACACACCTCTAATGGTCATCCTTATCCTTTTACAGGTAAAGAAGTTTTGTCTCTAGTCTTACTAAACCATGGCACTACCTCCCACCACCAGCAATCACATCTCCTTAAAGCCTGTAGAGGTATAAAACCCACTTTGAATCAAAAGCTTAAAAAGATCTACTAACTACCCATGCAGTGTTTCCACTGCAACCCAAAATCTGCTTTTAAAGAAGCAATATCTGTTTTTGAAATCTAACTTTTAAAATGGGGCACCTGGGTTGCTCAGTTAAACGTCTGCCTTTGGCTCAGGTCATGATCTCAGGGGCTCAAGCCTGGGATCAAGCCCTGTGTTGGGCTTCCAGCTCAGTGGGGAAACTGCTTGTCCCTCTTACTCCTCACCCCACTTGTGCTCTCTCTCTCTCAAATAAATAAAATATTTTAAAATAAAATAAAGTATTGTCATATTAAATGAATATGTTGTCAAAGATATATGGTAGCTTCTTCATGCTCTTATTTTTTTCTTAATTTTTAAACAACCCCCCCTTTGTATTTTTTCTTTCTATTAAACCCATATTTTTTCTTTCCTGTTTTTCAATTTGAGTTTATATAATGAGAGCTAGAAAAGAGGTAAGAAGGTATTCAGAGTCAGGAAAATGAGACAGGGTCATGGGAAGACGACCAAAACCAATGTCAGGAAATCTCCCTGAGAGAAACCAAGGCAGGAAACATACCTCAAAATAGAGCCCTGAGTAGAACCACTAATACCCAGACTGCAAGGCATGAATGTGAGGATAGTCATTTGGAGGCCAACTAATTCTGCTAAAGTGGGACCTTTTTATTTTTATTTTTTTTAAAGATTTTATTCATTCATGAGAGAGAGAGAGAGACAGAGACAGAGACACAGGCAGAGGGAGAAGTAGGCCCCATGCAGGGAGCCTGATGTGGGACTCCATCCCGGGACCCTGGATCATGCCCTGAGCCAAAGGCAGATGCTCAACCTCTGAGTCATCCAGGCATCCTGGGGGACCTTTTAAAAATACACTCTTTAAGGCCATTGTCTGACCCTCTGAATATAGTCCTCAAAAAGTATCCTTCATCTAGCTTGTTTGAAGCTTGTGTGCAAAATAATGGTGTGTTTGCAGTGTTAAATAATTTCCCACTTCTGTTTCAAAGGGATTTAAATATTAGGAGACTATGATTCATTTATTTCTTTTTTTTAAAGTAGGCTCTATGCCCAGCATGGAGCCCAACATGGGCTTGAACTCATGACTTTGAGATCAAGACCTGAGCTGAGATCAAGAGTCAGACACTTATCAAACTGAGCTACCCCAGTTCATTTCTTATTTCTAGAAGAAAGAAAGAAGAAAGAGAAAAAGAAAGAAAAAGAAAGAAAGAAAGAAAGAAAGAAAGAAAGAAAAACCCAACGCTACTTGTCCAAAAGTAATATTCTAATTTGCTTATGTGTAGTTGAAGGTGAGGCAGAGTTGAAATTCACATTACTGAAATTTTAATTATAGTCAGTTCTAGCAATTTATTTCTATGATGAGCCATATGATTCATAAATAGCTTTTAAGCCCAGTTATTTAATCACAGTTCAGGTTAGAAGAGATTGCCTGTGTACGGTAGGGTCATAGGATGAGCCTCCAGGGAGCAAGCAGGAGGCTGGTCGAGGGGTGAACATCAAGAAATCTCCTACAAGGGAACAGTGCACCAGCTGGAAAAACATGATACCAGATGCAATAATAATCATGTAGACATTTGGCCCCACAGCAGCTAGGGGTTCTACTAACGGGAGGGGAAGATATTTGAGTGAATGAATCACTGTGTATACTAGTTCTGGGTGGTACTTTTCAGAGTTCAGGGAAATCAGCCTTCAGTGGCTACCCATTAACCTGCCCTTTTGCTACTTAGCTATAAATACATTTGTAGTCAGCAGCATCCCAAGTTCTAAACATGATTTTCTAAAGATTACTCCATCATCAAGGAAGTTTGTTTATTATAACCAATCTATGGATCTTCCAGCAGATCTTAAAATGTCAGGAAAAAAAAGTTTCAGAAAAATTTTACTGCAAAAACAGTAAGAGAAGTCATTTCTTCAACCTAATATAAAGCCAATGTTTCACATTTCAGTGTACTTGTGGTATATGGGCTATCAATTGCTGGCTAACAAAGTACCCTAAAATTTAGCAGCTTAAAACAACAAACATTATGATCTCATATAGTTTCTGAGAATCAGGAACTCAGCAGTGGCTTATGCAGGTGGTTCTGGCACATAATCTCTTAGGTGTTTCAGTCAAGCTGTTGGCCAGAGTTGTAGTCATCTCATCTCAAGGCTTAACTAGAGTCAAAGAATTCACTTCCAAGTTCATTCACAAGATGGTTAGCCTAACTCCATTCCTTACTATAAGATTTTCTCCATAGGCTGCCTGAATGTCCTCCTGGCATGGCAGCTGTTTTCTCATAGAATAAATGATGAGACAGAGAATGAGAAAGAGAAAGAGGAAACCAAGCAGATGAGAGAGCATGCAAGATAGAAGCCACAGTCATTTATAATCTAGTCTTGGAAATAACATATCATCATTTATGCCTTATTCTGTTGGTCACACAGACCAGCCCTAGTACATCATAGAAGGGGAAACACAAGGATGTGAATACCAAGAGGCAGGGATTATTGGGGACCATTTTAGAGGCTGAGTACTACATGTAGGATAGAAGAAGAGAAATAACTCTCAAGTATTAGAGAGAGGATATATGAAAGTGGATTTGCAAGAGTTGTCTTTGAGTGAAGTATAGTTGGACCCTGATCTATCTAGGATGGTTTGCTTACTAAAGAGGAAGCCAAACAGTAACTTTCAGTCATGTAGAATTTTCAAAGTACCTTAATGCTATAAATCTCTGTGTATAAAAGCAGAGAACCCCTATCAAGCACTCAAGCCAAGGGATGCCAAGCTTAGGTACATTCAGAGCTAAATGGACAGCAATAGCAATTGCTGCTAATTTCTATTTTATCCCCACCTTTCCCAAATGGGGTCACACATACCCCTCTGCCAAAATCTGGTTCCTGGTTTCTAGTCCCAGCCCTGGTGGACTTCCGTCTGACTTGGCAGAAATGCTCTAGCCTGGCTTTTTTGTGGATTTGTTATCTTAACCACCACAACAAAAGAATCATGGTAGAAAAGACAGCATATGGTTTTTGCCTTCAACAGCCTTAAAATGTCAACAAAGGAAGAAAATAATCTCCTATACCCACATCCACAATACCCTTGAAGAAAACATTGGAAAATTTATAAATTGATAGTCCCTACCTATCTCTAGTCCTCAGTTTATATATATCAAATTAAAAGTTATGCTTCAGGGATCCCTGGGTGGCGCAGCGGTTTAGCGCCTGCCTTTGGCCCAGGGCACGATCCTGGAGACCCTGGATCGAATCCCATGTCGGGCTCCGGGTGCATGGAGCCTGCTTCTCCCTCTGCCTATGTCTCTGCCTCTCTCTCTCTCTCTCTCTCTCTCTCTCTCTCTCTCTGTGTGTGTGTGTGTGTGACTATCATAAATAAATAAAAATTATTTAAAAAAATAAAAAAAATAAAAATAAAAGTTATGCTTCAGTCTCTTCCCCGTATTCATCTATAAATCCATACTTACGTGTTGATTTCTAGCACTAATAGTTTTGAAAAGCATTTTAGGGTTTCCTACCATACCTTCAGAATTCAAGTCATCACTGCAAATATCTTGATCTAACAATAGCAATTGATATGGATAAATCGCTGAAGTGTAAATAAATTTGTCTAGCTAGATAAGCCTATTTTTTTAAATATGTTGATGAGAATTATAATAAAGTATGCAATCTATTGACAAGGACATACTGTCTCATTGAAAATAAAGACTAATAACATACTCAAAAGTAGCTCTAATATTGATAAACTGGAGGTGCCTGGGTGGCTTAAGCATCTTAAGTTGGTTAGGCATCTGGCTTCAGCTCAGGTCATGATCCCAGGATCCTGCAATCGAGCCCCAGTCATGCTTCCTGGAGCCTGTACAGGGAGCCCACTTCACCCTCTCCCTTTGCCCCTCCCCACCACCTCCGCTCATGCTCTCTCTCTCTCTCTCTCAAATAAATGAATAAATAAAACCTTTAAAAAAATAAAATTGATAAACTGTGCAAATCGAAGAATGATTATTTAACTATAGTAGAAGAGAAAGGGAAAGATGAGTCACATCTTTTCACTTTCATAATAGTTATCATGAAAGAAATAGGTTTTATGATAATTTTACCCATTGATAAAAAGAGACTTAATCATTTTTACAATCAGTTGAATAATAAATTAACTCTTTTTAATGGAAAGAGTTTGATGCATATGACTGCTCATTTTAAGTCTAATAGTCACTATTAATCATTATCTCCTCCCAACCCAACAGTCCTCTCAATATCCTACAGTTCTGAGGTGCAGGTTCCTTTTTGAGTCCTTTCTTGATGTTATCAGAACATGTGGAATTATATTGTTGTCAGGTATTTTCTTCCTGTCAAGATAATTCATTGGTATCTTTTTAAAGGAGGTGTGGGGGGTTTTTTGTAGGGTTTGTTTTTTTTTTTTTTTTTGTACCACTCTAAAGAATAAAGACCTATTACACCCTTCCCCAAATAAAATAAAATATTTTTTATTCTTTAACAGATTACATAGTTCAGGATGGAGAGACTCTCCTCTCTGATTTACACTCTATACATTATTATGTTTATGCAGCCAAATTATTTAGGTTTTCCTTTTAGGTTCACTTTAGCAGACACTTTTCCCCAGGGAACAACGGTGTTGTTGATTCTAGCTGTAGGTCTAATTCCTTTCTCCTATGTTTATTTTTGAAGAACTCTCATGGACTGGCTTGTCCTTAACCACAGGTAGAAGTTTATTCTGTATGATTTGTGTGTGTATGAAGTAAGGCGCAATGGAGGTAACATAGGAAATAAATTTTACTTTATACAAACATGAAAGAGCAACCTCAAAAAAACTAGGTAATAATCTCAACAAAGAATAAGTGATTAATATCAGATTCTTTCCTAAGAGCAAGTTTTAATAGGTCAGAAATAGAGATGGCACAAGAACACAGGCACCTAAGAGGGAGTTAAGAGGTCAAGCAGAGCATACCTACCTCTAAGATCAATCATCTGTCCTTCTATCCAGGTTCTAACTCAGGGCAGAGCACCCCAAAGACTTCCAGAGGAATTGACATGAATATACGCAAATATTCCTTCCTATTATGACTTCCAAACTATTGTCAATTCATTAAAACTCTTTTCCTTAAAAAAAAAAAAAAAAGCCCTAATTTTACAGTTACTCATATTTCAGGGAATTTTCTCTGATGCCTAGACAAGACTCCTTGAGGCTAAATTACCTAAAGAGTAACATGAAGGATGTTTTTTATTTTATAAGACAAGATGAAAGAAAGATAAGAAATGATATACAATCTAAAATCATATAAAGGTTAACAGAAAAGCATTCTTCAATTATGTATATTAAAGGAAGAGAGGAAAATCTCATACCTACTCCTAAAAACAGGGAAGGAAAAGTGATTACAGCTAACAATGTAAAGATAATTGTTTTTCTTTTTTAATGGCTTCTGGGTGGTGGTTATTTTATCCCCAAATCTTAAAATAATTTAGTTAGGTACAACCGTTGGTCTGGTTGAAGTAGAGTAAAAAGCAAACATTAGATCAGTGATGGAAATAACTGATGTGTAACTTTAATTGCCGAATATACTTAGCATGAGGGCCTAATGGTATATACCTCGCTGTACTAGAGAGGGGAAGAAACCTGCTTTTATAGAAATAACTCAAAACTCTTGAGTCAGGAGACCTGGTTTGAAGTTCTGGTTGTACATACCACTTTTGCTCTCTTCTTTTCCTTACCTTTGCTCACAGTACTTACCTTTTGAGTGGAGATCTTAATCTGATTATCTGTTAGGCTATTGTTAAGGTCAAATGAAGTAATACAAATGAAAGTACTGTTCAAAGTTAATAGTCTTTTAAAAATATAAGTATTCCTAAGAACATGTTGTCATTTTTCATTCTGTTTTACAGCCTGGTAGATAAACAAAACTTCTTAAAACTTGCAAAAGGCTAAATGTAATGTTTAATGCTAGAAAGAAGGTGAAGGACAACCCAGTTTTGTTTAGTTTTGGTATACATAAAAATGCTAAAACAAATCAGTAAAATAAAATATTAATCCATCAGGAAAGTACCAATGCCCTGCTCAAATAGCAATTAAAATTGCTTCTTAAGGAGAAATGACACCAAATAAGTTCATTTTATAACATAATAAAAGACTATCCAAATAAAGGGGAAATAACAGGTAAGTCTGCTTCAGCCACAGTTCAAATGCTCACAAATATTTAATATGGTTGTAGAAAAACTAATAAAGCTTTACATTCGATTTCACATTCCCTTTCTCAGCCTATGACTAATAATTGCTTATTGGTTTAGGCAAAGCTTTTGACTTTAGCTGTAAGCTAAGATTGTTGGAGTTTCTAGGGTGATAAATGGAAATTTTAATATAAAATATTTTTAAGTTGAAAATTCCCATACAAGTGTAATGTACGCACACACATACGTACACACACGTACACACACGTATACCCCAAGTGTAATATAACAGGAAGAACTGCCTGTATTGAGTCTGGATTCCTGTGTTCTCCCCTAGAACTAATTAGGTGATCAGACTAGTTTGGTAGTTATATATCTGGTTTTGGTGCCCTACTAAAAGTTGGTTCAACACCAAACACTCATTGAGCATTTTCCAGAGACCTATGGAATGTTCTGCAATTTTCCCCTGGAGAAAGAGAAAAGAAGACTGTGTATTGCAGAGATCTGCCACTTTGGAAATTTAGATAGTTGGAGATTTCCCAGCATAAATTCTGTAGGATGCTAGTTCTTTTGGAGACAGCATGTTTCTGTGGTTCTACTGTCATAAATTTGGGAAACACTTCCCACTATGACTCCACCCCTTGAAAAGTCACATTGCCCATTTACTCCTTAAAGATTCTGAAATTCTTTGCAACCTTGTGTAATACAGTGTGCTCATCCACAGAATGATTCCCCCCCAACCCCTTTGGGATACATTGGTTTAATTTCAAGGTCCTACAGAGTAAGTGCTCAAGATTTGAATAACCAAGACCAGCACCCAAAGAACAGTGATCATTGATGAATCATTCTGTGAATGGTGGCCTAAAATAGTCAATCTGAGTTTAATTGTTAATGTCCTGGATGAGAGTTGTGGGAACATATTCTTAACATTTGAATATGAGATGAAAGCTAAATTTATGTAACAAAACCTTTTAGTTGTAAGTTGAGCCAATTGTGCAGACCTAGAAAACTTATTGCACACACAAACATTCACATGTACACATATAAATTCATTGTTTCTGTGCATGGAAGCCATAATCAAGATGGGTAACCAAGGTTTGTGAGCTTGTTAATTTCCTGGATGAATGCACGAGAATTCAAGATGATAGTGAAACATTCAACAAATGGTAGAATAGAAGAAGCAATAAGCCCACTACTTCTTAGTTAGGATGGAGGGGATGGGCATAGATTTATAAGAACAGCAAAAGGAAAAGGAAGGAAGCATTAAAAATCTCAGCACAGGGGCAGCCCCTATGGCTCAGCGGTTTAGCGCCGCCTTCAGCCCAGGGCGTGATCCTGAAGTCCCAGGATCGAGTCCCACATCGGGCTCCCTGCGTGGAGCTTGCTTCTCCCTCTTCCTGTGTCTCTGCCTCTCTCTGTGTGTCTCTAATGAATAAATAAACAAATCTTTAAAAAAAAAAATCTCAGCACATGGCAAGAATCATGATGCTTCCAAGTGTATACCTTTATTTATTTGAGAAGATGATAGGAAAGTTGTATATGGTGGAGGCTGAGATATTAGCAGCTCTGTCCTTGATATTTAACTTGAATTGACAACATTATAGACAGAATGGGGTTCATAATTGGACAAAATGTCATGTTTGTATAAAATGGACAGATTTTATACCTAAATTTCATTAATTTAGGTATAAGTTTCCCACCCTGAATTTCATAAATAATCTTCATAATCCTCTTTCAGCTCTTTTTATCCAGAAAAAAATCTTTGTGCATTTATCATTTTTTTTTTTTTTTTAGAAAGTGACCTTCTAGGACTGCATCTTTGGTATGCTCTAAGTGGGTGTAAGCATGCTGGGGGTGTTCAATAAATGATGAAAAAGAAGCTTAAGATGAAAAGCACAAAGTCAGAAAGTTAATAAAGTTCAATTCAGTATTCTTAATGCCTGAGTTTTCCAGTAAAGCCAGATCTCACTTGCATCACTTTTAAACTGTATCTGGGTTTTAAAACCTGCTGATTTTGTTTCTTTAAGGTAATTTACTGAAATGGTTAAGTGTTGACTTACAGTGCCAGCATGTTTCATTGTACTAAATTATCATGGAAATGCCAAATATTTGGAAGACACATATGGCCAAGGCATGTTTTGCTCTATTATCTCCCTCTGACTGGGGAAATTAGACAACTTGCTGCAAATAGCAGAATTAGTGGATCACAAAATGTATTACAACTTGCTTATGTGAAGTCATGAATTTCTCATTACTGTTTTCATGGTTTGTCATGCATAACACTTTTAGCAAACCTGATCTGAAATTTATGCAAGTTTTTAGTCATTTTTACCTATAGACCTTATCAAGTCAGTGATGTCAGCTCACCTATTGGACATATTTTTTTAATTCATAATCAAAGTCTCTGTCTAGTCTATGCTTTGCATAATAATTAGTTCTAAATAGCCTTCTTACTATATTCTAGAGTTGTGACTTACAAGAGCTGAGATTGACTACACCTGCAATAACTAATTTCTTCAAATCTTCTGGTGTTGCCGCTGTTCTTTTAGGCTCATATAGAAACCTGGAAACTCTCTTTCACTTGTGTTCTGTCCTTCCAATTCCATTCTATCCATCACCAAATTATACCAGAAAAGGAATTGCCTGTTCTTCACTATTCCCCACTATAGCTTATGCTAGGCCAAATCTCCTCACTCCTGGCTGTTATACTTTCTCCAGGCTCCCTCTTTTTAATTATTCTTACCTACATTCCTGCCAGAATAATTTTACCGAAGTACCATTTATAATAACCTTTAGCAAATCTGACTACTTCAGACCTCAATAAGCTCTACAAATTCAGAGTACCATAGCACTTATATTCAGGCACATGTATCTTAACACTTGGATATTTGCACATGGCTTTATTTGAATTTATTTTTGTCTTCCTTGAGGAAAGAGGTTTGTCTCATATTTCTTTTCAGCTACTATAGCCCCTAACACAAGACTTGTTCAAGACCAACCATCAGGGTCAAGTACTCCCCAATTAGTACTACTTTAAATGTACCATAGAATATTCTGTGCTATACCAGGAAGAAGTAGTTACCATTCACTCCTGCATCATTCACTCATCAAGCATTTTCAAGCAAACTCTGTATGTCAGGCACTGTGCAATGTATGCAAAGAGAGATAAGCCTTGCCTTCAAGGAGCTGGTAGCAGAATCAGAGAAGTATAATGTGGTGAGGATAGAATAGACTGTGTGCAAATACTTACGGGCACCCAAAGGAAATACAACTAAATCAGACTGGGAATAGTAAAGAAAGGAACATGATTGAACAAAATGTGTTTCCCAGAGCACTAGTATGCAAGATTCTCCGTGAAAAAAAAAAAAAGAAGAAGAAGGAGGAGGAGGAGGAGGGGAGGAGGAGGAGGAGGAGGAGGGGAGGAGGAGGAGGAGGAGGAGGAGGAGAAGGAGAAGAAACAAGGCTTTGTGGCCAAATAAACCCTGGATATCATCATTCCCTCTCCCAAAGAGTCACAAAGCCCACTAGCACACTAATGCCTTAGAGGAGTCCAAGAAACCTGTGAGAAATCCCAGGTGTGAAATAGAGATATTCCAGTCATCAGGAGAAAAGTGGTGGCTGAAACCTCTGGATAGGTGAGGTCACTGAGGAACTGATGGAGACCAGAGGTCTGAGGCCCAGAACTAGGAAAATACCAACATTTAAATGTGGAGTAGGAAAAGAGTGACCCAAAGAGAGACTAAGGTGAACTGGCAGGCCAGGGATGTACAAAACCAAAGCAAAGTGGAAGAACAGAAGCAGAGGAAAAGAGAATTTCAAAGAGGGATTGGCAAGAAACATCAGAGCCGCAGGTGAAGACATTAGAGTGTCCTCCAGATTTAGCAATCATGAGGTTATTAAGGACATTGGCAAGAGCATTACCAAGGATATGGAAGGAAGTGGGATTGTAGTGGATTGAGGCTGTAAGGAAGTGAAGACAGTAAGTATAGACTGGCCTTTTGAGAAATTTGGCTGTGAAGAGTCAGGAGTCATATAGGAAGTGAGAAAGAGAGATGCAGCATTGAAGAAAGGTTATTTTACAATGAGGAAACTGGAACTCTTTGTATGTGGAGGGGAAAAAAAGTCAATAGAGGGGGAAGGTTAAGAAACAGGGCAGATGGGAGGAGAGATGGATAACTGAGAAGACAGAGTGGTAGAATTAGCCTCAGACAGAAAGAGGAAAAAAGATGAGCTAAAAGAAAGATAAACTGGTAGGTGATGAGAAAGTTCTTAGTAACACATTAATTAATATTCACGATGCCAAAAAAAATATTCATGATGCCAAGCATTGTGCTAAGTGGCTTACATAGGTTGTCTCATTTAATCCTTACAGTAACCATTTAGCAATAATATTATCCCGGTTTTACAGACAAAGAAATTGCAGTATGGAGAGAGTAAGATCTTGTCATATAATAGAGTCAGGATTCAAAGTCAGGTTTAAAAAAAATCTGTTGGGGCATCCGGGTGGCTCAGTCAGATAAGTGTCTGCATTTGGCTCAGATCATGATCCTGGGGCCTGGGATCAAGCCTCACATCATCTTCACTGCCCAGCAGAAAGTCTACTTCTTCCTCTCCCTCTGTCGTCCTCTCCTCCCACCCAGCTCATCCTCACTCTCTCTCTCACATAAATAAATAAAAACTTAAAAAAAAAAATCTCTGGCCTAAAAAGTACTGTTGGGGAAGGAAGTTCTTCCTTAGTGTTCTCAATGTTCAGAACAAAGCAGGAGGTGAGGCTCTTTCCTGAGAGTAAGCCAGGGAGTTGGCAGGGTATGGGGTGTCTAAGGAACAGGGTACTCAAGATTGGATACCTGCAGAAGAAGAATGGGGGAGAGCTCTTACTAAGGACACATTTGAGAGCCTCACTAAGTTGAGGAACATGCTTCGGTAGAGATTTCAATTATTATAACCTGTGACATCCCAGTGCACTCCACCAGGCCCACCTGCTATACCACAGCCTAGATAACAGGGCAGAAAAAAGTTAGGTTGCGACTTGCAGGCTTCTGGAAAAGAGATGCACACATTCTCAGAAGGGACCAGTAGTAGATACAATGTGGTTTGCTCTCCTCTGGGTATAAAAAAAGGGCTCCATGGTACAGAGGTGGGAGAGGGATTCACTTCGATTAAGGGAATTGGGGAAATCTAGGGATATGGGGGAAATTTCAACTAGCTCTTGCCATATAAAATTGAGAAAATTTCAAGCCCAGTCTACTGAGAAGTGAATTGACAGGGCACAAAAGGAAGATCAAGTTTGGGGGAAAACCATAAGTCCAGTTTTCAGCCGTGTTGATTTTGAGATGCCTATAGTTTTACTACATGAATACTTTGGACTTGAAAGTTATCACCTAAAGTTCATGATTTCACTCACCAAGTTGCTTGTACAAACAGAAAGTGGAAAGGTAACACAAAACTATCTCATGGTTTCCCCACAAATCAAGGTAGAAGGATAACCTGGCCACCTGATGTACAATTAGAGTAAGACAATGATACGATTGAGTACTAAAGCATAATTCTCTGGCAGTGAAACCAAGATGGAAAAGGAGAAAAGGCCTGGAATATTTTCAGGGCATGGAGTGGGTAGAGTTACTGATAGAGCCCTTTGGAGGAATTAGGAGATTGCATAAGGAGTCTAGGAAGGATTTCTGGTTGTACAGAGGGAGATGGTACTGGAAGAACTATAAAAAAACTTCCCTTCTTTCACAACCTTGTCTGGAGCCAGCCTCTCAGGATATTACAGCAAAAGTCTTCCAGGCTCAAAAACAAGGCCATCACATTTGGGCAGCACCCTGAGACACCCATGCTGTCTTCTAACTCTTTTTCTAACCTCTGCTGTCTTCATTGTCCTTGACTCCCTGACCGTGCCCCCACTTACCCCTTTTTGCCCTTAAAAGCCTGTTTTTACTGTAAAGACAGCCAAAAGCAAATTTGTTAAAAAAATATTTTATTGTTTTACAGTAAGCTCCAAACCCTGCGTATATTTGTGCCTATAAATCCCAGGCTTCCATCTTAAAATTAAAGTGTGTGGGGATAGCCACAGAGTACTTCAGGAATAGCCCCTGCAAGTAAGATGAAGCAAAAGCCACCTCAACATCATCTGCCCAGTGCATAAGGAATTGCTTGTGAGGCACCACTTTCCTTTATCTACATCTGGACTTACTTGTAACCACAAACCTTTCTTACTGAACACCACTCACCACAACTTAAAATTACAGTTATCCGGTTTCAAATCCCTCTAAGAGAATGCAGCTACCAGAACTCAGATTCTAGTCCCAAGCTCACTGTTGGCCACCTGTGCTATTACAGGCACGTCAACCTCTTAGCGCCTTATTTCTTCACCTGAAAAGTAGAAATAATGTTTGCTCCCTGTCTTTGCAAAGATGGCCCTAAGGATCAAACCAGATAGATGTTAGATGGCAACATTCTTTCACAAGTATCATACTACAAAAATAAAGAATTGTAGTTATAATAACTTTATTGGTAGCAGTAACAATTGTTATTATTAATAAAGGTAGTAAATATGAGTTTATTTTCCCACAGTCTCATGGCATAATCCCCGAGGGCCATCTACTAAGATCTTAGCATTAAAGGGCCCATCCATCCACTACATTGCTAAGTTCAACAGCAGGCGGGGGGGGGGGGGGGGGGATATGGTAAAAATAGAAGGAGGAGGGGGAGAGAGAAGGAAGAAGGGAGATAGCAGATGGAGAGACAGGCACAGGAAAACCAGGAAAGTGGGGAGATGTGAAGAAAAGACCTTCCCTGGCAGCCCAGGTAGCTCAGTGGTTTGGCGCCACCTTCAGCCCAGGGCGTGATCCTGGAGACCCAGGATCAAGTCCCATGTTGGGCTCCCTGCATGGAGCCTGCTTCTCACTCTGCCTGTGTCTCTACCTCTCTCTCTCTCTGTGTCTCTCATGAATAAATAAATAAAATCTTAAAAAAAAAAAGACCTTCCCTGCCTGCCTTGTGCCTCCTGAAACCCCATTTCTCAGAGTCACTAAAAGGTGGCTTTCAGAAGAGATTCTTCCAGAAGAGGTCATTGAAATCATTAACTGAACTGGATAGTCTATAAACCCACAATGTTTGACATAGTTCCAGATCTTCACACATGGCCCCTGGAGAATAGGATACTGAGGAAGGCAGTTTTAATGGCAGAAAGTAAAAATATTTTTAAATGAGCAAGGAAGTAATGTTGGCTCAGTGGCGAGCTACTATTTTACATGAGACCCAACTTGGGGAAAAAAATGTTTATGGCTACCTTTTTTAAAACTCTAAATGATATACCTCTCTTCTATTAAGTCCCCTGGAGGAAAACATATTTTATAATATATATTACCTATCTATCTATTAAATAGAAAAATGTCAGTGAGCAAATTGGCACAGCTTCCTGCATGCCTAATTGTTAGTATCTGGGCAAAGCTGAAAAATAGCAAAGCAGATGCCTTTGTTGGATTTTTTATTTTGATTAGCAGCATAGGGGAACTGGTATGGTGAGGGTGGTTGGGGTTCAGCAAAGGAGAAGAGAGTAAAGAAACAAATGTATAAATATTTATTAAGAGATACCAGGGGATCCCTGGGTGGCTCAGCGGTTTAGCGCCTGCCTTTGGCCCAGGGCGCGATCCTGGAGTCCCGGGATCCAGTCCCGCGTTGGGCTCTCGGCATGGAGCCTGCTTCTCCCTCCTCCTGTGTCTCTGCCTCTCTCTCTCTCTCTCTTCTCTCTATGTCTATCATAAATAAATAAATAAATAAATAAATAAATAAATAAATAAATCTTTTTTTTAAAAAAAGAGAGAGATTCCAATTTTCGGGTCACCTGGGTGGTTCAGACATTTAAGCATCTGAATTTGGCTCAGGTCAGGATCTTGGGGTCTTGGGATCCAGCCCTGCAGCAGGTTCCACATTCAGCATGGAGTCCTCTTATCCCTCTGCCCCTCCCCCTCTGTCTCTCCCCTTCCGCCTTCCCCCTTGCCTCCCTCTGCTCATCCACATGCTCTCCCTCTCTCAAATAGATAAAATCTTAAAAAAAAAAAAAAGATTCAAACTTTCCACATTTCTTCTCTTTTGTGTGTGTGTTTTTTTTAAGATTTTATTTATTCATCCATGAGAGACACACAGAAGCAGAGACATAGGCAGAGGGAAAAGCAGGCTCCCTGCGAGGAACATGATGTGGGACTCGATGCCAGGACCCCAGGATCACGACCTAAGCCAAAGACTGGCGCTCAACCACTGAGCCACCCAGGTGCCCCCACATTTCCTCTTTCTGGAAGAAACTCAGAGTTTAATTTCTGTGGGATTTCTTTCTTTCTTTCTTTCTTTCTTTCTTTCTTTCTTTCTTTCTTTCTTTCTTTTTCTTTCTCTTTGTGGTGGTAGATGCAGAAAAACATCTTAAAACATATTCAGGCCAACCCATAGGGAAACAGGACCCATTCCTTCTTTCTTTTTCTCTCAATCTCTCTCTCTCATTCTCTCTCTCTCTCTCTCTCTCTCTCACACACACACACACACACACACACACACAGAGTCACACATAATATATAGTTTCTGAGGTTTGTTTTTATTTTTTTTTATTTCTCTTATACAAAAGCCTAGGAGTATACCTCTTCTCTGTGTATTATGGAAAAAGGTTTACATACAATATTCTGGAAGTTAAATTAATTACATTTTACCTGCCGAGTCAAGTAAAACATCTACCCCTTGGATTAATATTTTATATTTCCTTATTGTCTTGAATTATGTAGGTAAATGAAGGGGTTTTCCTTTAAAATACACACACACACACACACACATGAAATATGAAAATCAGTGGATTGGTGAGAATGAAACAAAGCTGCACATTTATAGAAAGCCAAGACATGTGCTGTAAAATGAAAAAGAGACTAACCTAAAGTTTCAGTTGAGAGAGACCAGCAATCATTTCAAACAACAGTCTTCCCTTTGAGCTGAAAATATGGAAATGGAGTGGCACAGATGAGTATCCTCCTTGACTGTCTCAAATATCTATTGGATAATTAGTGTGCCCTTCATCCTGCTTAATGGAAGCCGACTGCTTTACTCTATTTAAGTGAAGGCAAGATCCTTTCAAACAGTAGAAATAGGATGAGGAGATTTTATATATATAATGTTTCTCTTCTGATTATAAAACATTTCATGAGGCATCTGGGTGGCTCAGTCAGTTAAGCGTCTGCCTTCAGCTCAGGTCATGATCTCAGGGTCCAGGGAATGAGCCCCAAGCTGGGCTCCCTGCTCAGTGAGGAGTCTGCTTCTCCCCCTCCCTCTGCCTCTCCTCCCTGCTCATGCTCTCTGTCTCTGTCTCAAATGAATACATAAAATATTTTTTTAAATAATGTAATTCATGAGAAAAAAAATAATAAAAACTTAGTATTCATTGTAGAAAAATTGGAATGTGCCCAAAAAAGAGAAGGAAGAAAATAAAAATAGTTTATAATTCCACCACCCAGAAAGATATGCTGATAATATTTTGTTGTATTCCTTTCTAGTATTTTTTTCTTTAATGTTAGACTGTCTTTGTTTAGTACAAGAAAAATAGTGTCACTTGATTGCTTTCAACACTGCTAGACAAGAAATAAATTAAAAAGGCAAAAATAAAAGAGAAACAATAATTGTACCCAGTTAAACTGTGGGAAGCTGTACCAGCCTCCAGAACTAAGTATTTGAAGAAAGAAAGCAGTTGTGAGCCATCAGCAGAGTGCAGTGGAAAGTAAACACAGAAGATTTTGTCTTACTACTGTCTTACTGTACCTCACTCTGTGACCTTAGGACAAGCTTTTTCCTTCTCTAGCCTTCATTTTCTTCATCTTTTAAATAGGAGACTGCAGGCCAGCAGTTCTACAAACATTATTAGGTGTTTTGCCATGTGCTAGAGACCAGAGATGACAGGCAGAAAGCATGTAGTCTAATCTACCAAGTTTTGCTTGCAACTTAAAAGTGAAATTCAGGTAAAATATCGCAAAATTTTGTGATATTTCCTGATATTTAAAATGCTCCCTGAAATTTAAAAGAAGAGAATTTGCAAATTCTTGGTTTAGTGAAGCAGTAAGATGCTATCCAAAGTTCCTCATTCCAAAATTCTGCAATATAGTTGTCACCCAGAGTCAAGTGCATCTTTTAAGAAACCACTCTAAACCAGTATTGACCATTCTCATGCTGACAGCAATCAGTAAATTTCTTGAGGGTCTAGGAGGACACTACTTTCAAAACAAATGGAAACCAGAGCTGAATATTCCGTCAATTTGGTTGTCATTATATATTCCTTAAATACCAAAGTCCAAGATTTCACAAAATTGGGCAATAAAAATCTATCTCCCCTCCAAATCATTCTCCTTCTAATCCTTCTTTTCCCAACCACTTCTCCCTCAATCTAGAAATTTAGTAACTTTGAATTTTCTCTTCCATTTCCAACGAAAACCTATTGGAAAGTGGTAGACAGGAGTCATTTATAGCTTAATATATTTCGCTCAAAGATATTTGTACTACATCTTTATATGTAATTGCTTAAAAAAATTTCTCCTTGTTAAAGGAACATATATCCATGAGTAAGTAGAAAAGATAAAGCAAGACAAAAGTACCTTCTGCAGTTCCCTAAATTAATACAAGATACAAACATCCTTTGTCCAGGAGTCTTTCAAATTCAGGAACAATGTGTATTATCTAATATGGGTCATTCCCCAAACTTCACTAGTAAGGACCACTTCTCCTTAACCCTCCCCCCCGCCCACCTTGGAGCTACATAGAAATATAATATATTAAAGAACCATTTTTAGAGGCGAAGAGGAGATTGTTTGCTTTTTTCAGGTTTTGTAGTGAGGCTGAAAGAATTTGGGGAGTTGTCCCAAGTGAAAGGAATTACAAATTGAATTAGTAATTGATATATTTACAAATAAATGATTTTTTAAGATCAGTACCATCCAATAAAACTTCTATGAATAATGGAAATACTCTATAACTGCACTGCCCATGAGTTAGCTGCTTAGTCTCATGTGGTTATTGAGACTTGAAGTATGACACTTGAAATTCAGAAACTGAGTTTTTAATTTTTATTTAATTTGTATTAAATTTAAATAGCCACATGTGGCAAATGGATGCCATATTAGATAGCACAGTTCTAGATGAGTCTCTTTGAAAGCTGATTGGGTGCCAAATACCCTATTCTGACCCTAACAAGAGAACTTCATCCATCTAGGGTGAATATGTCTTTAGAATTTCAGGTCTATTATAATCACATTAGTTGCCAAGTCAAAGGCAGTTGCTATTGACAAACAAGAAAATCTACAGAATTGCCATGGAGACCCTATCAGAAAAACAGGGCAAGCCAGGATATTGCTGTTTAACTAGATTCCAGTAGGCCCGAGCCTATCCCTCAAAGTGACCCAAATAAAGCCAACCTAATGTTTTTTGTTTTCCTAAATTTGTGTCTACTGGGAATTTTTCATGTTTCTGTGTCAATCTTTGTTACAGGATATCTTGCAAGGATCTCCTATGACCAAAGAGCCCCTGAATTCACAATTTTTCTTAGTAACGGAATGAGGAAACTATTATCTATTGTTCTTAAACAAGACCTTTGGGATCCTTCAAAGAAGTATTTTGTGTATCTCTTTTTTTTATTATTATAAATTAATTTTTATTGGTGTTCAATTTACCAACATACAGAATAACACCCAGTGCTCATCCCGTCAAGTGTCCCCCTCCGTGCCCGTCACCCATTCACCCCCACCCCCCGCCCTCCTCCCCTTCCACCACCCCTAGTTCATTTCCCAGAGTTAGAAGTCTTTATGTTCTGTGTCCCTTTCTGATATCTCCCACACATTTCTTCTCCCTTCCCTTATATTCCCCTTCACTATTATTCATATTCCCCAAATGAGTGAGAACATACACTGTCCTTCTCCGATTGACTTACTTCACTCAGCATAATACCCTCCAGTTCCATCCACGTTGAAGCAAATGGTGGGTATTTGTTGTTTCTAATGGCTGAGTAATATTCCATTGTATACATAAACCACATCTTCTTTATCCATTCATCTTTCGATGGGCACCGAGGCTCCTTCCACAGTTGTGTATCTCTTATAAGAAAAGGGACTTATATAGTAAGTAAAGGCCCTTTGATGAAAATTTGGTTTCTGATAATTACATTTTTATCTGAAGACCCTTTGTCAAAAATCTCCCTTTGAAAATTATGTTTACTGACTCCTCAGATAAAAAGAAAAGATGAGAGAAATGCTTGCCCGTCAGTGTTTCAAATAAGAAGGTTACAATATGCTACCATTGGCCCTTATTTTCTACCTTGATTGACATATCAAGGGGGTCCAAATATTGCCTGAACCTCTTTTGGAACAGTTAAACCCACTAGGGCCTCAGTTACCTGTTACATGTATCCTAAAGTCCAGTGAGCTCCCCTAGCTATAGAGGCCATGGTTTGCAAAAGCAGATATGCATAGAGATCCCTGGCTAGCTTTAACATACTTAACACTCATTCATTCCCACATAGAATAGAATTGATTAGAAATTATAAAACTATGTTTATTGCTAGGGTTAAAAAATTTATTTCCCTTGGCCCTAAAATACTGAATGAAGTGCCTGGAAAAGGAGGCTTGATGCTTGGCAAGGTCACTGGGTTTCCTATGTTGTAAAGAAAGTTATTAGGAAACAGGGTTTTAGTGAAGTGAGAATACTTGTTTTAGGCAATAATACCTGCTGGTATGAATCAAAACAAATAAAGGAATCACTTCCTAGTCAGGAGCCCAGAGAAAGGAATGTACACTTGAGCATTTTCCATTTAATTTTGAATTGTAGAGGGGAAAGAAAGCTCTCTAGTTGCCTCCAATAACTGGTTCTCTTTCTCTTCTTTCCCCGCCCAAATCTATGTGAGTTTTTGGTCTTACGTTGCATACTACATTAGACTAAACACTACAATTAGAGCCCTTCTTATATAATCCCCTTACTTTAAGAAAGCAAAGACATAGCCTTCATCAACTAGCTATTACCGGAACTCCTGGCCCAGAACTTACTTCATATGCCACAAAGTTCCTTTTTCCACAACAGTAACCAAGCCCCTATCTGTTCCCTATTTCCTTCTCCTTTCTACAAGGAAATGATAGAAGCTGGGGACTCTAAATTGTGCTGGGAATATATAGCCCTCAGAATCTTAGGACAGGGATCCCTGGGTGGCTCAGTGGTTTAGCGCCTGCCTTTGGCCCAGGGTGCGATCCTGGAGACCTGGGATCGAATCCCACGTCGGACTCCCGGTGCGTGCAGCCTGCTTCTCCCTCTGCCTATGTCTCTGCCTCTCTCTCTCTCTCTCTCTCTCTCTGTGTGTGTGTGTGTGTGACTATCATAAAAAAAAAAAAAGAATCTTAGGACAGCCGTTATACTTTGTTGTAACTTTCATTTCATTTCATCTGTTGTGCTTTCATTCAACAACTGTCTAAGTGACCTCAAGTTCCAAGCCTAGTACTAGGTATTGCTCTAGCAGACAGGAGCCTCAAACATGGTTGCAGCTAACATTCACTTGAAAGTGTGATTTTTTAAAAACTATTCCTTTTTTTTTTTTAAGATTTATTTGAGAGTGTGCAAGAAAACATGAGAGAGCATGAGCAGGGAGGAGTGGAGCGATGCAGAGGCAGTGTCAGAAGCAGATTCCCCACTGAACTGAGAGCCCAACTCCAAGCTTGATCCCAGGACTCTGGGACCATGAGCTGAGCCAAAGGCATACACTTAACCAAGTGAGCTATCCAGGCGCCCTTCAAAAGGGTGATTTTATCTCCACCGAAGACAGGGAGGCTGAGGAACTCATACCAATGTTTTTTTCCAACTCCATGCGTACAGTTAACCCATGTTTACTCAGCTACTTTTTCTTTCCAGCTGACTATAAATTTCCTCCTTCCTCTTATATCTTCCTAGCATCCTTACCTGTTGCCTCTGGTTAAAGTTGAGTGCAAGATTCTGGGAAAGGTGTGAGAGAGCCTAGGGTGTGACCCCACAAGCCAAATCTTGCACAGTTTCTGTATATGGGGATTAGGAAAAGAATGATTGATCCTTGAAGTTCTGGTCTGCCTGGGGCCAGGTTTGGGATTGTGGGGATTCTGGCATGAAAAGAAAGAGAATATAACTAAAAACAGTGCACACTTATTAATATAAAATCTGGTTCCCACTTAACACTCATACACTGTCTGACCTTGTCAAGCCATGCCTTTTCAGATTGTGCCCTCCTCCTCCCGACCTTTCTTCTGGACTCTCTGCATCTCACTGTCTCCACCCCAGTCCAAGCTACCCTCATTTCTTTGCCTGGACTCTAAGCAGGCACTCCGTGGACTCTAAGTCCAGGCATTTCTTTGCTTGGACTCTCAGAGCCTGCTGACTGGCTTTTCTACACCTGTATTTGTCTCACTTTGATCCTTTCTCCACTCTGTACTCAGATCGACCTTGCAAAAATGCATTGCTTCCTGATGTGCGAGGGTAACAACCCAAATCACGAATGGGGCCTTCGAGGCCAGGCACAAAGAGGCTTTCACCCACCTCCTTAGCCTTCTCACTATTCGTGGGCCACCCACACTGTGCTACCACCAGCCTTGTTTCCCTTGCCCTCAACTCTGACCCCACCTCTACTTTTTCTTAAGGGTTCAGCTCAAATGTCACCTCTTCAAGGACAACTTCCCTAATACATGAGGGTCCTGGTCAGAAGCTCCCATAACATCTTGCACTTCTTTGTCACAATGCTTACTACCGTTGCAATTCTATACCTAACTTGTTTTTTAGAAGTCTGTATCCTTAGTCAGAATATAAACTTCTTGAAGTCAGAGACCATGGGGGTCTTGTTCACTGCTCTATCCCCCCATCCGCCGTCTATCACAGTGCCTAGCACAAGAAGGGGCTTGTTAAATACTTGTTGAGTGAATGCCCACACTCATGTTGTACACATGCACACGGCCCCTTTCCTGACATACTGGTTCTGAGCAGAGAAACTTCCTTGTTCTTACTGTATCATCTGTGTCATTATTCTTTTAATTTTGGCTTGCTTATTTTTATCCTCTGTGCTTTTACATTTTATTTCCAAAAGGCAAGAAAGAAGCCTCTGGTGGAATTGCAACCGACAGTTGCAGCCACACCAGTGTTCTCAGAACACACCCTGTCATGTCGCATTTCCTTTATTTATTGAAACCACCAAGAGTTTTGGGGGGCAAGTCTTAAATTCTGATTCTTAGCTAAAGTAAGGTCTGTCAAAGTCTCAACCACATGCCACTTTCTTTCTGAAAGCCTGCCTATTCTTGTCAGAGCTTCTCTCCTTTTGCCAAAGCATTTTTTTAATCCCAGTTTAGCAGTTATATTCTGTTGTTGTTGTTGTTGTTGTTTTATCACAGCTGTTTTGATATCCATCTACCTAACCTCCTAAACTCTGCTAAGGGCAGGTTTGAATATTGTCTGAATCATCTTTGTATCTCAGCATCTAACACAATGTTAGGTGTTTATTATGCTAAAATGATTTTTTTCCATTGTTATAATACAAGACTGGGGCTAAGTCCTTTAGTCTGATCAGTTCCATTCATCAATTTCATCATATATTCTCCCTCACTTCCACAAAGAAGTACAGAGAATAGAGACATCCTGTCCTCTTTGCCCTTTTTATGAAAGGTTGGCAAAATTATGAAAAAACACAAGAGAAGAAAGAAGAGGCTTATAAAAATACAGAACAAACCAAGTAATGCCAATAAATTTGTAACATTGGATATGGTGCATGTTTAAAGCCCCACGGCTCTTTAAAGAGTTTAAAATGCCAGGGGCATCCACTGAATCTGCTATCTCACAAAAAGAATGCAAAGAAATAGCCCACGTGCTGATAAATTAAACATGCCTTATTGTTGATTCGTAGGAGAAGGATAATACTGTGCATAGTATGCTTTGCAACAGAAATCATCTTTCCGGATGTGTAAACATCTAAAAATGATGTGTTCACTGAAACCAAACACATAGACCTGGAAATTTAAGTTCTAATCCCGTTTGCCCCTGTCTAGCAGAGTGACTTGGGCAAGTCAGGTTAGTTAGTTGCCTCATGTTACAGATTTTAAAATAGAAAGCCTCCTAAAGGAACTTACTTTAATTTCAACCAGCCCTCATGGCATCATGTATGGACTTGTGGGAGGATGCAATCAGGCCATCACTGTCAGGTGAGAAACTAAAATTTGCCATTATCAAAGTTATATTATATCTGGGAAAATAAATCTTTTTCAGGTAAAATCTCTTCTTGTCAATTGAAAATCTCTATTTGGCTGTTTCTTTCTCTCTTCCCCCCCCCCCCCAGTTCAACTAGTATTTATTAAATGCCTGTTACTCAAAAGAAATTACATAATATGGCAAAACTGCCATTTACGAAACTTAGATCTGGCTATGCTGCTACAAGCTGAGTGACCTTAGATGCTGTAAGTGACAGTTGCCACTTCTGAGCACTTACTCTGTACTTACTGTGCTAGGTTGCAGGTATGGCTTCCTTCAATTCTTGCAAAACCCTCCATGATAAGTTTTATTAGCCTCTTTATATAGATGATGAAACTGAGATTCAGAGAAGTTAACTAACTCACCCCAGGTCACATAGCTAGTAGAGTAAGTGAAATGTTTTTTCCACTTACCGAATTCTCTATACTTCAGTTTGTACTATATGTAAAATTAGGGAATTTAAGTATGTGATGTCCATAGATGATATTAAACAAATTTAAATTATTTGTTGACATTTTATTATTGAAAACTTCAAACTTGCACAAGAGTTAAGAGTCTTGTCCAGTGATCTGTCCTCCAACCACAATAGTTAGCACCTCGTAGCCCCTCTCTGTTCATCTTTTCTCTACTCACTTTCCTCCCCACCCCTGTGCCCACTGGATTCTTGTGAAACAGTCTACATATATTATTTGATCTGTAAATATTTCAGTATCTATCACTAAAAAGAAAGACTTTTTTAAAAAAAGATTTTTATTATTCAGCAGAGAGACAGAGACACAGGCAGAGGGAGAAGCAGGCTCCATGCAGGGAGCCCGATGCGGGACTCGATCCCAGGACTCCAGGATCACACCCTGGGCCAAAGGCAGGCGCTAAACCACTGAGCCACCCAGGGATCCCTAAAAAGAAAGACTTTTTATTTTTTTTATTTTTTATTTATTTATGATAGTCACAGAGAGAGAGAGAGGCAGAGACACAGGCAGAGGGAGAAGCAGGCTCCATGCACCGGGAGCCCAAAGTGGGATTCGATCCCGGGTCTCCAGGATTGCGCCCTGGGCCAAAGACAGGCGCCAAACCGCTGTGCCACCCAGGGATCCCAAGAAAGACTTTTTAAAAACATAGCCCAGGCATCCCTGGGTGGCTCAGCGGTTTAGCGCCTGCCTTCCGCCCAGGGCGTGATCCTGGAGATATGGGATCCAGTCCCACATCCGGCTCCCTGCATGGAGCCTGCTTCTCCCTCTGCCTGTGTCTCTGCCTCTCTCTCTGTGTGTGTCTCTCATGAATAAATAAATAAAATCTTTAAAAAATATAAAAATAAAATAAATAAAAACATAGCCCCAATACCATTAGCACATCTAAGATATTAATAGTTATTTCTTAATATCATATATATCTAGCTTTATATTTTTCTGATTTTTTTTCTGATTGATTTATTTAAATCAGAGACCAAAGTCCTCGTATTGTATGTGGCTGCTATGTGTTTTAAGTCTCTTTTAATCCATGCTTTTCTCATGTCCTCCATCCTTGTTTCCCTTGTAAAGTATTCGTTGAAGAAACTGTTCTTCCAGAAGAGTCTCCCACATCTGGATTTGATTGTATTCCTGTAGCCTCAACTAATATGTTGCTTTGTTCTTTATCACCTATAAACTTCTAATTAGGTCTAAAGGTTTGATCTGGTTCAAGCTTGATTTTTTTTCTTTCTTTCTTTCTTTCTTTCTTTCTTTCTTTCTTTCTTTCTTTCTTTCTTTCTTTCTTTTTTTTTTTTTTTACAAAAACCCTTCACAAGGGTAATGAGTATTTCCATCAGGAGATAGTGATGTCTAATTGTCTTTCTTTTTATGTTAATAATCCTTAACGATAATTGCCTAGTTCCATTATTTCCATCAGGGCTTTGCAATTGGTAATATTCTAATTATAACTTTTCTTCTTCACTTATTAGCTAGACTATTTCTATAATACCTGTTTCTACAGTTTTCCTGACCTCAACTATTTAATTGTCATGAGATATAGTTCATAAATGAAAGGCAGGTTAAATGCTTGATTTTTTCCCCCTTTATTTACCAGTTCAGAATAATGAGTTGATTCATTATCATCCTATAAAGGTGACTAATGAAACTTTTAAAAATATCATTATTATGGGCAGCCTCGGTGGCACAGCGGTTTAGCGCCGCCTGCGGCCCAGGGTTTGATCCTGGGGACCCTGGATCAAGTCCCACGTCAGACTCCCTGCATGGAGCCTGCTTCTCCCTCTGCCTGTGCCTCTGCCTCTCTCTCTCTCTCCTCTCTCTGTGTCTCTATGAATAAATAAATAAAATCTTTAAAAAATATATCATTATTATTAGGGCACCTGGATGGCTCAGTTGGTTAAGCACCTGCCTTCAGGTCACTATCCCCAGGGAGTCTGCTTCTCCCTCTCCCTCTGTCCCTTCCCCTGCTTGTGCTTGCATGTGTGCTCTCTCTCTGTCAGATAGATAGATAGATAGATAGATAGATAGATAGATAGATAGAATCTTTTATTTTTTTAAATATTGTATTTATTTATTCATGAGACAGAGAGAGAGAGGCAGAGACACAGGCAGAGGGAGAAGCAGGCTCCATGCAGGGAGGTCCCAGGTCCCCAGGATCATGCCCTGGGCTGAAGGCAGGTGCTCAACTGCTAAGCCACCCAGGTGCCCCAGATAAAATCTTTTAAAATATATATCATTATGATCTCAGGATTTTAACATATTTAATATTTGATCAATTATAGTTATTCTTATCGATGCTCAGATTATAGGAATCTCCTCAAGCTGGCTCGAGTCCTTTTGACATGTAGTAGTCTTTGATAGCTTCCTCACTTTTTGTATGGCAAGATGTCCAGCTTCATCCTATACATTTCTTGCCCCAGATCTCAGACATTTCTCTAAGAATCCCTAGGGACCACAATTTAGGGCAGTAATAGTATTCACTTCTATAGATTGTTCACTGCTGCTAGGCCTTTTTAGTGAACAGAAATGGGAAAATCTTATATGAGTTCATACTGATATATATTTTTTCATACCGATATTTTCAAATCAAATTTAGGAATGCAGAGTTTTACTTCTTTGATTTTATAGTTGTATTTCTTCCTTTTTACTAAAAATCCCGGTCCCTCCTTTTAGATACTTTAAACTTTCAGATTTTTTTTTAAAGATTTTTATTTATTTATTAATGAGAGATAAAGAGAGACCAGCAGAGACACAGGCAGAGGGAGAAGCAGGCTCCATGCAGGGAGCCTGACGTGGGACTCGATTCCGGGTCTCCAGGATCACGCCCTGGGCTGAAGGCAGCACTAAGCCACTGAGCCACCTGGGCTGCCCACTTCCAGAATTTTTATGGACAATTTGTCATTAAAGATAATTTGAGGAGTACCTGGGTGGCTCAGTCAGTTAAGCATATGACACTTGATTTCAGCTCCGGCCATGATTGACCCCAAGTTAAGCTGCATGCCCAGCAGGGAGTCTGCTTGAGATTCTCTCTCTCTGTCTCCCACTGCCCCTCATTCTCTCACTCTCAAAAAAAAAAATCTCTTTTTAAAAAAGATAATTTGAAAAATCTTTTGCAGGTTTTTTTGTTGTGGTGGTGGTGATAGTTTTTTGTTTTTGTTTTTGGGGAGTTTTTTGGTACTGAGGGAATATCTCACCAGGGGTCAAATTATGCCATGTGTTTAATACCACTGTCTTAATATCACTGACACTCAAAATATTACATAACCAACTGGAACCAATCAGCCCCCAACTATGCCATGATATAAATTTTTACTTGTTGGACTGTGGAGAGGTAGAAAAAGAGTAATATCTCAGGGGAGCAGAAGCTCACCAACCCATATAGAATTGTTCTAATACTTTAAAAACTAAGAATGCCATAGTCTGCGTCTTGGTTTGTTACAAGTTTTGGTATATCTGAGTTCCCTTCTAGCTCCAACAGGAAACTACATCACTCAATTGAGATACCCCTTTCCTGCTTCCTTACCCTATTAGACATTGTTTATACATATATCTGAAAACTTTACAATTATACAAATGATTATTTTATATGATTCTGGAAGTTCTGGCCAATAAAATAAGCAACAAAACAGAAATACAAGCTATAACTATTAGGGAAGTATAATTAACAGAATTTGGAACCACTATAATTGGCTATCTTAAACGAAACAAATAGGGGCACCTGAGTGGCTCAGTGGTTGAGCATCTGTCTTCGGCTTAGGACATGATCCCAGAGTTTTGGGATCAAGTCCTGCATCAAGCTCCCCAGAGGGAGCCTGCTTCTCCCTCTTTCTATGTCTCTGTCTCTCTCTGCGTCTCTCATGAATAAATAAATAAAATCTTAAAAAAAAAAAAAAAGAAAAAGAAAATCTTGGTAGAATAAGCAAACTAGTACCACAAACCTCTAGGCAAAGAGGCCTGCAAATGGTGGAGTCAGCTATAGACCTGAATCAATTAGTAATTATAATTGAAGTTAAATATAATTAATTATACAATTTTCAGCTGTTTTTTATTTCATTCCACTAAAATTACTTAGGAATTACCATAATGTATGTCAGTGATACTGCCTTCCCCAAAAGCTCTTTCCTAAGAATTGGTATCCTCCTGTGCCACTACCATCCACACAGCTATAAGCAGAACTTTCCTTGCTTACATGACCACACTCCCCTGGTCAGACCTGATGGATCCCTGGGTAGGCGCCTGGCCTCAACCAATACAATCAGAAGGTTTCCTGTGGATTTTTCAAGCTGGATCAAAAAAGAGAGTCATTTATATGGTTGTTAGAAGACACTCACCCAAAGGACAAAACCTTCAGTAAGAGCAGATGAAGCTGCCATGCAGAGAAGAGCTAAGCCAACTATGAAAAGGAATTTGGATGCCAGAGGACTTCCTATAGTTGTTCCTGACACCAATTGTGGCCCTGTCCATCTCTTAGGTTAGTTTTATAATGCTTCCCTGGCATCCATAAGCCAATTATTTCTCATTTTTGCCAAGGCTAATTCAAATTAGATTTCTATCACTTGCTCTCAAAAGAACTCTCACTTCTTTGACAAAAGGAAATACACAGAATAAATCTTCCATAAGTAATAGATTTTTATTTGAGTAATGTCAGCTTTATTATACCACATATAAATCCTCTCAGTTCCCCCGCTATTATCAATAAAAAAAATCTGAATGTTAATGGATTTTTGATTATGCGATTTTTTTTTAAACTTAGATTTTCTTAGTCTGGGATATGGTGGAAAGGACATAAGTCTGGAAAAGATTAAGATGAGAACATGCAGAGCCTTAAAGGTCATGCTATGGAGTTTGGACTTTATCTTGTAGGTAGTGGGGATCTAATTGGAAAGTTTTAAGGCAGGAAAGTGATCCATTTGGGTCTTTAGGATAGTCTGGTGGCAATGTGGAACTTCATTTAAAATGGGAAAATAGTTTCATAGGTCCTTATTCTGGAAACCTCATTACATAAAGGCTATTCTGGGTATCTGAGGCCAAGTTGATAAGGGATTCACCTGGTTGGAAAAGGGAAGTATTCAAGAGAAATTTCAGAGGTAGACTTGGCACTACTTAATAACTACTTGGACACAGAGAAAGAAAGTGAAAAGTATAGAAAGACTGTGAATAGAGATACGATCAACACAGAAGAAGGTGGAGGAACAGATTTGAGAAGACACTAATCTAGTTGAGCATCACTACTGACTTTTCTGGCCCATTTTAGCAGTTAAGAGTGTTCTGTCCCCATGTAGCACTCATGGTCTCTCTCATTTCAAAGACAGCTGCAATATGATCATATCTTCACAGGTTGTTTGTACTTTATTGGAATTCCTCCTTAGGAAGCCAAGGTAGGAAGCCAAGGAAATCATTAATTCTGGAAATTTACGATTCCCACTTGGTCTCTGATAAGGAAAGCATTATCTGTGGTTTTGTCATGCTGCTGTGTGTTGGTATATTTTATATATTTTATATATAGTATATCTAAAATAGTATATTCTATTTACTTATTGGTTTTATTTAGTGAATATAATTAAAAGTATAATTATAGCCAACCTAAAATTTTGTATATCACACAACATAAAGAATACCATGAACTCATTACCTACTCTGTGCTCATGGTTACAGGTAGAGAAATTAAAATTTTATAGTAAAATAAAATAGGAAAGAATATAATAAAGTGATATGAGGCTAAGATTTTCAGTGCAAATATTTCTATGTTCAAAGCAATTAGCCAAAAAGCACATTTTCACTGTACCTTCCCTGGGGAACTAAGGAGGTCTTGTCCACCTGATTTCTAAGGCAAAAATACTAAATGCCAACAATGTAATTCATTCTGTGTTAAAAACAGAATTAGATACTGTCCGACTTGCTCACTGCCATTGCAGTATTTTCTGAAAAGTGCAAAATTCCAATTTGTGAATGGCAATTTTGTCAAAAGTAAAAGCTCAGCAGCTCATAGGCCTAAGCAACTGACATTTTTAGAATTCTGACAACTCTAATGAACTACTGGGAACTTTGGCCAAATTCCACTTGGTTTGGTTTGATTTCCTTCTACCAACACTGATGAAAAGAAGTTAAACTAAACTACATATGTAATTTTAAATTTCCTATAAAGCACATTAAGAAAAAAGTAAAAAGAACTGTGTGAAATTAATTTTAATATTTTCTTTAACCAATTTTTCCAAAATGTTGTCATTTTAACATATAATCAATATTTTTAAACTACTAATGAAATATGTTACATTATTTTTTCATACTAAGTCTTCAAAATCTGGTGTGTGTTTTACACTTATAGCATATCTCTCTTTTAAAAGATTTTATTTATTTATGTTAGATAGAGCATGAGAGAGAGAGAGCATGATCCGGGGGAGAGGGAGAGGAAGAAGCAGACACCCTGCTGAGCAGGGAGCCCCATGCAGGACTTGATCTCAGGATCGGCTGAGCCACCTAGGAGCCCCCTCTTATAGCATATCTCAATTCAGACTAGCCAAATTTCAAGTGCTCAGTAGCCTCATGTGACTAACGGCCATTGGACAGTACAGCCATAGATGAAAGTCTTAACTAGACACAACATCTTTCAAAGACTTAGTCTGCCTTCCCTTTAAAAGATGTGATGCTTAGCACAGTGTTTGCCACTTATAGCTGGAAGGCCATCCCAAGTCTGAGAGGAAGAGGTTATATGACAGAGATTACAAATATGCATTCAAATATTTAATCTTTTTATTCTAATCTCTACTCCTCCCATTCTATTTTCCATGTTTTGAGGAATGGAAAATAACGGTGTTTTTCTGTGGTGACAAGTTACGAATTAGATAACAGGGAAGGGTGGAGTTTCCATTAAGTGGGACTTATTCCCAATTACAGAAGTAATATGCTATTCTGGAGTGGGCACTAACTTGAGAGGCAGACTTGAGTTTCATCCTGGCTATGCCACTAATGAATGGCCTGAGACAGGTCAAGTTAATTCTTTGGAAATTTCTCATCTCTAAAAGGAGGATGGACTAGATTAGCACCTTTCAAACTGTACTCTGAGAAGACTAAAGGATTATAAGGAAGGAGTGAGGAGGAATTAGGTGAGATTTTTGCCACACACACTCAGACTCACCCCACCACATTCAACTACTGCAGGATCAAATTTGTTTTAAATATTAATCTTCAGTATAAGCTCCAAAGCTAATTAAAATTTTGAATATTATAACCAGGGAATTTGATCATCTCTACTTCTCTTTTCAACAGTATAGGAAATCATAGTCACAACTCCTGGCCCATTCCTAAAGGTCCTTTTTCTCAAACTTCCTTGTCACCAGTCTTACCCCTTCCAAGCTACTGGTCAGGTTGCCAAATAATTATTAGCCACTGCTGATTCCAGGAAAATTGAACAGTGAAATATATTATTAGTTCAAGTTCTGCCCATTGTGAGGATTATCCTTTTCCTTTGTCCCTTTGGTCTCTGAGTGAACTGTAAATGCTAGAGCAATCCCCTTCAAGCCAGTAAGAAACACTTGTAAACCAGTGTGTTAGTTTTCCCCCATCTCATTGGTCATAGTAAATACCCCCATGAAGCCATATATGTAAGGGACAGCAATCTGACATGAGTAAATGACAAGAGAATATAGGCAACTTTCTCATTAAATTTACCTGCCTTCAAAACTTGTCCAAGCCTGGTACTAGATTTACCTTTTCAACTTGGACTAGGAGTCTCAGATAACACCTGGATTATGATGACCAATTGATATTACAATCACTTGGTGTCCCAAAGTTACTTGTTATGCTGGGACCCAGTAGCAAGCCTTTAAAAATTGGCAAATCTCTTCATATTGGTAAAGGGCTCAGGTGTAACACTTTATCCCTCACTTTAGAATCAAAGCCATACATATTCTGGATGCCATTAGACCCTTGAAATTTTTCCACTCTCTAGGTTTTACATGTATTTTAAAGGTTTCTTTTTTTTTAAGATTTTATTTATTCATTCATGAGAGACAGAGAGAGGCAGAGACACAGGCAGAGGAAGAAGCAGGCTCCATGCAAGGACCCCACTGCGGGACTCGATCCTAGGTCTCCAGGATCACGCCCTGGGCCAAATGTGGTGCTAAACCACTGAGCCACCCAGGGATCCTCTATTTTAAAGGTTTCAAAGATGTATAATACTTTTACTCTTTTGCCCTCAATCTGCCAAGTGTTAAGAATCTAGTGAATCAATGTGATATCCGTTAAGAACCAAATAAGCAAGCTTTCTGCTTAACTGTGCCCCAGCCTCAAAGGTGATCTAATCTAGTGACAAGAAGTGAAATTATACTATTATCTGTACTATATGAAAGCAAACTATTTCTGCCTTATCATTCACAATTACCATAATAAATGGCCACGTGTCCCTTTGCATGGCAGAAGGAAGATTCATGTCAGCCCTTCGAGAGTACCCAGATTTTTTTAAAACTAGGTCCAAGAACTGATTTATACCAGAAAATCGAATAATGCCTCTCTTTTCTAGACCTAAAAGTTTTTGTTTGCTTCTTAGGTATATAAATCAAGTAGAACGTTAGTGGGCTGCCCATATGCTTTGGTCTTAGGGACTCCATGACCAGCTAGTCACCTCAGAGAACCTATGGGACACATCATTCTGATTTTTACACTTACCCTACTACCTTTCAAGTTAACCACATGCCAATATTAAATGCTGCTACCTGGACTCAGGCAGTCTGGGCCCTCCCATCCCCATGTAACTCTGTAAGCCAAATTCAACTCCAGCCTTTTTCACCATCATCCCTGGCCTACAAAGAACATTTTTCAAAGCCCTTTCAATAATGCTGACCTCCCTGTATAGGTTTTTTTTTTTCTAAAGGCCTTTGTGAAGAATGGCTTCTGGACCTTTTTGAAAGACACAGTTGAGGTGAGTGGTTGGGTCAGAAATGATAAATCTACTCCATCATTCCTGTCTCTTGAAACTTTTTAATTTGTTCTTTTACATTTTCTTGAAGAAATTTGCATCTCAACTTCATTTTACATGAGTCACCATTATGTCCAGATTTCAGTCAACCTTTAACAGAACAAACAGAATTATCCCCAGCTTCTCAAGCTGGAACAGTTAATCCAGAATCTCTTGTGAGCCCTATTTGTAAATCAGCCCAGGCTACAATTGTACCCTCCTCTTCTTCATCTAGCATTCTTAAAATCTATTCTAACTCACATTCCACAGATTAATGAGCAAAAACTCTTCAGTTCTTTTGGTGATTGAGTCATCTGCTCCTGAATTTCACTTTGTAATGGGCCTCTTGAAACACACCAGAATTTAACTCTAATTAAATATCTGGAAATATGCATAGTAAAGAGTAGGGCATAAGTAGGCAATAAGAGTTTCTTTTAACAAATTCACAATTTGGGTTTCAGTTCATATTTTAAAATGAGAATCTAGAGATTTCCATGTGTTAATCTCTTCAAGGGAAAGAGCTAACCTCAGCATACAGCTCTTGAATTCCTCATATACTTCATGCTGTTCTGCGGTAACAACAGTTAAGTCCTCCATGATCTTGTCTTCAATGCCCACCTCATTCCTGATGTTCACAGGCATTAATTTCTTTAACTATAACAAGCTATGGGCTTCCAACATCCTATCTCGGAATATTAATTGGGTTTTTATTATCTTCAAACATAATGAGTCTGTATAACTAGTCTCGTCATTTCATTAAGAGTGTTGTTTGTAACCAACTCCCCATTACCAGTTTTTGTATAAGTCTGGATTTATGGTTGCAAGCATTAATAATCAACTCTAGGTAGCTTAAACAGACTGGAATTTGTTGGAAGGATACCAAGGGCTCACAAAATCTATGAGAAAGTTAAAAACCAGGCTCAGAAAATGGATATGAGCCAAAAGAGGCTGGCAACAGAAAACTTAGCCAAGCACCTCTGTAGGAACAGTCTGGTTAGAAGGTTGCCAGGATTTGGGCAAGAGCTGTTATAGGAAGAGGCTAAGCAGAGTGTTTTCAATGGCACGCCCATCACCAGACATTCTCTTCTCCTGGATTAGAGTCACTACCATCTCTGTAAATAACTTGCTAGCGCCTCTACCTTTGTATCACTCCTTCTAGATTCAGTGTCAGAATCCCACTGGACAAACCTTAGTTACATACTGATGCCCTTGCTGTCTAGAAGAGTGATGATCTGCCCTTTTTTCACTTTCCATCCTAGAAAAAGCACTGGGATATTAGGTAGCCAACACATGTGTGTGCCCATGTGCACGCACACACAGCCAGGCCACCATACTTGAGTTTATCTCTGGACTTGCTATTCTGTTTTATTGGTCTGTTTATTTTGTTATCACTATGACACTGTTTTAATTACAGCCATTGCATAATATTTTTTAACATCTGATAGCTCAACCCTCCCCCCTCAAAAGGTTAAAAACTTTTTTCTTGACTCTTCTCGGTGGACTATATCTCAGTAAATTTCAGAACTCTTTTATCATGTTTCCAAGAATATCCCATTGGAATTTTGATTGGGATTGTATTATATTTATTAATATATTTGAAGAATAATTTAAATTTTTACAATGTTGAATCTTCTTTTCTTATCCAAGAACATGGTATATCTCTATTTTCCTTAAGCCTTCTTTTAACTCCTGGATAGTTATAGCTATCTTCACTTAGATTTGGCATACTACTTAAGTTTACCCCTTTTTTGTTAGGGTGGCTAGAATTTGTTCCATTTATTTTCCTTTAAGAGTTTTAAGGCCCTTCTTTTGGCCTAACCAAAATCTTAACCTCTCATTAATTTACTACACAAATCTCTCAAGGATTCTAATTTCCCTACTGAGCTGAATGAATCATTAAGCTAAATTCTTCTCAGGTTTATCCTGCTTCTATTACTGAATTACATAGTATACTTTGTAGTATAAATTTGAACTTGAAAATTAAAAGTCAGGAATGTTTCTCAGGGGAGTAAATTCCAGGAAAAAAATTACCAGAATTGTATAAATTGGAAGATAGTGGCCACTGCACTAGTACTACAGTACCCCCTAGTGGACACAGAGTAAGTTTATACCAAGAAAGAATCTGGAGGGGCCTTGAGTGATCAACTAGGTCAACATTGTAGCTTCCAGATAAGCGAACTGAGGAACAAAAAGGAGAAATGAGTGGCCCAAGTTTACATGGCTGACCCAAGGCTAAAATCCAAGATTTCAAATTCTCATTTTTCTTTCTCTTCAACATCCCCTCTCCCACCACCGTCCTCTGCTTGCTTGCTTTCTTCCTTCTTTTCAACATGTGCTTATACACCTATTATGTATACACCTTATACACCTATTATGTAGCAGGGCACTAAGAATACAAGTATAAAAAATATTTCATCTTTGCCTTCAAATCTAGTTTTCTTTCAAGCCTACTAATTCAGGGACTGAATTTGTTAGAGAATAACCAAACAACTATGCAGGGAAAAGTTCTTAGTCATACACAAACTGACTTACAATGTGATTAATTAATTATTAAGATTTGATTGGAAAATACATTTGCAAATGTGGATACTGCCCTTGACCACGTTCAGACCATTTCATGAAAAGAGAAGACTTTACAGATTCATAACCATGAATTCTTTTGCAAAACATGACAAAACATTAAAGGTGTTCATGCATGCCCATCACCCAATCCCAAACATTATCATTTGTGTGTACTTCACTGAGCAAATATTTACTGAGGACCTGCATGCCAAGCCGGTACTAAGCACTGGGTTTAGTATGGTAAAGAGGACAGACACGGTTCCAAGGTTTCCGCTCTCATACAGCCTATGGTGTCGTATATGTATGTGTATAATTCTCTACCTCCCAGGAAAACTTTTTTCCACTCCAGTTTGGCAAGTTATATTTTTAGGTTACAGAAATCAGGGGGTATGTAAACGTTTTCTAAAATTATCCGCCCCACTCTAAGGGTCCATAGGATTTAGGGCAAACAGGACTCAACCCCCAAATTTACAAGCCATTAGACAAACTGATTCTCTTTTCTGAACGCTACTTGCTTCTAGAAAATGAAAGTAATATGTGTCCCTTGTGAGAGATAATAATTTATTATTATACTTATTAATACCTAAACAGAGACATTACTTCTTAAGTCAAATGCATGAATTATTTATTTCCTTTACAAAAGTACAGAAAAATTATTGAAAGAGAAGCATTAATATTGCTCACTTAGTTTCACCAAGAATGTCATTTTTCAGAATTAATACAGGAATATTCTCATGGTCACTGACATTTTAATTTTTAAAAATAACAATAAAGCAAAATCCTCAAACAATGGATGCTGCTACAACAGTATATCTTTAAGGCTATTATCATCCATGGGGGAAACAAAGCCCTGTTATTTCAGTCCTGATGAATAAATCTGGTAAGGCCTTATTTATAAGGGATCTTTTAGTAAATTGTATCTAACTTTATCACTCCATCTATGTAATAGTTTGACAAAGGTAGGAATCATATTTTACTCAGCTTTCCCTTTTCTCTCCACCTTGCATAGGGTTAGAGCACTCTAAATGTGGCTAAGAAGACCATATCTTATTTTATGTTATTTGACATATAAGCTGCAAGAGAAAATCTGGCCTAAGTTATAGGTAAACTTACTTTGTTTTACCTGGAAGTAACAATTATCAAACAAGTCCTACTCCTATAAAATTTCTTCTAGGAAAAAAATAGTTAAATTCCCACAATCTCTACTCAAACCAAAGCAAAGCTTCAAAAATATTTAGACACAGAAGGAGGAAGGTAGATCAGGGGAGAACTGGTATATTTGCGCATGGTATGCATGCAGCAGGCCAACTTCCTTTCCCTGTTGTAATATTTCCTGAAGTTTGTTCCACACACAACCAGTTCTATGAAAAGCCCAGGGCTTCAAGGTCAAATAAGTTTGGGAGATTTTGCCCAGCATTTTCTCTCTCGAAAGTTCAGTGTATGCTGGTAAATTAAAAACTATCAGAAGTTCTGCCTGTAATAAAGAAAAGTGTTTAAAATTGTTTACCTAGCATTCCCCCGAATTTATTTGACCAACATTTCACCTATAAGCAGAACTAGTAGTTTCTGTGGAACATACAGACTTCAGGAAACTGTCTCACTGTGTTCACAGGACCTCTTTATCTTGTTAATTCACACACACACACACACACACACACACACACACACACATCCTGGCATTTCATCTCCAAATCCTGCAGGACTGAGAATATGAGCATTTTCAGCAATATTTTAACTAGGGATACCAGTCTGGGGGTACCAGAAAATTAAAACAATTGAATTTTACTTATGTAAGAAGTCCATTTGAATCCAGGAAACAGTTCCCCAGCAATGACTGAAATGTTGTCATAAAAAACAATAAACAGATCTCCAAGTCCTGTTTTGTATGTGGGACAGAGAGAGGGGGAAGAACCATAAGATTACCACCCCCAAAACTCACTGATGTTTCGTACAGCTTCTATCAGTTAATTTACAGAATCCATTTTCCCGTAACTCCATTTTGGAACTTCCAGTTTACCTTTGTGTGTTTCTAATTCTCCTCTCTAGATGGCAGCACAGATGAAAGAATGCCAGAAAAGCTTGGCGCCAGCCGACTTCAACAGCAGCAAACAGCTATCACCTGCCTACTCTCAACTTACCCATCTTCTAAAAAAAAAAAAGCAGAACCTAAGGTATGATGATTACACCTTTTTCAAATACATTGAATCAATCATGTGGGAATGTAAAGAATTAATGACAAACTGATATCAATGAATGAGGAAACTGATCACTTAGCCTCTTTTCCACGCTAGCTGTTTTCTATATCTTACGGGTAGTATCATCAGTGAGCCTGCGTAGCTTTGCAGAATGTCATATAAGCATGATCATTTGCATCATGACACTGGGGATCTGATACAGCCAAACTCCAAACTGCCTGGGTTGCTGTGAGTATTGGATTCCTTTAAGATATAAACAATGCTATTTACTGACCCTTTGTCAACCGATGCTTTGAACCCGCTGTAAAATGATCCCTATGTCACCAGATGCTACGCTGAAGCTCAAGAAGTTAGTAAGAAGGTCACACTTCATGAAAAGCATACAACTTATGGTTGAATTAATAATGCAAAGAAAAGGAGTGGAGCAGACTTAGACAGAAGACCTTTATACTTTACATCAAAGCCGCACTAAGGTTTTTTTTAAACATTATTCCTCGTGGTGTTAAAAAAACAACATTCAGCTGAGTAGATTTAAAAATCAGGTTAACAAAAAATAAAAATAAAATAAAATAAAAATAAAAATCAGGTTAGCTTTACTCAACAATTCATGAATCAGGGAGCATCCCATCTAAGCAAATAGAGAGGAACTCTGAGGAGCTGTACAAAATGGAAGGCTTTTGTAGGAGCAGGGATAAGGAAAAGCACATTACCTCATCTTTCTTCAGGGGATGGCAGGGACCTATCAGGCAGATTGCCTCACTACCACTAACCAGGAAATTTCAGCCTGACTGATTCAAGGTTACATTCCTGGGAGAGGCTGAAACTGCAATTAAGTTAGGTATTAAGTATCGGTGTGGTGACATAGGCTTAGCATAAATGACTCCATTTTGGGCCTGTTGTTTCTCTTTTTAACAATGGGGTCTACCAGCAAGATGTTCATAACAAAATCTGCTGACAAGGAGAACATAAGGAAGGTGCCCCTTCAACGTTTGTCATTTCAAGAGTTCAAGAGTACTCTAAAGAACACTAGACTGTTCATGCGTAATGAACCGGTGCCTTTTAAGCAAACAACAAAAACCTCACCATGGAGAGTGAACATAACTATAATACATAAATAAACCAACCTGAGGCCAAGTGGATTGTCATTCATATTTAAGAAAAAATCAATTTGCAGCATATCAGAGTCTTTTTTAAATTCTCTTTTCTTCTTCTCCTTCTCCTTCTCCTCCTCCTCCTCCTTTTCCTTCTCCTAATGAAAGCAAATGTACCAGGAAATTACCCTAAACATCACATCTTTCCTTGAAGGAGTGCCTTTTAATATTCCTTGGGGGATCCCTGGGTGGCACAGTGGTTTAGCGCCTGCCTTTGGCCCAGGGCGCGATCCTGGAGACCCAGGATCGAATCCCACGTCGGGCTCCCGGTGCATGGAGCCTGCTTCTCCCTCTGCCTGTGTTTCTACCTCTCTGTGTGTGTGTGTGTGTGACTATCATAAATAAAGAAAAATTAAAAAAATAATAATATTCCTTGGGTTGTCATGAGTTAACTCTATGATAAGTCAGGAAATCTGCCTTTCTGAAAACAACTCCTGGTGCTCTACAGTTACTGAATGCTTTCCTCCTCAGCTCTAGCTTGGAGACAAAACTGAGTCCTAAAATGACTAGACCGAGAGGCATTGAGATAATGTAGAATATGAGGGAGTGAAGTTGAGATACTGAGTATCACCCAGCCACTGGTCTGCATCTGCATGCATCTCAAGGGCCACACCATCTAACACCATCCAGAGCTGCAGGCCAGCAGCCCTCCACTCTGGAACTTTTCCCAGAGCCAAGACTCAGATTACTCTGAGACCCAGGACTCAGAGGTGTCACATACCCAGGACAAAGCTGAATCCTGAGAGCCCTGACCCATTAACTCTGTGACAGCTGTGCAGCTGCCAAACGTGCTATCCATGAGACCCTTGATATTCTTGATGTATGCCTCAAAGGGAAGTCCTTTCAAGGGGGTATATATATACTCTATGAACTCTCGTCCTCATCCTTGATTCAGCTTCCAACTACCCCCTTTCCTCTTAAACTTTTTCTCTGTGACCTCAGGAATCCCATACTATCATCAACGAAGACTCCCAGCCTCTTCATTGGACATTCTTTAGCTTTCAAGCCCTAACAGGGCTTTCCTTGCAAGCACACTACTTTCCCTGTAGCCCTTGTAAGTGGAGCCTATTGGGTCAGGTTTCTTCTGTCAAACACTGTCATTTCCATGCATCTCAGTTCTCTGCCCTCTGAGACCCAGACTACATAGCCATCAGGTCACACTCTCTACCCCAGCTATCATCCACTGACTGCTAGCCATGTCCTTTATTTATTAGAGATATTAGCAATGAACCCCAGTATCCCTTTTCATTCCAAGTGCTGCCAACAATCTGGCACATTTGTTATGTCCATGAGACATACTTGATCTCTCTCAGTTCCTTGATTCCATCTCTGGTTTCCTTCTCTATTCTGTTTCAATCATCCAATCCCATGGCCACCCCAAACTTGGTCATCAAGAAACCACAGCACCTCTAAACTCATGACTTTCTATTCCTCTAGTTCTTCTCCTGTGGTTATTTTTACTCTATTGGTTTTCCAAGCTTATTAGATACTCTATTTTCCTTTTTCTCCTTATTTGTTATTCATTTTCTATCTCCTTTTCCTTCTTTACTGGAAAAAAAATCCATGCTTTATAATATTAGCCTCTGACATGTGGCCTCAACTCCTTTGCTCCATTATTCTGTTGTTTCATCTGCCTGACGAAACTTGAATCTAGTTGTTTGCCATGGCTATTCCTTTTCTTGGGCTGCTGGACACTGCTGGAGAAAACCACATGGTCACCCAGATTGGGCTGCCCTAAATTCAGGCTCAGCAACCTCAAGTGGGACTTCAGGACTGCCTGCAATCCTACCATATTCCCCTAACCTGCTTGCTCTTTATTTCTGAGTCACCAGATATTTCAAGAATTCCCCTTTCTTTCCAAATCTCCATGCTTGCCTTCTTTACTATTCTCTGGAGGTGGTTTTATTTTCCACTTATCAAGGGGGTGAAATAGAAGTTGGGAGATGTGAGTAGTCTCAGTTTTCCGTGCTAGCCTATCAACTTGCATCTTTCCCTACCTTGCCTCTTTCCTCAATCTCACCTCTTTATAAAGATGTTCCCTCCCTCATCTAAGGCCCATATCTTGACCCATGCTCTGAGTCCCATGTCCTCTTGACCTCTCATTCCCCTTACTTGCAGTTATTCTCACTCTTATCTATATATTCAGCCTCTTCCACTCTATTGGTTCCTTCCTCCTAGGGTTAAAAAAAGCTCCATTCCCCCTCTATTGACAGCCTGCTCACTCCTCGCCAGCTAAACTTCTTGGAATAGTTATCTCCACTCACTGTTTCAACTTCCTCCCTTTCCATTCACTCTCCCAATCTGCATTCTCCAAGATAACCAGTGATCTCCCTGTAGCTACACTCAAGGGACACCTATCAGTTCTCTCTTTATTTGACACTTGACATGTCCTCCTTTTTTGATACTTTCTCTCCCCTGGGCATCTATGATACCACCTACATGCTCCCAGATATCTCTCTAGCCGAGACCTTTCTCTGGAGCTTCAGACCCAGACAGATATCTTTTAGCCAGCTCTACCTGTAGGTCTTAAAAGTGAATTCATTTCCTCTTCAAACATGTACCTCTTCCTGAATTTCTCCTGTGAGTGGTAAGTACTACCCTTGGACTCACTGATACAGCCAGAAATTTGTGTATTATTCCTGACTGCTTGGTGGAGAGAGGATGGAGGTCTATGTTTGACTGTGTGTTGTGATGGGTGCAAGCTCTTCATGTAGTCTTACCTGGGTGGTCTGAATGCTGGCATGAGCTGCTAATGCCATTCTTGTCTTCTCTGTCAGTACTGGCAAGGCCCGGTGTGCCCTATAGGTTTTTGACCCTGCTGGCTCTGATGGGCAGTGATGAGCTGGCTGGGTGTACATGTAAGTCCCATGTACCTTCATCTTGCAGAAGGGCCATGATATTCCCCGCAACCCCAGCAAACAGTATAGAAATATCTCTTCCTTTTATCTAGCACATCCACTTCCATACAGGTTATTTCTTCTCCACTCATAGGACAGACAGGAAAAAAATCAGCTCATATTTACATATGTGTAAATTGCTTAATCTCATTAATTCACATGTGTGGAATTACATTAATTTCAAACAATAGAAAAATTTATTATTTAATCTCTCTCAATTTCAGTTTAACCTCTGAGTTAAAGAGCAGAGCCCAAGCAGCCAGGGTGGCTCAGTGGTTTAGCACCGCCTTCAGCCCAGGGGCATGATCCTGGAGACCTGTGATTGAGTCCCATGTCCCTGCATGGAGCCTGCTTCTCCCTCTGCCTGTGTTTCTGCCTCTCTTTCTCTTTGTGTCTCTCATGAATAAATAAATAAATCTTAAAAAAAAAAAAGCAGAGCCCTTTGTATTTCATTTATATAATGTAGAGTCTGGGTCTGTCTCAGCATCAGATTATCTCTACAATAACTAATGTACTTTCTACTCTACTAATAAGAGTGGGGGGTGGTATCTGTGTATGTGTTTGTGTTTGTGTGTGTGTGTGCATGTTGATTTGGTGTCAGGGTCCACAGGTTGGCAGCCCAGAGCCCAAAGAGATGAGTGAAGAGAGTACATTCCATTAATACTTCACATATTATCCTATCACATGTTCTTTCAAAATCAAATCTGATCAGGGCATTCACCTGCTAAAATCCTGTCTGTACCTTCCCATTGCCTTTAGGATAAAATCTAAACTTTTAAACTTGACTTACAAGTTAAGATTTGTTCCCAGTTTACCTCTTCCAACTTGTTTCTCACAATTTTATCTCTTTCAATCCCATGGGCTCATCATGCTCTCTCTTGCCTCTGGACTTACATTTCTAGAAGATTTTCTCCAACTTTCCCTATGCCTGGTTAATTCCTGCACATTCCTCTGGTCTCAGGTTAAATGCCAGCTGCCCAGGAAGTCCTCCTTGACTTTCCTCTCACCCCTAACTTTGATGTGTCCCTTCTATGTACTCTTAATAACTTTCTCAGGTCATAGTGTTTATCATATTTTAATTTGTTTTATTTATTTGCTTTCTGGCTAGACTATAAATGTTTTCAAGGCAAGATTGTTTCTGTCTTGATCACTGCACACCCTCTAACACCTAGCATGTACCTGATATGTGGTAGGTGCTCAATAAATATTTGTTAAATAAGTAAATGAATGAGTGAAGAATAAATTGAACATGCAAACCATATAGTAGCTGGCTTCATTTGCACTGCCTTTCATCTTAAAGCAGGACTCAGTACTTTATTGTATTTCTCTAAGAGTAAATCAGCCCCCAAAAAGAGCAGATTTGATTGAAGAATTTATGAAGAGACAGAGAGAGTTTAAATAGCAGGCATTTCTGTTCTCCCCTCTACTCTCTTTGATTTCCAGATGTTGGATCTCCCTCTCTTTTGACTTCCTCCCTGCTCTGTCATCCCCAACTCAGCCTCTACTTCCTTTTCCAAGGAAATCTCCCTCTGGGAGGACAATAGAGGATGAAGTGGAGACAGATGAGGATAGTATCAGTGAATGCTATTTGGGAAACAATTGAATGAGGCCAGGCAGAGATGATGAAGGCCTGAATACAGGGGGGTGCAGGCCAGGTTTTGATGACTGCAAAAGAAGGGAAGGGAGGGAGGGAGGAAGGAAGGATGGAAGGAAGGAAGGAGAAAAGAAACAAAGAGGAGGCTCATGTTGTAGAATTTTAATTTCTTACGTTAAGCAAAATGGAAAAGTGTTATGCAAGAGGTGGGACTGGGACTTGGGGAAAGTAGGAAAGATTTAGAAAAAGAGAAGTGGAGAATGTCAGAGACAGGCACCTACCTTGACTGACGGAAAATTCAAAGAATCATCCTTAGTAGTGAGGGCTTATCTGGGACCAGTCACCTGACAAAGCTTGAATCAGATTTCTGAATTCTCTCCAGCAATATCTTCTGTTTGGGAGTGGAAACAAAAAGTACGCGGTGGATTTCATTCTGGGTAGGGATTAGGAAGACAGGAATGAATGAAGGATCAAGGGGCTGAGGGTGTCTATCAGGATCATTGCTGAAATCAACACCAATAACAGACTGAGAAGAAAGCAAGCAAGGGCTGATGGGTCCTTGGCACTCTGATTACATTGATGGGTGAGAGAGCAAGAATCACAACAAGGAGGAGGACAAACAGAGAGTTCAGTGGCCCTTATAAAAATAACACCCGAATATTCCAGACATTTTCTCCATAAAATGAAAAGGTGAATGCCCCCTTTAAATCATTAACTAAACTGGCATTCAAATCTGGGCAGACTCCCCCAGGTTGGGCTGTTTCACTTTGCCAAGAATTGATAAGCTTCTATGAACCCTCCAGGGTGAGTGAGGCATGATCCATCTTCCCTGTCTGGACAAGCTTGATCTGGCTTCCTTCCTCCTGCTAAAGCAGGCCTGAGGTATGTGACAGGATTCCGTGTCTTAGACCAATTATCACATTCCACAGTGTGGAGCTCCTGCTGATACTGCCTTTCAACTTTTAGGAGGCCCTGCTCTGACACTCCCTGGCTGAGCCCCTCACCACAGAGTGAGGAAACTGGGACCAGAATCCACATTGATCCCTACTACACAGTCTGGATAACCTGGAGCACCTCAAAATTTCTGACCTCAGTGCCTCAAGTCCACTTCCAAGGCCTGCCTACATTTCTTCAGTCCCATCCTCCCAAGGGCAGACCATGCCACCAGTATATGCACTACCTAGACTGAAAGCGGCCAAGGAGAGCCGTGGGGATATGCACAGATTGTGGGTGTGTGGGCTGGGGTGTCCACATGCCTGACAGTTCTTTCTCAGTCAGAGCCAGGAATGGGGAGAGAGAGGGGGTAGCTTCAGCTCTCCCCATGCCTCCATGTCCTCATGCAGAACAAAAAGGTACCTGAAAATTACACATTCAAACTTGGCCTTCAGATCATTAAGACAAAGTTATCAAGTTAGGAAAATACAACATATTTTATTTATAGCTTTTATGTATACATATGGAATATGGACATCAATTTGTATTCTTACCCTTGGTTTCACAAATTTTAGGGGCAGTCCTAGCTCCTGTAATGCATTACTTACATGCTGTGAAGAATAGTTTGTCAAAATTATTATTCTAGGTTTATTTGACATAATAGGTCCAAAATGTATCCCAGACAGTAAAAAATAAAGATCCTATTTGAATTTCTAAAAAGTTTTGGTACCCTAAGCACTTTCTTCAGTTTTTATATCATTTGATTGTCATTTGGTAGAGTATTTTTCCCTGTTTTACTAATGTCTGTATTTAAGATAAATTTTCAAAAAGAATCAATGAACATTTTTAGCATATTCCCAGGTATGTGCAGTCATCACCACAGTCAATTTTAGGACATGTTTATCACACCCAAATGAAACCCTGTATCCATTAGGAGTCACTCTTAGTTTAAGACCCTTTGCCCCAGGGATCCCTGGGTGGCGCAGTGGTTTAGCGCCTGCCTTTGGCCCAGGGCGCGATCCTGGAGACCCGGGATCGAATCCCACATCAGGCTCCTGGTGCATGGAGCCTGCTTCTCCCTCTGCCTATGTCTCTGCCTCTCTCTGTCTCTCTCTATCATAAATAAATAACAATTAAAAAAAATTAAAAAAAAAAAAAAAAGACCCTTTGCCCCAGCCATAGGCAGCAACTAATCTATTTCCTATCTCTACAAAATTGCCAATTCTGGACCTTAAATATAAATGGAATTTTATAATATGTGGTCCTTTATGACTGGCTTCTTTCACTTAGCCTAATGTTTTCAAGGTTTATCCATTGATCAGTACTTACTTTTTTGTCAAATAATATTCCATTGTGTGGATATAACACATTTTATTTATCCATTCATCAGTTGATGGAATTTGGGCTGTTTCCACTTTTTAGATGTCATGAATAATGCTGCTGTGAACATTTGTATATGAGTTTCATATGGACATATGTTTTCATTTGTGTTGGGTTATATACCTAAAAAGGGAATTGCTGGATCATATGGCAACTCAGTGTTTAGCCTTTTGAGAAACTGCCAAACTGTATTCCTATAAGGCTGCATCATTTTACTTTCCCACTAGCAATGTATGAAGGTTCCAATCTCTGTACTTCCTCATCAACACTTATTATTACCTGTCTTTTTTATGATGGTCATCTTAGTGGCTATGAAGTAGTATCTCACTGTTATTTCTATTGCCATTTTACTGAAGGCTAATGATATTGTGCATCATTTCATGAGCTTGCTTACCATCTGTATATCTCCTTTAGAGAGATATCTATTTTGATCTTTTGTCCATTTTTAATTTGGGTTGTCTTCTCATTACTGAGTTGTAAGAATTCTTAGTGTATTCTAGATGCAACTCTTATGTCAATATATGATTTGCGAGTATTTTCTCCCATCCTGTACATTTCTTGCTCATGTTCTTTGAAACACAGAAGTTGTCAATTTTGATGAAGTCAAATTTGTCTGTTTTCTTTTGTTGCTTGTGCTTTAGGTGTCATATCTAACCAACCACTGATTAAAGTCGCAAAGATTAAAAAAAAAAGTCACAAAGATTTATCCCTATGTTTTTTCCAAAGTTTTAGAGTTTTAGATCCTACATTTGGGTCTTTGCTCCATTTTGAGATAATTTTTATATTTGGTGTGAGGTAAAAGTCCAACTTTGTCTTTTTGCATATAATATTCATTATCCCAAACCGTTTATTGAAAAGACTATTCTTTCCCCTTTGGATTATCTTGAAATCCTTGTCAAAAATCAATTGATCAGGGATCCCTGGGTGGCGCAGTGGTTTGGCGCCTGCCTTTGGCCCAGGGCGCGATCCTGGAGACCCGGGATCGAATCCCACATCGGGCTTCCGGTGCATGGAGCCTGCTTCTCCCTCTGCCTGTGTCTCTGCCTCTCTCTCTCTCTGTGACTATCATAAATAAATAAAAAAAATTTAAAAAAAAATCAATTGATCATAAGTGTGAGGGTTATGAATTTTTAAAGTACTCCTTTTCTGATATCTATAATTTCTTTTCTTTTTCCTTTTTTAAATATTTTATTCCTTTATTTGAGAGAGAGAGAGAAAAGAGGGGGAGAGAGCATGCACAAACAAGGGGAAGTGGCTGAGGGAAAGGGAGAAGCAGAGTTCCCACTGAGCAGGGATCTCAGTGCAGAGCTCAATCCCAGGACCCCGAGATTATAACCTGAGCCAAAGGCAGATGCTTAACCAACTGAGCCACCCAGGTGCCCCTATAATTTCTTTTCTAAAGGAATATGCAATAGGTCATATCTCAGTTTACTATGACTCTTTATTTATTTATTATTTACATTTTTTAGAGAGTGGGGAAGGCCAGAGGGAAAGGGAGAGAGAATCTTAAGCAGGCTCTATGCCCAGTGTGGAGCCTGACACAGGGCTCAGTCTCATGACACTGAGATCATGACCTGAGCCAAAATCACGGGCTGGACACTTAACTGATTGAGCCACCCTGGTGTCCCAGTATGATTCTTTGAAATCAAGAAGTTCAGACTAGGGACTACTTTAGGGGCACCTGGCTGGCTCTGTCAGTGGAGCATCCAACTCTTAATCTTGGTTTGTAAATTTGAACCCCATATTGGGTGTAGGGATTACTTTTTTAAAAACTTTAAAAATTGTTTTTGTTCCCCTAGAGCTATTTAGAAAATTCTACTTGCAACCAAAACATTCTTCCTCTTTAGAGGTATTTTACCAAGATATAAAACAGAAATCTGAATAAACTGTGAAACTAAGAACACAACAAGGATCTCCTTAATCTCTGGGTATGTGTTGTAATTTGTCCTTTTGTCCTCATTTTTTTTCTTTTATCCAGAGGAGTGATATTAATGTTTTACAAAATTCATGGAAATTGGGGCACCTGGGTAGCTCAGTGGTTGAGCGTCTGCCTTTGGCTCAGGTCATGATCCCAGGGTCCTGGGACTGAGTCCCACATCAGGCTCTTTAAAGGGAGCCTGCTTCTTCCTCTGTCTATGTCTCTGCCTCTCTCTGTGTGTCTCTCATGAATAAATAAATAACATCTTTTAAAAAAATTGGTGGAGATTGATCAACTCTCTAGTGTTTGGAGCCAGAGTATATTTCTTGGCTCAAAGATCCCTTTCCTCACTTTCACATGGTGGAAGAAATTAAACATGGGCCTCTAATCTCATACATGAAGAACAAGGATTATTTCCTCAGTTCAGACAAGGGCTTGGGATAAGAACATGTTTGGATCAAAATGGTTTTCTTAAACCCAGTTAGCTCTAATTCTAGGCTTATTTTATTGTTCCCTGTACTTTGTTCCTATTTATACTGATGAATAATGGATTGAATTGTGTTCTATCATTTATATCATAAAGAGTTCCTTTAGGTTTGAATGCTGTAAAGTCTCTTTTAAACTTGTGCAAGAATTAAACTTGGCAATTAATTCATATGTCAATTGTTAGCAAGGTCTAGTAATTAAAGTCTACTTCAGAGTAAGTTATTAACTCTCCAATAAAAAAAAGTACTTTATCAACTTATCAGTTTTAGCTATTTATTCTAGTTGACAGATGAGATAGGGAAGTTATTGACTGTACATAATCACCTCTGTACTTTTACCACTGAACACTGAGGTCAAATGGAAGTCTAGGTTGTTCAAGTTCATAGTTTAAATCTAGAATAAACCAGTTCAGGTTGATGGGGGTGGAGGGTGCACTTGGATCTTGTTACCTTTGCAATACTGTCTCCTTAAATTTTGCAAAGCCCATTTTTGCTATGTTGAAATACTCAAACGTCTAAGTTAGAAACAGCCTAGACCAAGGATTTCATATTGAGATCTGAGATATTAAATTTCCTTGCTATTTACATATTTTACAGTTTTAACTATAATCTCCATGCTGTACATTGTATCCCCATGACTTATTTTATAAATGAAAGTTTATACTTTTCCTTTTGATCTGTTTTATTTTTTTAAGATTTTATTTATTTATTTATTTATTTATTTATTTATTTATTTATTTATTTAATAGAGAGAGAGAGAGAGAGAGAGAGAGAGAGATGCAGAGACACAGGCAGAGGCAGAAACAGGCTCCACACAGGGAGCCTGATGTGGGACTTGATCTCGGGATTCCAGGACCACACCCTGGGCTGAAGGTGGCGCTAAACTGCTGAGCCACCCGGACTGCCCATGATCTGTTTTATTTCTTGGCCTAACATCTGGTTATAGTTACAGTTTGAGGGCACTCTATATGCTCCCTTTTCTTTCCTCTGATTGGCTAGTGATGAACTACTACTAAAGTCAGTCCAAGTCTGACTCTTTCTTGTGGTCAGTATAACTGCAGCCTGGTTCCCAAGCCCAGCTGATCATCAGAATTTCCTGGGGTGTTTTTTTTTCTTTAAATATTTTATTTATTTATTCATGAGAGACACAGAGAGGGAGGCAGAGACACAGGCAGAGGGAGAAGCAGGGTCCATGCAGGGAACCTGACGTGGGACTCAATCCCAGGTCTCCAGGATCACACCCTGGGCTGAAGGTGGCACTAAACTGCTGAGCCACCCGGGCTGCCCTCTGGGGTGGTTTTTTAAACTTTTTTTTTTTAAAGATTTTATTTATTTATTCATGATAGTCACACAGAGAGAGACAGAGAGGCAGAGACACAGGCAGAGGGAGAAGCAGGCTCCATGCAGGGAGCCCGACGTGGGATTCGACCCCGGGTCTCCAGGATCGCGCCCCGGGCCAAAGGCAGGCGCCAAACCACTGCGCCACCCAGGGATCCCTGGGGTGGTTTTTAAAGAGTTTTCAGGCCTCACCCCAAAGGTACTGAGTCTGGAACTTTAGGGCAGAGCCAGTGAATCGTATGTTTCAGACGTTCCCAAGGTGATACTGATATCCAACCAAGTTTGGGCTATGGTCCAGGATCTCCAGGTGCTTGGAGGTCCCCTGAGTTTGGCCTTAGGGCAATGCCTCCAAGAAGCTGTCATCTACTTGCCAGAATCTTCTAAAATAATCAGAGGTGCCTATTTGCAAAGTGCCCTTAATGCTAGCTGCTACATCGGCAGAGTCCTATGTTCTTTCTCTGTCCACTCTCACCTCCTTAGGACTGTCCTTATGACTTACTTGCTCCTTCAAGCTGCTTGGCAGTGGCACTAGTGAGTATAAGATAGACTTTGGTCCTGATAAATATGCCATGGACTTTTGGTCCAGCCTCCTATATGGATGCCATTGCCTCATCTGTAAAATGAAGATAATATCATCCTCTCAAAGATGAGGACCAGAAGAATGTATTTACATGGAACCTAGAATATAGTGTACCTTGTATTATGCATTATTGTCTGTTTGGTTCTACTTGTCCACCTCCATAAGTATGGCAGGTTAATGAAGCTTGCTCATCAGTTTTCCCTGATTGTAGCCCCCTAGATTACTCTGAGCAGCATTTCTCAAAATAAGGGACACAGACCACCTGCATCTGAATAGGAGAAAGGACAAAGAGTTGGTCTTATGCAACTCTAACTTTATATACTTTATAATTTTTTATTGCAGTAAAACAGACACATAGAAAAGTGTTTTTATTATAAATGAACAGCTCAGTGAATTTTCATATACTGAACACACCCATGTAACCAGCACCCAGATCACAAGAAACAGAACATAACAGCACTCCAGAAACGTTCCTCCACACATGGAACTTTAAGAACCACTGTTAGATGAAGAGCCCAGGGGTGGAGCTCTCCTTTATCACAGTCCTGCCTTTCTCTCCTGTGCCAAATCTGCATGCTGTGTGAGCCCTTCCTAATCTGAGAGGCTAAGGCTGTGGCCTCACATGCCCCCTTAATAGCGATGTGACTTCCTTTGTAAGAAGGGTCACAAAGAGTGTTTCAATCATTTATATTCCCAGCATACACCCTAAACTGTTTAAAGTAAATGAATTCAGGTCCTGGCCAACAAGGAGTGGAGATCAGTCATTGCCTGAAAGCATCAGCTTATTACAACACTCCAGCATTTTCTCACGGAAGGGTGAATGAGGTGGATTCTAGTGTAATTACCTTTGTGTAATTGAAAACTAAATCACTGATGACTGCATAGTTTAAATATCCATTTAAATACTTTCATTTTATTGCACTTATTTTTACAGGACATGCTACCACCAAATAGGCTATTAATTTTTCTAGCAAATTAAAATCTGAATGGGTACATTAAAAACAAGCACAGCTCAAATAGATGCCCTCTTTTCCCAGAGATCATTGGAGTTTTTCTTTTTATTTAATCCAGCTATTCAAATAATGTATTAGACCAGGACCTGTAATAATACAGGCCTTACCCAAAAGAGATCAGGTTTTCTATGTAATATGATTTACACAAGATTTTAAATAATAGGACAAAAACCTGTGGTGCTTTTGCCTATATATCTTCTCAAGTATTAATATACATGCAAATCACATGTTAAAATGCAGATTCTGATTTGGTAGAGCTTCAGGTCTGAGTTCTACATTTTTAACAAGCTACCAGATGATGCTGATACTGCTGGCCTGAGGACTACACTCTGAGTTGCAAGACTGTTCAGAGTATAAGCATTGACTAGAAGCCTGGATACATATCTGAGTTTCAATCTCCTAGTATATATAGACTATTTTTAAGGTACCATCTAAATGTATGAATCCATAATTCAATAATCCCTCTTTGCCTATTAACTAATTTTTCTTTAGACTGCTGATTCTCATCTATAAGCTGTTATATTAAATATTCTTCTGTATCAGAAAGCCAGACAAAAACTCTTGCTTATGGTTAGAAAACTTTATTTTTCAACCTTGTACAAATCTATTGGACCATAACCTAAACTTGAGTCAGCAGTGTAAGACTTTGGTCAGATAAGCAAGAGTAAACCTGGAGTATAACCAAAAGAAAGGGACGTCTAGTTCCAGTTGAAGGTGATAACATAGAAAGATCCTGAACTCACCTCCTCCCATGGACACACCAAATCTACAGCTATATGTGGAAAAATTTCCTCTGGGGGAAAAAAACAAACAAACCTAAAAACTGGTGGAGCAAGCCCTTCACATCAGGCAAACAAGACGGAAACCACATCAAAGGGAGTTAGGAAAGGCTAAAACACAATCTTGCTATAAACCCCCACCCCTAGTATAGTATAGTGACCCACAGTTGGGAGTCAGCTAAAATGCACAGCATCTTAGGGGCAAAGCATTCAAACTCCATAATAGGCACTCCAGCTTTTAAGACTGGCTCCTGAGAGATGAGCCTCCAAAACATCTGGCTTTGAAGACCAATGGGACTCATGCCCAAGAAACCCATGGATCCATGGTGAACTAGCAAACATCTGTTAAAGGGCATACATGCAGGCTTATCTGCTCAGGACAGCTCTTTGAAAAGGGACCAGACTTTATGTGAAAGAGACTTATTTCCTAATTTTTTTTTTATGATAGTCACACACAGAGAGAGAGAGAGAGAGGCAGAGACACAGGCAGAGGGAGAAACAGGCTCCATGCACCGGGAGCCCGACATGGGATTCGATCCCGGGTCTCCAGGATCGCACCCTGGGCCAAAGGCAGGCGCCAAACCGCTGCGCCACCCAGGGATCCCCTTATTTCCTAATTTTAGAGCACAGGTCTAAGGGACAGGGACTTGCTGAGATGCTCTCCATGGTCAGAGATAGGTGGGCACCATCTTGCACTCTCCGGCCTTAGTAAAACCAACCAGTGCTATCTTTTTTTTCCCTTTTCATTTTCCTTTTCCTTTTCTTTTTTTCACCCTTTTTTGGCGAGTGCCATATTTGCATTTTTTTCCTCTGCTGTGCTGCAACCAGTAAGCACCATCTTCACACTCTCCCTCTGCTATGCTCCACAGTGCCAGTATCAGTATCTGCCAGAGGAGAGCTTCTACACACATCTGTTGCCTTGGCTTTTACATCTGGTGACCTGATTTTTGCAGCTGCAACCCAGGGGACACCCTTAGTTGCCTGGCTTTAGATGGCCAGGGAGACTTACATTCCTGAATCTCACAAGAAAGGAAAATTACAGGTCAATATACCTGATGGATGTAAATGCAAAAATCCTCAACAAAATATTAGCAAATTAAATTCAACAATGCATTAAAAGATACCGTGAACAAGTGGGATTTATTCCAGGATACAAGGATGGTTTAACATCCAAAAATAAATCAACATGATATATCACATTTAAAAAAATGAAAGATAAGAAACAGACTCTTAACCACAGAGAAAAACTGATGGTTACCAGAGGTGAGGAGGATGGGGGGATTAGTTAAATATGTGATGGGGATCACTTGTTATGATGAGCACTGGGTGTTATATGGAAGTGTTGAATTACTATATTGTACACCTGAAATCAATTTTACACTCTATGTTAACTGACTGGAATTTAAATAAAAACTTTAAAAAGATGAAGGAGAGAAATCATAAAATCATTTCAATAGATGCAGAAAAGCATTTGACAAAATTCAACATCCAGTTCCGATAAAAATTCTTTTTTTAAAAAAAGATTTTATTTATTCATTCATGAGTACACAGAAAGAGAGAGAGAGAGGCGGAGACACAGGCAGAGGGGAAGCAACCTCCATGCAGGGAGCCCGATGCAGGACTTGATTTCAGGACTCCAGGATCACGCCCTGGGCTGAAGGCAGGCGCCAAACTGCTGAACCACCCAGGGATACCCACAAAGAATTTTAAAAATTAAGAATTGTAAAATTCAGGCAGCCCTGGTGCCCAAACTAGAAAGGAAGAGTAAAACTGCCACTATTTGCAGATGACATGGTACTATATATAGAAAACCCTAAAGATGCCACAAAAAAAAACTGTTAGAGCTAATAAATGAAGTTGGTAAAGTTTCAGGATACAAAATCAGTATACAGAAATTCACTACATTTCTGTACACTAATAACAAAGTAATAGAGAAATTAATAATCCATTTACAATTGCATCAAAAAGAGTAAAATAACTAGGAATAAATTTAATTAAGAAGATAGACTTGTACACTGAAAACTATAAGACATTGATGAAAGAAATTTAAGAAGACACAAATAGATGGAAAGATATACCATGCTCAAGAATTAGAAGATTAATGTTGTTAAAATGTCCATATTACCCAAAGCAATCTACAGATTCAGTGCAATCCCTGTCAAAATTCCAATGGCATTTTTCACAGAAATAGACCAAACAATTCTTCAATTTGTTTGGAACCACAAAATAGCTGAATAGCTAAAGCAAACTTGATATAACAGAACACAGTATGCCCCTGATTTCAAACTATATTACAAAGTTATAGCAATGAAAATAGTATTGTATTAGCATAAAAACAGACACATAAATCAATGGAACAGAATAGAGCCTAGAAATAAACTTATACATATATGGTCAATTAATTCACAACAAGGAGCCAAGAAAACACAATGGGGAGAGGAAGAATAGTTTCTTCAGTAAATGGTGTTGGGAAAACTGCACAGCAATATGCAAAAGAATGAAAGTGGACCACTGCACAAAAATGAACTCAAAATGGATTGAAGACTAGAATGTAAGATCTGAGCCCATGAAACTCATAAATAAAACTCATAAATAAAATATTTATTAAAGATATTATATTGCATATTTGAAATTTGCTAAGAGAGTAAATCTTGGAAGCTCCCATTACAAGAAAAAAAACTATGTATGGTAACAGATGTTAATTAGAGTTATTGTGGTGACCATTTCACAAAATATACAAATATCAAATCATTACATTGTATGCCTGAAACTAATATAATGTATGTAAATTATACTTTAATTTTAGGAAAAGAAAGGGACAACTAATCCTACCAGAATAGGCAGTCCTTATATGAATACTGTATTTACATAGCCACAACTGGGTGGAACATGCAAAGAAAAGTTCAAAGAACTAGCATTATTTAGCTTGTGAAGAAAGGACAAAGGATGCTTTAAGAATCATTTTTGAATGGCAGCAGAAAGCAGTATATCCTGTGAAGTAAATGTCTTTACAGTGCATCAGAATAGATTTAGGTTAGCTCTAAAGCAGATCTTATGATAATGATGATCCTAGGTGATAGGATTGCCAATGGTAATTTCCTTTTTCAAAGACCTTTAAAACCAGACTGGACCCTGCTACATTGCCTGTCAGTTATGAGTTGATGTATCAATTGGGGTTCAGTGCAAACACTACTCTGTGTGTTAAATACAAGGAATTAGATGTTTCCAGAACAATTTGGTGGGCTGGAAGAGCAGAGGTTAGAGGACAGCCCTTAGGCTTCCAAGTCACAGCACACAGTAACTACCTAGAGATCAGGAACCTATGGAGACCAAAGCTGGCATCACAGCCATTTCTCACCAATGGAATTGGCGCTGCAGAGGCACAGAAAATCTGGCCATTGAAAATCACATCCAATGTAGCATGCTCACCAAAAAGTAACAGAGAAAACTAACAGGCAGAGAAAATATAGCCTCCCTCTTGCTTTTACCTTCCCATCTCACATTGTTATATCTGATTGGCAAAATCTAAGTTGTATACTGAATCCTATTAGGAAGAAAATCTATGAATTATAGTTGTTTTGGGGGGGTTGTTTATTTTTTGTGTTGTTTTTATTTATTTATTTGAGAGAAAGAGAGCACACAGAGGGAGAGGGAGAGTGAGAGGGAGAAGCAGACTCCCCACTGAGCAGGGAGCCTGACGTGAGTTTCAATCCAAGGACCCTGGGATCATGATGTGAGCCGAAGGCAGGCACTTAACCGAATGAGCCACCCAGGCGCCCCTGATTGGGGTATTTTAAAATCACTTTTCATTGAAGTATAACATACATACGGAAAAATGTTCAAATCACCATCAGGTACAGCTTGATAAATTTTTATAAAGTGAAGATACCCATGTAACCATAACCCAGACTGGAAAACAAAGTATTTGTACACCAGAAAGCCCCCTTCTTGCTCTTTTCTAGGCATCATCCTCCCAGAAGGTAACTGCAATCTTGGCCTCTAACACCAAAGAGCAATTTTGCCTATTTTTTTACCTTATACAAAGTGGAATGATATAGTAGTATGTCCTCTTTTGTGACCGCCTCTTCATTTTCATTGCTATATAGTATTCCTTTGGGTAACTATAACTTATATGTTTTACTGCACATGGACATTTGGGTTATTTCTATTTAGAGGTTATTACAAAGAGTGCTGTTATGAACATTGGCGAACATTTGTATCCAGTTTGGTTAGATATATAAGAGTAGGATTTCTGTATTATAGGAGATGCACATGTTTAACTTGAATAGACACTGCCAAACAGTTTTCCAAAGTGATAGATATGCCACATCCTCACCAAAACTTTGTATTTTCCACTTTTACATTTTAGCTATTCTGTTGAAAGGCTAATGCAATTTATTGAAATTGTATTATGGTTTTAGTTTTTATTCTCCTGATGTCTACCAACTGAAGTACCTTTTCATATGTTTATTGGCCATTTGGATATCATCTTCTATGAAATGCCTGTTTTTCACCCAATTTCTTATTGGCTTGTCTGACTTTTTCTTCTTTGTAGTTCTTTGTTCTATGAGTCCTTTGTTGGGGGTATTTTTGGGGAATACATTTTGCCTCTCTGTGGCTTATTTTTCCATTCCTTCAATAATGTCTTTTGATGAAGACATTCATGATTTTATGTAGTTCAGTTTATCAGAGGCTTTCTTTTATGGTTTATTTATTTTATATGAGTCCAATTTAAGAAATCTTTGGTGACTCCAAGGTCACAAAGGTATTTTCCCATATTTTTTTGTGAAAACTTTATTGTTTACTGTTCACTTTTAGATTTACAATTCATCTGGTATTGATTTTTGTGTATGATGAAAAGTAAGAAATATAGTTTTGAGACTCCTAACTCCTATAATACTGCAGAATAAGGATAGGTTATCTATGGAAGGTGAAAATGAATGAATGCTGAGTACCCAGACACCGTGTCTGACACAGATAAACTGGTGCGTTTTTACATTGTAAAACAGGTAACTCCAAATTCTGAATTTTTCTGAACGTCTTTTCAAATATCTGTGATAGTGATTTCCCACATTCCACCAAATGTGGACATTCCAAATGTCAGCAATCCACCTCAGGCAGTTGCTTTGTGTCTCCTTTCTTATCCTGCCTCTTGTAACGTCATCACTGTTGCAAAAAAAGCACTATGTTCTTTTTCAGAAATTGTAATAAGAATTGTTCTGCTTTCAAATAAATGAAAAGACCAGGGTTAGACTTGGTGAATAAATGTGAAGGTTAGTATACTTCTAAAGAAATGTAGTTTTACTATCCAATCTAAGAAAGTATGGTGGTCAAGGAGCACCTGGGAGGCTCAGTCATTTAAGTGTCTGCCTTCAATTCAGGTTATGATCCCAAGGTCATGGGATCAAGCCCTTTGTGGGGCTCCTTGCCCAGTGGGGAGTTTGCGTCTCTCTCTCCTTCCACCACTCCTCCTGCTCATATGCACTCTCTGTCTTCCTATCTCTCTCAAATAAATAAAATCTTTTTTTAAGGTCATTGTTTTAAAAGATTTGGGGACACGGAAACAACCTAAGTGTTCATCAACAGATGAATAGATAAAGAAGTTGTGGTTCAGATATAAAATGAAATATTATTCAGCCATTAAAAAATGAGAAATCTTACCTTTTGTGACAACATGGATGGACCTAGAGGGCATTATTTGAAGTGAAATAAGTCAGAGAGAGAAAGACAAACACCGAATGATCTCACTTATATGTGCAATCTTAAAAAAACAACAACAACAACAACAACCTCATAGGAAAAGAGATCAAAGGGGCACCTAGGTAGCTCAGGCGATTAAGCATCTGCCTTCAGCTCAGGTCATGATCTCAGGGTCCTGGTATCGAGCCCTGTGTCAGATTCCCTGCTCAGCAGAAAGCCTGCTTCTCCCTCTGCCTGCTGCTCCCCTTACTCCTGCTTTCTCTTTGTGCTTTCTCACACACACAAACTCTCGATCTCTCTCTCAAATAAATAAATAAATAAAACCCTTAAAAAAAAGAGAGAGAGAGATCAGACTTGTGGTTACTAGGGTGAGGGGAGACGGAATTGGAGGAAGGTGGGCAAAAAGTAGAAACTTTGGTTATCAGATAACTAGGAATGTAATGTACAACATAACTACTATAGTTAACACTCTGTATGATGCATATGAAATTTGTAAAAAGAGTAAATCTTAAGAGTTCTTATCACAAGGAAAATATTTTCTTTTTTTGCTTTTTATTACATCTATATGAGATGATGGATGCTAACTAATTGTGGTAATCATTTCACAATATCTTACATAGTGCCGTGGTTTCTGGAATGGGATGGGTATCTTAGCTGGTCCTTAATTAGTTCACAATAATATGTGCAAGACTGGTATATGTTGTAGGTGTCTCATGGCCCCTTCATGTCTAAGAGACTTCTGTTGTTTCTGGGTCCTCTAAAGATCTGACCATCTGCATAGATGCACCTGACAGCCATTCTAGGTTCTTCCGATTCCTATTTGCCAGGTAATCCTCTAATTACTCTCTATACATTGTCCTATTTAATCCTCATAATAATCCAGTATGATAGTTTCTATTTTTACCCACATTTTATCGATGAGGACTTTAAGGTTAGGTAATATGCCCAAAGCCCTCATATCTCATTAGTGGTAAAGCTTTTGCTATGGATTGATTCTTTTTACTCTTGTATGAATACTCATTAATAATTCATTTGCCCACCCTTGCTCTGCCTCTCAGATCTCAGACAAACCTCTTGCTATCATCTCTACTTGTGTTCAAATTTATCTTTGCAAAGAGACCCAGCATTTTGAGACATACCAGTTATCTTAATCTTCTTATTTAATTCATGAAGCAAGTATTTCTAGGCACCAATATGTCCAATACACATTTTGATGACTGAATGAGATAGAAATCAAAAGAAATAACAAAGTCCCTTTCATAGGAAACACAAATGGAATTTAAATTAATTAGAAAGAAAGCTACGTTTTTCAGTCATTAACCATGAATCTGATACTTGGGACTCAGACATATAAACAGCTGTCTGTTGTGCTTGATGGTTCTTTCTTCTGGGTCATCTCCCAGAAGTCGCATAATTCTTCTTATGCTCATTTGAGAGCTACTGAACCCTGAAAGGTTCACCTTCACCCACAATCTTCCTCAGGATCCTGTGGGCCTCAAGTCTCTATTTCCCAACTCTCAAGGCTTCAAGGATTAGGATGAGGGTGGAATGAATCTTCAGAAAATTGAAAGTGCCATTTCAGAGTCAATGTAGTTTTGATAGGTTTTAGGAATAAGTCTGGTACCCAACCACTAAGCATAAGTTTTTTATAGAAAAATATGAACATGTCCCCCCAAAACAATTTTGGATACCAATCTGGTTACTTTCCTTGATTAGGTTACTTTCCTTGATGTTAAATTCTTTGTATTTCTTGGGTACCTTAAGTTGTAAATCTGGCCACTTTAAAGAGAAACTTCTGGTATTTTCTCTATTCTTTACTCTTCCAGACTGAAGTAGATGTTTCAGCTTAAGCAAATTAGTGCTTCTATACACTCAGGGGAAAATGGAACTCTCTGGTAGGAAACATTTAAGATTTTACTGAAGTGTTTTTACAAAGTTGTAATTATGCTTATTGATCTCAAAAGTTATCCCTAATTAACTGAATGTAAGATGACCCATTGTGGGAATTAGTTTTACTGGAACATCTTAGCTTGTATTTCTGTGACCATGAGTTTAGTCCTAGAGGAAGGAAACTCAGAAGCATTTGCTTCAGTCTTTCATGTAGGTCTGGTACAGGAACCTGCCCACACTGTCCATGATCCTGATGGAAACCCAAATGTCAGGACTTCATAAGAAGAAACATAAAATCCCTGATCCCAGAAAATGATCAGTTCATCTTGTTGCTTCCTCCTCAGATGATGAACAATTTCAGTAGGATGAGATGCCTGAGGGCAGAACCTACAGGAAGGAGAGAGTACTGAAATAGAAAAAACCTTAAACTTTATCTTGAAGAATTTTTAAGCCCCTATCCACCTCAGTTTTGTTATCTGTGAAAGGGAATCTTAATATATATTTAATAGGAATATTATAAGATCAAGTGAGATATGTGAAAGTGCTCTATAAAATTTAAAACAATATATACCATTACAGATTTTGAAAATTCATTTTTATATTTCCTTTGCTTTTATAACCTAGAAAATGTCCTGACCCAGTCATAATGATCACATTACATATTTTAAAAGCATTGCTAGACTTTGATGATGGTGATATGATAGTAACAATAGCAAGAAAAACAGAAAGAGGAGTGTGGGTGGTGGGGTATGTGTGCATACCCATGTGCTGGATTTTGTCATGCCCCAGGATGGTCTGTCTAGAGTTCAAATGGGAAGGAACACAAATTAGATGGGGAATCTACCCAGATAAGAATTCACATTAATCTTACCATCAAAATAACTACCCATCACAAGTTCATTTCATTGGCGGGGGGTGGGGGTGGGACAAGCTCTGGCTAGTTTTATTAAAGAAAAATTTTGTGTGATTTACTTTTCACCAGTCTGTTCTGGCATGCTTCTAATGAGATCAGAATCACCTGGATCAAAGATAGCCAGTGTGCATGCTCCGTGGTATTACCCACATGCTGTGCCCTATTCAGTATTATTGCCACTGTAGTGATGGACATCAGTGTTGGTCAACATGGCACAGTATTCTTTTTTTTTAAATTTTTTAAAATTTTTATTTATTTATGATAGTCACGCAGAGAGAGAGAGAGAGGCAGAGACACAGGCAGAGGGAGAAGCAGGCTCCATACACCGGGAGCCCGACGTGGGACTCGATCCCGGGTCTCCAGGATCGCGCCCTGGGCCAAAGGCAGGCGCTAAACCACTGCACCACCTAGGGATCCCATGGCACAGTATTCGATTTCAGATTTCCTCAAGGTTGGGCAGCTGCTGGTGAGGATGACCAGTTTCACTTTGCCACATCTGACCATTTTCAGAATCTGCTTGTACCCCAGCACTCACTTTTCTCCTTCCATAATGACTTGGAACCTGAAGTTGATCAACTCCAGTGACCTCTCTTCTTTGCAAGCCACCATTTTCCTGCTTTAGTTGTGGGGCAGCCCCAACCAAGAGCAGCCACCAATATGGCTGAGAGCAAGAAAGGGTCATTATTTTTTTAAATAGCTGTTTTTATTGCTAATAGTTTCTGTGGAGGTTTCTTTTTACTTTGTTAAATTTATTAAGGTATCTTAAGATATCAATTAGCCTTTAGATAAGAGTTTATCTTAAGAATGCTCTGTTTTAAGAGATAATTCCAATCTCCAAGCAAGAAGACCCAGAACGGATACCTCTCTCCAATTCCAATCCAATGGCACCCTTAAGCTAAATTCTATCTCTTTAAAAAAAAAAAAAAAAGGCTGGGATGTAAGGGTGGAGAGAAGAAAGCTGATAGTGACTCACTCCAGTTTTTGGAAGGAGGTGGATCATGCTTCCACCCCCACAAGCCTAGTGCTGGGAACTCCCACTTTGGAAGATGAGGCAGATCTTGACATGAAAAAAGTTTTAACTAGTGTCCCACCCTAATAAAGAAGCTAAATTCATTGTTAGCTTCTAGATTGCAAAGTTAAAATGTAAAAACAGCAAATACACATTTAAACTCAAACACTAAAATTGCACATATCCTTTTGGGAGCGATTTCAATTTCAAAACTCTCTCTTTAGAAATAATTAAGGATATATGCAAAGACTGAGCTACTTACTAGGCAGATCATCTCAACTGTGTCCAGTATTTTTGCCATAAGCATCTTTGCCATAGATATCTTTGCCACAAACATTTTCACCCCATAATAATTGGCTGTAAGGTAACTTCGCTATGAAAAATAAAATAACTGGTTGACAGTTTGGTTTCATTTCTCCATTGACAAAGTTCTGATTTTTATATTATGTAAGTGTTAGCTATCTCTCAGAATGGTCTATACAATAATGAGTAGACATGGTGGTCTTAAAATGGTAGATACATATATCAACTTGTTAGAAAATACAGTAATAACACTTACTAAAAGTGTGAAATAAGAGAGTATAAAGCCAGATTGCATACTAGACTATATTAGAAAATGATAACATATCAATTATAATGATAACAAAGCTCAGTAACAAATGCATCCCAGAGTTAGCATCTCTTCCACATTTCCCATGGAACTTTGGAACATCTATCAAGGGACATAAGACAATAGGCAAAGAACAAACAACCATGTAGAAGGCTTTCACAACCCAGTACAAAGCTCAGTTACAAATATACATCCTGGTACTTGGAATACTGATACCTCTCTTAAAGAAGGAAAAAATTAATAATTAATTTTATTAACTTTTTTCATGTTTCATTATGTCCTTTTTAATATCCCTCTCTGATTTTTTCATAATTTTATCTTTTATGACAAAATTGCCTTATGGTTGATTAGTTATGCAGTGAAAATATTTGCAGTAATGCAAAAATGTTTATAGTGAAACTACCCAAAACACACCCAAGCTATATTCATCATATGGAAGTAGTAAAAGCAACCTACATATCCAATAATAAGAGTTTATGAAATACATCCATAGGATGTGTATTATTTATATTTAATGTAACAGATAAATATTTGTTAATGTGATAATATTTCTAAAGTTTATTAAGGACAAACACTGATGACAACCAATATGTGCTCAATGGTTCCAGTTTTTAAAATAAATAAATGTAAAAAAAAAAAAAAAGAAAAAAAAAATAAAATAAAATAAATAAATGTGGGATGCCTGCGTGGCTCGTGGTTGAGCATCTGCCTTCTGCTCAGCGGATGATCCTGGGGTCCAAGGATCTGTCCCTCATCAGGCTCCCTATGAGCATCTCTGAGTCTCCACCTCTCTCTCTCTGTGTTTCTCATGAATAAATAAATAAAATATTTAAATAAATAAATAAATAAATAAATAAATAAATAAATAAATAAATGTGTGAACATGGTTTTATAAGCTTTTAAAGCTTCTGGTTTAAGATGGTAGACTGAGAAGATGCATTTCATCTCCTCTTGCTCTGCAAATCCTACTAAAATAATTTTAAAACACACACATTCACAGAGCGCCTGAGTGGCTTGGTAGGTTAAGCATCTGATTCTTGATTTTGATTCAGGTCATGATCTCACAGTCATGGGATCAAGCCCTGCATCAGGCTCCCCTCACAGTGGGGAGTCTGCTTGAAATTCTCTCCCTCTTCCTCTGCCCCTTCCCCGATAACTCTCTCTCTCTCTCTCTCCCTCACTCTTTCTCTCAAATGAATACATAAAATATATTTTAATTTTTTTAATTAAAAAAAACCCACACACACTCACAAAGAACATAGTTTATAAAAGTGCAAAAAGGAACTTCCCCTGGCTTCACTCCAAACCCACACTGAGTCTTACTCCTTCTCTCAAAGTGGAAAGAATGCCAAAGAATGAGACAAGAGAATGGAAAAGGATTTTTACTTTTTATTTCATACTATTTGAATTGTTTTCATTAATATGTATGTATTTTTGTAACTTTAAAAGTTATCAAGGGATAGATACAAATGTGTTAATACCGTAGCATCACGTTTGGCATTTTCTTCACTAGGATTCACCTAAACTTAACAAGAGTAGGTGGCAAAAGAGAAAGAATGAAGGAAAGAGGGTGAGTAGAGAAGGAAAGGAGGAGGGGGAGAGCAAGGGAGAACATTTTAAACAGTACAGTGATTTCTGCCTTCCTTTCCTTTCAGTTAGCTTTAACTTAACCCAAAGTAACTATGAAAGAGGTAATGTGAATCTGATCCATTCCTGATCTCATGTGCTTTTCATGCTTTGAGTATCTAGTCATGCTGAGTGGGATTCTAGTCTTACAGAAACTTTTATTTGTGTTGGTTTACATTTAAATAACATGGCTTATAGATACAACTACTTCATTAGCTGCTCAACTGAGGAAGCAACATTCTGTTCCAAACCTGAGTGACTTAGGGTATTTTCTTTCTTTTTCTTTCTTTCTTTCTTTCTTTCTTTCTTTCTTTCTTTCTTTCTTTCTTTCTTTCTTTCAGATTTTATTTATTTATTCATGAGAGATACAGAGAGAAACAGAGACAGAGACACAGGCAGAGGGAGAAGCAGGCTCCATGCAGGGAGCCCGATGTGGGATTCTATCCTGGGTCTCCAGGATCACGCCCTGGGCCAAAGGCGGGGCTAAACCGCTGAGCCACCAGAGCTGCCCGACTTATTTTCAAGGGTAATTATCATTCTGCCCTGAATTTAGAAGTTAATTCCCAAAACTATGGAAAGACACTGCAGAAATTAGTAATCAGAGGCATATTAAGATGTTTTTTGTTTTCTTTCCCTCTCTCTTTTGTCATATTTTCTATTTGAAATGAGAAAGTCTCCTTTTTATTTTTATTTTTTTTAAGTTTTTATTTATTTGAGAGAGAGAGCCAGGTAGAGAGCACCAGCAGAGGGGAGGGACAGAGGCAGAAGCAGACTCCCCACCAAGCAAGGAGCTGGCTGTGGGGCTGGATGCCAGGCACCCTGAAAGTCTTTCTTTTTAATAAGAAGCCTGTATTAAAAAGAATTTTTCTAACAGTACTGGTAGCTCCCATTCCACCTTTACCTGGCTGGTGGGCACGAAGTGGCTCCTTTTTTCCAAAGTCAACAGGTTTCATGACCCAACTCCAAGAGCTATCTCCTTTTCTCCTGCTGCCCCCCAAATTCACTTTTTTAGTAATAAGATACTATAGCATCCTGGGATGCCTGGGTGGCTCAGTGGTTGAGTGTCTGCCTTCAGCTCAGGTCGTGATCCCGGGGTCCTGGGATCAAGTCCCACATCAGGCTCCCCACAGGGAGCCTGCTTCTTCCTCTGCCTATGTCCCTGCCTCTCTTTCTGTGTCTCTCATGAATAAATAAGTAAAATCTTAAAAAAAAAAAAAAAGAAAGATACTAAAGCATCCCAATTTTATGCCTTACAAAACTCATCCAATCCCAATCTGTGCTAATGGTGTGTAGAACTAGTCCCACAATTGTTTTTGTCTTATGTAAAGTGCTACATGAAATTTTAAGAAATTCAAATTCATAGGGGCAACTAGGTGGCTCAGTCAGCTGAGCGGCCACTCTTGGTTTTGACGCAGGTCATGATCTCAGGGTCATGGGATCCAGCCCCTTTCCTCCACGCTCAGCAGGGAATCTGCTTGTGGACTCTCCTTCTCTGACTCCCTCTGCCCCTCCCCCCACGCCCACAAGCTCTCCCCCCCCTCTCTCTCTCTTTCTATCTCTGTCTCTGTCTCTCAAATAAATAAATCTTTTTTTTTAAAAAAGAAACTCATATTTATATTCATCAGTAGGATAATTTGGGGGGGACTTAAAATATTCATAGAAAATGCCATTTGTAGCAGAAACAATAAAGAGGCTATGACTTTATCTTATAAATTAAAAAGTCATCCAAGAAAATTCAGAGAGCATAGAAGAGGAACTCACATACCGATGATTAATCTGTGCTGCTGCCTGCAAAATTGAGCAATCAGGGTTGGGCTGTCCCCAAAGAACAACTTTGAAATCCTGGAAGGGCAATCGAGCACTTATCTCAGAGGCCTGTGGGATAGCCAAATCCTTTGGATACTTTAGAAGTAAGAGAGTAAGGCTGCCTGGTCTTTTAGGGGGCCAAGCCCTGATGAAGTCTGTCCAAACTGATAGCCTGACCTAGTTGTGGGGTTAATGGTTCATGTCTGTAGAAAGTAAGACTCCAAGACTGTATATTATCTATGGAGGAGAGATACTTGGATATAGATACCTAATCACAAGTTAAGGATCCAGGTTTTTTTGTTTGTTTGTTTGTTTTTAAAGATTTAGTTAAATAAATTCATGAGAGACACACAGAGGCAGAGACACAAGCGAGGGAGAAGCAGGCTTCCTGCAGGGAGCCGGATGTGAGACTCGATCCCGGGATTCTGGGATCAAGACAGACACTGGGCTGAAGGCAGACACTCCACCACTGAGCCACCCAGGCATCCCAGGATCCAGTTATAATCCCTTATTATGTGATGCAGAACACTTTAGTTAATCTCGTGCAGTCCCTTATTTTTATAGATTTAAAATGGAAAACATACTCTTTGTTTATTTTGCATATTAGATGAGAGACTCCTTATGGATATACAGTGCTGGGATACCCAGGGATAACAGTAAGCTTTGAAATATATATTTTAGGAAACTGATATAACACTCTATCTACAGTGATGTTATTGGGCCTTTTTAGTGTGAGAGGTAGCAGACAAGCGGTTCCTGATGAGCCCGGTGGGAAGCCTAGATACATTTTCATGTTCCCCTTTAGCATTTTGTAACTTGTTTACTTGTTAAATTAATACCTTGGCAACAAGAATCTCATTTTTCTTGCATAGAATCCATCTCTAAGAAAATGCACACCTAGAAGCTGTCAACAACAATTTGCTTGCCAAGTGAGAGTGAGCCCATTGAAAGGGTTGGCATGGATCAACCTTAATCCTTTCTCAGAGCACTGAAGCAAAAGACACAGGGGAATAGCTGTCAGGGGTTTTCATGTGAATCCCATTCTGCCTGACTGTCCATAGAAGGCCTGCACCACAGCCACCTCCTGTGTCATCTGCGGTTAGGACTGCTGGGGGTGCTTTACAGTAAGCTCAGCTGAACCATATTCAAGGACTCTGAGACAGCTGCAAGTACAGATAAAAGTTCTGAAATCCTTCTTGAGACAAAGGTCTCTCTCTCCTCAGATTCACTGAGATGCCTGACCACACCTTAACCTGGGCCTCTTTGTTCATCACCTCCACGATCTCAGACTTGCTGCCAAACTACTTACCTAATACCCACCTGCACCCCCAGACTCACTACAACTTGACTTCAACATCCCATCCATTGCACCATTTCCCCCCGAAACTTCAGTTATGCTAAAATCTCACTCCAGTTCATATTTGCTCAGCAGCTCCAATGCTGTTGTCACCACTATTCCCATGTCCCATCCCTACCAAGCCTGCTGGGTTGGGCCCATCCAGGATCTTCACCTTACTCTCACCCACTTCACCCTACCCCACTGTCTGTGTCCATTCAATGCCCACTTGCAGAAGGCCAAAGTGTAGATTCTGCAAGTCTCTATCACTCTTTTTGCCCCTTAAACACATATGATGGACCTCCGGCATGTCCCTTACAATGTACAATATTTGATAATAAGAGAGATGTCAAAGGCATATTTTATGCTCTTCCTATACTTTAATTCCTCCTTCCTTCTCTACTTCTGAGATAGGAACTGAATAGGGAGATAGCAGATTGACGTGGAAAGGATGAACTAGATGTGCTTAGCTTAAGGAACCTGGCCTCCGTGGGAAGAGTTGGAATCTTCCCCATCCAACTGTGATATCCAATTTTAAGCTTTAAGCACCTAAAACAAGAACAGTTGTGAAAATACCAACCTTCCCGTGAGAGCAAGATCAAATAAGGTCATGGATATGACAGCACTTTGCCAACTATAAACTCTTTAAAACAGATAAATCACATTAATGATTTTCAGAGTGATTCTTTTCAAAGGGAAACAGCCAAGACCTTGAGTGAGTGGAAAAGTCAGTGTATCTTCCCTCTTCTGCCTCCTTCTCCCTGGCCCCATCCCTCAAGTTCCAACACTCCCTGACTTTCTATCACATCCAAATCTCCTACTCCTTTTTCCTCACCCAGATTTCCTCACACCCTCCAGCACCAGGGGAAACTTCTCAACTAGCTGTTGATTTCATCAGATTATACAAAGTCATAATAAGACATGAGTGGGGATTCATTCTTCTGGAATACATTTACATTTTAAAATAATTTGTTTATCAAAGGAATTGCATATTGATCAAATGGTTTATAGAGGAAAAAGGGAAAATGACTATGTAGTTTTGAGTTTTTTTTTTCAGAGTTTAAATCAACACATGTGATAGCAGAAATATATTCATATTTCACCAAAAATCATGTACAAAAATGTGCACAGGCACATTATTCATAATAGCCCAAACCAGAAACAATCCGAATGCTCGTCAGCAGTAGAATAAATAAAGTGTAATCTATTCACATAATGGAATACCACACAGCAATAAGAATGAAGGAACTAAAACTTTATACAACAGGGATAAATCTCACAAACACAATAGTGAGTAGAGGAAGCCAGGCACAAATGAGTACACACCATATGATTGTATTTATATAAAGTTAAAGTCAGGGGCATCTGGATGGCTCAGTCAGTTGAGTTTCCAGCTCTTGATTTCAGCTCAGGTCATAATCCCTAGGTCCCTAGATTGAGCCTTGCATCAGGCTCCCTGCTCAGTGGACAGCCTGCTTTTCCCTCTGCCCCTCACCCTGCTCATGCTTTCTCTTGTTCTCTCTCTCTCTCTTTCAAATAAATTTTTTAAAAGTCTTAAAAAATATATTTAAAAAATTATAAATATAAAATGAGCACATATCAAAGATTTTATTTAACTCATTAGTTAATGAGGAAACCAGTAAGATGTTATAACCAGTTCAAATGGATTTGATTTATGGAAAAATATATTTTCTACCAGACGAAATTAATTTGCATTGCACTAATAGAATCATTTACATAGCTACAACAGGAAATATTTGCATTGCTATCAATTTTCCACATGTTAACCTCTTTCTCTACAAAGTTTTAAAATAACCTAGCCAAGGACAATGAAAGCAGGAAAAAAAAAAACAGAATGGATAAGCTAAATTTCACCCACTAAATTTCAAAGATTTTTTACAGTAGAGTAAAAGCAAAACAAGCTATAATCCTTCGTCAGGAATAACATATACAAATTATGTGCCATATTTTTAAAAATATTTATTTATTTATTTGGGAGAGAGTGGGGAGGGGGCACAAGAGGGTGAGGGAGGGAGAGAGTCTCAACCAAATTCCCTACTGAATATGGACACAGGGCTCGATCTCACAACCCTGATAGCATGTCCTGAGCTAAAATCAAGAGTCAGTCACTTAAACTGACTGTGCCATCCAGGTGCCCCAACTTTGTGCCATATTCTTTCAGATCATGTGAGAATTATCTTACCTAACTAAAACAAAACAAAACAAACAACTTACTTAACTGTTTCCATATTGAGTACTGATTTTTCCTTTGTTCCAGAAAGCATTTGTTCACATTTCTGCTTATTTCCTTAGCATACTTTCTTAGAAGAAAAAGTACTAGGTCAAAAAATATGATCATTTTAAGACTCTTGATACATGTTTTCAAATATTATAGGAATACTTTGGAGCACATATTTAGGTTGTGCATACCCCAGGAACTACTCCTCTCATAAAATTTCAGGAGTAAAACGCGTGTTTACAGTGTTGCAACTACCCACCACCAGCTGCCCTCTTCTCCTTTGCTTTTGGACTTCACCAATATTGAGCAAAAACCTAGTCACTGGCTGAGGAAAAGGTATGGGTCTGCATAGCAAACTACAGAAATCTCAGTTCAGACACAAAACTATGACTACAGGAGTGCTGCCTGCACTGATGGCTTCATCTGTATTGGGTTATAAATTCCTTGAGGAATTTTCCAGAACACAACTCAAACCCCACCTCCTCCATAGGACTTCCTGTGTTCCCAGGGATTTTTTTTTATCTGTTTGCCAGTCTGGATTTAAAATATTCTATAAGCTACACATATTTAGCCAGGAGATTTGAATTATTCAATTATTCAGTAGTGTTTATCACTGCCTATTAAAGCCAGGGAGAGTGGTGTGCTAGGCCTGGGGTTAAGTGGTAAGCAAAACAAACTTGTTTCTGGACTGTCCAAAAAGTATGGTTGCTACATAATATAGAAGATGTAACCATATATATGGAGTGAATATTTACGTTTTGATGTCAGGGTATTTGTTGTTTTGATGTATTTGTTGATTGTTCTCATGAAGGAGGTCTTTTCTTTCCAACTAGATAGGATTCTCCTTGAAGTCAAGGGCCATGTCTTTACTTCTCTGGCATCTTCCAAAATATTGAGCTTTTAATAGGTGCCCAGTACAGAGCAAACCAATTGAAAACATTGGTGCCTTGTGTCTGCATGGATCAGGCAAGATATTCCTTCTAGCTCTTCAATATCTCTTAGGATCTCTGTGGGAATAAGTAACAAATGATTGAGAAATATTAATTTATTATGTAAGGTATCATTTTAAATTTTGTATCTTCACCAATAGGTGGCACCATCAATTTTAAAGTTCTATTTTATATTGTTACAGACCCAAATTATTAAGTATGTAATTCACTCAGTAAATATTTACCGGGCACCTTCTATGTGTAGGCTGCCCAGCTGGCCACCACGAACAGTAAAAAATAAAATACTACAGATATGCTTTTCATATTTCCTTTTCCAATAGGACATTTCATTGCCAGGTTTCATCCTCATTTTAAACTAACATCTAAGTCTTGGGTAATAACTCAGAAACAGTTTTACAATTGTGTGTGTGTGTGTGTGTGTGTGTGTGTGTGTTCCAACTCAGCCCAATATCTTATTTAAAAGTGGGGAAAGCAATGCAAAGTTAAATAAAAAGCAAACCAGAAAAATCTGGATGGGGGGAGGGAGATTCAATCTGCAGAATTTAATCCACGTTGGCTTTTTAATTAACAATTTACCACTTCTCAGTGAAAGGAACTTTCTTTCCTTTTGGGAGATAACAGAAGTGTGATCCAGGCATTGCAGAATTATTTCTGGAGCTTCTAAGGCTGCACAGTCCCATCTGGAGATAATAAAAGGTCCCATTCCTCTCTGTTTATTTCATTTCAAAAGGTTCATTCTCTGGAATTGCCTGAGGTTGTGAACTGTAGAGCATATGCCAGCTAGAGAGGGCCGCTGCCTGAGAACCACTCAGGAAGTCTCTTGTCCCCAGCAGAACTTGTCTAAGGCCTTCTCAGAGTGGAAACAGGTCCCTGCTACCCTTCCCAAGAACATTGCCTTCTCCATGGGCTGAACACAAAAAAGGGGCAAAAAGAAACAGGGAGGGAGTTCAGTGGGGGGAATGGAACTGCAGTGTGTGCATCAAACACCACATAATAGTCACTAATTTACCCACCTACTGATGAGAGAAAGGGAACATTTGACCAAGGCTGTGCCTCTTTTCACTGAGCTTCTTTAAAGTGCAATGAATGGCATTAGCTACTTTGGGAAATGCAAAGATGGAGCATATAAGGATTTTTGCCTCCAGGAGCTCCTTGTCTAGCAAACCACAATAGTGTCTTGTGTAGCAGTGGTGAGAAATGTGGTCTCTGGGGCTCTATTCATTTGAACCTTGGCTTCAGGACTTACACATTCTTGAATAAATTATTTAATCCCTCCGTGCCTTAGTTTTCTTAACCTGCAAAATGAGAATAATAGTTGTTACCTCTTAGAGTGATTAGGAGAATTAAATGAAATAGTACTTTAAGAATTTAACTAAGGATGTCTGTTGTTAATACAAATAACTTTAAATACAAAAGGAAATGTTAGGTATCCAGGGGTCTAGACAAAGAACTATAAAAGTTCAGAGGCTGGGGCACCTGGGTGGCTCTGTTGGTTAAGCGTCTGCCTTTGGCTCAAGTCATGATCCACGGGTCCTGGGATAGAGCCCCAAGTTGCGCTCTCTGCTCACCGGGGAGCCTGCTTCTCCCTCTCCCTTTGCCCTTTCCCCTGCTTGTTCTTTCTCTCTCTCTCTGTCAAATAAATCCATTAAAAATTTTTTTTAATCTCAGAGACTGGAACAATAACTTTTTTAGGGCAGCAAAGCCGAGCAAAGCATTCATTAATGGCTTTATGAAAGTAGCACTGTAACTGAGCTTTGAAGAAAAAGTAGTATTGGCAAATGAAGAGATGCAAAAAAGGAGGGTACTCCCCGAAGATAGACTATAAACAAAGGTGGTGGGAAAAGGAGGTAAGAAAGTGGAGTGTTTGTAACAGAAATAATAGTTCAGCTGGTATGAGGGCATGTGAAAGGAAAATGAATCGTGAAAAAATTAGCTCTAATGGTAGGTTGAAATTATGTTCAGGGTATATATCAGGCAGTAATAGAATCTGAACTTTATACTTTGGACCTCAGGAAGCCACTGAGGGTTTTTGAACAGAAAAGTGGCATACAACTGTGCATTCACTGCTGAGTTGGCAACCATGGATGACGCATATTGGAAGGAGGAGAGATGGGTGTGTAGCAATATTTGACGTTTGCTGACTGCTAATGTATTAATCCATATAGTGTTAGTAATGAAGGCACAGGTGGTTGGGAACTGAGAGAGAGATGAGATATGAGAAATGAGATATTGGAGTGGTCAGAACTTAATAAATTTGACATGCATTGCATGTGGAAGACAAGACAAAGACAGGGGTCTCTGGCTTAGGAAAGTAAGAGTAAGGACCTAGCAGGTCTGGAGGGACAAATGCAGTGAGTTCATTTGTTGTCATATTGAGTTTAAAGAAGTGAGACAATCAGGCAATGATGTCCAGGAAGCAGCTAGAGAGATAGACCTTGAGAGAAAAGTTCAGGTCTGGATTTTCAGATGCCCTGCAAGGTTATGCTAGTAGATGGCAAACAGGAGATTGGATGAGATTACCAAGGGGGTGCAGAGAGCGGGGCGAAAGATGACAGAGAATATATGCTTGGAATACACCATGTTGAGGAAAAGGAAGAGAAAGTAGAGCCAGAGGAAAGACAGTTATTGAGGGGAAAGTCTAGAAGAGCAGCAGGTGCAGAAGAGGTCATTTCAAGAGAGAGGAGGAAGTCACCAGTTTTGAATGCTACAGAGGAGCTGAGAACAAAGAATGAGAGAAAAGATCTTTAGATTTGGCAACCAAATGGCAACTGGTGATCTTTCAAGGAATAATTTTATTGGAGCAACTTGTGGAATAGAATGGAGTCAGACTGACCTGGATTCGAATCCAAGTTTTCCTGCTTACTAATCTCAGACAAGTGATACTGCACAAAGGGAAATGTTATAAACCATTACACTACTTTGCAAAACATAAAAATTCCCTACCTTCTGTAAAAATCTCTGGTTTTTAGAAGTTTAAAATACCTTTAAAAATCTTTTCTTTTTTTTTCTTTTTTTTTTCTTTTTTTTTTTTTTTTAGTAAGCTCCATGCCCAGCATGAGGCTTGAACCTAAGAACCCTGAGATCAAGAGTTGCATGCTCTACTGACTGAACCAGCCAGGTGCCCCAAGAAATTTAAATGAAGTAAAGCAATGAGGCAAAAATTTTTTCAAACCACGAGTTCTTCTAACCACCCACCCTCCCTTGCCCAGTTGAGAATCTCCATGATGCTTAGTTCAACGTGATTAAAGAGTGCTTGGGCAAGTTGCAGTTGTAGACAATGACTTTGTAACATAACCAATTCATCATATTTCACTATCACCTTAATAACCTGTGGATGGGAGCAGAGAAATTAGATGTTGCAATCTATCCAGAGTTGGGATTGGCAGGATTGGCTGTACAGTGAAGGCAAGGTGATGACCTGGGGATGCTGGTGAAAGCCTTGCTAAAATGTCTCCCCGTGGAGGCCAAGCTCAGAAAGGGTTGTCCAGCCTTGTCTTGGTTTTCTAGGACTGCCTTAACAAAGTGTCACAGGCTAAGTGGCTTAAAACAATAGAAGTTTATACTCTTCCAGCTCTGGAGGCTGGAAGTACAAAATCAAGGTGTTAGCAGGGTTGGTTCCTTCTGAGGACTATGAGGAAGAATCTGTTCCATGCCTTTCTCCTAGCTTCTGGTGATGGCTGGCATTCTTTATGTTCCTTGGCCTGTAGGTATGTCACTCCAATCTCTGCCTCTACCTTCACGTATGTCTCTGTGTCTTCACATGGCCTTCTTATAAGGACACGAGTCATGTTGGATTAAGGGCCTACCCTACTCCAGTATGACCTTATCTAAACTGATTACATTTACAGTTACCCTATTTATGAATAAGGTCACATTCTGAGGTATTAGGGGTTAGGACTTCAACATATCGTTTTTGGAGAACATGGTTCAACCAAGAAAAGAAGAATAGTGTGAAATACAGGGAGAAGGGGCTGGTCAGTGTGACAGGGATGCAGGTAGAATTTTTGAACCCTTGGGGATAGTGAAAGGGGTTTTGGCCTCAAATGGGTCTGAGTTTGGGATGATTATATTGGTTTATACAGATTTAATTATACTTTTGGCTTTAGAACATCATGGAATTGACTTGGATATGTGAGTTAGGTGCTTTACTAAAACTCCAATGTACCTGGACCTGGTCCTATGCTGAGGCTTGAGATGCTACTCTGGTTGGAAGGGGGAGGCTAGGGGACTTGTCCTAAGGTCATTTTATGGCAAATTCATCATATCTACATGGTTTGTTGTTATTTGGGGTAACCTGGGGTTAGAAGAGCAAATGTAGAGAAAGGGAGCCATACTTCTAACCAAGCTTGGAATTCCACTGGGCTCTAGTTTATCCTTTCATTTTGCTGAACTTTCAAGATCTAAACTAACCCAAACTTGTTAGTTGGAAATGGAACTAACACTGCATGATTTTCATGTTCTCAGATTGTCTTGCTGGATACAGAAAGAAAGAACAGTGTGTGAGTTAACTTGTCTAGTATAACTTTTCAAGCATTTTGCAGCAACCTATAGCATCAGCAGTCTTGCATAATGGTGACACAGGCCTTGCTGCCCTTCGAAAAGTGGATGAAGAACCATGCACAGCATAACAACACAACCTGTGTTGCAACAACTCACACAAACAAGATACACATTAAATTAAGTATAGTAAAACGGCTGCTTCTAGGCAGAGGGAGGAGGGTAGGAGGAGGTGTAAATAAATAAATAAAATAAGAGATAGATAGATAGATAGATAGATAGATAGATAGATAGATGATAGATAAAATAAGAGGGGCCTTGCAGGGACTGATGAGGAGAAGTTACTAGAGATCAAGGAATGTGAAGATTAAGTAAAATAATCCATATAAAATGCTTAGCATAACACCTGGTCCACAGTGTTCCATTAATACTACATAGCTGCTGTTGTCAGAGTCATCCTCATTATCATCACCATCATTTCTTTACATGGCCAATACCATTCCTGTAGTAAGAGAGAACTGGAGACTGTTTCCCACAATGGGAAGACAATACTTTCTCTTACACTAATTCTACTTCCAACATTTCCTTTTGTGTAATCTTAGGCAACTTACTTGTTTCAGCGCCAGCTTCCCCAGGCAAACCTCCTATAAATGTCATCAGCATTAAGTCTCACACTTGGCACATCAGTCCTCTGGAGCCTCCTTTGGAACCCCCACTCTTAGGCCTTGTGGAGGACCAAAGTGAAGGCATCAGCCTGACCCTCAGGGAAGTCCCTTAATCCTAGTGAAATTACCAGACCCCTTAGGCATACCATGTCCTGTAACACAAACCCCATCAATGCAGCCTACAATGGGTAACCAAATATGGGGTCACTGGGGACTATCAGTGTTAACATGGAAGCAGAGAGGCCTAACCAAGATGGGATAATCTAGGTCGCCCACCATTGTCTCAGGGGTTCTTTTCTTTTTCTTTCTTTCTTTCTTTCTTTCTTTCTTTCTTTCTTTCTTTCTTCTTTCTTTCTTTCTTTTTCTTTTTCTTTTTCTTTTTTTTTTTTTAAGTAGGCTCCATGTACAGCGTGGAGCCCAAGACAGAGCTTGAATTCATGACTGTGAAATGGAGACCTAAGCTGAGATCAGGAGTCAACCAACTGACCCATCCAGGCACCCCTATTGTCCCAGAGATTCTGCTTGTCTTCTGCTTGTCTTGTTCTGACTTTGTATTTTCTATTTTGTGTCAGAGTTACCCAGGCCTTGCTTTGTTTCAGGTGTTGTACCATTTCACATGTATTCTCTCATTTAGTCTTTGTTTTAAAGATCTTATTTATTTATTCATAAGAGAGGCAGAGAGAGGCAGAGACACAGGCAGAGGGAGAAGCAGGCTCCTTGTGGGGAGCCTGATGTGGGACTTGATCCCAGGACCCTGGGATCACAACCTGAGATGAAGGCAGATGCTCAACCACTGAGCCACCCAAGTGCTCCTCTCATTTAGTCTTTATAAAAACTCTGTGAGGAAAAAACTCCCCTTGTCACCATTTTATGAATGAGGAAAATAAGGCATAGGCATATTGAATTTACCCCAGGTTACACAATTAGTGAAGTGGCTAAGCCAGTAGCTGACCCTAAGCAGCCTGCAGCAGAACTCTGCTACTCTAAGCCTCTTCGTAATTCCTAGGGAGTTTGGCAGTTCGGGTCAAAATAGAAATTGGACGTGATCTTTAATCCAGCAATTTCACCGAGTGAATTTATCTGATAGATCTGTTTGACTTGTTTGAATACCTATAGTGACAAAAAAAAAGGGTAAACATCTATTTACAGGGGACTGGTTAAGTAATTTATGCTACATAACTGCAATGGGGTGATGCAGACTTGTGAAAAAGAGGGGCGCCTGGGCGACTCAGTCAGTTAAGTGTCTGACTCTCCATCTCAGCTCAGGCCTTGATGTCAGAGTTTTGAGTTCAAGCCCCATGTTGGAGCCTACTTAAAAGAAAAATAATGCAGGCTTATATGAATTAATATCCCCTAACCACAGGCTTCTCTGGTATGGATCGAAGCCAACTAACTGGTCCAAAAGATGGTAGTCTTTGTTAAGGAATGAAGTGACCAGGCCTCCCTAGAGATCCTTCCCAATGGTGCAAAGGCATTAAGAATAAAGATTTACGCAGAGAGAGGGTGGTGACCAGGCATGACCAGGCATGCGGCAGAGGAAATTTGAAGCCCGGGGCCTTGAAGATAACTGGGCTCTCTTGCCAGCCCTGGACAAAGAGAGTATAGTTTTGGGGGAAAACATTACTGTCCTTCTGTCTGCAGTTGGACGGCCTCCAGGCTGCAGGGAGGTTTTGGTCTCTGAGTACAGTCAATAGTACCCATTGGTCTGGTAGCTTGAGCAGAAGTTAAGCTGCAAATGTATGTATGTTGGAACTGTTCGGGGAATGGAGGTCATAATAAGCAAACACGGAAAACCTACTGCCTTGAGACATTTAGTAACAGCTGTGCTCCCTGCAGAACAGGTTTCCTCATTGCCTAGGTCTGAGAGCATCTCCTGGGTCGTCCCTGTTAGAATGCTGAGTGTCCATGGAGAGTTTGAGATGAGGAGAGAGAAGGCCGTCTTCCAGCTGAGACGGTGCAGTGATCATGCAAGGCACTACAACCGCAGCAGCCGTGGTGAGGTAGCACAGAGGGCCTGGTGCTATGGGTGACGTGCTTCCACTGAGCGAACCAGACACGGACTTGAGTGTCATTATGACCTGTGCTTGTGACATCTTTCCTCAAGAAGAGCACAAGCTGAACTTATGTTTACATATTCTTCACAATGTGGAAGGAAACATATTGACTGAGGCATTCCCATGCCTAGAGACATCTCGTTGTATATATATACATATATACATATATATACATATACATATACATATACGTATTCCAGTCAAGATAGGCTAGATAGGCTACATTAACACATAACCCCAAAATATTTTTGACTTAACATGAAAAAAGCTTACATCACAATCCAGTGTAGGAAGGGAGCTCTCTTGGGCAACTCCTCCAAGTGGTGACTTGGCAATTCATCTTAAAATCCCATCAGCTTGGGACTCCTGGGTGGCTCAGTGGTTGAGTGTCTGCCTTCAGCTCAGGTCCTGATCCTGGGATCCGGGATCGAGTCCCATATCAGTCTCCCTGTAGGGAGCCTGCTACTCCCCCTGCCTGTCTCTCTGCCTCTGTGTGTGTGTGTGTCATGAATAAATAAATAACATCTATTTTAAAAAGTTAAAATAAAATAAAATGCCATTAGCTTCAACATATGACCTCAGCACTTGCCACAAAGGGAGAAGGGAGTATTTATAAGACCACACAGGGGGATTTGTGGCTAAGTCTACAAGCACTATTTGTACTTCTGCTACATCCCAGAGGCAGAACCCAGTCACATGGCTCCATCCTAACCACAAGGGAGCCTGGGAAATGTTATCTTTTATGTGCCAGGAAGAGAAAATGAAATTGATGAGTCTTTTCCACAAGCTTCTACAGGTTGGAGTTATTTCATAAGGTTTTTCTTCTCATTGTGATTTGCATTTGATACTGTTTAGGCTGGCTTCTTGCCTTGTGGTATATTTAATAACACCCACAGGTAGCATCCCATTCTCACGACAGCATTATGAGTTGTCAGGACAGGTATTATTATACACATTTTATAGATTGAGGACCCTGGGGCCCAGAGTAGTTACATGACTTGTCCAAAGTCACATATTACTAAGTGAGAGAGCCCTCTGTCACATTAGTGTCTCTCCACTATACCACATTGTCTTCCACAGAAGCTCAAACTAGATTAGGCACAGATCTCGATACACAAACACAAGTCTGCCAGAAGCATATCTTTATTCCACTACAATCAACCTACTTTATCTTCTAAGCTCTGGCTTTATGTTGGAAGGTGTTAGCAATGACTTCCATCATTTTGGTATTTCTCTACCTTTGAGGGTATATCTAAGTTTGGGTGGGATGCAGCATGGGTACACAGGTTAGTGCATATTATTGGAGATCCATTTATTCCTTAAGTCAGGTTTGAGGAGGCACCAACCAAGATGTCTACAGCTCCTTCTAGTCTTCCTGCTGATACTGATGTATCTGTGCCTCCTTCCTGTTCTCCTGGCCCATTTGTGTCCAGAAGCTCCCTGCTACTTTGGAGCCACTCCAGGGTCTGGGAAATTCCATGGGTGCCCACCACATAGCCATTCTTCTCCCTGGGCTCATTGTCTTCCTGAGGTAGAAGGGCAGGGTAGGAAGGAAGGACCCGTTTATGCCTTTGCTCTCTCGCTTTTCATCCATCTCTCCTCCTACCCCAGTAAAGTGTTTCTAGTCTTCCAAGAAAGCCCCACTCTCCTCAGATCTTTTCCTTATAAATCCTCTGGCTATATTCCAAATCCTCTCCAGCCCTCTGAGAGCTTTTATAATACAAAACACAACTCACAGAAGTTTTGTTGTTTCACTTTTTACCCTATCACAGCATTCCTCTACCTTAAGGCAGTGAGACAAGAGCCTGCAATCCAAAGCATGGAGGTGGGGATAGGGAACTACCAAGAGAAAAAAAAATTTTCTTGATCACATGTGTATCACATTTAACTTCATCAGGTCCTTGTCTGTATCAGTTTCCTAAAACTAACAGGAGAAGAAGCATTGACGGGAGTTCTTCTATTGGGGGAACTCGCAGATTAAGCCCCTTCCTGCTTGATTGGTCTTTTTTTTTTTAAGATTTTATTTATTTATTCATGAGAGACACAGAGAGAGAGAGGCAGAGACATAGGTAGAGGGAGAAGCAGGCTCCATCCAGGGAGCCCGATGTGGGACTCCATTCCATCCTGAGCCAAAGGCAGATGCTTAACAGCGGAGCCACCCAGGCATCCCTGATTGGTCCTTAAAGGTACATTTTCCCCTCCCACCTCAACCTGATGGTTCCACCGTTGATAACTTGACCCTACACTGTTGGTGATCAAGTTTTCACTTAAGAATTAGGAACCTGGGGGAGCCAGGGTGGCTCACTCGGTGAAGCAGGAGACTCTTAGGTTGGGCTCAGGTCATGATCTCTGGGTTGGGAGATGGAGCCCCGGTCTGGCTCTGGGCTTAGTGGAGAAGTCTGTGTGAAGATTCTCTCCCTCTGCCCCTTCCCCCACTTGTGTGTTTGTGCTCTCATGGGCTCTCTCTCTTGCTCTCTCTGGCTCTCTCTCTTCTCTCTTGCTCTCATTCTCACTATCAAATAAATAAAACTTTTTTAAAAATTGAGAACCTGTTTTTTTTTAGAGGAAGACTCACAGTTTCAAAAGCCTGTCAGTGGATGATTTACTAGTGTTCCAAATGCGGAAAAGGTGATTTGTTTCTCTGAAGGTTTTAGTGTTTATCACTTCCCCTGGCACACACCCTAGAGTAAATCTGGTCCCAGGGGGGACAGGTCATCGTATGCTAAGCACACCCACAGCGCTGAATAAGGAAGTCTTCTGACAGTGAAAGTAGAAGGATCACCTACTGCTGGTGAAAGCTGGAGAACTTAGACCAAATGAGGTGAAGAGATGCTGCATTAAAGCAAAACATCATTTAAAAAATTCTGTTTGGTATCAAATCCTGTGGGTGAAGTGGATTTTAAAATCATTTCATAGCACACTGGGCTTTCAAAAGATGTTTGTTTTAAAGAATACAGTTGGCTTGTGGTCAAAAAATGAAGTTCAGTTATGCACAGTAACAACTGTAGTATAATTAGCAGCCACAGAATACCAGGTGTCCAACCAAGCCTTTTCTACCCATTTAAGAGAGCCAAGCCCAGCAAAAAGGCCCTGCCTAGCCAAACCCAGTAGTTCAAAAGCTCAGCCTTTGTCATCAGGAAGGAATTAATTCAAAGAGCAAAGCCATGAATGGGCACAACCAGGCATTTTGTCATAAACACCCTATTGTTAATACATGTTGGGAGCTGAACTTTCTCACATTTGAAGGAGGCCTGCTTCAGAGGGAATTTAAATAAGCCAGGCTTAAGGTTGTTTTCTTTTCCTTTTTAGATTTCTGATGATATATCAATGGGATGTGCACAGTAGAAAGGTGCTGACCTTGGAGTCCAAAGGCTCCCTCCCTCAACTATCATTTGACCTAAGAATTACAGTGTTCCCAGTTCTGTGAACAGATCACCTTAGTGTCAAGGGAATGAAAGTGCAGAGAACAGACAAAACACAGAAGTGTTATAGGGAAGAAACATATTAAGAGACCTAACAATGCACTTCCTCATTATATGTAAGGAAACTATTTCCGAGATTCCTTGAGCTATAAAAAGCCAAGTGAATTTGCTTAAGTTAATAAATGTTATTTAATTATATAATGACTGTACTGCAGCAAAATGTTTTGTTTCCTCTCTTTTTATTGCTTCCTGTTAGTTATTGAGAGAAGAAATCCAATGTAACTTTTTTATACTCCACTAATGACAAGGCTACCTCATTTGTTTTGTTTGTGCTTCACAATACATGCGTATATGTGTATATCATCAAATTGAATAAGACGGCCACATTGTGTGGTTGCTACAAACACAGGTGTAAGGCTGAAGATTGATCCCAATTTTGCTGAGCAAGACCCCATTATAAAAGCCGTTTGCTATGCTTTAGAATTGGTCGTTGCATCCTGAGAGAAAAAGCAAAACATCAATTCTGAGAACAACTGAAAAATCTGAGGTATAAAGCTTGTTGCCCTCTCCTAACCCTGGGATGAGAATGAAGTTCTACTTTCAGCTAAGGTGACCCATTTCCCTTGGTCTGTCAGTGCTCCACATCCCAAAACAGTGTGGGCCCCCCCTAGGCTCAGCTGATGGAGTACGTGAGCCCTCTGTGCTTCTTTGCCACTAGTGACAGAGGACACATCAGTATAGTGTGACGCCACTGAGCAGGTAGTGTGATGGGGACCGTTCTGAGCACCTTCTCACTAGTCCTCTCTCTACGCTTTTCTAGGTGGGTGCTTATCCACCTTTCATACATGAGGAGACTGAGGAAAAGACAGTAAGTTATTAGGCTTAACCACGTGGAATTCCTGTTTTTGCAGGTCAGAAGGTCTAATATTGGCAAGTTTATGTGATTCAATCCACTACTTGCCCATTCTTATACAGTCAGCAGGGGGGATGCCAGAGTTTGAATTCTCAAGTACCTCAAAGTGATAGTTGCATAGCCATATTTCAGATGATAAACTGGGGCTCACGGCAGATGCATTTAAAAATAAATAAATAGTGCAATCAGTAGACTACTTCCTTTCTTCTGTGGTCTCTGGTTTCAACTACTGACTTTATTCACGTCACAATTTAAAAGTTGGCTCAGGTCAGACAGGAATGCCCTGCCTGTGGCTACGGTTCCTTCTGTGCAGCTGAAACCAGCCCATCAAACCAGCTCTCTCAGGCTGGCTGCCTCAAAATGTCTGTCTGGAAAGATCTCCCTTCCAGGATGACACAGAGCCACGCACCCCATCTCCCCAGCTGAACTCCCACCATTAGAGCCCCTGGGCTACAGCCACATGTCTTCCTCTCAGAGCCATTGTTAAAATTCCTCTGTGAACACCATCATCCTTTCCTGTTAACACACCAATGATTAGCTTTATCATCAGATTACTTGAACTCCAGGCTTGGATCAAGTGAATTTTGTTTGAGAGCTGATGGGTGAGGTCAGGAGCATGCCAGGGAGTCATGAGCTGTTAGATGTGGCAGTAGCTTTAGAAGCTGTAATGGCCAATCTCAGCATTTCACAGCTGAGGAAACATTCAGGTGCCAAAGCCTTGGCATCTTGATTTTGAGGGTGACCAACCACCCCAGTTTGCCTGGGCCTGGAGAATCTCCTGGCATGTGGGACTTTCGATGCCCAGACTGGGAGAGTCTAAGATGAACCAGGACTAGTGGGCTCTCTACTTCATTTGGAGCCTCAGTGCTCCTGCTGCTTCTTCTGCTTCTCTGGGCAGGTGAGACTTGAGCAGGGCCCTTGCAGCAGGGGCTTCAAAGCTGCTCGGATGGCTCAGAAATGCCCGGTGGGAAGATAACAGCAAACACAAATTTACATGGCACAATTTAACCAAGGTGAGCTGCCGGAGTGATGGGTGTCTAGACATGAACACGATGCCACAAGGAGCAGCCATGGGGGAAGGTTGTATCTGCCTCCTGACTGAACCCTGAGCCTCTTGGGGCCACAGCCTTTGGGAAAGCTGGTTCGATTGGGCCAGTCTGTGAAAATTAGGCTGAGGTCTGGTTTACTCACTATATAGAGATGAACTGCTGCCTAAGCCATGGCCGAGCAGTGCACAGAGTCTGCAAGGAGAGGGCTGCTCCTGTTTGTCCGCAGGGAGGACTGAATGCAGAAGTACTTGGGCAGGGAGAAGGGTCAGCAGGGGTGCCCCAGCACTTCCTTTTTCAGAATTTTTGTCATTCAGAGGTTTTGAATCCTGCAATAAGCAGTCATTCTTGGCTAACGTTGGACTTTTTTTCCCTCAAATGTCATGCACCTCGTTTTTAAACATTTCTTAGTTTTACTTCTCTTCCTGGTCTATTTTGTCCACCAGCTCTTGGTTGCTTGGCAGTTGTCTTCCCCACCAGACCTCCTGCTTGCTCGCTTGCTTGCTTTTTTTTTCTTAAGATTTCATTCCTTTATTCATGAGAGACAGAGAGAGGCAGAGACACAGGCCAAGGGAGAAGCAGGTTCCCTGAGGGGAGCTTGATGTGGGGTTCAATACCAGGACCCTGGGATCACACCCTGAGCCCAAGACAGACGCTCAACCACTGAGCCACCCGAGGGTCCCCAGGCCTCCTGCTTTCCAGCATCCAGGCTCTAGTTCATGTCCTAAATGTGGGGGTGAGTGGGTGTTGAATAGAGAAGGGATGGAAAGAGGGAGGCAAAGGAGGAACAATGCAGGATCCCAGTGAGGCAGGACAGTACAAGCTGTCTTTAATATCCCCTTGTCTGCATGCCCTCCTTGAAGCTCCGCCCCCAGCCCCTGCCCCCTACACACACCTACTGGGATCTAAATATCTCATGATCCTCCCTTGTTCTCGACCACTCCTGAAACGTCCTTCTTAGTGCCCAAATAACAGATTTATTGATCAAGTGAACTCATCACTTTTAATGGGAATTGAAGTCAGACATGAAGACCTTGAAAGTAGATCTTAACTGTGACCTGTACAGTTAATATTCCTTCTAGGTTGCCTTACCTCTTTGGTGAGCCTAATTCCAGTAGATGGATTTGAAATGGGGGGAGGAGGCGGACAGCATAGTGGAGGATTATTTTGGGAAGAGTTCTGTGGCAAGTGTTGCCAGATTTAGCAAAGAAAAATTCTGGATGCCTGGTTGAATTGGAACTGCACATAAACAATAGATTTTTTTTTTTTTTTAGTATAAGGATGTCCCTCCCTTGCAATATTTGTGATATACTAAAATTTACTCATCGTTTCTCTGAAATTCAGATTTAACTCAGTGTCCTATATTCTATCTGGCAACCCTGTGACCCATGATGTCTCCTAAATATGTAGCTGGTGCAGTAGGAGGCCGGGATTGCTACGGAGTTTGGAACACTTTCCAAATGTCTGGCAGAAAGGAACCAGTCCATCGGAGAGGGTATCACGGGGTGCAGTCAGGTGAACTCTCTGCTCTCAAGGCCAAGCCTGCTGATGCACGGGGGCATCTGAAGTAGGCCTGAACCAAAAACCCCTGGAGACTGGCCAGGGTGCCAGTGAAAAGGCAGTCTTCTGCTGGATCCTTCCCAGAAGATACAGTGTCTGGTTCCGGTGCTGACAACTAACCTGTCTGATGGCCATTGCACTAAAACATTATTTTTAGATCTGAGGAAGGAGTGGCAGGGTTTTAAAAATAAGGCACTAGATGTAGGGAGAGCTACATCCGAGAGGCTTAGTACTGACCTAAGGCCATGGGCCTGCTAGCATGAGACCTGGAAAAGATTAGTACTGGCAGCTTTCTACAAAAAAAAAATTGCCTAATACTGAGGCCCCACACTTTTCTTATGGATATCAGATAGTGATGCTGCTTCAGGAAAATTGCTTTTTACAACCTATAATAATCTTTTTTTTCCCCAACTAATAAAGAGAGTGTTTTGTTATCTGATTTTGGCTTCTGCACTAGATTTACCCTGTCTGCTCTTTCAGATCTCCCGTCAGGCCTTCTCCACCCTGCTCTGTGTTCTGGGAAGCTGACCCTTAGGGACACCCTCCTCCTCTGTCTTCTGGTTAGACATCAACAACAAGAGACAAGAGACATCAGCAAGAGACTGGACAGTGGGAGGACCAATACGTCACAAGAATAGTTTTAGTATGGTTGGTGTTTATGAAAATGCTCATGGTTTCAAGAACCTGACGCAAAGCACTTGAAATAGGAACAGCTGAATCCTTCTTTAACGTGATAAAATCTATGTCATCCCAAAGGCCTGCATTCTGCTTGAGAGAGAAACAGTAGGGGCAGCCCCACTAAAGTTAGGCATGATCTCTATCACCATTATTATCTAAAATTTACTGATGGTGTTACCAGTAACAATTAGACACGATAAAGATTTCAAGTATAGAAATGGAAAAGAAAAAAAAAACCTCACTCTTTGCAGGTGATATGATTACGCCCAAGAAATTCAAGTGACAAATTATTAGAAACACTGAGAAAATTTAGTAAAGTAGAAGGATGCAAAATTAATATATAGAAACCAATCAATGTAATATATACAAACAATATCTTATTAGAAGACAGAAAGATGAAGGACCTTATTTAAAGTAGCAACAAAGAAGAGAAAATATCTAGGAATAAGTTTAACAAGAAATATAAAAGCTCTATATGTAGAAAAGTTTAAAACAAAACCAAAGGGCCCCCCAAAAATTTGAACAAGTGGAAAGACATACCTGGATAGGAAAATTCTAAATAGTTAAAATGTCACTTTCTCTAACTTCATTTAAAATTTTAGCACAGGGGCGCCTAGGTGGCTCAGTTCGTTGAGTCTTGGAATCTTGATTTCGGCTCAGGTCATGATCTCAGGGTTGTAGGATCGAGTCCTGCTTCGGGCTCCATGCTCAGAGGGGAGTCTGCTTGAGATTCACTTCCTCTGCCCCTCCCCTGCTCACACACATTCTCCCTCTCGAATAAATAAGTAAATCTTAAAAAAATTTTTTTTTAACACAGTCCCCCAAAAATATCAACTTTTGTTCTTTTTTGAACTTGACAAAATAATCCTCAAATCTGTATTGGGAACAGGAGGAGAATAGCCAGGGAAGTTCTGAAAAAAAGAGAAATATGTTCTTCTGTGTGTGACAGAAGGTGGAATGGTTAACACCTACTAGATATTAAAATACATTAAAAAGCCTCAGTAATTAAAGCAGTTTCGACCTAGTCCATAACCGAACATACAGATGAGTGGAACAGATGAGAATATTCTGATATAGACCCAAAGAGATACAGGAATTAGTATGTGATAAAGGTGACATTGTAAATCGCCAGGGAAAAGAAACTATTCAATAAGTAACATTGGTATAACTGAATAGCCATCTGGAATAAAACTGGGTCCATACTTTACACTATTCAATAAAGTACATTACAAAGATATTATGTAAGTATTTAAAAGTAAAAAATTATAACTAAAATCACTAGAAGAGGGACACCTGGGTAGCTCAGTTGGTTAAGCATCTAGCTCTTGATTTCAACTCACGTCATGATCTCATCGTTGTGAGATCAAACCCTAGATAGGGCTCTGCACTGAATGTGGAGCCTGCTTAAAATTCTCTCTCTTTCCTTCTCCCCTTGCTTTCAAAGAAATAAATTAAAAAAAATCACTAGAAGAGGGCTGGCTCAGTTAGAAGAACATGTGACTCTTAATTACAGGTTTGTGAATTTGAGTCCCACGTTGGGTGTAGCGGTTGCTAAATATAAATAAACTTTAAAAAAAAGAATTTATAGTATCTAAATAATAATAATAATAAAATCACTCGAGGAAAACTATAGGAGAATTTCTTTATAACCTTGGAAGGTCTTTGTAAATGTGACTGAAAATCCAGAAGCCATTTAAAAATTGATAAATTTGATTACATAAAAAAAATTTCTTTCGAGAATAAGAAAAATCACCATAATTAAAGTTAAAAAATAAATGACAAACTAGGAAAAAGAATTTTCAACTCATATAACAAAGCACTAATATCCTTTGTATACAAAGCACTACGAAAATGAGAAAGACAAAAAGTTGACAACCCAAGAGAAAAATGGGCAATGGAAATGAATAAACAACCAAAGGGTTCTGGTACAGGTTCCATCAAGCAATACCAGTTGGGTGTTCTACAATTTAACTCCATTCTGACACTATTTACCAGGAGACAGACACCCTCAAATCCCATAGGTTTAAGGATTCAGTCCTATAAGACTGCCAGCCCTCTACTTCAGATTCCAAAAGCAAGTCCACGTTGTCACCTGTGCTTCTGAAGATGAGTTATAAATCAGAGGTTCCAACAACCTTCTTCTTGGGTTTGACTAATTTGCTAGAGCAACCCACAGAACTCAAACATTTTACTTCCTAGATTATCCATTTATTATAAAAGGATAGAACTCAGGAGTAGCCAGATGGAAGAGATGCATAAGGCAAGGTATAAAGAAAGTCATGGAGTTTCCATACTCTCTGAGAGCTCTATCTTCCCAGAATCTCCACATGTTCACCAACCCGGAAGCTCTCTGAACCCCTTCCTTTAAGGCTTTTTTTTTTTTTTTTTTTTTTTTTTTTATGGAGGCTTCATTACATGGGCACGGTTGATTAGATTATATTGGCCGCTAGTGACTGAATGCAATGTCCAGTTCCTCTCCCTCCCAGGAGGTCAGGGGGTTGTGACTGAAATTTCCAAGCCTCTAATCGTAAGGTTGGCTCCCCTGGCAACCAACTCCCATCTTTGCGTGCCTTCCAAAAGTCACCTCGTTAACATAACAAAAGATATCTCTATTGTGACTCATCACTTAGGAAATTCCAAGAATTGTAGGAGCTCTGCCAGAAACTTATGAGGACCAAATCCATATTTCTTATTATAAATCACAAAGTCACAACCCACAGAAAAGTTCATAAATATATGAAGAGATATTCAACTTCACTCATAAGACAAATGCAAATTAAAACTGTGTTGATATATCATTTTTCATATATGAGATTTTCAAACATTTAAAAGTTTCATTATCTTTGTGGAATTGTGAATTGATATAACTCCTTGGAGGTCAGTTTGGCAAAATCCATCAATCTTACAAATGCACATATCCTTTGAACCAACAATTCCTTGTAATCAAATATATGCTATGAATATGTTTGACACATAAAATGACCAAGGTATAAGGTTATTCATTGTAGCATTACTTGTAATAGCAAAATTGGAAACAACTCAATGTCCATCAATATGAAACTGGTTAAGTAACTCATAATGCATTCTGTATAATGGAATATTATGCAGCCATAAAAAGATAGAAATACATAAAAAAGAAAGAAAGGAAAATGATAATCCAAGAAACCAGTAACAGTGGATCTGGAAGAGATCTAATGAATGGGAGATAGAGAAGGGAGAGAAACCTTCACTTTTCATATTTTTTAAATATTTGTATCATGTTCATACATTACCTATTCAAATATTGAATATTGTAGAAGTGCTTGTGGAAAAAATCAAATACAGAAATGCCTAAGGTAGGAGTTGAATGTTCCCCTACCCCTATACCTACACTCAGAGAAAATCAATGCCAACAGACAGCTACTGACCTGAAAATATTTCATCATTGAGAAGGCGATAGGAAAAAGAGAGAGAGAGAGAGAGAGAGAGAGAGAGAGAGAGAGAGAAGGAGATAGGATACTTTTAAAAAAAATCATGTAGTAGCCGAAGACAACACTATTTTCTGAGTCTCTGAAATGTCGTGGCACTGCCAAATCCACTTAGAACAAAGATAAGCAGTTGAAATAAATATTGACCTCCTTCTGCACACTCACCATAAGCCACTGGCTTACATAGCACATCCAATGTGTAAGTTCGGGTATATATAAAATTAGAACTGGAAAATAATTCTGAATTAGGTAGCAATGTAAAAGTGAATGGTAGAGGCCATTAGCTCTAATGGGCTAAGTATTATGTGGATGTGAAATTAAGACATTAACATTTCAGCAAATGAAAATGTTTATGTATTCTGAAAATTCTTGGCAATAGAACTACTGAATTCAGCCAGCAAAGGCTTCTAAATTACAAACATAAAAGAGTTTCAAAGAACACTAAAAATTATTCCTAATTTTCCACTGCTATTATTAGAAATTATTAGAAATATTTTCTAACTGGAATCTGACATTCCACTAGTGCAATGAAGCAAATATCACATTACGAAGAGCTCCTCAAGATCATGTTCCTTTGACTCAGAAAATTCCTTGATGAGTAGTAAATGATTGTTATAAATATCTATGAAAGAACCTATATAGCCTCCCCATTTCAAAATAAATATCAGGGTCTCTAGCAAACCAGCAGTTGATATTTTTAATAACATGTGCCTCATATAACACAACAAAACAGTGTTTATACAATACACTTTTACACTACTTTTATAAGAAGAGGGGAGTTGATGTTGAAAGAAACTTTAGAAATCAACAAGTCCATTCATACATTCATTTAACAAATACTTATCAAATGTACCCGTGTATCAGACAAAGTAAAAAGCAATAGGATAAAAATATGAATAGCATGGTTCTGCCCTTGAGAAACTTGCCTAACCTAACTCCTTTATTTTTATTTTGAAGAATCACTAGGTCTCTCGAGTTCAGACCAGTAATTTTTTTGATTATGCCAAACATCAAGCATTTATGAAAATAACGAAATCTAAAAGAAAGGCAATTGCCCATTATTACTTCAATGCTTCTCACATAATAATTTTTGGGTTTTGGATTATCATTTCAGAGGCTCTAACTGCTCTTCATCTTCCCAAGTAACTTTGTATACATTATGACAGCTTCACAAAACTTTCATTTCACAGATGAGGAAATTGATGTCAGTGAAATTAATCAACCTTCCCTACATCACAGGGCTAGTGAGTGAACCCAGACCTGTCTGTCTCTAGTGCTTATATTCTTTCCACCATAATACCCAGCAGGTTCGTCAAAATGTCAGCTTTAGAAATTGTAATTAGTATTAATACCTTAAGAGTACCTGATTATCATTTTGATTGTTAAAATTCTGCTGCTGCACAGAGAATTTCTTAGAGAAAAGCACATTGTAACTATACACAATGTATTTCTGAGCTCCTTAATGACAGTTCAAGAAAACCATGAAATGACATTGGATAACTATTCATTTTGGTTATTACAATACTCTACATTAAAATGATCAATGTATAAATGAGGTTAGTGGGTTTTTTCCAACATCTATTCCTTTACCTTTTTATCCTCAAACCTTCCAACAGTCTGATCTTTTGTACATTTGAATTGCTTTGCTCTATGTCTTTTGAATATCCATATCAAGTCACTATATTTTTTAAGTTACTATCATATTTGTACATTATATTATTATTACATTCTTTAAAAAGATACCCGATTTTTTTTTCTTTAGCCACATTGATGTGACTCTCCTCCTAAAACACATACTCCTCTACTTTTAAGCCTTCCAAGGAGCAAGACATTCACTTTATAGTGAATTATTGATGCATAGCTCACTCAGAGCAGGGTTTGGATTTTTGCAATCATGAAGATGATCTATAGTAAAAGAGATAATGTGAGTACAGTCCTGTGATTGAATCTGCCACTGATTGTCAGTTAGTTTTGAAGACCTTAGACCTTGGAATCAGACCATAAAATCTGAATCTCATTCCGTAGAGTCATATTCTTCAAATTCATCCGTGAGCAACTAGCAATCACATACAAGTTTCTAGGGGCCCTTGTAATTTATTTATTTTTTTAATGCATTTATAGATTTGGATCACTAGGAGAAGGTTAGTAAGCAGCAATTAAGAAAGAAAAGGAAAAATGTGGAAATCTTAAATTGAATTTCAACATAAAAACTATAGTACAGTGTATATAGCTTTATTATACCCCAATAGCATGGAATTATGCTATGCCCTTCAAAGTATGCCATACACTTAAATGAAGTCCATGGCAAAAATTATGGTACATAAAAAAAAATTATGGTACAGATCATAGTCCCTACGTTATTGAAGTATTCACAAATACTTAATTTATTGTGAATAAATTATTGCAAATAATGATTGGGTGGTATCTTGGGACCTAGGTTGGCCCAATGAAACGTAAAGGTTTTGGAATGAGCTAAACCTAGGATTTCATAGTAGTAGGTGCCCAATAAACTCAGGTCTCACATGGGATACTTCACAGAGTACATGTAATGATTTTTTATTAAATTGAATTGATTAAAAGGAAATTAAGTGTTGGTGTTATATGACCTTCCTCATGGAATGGACAACTGAAATTGAAAGGACATATTTTCTGCTGACAATACAATACTTACTTCCCCAGAACACTAAAACAGATCAACTTTAGCAAGCAATGTCTCCATAGTGTTCCTTTATGGAGAAGTTTATATTATACGCAGAAACTTCCTCTATCTTATAAATAAGTATTGTCACAAAATATCTATTCAGTGTTTAGGTCTTTGTTGTTATCATTGTTAATAAATCTTCAATGACCTTGTCAGGATAGTTAATAGAAAATTTTAACCAATTCAGTTTAAATTGTTTATGGTATCAACTAGGGTTTCTAGGAGAGAGGAATCAGGGTGCCTGGGTGGTTCAGTCAGTTAAGTGTTTGCCTTTGACTCAGGTCATGATCTCAGGGTCCTGAGATCAAGCCCTGTGTCATGCCTCCTGCTCAGCAGGGAGTCTATTTCTGCCTTTGGCCCTCCTCCCACTCGTGTTCTCTCTCTCTCACTGTCTGAAATAAATAAATAAAACCCTAAAAAAAAAAAAAACAAAAAGAGAGGAGTCGAGGAGGTTAAACAAAGAGGTAATAATTGTTGCTTCTCAACAGAGTTCAGGAAGCATGAGTAAGTAGGTCCATCAATCCATGGAGCATGGAAGAAGTTCTGAAATATCAGTAGAAGGTAAAAGCTTAATATTTTGTAGTTTATTTACAAACTCAAATTTGCATTAATACACATATTTTATATTTTCTGGAATTTTACTGTCATTTAAATCAATAGTTAATGATATTTCCTTCCCATAATTCCTCTTTGATTATCTAACAGCAAAGTTTCTTTATTTTTATTTTATTTTATTTTCTTAGGGGGAGGGGGAAGGGGCAGAAGGAGAGGGAGAGAATCTTAAGCAGGCTCCACACCCAGCATGGAGCCAACGGAGGGGTGGGGGCTCAATCTCAGAACCTCGAGATCCTGACCTGAGCCAAAATCAAGAGTTGGACATTTAATGGACTGAGCCACCCTGGCACCCCTAATGGCAAAATTTATAACAATGATGCATAGTGTAGGGTTGTATCCCTTCCTCTCAGTCAATGTATAGGAAACATTATATTTTACATTAAAACTGCTGTGCCAGGAAAAGATAATCAACATCTTTAGTCATAAGAGGAATTAAAATTAAATGCAAATTAAAACCACAATCACACAAATGACTATACCAAGTAATCTTAGCAAGAATGTGGAGACACTGGAACTCTAATAGATTGGGGAGGAGCAGAGGGAGAGGGATAGAGAGAGTCTCAAGCAGACACTCCACAGAGTGGGGAGACTGACTGGGGGCTTGACTCCACACCCTGAGATCATGACTGGAGCTGAGATCAAGAGATGGATAATTAATGGACTGAGCCACCCAGGTGCCCCTAGCAGATTCTTGAAAAGTTAAAACATACTCCTACCATATGACCCAACCATTCTACTCCTCGGTATTTACCCAACAGAAATGAAATGTATATTCATGCAAAGACTTGTATGTGAATGACCAGCAGCTTTATTCATAGCTTAAAAATGGAAACAACCCAGTGTCTATCAATTTGTGAATGAATAAACAAATAGTGCCACAACCATACAGTAAATACTACTCAACAATAAAAAACGAGCAGCCCAGGTGGCTCAGTGATTTAGTGCCGCCTTCAGCCCAGGGCCTGATCCTGGAGACCCAGGACCGGGTCCCACATCAGGCTCCCTGAAGGGAGCCTGTTTCTCCCTCTGCCTGTGTCTTTGCCTCTCTCTCTGTCTCTGTCTCTCTGTCTCTCATGAAAAAATAAACAAAATCTTAAAAAATAAATAAATAAAAGGAAACATCACACTATTAAAAAAACAATTAAAAGCAATTAACTATTAATAAATGCAAAAACATATGTATTGAATCTCAACTATGTGCAGTGAAAGAAGCCAGATTTAAAGAATACAAATTGTATGATTTCCATTTACAGTATTCTAGAACATGCAAACTAATCCATAGTTCCAGAAAGTAGATCAGTGGTTTCCTGGGGATGGAATAGGGGACAGGGAGAAGCGGGCAAACTCTGGGAGTGATGGATATAGTTTTCTTGATTGTGTTGATGGATTCACACATAAACATCAAAACTTATTAAAAAATTATTGTGTGTCAACTATACATAAAGTGGTTTTATTTTTTTAAGATTTATTTATTTCACTGAGAGAGTATGAGTGGGGGGAGGGGCCGAGGGAAAATATCTCAAGCGGACTCCCCACTGAGCTCAGAGCCTGACTCACTGCTCAATCCCACCACCCATGAGATCACCACCTTATCCAAAAGGAAGATTCAGTTGCTCTACTGACTAAGTCACCCAGATGCCCCCTCATGCTGTTTTTTTTTTGGGGGGGGGGAAGCAGTGTGCCGATTTTTCATAAAAATAAAGAGACAAGGGATCCCCGGGTGGCGCAGCGGTTTGGCGCCTGCCTTTGGCCCAGGGCGCGATCCTGGAGACCCGGGATCGAATCCCACGTCGGGCTCCCTGCATGGAGCCTGCTTCTCCCTCTGCCTGTGTCTCTGCCTCTCTGTCTCTCTCTGTGTGACTATCATGAATAAATAAATAAAATCTTAAAAAAAAAAAAAAAAGAGAAACAACCCTGCCATTAGGTTGGCTAGATCCACTGCCTCTTTCTGCAGCATGCACCACTTCCTGGCTGTGAGCAATGGTGATGTTTAATTACTGGACCTCAAGGGTCTTGAGGATAGAATCCATGTTTAATTCATCTGGGTCGTCCCCTCAAACCCCCAACATGGTGACCCTCATCAACTGTTATTTTTTATTTTTTATTTTATTTATATTTATTTATTTTTAAGATTTTATTATTTATTCATGAGAATACACAGAGAGGAGACAGAGAGAGAGGCAGAGGCACAGGAGGAGGGAGAAGCAGGCTCCATGCAGGGAGCCCAAGGTGGGACTGGATCCGGGGTCTCCAGGGTCACTCCCTGGGATGAAGGCAGGCGCTAAACTGCTGAGCCACCTGGGCTGCCCAACTGTTATTTTTTAAATGAGTAAATTGCCTGGATACTTTTTAGCAAAACATTTCAGAAAACAGTTCTACCCAAATCCCCTCATTAACCCTTGTTTTTTGTTTGTTTGTTGACATCTAAGGGAACCAGCAAATCTCTGTGCTTAAGGACTATAGTGCAAAAACAAAAACAAAAACAAAAAAGGACTATAGTGCCAAAGCGACCTACTCAGTTGCTTACTAATTGCTTGGCCATAGATTAAAAAAATAGCTATCTGCTTCCAGGCCTCCATGTCCTCATTTTTAGTGGAGTTAATAATATACCTATGTCATTGGTTTTCTGAGAGGATTAAATAAAACGATCCATGTAAAGTGCATGGCCCATAGTCAAAACCCTTATTTTATTTTATTTTATTTTATTTATTTTATTTTATTTTATTTTTTTTATTAAGATTTTATTTATTTATTTGAGACAGAGATAGAGAGAGAACAAGCAGGGGAAGGGAAGGAAGGAAAGAGAGAAGCAGGCTCTCCACTGAATTGGAAGCTTGATGTGAGACTGGATCCTAGGACACGAAGATCATGACCTGAGCCAAAGTCAGACACTTAATCAACTACCCAGACACCCCTCAAAACTTAATTTTTAAGAGGCAAGTGAATTCATACATTTACCATCACAAACTTCTTAAAATTTATGAACCCCAGAGACTGAAATATTTTCTCTCTCTTTAGGAGAAGGAAATGTGATGAACAGATACCTAAACCTTACCAGGAAAGATAGCTTTCAACTGGCAGCAAAGTTACCTGCATGTTAAGCTTTTTAGAAGCACACAACCAGAGGAATTTAATTTATTGGAAGAAGTGCAAGGCTTATAATAGTTTATAGTCTTTAAGTCTTTTTTAGTTTTTTTTTAAGATTTTATTTATTTATTCATGAGACACAGAGAGAGAGAGAGAGAGAAAGACAGAGAGAGAGAGGCAGAGACACAGGCAGAGCCCATGTGGGACTTGATCCCAGGACCCCAGGATCACGCCCTGAGCCAAAGGCAGATGCTCAACCCCTGAGCCACCCAGGCGTCCCATTTTTAAGATTTTATTTGTTTATAGTCTTGTCAGTACATTTTATAAAAGGCTCCTAGACCTTTTCATTGAAATAGAAAAATAAAAACCCTACCATTAGGTAGAAAGGCCAAAGTTGCAAACGGTCCATTTAGTTTTTTCTTGCCCTTCACTTTGAGGTTCTTCTACATGTAGAAATTCTGTTCTCTTACTTGTTTGCAAGTTTTCTCTCTAGTGAAAAATACTCTATCATTCTGTCCACGGGGAATTAATTAAACAGAATGTGGAAAAATGTAATCTCCATGGAGCCTTGCTGTCAGTAGTCTCAGTAAATATAGCACAGCCAAGGGACTCTACAGAGACCTGACCTAGAGTGGACTGAGCCTGGCTTTAGAATCGGCCAGCTTCAGAAAATAATTTGTTGAGCTTTGAGCAACTCAAAGACTCAACAACTCAGCAACTCAACATCATCGTTTTGTAGCCCTCTGATTTATATTATTGGACCTACTCCTGTCTCCATGATTTGTAGGGAATATTTTTTAAATACATGAAATAATTATAACATTAATAAACTGAGTTATTAATCTCCTCCAAAAATAAGTTGCTGGCATGTAAATAAAATTTACAACTGACCTTTAGGGCTAGGTCAGTACTAAATTTGCCTTTCAAAGTCCTAGTCAATTTGTTGCATGGGAAGAAAGTAATGCCAGGATCAGGAAATATTACTCCACTCCTGGCTCTGCCAATAGCTAGCTCTGTGATCACTGGTAAACCACTTGACCCCTCAGGTTCCTCAAATGTAAAAGTAGAGAATCGGGCTAGATTATTGAGGAAAAACACCTTGTGTGTGCCACTACTCCAGCCATTCTGTGTCTGTGGTAGACGTTATTAATCAATCACTGAAAGTTTTAAACCAAACTGGGAAGGTGCTTCTGAATTCTCAACAAAGCATCATAGAGTTGGCAATCAAAGTAAAACTTACTTGCCGTCTTTGGGCCAGAAGATCTTTAAAGGTTCTTTTAACTCCAATATTTGGCTCAAAGGCCAAAATGAAAATCTGTGAAATAGCAAATGCCAAAGGACAAATACCTTGGCAAATCTTACTTCTCTTTTGCACAGTCCAGTCTGAGAGTGTTAAAGACTTTGTCTGAAAGTCCCATCCATGAGGATACTTTGTTCTTCCATGATTGTATTCAGCTTTTTGTTTGTCCAAAATGAAAAGTTTTGTTTTTCCCCCCTAATTCTAAAAATGCTTACTGTAAATATTTGAACAGTGCAGAAAAATACAAAATAAAAGGAAAAGTTATCTGATATCTGACACCCCTTATTAATATTTGGTAACTGGCCTTGCAGACATAGCTCTAGGTATAAGTGTTTTTATGTAGTCTATTTTTTTTATATGGCAAAGTTATGTATGGGCAAATTTGAGTATCACTCCAAAGCTGTGGTTTAGTCTCTACTCAATGTACTCAAAATTCCATCTTTGTCTGGGGGCTCTGATTCTGCTGAATGAAACTTTGCAAATATAGCAATAGATTGAAAGAGCAAAGGATCTTTAGACCCTTACCACATCCGTACTTAAAGATGTGGTCAAATTCTCCAGGCTCCACTCTAGTAAATACAGAATGGAAAGATTTACAAAGCCTGTGGTTAAAATTCAATTTGAAAATGAAATGGACCCAGTGACTTGAGAGAAAAGCAAGTGTTCCTCCATTTCCTCATGTCTCACCCCCACTTTTTTTACTCAATATTATAGAAGTAATATATGTTTATTTAGGAAAATACAGACAGGCAAAAATGAGAAAAATAAAATCATAAGTAATCTAACTAATCAGAGTAATTATGATTGGGGCACTCGGACACCTCAATTGGTTAAGCATCTGCCTTCTGCTCTGGTCCCAGAAGCTCCCAAGGTCCCAGGATGGAGCCCATGTTGGCCCTGAGCCTGCTCCTCCCTCCCCTTGCCCCTCTCATCCAATCATGCTCTCTATCTCTTAAATAAATAAATAAATAAATAAATAAATAAATAAATAAATAAATAAAATCTTTTAAAAAAAGAATGATTATCATTTTGGAGCATATGTTCAGTTTTTCTATGCATATATATTTATTTTTTTTTTTTTAATTTTTTTTTATTTATTTATGATAGTCACACACAGAGAGAGAGAGAGAGAGAGGCAGAGACACAGGCAGAGGGAGAAGCAGGCTCCGTGCACCGGGAGCCCGACGTGGGACTCGATCCCGGGTCTCCAGGATCGCGCCCTGGGCCAAAGGCAGGCGCCAAACCGCTGCGCCACCCAGGGATCCCTGCATATATATTTATATAAGCATCAACACACATTTCAAAAGTACTCTTTAAAAGTCTGGGTTTTTCTCTTCACTCAGGGCACTGCAGTTTCTGCAGAGCATTGTTTCTATTATCAGCAGGAAACTATACAAGTTAAAACTGGCTTTGGAGATAGTTCTCTGTATCAGTAGTTTGCATAGTGAGGTATGCACACCAAGGAACCAAGGTTATGGGTGTGTTTTGAAGTTAATACACCTATTATTTAGAACACTGCTATACAGGAGTTCAGTTTATCCACTGGGCATGCTGCTCCCAAAGTTCAAATTCCCTCAGCAGATATTCAGCAAGTCTCTTACATAACTGGTATAAATGAAATCATGTCAGAGCCAGAATTTCTATATGCATTTATATCTCCATTTATTTAATTGATGAAATGTCTGTGTTTCTTACGTGTATTCTGGTAAGAATATCTCATCATCTACCATCATCTATCTAATGGTATGATACTGATACACGCTGTGAGAAGGTGACATACTTTGGATGTAGCAACAAGTATACATTATAGGAAAAATACCTTCCTCACTCACAGGGAAATCAATTTGCTTCTAAGGGTTTGAGACTCTATTAAATTGCTAAATACCATCCCTATATGTGCTTCCAATAATTGTTAACAAACAAAAAGCAGCCAGGAAAAACTTTGCCTTTGATATTTAATATATGCTATTTCGTTATCTATTGCTGCAAAACAAGCCACCCCCAAAATTTAGTGGCTGAAAACAATTGACCATAGTCTCTTACAATTCTTTGGGCTGATTAGGCACAGCCAGGCAGTCTTCTCTAGGTCTTGCTTGGAGTCTCTCGATGATGTCAGATGGCAGCTGGGGCTGGAGTTAGGGGGACTTGGCTAAGTGGGCCGGAAGTTTCCTAGACCGTTTCTTCACTCACATATCTGGTGCTTTGGTTCACATAGGCTCCCTCTCCACCTGGAGTCTCATCCCTCAGGGTTTTCTCTGTGGCCTCTCTTCCCATGAGGATAGACTTTCTCCATGAATGCTGACTTCTAAGTATAAAATTAAAAGCTTTCAGGACTTTTTAAGGCTTAGGCAGAGTCCTGGCTTAGTATCAGATTCAGCCTCTTTCTACAAGTTAAAGCAACTCAGGGCCAGCTTTGATTCAATGTGGGGGGACTATAGAAGCACATCAATATGAGGAGGGGGTGGTTCATTGGGCACCATTTTCGGAAACTAGTTACCCAATATTTTCCAACTGTTAGTTAGACAAATTTAGAATTTCCACTATAGGGGATCCCTGGGTGGCTCAGCGGTTTAGCGTCTGCCTTCAGCCAGGGCGTGATCCTGGAGTCCTGGGATCCGGTCCCATGTCCGGCTCCCTGCATGGAGCCTGCTTCTCCCTCTGTCTCTGTCCCCCCCCCCCCCCGGGGCTGTCTCTCATGAATAAATAAATAAAATCTTAAAAAAAAATTGTACTCCATGTTTGAGCCAGATAGTATCCACTATGTTATAGTAGAAATTATTTTTTTAAGATTTTATTTATTTATTCATGAGAGACACACACACAGAGAGAGAGAGAGAGAGAGAGAGAGAGAGAGAGAGAGAGGCAGAGACACAGGCAAAGAGAGGAGAAGCAGGCTCCCCGTAGGGAACCAAAGGCAGAGGCTCAACCACTGAGCCACCCCCCAGGCGTCCCAAACATGGAGTACAATTAAAAAGAAAGTCAAAAAGAAGGGGGAAGAAGCCTCAAAGTGATGAAGGATTTTGAAGCAGTAGATCTCTTGCAATCTCTCTTGAAAAGGCTTTCATAGCCTTGCAAACTTGGCAGATTAGATCACAGAGAAGAAGGTGAAATAAATGGGTCATTGCATCACCATTATCCAAACTTTGTGTACTCAGAAAACTTAATTGATGTTTATTTTTTACAATAACTCTAGAACAAAGTATTATAATTCTGAAATATTTGAAGCATATAGAAAGTGTTGTCTTTCCAAAGACAGCAAAGAATTCAGACATCAATGGAAATGTGCAATGTAGTAGAATATGAAACAAATTGGGGGCAGGCAGTAAAGATTCCCATGGCACCAGGACACAAGAGGAAAACCAGCATCCTCTTTCTGTTCCTCTGGAGCTTCTCAAAGTGTCTGTGCCCCCCACAGCACAATAGTCTAGAAGGCAAAGAAGGGCCCAGGTTCTCACATGGAGATGTCATTTCAGCGTCTACAAAGACTGGGAACTTCTTTGACACAGATAGTCTGAGACTGGAGTTCCCTTTCCTGGTGTGGAACCACCCCTTAACATCAAGCAGCTTTTCATTAATGTTTATTTTTCTTTAACATGTTTAGACTGTTATCATATTATTCTCCTCCCTTTGAAAATATGTACTCTGGAGGTGCCTAAAATAATACATTCCTAGCAATTGCAGTTTTTAAAAATAAAGGTTATTTCATTCATTAAACTCAATGGAAATTTGTTGCTTAACAGGAAATACCAAACACTTTATAAACTCCTTGAGGGCAGCAACTGTGCCATATACGACTTTGATATCTCCTACCTCCTGGGTTCATGGTCCACTTTCTCCCAAGTAGTAGTTCTAATAAGTAACTGGAATTGTTAAACAATATACTCTTGTGCCCTTCTTTGACGCAGAAATGTCTTTTCATTATGTCTCTGCATGTCTCATGTCAGGTTCATTGTAAATAATTACTCCTAAGCTTGTTTTTGGTGTGCAGATCATTTTGCAGGCTCTTCAAATAACAGCTGAAAAGGTTTAATTCAAGTTGAAGAAGTTTGCTTTAATTACAAGCAATTAATTTAGGCTTCACTTACCTCAAGGAATATTTGATCATATAAATTTACAGATAATCCTGGGAGTGTCAAATTACGCAACCAACAGAAGGTAAGTTCTTTGCAGTTTTTTGGGCGTTGATCTGCAATAGTCAGGCTTGGTTTTGTTGTTGTTGTTCCCGTCAGGTTTTTGTTTTTTTTTTTTAATTTTATTTATTTATGATAGTCACAGAGAGAGAGAGAGAGAGAGAGAGGCTGAGACACAGGCAGAGGGAGAAGCAGGCTCCATGCACCGGGAGCCCGACGTGGGATTCGATCCTGGGTCTCCAGGATCGCGCCCTGGGCCAAAGGCAGGCGCCAAACTGCTGTGCCACCCAGGGATCCCCCCCCGTCAGGTTTTTGAATGAAATAGTAGAACTTCTGCCAACACAGTCTACTTCACCTGACTTTGCATAATTCCAAAAAACTGGAAACTAAAAACAGGCATTATTTTAGAGAGTTAGATTGTTAATGCCCAAAAGAAAAACCATCTATCCCTTCTCTCTTAAATCGTAGAAGATATCACAACATTCCTGTTTTCAAGTACTTGAAGTTTTTTGTGGACGATTAATTTTTAGATAATCTCTTTTAATGTAAAACGTAATACATATTCATTGTAGACTTTACATATACGTAAAGTAACGCGGAAGATCAAAATCATTCGTGACGTTACAACTCCTACTTTGGTGAACAACTTTCCATTTCTTTTCCTAGACACATAGTTTCCGCAAGACGGGTCCATACTACACAAACGATTTTGTAACTTGGGTCGTCTTTATTTTCACTCCTAAAATCCAAAGCTGGGTCCGCGACGCTCTTGGCGGGGGCGGGGGCGGGGTGGGGTGGGGGTGGAGATCTCTTGCTGGGCAGTGCTGACCACTCTCCCACCCAGAGGGCCCTCCCCGCCTGCGCGCGGCCCCCCGGGGCCGGGCCGGAGGGCAGCGCGTGGGAGCGCGCGGAGGGCGTTCAGGGTCACCGCGAGCACGAGCTCCCCGCGCGGCCCGCCCGCTTCGCCCCGGGGTGGGGGGGGGCGGAGGGCGAGAGGGCGGCTCGCGCGGCGCAGGGCCCGGGGCCAACCTTCAGCCCGGCCGCAGGGCTGGCGCCGCTCTCGGGCGCGCGGGGAGATAAGGCGGGGCAGGGTTCCGCGGCCGCGCGGCTCGGGGGCGCAGCCCGGTAGCGGCGCCCCGGCCGGGTCGGCAGGCGTGTTGGCTCCAACTGTTCAAACTGTTTCAAAGCGGCCGAACCCGAGCGACCTTCGGCCAACAGCTCTTAATCTCGCGGCCCGGGAGCGTAGGTTTTATTTGCGGGGCGGAGGGGGGGAATGGGGAGCTCCCGCCCCCCCGCCCGCGGCCGCGGCCGCCCAGGGGGACCCCCGCCCGCGGCCAGCGAGCCTCTTGCGTCAGCCGGGCGGGGCGGGGGCGGGGCGGGGGCGGGGCGGGGATTTTCGGAAGCTCGGCCCGCGCCGCCGGCCGGGGAAGGAAGGGCCCCGGCTCTTGCCCCGCCCTCGGGGCGGGGGCGGAGCGGGGCGGCAGCCGGGCTGGCCACTCGGGCCGCGTCGCGGAGCAGCGAGCGCCGGGGAGCCCGGAGCAGCGCCGCCGTCGGGGAGCGCCGGAGCACGGGGCCCCGCTCACCATGATGGACCTGGAGCTGCCGCCGCCCGGACTGCCGTCGCAGCAGGTGCTGCCCCGACCCGGGAGCCCAGGCGGTGCCCGACGGGGCACAGGGGCGCGGGGAGCCGGCGCCTCCCGTCCACGGCCCGAGGCTGAGCCGCTGCGCCTGCGCCGGGCCCGGAGGGGGGGGCGGCAACCCGAGGGGCCGCCAGCACCCCGGGGGCAGCGGGGGCAGCGGGGGCAGCGGGGGCAGCGGGGGCGCGGCCCCGAGGGCGCGGGGGAGGCTAGAGGCCGCGTCTGCGCGCGTGGGGGAGGGGGCCTGTGCCGCCGCGCCGCCCGCCCCGGCAGCTGCGCCCCCGGGAGCCCCGGCCGCCCCCCCGGGGCGTGAGCGGGCAGGGGCGGGGGCGGTCCGAGCCGGCGCGGCCCGGCCCTTCCGGGGCTGCGCTGCTCCTCCGCTCGGAGCCGGAGAAATGTGCCTAGTCACGGGGCCGCTCTCGGGGGAGGTGAGGCCCCCTCCGGCCCGGGCCCCGGAGCCCCCGCCCGGCCGCCGCCGCCGTCCAGGGGCGCTGCTGTGCGGGGCCCGCAGCGGGAGGCGGGCGGGAGCGCGCGGCGCCCGCGCGGGGGAGGGAGCAGGGCGCTGGGCGCAGGGCGCGCGGCGGTGCCCCGACGTGCGGCGGCCGGAGCGGGCGGCGCTCGCTCCTCCGCGGGCTGGGGCCCGGCCGCGCCCCGGCTAATCGGCCCCGCGGAGCGTTCGGGGGGCGCGCGGCTGCTGCGTGGGCGCGGCCTGGGCGTCCGCGGCCGGTCGGCCGTCGCGGCGGCCCTCGGGGGGCCCTGTGCCGCTGCCCGGCCTGCGCCCCCGCCGCGCCGGGTCACGGGCCGGGCCGGGCCGGGCCGCGCGGCTGCTGTTGCGCAACTGCTGTTTTCCCCTGGGCGCTTTGTCTTGGGCTCCAGCGTTCCAGCACCGCGGCTCCAAAATGTGTGAGGCCCGGTGTTCTGCCCTGCGCTGTCAAGGGTAAGGCTTTGGAGCGCACACGAGCGTTTCCGTGGATTTTCCGGCCGTCCTGGGATATTGGTCTCGTGGACGCGTGGTACAGGTTTTCGTCTCCGTTTGCTTGAGAACTTGTCTCGAGGTCCTAGCACGTTGCTTGCTTTTTTTTTTTTTTTGGCTATAGGGCAGAGGGAGGGACGCTTGTGTTGCATAATGTTTTGCTAACGAGTTTTGTAAATTGTCATAAAAGTGAGAGCAAGTTTCTGTTCCTACTTTGTAGGGACTTTTCAAAGAACTGTTTACTTACCTTTCTGGGTTTTTTGTTTGTTTTTGTTTTGTTTGGGTAATGGAGTTCTTAGGGAAAATTCGGTTTAAGGGAATGTGTAACGTAACAGGTACAGTTGGGAGCGCATGTGTATACTCTTAAATGTGAAGTTTCAGGCTAATCTTGAAAATTTAATAAAGTAAGGCTTTAAGTTGATGATTTTTTGATTGTGCTGGGTTTTTTTTGTTTTTGGGTGGTTTTTTTTTGGTGGTTTTTTTTTTGGGGTTTTTTTTTTTTTTTTTGGTCATTTAAAGCTGTTTGCCTTGAACTTTGTCCCAGCAATGATTAGGGTTGTATTCCCGCAGTTCACACTAGCATGAAGTGTAAACCTTGATTTCCAAGGTTTCGCTGCTAATTGGCAGTAATCCGCACAGCGCTATAGCCCCGTATTTAGTGATCTTTACCACCGAAGGATATAAGAGGCTAACGGACTTTTTGTTTTTCTACATTGTAGCCTAGAGCCCTCTATTATTTTCAAATAACCACAATAAAGAACTGCGTAATTTCACATTCCGTACAATACACAAAAAGCTCTTGGAGCATGTGTACTGCTCTCTCTGTTAAATGTGAACTTTCAGCTTCATTTGATAAAGTAACTGCTTTCCCATTTTTAATCAGACACCGTTTTCATATCTGAAGACCGTGAAAAAAAAAATGGAGTAAAATTTGGAATCCGTTTCATGTCCGTGAGTGGTGATGCATCTTAAATAATTATTGGGAGTCTGGAAAGATTTCAGCACCGTCAGAAACGGATTCTGTCCTTTGTCAAAGAAATTCCAGGTGTGAAGTGGTGCTAGAATACAGTTTTTCATCCTGTGTGCAGAGCTGTTGATAAACAGGGTAGTAAGAAGAGCCTTAGAGCCTGTATTTCTGTTAGGTGGAAAGAACTGTCCATGACCCTTTCCGAGGGTTCGAGGGTGTCTTGGAGAGAGAAAGTACTTTTATGTATGAGGGATGAAGTTGATCTTGGACTAGACTGATTATTTTTTTTTTAATTTTTATTTACTTATGGTAGTCACAGAGAGAGGCAGAGACACAGGCAGAGGGAGAAGCAGGCTCCATGCACCGGGAGCCCGACGTGGGATTCGATCCCGGGTCTCCAGGATCGCGCCCTGGGCCAAAGGCAGGCGCCAAACCGCTGCGCCACCCAGGGATCCTTAGACTGATTATTTTTAAAAGAAAAATAGGACAGGCCTCTTATCTGAATGGATAGAACAACTTGACTTTTTAGATAACGACTTTTTAGACTTTTGAGAGATTATGAAAGCTGTGTGTCAAGAGAATAAATACACATTTCACATCAGTCTTCCTGCGTTGAAAATAATTTGGGCCATTTTGGAATCTTTCTTTTTTGGTAACTTGGGTTTTTATAAACAATGCCAGAAAAAAGAACTCCAGTCTTTTCTTTAAGATTACCAGGATGAGCTGAAGGCCAAATACACTATTTCTCTTAATATTTATCCAGGATGAAATATCCTTTAGAGCTACATGAGATAAAGTACCCCTCTGTGGACTGTAAGCACATTTTTCTGGGAATTGCCTACCTACTGGCTGAACGTAATGTAAAAGAAGGTTTGCACAAACAATACTTTACTTTTTTCTTGATCTGGGGTTAATTTTTCAGTGCAAACTCTTGGGTGCAGGAAGGATTTGGCACAAAGATGATCATAGACAAGTTCTTGGGCACTCCCTTGCATGCCAGGCACTGCAATAATTGCTTCACATGCATAATTCCACACTAACCCCATGGGAAATGCTATTATCTTGTTTCCAGGGAGAGAAAAGAGGCACAAAGAGGCCAAGAGGCCAGCTTTAAAGTGTCCCAAGCAAGTCAGGCAGCCCGGGTGGCTCAGCGGTTTAGCGCCACCTTCAGCCCAGGGCATGATCCTGGAGTCCCTGGTTGGGGATCCAGCCCCATGTCTCTCCCTGTATGGGGCCTGCTTCTCCCTCTGCCTCTTTCTCTGTGTCTCTCATGAATAAATAAATAAAATCTTTTTAAAAATAAATAAAGTGCCCCAACTACTTTTTCAATTAATTGATTTAAGTCATCTCTGCCCCCAATGTGGGGCTCAAACTCATGATCAAGAGTCACACACTCCACTGACTGAGCCAGCCAGACACCTGAGGTGTTCAGAGGTAGAGATGGGAACCAAACTTAGTCTGACTCCAATGGCTTTTAATAACCACGTCCAAACCAGACCAGGACTGGGCAGCCCGGGTGGCTCAGTGGTTTAGCGCCACCTTCGGCCTTGGGTTGTGATCCTGGAGACCGGGATCCCTGCATGGAGCCTGCTTCTCCCTCTGCCTGTGTCTCTGCCCCCCACCCCCCCACCCCATGTCTCTCATGAATAAATAAATAAAATTTTAAAAACAACAACAAAAAACAGACCAGGACTACTTAAACTTTAAACAGGTGGAAAAGCTCACACTTTAAAATGTGGATTAATTGAGAAAAACTCCAGAAAGGAGAGGCAGAAATCTCCACACTTTTTCCATTTACAAGAAATTCAGTAACTATGTATATATTAGGGAAGGTGGACCTTCTTTTTTTTTTTTTTTTTTTTAGGTGGACCTTCTTAAATACAGTGAGAGTAAATACAACCTGTCAATGGAATTACTGCATCGAGGTCTTTTAAGGAAGATACAGAGATCTCTGAGGGGTTTAATTTAGAGAAGCAGAACCATTTTTCTTTTTCTTTTCTTTTTTTTTTTTTAAGATTTTAAGTCATTTCCACACCCATCGTAGGGTCTAACTCACAACCCCGAGATCGAGAGTCGTATGCTCTACTAACTGAGCCAGCTAGGCGCCCCAGAACTATCTCTTAACATAATAGTACTTTAAAAATTCCTGGGATTTCCACAGTGTTCCAGATTTAGGGCTTAGGGTAAGGTTAGGGTTGGGGTTAGGGCATCTCATTTTTCAGGGACCATTTTCCTTTTTCTTAACTAAATCTATTAGCTACTGGAATATTTGTTTACCTTTATTTGCCCTGTTAGTTGGTACATTCTCCTGTTCCATTTGGGTTTTTTTGTTTTGAAGTAGGAGTCAAAAATAAATTTGATAGTGAAGATACATAGTATGTTGAAAAGTAGGATAGACTGCCAGGTTGAAGGTCAGTGGGTAGCATGGGGAAAACTTGAGTGGAAAATGGGTAGGAGAGACCTGTTGGCTCAAATTAAAGACTAATCTCCTGTTTGGGCATTTCTGAATTGAAGCAAGCATAAGAGCTCAGGTCTATCTCGTTGAAGTTTATTTAGCGTTTCGAGTACAGTATGTTTCAAAATTCAATATACTGTTTCTTAGTCTTCATTGTTAAACAGGTCATTTTCAGAATTCTTGTCTTATTTGTCTGGATTAAGGCTGCTGCCATCGAGGGGATGATCTGCCTCCAAGTTAGTCTGGGTAAGCCCAAGGCATTTAAGTGACTGGTCCAGCCACTTTGAAAGTTTGCTGAAGTCAGTTGCACACCAAGGTATAGGAAGACAGGTTTACTAAATGCAGTATTTGGCCTGCCTCCTTTACCTTTGGCTGTATGTTTGTTTTAAATTTCCTGTAAGATGGACAAAAGAGTTTATATATTGATAACATGATTTCTAAAAGTTACTAAAATTTCATTGCCACCTACTTTTTAAATATGCTCCAACAAACATTTATTTAAAAGGCTCTAAGAGGGGATCCCCGGGTGGCTCAGCGGTTTAGCGCCTGCCTTTGGCCCAGGGCGCGATCCTGCATTCTCGGGATCCAGAGTCCGGCATCGGGCTCCCGGCATGGAGCCTGCTTCTCCCTCTGCCTGTGTCTCTGCCTCTCTCTCTCTCTCTATGTCTATCATGAATAAATCTTTCAAAAAAATTCCTTTAAAAAAAATAAAAATAAAAGGCTCTAAGATATAGGCTGGGGCGGGGGGGTGCACCTCGGTGGTTCAGTGGTTGAGCATCTGCCTTTGGCTCAGGTCATGATCCCAGGGGGTCCTGGGACCCAGTCCTGCATTGAGCTCCTGGCAAAGAGCTTGCTTCTCCCTCTGCCTAGGTCTCTTTCTCTGTCTCTCATGAAGAAAAAAAAAAAAAGATACAACAAAGCTTTTTCAGTTGCTCAGTTGATAATGGTATGTTTTCTAGAAACAAAAGCAAAAATATGTTCAAGTTTATAATACATTGCCAAACAGTAATAAAAAAAAAAAAACTGGTTTTCTTACACTAATCTCCCCCACACACAGACCCTCCCCTAAAAAAAAACAAGACTGCTAAACAAAATTCTGTTCTGCCTAAAGTTGGGAGTTGTCTATGTGTCAGGCCCTGCCGCAGTAAACACTTTTCAGCTATTGGTATTAAGAATTTTAAGAACAGGCACCTGGCTGGCCCAGTCAGTAGTGCATACAACTCTGGATTACAGAGTCATGAGTGTGAATGTCATGAGTTGGATGTAGAGATTAAAAAAAAAAATTAGGAACTCTGAGAGAAGAGGCACTTCTAACCAATCATCTTAATTGCAGGAGACCTATAATACCTGCATATCATAAAGCCTCATATATGAGAGTTTCTATATGAGCATGTAAATTCACGTGGCCCAGGCTGTGGGGGTAAAGACAAATCCAGGGCATGAGAAGGATTTAAGGCACCAAGTCCATCTTTGAATGGCCCTGTTGATAACTGACTCTTGAGAGTCATTCTAATGCCATCAACAGCCTGTGTTCTGGAGATTAAAAAAAAAAAAAATTCCTTGGCAATGCTAAGTAGTCACTCCTTCCTCACAAGCTCTGAAATGGAGATTTTGGGGCCTGTAGTAACAGCATATGGCCAGATCTGAGCCCTCTGTTGCTTTTTTTTTTTTTTTTTAATAGAGTGTGTAAGAAAAAACATCAGATCATTTTGGCTTTGAAGCCTCACTTCAAGTTTCTATTTACTGCATTAGCAATTCTATTGAATCATCTTTTAAAATCTGATACTTGTTTTGACTGTGTACCTTTTTTTTTCCCTATCCGTTTTTTACAACTAGATCATAAATTCGTTGAAAGCTGGGCATAGAATTTATATTTCTGTACTTTGTTTTAAAAGCTGTATGAGATAGAATTCACATACCATACAGCCCACCCATTTAAAATAGATAGTTCAGGGGCCCCTGGGTGGCTCAGCGGTTGAGCGTCTGCCTTTGTCTCAGGTCGTGATCCCAGGATCCTGGGATTGAGTCCCACATCGGGCTCTGCCCTCAGCAGGGAGCTTGCTTCTCCCTCTGCCTGTGTCTCTGCCCTGTTCTGTGTCTCTCATGAATAAATACAATCTTTAAAAAATTAAAATACTGCAGTGATTTTAGTGTATTTAGAATTACGTGCCCTCACCACAATCAATTTTAGAACATTTTCATTACTACTACCTTAGTCCCTGGTAACCATTCATCCTCTATCTCTGTGGAGTTGTCTATTCTGGATATTTCATATAAATGAAATCATACCCTGTGTGATTTTGTGTGATTGGCTTCTTTCATTTGATGTAGTGTTTATAAGGTTTGACCATGGGGTAGCACATATCCGGTCTTCATTCTTTTCTCTGGATGAATCCTATTCCACTGTATGGATGCACCTCATTTAACTTATTTTCTCATCAGTTGATGGGCATTTGGGTTGTTTCTACTTTACATATTACTTTTTGTTCCCTACAGCAGTGGTTCTTAAACTTTGTTATCCTGTAGAGTCACCATCAGTATTTAAAAACACAGGCCTGGGCAGCACCGCCTTCAGCCTGGGGCGTGATCCTGGAGACCTGGGTCCCGTGTCGGGCTCCCTGCATGGAGCCTGCTTCTCCCTCTGCCTGTGTCTCTGCCTCTCTCTCTCTCTCTCTCTGTGTGTGTGTGTGTGTGTGTGTCTCTCATGAATAAATAAATAAAATCTTTTTTAAAAAAATAAATAAAAACACAGGCCTTTTCCTTAAGTCAAAGTCTGTCTGTGATGGTGAGATCCAGGCATCAATTTTTTTTTTTTTTTTTTTTTAAGCTTCTGAAGAGTTCTAGCATGCAGTCAGGTTTATGAGCCACTGCCCTAGAGCACCTTGCTCAGTGCTTGGTACCTGTCGAAGGTATGGTATTAGGATATCTGTCTTAAATCATGACAAGAAGTGTTTTTGTACTTGATCACTGACCTTCACAGCCTCAGGTGATCACCTGAATCTGGGAACTGTTTTAAGGTGCCTGGCAAAAAGTCTGAAATGCAATACCTAGAACTTGAGCTCCTCGAGTTAATTTGTGTGACAATTATGTTATCAGAAAGTTCTCTCCAACTGGGTCCAAACTTTTCTGTGTTTGGTCAGGAATGTGACCTGTGAGAATGTGCTGTCTTGATTGTTTGAGACCAGCATAGAAAAGGCACGAGGACAGAAAGCCTGGGCGAGGTGTTAGGGGCCTGGCGGCCAGAACAGCCTTTGCCTTCCCCTAGGAGTTCTGTGCTCTGCAGTCCTCGGCCTCATCATCCTCTCTGTTTACAGAGAACAAAACCCTGAAATCTACAGGGCAACTTCCAGCAAGTCAGTTTTTGGACTCCCTGTAATCTGCCTGAAGTCTCCTTTATGTTCTGGCCGCGGTGGCTGCCCTTCGTACTTAACCTTGGGCGGCTTCCTGGTACACAGCTTTGGATGCTGGGGCTGATTTCCGAATGGATGCGAGCGTGCATGGGTAGTACAGCAGCACCTCTCCGAGAGCGGGGTGCGATCAGGGCCTCCGCGGCTGGCTGAGCCCCCCTGGCAGACGGGCCGGGAACAGGCCCAGAAGGGAGCGCGCACCCCATTCCAGCCTTCGCCGCCCCCCCCCTCCCCCGTGTGGCCAGGCAGGTCCGCAGCCCGTCTCCAGCCGCTTCCCACCATCTCTCATTGGAAGGGTGCCGCTAGTCACCCCTTGGGAAGCTGCTGCTTTTCTCACTCTAGTCATCAGCAGTGCAAAGTTCTTTTAACCCTTTAACCCAATCTTCCTTTTGTTTTTAAGATTTAAAAAACTCTTTTTTTTTTAATTTAAGATTTTAACCACCTGTCTGAGAGAGAGCAAGCGAGCGCAGCAGGGGGAGCAGCAGGGAGAGGGAGAAGCAGGCTCCCATGCAGGGCTCCGTCCCAGGGCCCCAGGATCATGACCTGAGCTGAAGGCGGACACTTAACCGACTGAGCCACCCAGACACCCCTAAAAAGCAGCATCTTGCTCTTTGATTTGTTCTTAAGAGTTGTGTGCTTAGTGATGGATGTAATACAGGTTTAAAGTACCTTAGAACAGAAAGAGTTCAGTGTTGACATCTAGGCAGCATGCAGTGCATACTTGCATTTCAAGGAATTACTTCTCCCCTTAAGTACCCTTTTCCCTTCTTTGCTGGAAAGTAGGCATCATTCAGGGTGGGTTCGTCCCCATCTCTGCCCGCACCTGGGTCGGGGTTTAAGAGGCTGGGACAGTGTTGACTGCCTGTGTGGGTGGCCTGCTGATAAGGGATATGGAATTTTGCTTTACTCCGGACTTGGCAGCCTTTGTCTGCTCTGCTTCAGCAGAAAACTGCAATGCACATGCATGTAAAACCCAACTTATTCCCTGTAAGGGATTAGAATACGGGGCAAATAATAAACGTGTGTTGTTGCTTTCTGTGAACAGAATTGGAGCAGAAGTACGACACATGATGGGACGAACTACGGTACTGCTTCCTGAGGATTGATTTAAGAGCCTGGCCTTTTTGCTGCTTTGTTTTGTAGCATTGGACCTGGGGAGTCTTGCTGTATCTAGAGAGTGTTGAAGAGCCCTGAATTTTTTGACGTAGCAAAACAAAAACAAAATTTCATTACTGTGAAAATCTTAGTAATGAAAACCACCAGTGTTTTTTCATTGCAGTAGGAAAAATTCGCAGTTTTTGAAGTTGTTTTTTGATCTTGGTAATTCTCAGCGAAACGTGATTAAAGTATACATTGGGAAACCAGCCCCAAAGGACAGGAACAGGGCCGGTCCACGCCGTGCCAGCTGCAGGCCCGGCTCTGACGTTCTCCTGGTTCCCAGGCTGAGAGCAGGATTAAGAATGAGAACTATTCTGTGAGTTCAGGCTTCTTTCTCCTCCCCCAGACACAGAGGCTCACCCTCTGCTGGAAAATCCTTTACCAGGCTGCATGTTTGGGAGAATCCTTAGGGCAGTGGAGTGAGAGTAAGCTTGGTGACTTTGAGGGGAAATTCCAGGTTCTCTTTGGGGCCTTGCGGAAGGGAGAGAGACAGAGAGAGGACAAAGGAAACTAACTTAAGGGATTTCTTTTAACAAACCTGGGAGGAACACAGACCTTTGGACTCTTCCCGAGGAAGCTTCAGAAGGACCTGGAACTTTTTTTAAGATTCTATTTATTTATTCATGAGAGACACAGAGAGAGAGAGAGAGGCAGAGACACAGGCAGAGGGAGAAGCAGGCTCCATCCAGGGAGCCCGACGTGGGACTCGATCCTGGGACCCCAGGGTCACGACCTGAGCCAAAGGCAGACACTCAACTGCTGAGCCCCCCGGGCTGTGCAGGACCTGGAACATTTACCTGAAGATTTCCTAAATCTTTGCTACTTGGATTCACTCTGCAGCATGCGGCTTGCCCTTAGATTCCCCCGTGTGGGAGTATTTACCTGTGCTCTTACGCTCGTCGTCTTTAGTTCTTTTAACAATCCTGTTGATATAACAGTCCAGAGTTCAGTTCAGGAGACCAGAAAGCACAGGAGATATTTCAAGCAGGGAATTTAATGTAGGAAATTAATTCTTGGGGACGCCTGGGTGGCTCAGCGGTTAGCGCCACCTTCTGCCCAGGGTGTGATCTTGGAGTCGCGGGATTGAGTCCCGAGTCGGGCTCCCTGCATGGAGCCTGCTTCTCCCTCTGCCTGTGGCTCTGCCTCTCCGTGTGTGTCTCTCTCTGTCTCTCATGAATAAATGAAATTTATTTATAAATTTAATTTATAAATAAATTTAAAACAAATAAAAGAGGTTAAGTAACTTGTCCAGGATCACGTCCCTCACGATGGCAGAAGAGAGATTAGGATGCCCGGAGTCCCTGCTCTCCCTTCCGTCTTCCTCCTCCTTCCGTTTCTCCTCTCCTTGTCTGCTGACTGTGGGTGTTTTGTTAGGTGCTGAAGAGGGAGAGACTCCCTTAGGAAGACGGGCTAAGGCAGCGTCCTCCTCCAGGAGCTCCCTGGGTGTTGGTCAGCGGGCGGCGTGCTACTGGCTCCTGGGCCCGACTTGCACTTGGAGTGGAGGCCACCCCGCATCACAGGATGCGCGGCACCGCGGTGACAACTAGAGGGCCCATCCCTCTGCCAGCCCAGGAGAGGGAACCGCAGTGATGCGCTCACTTCTGGAGAAGCTGGGGAAGGTCTGGGAAAAAAAAACAAAAAACAGTTTTATTGTTAACTTGAAGTGGTATATGCGTTTATAGTTTTTAAGGGGTAATACATTGTTTTTAGAGAGCACTCAGAGAGTAATTTAAAGTATTGTTACTATGAAATAATTTTAATAATTAAGTAATTTTTCTGGGACCAGCGGTTGGGTCATGACTGATACTAAACACGGTATCTTTGTTATTTAAGTAATTAGAATTCTTTGATCCCAGACACCTTAGATACACAATTAAAATACTGAATCCTGGGCTTCAGTGTCTACTTACTCATTCCACAAATATTTATTTGGTATTTACACACCCTAGGTGGTTTTACTCTTCCAAGATAATGTAGCAAATGTGTTGTCTTCCTCGAGGGACTTTTGCTTTTCAAATGGCCCCTCCTCCTAACCAATCACTTTGCTCTTTGTACACGGATTATACATGCTTTATGTCACTGGGCATAATTACTTTCCATCTCTGTCTCCTCTGCTTAAGGTATGGCTTCCCCTAGGGCAGGGACTGTGTTTTATTCATTTTTGTAACCCTGCTGTCTGGCATCATGCCTAGTGTTTATATAATAATTGCTCAGTAAAGGGATCCCTGGGTGGCGCAGCGGTTTGGCGCCTGCCTTTGGCCCAGGGCGCGATCCTGGAGACCCGGGATCGAATCCCGCGTCGGGCTCCCGGTGCATGGAGCCTGCTTCTCCCTCTGCCTGTGTCTCTGCCTCTCTCTCTCTCTCTCTCTCTCTCTCTCTCTGTGATGACTATCATAAATAAATAAAAAAATTAAAAAAAAAAAAAAAAAAATAATTGCTCAGTAAAGTGAGAGTGAGCATTACTGCCCTCTAGAAGCTTGGTGTTTATACACGCTCATCTCTGATGTGTGACAGCTCCGTGACAGGTCAGAGGAGAAAATGTCATTTCCAACTGGGATGCTGCACAGAGAGGACATCCTGGAGGAGGTAGTATTTTAACTAGGTTCTTTTTTTTTAAGTCAGTAAGATTTCTTTGGCTTAAGCTCCAGTTGGAAGCCCGAGGAGGGGTACTACAGGCCGGAGCTGGACTCCGGCAATGGATTGGGTCACTAGGGGCGAAAAGGTTAATTTGGGGCTAACTGTAGAGAGCCCTTCAGTGCCCACGTGTGGCGTTTCCAGTTTTATGTAAGGACCTCAGAATCACAGAAGGCTTTGGAAAGGGCAAGACACGGGAGCTGGGAGCTGGATGTGGGCAGGAAGTTACTGTGGCCCAGAAGCAGAAGCGGGCCAGGTTGGAGGCTGAGGAGGGGCTTGGGTGACTTGGCATCCGCACACGAATGGAGGATCTGCATTTGTGATTCTCCTCTCTAGCACCTTGTTAGCCAGTTAAGAAGAGTTTTTTAAGCCCCCTTTTCAAAGGCGGGGAGTAGATCTCCTCCTCCTGTGCACCCCGTTGTGATACCACTTGTGCTTAAGCTCGCACACCCTGCAGTTTGTGTTCTAACAGAAACCATCCATCTGCCAGTGTATTCATTCCCCTGGTGGAAGGGGAGGGAAAACGAGCCAGAAATTGCCGCTTTGCCTGAGGTATGGATTGTTTTCTCCTCCAAGGTGGCACAGGGGGGCCTGTCTCTGTGTGCCCTCCTCTAAGACCCATTCACTCTGACTGCCTTCAGCTGCGGTGCATCTCACCCTTGGCTTCCAAGCCCAGGGAGGAGCCCTGGGAGAGAGGGCAAACAGTATCCTCTTCTTGTCCCCCCTGCCCGCTTTGCTCGTACCCCTGCAGCTAACAGTGGGCATCTGGCGACCCTGGCGGTGGCAGCTGCGGTCTCCCGGGCTCTTCAGCCCCGAGCTCTCGCCCTGTGCGGTGAACGTAATCCCGGTTTTGTAGGCAGAGAACCGAGGCCCCGAGAGGGTGAGCTGGAGGCTGCTGCGGTGGGATATGCTTCGGCTTCCTCATCATTAGACTGTGGATGCCGCCTACCTCGGTGCTCTTACAAGCCAGAGAAGCACTGGGCACAAGACCTGGCCCGCTGCGCACGCCCAGCAAATGGTGGCTGTGGTTACTGTGACCGTAATCCCCTTCTCTGTCGGGCATGCTTGACGTGTGGGAGCCGAGATTTCTTGGAAGAAGCCCCTCCTTGAATTCTGGCCGTGCAGGTGCATAAGCATTAGTGCTCTTTTTTGCTCTTTGCTGTGAATGTGCTCTCCCGTGGTCGCCCCTATGCACGTCCCTCACGTTGGGCACTAAAGTCTCCAGAGACAGAAAACCAGTCCATGTGCCCTGTAACGGCTGAGGGCCACCTGCGCCCCAGCCTCCCTTGCTGGATCCTGCAGCCTGTCTGCTGGATCCCCTGTACTGACATGGATTGATAAGCCATCTCATGGAACGCCTTCCCAGGCAAACTCCTGCACCTGTGGCGGAATTTCTTACTCCGGTGTTCTGGGCCTAGAAAAGGAGCGGTGTCCGCCGGCAAGTTGAATGAACAGAAGGAGTTTGGGGAATGGAAGTGCATTAGCAGAAGGCCAAATCCAAACACGGACTGAGCTGACCCTGTGACCTTGTCCTCCTCCCAATCCTACCCCTCCTTATAGGCTTTCAGGACCGAAATGTTCCTTTTTGTAATAGCTACCCCTGAGTTAACTCTGGCCTTAAAAAAGAAAAAAAAGAGTAGAGTGGTAAAAGGAAAGAAGACCTTCTAGAAGACCGTTGAGGGGAGGTGACACAGCTGAAAACTTACATTTGCTACCCTTTGATGTTGCCATGCAGATGTCTGTACATAAATAAATTATGACCTCACCTTCTATTTTTTATATAGTAGTTAGACCTAGCAGCCTAAGAATTAGATGCTTCTCGTGTTCATTTGACATCGCAATAGGAGTTGAATTTATCAACAGTTTTAATACCTCACCCCTGGTTGTCCTTTATATTTTTAGGGGGCATTACATACTTTTTTCCCCGATGGAAGACAACTCTGTGAGGCTGGTCTTAGTGTCTTGGTGGTTATTCCTGATGGGAGTGGCACAGTGAGGTTAGGTGGCAAAGCCCAAGCAGAGCCCTAACTGGCACCACACTGGGTAGTCTCCCTGAAGAGGCCTAGGTTGTTCAGCACAGTAAAGCCTGTGCTGTTGGAGTGCTTCTGGGACACACATGGAGTGGATCTCCTTCTCATTTAGAACATGAGTGGAGTCTTCAGGCAAATTACTTAACCTCTTCATGCTTCGGTTTCCTTGCTCCAGACGGGCGATGATTACAATACTACCTGCCTTGCAGATTGGTGTGAGTAAAGGAGATAATAAACACAAGTACTTGCAAAAATGTTGAGCACATAGAAAGTGCACAATAAATGGTAACCATCATTATTAGTATTACTTAGATTGTGTCATCTCTCTCTTTATCTGGATTCAGAATCTGCGGCACTGTGATCTTTCATACTCAAATCTAAATGTGAAAACTCACCAGGTGACTATTGTCCTTACATATTCATTTAACAAGTTAATGTTAAGGAAAATAAAAGATTTCTATACTGTTCTTAAGAGCATGAAATATGATCTATACACTAATTACAGTTTTCCTGTAAGAGGTCCAAATTGCTGCCTGGCGGTTGGCAACAACAGTGGGTGTTGTGCATCTTTAGACGTATGCATCTGAAAGTAGCTGAAATAGAATTTCCAAACTCAGCTTAATTCATATCCTTAGTTGGAACAGATAGTGCTTCCCCATCACTTAAGCCCCTTACTTCCCCCCATTCTTCAGATGAGCTTTGCAATAGTCTGGTAATTACATGGGGTGTGGACTACACCAGTGCAGAGTAAGGACCAACCTGATCCGCTCAGTCACTCGGAACCCCTTTAGGCATTCAGATTCACACTAGCACCTGCAGGTCACTGTAGTAGCTTTTTACAAATAATTGCTAGTGGTGTAAAGACTACCTAGTGAAATTTGGAAGGCTTCATGTTCCCTTTGTATGCTCAGGAAGGAATATGCAAAGCACAAGAGTTTGGCCCAATAGAATTCCCCCCATAGGAGTGTAGAGGGCTAACTTTGTAAGCTCCCTCTGAGATACACCGTGGCTCACCAGCTTGTCACTTTTGAGCCCTCGAAATGGGGCTAGTGCTGCTGAGAAACTGCATTTTTTACTTTTAATGAATTTTGATTTAAATTTTAAAATAGGAAAAAAAATTTAAACAAAGTGTTAAGATTTTTTTGTTAAATATAACTTTATTCTGGGAATACACTACATTTCATGTGATCGTATCGGTGAGATATGTAGTGTGTAGATTGAGTGGGTTCATCACTTCTGATACCTCACTGATAATTTTAAATTTTTGGTTACATATTAATGTTTTGATATGTTGGATTATATTGGTAAAATTAAATTCACATATCTTTTTTTTTGTCTTTTTAGTAAGGCTACTCAAAAATTTTAAATGTTCCATGTGGCTTACATTGTATTTCTGTTGGACAGTACTGCTTTAGAGTATCTATTACAGGTACAAGCTAAAATTAGCTTGTCTTAAAATTCAAAATTAGATTTCAGACTTACATTTTGGGCATCATAGAATCAGAGGTATTTAGAGGAAGGGATCTTAGGAATTACCTAACTCAGCCTTGTCCTGTAGCAGAGGAAGAACGTGAGGCTAAAAGATACCATAAAATGGCACAACTAGATGGAGACTGATAGCCTACCATGTTGGGTCTGAGATTTGCTTGGCCTTGGAAAGTCGGTGGGCGTCAGAGTTGCAAAGAACATAAACTTGCCCCCAGATCCAGACTGAAGAAAAGGCCTTTCAGGAGAAATTACTTTAGATGGTAAGGAAAAATAATGTTTTTTGCTTTGCCTACCGATGGACAGGATGGTCGATTCCGTGTCTGACATGTGTTTTTGTTGGGCAGTATAACGATTCAATCATGAGGAATAATAGTAAGTCATAAGGTAAAAAGTAATTTCCCTGCTTCATGTGAACATTTACTTTGGAAACCTCCACACATCTGGCTTTCATGCTTTGTCCTTCTCCCAAAGCTGGAAGATTTTAAACCAGACCCACAGCTTTTGTCCTTGAGAACTAGAGTAAGGGCTTGACTTCATGTGTTTATTATTTAGGTCATTCGTTAAAAGCCTAGGCCTGTTTTATGGTATTGTTTTCTTATAAGGATAGCAAAAGTGATTTAAAGGAAGAAGCCACCAACAAACTACAAGGAACAGCCTTAGAGCAAACCCTCATTTTATTTGCATTTTGAGGAGTGGAAGTAGAAAGGGAGGCATTACGGTTTACCAAACAGGGATTTGATTTGTAAGCATGCCCTTTAGATTAGAGGAGGCTGCTTCTGCCTAAAATGCAGGTGACAAGTGTGCGACCTTTGACATTCAGCCTATGTCAGACTCAGTTTCTTCATCTCACTGATCTTCACCCAGAGTAATGTGAGGATTAAGTGACAATGCACAGAGGGGACCCCGGGTGGTTCAGTCAGCTAAGCATCTGATTCTTGATTTTGGCTCAGGTCATGATCTCAGGGTTGTGAGATCAAACCCGAGTCGGGCTCCTTGCTAGGCGTGGAGTCCTCTTAAGAATCTCTCTCCTGCGGGCACCTGGGTGGGTCAGTGGTGCTAGCTCTCTCCCTCTACCCTCCACCACCCAAAAAGGGAATGTTTGTCAGCGTGTTTTCTGATCTGTCTCCAAGGGCTTTCTTTTTCCAAGACAGTGTAGAACTGTCTCTTGGATTATACTCGTTCTCAGGGAACCCTTGGATGATTCTGACAAGTTTGGGATGTGGGTACATGGGCTTGTCTCTGTGATTTGGGAACTTGGTGGAGTCCACGTTGATTCTGAGTTGCTTTTGTTGTGGTAGCAGAGGTGATCTGTCTGTCGTATTGGGCAGGGGTCTTCAGGAAACTACATGGTATTTAGAGCTTCAGGGTGAGGGAAAGTTCTGCACAGAAAAATGCAGTGTTAGTCATTGGTGAAATAACAGGGTTTTTATAGGCCGTTAATTTGGATGCAAGGTTCAGTGCGACACAACAGTTTTGTGAAGGTCTGTTTTTGAAGTCATTCCTAGGGATGCCTGGGTGGCTCAGGGCTTGAGCGCCTGCCTTCGACCCAGGGCATGATCCTGGAGCCCCAGGATCGAGTCCCGCATCAGGCTCCCGGCAAGGAGCCTGCTTCTCCTTCTCTGTGTCTCTCATAAATAAATAGGTAAAAATCTTAAAAAAAAAAAAAGTTTAAAGTCATTCCTAGTATTTCCTGAGTCCTAAGTAAGAGACATTCCAATAGAAAGTCTGCCTTAAAATTTAATTTGTGTTAGCTTGACTATATGACCCCTTCTTGGCTCTGCTTCATCAAATGAGACGGTTACTCATTTAGCATTTCTTGGCCTCAGGAACCTCCTCAATAGACCTGGGTTCGGACTGTGGTCCCCAAGATCACTGTCAGCTTTTCTTAGTCGATTGTGTGCTCTAAATGTAATTTAATGATTGAGAAACATCTGTTCTGAGAGACTCCTCCCTAGAAAGAATCCTTTTCCTGGTCTTTAAGGACTTGATAGATGGGTCAGCCAGGCTGGACTTGCTTTTTTCCTTTGACCTTTGCCTGGTCTCTGGGAAAGGCAGCGGTTTCTGCTTCTGCCCGACGACGTGCTCTGGTATTCCAGCTGCTGAGACCTCGCCCAGCCCCTTACCTGTGCAGGCCACACCCTTATTAGGTTTCTCGCTCCTACAATTGTTCCCCTGGCTCCAAAGGCACCGGCCCAGGGTTAAGTGGGCTGGAGCAAGGCTGGACGTAGATGGGTGGTTAAAGCGCTGCTGCTTGCGAGCCAACCGACTGTGCCATGTGTATTCTCATCTCCAGCCTAATTTCATTGTTAAAAAGTGAGAGGGAGAGGCTGATTTTGAAATGATTCTGGAATTAATACAGGACATCTTGTTCAGTTAGTATGTACTTATCATGTGGGTACCACGTGCCACCGTGATGCTGGGTGTGCAGGACAGAAGTGGGAAATGGGCACCGCCACGCGTTGCTGGTGGGAGTATGAAAGGCGCCACCTCTGTGTGGAGCTGTGGGGCACCGTCTGTCTTAGTTACATATGCTTATGCGGTGACCCCTGGAACACCACAGGTTTGATCTTGTACCGTGCGGGTCCACTTACACACAGATTTTCAGCTACATGTATTTTCTCTTTCTTCTGATTTTTTTAATAACAGCTTCTTTTCTCTAGCTTACTTTATTGTAAGAATATAATATATAATGCTTAGAGCATGCAAAATATGTGTTAATCTACGGTTTGTTACCAGTAAGGCCTTTGGTCAAAAGTTATACGTGGAAAAAAAAAAGTTATATGTGGATTTTTGACCATGTGAGGGGTTGGTGCCACTAACTCCTACCTTGTTCATGGGTCAGCTGTGCTCTTTGACCCAGCAGTTCCCCTTACAATTCTTTATTCCACAGATGTCTTCACACCTTTTTAGGGAATGGTTTATGTCCAAGGATATTCATTATAGCAGTATTTATAATTTGTAATAAATAATTTGCAATAAAAATTATTTGTAATAGGAAAAGATCCAAAATAACTTAAAAACCCAATGAGAGACTAATTAAATAGTTATATTATTAAATAGTATATTATTCTGGTACATCTTTATGAGGAAAAACTGCTCAGCCATTAAAAATAACGGACCAGGACAGCCCGGGTGGCTCAGTGTTTGGTGCCGCCTTCGGCCCAGGGTAATCCTGGAGACCGGGGATCCAGTCCCACGTCGGGCTCCCTGCATGGAGCCTGCTTCTCCCTCTGCCTGTGTCTCTGCCTCTCTGTGTGTGTGTGTGTGTGTGTGTGTGTGTGTGTGTGTGTATGTCTCTCATGAATAAATAAATAAAAATCTTAAAAAAAAATAAATAAAAATAATGGGCCAGGTACTTGGCTGGCTCAGTCAGTGAAGCGTGTGACTTAATCTCAGGGTCGTAAGTTTGAGCTGCACGTTGGGTGTAGAGATTACTTAACATCTTTAAAAAATAATCATAATGAACAATTCTATGCCCTGATTTAGAACTGTCTCTAAAAATACATTAATAAGTGTGGAACACAATGATTATATGCTATTTATGTGTTTTTAATAGAATGTCTTCCTAAGAAAACACAAAATATTGGTGCCAGCAGTTGCCTTGGGGAAGGGTAACTGGGAGATTGTTGCAGCTTTTATATTTTGTACCACATATACATATGTTATCTATCTAAAAGACATTGTCAAAAAAAAAAAAAAAAAAGACATTGTCATGCCCTAAACTCCTTTACAGTTTAGTCAGACCATTGTAAGAAAGCCCAGATAAGACATAACGGGTAAATATTGTCTTTATGGGAAGGTAGATTTAAACCTGAACCTCTCCTTGTGTGCTGGTGGACCTGATACCCATGAGTCATCAGGACAGGCAGGTCTGAGTGTAAAGAGAGACAGCGTCCAAGTCTTCATGTCCTGCCTGGGGAGAGGGCACTGGGGCTACAGCAGTTTCCAGGCCTTGTCCCATTGTGGTGTGAATGCCAGGGAGCGGCACCACGGCTTGGGAAGAGCGTGGCAGGCCCCAAATCGGTTCTGGATTGGAGTCCTGGCTCTGCCTCTTGCCAAACATGTGATCTGGGGCAGTGTTGCTTGGTGCCCAGAGCCTAAATGTGTTCATCCCTAAATGAAGATAAACCACCTCCCTTGGGCCACTGCAGTGAGGCTGGAATGAGATACTGTTGGCGAATACCCCTGTGAACCATGAAGTTCTTGGCAAGCGCCAGCTGTAACAGAAGCTGTTAGGTACCTGCAAGCTGGCAAGTTAGAGCAAGAGATGCCCATTTAAAAATTAAAATGGGTCTAAAATGTATCAGTGTATCTGCCAAATAACCTGGCAAGGGTTGTAGAGTAGAGAGGTAGGTGGTTTTGGAATCCTTGACCTTTGACCTTAGGACAAGTCATTTCATCCTCTGGCCTGTTTCCCTGTTTGAAAAATGAAAGGGGCTGTGTGGGCCCTTCCGTGACAGTGTGGCATTAGCAGTAATACCCAGCTCAGCTGACATGAGTCATGCTGACCTAAAAGTCCAAATGTGGGAAGGAAGTCTCTGGGTCTGAGAATTTTCCTTGAGCTGGGGAATCAAGCCTCAGTGGGGAGAGGGGTAAACCATTACCGCCACCAAGAGGGGAGACCAAGAATGCATCAAGTATTTGGCCTTGTATTCATTGTTCTCTGTTCTCTCCACCTCCACGACCTCTTTTGCTTTCAAATGTTTCCTTGGATTAGACCTTTGAAACCAGGTTTAACCCTTGTTTATTGAGTGGGACACTCACAGTTGTGACTGCGGTACTTTTGTGAGTTGTGATCTCTATGAGGTCTCTCTGTGCAGCCTAATGATACTTGCCTTCCTGCTGCCTTGGCTCCTGTATGCTTCTTACTGTGTCCAAACTAAGGTCAGAGACTGTCTTATTTAGCTTTGCATCCCCAGCACCTAGCAGACTTACTGGCACCTGAGAGGTGATCTGTACATATGTATTAGATGGGAAGGGGGGGGACGCCTGGGTGGCCCAGCGGTTGAGCATCTGCTTTCAGCTCAGGACGTGATCCTTGGTCTGGGAATTGAGTCCCACATGGGGAGCTCACTTCTCCCTCTATGTCTCTGCCTCTCTCTCTGTGTCTCATGAATAAATGAATAAAATCTTTAAAAAATAACAGATGGGGTGGATTGACTAACCATTTAGAGTAGTTATGTACACTAATCTTGTTGATCTTGACCATCACCTTTATTTTAACTACCACCATTCCAGTAAAGTGACATTTTAGCCATTAATGGCTCATTATTTCAAGAAGTATTTCATACTCAAAAAAGAGCATGTTAAAAAAAAATTAAACAGACTCCTTAGAATGTATTTTAACAGAACCTACAGTTAAAAAAAAAAAACTAAGTGTTTTAGATTGTCTATATGTATTACCATCTAGAATATATATGTATCTAATGTTCAACACCTGCTCCCACCGTGGCAGACAAGGTCTTTGACTAGCGACAGTCAGCCAGCGTACAGTACTTACTTAGCCTCCAAGCCTGGGTGCCCACCCTGGTTCTTGCTTTTTTAAAGTTAATGGTAGGCAGTTAAATCTGAAAAGGAGCTTTAAGATTGAAAAAAAATAATTTTCTTTTTACAAATGCAGGACCCAAAGAGGGTAAAGGATCCCACAGGGTGTTTAGAAGTAGCAGCGGTGGCTGTAAAGAGCCCCAGGAGGGGCAGTAGGGCTGTTGGGCCTCAGCTTGAATAGCAGAGCCACATGGTGAGTCCACGCCTGGTGAAACTTAGGTAAAGTAGGTTGAAGAGTTAGATCCAGTGTTCTTGAAGGTTCTTTGGCGGGGGCGGGGGGGGGGCAGGTGTGGTAGGTGTGTTTTCCAGGAGAATCATTCCAGTAGTGATGGAAGTTCCTTCCGTGCATGGAGGACGGCATCCAGAACTGAACGTCTATGTGGCTGGTTAAAAAATGTGGAAGAGGGGGCCCCTGGGCGGCTCCAGCAGTGTCTGCCTTCCGCTTGAGTCATGATCCTGGGGTCCTGGGACTGAATCCCTGCTTGGCAAGGGAGTCTGCTTCTCCTCTCCTCCCCCTGCTTGTGATCTCTCTCTCTCTCTCTCTCTCAAGTAAATGAATAAAATATTTTTTAAAACAATGTGGAAGAGGGGCACCTGGCTAGCTCGGTGATTGAGCATCTGCCTTTGGCTCAGGGCATGATCCCGGGGTCCTGGGATCGAGTCCTGCATTGGGCTCCTCGCAGGGAGCCTGCTTCTCCCTCGGCCTGTGTCTCTCTGCCTCTCTCTCTGTCTCTCATGAATAAATAAAATATTTTTTTAAAAAAATGCGGAAGAGATTAGAAAGATGTATCCTGAAGTTTGCTTATCAAACCAAGCCAGTCCCTTGGCAAACTCCTGCTACACCCTCTCAGAAGCCCTCCCAGGCTGGTGGCAGCATCCTCCCACACACAGACCACCAAGTAAGAAGCTGCTGGGTCCAGATGTGACACTTCTCCTGGAAGAGTTGAAGCCGTGCACGTTTTGTAGCAGGTGGAATCACCTCCCCTTTTGGAAATTAATGTTCTTTTTGATTCTTTTTTGGCTAAACACATATGTGCCTCTTGAGAAAACCAACAGCCCAAGTTCCTATTCTATTCCCTCTCCGGTTTTGCTTTATCTTTGCATCATGTTTGCAGCCTGCAGACAAGCATAATGGGCAAGAGTTCCAGTAAACTGGCTGGATCATATTTCTTAGACTGAGTCATTGCTGAGAAACTTGTTGTGAACAGGAAGCAGCCCATGAAAATGTCTGTACATAGTAACATGCCAGACTCAGGAAACCGGACCGTTTTCTAGTTGAAAGACAAAAGGGTGAAAGGATGGTTCCACTACTCGGGGAAGAGCAAACTTGTGATCGAGGATTTTAACTTGGATAATTCATCTCTCAGTGTGTATGCAAGAACTTTTATTGTTAGAAAGCCCTGGTGGTTGAAGATTGGGGAAACAATCCTTAGTAAGATTTCTCTAGAAGGAAAACTTGGACTAGTAGTATCTATTACTACCTACTAGGAGTCTCTGCTGACGTACAACTGCTTGCTAGGCCAGTTATTTTATTTTTTTTTTACTTATTTATTTTTATTTATTATGAGAGATAGAGTGAGGGGACAGAGACACATGCAGAGGGAGGCTCCCTGCAGGGAGCCCGATGTGGGACTCAATCCCAGGTCTCCAGGATCACACCCTGGGCCGAAGGCAGGTGCTCAACCACTGAGCCACTGGGGCTGCCCTAGGCCAGTTTTTTTTTTTTTTTTTTTAGGCCAGTTATTTTTAAAAATGGAGCTGTAGTTACACAAATTAATTTAGTGACGTTTACACTTGGCCTGTTCAGCTGTAAGGCCCCTTCCGTGTCTAACATTCTGTGATTTTACATATGTGTGTGCGTGCACACACACACACTCTTTGTGATTCTTACCTCCTTGACAGTTATTATAGCAATATATTTAAATGTTAGCAGATGAGGCCAGTAGAATCAAAAGTGCTTGAATGTGGGCAAACTACAAAGAATTACCTGTCCCTGCCTTCTCGGGAATGCTCACTGAAAAAAGTTGGCATTGTGTTGTGTCTCTTCTTGTAATGAAGCAGTGGAGAGAAGCAAAGAAGTAAATGAGCAGATAAATGTGTATGAAATATAATAGTCATCAGTGAAATGTATTTCAAAACTACACCTGCTGGTTGTCACTTTATTTAGTAAGGATTGTGACTTTGTGAATCAAGGAGACATTTGTTGTTGCTTTATCAGTTTTTCAGAATTCAGGCATCCCCTTGGTTGTGTTGTGGCCAGCTATAGCTCTTCATTTCGGGCGGTGGGATATGATTCAGGTTTCATCTGGTTTTGCTCAAAAATATTTGAGCAGCTTCTATGGAAAAAAATATTAAACCAGATTTAGTTTTGAGGTGAATGGTATATCCACCTGGGCATACAACACATGTACAGGGAAAAATGACTGAAAAAAATAACTTAGACTCTGAATGCCAGTAATTAATATTTAAATGAAAGAGAGATCCCAGGGGGGAATAAACTTTAAAAGACTTATTTATTATTTTTTTAATGGAAATATATAATTTCACAGAGTATAGCATGATTTCATGCTTACACAGTTAAATTGAAAAGTGTGTTCATTTTCTGTTTACGAGCTTAGCAATCTGTCCAGTTTTTTTTTTTTCACTTGATTGGTGAAATTTATTTTTAGAAGCAAACCTCCCACCACCGTGCCATCCTCAGGAAAAACTAGAGGCAGGGGAGAGCAGTGGGTTGAGAGGTGCAGGCCTCATTCATATGTGTGAATATATTATAGAAGGCATTTTCTTTTTCTTTCCAGATACTTTCTCAAAGCTTCAGTTTACAGAACTACTTTAAGAGGAGACTGTGCTATCTTGCCTTCTCTTTCTCATTTTTTGGATCATCTGAGTATGAAATATGCCGGTTTGTTTGTCCAAGGCCTTTGTCTTTTCTTTTTATTGAAACAAAGATGTTTGTTTCAAAGTGGTCTGAGTTAATAATCCAACTTCAGAGTCCCTGTGAAACATGTAATAGATGACATAGACGGCAAATGAGGATATATACATTTTAAATAGGAATCTTTCATTTGGACCAGATGGTGATTTAATGCGAATTGTCAAACATTTATGTTTCTTATTAAATCGTCATCTTTTGTGTAAGCCACGCTAGCAGCATAATTTGCAACACACTCAGGAATCACTAAAGGACAACAAAAAATTCAGATACTAAGTGGCTCCATATGGCACGGGAAGGCCCGCAGCGGCGCCCTGGCCCTCGGAGCCTTTGCCCTGGTCTCGGGAAAGGACCTGCGGAATGCCCTCGAAGCCACCCCCTGCTCCCCTCTCCTGCCCTAACCTCTCTGGACGGCCCTTGCTCCGGGAGCTCTCCCTTCTCGGCCTGGGTTTGCGTGCGGCGGCCGCGTGGCTCGCCCCGGGCATTTCCCTTCCGCCGTCCCGTGTCCTGTTGCTGCGGGCTCCACCCGACCGCTTCCTCTGGGGCGCCGGCTCCGCGGAGGCGGGTCACTTGTGGCGGAAGTCACGGCCGGTCACAGGGCTCGGGCAGGAAGTGCTCGGCCCCGAGGGCAGCACCCAGCACCCGGCCCTGGGCTCCCACCGGCCGGTCTTGGCTGGACGCCTTTCTCATTTTCAACATAGGGCTTAGAATATTTCTTTTTTTTTAAATAATATTTATTTATTTATTCGTGATAAACACAAAGAGAGCGAGAGAGAGGCAGAGACACAGGCAGAGGGAGAAGCGGGCTCCATGCAGGGAGCCCGACGTGGGACTCGATCCCGGGTCTCCAGGATCACGCCCTGGGCTGAAGGCAGGCGCTCAACCACTGAGCCACCCAGGGATCCTCAAGCTTTGAATATTTCATAGAATATCAAATCCCTGAAGGTTTTTGCTTCGGAACATGATGTAAAAATTTGAGTAACACAGAGGATGACATATTAAGGCCGTGACAAGAAACCTGTTGTTGCTTCATTCTGAATTTCATCAGAACATCGGTTTTAAGGAACCCAAGGTAGTAAGAACAACCCTCGCTTTTATTTCGAAGCAGAAGTTTCCTTTTAGAGACTTATCACAGCAACAATAAATATCACATAAAAATAAATTAATATACGGAGGAAGAGCTCTGAGAACACTTTGAAACCTGTTTGGGGACCACTGTGCCCCCTGAAGGCTGCCCAGCCACATTTAGGACAGTTAGATGTCACTGGAAACCTCTTTTGGAGACATTCCGGGTGGAGACAGTAAGCTGCTTGGCCTCCCGGGGCCCAGCGTTGTTTCAGGTCAGAGGAGAACAGGATGCTCAAGGGCTGATCCAGATGCTGCTTCATGATGTATTTTTCCTGTTTGTTGATAAGGATCCATCCAGGTGTTTGGGAGCATATTCTGGGAAATTTTGCTTTTAATGTTAGCACATATATCTTCATTCTGTTCCTTGACACTTTATATAGGTGGTTCTAGCATAAACATGTACATTTAAGTTGAACTTTTTATCTTGCTAAAGTACAAACATACCATAGCAGAGACAAAGTACAGTGGCCTTCCAAGTAATCATTTCCCAGATCAACATCTGTTCACCTGGTGGGTAATGGGAAATTCTTTAAAATTGAATTCGTTTGGCCGTGCATCGAAGGGGGGGCCCAGCAGGGACTGAACGGCAGTTGAGCAAGTGTGTGTGTGTACACAGAAGTAAACATGAAAGTAGAGGTTGTGTGTTTTGTCTTCAACACATGTTGCACAAACCGGGTAATCTGTTTCACACCCTCCCTGAGGAGGAACCAAGGAGCTTCATTGCTGAGTGTTACTTCAGGCGCCCAGTACAGTCAGGTCCACAGCTTCATCATCATCCGTTGGCTGGAGTTTGATCTTCTGTTCCGGCAGGTGTTAGAACCATCACTGGGCACTAGGGTGCCTCAGTGGCTGAGCATCTGCCTTTGGCTCGGGTTGTGATCCCGGGTCCTGGGATCGAGTCCCACATCGGGCTTCTCCCACGGAGCCTGCTTCTGTCTCTGCCTGTGTCTCTGCCCCTCTCTCTCTCATGAATAAATAAAATCTAAAAAAAAACAAAACCATCACTGTCAGCATGCATAGCAACAATAGCATATGCTTTACATTTATAGAGAGATTTCTTTCATGTCTCAGTTGATCCACCAACATCTGTATGATAGGGGTAGGCCAAAACAAGCATGTACTAAATTTAGAGCTAAACCATCTGAACCCACTTGAGACATCTCTGGTGCAGAGGAAAGAAGGAGAAAGGAAAGAACAGAGATGTATCAACTCCTGGTGTGACTGCCTCCTGAGAATTCTAGAGTAAACTACAGTAGGAATTTTCCTTCGGCCCATGGGGCTGGGTTCTGGGGATACCCTGGAATAGTCTGACCTGTGAGCAGGGATTTGCAATAGAAACTGCTTCAGTGTTCATTTGGCTTTTATGAAAAAATCAAAAGTGGATCATGGTTTTTTTTGTGTGGGTTTTTTTTTTTTTTTTTTTTTTTTTTGGATTTTGGTTTTTATCTGGGATCTCTCAACAAGGAAAAGCTTCTGCCTTGGCCTTGGAGAGAGCGCACGAGTGTGGGGAGGGGAGCACGGGGAGGGAGACGCAGACTGCTGAGCAGGGAGCCCAGGACCCCAACATCATGGCCTGGACGCGTACCCGAGAGCCAGCCGGGCGCCCCTGCGTTTCTTTTACTGCTCTGGAGAGCTCGGCGCGCTGGCCTGTCAGTGTTCGAGAAGGACTGGAGTTCGGTTGGGGCTGTCTGTGATCGTGCTTGTCTTTAGTGCTGGCGCTTAGTGGGTGTGGGACCCTGAGGACGACCTCCCTGGCCCTGGCCCCCTGGCTCCAGTGGGAGAACAGCCTGGAGGGATCCCCAGTTCACCAGGGTCGGAGCTGAACTACTCAGGATTTTAAGGTAGAATTTGCTGTACCTTGAACCGTTGTGTTTCATGTGACCTTTGGATAAACCTGCCCATTAAAATGGAAACACATCATCTTTATTTTTTTATTTTTTTAAGATTATATTTATTCATGAGAGAGAGAGAGAGAGAGAGAGGCAGAGACCCAGGCCGAGGGAGAAGCAGGCTCCCTGCAGGGAGCCTGACGCGGGCCTCGATCTGGGCCCCTGGGGTCACATCTGGGCCGCAGGCGGCGCTAAACCGCTGAGCCCCCGGGGACCCCCACACCTCGTCTTTGAAATGGAGCTCCTTCCAGGGGCGGGGGGGCGGGGGCCCCTAGGAGAGGCGGGGCTGAAGAGCGCCCCGGTTGCGCCCTGTGGGAGCCGAGGTCCAGGAGGCTCAGCCCGCCCCGCATTGCCCTTCGCCCCGGGATGTTAGGGCGCGGACAGCACCGCGATCTTCTGTCGCCGCAGTTCAGGAAGCCGCGTCGGTCATATTTTTGGTGTGACTTGTGGTCCCAGAGGCCCGAGGGGAGCCGTGGGCTGCTCAGTGCGGTGGGCCAGGGCCCGGGGCCGAGGGTGGCCTGGGCTCCCCGCTGTTGGCTGGAAATAGCTGCTCAGGAGGCATCGCGCCCCTTGGTCCCGGGAGGAGCCAGTCGGCAGGTCTAGACCCGGTGCTGGTGTCCGAGCCGGTGTCCCCGGGGCAGCCGGTGTCCCCTGCCGAGCCCGCTGTCAGCCCCGCTCCCCTCCCCGCGCCTGGATTTCTCTACTGTTAGTCTCATTATATATTTTCAGTACAGATGACTTCTTAGCTGGGAAGTGATCTGAATGTCCTATGGGGGGACGCCTGGGGGCTCAGCGGTCAGTCGCCCGCCTTCTGGCCAGGCCGTGACCCCCCCGGGGATCCGGGATCGAGTCCCGTGTCGGGCTCCCCATAGGGAGCCTGCTTCTCCCTCGGCCTGGGTCTCTGCCTCTGTGACTCATGTATACATAAAATCTTTTTTAAATATTATTTATTTATTTATTCAGAGAGAGAGAGGCAAAGACACAGGTATGGGGAGACATAAAATCTTTTAAAAAATACAAATGTATTTCCTACCTGTGTAGACTTTTCCAAAAACTAAAGTTCTAAGTCAGAAAAATTGCTTTCTGACACATTTGTGATTAGAAAAATCTGGATGTGGTACGTCGACTTAGCTTTGTCACAGAAATCAAAATAACCATTACTCTCGTGGCAAGATTCTCCCTGTATCTTAAAACTTTTAGTACCTTCCATCCTTCCCTGGAGCCATGTTTGTTTGTTTTTAATTTATTTTGTGTTTGTTTTTAAGAGGGTTATTTGTGATTTCTCAGAAGTGAAACCCTTTCCCAGGGCAGCCCCTTGCAGCCCCCTGCTTCACCTGCGGGTCACGAGATGACCATTAGCCAGGACTTCCCCGTACTAATCTGTGCACGCCTCCGGAGCGAACACCCAAGTCCGGAGGAGATTGTTTCCATAAATGAACCACAGGGACAAGAGGAGCAAGAGATGATGGGGGAAAGTAATCGGTGTAGGAAACACCAAAAGAAGGTGCTGTTTCACAGCTGCTAGATTGACATTTAGCAGGGGTTTTCCCCCACTCTGTAAACTGGATATTTGCTGAGTTTAGAAGAAATTCCACATATTTGATCATGTTTCCCAAACTCCCATTTCTCATAGTAAACCAGTGGCTTGGAGTTACTCTCATTTCTGTATTCCATTAAACACGTGTGGGGCTTCCCTTAATGCAAGAGCTTTAATGTGCGTGCTGCGTGTTCCTTTGCTCCGTAGTGACCTCTACTACCACCCAGTCATTAATAATCCAAGTTATAAGTATTAGAATGGATGGCTGTTTGTACGTTCTTGTTTCTTGATTCATTGACTGGAATTAATCGTGTCCTTCCAGAACATGGGATCTGTGTTCCCATTCAGATCGTCATCTCCCTACCGCCGGCCATCAACAGTGGCATAATGTAAACTACATGGTATCTGCCATTTTAAAAACCATCTTAGCCATGGTCTCTCTCCTTTTTTTTAAACATAGGACATGGATTTGATTGACATACTTTGGAGGCAAGATATAGATCTTGGGGTCAGTCGAGAAGTATTTGACTTCAGTCAACGACGGAAGGAGCATGAGCTGGAAAAACAGAAAAAACTTGAAAAGGAAAGACAAGAACAACTCCAAAAGGAGCAAGAGAAAGCTTTCTTTGCTCAGTTACAACTAGACGAAGAGACAGGTGAATTCCTCCCAGTTCAGCCAGCCCCACACATCCCATCGGAAACCAGTGCATCTGCCAACTACTCCCAGGTACAGAAAACTCTGTTCTTGGGAAGGTGTGTGGCAGGGTTTATGGAACTAATACCAACCCAAGAGTTAAAACCTCTGGATTTGAGTTTTACTTCGCCTTTTTTTTTATGCCTTTTACTATGTCTTCATGACCATATCAAGTTACCTTCCCAACCTCAGCTTCCTGATGAGTTCCTCACAGAGCTGTAGGATTGGGAGGACATAAGTTATGGGAAGGTGCCTTCTAAGCTGTGGAAACATACGTAAGCGTCAAGCAGCAGCGGTGGTGGCAGCGGTAAAAGTAGTACAGAGTACTCGCGTCTTGTCTGCAGATGAGCAGTTGCAGCTCAGAGATTCAGTAACTTGCTTGCCCGGAGCGCTCAAAGCTGGGGAAGCCAAGATTCAAACCCAGATAGTCTGGTTGATTTGATTCTGTGCTCTGTACTACACTAAACTGATTTCGGAAAGAAGATAAATGTCTAACTAAATTATAAACACCGTATGACACTGAACAATCTTTTTCTTCTTTTATGTCTCTCTTTTATCTAGGTTCCCCACATTCCCAAGCCAGATGCTTTGTACTTTGATGACTGCATGCAGCTTTTGGCAGAGACATTCCCGTTCGTAGATGACAATGAGGTACATTTGGTTAACAGTGAAACTCCTCCACTATATCTAATCACTGTATCTAATATATCCTCTAAGTGTGTCTCCGGTAAAAAAAAAAATATTTTAAGAGGAAATTTTGTCAAAGAATCCTTAGCCTGTAGATAACTTTACAATAAAAAAAAAAATCTCTACAAAATACAAAACGAAAACCACTCACTGCTGCATAGCCAGAAGCATGCATCTGCATAACCATGGAAACAAATGACTCATTGGTTATAGGTACTTAGAAATAAATTTTGGTGTGTAAAAAGCAAGCTGGGTAATAAACCAAGACTTGCTCAGTTAACACTTTTAGTAAATTTATTATGTTTGAAGCACTATACTACATATTTTTACCGAGACATACAAATTAAAAATCCTAAAGATTGATACTTATTTTGAAATTTACCTTTGAATGTATAGGATAAAACAGCTAAGCTAGTAAATGATTAAGTTTAGAGTCGGGCAGGGGAAAAAGAGATTTGTTTCATTAATAAGTGGTTTCATAAGTGGTTATAACTAAAGAAATAGAGAACCGTTAGCCAAGTCCAGTTGAAGGTGTTGTGGGGGTGCCTTGGGGAGTACTTCTCCACTGTTGCTGGCAGACTCATGAAGATAAATGCTCTGTCAATTGTAGGTTTCTTCAGCTGCATTTCAGTCCCTTGTTCCTGATATTCCCAGCCAAATCGAAAACCCAGTCTTCATTGCTCCTAATCAGGCTCAGTCACCTCAGACTCTTGCCGTTCAGTCAGTCATTGCTGATTTAGACAATATGCAGCAGGACATTGAGCAAGTTTGGGAGGAGCTACTATCCATTCCAGAACTGCAGGTAACTAAGATCTAGTATCAATAAATACCAAAGACACTTTTATATTCAGTGCCTTTAAATCAATTATCCAGTTACTATTTACATGCCACCTACTTAATGGAAGGATTGGAAGGTGCTTTTTTTAAAAAATATTTTATTTATTTATTTGAGAGAGAGGGAGAGAGCAGGAGAGCATAAGCGTTGGAGAAGGGGAAGCAGGGAACCTGATGTGGGGCTCCATCCCAGGACCCTGGGATCATGTCTTGAGCCAATGGAAGCTGCTTAATTGAGTCACCCAAATGCCCAGGAGGGTGCTTTTATTTTTATTTTTTTAAAGATTTTATTTATTCATGAGAGACAGAGGCAGAGACATAGGTAGAGGGAGAAGCAGGCTCCATGCAGAGAGCCCGATGCGGGACTCGATCCTGGGACCCTGGGATCACACCCTGGACTGAAGGCAGAAGCTTAACCACTGAGCCACCCAGGCGTCCCAGAGGGTGCTTTTAAATTAGTCCTGAGAGGGGCACCTGGCTGGCTCAGTCACAGGAGCATGCGACTCTTTCAAAGTTGTGAGTTTGAGCCCCACCTTGGGTGTAAAGATAACTTAAATAAACTTGAGTCACAAGAGTTGCCCATGATCACTTATGTGCAGTTTTTTTTTTTTTTAAGCTTTCATTTATTTATTCGTGACAGACCGAGAGAGAGGCAGAGACACAGGCAGAAGGAGAGGGAAAGAAGCAGGCTCCATGCAGGGAGCCGAACACGGGACCTGATCCCGGGCCTCCAGGATCACACCCCGGGCCAAAGGTGGCGCCAAGCTGCTGGGCCACCTGATTGTCTTGAGGAAGGATCTGGTCTTTGTAGACCAGAAGTCTGACCTAGGAACTGTGAAAATAATGTACATACTTAGACATAAATATCTGTTAGAAATGGATGGGAATTATCTGAATTACAGAAGAGCTTGGAAAGAATGGGGGTGGGGAATCAGAATCAGATATAGATTTTCAGCTTTTAAAACTATTTGCCATCAGGGGCACTTGGTCGGTTCAGTTGGTGGAACATGGAAATCTTGATCTCGGGGTTGTGAGTTCAAGCCCCATATTGGGTATAGAGATTACTTATAAAATCTTTAAAAAATAAATATTTGCCATGAAATATAGACTATCTGCTATCAAAAATATTTCACCTTGATTTACATTTAGTAAACATTTCTTTTCCACAGTGTCTTAATATTCAGAATGACAAGTTGGTCGAGACTAGCATGGTGCCAAGTCCAGAAACCAAAATGACAGAAATCGACAACAATTATCATTTCTACCCCTCAATGCCCTCACTGGAAAAAGAAGTAGGTAACTGCAGTCCACCTTTTCTCAGTGCTTTCGAGGATTCTTTTAGCAGCATCCTCTCCACAGAAGATTCCAGCCAGCTGACAGTGAACTCATTAAATTCAGATGCCACAATAAACACAGATTTTGGTGATGAATTTTATTCTGCTTTCATAGCAGAACCCAGTAGTAGCAACAGCATGCCTTCCTCTGCTTCTTTCAGCCAGTCACTCTCTGAACTTCTTAATGGGCCCATTGATGTTTCTGATTTATCACTTTGTAAAGCGTTTAACCAAAACCACCCTGAAAGCACAGAATTCAACGATTCTGACTCTGGCATTTCACTGAACACAAGTCCTGGCATGGCATCACCAGAACACTCAGTGGAATCTTCTGTCTATGGAGACACACCACTTGGCTTCAGTGATTCTGAAATGGAAGAGACAGATAGTGCTCCTGGAAGTGTCAAACAGACCGGTCCTAAAACACAGCCGGGACAGTCTGCCGGAGATCCAGCCCAGCCCCCGTCACCATCTCCAGGGCCCAGTGCTCCAGTGCGTGACGCCCAGTGTGAAAACACACCAAAAAAAGAATTGCCGGTAAGTCCTGGTCATCGAAAAGCCCCATTCACAAAAGACAAACATTCAAGCCGCTTGGAGGCTCATCTCACAAGAGATGAGCTAAGGGCAAAAGCTCTCCATATCCCATTCCCTGTTGAAAAAATCATTAACCTCCCTGTTGATGACTTCAATGAGATGATGTCAAAGGAGCAATTCAATGAGGCTCAGCTGGCGTTAATTCGAGATATACGCAGGAGGGGTAAGAATAAAGTGGCTGCTCAGAATTGCAGAAAAAGAAAACTGGAAAATATAGTGGAACTGGAACAAGATTTGGATCATTTAAAAGATGAAAAAGAAAAATTGCTCAAAGAAAAGGGCGAGAATGACAAAAGCCTCCATCTACTGAAAAAACAACTCAGCACTTTGTATCTTGAAGTCTTCAGCATGCTCCGTGATGAAGATGGAAAACCTTACTCTCCCAGTGAATACTCCCTGCAGCAAACAAGAGATGGCAATGTATTCCTTGTGCCCAAAAGTAAGAAGCCAGATATTAAGAAAAACTAGATTTGAGAAGATGTGACTTTTTCCGAGCTAGTGGGTTGTTTTTTTTTTTTTTTTTGTACTGTTATACTAAAAGCTCCTACTGTGATGTGAAATGCAAAAATATACTTTATAAGTAATTCTATGCAAAATTAGTCAAAACTAGTGTAGAAAATAATATAAACTTTAAAAAGCATTAAAGTAAGTCATCAGTATGCTGAATCAGTAGTTTCACTTTAACTGCAAACTTAATTTCTTACAACACCATTTGGGCTAGTTTCTGTATAAGTGTAAATACTACAAAAACTTTATTTATACTGTTCTTATCTCATTTGTTACGTTCATAGGTTTATATGATATGACATCTGGCTAAAAACAAATTGTTGCAAAACTAACCACTATGTACTTTTTTATAAATACTGTATGAACAAAAAGGCATTTTTTTTATATTGTTTAGCTCTGGCAAAAACCAATTTAGTTGAAAAGCTGGTACTAATAAAGGATTATTATGACTGTTAAATTATTTCTTTGGAATCTGAGTTTATTGTTATTTTCCATAACACCACCACACTTTACGTGTTTAGGTGTTTTGCATTGTCAGAATGTTTTCATTCACTCAAAGTGTGAAAAGCATTTTATACTAAACTTCTGGTCCCAGAGATAACAAAGAAATAATGTCTATCAAGGTATTTTCTCTCTTCAATAGCAAGTATATCTCAAACGGTGCTTTCTTGACATGAAAACGTTTTCCTCGTGTCAGTACATGGAGGCCCACCATGTGCTAGGTGTCCTCTAAAGTACAGAAGACACCATGGAAATCCCTCTCCTCCTGTAATTGAAGCCAGCAAACCTTACGCCTGCCAGGATCGGGAAGGCCAGTAGAAAGGAAGCATTGCAATTTAAAATACGGTTGCACAGGCTTTGGGGGGTGGGGGTGCCCAACAGACTTGGTCAGTTAGCGGCCAACTCTATTTTGGCTCAGGCCATGAGATCAAGCCCTGTGTCAGGCTCTGCACTGGTTGTGGAGCCTGCGTAAGAGCCTCTCCCTCTCTCTCTGCCCCTATGCTAAAATACAGGGTTGTAAATAGGAAAAGCCTTGAGATGGCAACATCTGAAAAGTGTGGGAGACTCGTTCTGTTAGCTAAAGAATATTGCCAACAAGACTGAAGATGGAGAAGCAGCAGGTAGAGGAGTGGAACATGGATGGCACAGATTCTTGTTACACCTTCACAAAGGCTCTGGCTTTTATCTAGCAACATGGGGAACCACAGGCGTTTAGTAGGATTAACATCTGGTTTTTAAGTTTCCTTAGGCATGTGTTGAAAATAGTCTAGGGGGTTAAGATGGGAGCAGTTAGATGAGTGGGGAAGCTCTGAAACACATGGGATGGTGTTGGCTTGGGCTAGGGTGGTGAACACAGGAACAGGGAGAAGGCTCTGGGTTCTGCAGATTTCAAAGGCAGAACTAAAATTCTGAGAGAAGGTGTTGGGTGAAGGTGGGGTCAAGGACTTAAACAGCTTTGAGAACTGAGTTACCCTGAGATGCCTGGTTAGAAGGAAAGTCTAGGTGGGAAATTTCACTTTGGGACACATTGGGAGATTAAACACACATAAGACCAAGGCAAGGCCCCGCAAAACTCCGAGAGGCTGCAGGCTGTCCAGGGGGCCGCACGGACTCCCTCACAGCATTAATTCACGGTTTCTTCATCTAATCAGTTTGTCTTGTGTTGTTTTAAAGTGGGTAATTGGTGACTCGTCGGAGAGTTGTGCACACTTAGAGCAACCACACTTAGTCCCACCGCGAGTCCCGCCTGGGAAGAGGAGGAGGGCCCTAGCGAGGCCTGGGCGGAGGCCTGTACCATGCTGGCTCACACCGTCTCACTTGGCCGTACCCGGACGCCTCTTCCTGACTAGTTTGAAAGAAACTGAAGTCCGATTAGCCGGTAAGAACTGAGCTTGAACGACAAAGCTCAGGGTTGAAAGTGACTTCAAAGAGCGCCTGGTGGCTCAGTCACTCAAGCGTCTGCCTTTGGCTCGGGTCACCATCCCAGGGCCCTGGGATGGAGCCCTGGGTCAGGTTCCCCGCTCAGCAGAGCCTGCTTCTCCCTCCCTGTTGCTCCCCCTGCTTGTACTCTGTCAAATAATTAAAAAAAAATTCAAAACCCAACGGGTGTACGGAGCCGACATTCGGACGCGGCCCCTGCCCTTCCTCACCAGGCAACGGTCTCTACCTCTAAGTGGTGGCGGCGGCACTGCTCTCCTTGGAGACCTCCTCTTTCCAACCCTCCCCTGCCAAAATCTTGGATCTTGACTAAAGTATCCAACCTTAGATAAAATTATAGGTGTGTGTTGGGGGTGCGGCCCCACCGGAACATCTGGAATTGGCTGGAGCAGACTTCTTGGAGTTCAAGAAGCCAGTTCTGTAGGGCACCTGAAAAACGGACTCTGAAGTACCACACATACTGCATTATGCAGAACTAGAAACTAAAGTTTTTAAACAGATCCTAACCCCATGACAAAAAAATGAGGCCAGGTTTATTTATATTGTCATTAAACTACCCAATTGTTAAATATTAAACCCCTTTCTAGTGTTAAGATGTGTCCCTATGCCTTCCACACGGATGCGGATCAAGCATTCTTAGCAATCTTGACCCCAAGGATCCTGCATTTGTTGTGTAAAGAAACACTTTCTTGCTGAGATTTCTCAAGCCCATGCTTTTTAGGCAAGGGGTGGCTGTTGAACTTACACTGTTCCTCATACCATACTTAGATTTTAAGCCTCAGAACCTACACAAAATCCTCATTCATTCCTTAAAAACCCTTCTCAGAACAGGTTCATTTTCAGTTGCTTTTTATACCTTTTGAGAGCTGAAGAAAAATGTAAAAACCACAAAAACTTTCAGTAGAGAAAAACTTAAGACATTGGCATAACTTTATTGTCACCCATTAAATTTTAAGTATGCTTGGGCTATTAGTACCCATAATTATTACCAAAAAAATATTTAGGGACCATGGACCAGACACCGGATTAAATTCTTTAAGCCAACTATCAGACTTAACTTTCAGATTTAACGAAGGTGGGTATAATCTCCATTTTACAAAAAAGGAATTAGGTAAAAACAGCTCCTAATGTGTACAGAACGTAAAAATTTTGATGGGGTTACTAACATTTAGTGAAATTTAACATTTCCTTCAACACTACAGACAACAAATCGCAATGGTATTCACAGTACTGTTCTTAAGAATCCAGATCAGATTGCTGTCGTATTCCAAAATGCCACATACGCAGGACTTCAAAGTCTCGTCAGACCCACTAGCCTCATTTAATATTTGAAGCGTGTATTACTAAATACTAAATCAAACTTAGCATTTTACTATTTGGGGGGAGGGGGAGGCGGAGGGGGAGAGAATCTTAAGCAGGCTCCATGCGAGTGCAGAGCCTAATGCGGGGCGGGGGGGGGGGGGCGCGGGCGGGCGGATATCTCACCACCGGAGTTGAAATGAGTCAAGACGGCCAACTGAGCCACCTGAGTGCCCCTTCATTACTATTTTCGATGTAATGTTTTAAGTGATTCTATTTAATGTATACGAAGCCAACATTCTTGAGGCACCTGGGTGGCTCAATGGTTGGTAATCTGCCTTCTGCTCAGGTCGTGATCTCAGGGTCCTGGGATCAAATCCCACATCAGGCTCCCTAGAGGGTGCCCACTACTCCCCTCTGCCTGTCCTGGACTCCCTCTCATGAATAAAATCTTTTAAAAAACCCAACATTCCTAGGTGTCTGTTGGCATCACCAACTGCCAAGGTGTAGCATGCGTAAAAATGAAACCCCAAGCAACTTGTCCAAGCTCATAAAACTTACTCTGTAAAAATTTGCTATATAGTAATATAATCGGTTTTCCAATACCTAATTAAGGATAGGAGTAGGACAAATGTGATTAAATCCAAATAGATCACCTATCAAAATTCTTTTCCTAAGTATGTTAAAGGATAGTCTACTCAACGTTTCTATCGACAATGGAGACCGGCAATGTATTTTAAAGAGAGAATTACCTATATTTTAATTTCAGGTGTAACTAGTCAACATTTGATACTCATTTTTGTGATTATAGGCCCTTGTAAGTTATAATGGGTATAAGACATGAATGTAGTGACACTTAACCACTTCATATTTTAAAGTACTTTAAAGCCACCAACACCTTTGTGTTGTGTATCCACTTACCAATATATTTTACAAATGGAGTATCTTGGGCAAATTCACATTTCCTAGCTGGCTCAGCATGGTATCCTCTTAAGCTTCACTTAAGAGGCTAAATGTAAATCACTTAAATGCAGCTCAATGTACCCTGCCATTAACTGATAAAAATGTAAGCAAAAATGGCATACTTTACCTGTTCATCTGAAGTCTTCCCCTCTCCTTGGTACTTTCTATCCAATCCTAACTTACACCAACCTACAAGGTTAAACTTTTGCATATCACTCATGTTCAAGATTTAATTGCAGTCCATGAATACACAGGAGATTCCAATCTTTTGTTGCCTAATTTCCACTTTGTAAGGATAAAGGCAAATAGATTTTGTAGAAATAATGTCCACTCTTGCCGTTACTTTGGAACTCAACTATTATACTTACAGCTGCAGAGTATAAAACCACTGCATATAGTATGTGTTATAATCCAAACAGCTAAAATTCCTCACATGGCTTCAACTCCCAAGTATTTAATGTTATTAATGCTAAGAATTCAAATAATTACGCTGCCAAGTTTTCCTAAAAAATCAATTCTCAAAACCCTCACAATGGATCACTGTAACACAACGATCATCACACACCTTTATTTGGATTAAAATGCAGCACTGCAGTTTGACCAAATTCCTTATTTTCCTCCCAGCCCTCCCTCATACAAGATTCAACCAATCCGCTTTCTGGGGGAAAAAAATTTCATCCAACATGTGAAACACACCCCCAACCACCTCTTCCCAACTTTTAGTCACTTAAGTGTCCTATCCTTAACTCTATTTTTTTTTTCCCAAAAGTTCAGATTTCTCATGTCACCCCAGCGTCTCACATCTTGGCATTTAAAACAAATAGGCTTTCCGTTTATTTTTTCCATACCCATTTCTAGTGTCATGTATTGTTTTCCACTAAATAGAATCCATAATCCCTAAAGCGAATTGCTACATCAAAGTTCCTTCCAATGTAATATTCACCTACTGTTTAAAATCACACGAACACCGTGAAGCAACAAAACCACACACACATTTCTAAAAATATTTTAATGAAAAAGTTATCTTTCTGTAAACATTTCATTATACTACAAATGAACATTTGAATCCATTACAGACCACCTCTTAAGTCTTAAAAATCAGGATAAAACATTGAAATTTAAAAGTAATCTTGAATATTATATAGGCTAACAATCCTTACATCACCCCTGCATTACCTTGCTTATTCAACTACTTGTGACATCAGTTGGAACTCCAAGATACTTAACTAGAAATGTTTCAAGTTGTGACTCATACTGGCACTCTTAAAAACAAGCCCATTCCAGTTGCTCAGTTCCTTAACAAATGATCTTTATTACCCAGTTTTCTCCTTTAAGATTCGAGTGTGTATTGGGTTTTTTGAAAATAATGTAGCATGGGAAACAGTAACATGTGAGACGGCTTGACAAAATCAGTTGAAAAGTTTGCCTCAACCATTCTCCCCGCGAAATTCCCTTTTTTTTTTTTACTGGTGCTATGAACTGAAGAGCACATTTTCCAGGAATGACAGTGGAACTACATTTAAATAGAATCACTTTATTTCATAAGAAATGAGATGGACTGTAAAGAACAATGCCTTTTAAAAAAATGTTTCCTATCTTTATTTCACACTAAAACCACTTTGTAAAGATAATGTATTAAAAGGCTATTACCTTTAACACTTCATTCTATCATGTGTAGAAATTCAGTCCTGATTTAGATTCAGAAAGAGCCAACCAGTCATTATCTGAGAATAAACTCCAGCAAACTAAACCTGTCTTTATGTATGAACTTTGCAATTTAGGAACCATCGTAAGCCCATCTCAAGTGTTTGCCCAATGTGGGGCTTGAACTCCTAAACCCAAGCAAGAGTTGCATGTTCTACCACCAACTGAACCAGCCAGGCACCCCTCCAAGCTCAATTTTTAATAAGCCCTTTTGGGGCATCAATAGCCCTTATGAATAATCAGCAACTGATTTGAATAGTAACTGAGTAATATTTTAATTATTCTTTGGGAAATCTTTTAAAAAGGGAGTATTAGCATATTATGCTCCCACTAGTTCTGGCTAACTTGTTTTACAAAGAACCAAAAAGGTATCCTATTACTTCAAAGAATTCCCTGAACTTATATCCAAGATTATTTATGAGGCCACTTGAAGGAAGACCATTTTTCTATGTGTCACCAGACAATTCTGAACGCTCATTCTAAGGTGTTTTTTTTTTTAATAGAATGAGGATTGGCAGCTTAATGTTTCTGTGACAAGTGTCATGCTTATTACTCCTTATCAAAAATGGACTCTACCCTAAAGACACCAACAATGATTTGTATACATGGGACCACATCTAACTAGATACTCATGGTTGTTGCAGGGCCTAAAACTTTAAAATGTGTTGGATGTGGTTCTCAAAGTGTTCAGCTGAATAACTTTGCCCATGTACCTACCTAACGGTTTCAAAATGTGTAATATGAATTTGTAGGGAAACAAATGGTGTCACCAGCTTTTACTGTGAGCTACAAACCTTACCCAGCCAGAAACCTTCGTATTTAAGATGGTAGGAAAGACATTCCTCATTTAGGCAAGTAGGGTTCTCATTCAACCTGCAAATCAAAAAGATTACTCTTACCTTGCTTTACAAAAAATTACTCTTTAATTAGTGAAAAAATTCAAATTCAAGCCTTACCTAATGCTTATTGCCCTTCCTTGCAGGTCTAAATGCTAGACCTAGTGACTGTGGCAACTATCTCTCATTGATGTTCCAAAAGGCGAAGAGCTCCTTCCTGCTAGACTTTCTTCGATATTTCAGATGTAATAAGCAGATTTAACTAGCTTTTGTAAAGTTGCTCACTATCACCATAGTATCTTATGCCTTCACTTCTCTGTAGTTGAAGCTCTTGCTGCTGCCTTGTCATTCTTTATTTATGCTGACTTGTCCATACTCAAAAGGCTGCTGAAGTCCTGTCTTAGTGAGTCTCCTTTGATCCAGACTGTGCTTAAAATGCACATCTTAGGTCCTTTAAAGCTGGTTAAATCGCTCTCCTCATGGCTTACTTTTTCCACACTGTTCACAAGAACTAAGCTAATACAACTTATAAACAGGTCACATACACAGATTTCACCTGCTTATAGGTTGCAAACATCAACTTACTGAAAATATTTCACTATTAAACTAGTTCCAGAACACAGAAAGTTTGTTAACAGTACAATTAACCTCATATGCCATTAAAGGATACTGTCAAGGTTGTGTCAAACAATTTCACAAACAGAAACAGGAAATGTTAATCTCCCCCATTCCTTCAACCTTTATTATATGAATAAAAGAACTTGAGACAATTTAGCTCAATTTTAATAAAATGTTTCCCAAGCAGTACTTTGACCAGGTACCCAGGTTTAAGTTATGAACATTGACAGTGTCCATTTATATAACCACATTTGAGTTGTTAAAGACTTAACCATTTTCTAATATTAGCCTATTTTCTACGCTGCTTATTCACATATGTCCATTAACAAATGGAATGTTGTCTGTTACATTTATTGGTTTGTGAGTGTATTCTGGAAAACTGCAGTATCTGTGAAGACCGATTTCCATGCTGGCATTGCATGCATCCAAATATTAATAATGCACAGAGGCACAGAATTAGAGCAACAAGAGAGCATATTCAAACACTAGCACGCCCCATTCCCCTTTTTATTGCTTGTTTTGCTTAGTACTTCTGAAAACAAAAAAAAATTTCGAATTCAACGTTCAACTGCCAAAGAAAGAATAACAGCGGAGCACATAACTTAGGGCTCGAATGAAATTGTAAGCACTAGCTGGCGCAAAACAGTAGACATTGCTTTTTATATATACGACCTTATCTGAAACTCTTCCCAACCAAGGTCTTCCAAACCAAACTGTTAACTCATACCAACATGATTTAGGTTCAAGCATACACATGGAATAACAGTGTGTTCTTTTGAATTTTAAGTGAGCAAGAACTCAGGCTATTCAAATTTGAATTCAGGTCTCTGGGAAGTGAGAAGCTTGTACTAAGCAACTGTGCTACACTTCTACTGCAGTAAATGATTTAGGATTTTATCTGGACTGTCCTTGGTTTTATCCAATAAAATATAAAGGGTACAAACAGGAAAGCATGCCAGCCAGTTAAGGGTTCAACAATGCATGATTTTTATTCTCTTGCTTCTGAAAGCTTGTATCAAAAAAATATATATATTAAACCAAGGAAAGTAACTGAAGACATATGGGCCTCTTGTGCTTTAAAAAGGAAAAAAGAGGGTAGCCACTAATTTGCTCAGACACAGCAGGCTTAGTGGTCCTGTATTTTGAAGTTTTTAAGAATGGTTTTTAAAGGAAAGGGAAAACATCCACTACCCCTTTCCAGAATTTAAATTTAAACAGAGGGCAGTAGACATTCATTACACCCAAATAAAACTATGGCAGTTCACATGTGACCAAGGTGAATGTAGAATGGAGATGTTCTAAACACGGCTAGGACTCTCAGCAAAACTAACACACTAAAATCATATGATTACATTTTGAAAGAAAATGCACAAAAACCAAATAGGAATTTTGAGATTTTTTTTTCATTTGAAGGTAAATCTTAATGCTATTAAATTCACAAATATGCTAATTTAAATACCCAATTCTATTTATCTAAAACACACATTGCAAACATACAAATATCTATTCTCTCCACATGTCAGAGCCCATTCATTTCATGGTTTGGAAATGCAGAGAATAGATTCCCCTTAAACTGCAAGTCAGCAGGTGTTTCTTTACAGTTAACTTTAGCAAAATTCATACAAAATAGTAATTAACAATGATCTTCTTTACTTGTTAACTCACAAGGAAACACCTTCAAAACTGCATTTTGTTAAAGTTTCTGTACTAAAATGTAGAAAAACTGAACTACACAAATATTGAAAAGTTAAAAATTCCTTAATTTTTTATTCCTGGTACCACTACCACAATTTACAGGGCAATATACCTGATGTAATGAAAAGAAAAAGAAAAAGACAAAGCTACAACAGATAAAAGACCTCAGGAATGTACATCTAATTGACACTACATTGCATTAATCAATAGCTGCACTTTTTGCAAACTGTGGCTATGACAGTCCTGAACAAGAAGGGTTTCCTGTTTAAGCTGCAGTAACTTTTCTGACTATGGATCATCGTTCCTCCTGTGGCAGATTTTTACAGTTCCTCTAATGCATTTGGGACGACTGTCTCAAAGTAACCTGCAGCTTTCCTGACAACTCCTCGCTCTCTCTCCTGCTAAGAACTGTAGCCTGTTGAATAATACAGGATAAAAAAATTATTACACTCAGTGAACAGTTCCACATATTCTTTATCATCATGATAAAATTTTAAAGATACCTACCCTTTTCTTCTGAAATTTTTTTTAGAACCTTCTGCTACCATATCCACCACTTCCACCACCAGATCCATAACCACCTAGAAATATAGATTTTAAAAATGTTTAGAAGTTTTTATTTTTAAATTAAGAAGTCAGAGAAAAATTTTAACGAAAGGAAAAAAAGATTACTTACCACCATAGGGACTGCCCGAGCTTCTTCCACCAAAACTGCCCCCTTTCATGGGTCCATAATTTGATTGCTGTTGTCCACTATAATTTCCAAAATCATTATAGTTCCCACCACCACCATAGTTACCTGAAATTACAGAAGTTTTATTTGTGGTTAACCTAAACAATTATTTTCATTTTTAATGTATGCACCTATTATCTTTCCATAAATCATAACAGCACACTCTAGGACACTTACAATGCAACCCTTCAAAAACAGTTTATAGAACTACGGACTCCAGGGATCCCTGGGTGGCGCAGCGGTTTGGCGCCTGCCTTTGGCCCAGGGCGCGATCCTGGAGATCCGGGATCGAATCCCACGTCGAGCTCCCGGTGCATGGAGCCTGCTTCTCCCTCTGCCTGTGTCTCTGCCTCTCTCTCTCTCTCATTCTGTGTGACTATCATAAATAAATAAAAAAATTTAAAAAAAAAAAAAAAAAAAGAACTACGGACTCCACAACAGAGGCCCACACTAGCAGACCTCAGGCATTAAGAAAGGGAAAACAGAGTGAACAGAAGAGCATGTATCTAGATAGGTGCCATCTTTTGTCGACAGCAGATGCCAATATCCTAGTTCACGTTCTTGCCTTCAACACCATCAAAACTATGCTTTGAGTCACTCTCATTTGGACGTAACACAACTTTTAAATCAATGACCAAGAAGGTATTCTAAATTGGCTATTAGAAAAAATCTTTCTGGCTGGCTCAGCAGGGAGACCATGCAACTCTTGATCTTGGGGTCATGAGTTGATGCTCACATTGGACATAGAATTAAAAAAAAAAAAAAACCCACCTTGTTGTTCAAACATTAATACACCCCAACAAAACTCAGTGCAACCATAACAAAGCTCTTTATCTGCAAGTACCATGGAATAATGCATACTTGCTGTCTAAAATATACTAGACATTAAAATTCCAAGTATTTCTGTGTCCCCTAAACTCCAGACAACACCCTATATTCATTTCAAGATGTCTGCATTTAATTTGAAGTTCCCATTTGTCCCATTTAAAAGTGCCTAGAATTAAATAAAATTCTGGCAATAAATACTGAAAAATAAACATCCATTTCAATTATATAAAAAGTAAACACATTTTACCAATTTGATAAATGGCCAGCAAAGCAAGAAAATTCAGTTAAATCACCCATCATTTGAGTACTTTATAATATTACAATGACCAAAAGCTGCATTTTAACACTGTAATAACTATGAACGATTTTGAATATTTAAAACAAGTGAACGCTTACCACCTCCAAAATTTCCTCCTTCATTGTAACCATCGTATCCTCCACCACCACCACCATATCCGCCTCCTTGATTTCCATATCCTGGTCCACCACCACCATAGCCTCCTCTACTACTATAACCAGGACCACCACCATAGTTGCCACCTAAAGAAAAAAAAAAGGGGGGGGGGGAGTCAACAAAAACCTAAATGTGTAAATTCAAGTTTAAATTCTAAGTTATGTGGCTATCAATTAATTTAAAAATCGTTTTAATTTTTGGGAATTAAAGTTCACTAAGAAAAAATAGTAAACGGTCTCCCAAGACAATCTAGTTCAAATGTTGGTACAATAAATGTTATTGGCCATGAAAGACCCAGCTTATGTTTCAAATTTAGGGGGAAAAAGTCTAGTCTTCCCACGTTTTAGTTCAGAAGCATACTTTAATGGTAAACCATGCAAATTTTAACTGAAATTAAAATATAAACAGATACATAACTTTCAATAAAGTACAAAAACAAAGTCAAAATATTAAACATCTATTAAAAACTTACCATCACCTCCAAATCCATTATATCCACCATCACCTCCTCCATAACTACCTCTGCTGCCACCACCTCCACCACCATAGCCTCCTGAGGAAAAACAAGGTATGAATTAAAAATATACAACTTACCAATGAATTTCAAGTAGACATGTTGAAAGATAACTCTTACCTCTACCACCAAAGTTTCCACCACGGCCAAAATTACCACCACCTCCAAAGTTTCCTCCACGACCCATGAAGTTGCCAGATCCACCTCCACGACCTTTAACATGGGCAAGGGAGAGTTTTAAAAACCTTACAAATGCCACTCATACCACTGTATCTGTATATATTGTACTACTCACCTCTTTGCGATCCAGCAGACTGCATCTCTTGTTTAGAAAGGGCCTTTTTCACTTCACAATTATGCCCATTAATAGTGTGGTATTTCTGAACTAAATTTTTTTTTAATCAAACAAACAAACAGAAGTTATTTGATGTTTGGAAAAGTATATATAAATAAATGAAAACCTTTATCAGTACATAACTCATTAAAATATTTAAGTAACTGAGAATGAGGGAGTGTTCTAGAAAGTCATTATGAAAACTGAGCCATATGCTTCATATGCTATTAAACACAATACAAAACGATTAAGCAATTTGCATGCTATTAAACACAATACAAAACGATTAAGCGATTTGCAAATCTAACACAGCACAAAGAGACCTTTTCTGTTTTCTCAGTCAAGTTCCAATCATCGTCTACTTACCAACAATTTTATCAACTGTATCATGATCATCAAAAGTTACAAAAGCAAATCCTCTCTTTTTTCCACTCTGCCGGTCTTCCATAACTTCTATGGTTTCAATTTTGCCATACTTTTCAAAGTAGTCTCTCAAATTATATTCTTCTGTATCTTCTTTAATACCACCAACAAAAATTTTCTTCACTGTTAGATGGGCACCAGGCTTTACAGAATCCTATAAATGAAAAAAAAAAAAAAAAAAAGGTCAAAAACCAAATTCTCCAAGAATCTCTCATATTACACAAAGTAATGTTTAAAAAGTACCTCTCTAGAAACAGCTCTCTTTGGTTCCACTACACGCCCATCAACCTTGTGTGGTCGGGCACACATTGCTGCATCCACCTCTTCAACACAAGAGTAAGTCACAAAACCAAAACCCCTGGAACGTTTTGTTTGGGGGTCTCTCATTACCTACAAAACAAAAATTTTAAAGTAGTGAAATACATCTGGTACAGGTCCTATATTCCTCTAATAACCTTTTTTTGTTCCTTTAGTAACTCACCACACAATCTGTAAGTGTGCCCCATTTTTCAAAATGTTCTCTTAAACTATCATCCGTAGTTTCAAAGCTCAAACCACCAATAAACAGTTTTCTCAACTGCTCGGGTTCCTTTGGATCATGGCCCTGAGAAAACAAATACATTTTAAATGATTTCTTTTAGCAGGTAAATTGCTGGAATGCACAAGTCTTTAGTCTGCTACAAATAAGCTCAGCATCAAATTCCTGTACCATTAACACTTTTTTCAATTAAAAACTGGAGTTAAGATCACATCAACTAATTAAAGGTACCAAAATACCTCCCCAAAATCTATAGCCAGCCTTTCAAGTGCCAACATCCCTTCAACTACATTTAAGTCCAAGAAAATTCCAGAATCAAAAGTCCCTAAACTTCAGACAACTACAAGTATGAGGACAGATTCCCTTCAAGTTGCTGACAGAATGTTCTTTACGAAACCAAAGTGCTGCAGAAGTGTTCCAACCGTGCCACTTTTCACATCTTCCCTCATCAGGCTACACTTCCAGCATTTAATTTTAAACCACAAAACTGTGAAGTATAGAACTGAAGATTCTAGGCAGAAAATTCTTAAAAAATTCATCAGTTTCAAACAAATCATGAGCTTAAAACAGGTATTCTTCAAAGGCTAACCCAGCATTCCCCCGCCCCCCCAAAAAAAACTACAAAAAGAAACCCACCATTATCTTTTATAGCTTTCTGTAGCCAACTTATGGTTTAGGTTATATGCTAGTAAAAATCACCTATTTGCACTTGTATCACACAGCAAAAACGCCAAGAACACGTTACAGGGTCACAAAAACGGCAAATCGTACTTGTATTAAATACAGGATGTACTTTTTGACAAGAATGGAAAACAGAAACTGAGATTTAAATGAAGATACGGCCTGAATTGTTTGCAACTGAACTAGCTCCTCAAGAAGTTCCAGCAACTGCCACTGAACGCATGCATTAGGAAGAGTTCATCCAAAGTCCTTAAATAAAGGGGCTCACATTTACATTCTAAGGTCTTCATGTGTCTTCCAAAGTGGAGATGTTAAGGCATTTAATAGGAAAAGACTGTCACGCGCTAGAAAAAAACGTCAAATGATTAATGGCCTAACGCATCAATTCATTTCATCAATTCAGTTCACGCCTCTTTTCCAGAATCTTGGGTTAATCACGCTCAACGGAGAAAACATACAAAAAGGTGACCCCCCCAAAAAATTGTAACCCACATCAAGTCACCTCAGACACATGAAAAATTCAACTGTGGTTGCAGTCCTCTGGACACACAAAAATCCAAGAAACCACAACCAGAGCCGCCCCACAATGGCGCGAAGAGACGGATAATTCTAAGGGCTTTAGCTAGAACAGCACATCAGGAAGTGCTTTTAAAGCAGCGAACTTTAATTAAAAAAAAAAAACTGCGTCCTGTCAACTGGGTGCTGTGAAGAAAAACAAAAAAACAAAAAAAGACAAAAAACAGGAGAAATTAAAATTCTGGTCGGCCTGAGGGAGAAGCTGAAAGGACTGGAAACGCGCCGGCCCCACTTCGGCGGAGACACCAGGCCCCGGGATCCGAGGCTATTTGCGGCATCCGGGGCCGGGCCGCCGCCTCCCGCCGCCTTCCAATCCCGCGCGCGCTCTCCCGGCGGCGGAGCGAGGCGGCGGCCATTGCGGCCCAATGCGCCATTTCGTAACGCGGCAGCGGATCAATGTCAATGTGGCCGCCGCCCGCCCGCCCGCTCGCCCGGATGTGACTGCTCGTCCCCTCCCCTCCCCCACCGCCTCCTCCCAACCGCTCCCGCCGGGGCCCGCCATGCCGCCTTCGGCCTCCCTTCCGAGGCCGCGCGGCCGGCGGGCCGGCTCCCTCCCGCCCCAGGCCTCCCCGGCCACGCAGCGCCTCCGAGGGGCCACCTGTGCAGCCGAAGAAGGCGAGGAGGGCGAAGGGCCCCGAGAAGGCGTCCGGGGCCCGCTCCCCTCCCCCCCCACCGCCCGGCTCAACGCAGAGCGCGGGACGGCCGATCCCGTCCACCCGGCCTCCCCGCTCCCACGGAGCTAGGCCCCCCCCCCACGCCGGCCACTACCCAGCAACCCCCCGCTCTCCCCCTAATACCTCCTCCCCCCGGCGGCGGCGGCGACGGCCGGAGTCGGGCTGGGGGCGACCGGGCGGCGGTTTTACCTCCATTTTGAGACCGGACTCGCCTCTTCCAACTCGAGTTCAATATGGGACCGAGAGGAAGAGGCGGGGCCAGCCGTCACGTGACGCCCTTTCCGCGCGCCGCCGTCCTGGCGGGGGCGGGGCGGAGCCGGGGAGGGGGTGTGGCCAACTGGGCGCGAAGAGAGAGCGGGCGAGCGGATTGGCGGGCGGGGAGCGGGGGCGGGGCGGGCCGCGGGAGCGCGCGCGCCTCGCCGAGCGGGGGCGCGGTGCCGCCCTTTCCGCCGTTCGCGCCCGGGCTGCCGCGGGGACGTCGCCTCGGACTCAGCCAATGGTGAGCGCCCACGTCGGGAGGACGCCTCGTGACCGCGCGTCACCGGGGAGCAGGGCCTTTCTCTTTCTTCTCGCGTACCCCTCCCCTCCCCCCCTGGGGGGGCCTCCCGGTGCTCGGTGGCGACGTGGTTGCTTCCCCATCCCCGAAGCAAGCCGCAGTGTCGTCTCCTGGACATTAGGGCTGCGGGGCGGCTCCCGCCCCGGCCTCCCCGCGCGCGTTTCCAGGGGCCGGGCCTGCGAGGCCCGCGCCGAGCATCCCCGCGCCCGCGGGAATCCCGGGCACCTGGGGAAGGCCGCGGGGCCGCCGGGGCAGCTCGGGGCGCGCGCTCCCTCCGGAGCCGAGGCACAGCTGGGCGCTGCAAAGAGTCGAAGCAGCTGTTCTCGGGGATCTGGTAGATTAAAAAGACCGGTTTACAAGATTTCTGAAAAGGAGGGCCACATAAGGCTGCTGCTGCGCGACTGATTTTTGTCTTCATGTTTCCAACGTGGTCTTGAAGTATAACGAGCCAGATCAAGGGGGGGGGGCAGGGAAGATGCAATAAACTTTTCTTGATCTGCCCGAGTAATTTTAAATCTTTCAACCTTAATGAGTTTTAGTTGTCCTGAAAATGGTGAGATTAGGTGATCTCCAACCCCTGTGAGAGCTGTAAATTCATAACCCACGTATCCATAGTGAAAACAAAGGTTCTGATCAACGTGACCCTAATTGACCCGTCTCCCTTCCCTGCTTAGAAATGCTCTGTATTTCGGGCGCCTGGGCGGTTCAGGTCATGACCTCGGGGTCCTGGGATCCAGCCCCGCTTCTGGATCCCCAAAGGGAGCCTGCTTCTCCCTCTGCCTGTGTGTCTGCGTCTCTCTCCCAATAGATAAAATCTTAACAAAAAAAAAAAAAATGCTCTTTGAACGTAGCAGTCCAGTAAGAGCAGCTCCTTTTGAATTGATCAAGTCCTCCTTTTGAATTGGAAAGACTGGAAATGAAATTGTGGGACCCAGGAAATTTAACAAAAATCCCCTACTCCTGGACAAGCAGAGCAGGACTGATTCCATTTTGTGCTGCACCCGACCTGCTTAGGGCACTGCCCCACCCTAGTCAAACCCGGGGCACACCCTAATCAGAAATCGGCTCAGGGATCCCTGGGTGGCGCAGCGGTTTAGCGCCTGCCTTTGGCCCAGGGCGCGATCCTGGAGACCGGGTATCGAATCCCACGTCGGGCTCCCAGTGCATGGAGCCTGCTTCTCCCTCTGCCTGTGTCTCTGCCTCTCTCTCTCTCACTGTGTGCCTATCATAAATTTAAAAAAAAAAAAAAAGAAAAGAAAAGAAAAAAAAATCGGCTCAGTGATAGGCCGACCTGCTTATTGCTTAGGGCACTGCCCTGCCCTAGTCAAGCCCAGGGCACACCTTAATCAGAAATCGGCTCATAACAACATAACCCTGCCTTGTGCCCGCCAAAACTGCGCGCCAATTCTGATCAAAGTAATAGGCCAGCTCAAATGGATATAGGGTAAGATGTAATTCAATTGGCCACCTGCGTGTGGACCGATATGACTGTGGAACTTTCTGCATATTCCATTGGCCACTGGGCCCTATAAAGCTGCTATGCCTCTCAGTCTCCGGGTCCAAGTCCCTGCTCTACTGTGTCTAGTATACTTGGACCCAGGCTCGAGCTTGTAAATAAACCCTGGTGTGTTTGCATCGACTCCTCGGTGGTTTCTCGGATTCGCAATCTCGGGCACAACATTTGGGGGCTCGTCCGGGATCCACGAAGGCCAAGTCCTTGAGGTACAGCATGTCCACGATGTTGGAGCGCTCCTCCTCGTACACCGGGATGCGCGTGCGGCCGCTCTGCATGATGCTGGCCAGGACGCCGAAGTCCAGCACGGCGCCGGCGTCCAGCATGAAGCAGTCCTCGAGCGGCGTGAGCACATCCTCCACGGTCCGCAGCACGCCCTCGCTGAAGTTGCTGTGGGGGTCGCCGCCCCGCAGGCCAGCTCCAGTACGCGCTCGCGCAGCCGCCCGGCCCCACCGCCAGCTCCAGCAGCTGGCCCACGGGCAGCGCCACTGGCAGGGTCAGCAGCATTGCCAGGCCGGCTGAGCAGCAGCGCGCGCGGCGCCAGTGCCGGTGCCCAGCGCCCGCTCACGGCGACCGGCACCACCTCGCCCACGAGGAACACGAGCCCCACGCTGCCCAGCACGGCGGGCACGGCGCACTGGCCGGCCACGCAGTACAGCAGCACCGCCAGCGCCGCCTGCGCCTGGCTGGCCAGCAGCAACAGCACGCCCAGGGCACAGCCAGCCCAGAGCCGCTCGGGCTCCAGGCCCCGCACGCTTGGCCTCCGTGCTGCTCTCGCGCAGCACCTGCACCTTGGGGGGCGCCAGCGCGCTCAGCTGCAGGCTCCGCACCAGCGCCGCCAGTGCCAGCAGCCCCGCCACCCCCTGGCCCAGCGCCCAGGGCGGCGCCGCCACCTCCGCGGCCGGCACCGTGCTGGACTTCGGCGTCCTGGCCAGCATCATGCAGAGCGGCCGCACGCGCATCCCGGTGTACGAGGAGGAGCGCTCCAACATCGTGGACATGCTGTACCTCAAGGACTTGGCCTTCGTGGATCCCGGAGACTGCACGCCGCTCAGCACCATCACCCGCTTTTACAACCATCCGCTCCACTTTGTCTTCAACGACACCAAGCTGGATGCCGTCCTGGAGGAGTTCAAACGAGGGAAGTCTCACCTGGCCATCGTGCAGAAGGTGAACAAGGGTGAAGGTGACCCCTTCTACGAGGTGCTGGGCCTCGTCACCCTGGAGGAGTCATTGAGGAGATCAAGTCTGAGATCCTGGATGAGTCTGAGGACTACCGAGATGCCACCGTCAGGAAGAAGCCTGCTCCTCTGAGTGCCCCTTTCCGTCGAAAAGAGGAATTCTTGGAATTCTTGTTCAGGGTGTCTGACGATGGGGGATTCCTGGGTGGTGCAGCGGTTTGGCACCTGCCTTTGGCCCAGGGCGCGATCCTGGAAACCCGGGATCGAATCCCACATCGGGCTCCTGGTGCATGGAGCCTGCTTCTCCCTCTGTGTCTCTGCCTCTCTCTCTCTCTGTGTGACTATTATAAATAAATAATTTTTTTAAAAAAAGGTGTCTGACGATGAATATAAAGTGAAAATCTCGCCTCAGCTGCTCTTGGCCACCCAGCCCTTCCTGTCTCGAGAGGTGGATGTATTCAGCCCCCTGCGAATCTCCAAGAAAGTCCTGCTGCACCTGCTGAAGCATCCCAGCGTCAACCAGGAAGTGAGGTTTGACGAGAGCAACCATCTGGCTGCACACCATTACCTGTACCAGGGCAGCCAGCCGGTGCATTAATTAATTCTCATCCTGCAGGGCAGGGTTGAGGTGGAGATCAGGAAAGAGGGCCTGAAGTTCGAGAATGGAGCCTTCACCTACTACAGAGTGTCTGCCCTGACAGCGCTGTCCTCGGTTCACCAGTCCCCAGTGTCCTCGCTCTAGTCCGTCCACCACGACCTGCAGCCAGAGCCAGCCGATGGCGCTCGCTTGTCTGCATACACCATGAGGGCCCTCTGCGACCTGCAGCTCATCAAGGTCACGTGGCTGCAGTACCTCAATGCACTCCTGGTCACTCGAGCCCAGACCAAGTTGGGGGAGCAAGAAGGCGTGGGCGTATGGTTGGTGGTGGGCTTTCTACTTTGCCTTTTTCTCCTTATGCCCCCTTAGTGAGGGGTGGGAGCTCTGGCGGCAACTCCAGGATGGGGAAACAAGCCCCGGAGTCGGAAGAGCTGGGTTTGCTTCCAGGCCTAGCCACCAGCTGGCCGAGTGACCTTAGGCAAATCACTCTGTAATTTGTCTGCGCCTCAGTTTCCTCCTCTGCCTATCAATGTTTGTGAAGTATAAAGCATTGGTATGTACGTAAGGAATGATTATTGTTTGTAAATGGGTTTTTTTTTTTTTGAGTTGTATGAAAAGTTAGCAATTGCCCAGTTCTTGGATTTTGAACCTGGGAACCTTGGATTGAAGTTGGAGATCCCCCTAAACTCCTTGAAATTGTATGCAGAAATAGTGGGAGTGTGCATTTTTGGGGAATGAGGATCCATCACCAGCAAGTTTTCAAAGGGGGCTGTGACCCAGAAGAGTTAAGAACTATGATTCTTTTACTAAGATGGCCAAAATGCTTCTTTGATAATTGTCAGCTGCTTTTATCAAATTCCAGACCATTGTCCAGCAAACTCTATAGAAATGTTTGAACAGTTGGATTTCAAACATTTTCATTTTGTGGGGTGGTGCCTTACCAATGGTACAGCTCTAAGCAAGTGAGCATAAACACATGTAAGTGTATTTTGTCTGGTTAGGAGTTTATCTGTTTTGGTATTCCATACAAATGTCTGAGAGGCAACAGTGTCCGATGAAAGCAAATTGTTTGGAAACCACGCCTTTCTCCTTGGCTTTGCTATGCCATAATCCCTTGTTTTCCATACTTGGAATCCTACTTCCATCTATATTGTTGGACTATCTGACATGAAGCTACAAGAGCTACGGCCTAGCCCCCATTCCGCAGGCTGATTGCCCCCTGCAGACTGATCTGTGGAGTGCAGGGCTCCTGGGGCAGTCCCGTGGGTCCTGCCTCACGTGATGTGCCCACCGGGCATATGTGAGCACGTGCACACTTGGCAGTCCCTTTGCCCCGTCCCCATGTTCCCTGTGGCAGCAGAACCCATAGGCTTCAGGAAGAGCAGTTGCGCTTGCTGGCTTTGCTGATGCAAACGACCCTTCTTTCGTGTATCTGGTATCACCATTCCGTTCGTGTACGTGACATGCCTCTTCTGAATTTGGTGTCCTGGCCTCTTTAGCAGCCTGCTCCCTTTGTGCTGGCCTGATCAAGGCATTTCTGATGCCTTTCTTCAAAAAGTGGAAAGCCGAATCTCTTGCGGTTTGAATGTTGAGATTCCCAAAAGGAAGCAATGCAGAGAGTAGTTTTCTCCAACTTTGGCTCTCAAGGCCTCCTGGGAGGGCTTCTCGCAGAACCACGTTGCCTCCAGCCGTCCCTCTGCTTCTGATTAGCTTCAGAGCCTGGGCAAGGTATGAGCGTGTGACCATCTTGCAAGAAGGGAACCGAGGATCGCAAACACCTGATTTTCTTCAGGCCACACCGCCAGTTGGAGGCAGGGCTGGGCAGGGCTTGGCAGGGGTATGCCACGCTCCCCGAGATCTCCTAGAATGATGGAAAGACTCACGTAGCCTACTGTGGTGCCTCCAACTACAGGATGGCTAAAGGCCCTGTGGATTGCCCATGGCATGTTTCTCTTCAGGGGCCAGGTATACAACTAGGCCCCGTGCCGCAGCGCTGGCAGCTGAGGGTCTGAAAGGACTTTGCTTAGGCCACAGGACAAAGAAGTGTCAGACGTCCGAGTGGGACCTCAGCCGGGACCTGGAACCCATGCTCCTGAGCGGGATGGAGTGGAGGGTTCCCAGCATGCAGAGGTGCTGCCTTGTCCGTGTCCTCCCTGGTGGGGCGGTGTCTTGTCCAAGGTCACCCTGAGGCCACAGCAGTGCACTGCTTTGTGGTCTCCTCTCAGAAAGGACGTGACAGCCCCGGGGGTTGCGTGCAGGTAGAGGCCTCGTGAGTGAAGGTCTCGAGGGCCAGCCCAGCAGTAAACTCATCGCAGACGCAGTGCGTGAGTGGTCTTCAAACCTCTGCAAGAGGAGAGGCTCTCTGGGAAGGCCACCATGGTGTCCCAAGATGGCTGTGTTCGGATGCCTGCTGCCAGGCAGGCACTGCAGAGAGGATCCGTTATCGACACCTTCTCTGATGATGACGAGGCGCTCACCACTACCACCACCACCACCAGCACCCCGTCTCTCTTCCAGAGGAAGCCATGGGAACTCAGAACTGTGGGGCTTTGTCCTTCCTGCACCTTCTTGGCCACTCCAGAGGCTCGCGCATTTGCGTGGCCAAAGATGGTGCTCTTTGGTCGCAGCATCCCGAGGGTGGATTCCTTGCTCCTGACCGGACCTGTGGACATGGCTGTGCTTCCAGGGGAATCCCATGAAGTTACTCGTTCTCCCGAGATTGATGTGAGAATGAACTTGTCGGTACAGTCAGGGCAATTCTCCCTGTCCCCGAGTTCACTGTGGCCGATGAAAACAGACGTCTAGGAGAACTTGCGTGCTGTCCTTAGATTTGGCGCTTCAGACTCTTTTGCTTTCCTGTGTGTGGAATCCTAATTCCATTGATATTGTTGAAATCTCTCTCATGAGCCCGCTCCCTGCCCTCCTTGTACTCAGGCTTTTTCCTGGCCCCAGCCTGATCTGTGATCCGTTCTAGTGCCCCTGCTGATTCCTGTGGGTCCTGCTGACCAGCCATCCCACCAGGGATGACATAAGAAGACGAGTGTACCTACGTTCAGGGCATGTCTTCTTATCCCCAGGTTCGCTGTGGCCGATGAAACCAAGGTATTGGGAAAGCTCTCATGGTCTCCTTGGCTTTGGTGCTCCAGAGTCCTTTGTTTTCTTCTGTTTGAAAAACTAATTCCATTGATATTGTTGAGCTGAAACTATTTTGTCGCAACAAAGGCCCAATTTTGTCCTCGAGTGTGCATTTCATTTCTTCAGTTAAGGCCTTCAGAGACATGGTAAATTTGGACCAGGGGATTTTTAGTTACCAATACTGAAGAAACCCTAAGGTTTAAGAACAGACTCTCCATAACCCATGAGCAGGTGTGGCCTAAGCTGAGGGCTCTCTATGAGACTGGGCCACCCCCAGACCCCCATCGATATCGGCCAGGTGACTGGGTATATATGCGGAGATACCAACACCAGACACTTCAACCTTGCTGGAAGGGACCCTACATCGTGATCCTGACCACTCCCACTGCTCTCAAGGTCGACGGGATTACTCCCTGGGTCCACTACACCCACGTTTGGCCAGCTGACCCACACGCCTTTCTCAAGGTCTTTGTTCCAGAATGGAAAAGCCAACCGGACAAGGACAATCCCCTAAAGCTAAGAATGTACTGTTCTCACTTATTTCCCACCTCCAAGACTCCCTAGTCCGAGGTTGTCCTTCAAAATAGAAGGGGATTAGACTTAGTCTTTTTTTTTTAAATTAATTTATTTATTTATGATAGTCACACACAGACAGAGAGAGAGAGGCAGAGACACAGGCAGAGGCAGAAGCAGGCTCCATGCACCGGGAGCCCTGGGCCAAAGGCAGGCACCAAACCGCTGTGCCACCCAGGGATCCCTAGACTTAGTCTTCTTACAACAAAGGTTTGTGCTGCCTTAAATGTAAATGAGAGCGAGAACAGCAACAAGGTTGGTGAGAATCCTGGTTTATTTTATTTTATTTTATTTTATTTTATTTTATTTTATTTTATTTTATTTTATTTTGAGAATCCTGGTTTAATCATTCCCCCTGGCTCACTCTGAGCAACCTGGAACCATGATTGGGTCCTGCATAGGATCCTCTGAAAAAGGGGGGAATGTGGGACCCAGGAAATTTAACAAAAATCCCCTACCCCTGGACAAGCAGAGCAGGACTGACTCCATTTTGTGCTGCACCCGCCTTGTGCCAACCTGCTTAGGGCACTGCCCCGCCCTAGTCAAGCCTAGGGCACACCCTAATCAGAAATCGGCTCATAACAATGTAACCCTGCCTTGTGCCCGCCAAAACTGCGCGCCAATTCTGACCAAAACAATAGGCCAGCTCAAATGGATAGTATAGGGTAAGATGTAATTCAATTGGCCACCTGCGTGTGGACCGACATGACTGTGCAACTTTCTGCATATCCCATTGGCACTGGCCCCTATAAAGCTGCTACACCTCTTAGTCTCGGGGTCCAAGTCCCTGCTCTGCTGTGTCGGGTATACTTGGACCCAGGCTCGAGCTTGTAAATAAACCCTCGTGTGTTTGCATCGGTGTCGGCTCCTCGGTGGTTTCTCAGATTCGCAATCTCAGGCACAACAAAATCAAATATAAATTGCTTGAAAAACAGTTTGTGTTAACAAATGGAGAAGGGTGGTCGGTTTGGAGTTTGGAAGAGGGAAGGCGACGAATAAGCACTTGTTGATGTTTATCTAGCACTGCCAAGTGGAACAGGTGTTTTATTTGGGAGACTCGAACAAAAAGTACTCTGTTGTGCAGCAGAAACCGGTCACCAGGCCTTAATGTAACTTCAGTGAAATAACCCTCCAAACCAGCCTCCTCCTGTTACTAGGATTCCCTACCACAAGCAAACCATTATGTATTCTTGTCAGGTACTCCTGATAGCCAACAGCAGTAGTGGAGACGTTCAGAAAATGTTTACCCTCAGTGTTTCGTTCATATATCAAGGCTCTGTGAGTTTGGTTACTGTGAAAAATAGTCATGAGTAACTTCATCAATTCTGAGTACTTAGAAAAACACAAAGCTAAAGACCTTAGGAAGATGGTATCCACAGCAAGGTACCTATGAGGCATTGCAAGAATGGTCTAGAAGACTGATCACTTGACTTCACCATAGGACACGTTTCTCTAATCAGCAATAACGATCATAATTTGCTATTCTTTTTTTTTTAAGATTTTATTTCTTAATTCATGAGAGACACAGAAAGAGAGAGGCAGAGACACAGGCAGAGGGAGAAACAGGGTCCATGCAGGGAGCCCAACGCAGGACTCCATCCCAGGTCTCCAGGATCACACCCTGGACTGAAGGCCACCCTAAACCGCTGAGCCACCCGGGCTGCCCTCTTCTTTCTTTTTAAAATTGTTTTAAATTCTTATGTTCATATGAGAAATGATGGGGGATGTGATACGAAGTACTTCATCCAGGAACATGGTATGTCAGTCCATTTATTCTCCTCTTTTATCCTTCAGTAAAGGTAGATTCCTCTCTGGATTTGTCCAGGTTTGTTGTTCATCCAGACTCTGATTTTTAGACGTTAGCTGTTTTTTATGCTTTTGTCTAAGCTTACCCGACAGCCCCGCAGCCCCATGGCATCTCATGCAAATATCCATGCTGGAGTTCTTCACCCTGTTGGATACAGACTTGAACCTTGACCCTGTAGCCCTGGTTCTCTTTGTAGTGAGAGATAAAGTATATGGGGTGGGAAGCAGGAGACAAGGGTCCTAGGGTGAGATGAGGGGCAGACACACTTTATAAGTAAATTGTATCAGGGATAAAGAAGTTGTATCAACTTCTTTCATATCACAACACATACAGAAAATGATCATTTTTGCATAGCACACTAGGCTACATAAACGAGATTTGGAATCATCCAGATGGTGCTAAAAAAAATCATAGCATTATCTTTAAATTATATAATTATAAAATGTTATAATGTATTAGAAAAGATATTAAAAATTGCATTTGAATAAATCTGTCAAATAAATGTTTCCACATTTTTTAATGATCAACCAGAACTTGTTCCTGTGAATATATTTTGATACTAGGTTTTATGGTTGAAGTGACTTTATGCAGTTTCTGATCTAGACTTCTTAATGATAAACTTCTCGTATTCTGAATAATAACTATCAGTGAAGGACTCTGATCACATAAGTGGGTGATAAAATATTTAAAACCATTTTATACAACCATTCAGAATTTACAATTATAATTATGTTTAAAGAATAACAACCCTTCCTTCTCTTTTACTGACAGATGTAATATTGCAATTTCATAAGATAATGCAAACGGATTTGGAACCTAATAGTATATTTTTATTTCTGGATTTCCACATTAAAACTCTAACTTTCAGGGCAGCCCCAGTGGCTCAGTGGTTTAGTACCTGCCTTCGGGCCAGGGCGTGATCCTGGAGACCCGGGATTGAGTCCCATGTCGGGCTCCCTGTGTGGAGCCAGCTTCTCCCTCTGCCTGTGTCTCTGCCTCTCTCTCTCTGTGTCTCTCATGAGTAAATAGATCTTTAAAAAAATAAAATAAAATAAAACTAACTTTCAGAACATGCATGCATTCTCAACAGCCAGCCTGGGCACCACAAAAAGAGTGCATTGCTACAAAGGGATTGGAATAGCCCACGTATGTTGAAGAAAATATTACGGGCATTGCCTGGAGTTGAGCCCACCAGAAACCCTACTCTGCCCAGTGTCCCCTTTCACCCTCTAACAGATGATCCCTGAGACTGTGTGCTGTGCCCCTTGGATATCTGGATCACAAACTTGGAGCATTGGCTCCAACATCTCTCTGGTCCGTGATGGGCAGTAAAGTACTTTGCATGTGGATACCCATGTGACAGGCATCTCCTTGGCCATGCACACTCAGCAGGACTGTAAGTGCTGGTTGTTGTCCACAGTGCTTCCTGCTGCCCTGGCATACATCCCAGACTGCACAGGCTGCCCGAAGGAGACCTAAACAAGGCAGCCTCATGGCCAGAGTTACTGGCCCAAGTGGCTCTGACCCTCTCTGACTCCTCTCAACTGCCCCATCAAAGGAGAGGTCAGTTTCTTAATCCATATTCAGGACACCAGCATCCCAAAGTTCAGTAGTTGTGAAGCACTACTTAGATTGTGTGCCTCATTTTGTGAATGAGGAAACTGTTCTGCAGATCAAGGAATTGATTCTTTTTTTCTAAGATTAATAGCAAATTGTGGCAGAGTCAGAACTAAAAGAGAATAGAAATGGAAAATATTTTGGACAGGAGGAAGGTCATTCTTAGGAAGGAAGAATTGTAATATAAGCCTTGTTATCTACTACTAGGTTCAGAATATGCTAATAGCTTTATTTTCCTACAATCTTCACTTTTAAATAAGGAGTATATAAAGTAAAACACAAAATTCCATTTATATTTTCTTCTAGAGCTAACAAATACTTTAAAAATATATGAATGTGAATATATAACCATAATTGTTTCATTATACAAAAATATATCAAACCATCCAGATTGATCTGAAAATTTCACTTTTCCCTCACTTAATGAACCAGTCATTTATTGAATTCTTACTATGTGCCAGGCACTGCTAAGTACTGGATTCATTATAGTCACTTTTTTTTAAGATTTTATTTGAGGGAGAGAGTGTGTATGCACACTTACACAAAGCAGGGGAGGGGGAGGCAGAGCCGCAGACTCCCTGCTGAACAGGGAGCACATGCTGTCAGATGCAGGGGCTTGACCCCAGGACCCTGAGATCAGGACCTGAGCTGAAGGCAAACGCTTAGTCAACAACAAAGGAATTGCTTACTATGAGTCAGCCACTCTTGTGGTCTCTGGAGACATGATGAAAGAGGTAGTGAACGTGATAGATACGTGACAAAATCTTCTAAGAAAAGATTGTTACTTTCAAGCATATTAAAATGCACAAACAGCTATGATGTAACATTCCACTTCATCTCACTTGTAGGGCCTATATGACCCTGATAAATTTACTCAATTTCCTAAGCCCTAGTTTACTCAGAAAACAACACTAATAAGACCTACTCCTAGGATTTTTTAAAAAGACTTTATTTACTCATGAGAGACACACGGAGAGGCAGAGACGCAGGCAGAGGGAGAAGCAGGAAACCCCATGCGAGACTCGATCCCAGGACTCCAGGATCACACCCTGAGCCAAAGGCAGAAGCTCAACTGCTGAGCCACCCAGGCCTCCCAACTCCTAAGATTGTTAAGCGAATTAAATGAGATCAGGAATAGAATGTGCTTAGCACAGTGAAAGGTATATGGTGCATGTTCAAAAATATGACTATGGGGCACCTGGGTGGCTCAGTCAGTTAAGTGTCTGCCTTTGGCTCAGGTCATGATCCTGGGATCTTGGGATTGAGCCCCACATCAGGCTCCCTGCTCAGTGGGGAGCCCGCTTCTCCCTCTCCCTCTGCTCTTCCCCCTGCTTGTGCTCTCTCTGTCAAATAAATAAATTGGGGGAAAAAATCTTTAAAAAATAAATAAGTGAATGAACAACCAATGAAATATTTTGGGTCCCCTTCAGGAGTACCTACTGCATAATGTGTGGGTGTAGTGCAAAATGAAAATGCAGGGCTCCTCATTAAAAATTTAGTAAGAATTCCAAGACAGTGACATCAGAGCAAGTCAAACCAGGACCCATCAGAGCCCAGTGCCCTGTGTAGAATGTCCTGTCGTACACCCATGAAGCTGGTGCCTAGTGTAGTGCTCTGTCTAGAGTAGGCTCTCAGTCTGTAAACAATTTATTCACTTTTCATTTTATGGTGTACCTACACTTCCTCATCAGCCACTCATTTCTTAAGTGTTCATAATCTAGTTTGTGCCCCAGGCTATGGAAATTCTTTCTTCAAAGTCATAAATTATCTCAACATCAAATTAATGTCTCTATTCTCAGCGTTAATCCTTTTGACTTAGTTCAGGCTGCTTTAACAAAATACCACGGTTTGGGTGAATTTAAAAACATATAGTTTTAGACTGGGAAGTCTATCAAGGGTGCCAGTATGGTTGGGTTCTTGTGAGAGCCCTCTCTTCCTGACTGCAGATGGCTGCCTTCTTGCTGTGTCCTTACCTGGGAAAGAGGGAGGAAGAGAACTAGCTCTAGTGTTTCTTTTTTATAAGGATGCTAATCCCATCATGAGGACTCTACCTTAAAGACTTACTTGTCTCCTAAAGGCCTTACCTCCAAGGTCAAACACACTGGGGATTAAAGTTCCAAAATATGAATTTGGGGGCAACACAAATAGTGATTTCATAGCACACCTCCCTAACCTGGGGATTGACAATACTGCCTATCCCTCCTTTTTGGTTTTCTCCTACCTTGTCTTTATAAAGGACATTGATTGTCTCCCTCACTTTTCTCTCTGCTTCCTTCTGGACACTTTCTTCCATGTCCTTCTCCCTCTGCTTCCATGAGATCTGTAATGCTGAGGATCCTCAGGGAATCTGTACCTGCTTCCTGGGAGGTTAAAGTAGTGGTCAGTTACTAGAAGTACGGATGAATTCACACTAATTGTGCTCTCTCTCAGGTCCCAAGTTGGAAGTTTGAAAAGGCTACAAATCTTTGTAATGCGTCTTTTACAAATGATTTCCCTGTGCTTCCCTCATCGCATCTTGTGGAATGGATATATCTGTGATTTCGCCTGTCTAGCATCCAGTTTCCTTCTAGTAAACACACTCTGATTTTCCTATGGAACCACCCCTCTTCTCATTCCTAGACTTTTGATTCAAGAGGAGCTCGCTGATCCCACCCCTGACCACAGGGGCAGCATTTGGCTTAGGCCTGACCAATTGGAATGTTGTATATCTTTGTAACTGAACTAGAGTTTGCTCCTTGGTGAGTTCCACATAAAAGGACCACACCAAATGGAGTTGTCACACAAAGGAAACTTTATTTTGCAGCAAATACGGAGATCACAGGCAATAACTTCCAAAGCCCTGACTTCCCAAGCAAGAGTGAATGGGCTCTTTTTATTTAGGGTTAAGATAAATAGTCAGAAAGGGGAATTTTGCCTTCGTATGTAGAGGTGAGCATAAGGTCATGCATGCATATTTGGGAAACATGCCTGTACATGCATTGTATGTTATGTTATCAAGGTTTGTACTCCTCCTTGGGTGGAGAGTTTAGCATAATGAGGTAGAAGTAACTGTCCTGATCCTGGAAACATGGCCCAGATCGTCTGTAACCTCGCCGAGAAAGCTCTGGAGCTGGTGAACGCTGCTGTGACTTACTCGAAGCCTTGATTGGCCACATTTTGGCACTATGCCAGGGTTGAGCTGCTTCCTCCAACCCCTGCTGAGATCCCTACAGCTACTCAGAGCTTGAAAAAAATAGTCAAGAGTGCTCCAACTTGTAACTTCAAACCGCTCACAGTTAAGGAAGCTCTGCTTAATGGTTTGGTGGCCACCGAGGTGTGGATGAGGTTTGATGTGGGCGAGATCATAGTCAGGCATGGCATCATTGGCTATAATGTTTGAAGACCAATCTTTAACATCTCTTTCTATGTGGCTTATTATTTGAGTGTTCTTGGCCCATGTGTGATCAGACGGGTTTGGTTTTTTTTTTAGGATTTTACTTATTTATTCATGAGAATACACAGAGAGGAGAGAGACAGGCAGAGACACAGACAGAGGGAGAAGCAGGCTCCATGCAGGGAGCCTGACGTGGGACTCAATCCTGGGGCCTCCAGGATCAGGCCCTGGGCTGAAGGCAGTGCTAAACCCGGGCTGCCCCAGACTGGTATTTGAATAAAATAAGATAATTTATCAAAAAGAAGAAGAAGGAGAAGGAGAAGGAGAAGGAGAAGGAGAAGAAGAAGAAAGAGAAGAAGAAGAAGAAGAAAAGAAAGAAGAAGTAGTAGTAACTGTCCTACACTCCGGGCCCACCTGCAGAGGTCCATCTGCACAGGTCTGAGTCAGTGGTTGAGCTCAAACTAGTCTAGGCCAGCAGGAGCTCTTCCTGTTGTTTGCCTCTAACAGATAAGGTTAACATTCTTCTGAAGGAGGGGTTTTGGGGGACCCAGGGCATGATCCTGGGGTCCTGGGATCAAGTCCCTCATTGGGCTCCCTACAGGAAGGGGTCTGCTTCTCCTTCTGCCTGTGTCTCTGCCTCTCTCTGTCTCATGAATAAATAAATAAAAATCTTAAAAAAAAAAAGCCAGAATTCAACTGAGTAAATTTTAAAGGTCAAATTGGCTTTATTAAGCAATTCCTGAATTAGGGAGCAAACATCCAACCCAACAAGTAGAGGGGCCTCCCCTGAGGCGTTGAATGAAATGGAAGGCTTTTATAGAAAGAAGGGTGAGGCAAGAAGTTATTAGCAAAGGAGAAGAAAGGATTTTTTCAGGCTAGGTCCTTCCCCCAAGGGGGATTCAGGGGAAAACTGTTTCATTAGGTAGATTACCTCATCTTCCTTTAGGTGGGGTGGAGGGGCCCAAGTGACAGATTACCACAGTGGTGCCTACCAGAAAATGCCAGATTTTGGTTTAAGATTCTACTCCTGGAGAAACTGAAACTGCAATTAAGTCTTGATTTGCTGTCCTGGGCCAAGTGACTCTACCTTGGGCCTGTGGCTTTTTAACAGCCCGAAGCTGAGTCGTTTTTTTGTTTGTTTGTTTGTTTTAATTTTGTTTATTTATTCATGAGAGACACACAGAGAGAGGCAGAGACATAGACAGAGAGAGAAGCAGGCTCCACACAGGGAGCCCGATGTGGGACTAGATCCTGGATGTAGGACTAGATCCCGGGACTCCAGGATCACACCCTGGGCCAAAGGCAGGAGCTTAACTGGTAAGCCACCCAGGCATCCCCAAAGCTGTGTCTTTTCTGCAGTATTTGAGCCAGGAAACTCGTTTGGTAAAAGCAGAGTGAGTGAGGGGGAAGAGAATTGGATTAAGATCAGAGGTAATAGGAGATGTGATCATGCAGGGCTTACAGGACATTGCAGGAATTTGGGATTTTACTGTGACAGGAGAAACTGTTGGATAGTTTTGAGGCTTCAATTTTTATAGGATTGTTCTGAACGCTATCAAGTAAAGCACTTATCTTTGTTCATTAAGGTCTGTTTCTGGGGTTTTATCTTGTTTGTTTTAGAACGTATTTCTCTCTTCATCTTCCATTAAGTCTCATTATCTCTCCCAGTCTTAAGGGAATAACCTTGTATAGGAGATGAATCTGATCGTTCAGCTCTGCCCTAGATGTTTGTTGTTTTCAAGTCTTTTTGATTGTCCAAATGGGAGCCAATGTTAGAGTCAGGGATGTGTGAAACCAGAGTGTTAGGATAGTTAGACATGGACACTGGACTTACCCCTGATGACAGTAGGGCTGGAGTAGAGAAGGAAACTGTGCTAGATGCCACATCTTAAATTAATATAGGGAAGGGAGAAAACATCTTGGCCAAAGATAAAATATTTGGCAAAAATAAGACTGTGGGATTTAATGTTAGGCAGTTGAAAGAAGATGGGAGGTAAACTTTTGAGTCAGCAGAGCCAGCTTCTAATACTTAGTAGCTGTGGAAATAGTGATAGATTCTTTGAAGGGTTAAATGAGATAAGATGCATGAGTGTACTTACAACACAGTGCCTAGTTGGGGGTCCACTAGAAGGGAGGGATTTGGAAAGCCTCGGGTCCTCAAAGGAGACAACAACCCAATAGACCATTAATCTCTGATCAATCCAATTTACATCCCACCCAACATGAATGGTAGGGACTCAGAACTGGTGGAGTTAAGGGTGAACTGTCAACTCCAATCCTCAGAGCTAAGGATAGGCTTTTGAATGAATCTTAGGTGAATTGAGCATGAAATAAGAACCAGGTGTCAATGACGTAGTTTTTTAATAGAGGTGAGGTTTGGTGAGATCTGAAGCCAAAAAAAAAAAATTCTTGAGAAGTCTTCAGTGCAAAATGGTGGTTTTATTAAAGCACAGGGACAGGACCCCATGGGCAGAAAAAGCAGCTACTGCTGCTGCTGCTGCCGCCACTGCCTGCTGCTGCCTGCTATGCCAGGATTATGAGGAGCAACTGATTATTATACTCTGGGGTTGGGGAGGCAAGTAACGCTAAGGAAAGTTCCAAAAGGATTTCCATATGCTAAAAGAAGACTCCCGGAAACCTGAGGCCTTGCTATTGTCAAACCAAGTTGTTTTTTCTCTCTAGCAAGGCACTAACTTTAAGACAGTTGGGAGCTTCCTGGAGGAATGTATTTGTCCATGGGCCTGCCTCAAGGCCTGCCTCAAGTATTTGTCAATGGGCTGGAGGTTATAAGGACATTTAATTTTATCTACATTTCCTTCTGCCTTTGTTTCCCACATCATTAGGAAGAAGCTAGGGAAATGAAGTAAGAGGGAGGCAATGAAAGTCCTCTGAAAGGGATTGACTTAAATTTGGTGGGACAGTTTCCCCAGCTCAGGATTACTTCCATACAACTGGGAGTGTTCTATATAACCTAGATGTGGCATTTCTTACTGTAGTATCTTGGTAGCTCTCCTTAGCCAGCTCTCAATTTTATCTTAATTTCTCAATTACAGGGGCAGCCCTGGTGGCTCCGTGGTTTAGTGCCGCCTTCAGCCCAGGGCCTGATCCTGGAGAGCCAGGATCGAGTCCCACATCAGGCTCCCTGCATGGAGCCTGCTTCTCCCTCTGCCTGTGCCTGCCTCTCTCTCTCTCTCTCTCTCTCTCTCTCTCTCTCTTTCATGATTAAATAAAAGCTTTAAAATTTTTTTTTCTCAACTACAGTTTTTCACCACTAGCACCACAACTACTCCCATCACCTTAATTTTGACTTACTTTTATTAATTTTAACATCATGTACCAACCTGACTTCTTTGTGGATGAGAAATATCAGTGCACACACTGAATAAAAATAGTATGAAGTTTAAGACTAAAGAAAAATTTTGGTGGGGGTTGCTGTCAGTATAGCTGGTCTCCACTATTGTTAGGAAGAAAGTAATCTGATGGAAAAAATGAGATTAACATCCGAATTGACCTTTAATTCTCTCAGGGCTACTTTTTCCTATTTTTATTGTAGAAAAAATTTTAAATACAGATAAATTGAAAGAACCATACAAAAATCACCATTGTATCTACCAACTATCCAAAAATTGATGACCATTTGCCATATATTTTTTGTTTCTGTTTGGAAATACATTGCAAACATCATGACACATTTTCCCTAATAGTTTAGCCTGCATAACCTAAAAATAAGGACATTCTTTTCTATAATCACATTGCTGTGGGTTTTTTATTTATTAAATGTTTTATAATCAATTGTAGTCATTTGTCCTTTTGATATATAAATTGCCCCAAATTTGGTTTCTTTGTCCTTTGTGTCATGCCCCCACAAGGTCTATTTCTTTAAGATTTTTTTATTTTGAGGACACCTAGGTGGCTCAGTTGGTTGAGCTTCTGCCTTTGGCTCTGGTCATGTCCCAAGGTCCTGAGACTCAACCCCACACTGGGCTCCCTGCTCAGCGGGGAACCTGATGCTCCCTGAGCTTGTGCATGCTCTCTCTCTTTCTCTGTCAAATAAATAAACTCTTTAAAAAAGATTCTTGAGCACGGATGGCTCAGTGGTTGAGCATCTGCCTTTGGCTCAGGTTGTGGTCCTGGGATCCTGAGATCGAGTGCTGCATTAGGCTCCCTATGGGGAGCCTACCTCTCCCTCTGTTTATGTCTCTGCCTCTCTCTGTGTTGTCTCTCATAAATAAATAAATAAATAATCTTTTTTTTTAAAAGATTTTTTTATATTTAAGTAATCTCTACACCCAACATGGGGCTCAAACTCACAACCCCAAGATCAAGAGTCAATGTGCTCTATCAACTGAACAAGCCAGGCATCCCATACCGCCACTAGTCTTAAAAGAGTTTGCTTGAATTCTCTCTCAGGTGCATTTGAATTTTATTAATCAAAACAAACCGTAGGTGGTGGAATTTTTAGGCAATATGTGGAAAGATTGTAGGATGAGGAAAGAGGAAATGGCATATATATATGCCAGCAGATTGTCTTTAGAGTCAGCCAGCCTAGGCTCTTCTTGACCTGGAAAATCTTCCCTTCCTTTACATTCACAGTCCAAGATTCACCAAAAGCTACATTGTTTTTCAGAATTTATTGGCAGCGGGAGACAGAAATTACTATGGCAATGTTCCCCTTGTTTGTAAATTAAGAACTGCCTACGTATCTGTGTAGGAAGAGTCAGGAGAACATGACCTAAATATCATTAATTAAAATAAAAGGTGGGGGGCTCCTGATTGGCTTAGTCAGTAGAACATGCAATTCTTAGTCTCGTTGTGGTGCTGAGTTCGAGCCCCACATTGGGTGTAGAGGTTACTTAAATAACATCAATTTTTTAAAAATGTAAAGGGAAATACTCATCAGTAGCAATATGGGATCTTAAATGAGGAAAGCACATAGTTAAAAATAAGACAATAGGCCACAAATGGATTCGTTTAGGCTAAATCCTACATCACTAATCCAAGACTTAATTGCAGTTTCACTCACCCAGAAATGGACTCCTAAACCAGTCAGTCTGGAATCACCTGCTCAGGACTATGTAGGTCAGCTGCCCCGGCCATCCCCTAAAGGAAAGTAACCTTGCGATAACCAACTGGTTTTTTTGCCTAGTATAACTTCCTCCTATCTGCTCCCTTCTGCCTATAAAAGTCTTTGATTTTGTACAGCTCCCTGAAGTGCCGTTCCGTCTGCTAGATCAGAGGCTGCCCATTTTGAATCAATTTTTGCTCAAATAAACTCAAAATTTTTAATATGCCTGTGTACCTTTTAACACGTTAATGTGGGTAGTGACAAGAGCCTTCTGACTGAGTCGCTGAGAGATTTGGGGCCCTCCACACAGGGAGGTCTGGCTGTCCTGAACCTTCCTCCTCCATGGCCTTCTGAGCTCACGTGGACAACAGACCCCAAAGCTTTGCATTATCTGAGCTATCCCAAGGGAAAGCCGTATCTTTAGAAAGTTTCTTGTGACAATAATACCTTAACCTAAAGCAAGCATTTTTTAAAGGGTGGGAATGAAGTCACTGAGACAAGTCACTAGAGGAATTTGATTTAGGACAGAGGCTCTTTTCATAAGTCACACCATAATAGCTACTTCCTATTCTGCTACCTGTCTCTGGTCCTGCCTACAATCTTCTCACTCTATGGCTGTGAACATGTAGAAGGTAGAGATTACATTACCCCGAGTTATGCAATCTCCTTTCTCATAAAAGGAAGGACAAATGCTTTCATGTTGCTGTGAATATAGAAATGCTCAAGACACATTTGATGCAGGATATTTAAATAACCTCTGTGAGGAATGGAAGAGACACTTAAGACTGCCAGTCTTTTCAAGAATCCCTCAACCTCTTTTCATTCTATTTACAGAGATCCTCACATAGATTTTATTTTTTTATTATTTTTTTAATTTTTTATTTATTTATGATAGTGAGAGAGAGAGAGAGAGAGAGAGAGAGAGAGAGAGAGAGAGAGGCAGAGACATAGGCAGATGGAGAAGCAGGCTCCATGCACCAGGAGCCTGACGTGGGATTCGATCCCGGGTCTCCAGGATCACGCCCTGGGCCAAAGGCAGGCGCTCAACCACTGCGCCACCCAGGGATCCCTCTCACATAGATTTTAAATACTTTTGCTCTGGGGCACCTGGGTGGCTCAGCAGTTGAGCGTCTGCCTTTGGATCAGATCGTAATGCCCAGGCCCAGGATCAAGCCCACTGTAGGGGTCCTGCTTCTCCTTCTGCCTATGTCTCTGCGTCTTTCTCTGTGTCTCTCATGAATAAATAAATAAAATCTTTAAAAAAACACACACAACCTTTGCTTTATGTGCTGATTTTCTTTTCCCTGTGATTCCCTTTCTTCTGGTTCATCTGGTCCTTTTACTGTCATTGTCTTAGTTAATATTCTGGGATCTAGTATCATGAGCTTCCCATCAAGAACATTTTTTTTAAGATTTTATTTATTTATTCATGAGAAACACACACACACACACAGAGAGAGAGAGAGAGAGAGAGAGAGAGAGAGAGAGAGGCAGAGACACAGGCAGAGGGAGAAGCAGGCTCCATGCAGAGAGCCCGACGTGGGACTCAATCCCAGGTCTCCAGGATCACGCCCTGGGCTGAAGGCGGCTCTAAACCGCTGAGCCACCAGGGCTGCCCAAGAACATTTTTATACTTCAATTTTCCTGACAAAAGAGCTTTGTGATTTCTTGATTTAGTTAAAGATTTTTTGGAGGGGATCCTGCTAATCCTATACACTATATAAAATTATATACCGTCTTAGAGGACAAGTAATTTGTAAGTTAAACAAGGATGTAGGTTTGATTGTGATTTCTTGATTTAGTTAAAGATTTATGAAGGGGATCCTGCTAATCCTATACACTATATAAAATTATATACCGTCTTAGAGGACAAATAATTTGTAAGTTAAACAAGGATGTAGGTTTGACAAGCTTACATGTAATTCAGACGTCCCCTCTCTGCTTTGTTATCTGGATGGAGTAGCTAAACCATCTCAGTTCTCTTTCACCCTAGAGCTTTCTGCTCGAAGCCTCTCTGTCAAAGGAATCTTGGTATGAGCTGCTAAGAAGTTACTTCTGCCTCCAAATCATTAAATGCAAGTGGAGAAAATCATGTACTAAGAAAAGTACTTTTATTTACAATTATTCAGCTAAGCAAACAAAATATGCTGGTTACCATGGCAGCGTCTTTCATACACATTCCTTAATCTCCAGAGGCTAAAGGCCCCAGACCACCGGGATGGAGTCAGCTTGACAGTGTCCTTCTCCCTCTGCCCCTCCTGCTTGTGCTCCCTCTCCATCTCTCTCTCTAAAATAAATAATAAATCTTTAAATAAATCAGAAAATAGCACAAAAGGAAGTGGATGTAGGAAGAGGCAGATTATTATAAGGCTTGAAGGGTGGGTATCATTCCCTTTATTCCCTTAATAGGCATTTTTCTTGGCATTTTATTTATTTTCACAGTGATTAAAATATATATAACATAAAACATGTCATGTTAGCCATTTTTATTTTTTTAACAATTTTTTAATTTTTTATTTATTTATGATAGACATACATAGAGAGAGAGAGACAGGCAGAGACACAGGCAGAGGGAGAAGCAGGCTCCATGCACCGGGAGCCCGATGTGGGATTCGATCCCGGGTCTCCAGGATCGCGCCCTGGGCCAAAGGCAGGCGCCAATCTGCTGCGCCACCCAGGGATCCCATGTTAGCCATTTTTAAATGTACAATTCAGTGACATTAATTACATTCACAATGTTATGTAACCCTCACTACTATTTCCAAAATATGTCTATTACTCCCACCAGAAACTGTACCCACTAAGTCATAACACCCCATTCCCCCACCCCCACCCCCAGTCCTGGTAACCTTGAATGTATTTCCTATCTCTACAAACTTGTCTGTCATTTTTAAGGGTTTTTTTTTAAGATTTTATTTATTTATTTGAGAGAATACGAGCAGGGAGAGGGTCAGAAAGAGAAGCAGACTCCCTGGTGAGCAGGGAACCCAACCTGGGGCTTGATCCCAAGACCCCTGTTCACGACCTGAGCCAATGGCAGAGGCTTGACCAACTGAGGCCCCCAGGCACCTCTTGTCTACCATTTTTAAAAGGTGAACTTTAGGGACACCTGGGAGGCTCAGTGGTTGAGCATCTGCTTTTGGCTTAGGGTGTGATCCTGGGGTCCAGGATCGAGTCCCACATGGATTTCTTGCAGGGACCCTGCTTCTCCCTCTGCCTGTGTCTCTGTGTTTCGCATGGATAAAAACAAAATTCTTAAAAAAATAATAAAAGGTGAACTTTGGTGGCCATGTGGATGGGAAATGACTTAGGAATGCAGAGGAATAAGACAACTCTTTTCCTTTAGGTAATTCAAAAGGATAAACCTGGGAAACCATTATAGTGTCCATCTCTTTTGCTTTTCTCAGAATGCAGTCTTTGCTCTCATTATCAGAGATGTTGATCCAGCTTGCAGAGCTGGGAAATTAGGATTTGAGATGGAAAGGACACAAAAAGAAAGAACTACATGATATTCAGCTTCTGAAAGCAAGACAGGATTGTGCATGCCAGTAGCCTTGCATGCTGAGTTTTTATCTTAAGAGAGGATTTTTTTCCAAATCATTTTTATTATTCACTGACTGAAGCAGGAGGAACCAGCTTATAAAGTTCTGTAGTCTATAGAGGATACTCTTCTGTTTGCATTAACAAAACCACAGGTCTTGCTGCTCAATAGCAGAAAAAGGGGAATAATTAGGTTAAGGTTGACTGCAAATAACAAAAATACTTGAGAGAAGTGTAAACAAAGTAGAAGTTTCTCTAGCATATTCCAGAAGTCTTTTTTCTGGTTCCCGAGGTTGTCTATCCAAATCCGGCATGGTGTTCAATAAGACTTGAAGATTTAGGCTCCTTCAGTCTTACTCTCTGCATGCTTCACACTGGAGGTGTAATCTCCAGTGCACCCGGTAGGCAGACCACAAGGGGGAGAGAAGAGTCTGCCCCCTTCCTTTAAGGACGCTTGCTGCAAACCGGTATACAATGCGTGTTCTTTTTCCGCTGGGCAAAGTTTTGTCACATGACCATAACCGACTACAAGGGAGCCAGGAAATGGGAGCAGAACTCTGTCATTATGGAAGAAGGGATACTGAGGAATAACCTGCACTTTCTGCAACAGAAAGAGAGGTAGTTGGAAGAATGAAACTTCCCAGAAGGAGGGCAGTACTGAGTGGAAGGCCATGATGAAGGCTCCAGGCAGCTCAAACCAACCCTGTGTGAGGGTATTGAGTGTCAAAAGTAGGTTAGTTCTGGGATACCTGGGTGGCTCAGTGGCTGAGTGTCTGCCTTTGTCTCAGGTTGTGATTCTGGAGTCCTGGGATCGAGTCCGCATCAGGCTCCCCACAGGGAGCCTGCTTCTCCCTCTGCCTATGTCTCTGCCACTCTCTCTGTGTCTCTCATGAATAAATAAAGTCTTTAAAAAAATGAGTTAGTTCCGAATACCTCAAGAGGCTAGGAAATGGGTTTTGTTAGTTGAGAAAGGAACAAATGTTCTCTATCATCATTTTTTTTTCTATCATCATTTTGACTAAGACTAGTCCTGTCCTGTCTTTACTACAAATTGTATGTGAAAAGACTTCTTCAGAAAATGAGTCCCAGGAGGGAAGGGAGCCTGGTGGATCTCTCTTCATCATGCTGCCTGAAGAGCCTGGAGGTAGGGTTAAGGGTTGTAGGAAAGACCTGAATCAGAACCTCTAAGATGAGGCCTGCACCTCTGGCCGGCTCTCATGAGCAGCAGCAGGTGAAGGTCTGTACTCTGGGATGAACACAGCTCTGAGGCCTCCAGTTTGAGAGGGGACTCTGCTTTGCTCTGGCATTTGATTTATGCCACCTGGGCACAGAGGCCACATAGTGATTTACAGCAAAGATTTGGGAGCCAGACTGTATAGTTTGGAACCCCAGCACTACCCCTTGCTAGCTCTGTAACTTTCCTATATAAGGAGGTACCAAATATGAAAGCTTTCCTCTACTATACGATTACAGGATGCAAACAAGACCAGAGATATGGTATCATTGTGAAGTTTGATGTGGTTGGTCTTACAAAATTGAGATTATTTGCCTGTACCTAAAAACAACATTTGAGATTCTATCTACTTTGTTCCTATAGCTTTGTTAGTGTCTCTCCTATTATGTCAGAGTTCTTACAAGTGGTCCTATTTCGTTTTTTTACCAGATTTTTTTTAAGATTTTATTTATTCATGAGAGACAAAGAGAGAGAGGCAGAGGGGGAAGCAGGATCCCTATGGGGAGCCCGATGCAGGACTCGGTCCCAGGGCCCCGGGATCATGACCTGAGCCAAAGGCAAATGCTCAACCACTGAGCCACCCAGGCACCCCTTACAAGGTTTTTTAAGTAAGTCTTGTATGGCTTTTTTTTTTTTAAAGATTTTATTTATTTATTTATGAGAGACACACAGAGAGAGGCAGAGACATAGGCAGAGGGAGAAGCAGGCTCCCCCTGCCCCCTGAGGGGAGCCTGATGCAGGACTCCTTCCCAGGATTCTGGGATCATGCCCTGAGCTGAAGGCAGACACTCAACCACTGAGACAGCCAGGTGCCTCAGTTTCTTGTAAGACTTATTTTTTTTAAGGATTTTATTTATTTATTCATGAGAGACACAGAGAGAGAGGCAGAGACACAGGCAGAGGGAGAAGCAGACTCCAGGAGCCCAACGTGGGACTTGATCCTGGGTCTCCAGGGTCACATCCTGGGCTGAAGGCAGTGCTAAACCACTAACCCACCTGGGCTGCCCATTATAAGACTTGATTTAATTAAAATATGATACATAGAAAAACTCAAGAAACTTAGCTCTTATGTATTATGTTATGTATCAGAACAAATGGAGAAAATGGCTGAAAAAATTGAATTTTTTTAAAAAGGAGTTTACTTAGGCTCTGGAATAGGTATTTATTTTCATCGATGTTGATGTAGCATGGTGATAACCATGGTTGATGTAGATGATGATAACCTATAATCCTTGCCAAAGTTAGTAGATGAATAAATATGCTTTCAGTTGCATCATCAGTTCGTGCAACAGAAATGACCTTAAATCCACAAGAAATGACATGCACAAATGGGGTGAAGACTGAGTTAATGAATTATTTTTACAGTTGAGCAATATTAAATCCAAACAATGTTATTCTGCTGTTTATATCACAGATCTGCAGTTTCGGTTAGTCCTTTGCGGGAATTATGACAGTCACAAAACTGCAAGTAGAAAGCAAAGTGCAATTCAGATTGTCCTTGGGAGTAAACATAAAAGAACAAAGCAGGTCCCCAAGTATGAAATCGGACATTATAGGAAATATACCATAAAGGTTGTAGGGACAAAGTAAGCACAACACTGAATGTCTTCTTTTTTCCCCCCCCTTTTCTTTTTCAAGATATAAGCAGATTCCATTTGGTAGGACTAACCATATTGAACTTCTAATGATAATACATCTCTGGATTTGTTTACATCCTATAGCTTATTCACAGAGCATGCTAACCAGCGTATGTTGCATGTTTACTTCAAGCTTACAATATCAGCTGTGAATTCTGTTCAGTCCAAATCCCACCATGATCTTTTAAAGTTGTAGTTATATTATTCCAAATACTATTAGATGTATTAGTAAAGCCAGATTAATTACTTGCAGTTTATACCTCAGATTTCTTCAATTTTTATTATTTTAATTATCTGTATGTTGTAATTACATTTCCACTATACTTTTTTTAATTATGTCTTGGTGAAGTGTCCCTTAAATCAAATGCTATCATATGAACCATATAAAAAGAATAATTATAATATTCTAATACATAGTGACTTAGATTTAAAGCAGTTTTAATGAGTTTTGGAAATAAAATTTATATATCACTTCACTAATATTATTTTAAATATGGATTTCTCTTAAGCATTAACTACACTATTAGGTATAAGACAATTTGAAAAGTAGAAACTTATTGTTATTAAACAATAGAGCAATAAAAATGTTTGGGAGGGGAGGGGGAAAAGAAGATTTAAAACACCTAAGCAGCTACCTAGGCAGCTTAATAAATCATTTGTCATGAAGCACCTCAAAATGTGCTAATGTGTTCAGGACACTTAATTCCATGTATCTGAGGGAGAGAATTGTCACATATCTTGATTCCCCAATTTGAAATGATTTTGAGTTTTTTCTCTTTTTCGTTAAAAAATGACCGTGATGTCTCAATTTTGGAATTACACGTTCCTTAGTCTAGACCTTATAATAAGTAACGAAGACAAACTGGTCACACATTGGTGTAACTGCTAAAGTTAGAACTGTCGATAATTAGAGCTAAATCTCTAAATTGTAGAAAACTGACTCTCCTTCAGTGGGAACTGCTATTTACTGAACAGTAGAATATTGTAACATGGGTGTAGCTGATGGGGTGGCAAAGCACACCTCCAGCTGGCTGGTGCTCATGGTTTCCCTAGTCTCCCGGGGTCTCCCAGGCTGCCTTCAGGAAGCACTTCAGGTCAGTTAATTCCAGGCTGGGCACTCATATCTCTGTCCCCAGTAAACCAGCAATATAAAACTCAGTAAGCCAAGACCTTAGATGGTTTGTGAAGTCCTTTCAAGTGCTACTTTCTCCTGAACTCCCTATCACAGGTCCAGCCAGCCCTGCAGGCAGTCACTGGGGTATATCTCCAGTTGTTTTAGCTTCCTCTCTTTGTTTAAGGAAGGAACAGAAATCTACTCTAATGAATTCAAATAAATGGGGTTGGGACACGTGATAGCAAAGAGCTCACAAAATCAAACATAGGCTTCATGGGAAATAAGGCTGTAGCTAAAGCTATCAGGAGTCTATTTTCTTCCTTTTTCTGTCTTACTGAGGCCAACTAGTATTTCCTCTTCCTTTCTGTTAGCACATCCACTCCACTTTCCTCTTTCATGAGCCGGCATATTAACGCACATGTTCCTGAAATGGCAGGCAGCCTCCAAGTCTGTATGTCCTATCAGCATAGCTACCTTCAGGCTTTGGGGTCTGTTCAAATATGTACATTGTAGGGGATCCCTGGGTGGCTCAGCAGTTTGGCACCTGCCTTCAGCCCAGGGTGTGATCCTGGAGTCCTGGGATCGGGTCCCATGTCGGGCTCCCTGCATGGAGCCTGCTTCTCCCTCTGCCTGTGTCCTTGCCTCTCTCTCTCTCTCTGTCTCTGTTTCTCACGAGTAAATGAATAAAATCTTTAAAAAAAATGTACATCGTAAGATTATTTATGTATTTGACAGGGAGAGACAGGGAGGGAACACCAGTAGTGGGATTGGCAGAGGGAGAGGGAGAAGCAGGCTCCCTGCTGAGCAAGGAGTCTGATTGGGGCTTGACCTCAGGACCCCGAGATCATGATCTGAGCAGAAGGCAGATGCTTGATACTGAGAGCCACTCGGGTGCCCAAAATAGTTTTTTTTTAAGATTTTATTTGTTAAAAAAAAAGATTTTATTTGTTTATTTGACAGAGAGAGAGAGAGAGAGAGAGAGAACAAGCAGGGGAAGAGATAGGCGGAGGAAGAGGGAGAATCAGGCTTCCCACTGAGCAAAGGGCCCAATGTGGGGCTTTATCTCAGGACCCTGGGATCATGACCTGAGCTGAAGGCAGACACTTGACCCACTGAATCACCCAGGTGCCCCAGCTCAAAATATTTGAGAGGAGTGGTGGTGAGGGGAGAGAGACAGAATATGATTTGAAACAGGAAAGCCAGTGGATGGACTAGTTTTACGTCAGACAGCTGTCTTTGATCCTCCGTCAACCTTGGTTATAGGATTTCTGAATGTTAAAGATCAGTCTTCATCACAGCAAAGAAAATAGAAGATGAAATGCAAAGCAAACTGGAAGTGAATGACATTTGAAAATAGTAATAATTCCTACATTTTCATACTCCTTGATATTTTCTCCTAGTATGCTAGCTAGATTTTGTGGTATTCAGTTGGTAAGAGCCAAAATTCTTTGTAGGAGCAATATTTTTTTAAAAAAGATTTTACTTATTTATTCATGAAAGACACACAGAGAGACAGAGACATAAGCAGAGGGAGAAGCAGGCTCCCTGCAGGGAACCTGATACGGAACTCCATCCCAGGACCTGGGATCATGCCCTGAGCAGAGGCAGATGCTCAACCACTGAGCCACCCAGGTGCCCCTGTAGGAGCAATATTGACACAGGAGAGATGACCTGTCTCTGCCATGTAAGGATACAGCAATATTGCTGGAATCGGCAAACCAGGAGGAGGACTGTCGCCAGACACCAGATCCCCTGGCACCGAGATCTTGGACTTCCCAGGCTCCAGAACAGTAAGAAATGAATGTCTGTTGTTTAAGTCAACTATTCTGTAGTATTTGTTGTAGTAGCTCAAACTTAGACAGGCAAATAAATTTTTTAACCCAATAAAATTGTTTAAAGATTTTTTTCTCTTGATACTTGATAATTTTAACAAACATGTACTGAATTGACAAGTAACTGTGTGTTGCTTACTCTCTAGGATCCTCGGTTCTTCAGTTACTATAATTCACCATATGAAGTTCCAGATATAAGATATATTCAAACCCATCAAGGAGAAATTACTGATTGGGTTTCAGAAAGGATTTTACACCTCAGGTATTTCAGTTGACTTATTGTTTCTTTTTTTTTTTTTTAATAAAATCTTTTTTTTTTTTTTTTAATTTACGATAGTCATACAGAGAGAGAGAGGCAGAGACACAGGCAGAGGGAGAAACAGGCTCCATGCACCGGGAGCCCGACGTGGGATTCGATCCCGGGTCTCCAGGATCGTGCCCTAGGCCAAAGGCAGGCGCCAAACCTCTGCGCCACCCAGGGATCCCTGACTTATTGTTTCTATGATGATATTATTCACCTCTAACTTTCTTTATATTTATGAAATTTTATTACAATAAATCTTAAAATATTAGACCTGGAGGATATATTAGATGTTCTGTAGTCCAGCTCCCTCATTAATATATACCATATTTTATCCTTCTAATTACTAATATACTGTTGAAGTAGCAAAAAGAAATAAGAAAAATCCAGGACTGCACCAGAGGAAGCACTTTTTTGGAAAGGAAAAACTCAAATGGCCTCATCTCTATCAATAAAGCTTTATTCATTTACCCCATAATTATTACCTGATAGATTTTTAAAATTTGAAATAATCATAGTGTTCACAGATATGAAATAAGAAGGTGGGCAGCCCAGGTGGCTCAGCGGTTTAGCACCTGCCTTCAGCCCAGGGCCAGATCCTGGGGACCCAGGATCGAGTCCCGTGTTAGGCTCCCTGCATGGAGCCTGCTTCTCCCTCTGCCTGTGTCTCTGCCTCTCTCTCTCTCTCTCTCTCTCTCTCTCTGTGTGTGTGTGTCTCATGAATAAATAAATAAAATCTTAAAAAAAAAAAGAAGGTGGCCGTGTTAATGGTTTCTGTTACAAGAAAGAAAACTAATTTTTAGGTGATTCTCCTACATTTGTGATTAGTTGAGCCTCAAATATACATAGACATTATATATATCACTGATATTGAGATTTTTTCTGTGTAGACAAATTTGAAAAACTTACTTTTGTCTTTTTTTTTTTTTTTAAGATTTTCTTTATTTGAGAGAGAATGAGCCAGAGTGAGCAAAAACACAAACAGGGGAGAGTAGAGGGAGAGGGAGGAGGAGACTCCCCACTGAGCAGGGAGCCCTACACGGCTTGATCCTGGAATCCCAGGATCATGAACTGAGCAGAAGGCAGATGCCCAACCAACCGAGCCACCCAGGTTCCCCTTCCTTTAGTCTTACAATAAGTTTTGAATAGTATGCTATTTGATAACGAAAAGCTTATTTCTATATTTATTAATATTTGTAGTGCTTATGAACGAGGCACATCTCAGCCATAAGAAATATGTGTTCTGAAGTCCTCAAACTAAAATCCTCAGGCCCAAACATTTCAGTTTTGTTCATGTTTTAGTGACCACACACCTTTGAGAACTGAAAGGAGTCTTTCAGCATAGTGGTGGAAAGGACAGACAGCAGGCTATTTTTAGTTGCCAAAGAACATCACATTCTAGCCAATACATTTTTTTACATGATACTGCCAGCCAAGTCCGAGGGTGTCATTAAAGTATCCCTTAGAGTGTGGAGCAAAGATCGTTTCTAAAAAGGGTTTATAAAGTCAAACTCCTAAACAGTAAAAAAATGACAAAGCTATCTAAAATTAACCTTTCTTTCTTTCTTTCTTTCTTTCTTTCTTTCTTTCTTTCTTTCTTTCTTTCTTTCTTTCTTTCTTTCTTTCTTCTTTTTTGCTTATTGCATTGAGAACTTGCTTCACTAGAGTTAAGTAATTCTCAGGTAAGAACAGCACAGTCATTTCCCCCATTCCTGGCTCTCTGTCGATTTCAACACTAGATTTTGCGATATTTCCTGTGCTGTGAGCTTGAATTTCTAGGCAATAAAGATAAGAAGGTAGGAACAGTGTGACTCCTCCTTTCCGTCTGTTTAAAAGATAGGAGGCAGCTGGAAACCTACTTGTCAGGAGCCCACTAGTTGCCAAAAGTCTTCACAAATTGTTTCAAAGGATCCTTTTATTGGCCATAGGTAGGTCTATTATCTTCACTTTAGAAAGTGGGACTCCATGGGTCAGAGAAGCTAAGCAATTTGCCTAAGGTCATATGGCAAATAGAAGTAAGGCTGGAAGAGAACACTGTGTCTGAACATAACAGAGCTCGAGATAAACGTCTCACTCAGTAGGCCTCTCACCCTCATCTCTCTTCACTGCCCTTCCACACAGGAGAGGAGTAATGGCCATGGCTGCCCTGGGCCTCTCTCTGCAGGATGCAGGCAGCTGCCGTCCGGTGGACGCTTTAAGTTCAGAAATAAAGGCCATAACCTGCCGAGCGTATTTGTAGTAAGATGCCATACAAATTCAAGGTAAAATATTGAATTGCTTCTTTTATTAGCAATTTTGTAGTGAAATTTTTCCATGAGGAGATGACATACCTCACCATGCAAGAAGATGTGGGACACCTCACATCGGAATAGACGAGAGCTTGCTCTTCTGGTGACCTCGGATAAACTGTACAGGCTAATGTTTATGCTTTCAAATCTTTCCTCGTTTGATCCTTTCAATTTATGGGCTGTTCATTTCTTAAAACTCAGAACTGGCTTTCAGGAAATATATCTATTTTTTTTCTTTCCAAAGTGGTGTGAAATTTAGATGCTAATTGTGTTTTAATTAGATGTGTGAATTAAGGTGTATAAAATAAGCAACTAACTACTTTCTCACAAGAAGTAATGAATTTCTCAGATCGAAGAGCAAAATGGCATAAACTGTAATCAAAATAGTGTTATGATCTCGGGGTACCTGGCTGGCCCAGTTGGTAGAGCACAAGACTCTTGATCTCGGGCTTGTGAGTTTGAGCCCCATGCTGGGTGTAGAGTTTACTTAAAAAAAAAAATAGTGTATGATATCATTTCATGCAAGAAAAATGGATGATTCCCAAGGGCTCTCCCTGAGAAATAAGGTTGGGAAACTGGCTAAATCCTCAAATCCTCCCTACCTCCTCCTCCACAAGAGAAACAAAGCAGGTATTTTGCAACACACAGTTTAAAGTGAAGCTATAATTACCACCTAATAATCTCTCATCCTATAGTTCCTAACATCTTCACACCATTCTGCTTTGGCAATTTTCTACTCAAAATAAACTCTGAAGTATAAACTGTTGAATGTCAATAATCAATTCCTTGGCTAGATTTACATAATAGGATAACAAAACAAAAAATCGCTGCATAACTAACAAAGCCTTAACCCCTCTTAAGCAATATATGCAGCCAGTCATGCCAAACACCATTGTATCATCTGCAGATACCGAACAGTGCTGACATGCCTGACGTGAAACGCTTGGGAAGGCCTCCAGGCCTAAATCCAGCAGAGCCAGTCTACTGCCCTCAACTACCTACAGAAAGACAGGCATTTTAGTGGTTTTCTTGGGACAACTACCCCTTTTGGAACATGCTCTGGCTTCCTGGGACCCCCAAATTCCTTGCCCAAAGTTAAGAGCCTGCAGTGTCTTCTCTAGGTTCTTTGGTTGTTCTAATAACCGATTAAATTGACATAAGACAGGTACATGGGGAAAAAAAATTAATTTCAAACCTAAGGGAGCTGATAAGAATATGAGCCTTCCTCAAGTGACAAAAGCAGGCAGCCTTTATATCTTTTATGTATTTATTCACTTATTTTTAAAAAAGCTTTATTTATGGGATCCCTGGGTGGCGCAGCGGTTTGGCGCCTGCCTTTGGCCCAGGGCGCGATCCTGGAGACCCGGGATCGAATCCCACATCGGGCTCCCGGTGCATGGAGCCTGCTTCTCCCTCTGCCTGTGTCTCTGCCTCTCTCTCTCTCTCTCTCTCTCTCTCTCTCTCTCTGTGACTATCATAAATTAAAAAAAAAAAAAAAAAGCTTTATTTATTCAAGAAAGACACACACACAGAGGCAGAGACATAGGCAGAGGGAGAAGCAGGCTCCCTACAGGACCCTGGGATCATGACCTGAGCCAAAGACAGATGTTCAACCACTGAGCCACCCAGGTGCTTCAGCCTTTATAACTTTTAAACAAAGAAACAATTATTTGTGAAGAAGCGACAAAAGGGTTTGTGCTTGGGGTAGCCAATAAATGAAGAAGTAATAAGTTTGTTTGTATAACCTTTTTGGCCCTGAATTCCTTATCGGTGGTGATAAGGATGGTTTGTACCTTCTAGGTGCAGGGAAGGTAGCCTTACATGGGGAATTTATTTCCTGCTTTCAGGGGGGACAAAAGGACCTTCTTGTGCCAGTTGTTCCTTAGTAACTTTAGTTCAAGATAATCAGTATGTCAAAGTGGCATATTTTGGGGTGATCTGCCCTGAACCCCATCATTCCTTCTCATTGGCTGACTATCCCATGGCACAGCTTTCCCATACAGCCTACCTGAGCATTGCTTCCCATTCTTCCCTGCCCCTCCTCCCCCTTACTGCCCTGGGTTTATGCCTACCACATAAAAGCAAGAGCACTCAATCTCCTGTATACTTTGTTGTCTAGTAAATTGGGCTAAAATATAGATCCACGATATGAATCAGAAAAAATAAAATTCTGAGAGTTTTAAGGAGGCTTCATTACATAGACATGATTGATTACATCATTGGCCATCCACTCACTCTCCAGTCCCTCTCCCCTCCACAGAGTTGGGGTGGGGGAACTGAAAGTCCCAACCCTATAATCACAAGGTTGGTTCTCCCTGCAACCCACCCTCACCCTTTGGTGCTTTCCAAAAATGTCACCTCATTAACATAACAGAAGACATCTTTATTGCTCTCTCTCATCCTCACTTAGGAAATTCCCAGGGTTTGGGGAACTGTGTACCAGAAACAGGGAGGAAGACCAAATACACATCTCTGATGATAAATTACATCATCACAAAACGAAACTTTTGGATGGCGTTTTTAAGGATGGATAATACCTGAACTGATAGAGAGGAGACAGGTGCTCCGGGTAAGAGTGAAGACTTGGGACCTAGTATGGTACTTGGGAAGGACTTGCCATTTCTGCATTCCTGTTAATACCCTCAGGGTGTTATAAACTGCTTGAAGGGCACCAGTGAAACCCACATTCATCCATGATATAAAGAATTTAATGATTTGGGGCACCCAGGTGGTACAGTCAGTTAGGTGTCCAATTCTTGGTTTCAGCTTAGGTGGTGATCTTAGGGTCGTGAAATCAAACCCCGTAATCAAATCAAACCCTCTGCCTTTGGTGTGGAATCTGCTTAAGACTCTCTCCCTCTCCCACTGCCCCTCCCCTCCACTCTATTTCTCTCTCAAAAGTAAATAAACCTTAAAAAACAAGTAATGATTTGACAGTTTTCCTAACAGCAACAAACAAGACAAAACGGAACCTACATTTCAAATCTGGGTCTTCAAACAAATTCTCAAAAGGGCCCTCTCAATTTTGTTAATAAAAATAAACACTTCTGGGGCGGCCCGGGTGGCTCAGCAGTTTGGCACCGCCTTTAGCCCAGGGCCTGATCCCGGAGACCCAGGATCGAGTCCCACGTTAGGCTCCCTGCATGGAGCCTGCTTCTCTCTCTGCCTCTCTCTGTCTCTCTCTCTCTTTCTCTCTCTCTGTGTGTCTCATGAATAAATAAAATCTTTAAAAAAATAAAAAATAAATAAAATAAACATTTCTGATGAAAAGTTCCTTTATTGGTAACTTAGATGCTTAAGAGTAGTGGCAACTATTCTTATTGTGATGAGCATTTCTTATATGTGTATATAAAGTTTGAATCATTATGTTGTATACCTGAATCTAACATATGGTATGTCTATGTCAACTATACTTCAATTAAAATTAGAAAAAAATTAATGCATATTAAATAGAATGGTCAGAATATAGGATAATTTACACAAGAGTGAAAACAGACAATAATTCACTTTATTTTTTTAAAGATTTTATTTGAGAGAGAGAGGGAGAGGGAGCATGAGCAGGGGCAAGAGCAGAGGGAGGAGCAGACTCCCCACTGAGCAGGGAACCCTACACGGGCTCCATTCTAAGACCCTGGGATCATGACCTGAGCCCAAGGCAGACACTCAACCTACTGAGCCACCCACGCGCCTGATAATAATTCATTTTAGAGTAATATTGAATTATGGGATATCCTAGAAATAAGTAAATCAATGTCTGACAAATGATCAACTAGGCCCTTATTTAATATTCAAGTATGTGACCTGTAAATTTTTGTTGACCTGGGAGTAAAATTCAAGAATTTAGGGGGCACCTAGGTGGCTGGGTGGTTGAGCATCTGCCTTTGGCTCAGGACATGATCCTGGAGTTCCAGGATTGAGCCTCACATCAGGCTCCCTGCATGAAGCCTGCTTCTCCCTCTGCCTGTGTCTCTGGCTCTCTCGCTCTCTCTCTCTCTCTCTGTGTGTGTGTGTGTGTGTGTCTCATGAATAAATAAGTAAAATCTAAAAAAAGAAAAAAAAAAAAAAAGAACCACAGGCCCCAAATGGAGTCATTTATACTAGGCCACATCAACAAACCCAGGCTTGATACTTAACTAATTGCCACTTCCCCCAGAAATGTAGTCTTAACTAGTTAGTCAGGAGTTTCTGATCAGCATCAATGAGGTAATCCGTCACATGGGCCCTCTCCATCCCCCAAAGGAAGGTGAGGTAATCTGTATAATAAGACCCTCTGTCCTTCCCCCTCAGGAAAAGTGACCTTGCCTGAAACAATCCTTTCTTTTTTTCTTTTTTAAAAATATTTTATTTATTTATTCATGAGAGACACAGAGAGAGAGAGAGGCAGAAACACAGGCAGAGGGAGAAGCAGGCTCCATGCAGGGAGCCTGACATGGGACTTGATCCCAGGGCCCCAGGATCGCGCCCTGGGCTGAAGGTGGTGCTAAACGGCTGAGCCACCCGGGCTGCCCGAAACAATCCTTTCTTTTCATTTGCTTAATAACTTCCTTGCCTCATCCTCCTTCCTATAAAAACCTTCCATTCTGGGGAGCCTGGGTGGCTCAGTGGTTGAGCATCTGCCTTTGGCTCAGTTCATGATCCCCAGGTCCTGGGATCGAATCCTGTGTATGGCTTCCCTCAGGCTCCCTCTGCCTGTGTCTCTGCCTCTCCGTGTCTCTCATGAATGAATGAATGAATAAATAACTAAATAAATAAATAAAATCTTTAAAGAAATCAGAAAACTTCCTTTTTCTACAAGTCTTCAGAGCTCCTTTCTCCTTGCTAGAAGGGATGGTGCCCAATTTATGAATCACTTGAGAAAGTCAATTAGATCTTCAAATTTACTCAATTGAATTTTTGTTTTTAACACATTATTTCGTTACAGCTAACTGTATTGTCACTGGGGTGAATGAGGCAGAAGAGGGGATAGACTTGTCAGGAGTGACAGGCCTGAAATGTTGCAAAGGTTGTATATAAGGAGAACAAACAGATTCTGTGGAAGTTTACAAGAATTAGTAACTGCTTCAGTAAAGCAGGAGTTGAAGTTTCTATAGCTGAATGGATGATGGTGCCTCTAACTCCTGAGACTATAAGGATAAGGTAGGAGTCTGGAAGGATAAAGATAGAAAGAGCATGGCTTGGCTGGATTGATTTTGAGGCACCTAAAGAATATTCTCCAGGAACATCTCCCTTCCTTCCTTCCTTCCTTCCTTCCTTCCTTCCTTCCTTCCTTCCTTCCTTCCTTCCTTCCTTCTTCTTTCTTCTCTCTCTTTTTTTAAGATTTTATTTATTTATTCCAGAAACAGAGGAGGAGCACAAGGAGAGGGACAAGCAGACACGGGGTTTGACCTCAGGGGCTAGATCTCAGCACCCTGAGATCAGGACCTCAGCCAAAACCAGGAGTCAGATGCCTAACTGACTGAGCCACTCAGGTGCCTGTCTCTGTCTCTTAAAAAAAAAAAGAAATTAAAGTTAATTTACATCTAATTGCTAAGACAAGCATTAGAATTACCAAATCTTGATCACACTGGTATTTAGGAGTAGTGTGCTTTACAATGATGTATTATCATGTCCTCTTGGCTCATTGCTATCACTGCTATCTCCTCATATGGGTTGAGTGATTTGACTAAAGTCTAATTGCTAAACAAGGGCAAAGTCCAAATAAAACTCCATGTTTTTATTCCTTGTTCTTTTGCTTTATCTCAAAACAAATCTCCACAGCATCTATAAAATAATAAATACAAATTCATGAAAGAACCAGTAGCTTCTTCCTGCAGGCAGTGTTTCTCAGCTGAGCTCCAAGTGACAAACCAGAACCAGAGCTCCCTCCCTTCCTACTGTACCTTCACCAGCTTCTTCCAGTAACAGAGTATCCTCTTGGCTTATTTCCCTTCAACTCATTGGCCCATAGCTTCCAGGTTAAACAAAGATATTTCAGTAGCTCATTTATATATATGTATTTATGTATGGTAGCCTCTTCTTCACTGCATTCAAGGACAACTTTCCACCATTAACCATCACCTTGTTCTGCCTTCCTTACAGAGAAAGATTTTTGTGAATATTTGGCTTGTTATCGTTAGATCAAACACAAAATGTGACTTCAGATTAATTTCCTTTTTTAGTCTTTATCCAATTTTTCCAAACTACTTCACTCCTAACCTAAAGGGATCATTTCTTAAATAAAGATAGACTTCATTTTTGGAAAGTTAAAAGTTTCAAACTGACATATGAGCCAATAAAAATGTCCTAAAAAACATCCATGGTAAAAAAAAAATCCATGGTGCTAAAATATCATTTTTAAAAAGCTAAAACATAATTTTCATGCAAACATATAAGGAAGATGTATCAAAATTTCATCAGCTTATTAATGAGGGGACCAGTAAGAGTAATATCAATTCAAAGGATAATTTGAAGAACATATTTTTATCAATAAATATCAGTATTGATAAATATGTATATATATATACATATTTATATATGTGTATATGTATATATATACACACACATATATAGTCAGGAATGCTGAAATGACTTTGTCAGTTGATACAAAACTGGTTAATATCCTGTAGGATAATAAAATACAATGTTTACTCTTTTCCTGGTCATCTATCATGGAACTTTACCAAGGTCCTGTATCTGGGAAATAGATGCCTCCACGATATTCTCCCTTCAGTAATATATCACTGAATATATTTAGGATATATCAGAATGAGAAAGGGCAAATAAACATAGTTTGAAGAAAGGGATTTCAGACAGGATGTCAAGTGGGGAAGGAGCCAAGTTTTGACATTTGTTCAACAAATATTTTCTGAGAACCTAGTAAGGGCAACATACTGTTTTGGATGCTATGAAAGAAATCAAATTGCACAAGACTAAAATAATAATAATAATAATAATAATAATAATAATAATAATAATAAAATAAAGAGGGATCCCTGGGTGGCTCAGTGGTTTGGTGCCTGCCTTTGGGCTCAGGGCCTGATCCTGGAGTCCTGGGATCGAGTCCCACATCGGGCTCCCTGCATAGAGCCTGCTTCTCCCTCTGCCTGTGTCTCTGCCTCTCTCTCTCTCTCTCTCTCTCTCTCTGTGTGTGTCTCTCATAAATAAATAAAATCTTAAAAAAAAAGTTGCACAAGACTTGGTCCTTCCTTTGATAATTTGGAAAGTGAAAATATTTACACAGTTAACTATAATGCAAAACATGTCCCTTCACGTATTGTGAGTTTTAAGTTTCTATTTGTTGTTTTTTAGTAATTTCTACCTCCAACATGGGGCTTGAACTTACAACCCAAGATCAAGAGTCACACACTCCACCAACTGAGCACTCCAGGCACCTCCTGTGAATTTTTTTAATAATAGAAATGGGTGATTAATGAAGAAAATTGCGAACAAGGGAAAAGTAGGAAAACATTACCTAGAGTTCTATCATCTAAACGTAATCATTATTAATATTTTAGAAGAATTTCTTTTGGTTCATTTTTAAAAATATTTTTTATTTATTTATTAATGATAGACACAGAGAGAGAGAGAGACACAGGCAGAGGGAGAAGAAGGCTCCACGCAGGGAGCCCGACATGGGACTCGATCCCAGGACCCGGGATCACACCCTGAGCTGAAGGCAGACGCTTAACTGCTGAGCCACCTGGGCGTCCCTGCTTCATGTTTTTTAATGGTCACTTTTTACTTTCCTTTCTCCTCTTTAAAAAAAAAAATTTTTTTTGCTACACTTGCCATCATAATACTATTTTACATCTCTTAAAAAATTTATAAGTCCTTTGCATTGCTTCATAGATATCTGTTAGTTTCTTGTTTGTTTCATAGCCTATATTTTGAGACCTGCCCCTCTCATGCTCTGAATGAACATGGTTGGCCATCACAATAGCCCACTTCTCTGGAAATAGACACTGGTCTAAGAATGAGCTTGTGGCCTATCTAGCAGAACCAACCCTGTTCTGGGAGATTGATATGCATGCTCAGAGAGGAAGAGGTATCTGAACTGCCAGGGCCCATATGCCCCAGCACATGCAGAAAACCTACCTGAGTATAGACCTAGTAAGAAAAGGGACAGAGAGAGAGACCGAGAGACAGAGACAGAGGGACAGAGGAAGACAAACCAAAGGACATCATTTGAGTATCTGGACATATGAAGTCAGCCAAGAACTGGAACTTTAAAGTTTCATGAACAAAAATATTCTCTTTATTTGCTTGCACTAAGTGGAGTGGGGTTTCCATCACATACCATCAAAAAGCTCTGTCAATATACCTATGATTACATAGTCTTAGCCATCATCAAAGAATATCTGGTTTCTATGCAAAGACCTTGTTTACAGTGAGAGTAATAAATGTGGTCAAAACAGAAAAAGTTTCATACTAGGATTTGTGAAATGTTCTCCCATTTTACTTCCATATTCTCCTTTCCTCCTTCTCTCCCTTCCTTTATTTTTTATTTTTTAAAAGACACATTTATGGGATCCCTGGGTGACTCAGTGGTTGAGCATCTGCCTTCAGCCCAGGGCCTGATCCTGGAGACCCTGAATCGAGTCCCACGTCAGGCTTCTGCATGGAGCCTGCTTCTCCCTCTGCTTGTCTCTCTCTCTCTCTCTCTCTCTCTCTCTCTCTCTCTCTGTCTCTCATGAATAAATAAATAAAATCTTAAAAAAAGACATTTATTCAGCGTCATGATCAGACTATTACATCTAGCAATCAACAGCATGGGTGCAAAAAAAAAAAACTACATTAAAACGCTTTGTTGGAATGCTTTACACTTTCCGCAGAACAAACTGAAATAACCTGATATACAATTAATCACAAATACAATCCTTGAGGTTTTTGCCCATACACATGAGTATTGTCTAAAACATGTCTTCTTTGTAGCAGCGAGGCCCTGCCACCACTGTGCTTGGCTGAGCTCACAAATCTGTTGTAACCTGTAGCTTCCCTGTCACTTCTCTGGCTCTCCTCTCCTGCTAAGTTTTGTTTCCTGGCAGTAATTATAACCTTCCGCCACTGCCATAGCTGCTCCTGCTGGAACTGCCACAGCCACCTTGGTTTCATGGTTTGGCAAAGTATTGGCCTCCACCAGCATAGGGGCCAGAGCTCCTGCCTCCAAAATTTCCTCCCTTCATGGGTCCAAAATTTGAGGATTGATTGTTGTAATTGCCAAAATCATTATAGCTTCCGCCACCTCCAAAGTTGCTTCCATCATTACCAAATCCGTTGTAGCCATCCCCACTGCCACCCTGTCCACCACCACCTCCACTGCCACCGAAGCCACCTCGACCACTGAAGGTCCCCCCCACGACCAAGGTTGTCATTCCCACCAAAACCACCTCCACGACCACCACCAAAGTTTCCAGAACCACTTTGGCCTCTTTGGCTGGACGAAGCACTAGGCATCTCTTGCTTCAATAGGGCTTTCCTTACTTCACAGTTGTGGCCATTCACAGGATGGTATTTTTGAATGACACTCTTGTCTACAGAGTCATGGTCATCAAATGTCACAAAAGCAAAACCTCTCTCTCTCTCTTTTTTTTTTTATTTTTTTAACTTTTATTTATTCATGATAGGCACACAGTGAGAGAGAGAGAGAGGCAGAGACACAGGCAGAGGGAGAAGCAGGCTCCATGCACTGGGAGCCCGACGTGGGATTCGATCCCGGGTCTCCAGGATCGCGCCCTGGGCCAAAGGCAGGCGCCAAACCGCTGAGCCACCCAGGGATCCCCTCTGTCTCTTTTTTTTTTTCTTTAAACCTCTCTTTTTTGCCACTGCCTCAGCCAGTCATGATCTCATTCACTTCAATTTTCCCAAACTTTTCAAAATAATCTCTTAGATGATGTTCTTCAGTGTCTTCTTTAATGCCACCAACAAAAATCTTTTTCACAGTTCAGTGGTCACCAGGTCTTTGAGAATCTTCTCTTGAGACAGCCCTCTTTGGTTCCACAACGCTTCCATTCACTTTTTGTTGCCTTGCATTCATGGCTGCATCCACCTCCAGCACGGTGGCATAGGTGACAAACCCAAAGGCTCTGGAGCTCTTGGCGTTTGGATCTCTCACTACCACAAAGTCCTTAAGCGTTCCCCATTGCTCAGGATGGCTCCTCAGACTCTCAATAGTTGTTTCAAAGTTCAAACCTCTGATGAAGAGCTTCCGCAGCTGCTCAGGCTCTTTGGGAGACTCTGACTTAGACATGACGGTGGTGGCAAGGGAGACTTTCACGATGCTTACTTGGTGGCGTCCAGGGGCAGAAAGGGTCTCCCTTCCTTGTATTCTCTTTCCATGTTTATTCTCACTAAACAAACACTGACCGACTGATCATCTGCCATGTGCTAGCCACAGTGCTGAGTGCTGAAGGTATAATGGTGAATAAAACCCACTTGGTCCCTGCCTTCTTGGAGCTGATGCCACAGACTTCCTTTCTCTTGCATTGTGTGACGTTGCACAGGACAGCGTTGGCGGTGTAGTATTTTTCTATGTTCTATTTTCAGGCATACAAGGAATTGCTTTTTTTAAACAGCAGATCATATTAATATGCTAATACTTTAGTAAAATCTTTTATCCTGAGAGAATTACAAAAATGACTATGTAGATTTTGAACAGTCTAAGTCCAGTAATTAGAAGCCTTTGAAAGTGACAAATGCTGGGCGCTTGGGTGGCTTAGTGGTTAAGCGTCTACCTTTGGCTCTAGCCATGATACCAGGGTCCTGGGATTGAGCCTCATGTCAGGCTCCCTGCCCAGTGGGAAGCCTACTTCTCCCTCACCCTCTGCCACTCCCTCACCCTCTGTTTGTGCTTGCTGGCTCTCTTTCTCTGTCAAATAAAAAATATATATATTAAAAAAAGAAAGTGACAGATGCCATATTTATGACAATTTATATATAACCTGTTGACTTGTTTGCTTTTGAAATACGTTACTTAAGTTGTCCTTGTTTTTTTTAATTTTAATTAATTTAGTTTTTAAAGATTTTATTTATTTATTCATGAGAGACAAGGAGAGAGAGGCAGACACATAGGCAGAAGGAGAAACAGGCTCCCTGTGAGGAGCTTGATGTGGGATTCGATCCCAGGATCCTGGGACCACAACCAGAGCCAAAGGCATACACTCAACCACTGAGCCACCCACGTCCCCCTGTTTTGTTCTTTTTATATATATTTAGGTGTTATTTATTTAAGTAATCTCTCTTTTTTTTCTTTTTTTTTAAAAGATTTTATTTATTTATTCATGAGAGATACAGGGAGAGGCAGAGATACGGGCAGAGGGAGAAGCAGGCTCCATGCAGGGAGCCCGACGTGGGACTCGATCCTGGGTCTCCAGGATCACAACTTGGGCTGAAGGCAGCATTAAACCGTTGAGCCACCCGGGCTGCCCTATTTAAATAATCTCTATACCCAACATGGGCTTGAATTAATGACCTTGAGATCAAGAGTCAGATGCTCTACTGACTGAGCCAGTCAGGTGCCCCAAGTTGAACTTGTTTTTTGACTAGACATCAAATTACTTTCCATATATAAATCAGTACAATACTAAAAAAAATCAGTGCACAGAGACTTGCCACAGGTACAGTATGTCTGGCGAGTGGAAATAAGCAAAATAAATTTACTTATTTTTTTTAAAGATTTTATTTATTCATGAGAGACAAAAAGAGAGAGACAGAGAGAGAGGCAGAGACATAGGCCGAGGGAGAAGTAGGCTCCCTGCAGGGAGCCTTACATGGGACTCGATCCCAGGTCTCCAGGATCCCACCCTGGGCCAAAGGCAGGTGCTAAACTGCTGAGCCACACAGGCGTCCCAATAAATTTACTTATTTTAATTAATTAATTTTTGGAGGGGGAAGGAGGGGTAAAAAGAGAGGGAGAGAGAGAGAATCTTAAGCAGGTTCCACACCCAGCTTGGAGCCCAATGGGGGATCCACCTCACAACCCTGAGATCATGACCTGAGCTGAAATCAAGAGTTGGTTGCTTAACCGACTGAGCCACCCAGGTGCCCCTAAAATATATTTATAGAAGAAGATTTTCCCAAGTTTTTTGCATTTGTCCCTAGCACAATGTATAATTCTTTCAAAATATTTTGACTAAAATAAAATAAAAGGTGCTAGTGTTCCCTGATAAAAACTTATGTAATATTTCTAGAATGAAATATAAAAGCATGTGAATAAAATGACGGTAAATATATTTGGAAGAAGCAAACTTAGGAACTGAATGCATCACAGAAAAGTTCTTTTCTCCGAAGAAAGGTAAACCACCTTTCCTCCTTTATAAGAGTGCTGCAGCATTTAGAGCGAGTTTGGCTTTCCTGCCAGGAGTTTGGTCTTCTAAAAGTGCTAAGGGTTCCAGCTTCTCAGCATTCCAGGCAGGATCTATGTACAATGATAGCAGAGGCACATGGGGAGGAGAGTTTGGGGTATGGGTCTGCCTTCCTAGAAACTGACTTTCCTTATCATGTCAGAAGAACAGTCATTCTGATAGCTGGGCTTAGCAGGGCAACAAAAGCGCATGGCTCCGGTGCGTGTCCTGTTGCTGTGTCCCCTCTGGAAGAGATGGCCATCAAAGCTGTCCCCTAAAGGCTCAGTGGTGTATAATCCAGATTCTTATCCATGGGTGGCCAGGGAATCTGGGGCTGTCCTGTTTAGGCACAACACACTCATTATATTTATTTTTTTAATTTTTTTTAAAAAGATTTTATTTATTCATGAGAGACACAGAGGACAGCAGTAGAGACAGAGGGAGGAACAGAGGGAGAAGAAGTATCCCTTCAGGGAGCCTGATGAAGGACTTGACCCCAGAACCCTGGGATCACGCCCTGAGCCAAAAGCAGATGCTCAACCACTGAGCCACCCAGACATCCCTACACTAATTGTTTTTAAATAGATGAAAGCCAGTCACACCTTATGTTTCAAACCTAACAGTGATGATGATTTTCAACATTGACTGCACATTAGAATCAGATGGGAAGCTTTTAAAATTAGGTCTTGATGTCCAGGCTGTACCCCAGACCAATTCAATCATAATCTTTGTTGGTAGAACCTGGGCATCAAGAGTTTTAAAAATTCCCCCAAATGATTCTAGTCATCGAAGTGGTAACTGCTAACTCTTTTTTAAACCTATAGGCTTCGATTACTTCAGGAGATGCTCTTGTGACCAAAGACATAAAGCCTGTTGCAAAGTGGTGCTTGCTTGGAGGATCCCAGAGAGAAGGACAATCATGGGAATCCTTATGAAGATTTCATTAAATAATTTTTATTCCTCCTTTTTGTTACTACATTGGTCCTGTGTTATTCTCACTTTTTACTCTTCTTAGGTTGTGTTCATAGGGCCACTGGATCACTCTGTGTGTGAGTGTAAACAGAACAAATTAATTTTGAAGATAGTACTACCTTTACTTGCGTTGGGTTGCTTTGTATTTCCACCACAACAGGACAAAGTGGGGCATCCAGAATTTGAAGTGGGGTCACAGCTGTTCTCGATGCGTCACGCCTTTCCACCACCCCATGAAGGAAGAGAGTGTTTAGATCAGCTTGCCATCAGGAGCTTTCTAACAGAAATGCAAACTAATTTAAGTTACTAAAGGGGCTTAATACACTAGGAATTAGGTAAAGTTTCTCACCATTTCTTTTTTTTTTATTTTTATTTATTTATGATAGTCACAGAGAGAGAGAGGCAGAGACACAGACAGAGGGAGAAGCAGGCTCCATGCACCGGGAGCCCGACGTGGGATTCGATCCCGTGTCTCCAGGATCGCGCCCTGGGCCAAAGGCAGGCGCCAAACCGCTGCGCCACCCAGGGATCCCTTCTCACCATTTCTTAAGTCTGCCCTAGAATGCCGTTGTCCTCAAACACCCTCAAAAGAGGAACTACCTAAAGTCTAAGTATTTATCATCATAAAACTAAAGATACTTCCTATAAACGTTGTACTTCAGAATAAGCAGGCCTTTAATCCAACATTCCACTGTTTTCAAATCTACTCCCCTGTCTGATTCACATATTCAAACCAACTCACTCAAACATATTCAGAAAATTCACACATTCAAACCAGTTATTTGTGATTATGATTTAGAAGTCCACAGAGGTTCAGTTCACTATTACTGACTTTCATTCTTTTCATGGAACTTTTCTTTTTTAGTATCTTATTTTAAAAAAATAATAATCTCTACCCCCAACGTGGGCCACAAACTCACAACCCCGAGATCAAGAGTCATATGCTCTTCCAACTGAGCCAGTCAGGCGCCCCTCCAAGGGAATTCTTTATTTCCATGTAGCGTCAAAGAGGGAACCTAGATTTTCATATTAGAGATATCTTTTTTTTTCCTTTTTAAAGATTTTTATTTATTTATTCATGAGACACACACACACACACACACACACAGGCAGAGACACAGGCAGAGGGAGAAGCAGGCTCCATGCAGGGAGCCCGACGTGGGATTCAATCCGGGTCTCCAGGATCACACCCTGTACTGAAGGCGGCACTAAACTGCTGAGCCACCCAGGCTGCCCATCATATTAGAGAAATCTAGATTTGAATCTCTGCCACTTATTCTGGGAATATGGCCAATTAATTTTTTCCAGTGCCTCAGTTTCTTTGTAAGATAGGTGGAGTTGATGTAGGAACAGTACAATTATGTGTGAAATTTTTGGTACCTGGTATGGAATCAGTATTTAATATTAATGTGTTTTTTTTAAGTGATCTCTGCACCCAACGTGGGGCTCAAACTCACTACCTGAGATCAAGACTCAGTTGCTCTACCGACTGAGCCAGCCAGGTACACCCAATTCTCCTTCTTCTTTTTTAAACTTCAGAGTTTTTCTCTATCTTGCTTTCTCCAGTGATAACCTACGACCACTGAGTCCCCCCACTTGACTGTAAATGCCATGGAAGCAGGAACTCCTATATTCAGTCTACTGCCTGGAATAGAGGATCCATAAATGTTTGCTGAATGCATGTATGTGTGCCTCATGTACAAGGTGCTCAGAATGTCACTTGAACAAATGCCTTTACTGTGACATAAAAGAATTTTGGGACACGGTCTAGTGAGGAGTGAAGTAAATTCTAAAAACAGTCTCATGTTACTTATTTGAAAACATTAACTCATTCCCAGTTTTGTTCTATTCTTTTTTAGTGCTATAGCACAGGATTAAGGATGTGGGTTCTGCAAGCACAGAGCAACACTACCTGATTTTGGTTTTGTTTTTAAAGATTTTACTTATTTATTCATGAGAGACACACAGACAGAGAGAGAGAGATAGGCAGAGGGAGAAGCAGGCTCCATGCAGGGAGCCTGATGCGGGACTCGATCCCAGGTCTCCAAGATCACGACCTGGGCCAAGGGCAGGCGCCCAACCACTGAGCCACCCAGGGGTCCCCACTACCTGGTTTTGAATCCAGACCTCATTACTTATTAGCTGTGCAGAAATAGATTAAACATTCTGTTTCCCATGTGTAGAATGGATATAATAACCACACCTATCTCACAGAGCTGTTGTTGACGGTTAAATGAGCTAAAATACAAGAAAGTGCTTAGAATGGTAATTGGTACCCACTGTGAGCGTTAGCCCATCTAGCTCCTTCCTGGACCAGCCTGTGCTGGTTATCCTATCATCCTTCTATTCCCAGGTTTAGGATGTATTGTCTTTTTCGGCCTTCTGGTTTCTGGAGAAGTGGGCAGAGTCCTGGCTTCGTTCTCCTTCACCGGGTTTGTTCTCCAGTATTGACTGGGTTCTTTCAGCAGCCATGTGACTGGGGCGGGGGTGGCAGGGGTGGTGGGGTCCTGAACCCTGGGCGCTGGCATGGCCCTCCAGTAACTCCTGGTTGTGAGGGCCTCCCCTCTGAGCAGGTTCCCCTTGGTGAGCTTCACACCAGGAGGTATTTTCTCTGTCCTCTCCTGCCCTGCTCCTTCCTGGAGCTCTTCTCTCCTAAATTCGTATATTCCAGATCATGGAATTTCTCCTGCAAGTTTTTCGCCCTTCACACACCTGTCTCCCCAGGTCCTCAGGCTGCCAAGCCTGCCTCATCCAGAGGACCTCTCTGCCTCCCTTCACTCTCCTTCCCCAAGTCACTGCCCTTCCCTCCTCCCTCCCTGACTGGCTGGGGGGGGTGTTTGCTTAGAGTCTCAGATCAGTCTGTGGGTGTAGGCGGGTATTTAAAGGTCGCCTAGAATGAGAATAGATCCCCCAGCTCCCTGCCTCTGCAGAAAACAACAATAGCAATAAAATGAGGGCAGCTGGGGACTCTTGACTAGCAGAACCCATTTCCAGAGCCTCCACCCCTAGCAAGTGCCTAGCACATAGTAGGGGCTTCATAAGTGTGTGTGGAATACTGAACTGGCTCAGCCTCCTTAGCCAAGCTACTGTCTGGGGAGGACAGCATTCCAGGGCTCCCCAATTTGTTTAATTTTCAGGATCAAGCTCCATCCCTTTTTTTGTTTGGTTACCTGGACCTGCCCATGAGAAATTGCGAATAGTTCACTGTAGATTCCTACCATACCCGAAGAAATGTTTATTTCTTGTTGGCCGATAGCAGAATCCAACAGCATTTACAAAAATAAGTGAAGGGGCACCTTGGGTGGCTCAGTGGGTTAAGCATCTGCCTTTGGCTCAGGTCATGATCCCGGGGTCCTGGGATGGAGCCCCAAGTCATCAGGCTCTCTGCTCAGTGGGGAGCCTGCTTCTTCCTTTCCCTCTGCCTGCCACTCTGCCTACTTGTGCTCTCTCTCTGTCAAATAAATAAATAAAACAAAACAAAACAAACAAATTTTAATTAAAAAAGTAAGGTGGTTAGAGAGAACCATGAAAAGAAGAAAAAAATGGAGTGGTTATTAGCTAACAAGAAAGCAAACACATAAAAAGAAGGGAGAAAATGTGGGTATTGGTTAAGAAGTGGCACAAGCTGGGATTCCTAATCATTTCCTCCTTCCATGCTTCTGTCCACAGGCCACCGCCTCCCCTGGCACCGTCTAACTGGGCGTCTCTCTCCTGTGACTGTGGTGACTGCTGCGACTCCCTGGGCTCTCTGAGATAGAAACACCAGGAGGGTAATTTCCTTCTGGCCTTCTCTCTAGACTCCTCCCAAATCAAAAGACCCATATCGTTCAGATCTAAGGCTGGGAGGGCAAAGGGGTTGAAAGGTGCTCTGCTTCTGTACGAATTCCTCATTCAGCCAGGCTGACCGGCTCCAAATTTATTACAATTTTTGGAAAGAGATAGTGAAGGAGAGCAGGAGGGAGGCGGTTTGAGAGGCTTTGAGAGAAAAAGATAAGGAAAAGGAGAGGGAGGGAAAGTGGGACTTTCCCTCTGACTTTTAGTTTTAAGGGCAAATTTTTGTGTGCCCTTTTTAGAATTCCACACAATGCTATTTTTTTTTCTTTTTTTATACAATGGTAAATTTGAGACAAAAGGTATACAGGGTGTATACCGGGAATGTCATTGGATGAATGAAGGTCAAAGGTTATTTAAACGAGGGAGGGAGTTGTTTATTGGTGGTTACTAAATCTCTACAGTGTATTTTTAGACCTCTCATTGGATTGTAAGATAAGGTGAGGAAAACAGCATTTCTAAGTATTGCTCAGCAGCAATTTAGCAATCTTTGGGATAACCATCAAAAATCTCTTGTACCAAGTTATCTCACTAAGAGTTTTCAAAATGTGCCCTTCGGTGTTAAGGGAGAGGGGACTGAGTGGTAGGGGTTGGCGCAAGGGTGTCCCAGGTGAGCTGCCCAGTCGTGCAGATTCGGTGTAGCTTTTCCAAGTCTTTGGTGATGACCAAGGTGGGACCGTTTCCACCACACAAGCAGCAAGCTCCAAATCAGTGTTTCTGGGAGAGCTTCTCGTCAAAAACATTTACCAGCATACCCCTGGAGCAGATCTCCTTTTATCTATATTTATATAGATATGGACTGTGGAAAATACAGCTTTTGAAAAAAAGTTTTGCGGCCACTTTGAACACCATGCCTCAGCTGGATTTTTCTCCCTTCCTTTCTGAGTAAAATGCGTAGTGAATGTTATCCAGATCTTCCTCAACTTACGATGGGGTTTAGTCCTGATAAACCCATTGAAGTCGAAAATGCATTTAATGCACCTAATCTGCTGAGCATCACAGCTTAGCCTCACCTACCTTAAGCACGCTCGAACACTTAGACTGGCCTACCACTGGGCAACATTCTCTAACCTGAAGCCTATTTGTGAACAGAGTGTTGCGTGTCTCTTGTAATTTATGGACTACTGTGCTGAAAGTGAAAAACAGAATGGCTGTGTGGGTACAACAAAAGTTTTGTAAGGGTGTCAACTGTTTCCTGCCTCAGTGGCGGGGCTGACTGGGCGCTGGGGCTGCCACCCCCAGCATCACAAAGGAGTATCATACTGCATGTCACTAGACCCAGAAAAAAAAATCAAAATCAAAATTGAAAATTTGGTTTTTATTGAACATGTATCACTTTTGCAGCATTGTAAAGTAAAAGAAGAAGAAGAAGAAGAAGAAGAAGAAGAAGAAGAAGAAGAAGAAGAAGAAGAAGAAGAAGAAAACATAAGTCAAACCACCCTATGTAGGGGGCCATCTGCCACTTGGAGAATGATGAATCATTTCATTATTTTTATATCATTATTTACTAAAACTATAGCAGTTGCATTCCATTCCATAAACTTTCTAATAAATCTAATGCTTTATTTTTTTTAATTTTTATTTATTTATGATAGTTACACAGAGAGAGAGAGGCAGAGACACAGGCAGAGGGAGAGGCGGGCTCCATGCACCGGGAGTCCGATGTGGGATTCGATCCTGGGTCTCCAGGATCACGCCCTGGGCCAAAGGCAGGCACCAAACCGCTGCGCCACCCAGGGATCCCCTCTAATAAATCTACATAAAATGACTGTAGCAAGTACTTTAAAATGTTTTAAGATACATCAAAAGAAAAAAAAATCCTTGGTTATAGGCTTGGAGTTTAGTAAATGTGGACTTTATTGGATTAGTCAGCTAAGTAATTAAGAAATGGATGTGTTCCAGGAAATTGTCACTCCTCTATTTTTTTTTTAATTTTATTTATTTATTCGTGAGAGACACAGAGAGAGAGAGGCTGAGACACAGGCAGAGAGAGAAACAGGCTCCCTGTGGGGAGCCCGATGTGGGACTTGATCCCAGGGCCCCGGGATCACGGCCTGAGCCAAAGGCAGACGCTCAACCGTTGAGCCACTGAGGTGTCCCTAATATTTAAGTTCTGATTAACATTTTTGTTCTTTTTGGATTGTGGTATTGGAGTACTGTGCTGATTTATTCCACACTACTTTTGGCTTCCTAATTGTTTTTCCACCTCACATTTTTTTTCTTTTTTTTTATAGCAGCTCCTTAAACTTGCACTTTGAGAACTATGATGGTCAAGCCCATGACCAGGCAGTCTTAGCTCACTCTCTCCAGGTCTCCCCCACGTCTCCTCTGACTGTTCCTTTCTCAGGCTTTGTTAGGTCAGATTTCAGGTCACCATTTGGGCTATTTTTTACTTTGGTCTCTTATCCCATGAGGCTAGTTGGCTTAAGCGATGGAAGATGCCAAGATGTTAGTTGGGCTTCAGGGAAAAGAGAGAACTCATTTTGAGTTAAGCTTAATCCATGTGCTTGGCCTGTAATCAGAGAGCTCTGCGTTGGGGTTTTGGGCATATGGTTTTTTAATTTCCATTTCCCATCACTTCTAAGTATCTTTTCTGGGGCCTATGGGGAGGAGAGGTAGCTGTACCCCATGCAGGAGTCGGGTACTTTGGAGTCCTTTGGCTTAATAGCATGCTCGTCATTCCAATCAGAGCCTCCATGTGTGGTTGTCTGGCTTTGAACCGCACTTACCTGCCCCCGGTGTCTCCCTGGGCCAGCCTCTGGTGCGGGGCATCTTGTTCTGATGTATACGAAGGCACCCTTAAGGCTTGTTTCTGATCTGATAGCAAATCCTGCTCTGGCCTGCAACAGTGATAGTCCCACAGGGTATACGGATTCTGACCCCGTGTCCCAATTTCCTGGGACTCAAAAACAATCATAAGAGTTATTTTTGAGTGCTCGCTTCGGCAGCACATACACTAAAATTGGACTGACGCTGAGAAAGTTAGCGTGATTAATGCCAGTGGCTGGGGTGGGGGTGGGTGAAATGGGTGAAGGGAGTCACAAAGCACACATTTTATAAACTTATTTATAAAATAAATAAGTCACGGGGTTTCATGTACAGCATGGTGACTACAGTTAATAACACTGTACTGCATATTTGAAAGTTAACAGTAAATCTTAAAAATTCTCATAAGAGAAAAAATTCTGTAACTGTATATGGTGATGGGTGTTAGCCAGACTTATTTTTTGATCATTTTGCAATATATGTATATAAATATCCAACCATTATGTTGTACACTCGAAACTTATATAATGTTATATGTCAATTATGTATGCCTCAATCATAATAATAATTAAAAAAAGGTTTTATTGGGCAGCCCGGGTGGCTCAGCGGATTAGCACTGCCTTCGGCCTACAGCCTGACCCTGGGGGCCTGGGATCAAGTCCCACGTCAGGCTCCCTGTGTGGAGCCTGCTTCTCCCTCTGCCTGTGTCTCTGCCCCTCTCTCTCTCTCTCTGCCTCTCTCTCTCTCATGAATAAATAAATAAAATCTTAAAAAAAAGAATTATTTTAGGAGGGGAAAATAAATCAGTCATTGCTCATGCAGATAAGCCTCTCGCTCTTCTGTGAAAATGGAGTTCTGTTGGGAGACTTCCGTGCATCTCACACATGTGGCTTTCTCCTACCCCTACTCATTTGCTAGACTTGTCTGGATGTGTTTGAATTTAAGTAGCAGACCCAGTTTGAGTTCATTGCCAGAGGCCCATCAGGCTTCTACAAGGCCTGCCCCACCAGTTTGACAAACATGCTCAGGCATACTGGAACTCCACCAATGGACAATAGATTTCCCACTATACAAACAAGGCCAGGAAGCAGGAAGAGAAGTGGAGGTCAGGAAAGAAGAGTGAAAAGGCAGTGCGACTTGCCCTGACTTGCTGCTACTGCCTGCCCCACGTCTACTTAGGATTTGCATTTCGATAGTTGATTCGGCAATAAAAATTGCTGTACACCTACTGGTCTGCCTTTCTTCTCCCCACATCTTAGAGCATAAATTCTTTGGAGAGTCAGGCTCCCTCCTGGCCGAGGTGTAGTGTTTACCAAAAAGGCTTAGGAAACATTTTTTGACAATTAAAAAAAATTTTTTTTTTCTACACAAAGCGAGGAGACCGAAAATGAACCTAGATGTGAAGCGAGAGCAAACAAAAAGGCTTTTCACTTTGCTTTGAACTGAGTACTTTGTTAAAAGAACAAGGCTCTTTCTACATTGTGATGTAGTTCTTCTGTGGCCAGCTTCCCCAGATCTGTGCAACGGTTGTGCTGGGAGCTGGATCAGTTGTGGTGTGCATACGAGATGGCATCACGAATTCCTGCTGCCAGCCTCAGCTCAGACACGTTGGGAAAGAAGGCCTCAGAGAATTGATCACATTGACTATTTTTCTTTAGTTCTTGTCTTTGTAAGCAACAGTGAAGTACAGCCAAACTCAGTATCCCTGTTTCTAGTATTTCTGGGACTGGTAGTGAGATATAGATAATATAAATTTATTTTTGTTATTTTTTTTTAAGATTTTATTTTTAAGTAATCTCTGTACCCAATGTGGGGCCTGAACTTACACACCTGAGATCAAGAGTTGCATTCTCCACTGACTGAACCAGCCAGGCAGCCCTGGTGTTCTTTAAAAGCAGACAGATGAGGGGCGCCTGGGTGGCTCAGTGGATTAAGTGTCCAGCTCTTGATTTCAGCTCAAGTCACGATCTCGGGATCTTGAGATGGAGCCCTGCATCTGGCTCCATGCTCAGTGCAGAGTCGGCTTGTCCCTCTCCCTCTGTTCCTCACACTACTTGCACTCTCTCTCTAAATACATAAATAAAATCATTTAAAAATAGAGAAAATAAAAGCAGCCAGATGAACAAGTGCATGGAATTAATACAAACAGTATCATCTCAAATCTTGTTGAAGGCTATAAATGAGCTTGTCTCAGAATTTCTTATCAACAGATATTGGGGAAGGGAAAAAAAAACCCTCTCCCCAACAACAAAATAAATTCAGGTGTTCTTGATCTCTTATCATCCACATTGATCAATATTCTAGTTACTTCTGCATTTTTAGAAAAGATGGTCGTGATGGGAGCTGTGCAATCCTGTCACCAGCCTCTATTTACAAAAAGACATTTTGAGAGTGAGGAGCAGAGCAGCAGCACCCTATCTCCTCTTAGGTAGTGAAACAGCCCAGGAGGTTTGGCTGAGCCTCATCTAACTTTCATCTGTCCCTTGCAGCTCTAGATGGAGCCACGTGACAAGGGGATCTGAGTGGAAGGGAGACCTCTTCTGGGAGCTTCCTGATGCTTGGACATTTAGAACCGGAGCACATGGCTTAGCTCACCTGAACGGCGGGACAGAGGAGCTTGGGTCCCTAAAACCAGAGGTCATTATATCACTTTGGGCCCTCCCACCCTGACGTTTATGTGAGAAAGAAACTTAGTCTGTGGCTTAACACAACAAAAGTTTATTTCTTGATCATATCACTTGTCCAATCATGTGTCAGCAGGGGGAGCTGCTCATCAAGGGCACTGAAGCATTCTCTTTTTTAAAAGATTTTATTTATTTATTTATTTATTTATTATTTATTTATTTATTTATTTATTTATTTATTTATTTGGCAGAGAGAGAGAGAGAAAGCACAAGTAGGGGGAAGGATGGAGGCAGAGGTAGAGGGAGAAGCAGACTCCTTGCGGAGCAGGGAGCCTGGTGCAGGCTCCATCCCAGGACCCTGGGACCACGACCTGAGCCAAAGGCAGACGCCTAACCAATGGAGCCACCCAGGTGCCCCTGAAGCATTTTATTTCAATCAGTGCTTCCTTTAGTGTTTCCACTAGTGTCAAGACAGGCAAAGGGAATGGAATTAATTGTATACTCAAAGCTTCCACCTGAACACCTGTGTTTTCACATGTGTGAAAACACGTGTCTCTTCATTGGCTAATGTAAGTCACATCACAATGCCTAACCTCAAAGAGGGTAGGGAAGTACAATCCTACTATGTGCCCCAATGGGAGAAGAACCAGAGTATGTGAACTATCCTAATGAGTACTAGAATTTCTGTCTTGTTTAAGCCACTGGTATTTTGGGTTTTCAGCTGCTTGCAGCTTCCCTGAATCCCAACCAACACAGGAAGGATCACGCCAATGCTGTAATCAGTTGGAAGTGTTTATCAAAATCTCTGGAATTCCCTGGGTGACAATAATAGATAAAAGCAATCATAGGTTTAGTAAAACAGAAGAACCTCAGTATCTGAGTAGTTTTAGGAATCTATTATGATATTCCATAGGTAAAATCTAGGTAAAATCATGTCCGTCTGTGCTTTCCCCCAAATGCAGGAACCATCTGTGGGAGAAGGCTGACATACATATTTATTTCTTCCAACTAGACCTATGGTGCAACACATCCACTAAATCTGTAATCCAGAGCGTTTATTTACTGTGTGTACGTGTCACTTAGAAGCAGGCACCTTCATTAAAAAAAAAACAAAACAAAAATCAGGTTCGTCTCATGGAAGAACATTCTACAGACTGTGGACAGAGGAAGTCTTTTCTGTTACCGGAGAGCAAGCCCATGCACCGAACGGACCACTCTTGCTCTCTTGTAGTCTCATCCTTGAGCAGGAAAGCAGAGCTGTATCACATGTGAATCTGAAGGACAAAAGCAGCTCTGGAGACGCCAAGCAATAGTCTACGTTACAGGTTTAACACACTCCTTTAATTTCATTGGAAACAAATAATGAACCCGGAGAAAAGTATTTATGGAACTGGAGGAGAGCATATTTTGCTGGTTTTACTTTATGTTTGAAGTTTTGGGGATAGCTCTGCCCATAAATACTGAAATGCCTAGCATAAAGAACGCAGCCTGGGGCATACCCCATAAAACGTACAGTGCAATTAAATGAGCAATTTCCACTGGAAATAAAACGGGCATGTTGAACGGAATATGAATTAAACTATGCATAGGACTTGGGCTCGTGCAAGGAATCTGCTGGGTTCGGTAGCAGCTGATGCAGTCCCTCTATAGGTCAAGGCCAGAAAGTAACGAAAGACAACTGCAGTTTGCGTGAAGATCAAGGCATTCCAAACCATGGTTAATGAGCCTGTCCTTACGGCTCCTGGAAAGGCCCAGCAGGAGCCAGGAGTAAACCCGACCCCCTATTCCCCTGCAGACACACTGAGCTCCTCTGTTGGGTTTGCTACGGAGAATTTTTGCCAGTCTCAGAACTTTACTACCACCTTCTGAGGAGTCCGTCCTTCATCAAAGTCCCCCAGGTGTCGTTAGGGAAGTGTGTGTAAAGATTTCGACTGGAAGACTGAAAAGCCACCAGAACAAACATCGGTTGGTAATAGCAGACCACACTCTGTCCCAGTTCATTTCTGGGACCATATTTGGAGAGGAAAGGGCAATGACTCACTGAGACCCCAAGGAAAAAAGTCAGCTCAGGAAGGGTTTAGAACTGCAAGTCTGAGGCACCACATGTATACTTTGGCTCAGAGAGGGACGGGCCTCTAAGTACAGAAAACACGTTTATCTCATTTGTCCTGGAGGTGAAGCAAATCCACCCAAGATAAAGCTGAGCGTGTATTCTTTGAGGAATGAGCGTGAGGGCGAGGGCAGGAAAGCTGGATGTTTTTCTGCCCACGAAAGGCAGAGGAAAGCTGGTTTTGAGAAACCAGTTCTTTCCTTCCCAGCCCCAGATGGTTCACCTCCCCTGCCCTGGAGGACAGGAGGGGGGCAGAGTGGGTAACAGGCCCGTGATTGGAATGGGTAGTCCCAGCCATTTAGACCATTCGGAAGTTTAAAAAGTATTGCTTCAGAAAATCATGATAGTTAAAAAAAAAAAAAAGAAGAAAGAAAATTATGACATTTCACTATAGTTTTGTCTAAATTCTCATTCTCTTGCCAAAATAATCGGTGTCGGTCATTTTCTGGTTGTGAGACGTACCACAGAGATGTGAAGATTGCTCAGATGAAAACCAGGGTTTTCCAGGGCAGCAGATGTTGGCATTTCTCGCGCATGATTCCTTCTAGCCTGACCTATATCTCAGCGCATCTCGGTCACTGGGGTGCGGAGGCCGAAGTGCCCTTTCCTCTCTCACCCGGGGGGCCCTCCTCCCCCAAAACCAGCACGTGGCGCATCTGGGCAGCCCTCCTGGCCAGGACTTGGCACAGTGAACCAGGAGCTGGGGCACGAGAGTTGCTTTTCATGTGTGACCCTCCAATGTTGGACATTTCTGTCTTAGACTAAAGGCATAATAATAATAATAAGGCACTTAATTTAGGTTAACAGAGCATTATATAACTGGAAAAATTTTACAGCTTTATATGCATAGTGAATAGTCGGTACAGGAAAAAAAAGACTTCTAGGTTTATTTAGATTAAAAAAATAAACACTTCAAATTCTTTTTATTTTTTATTTTATTATTTTTTAGATTTTGTTTATTTTATGAGAGACACACAGAGAGAGGTAGAGACACAGGCAGAGGGAGAAGCGGGCTCCCTGCAGGGAGCCTGTCCCCCGACTCGATGCTGCTTTGGGGATCAGGCCCTGAGCCCAAGGCCGATGCTCAACCGCAGAGTCGCAGAGTCACCCAGGCGTCCCTCAAATTCTTTGATGGTGCTTCTTTTCTTTTCTTCCTTCCTTCATTTTATTTATTTATTCATGAGAAACACACACACACACACACCCAGGCCGAGGGAGAAGCAGGCTCCATGCAGGGAGCCCGACATGGGACTTGATCCCAGGACTCCAGGATCACACCCTGGGCCGAAGGCAGACGCTCAACCGCTGAGCCACCCGGGGATCCCTGTCTCTCTTATCTTTTCTTTTCTTTCTTTCCTTCTTTCTTGCTTTTTCTCGTTCTTTCTTCTTTCTTTCTCTTTCTCTTCCTTCTCTCTCTTCTTTCTCTCTGTCTCTCCCCTTCTTTCTCTCTGTATCTTCTTTCTCTTTTTCTCTCTTTTTAGTTTCTCCGTCTCTCTTCTTTCTCTCTTTCTCTCATTCTTTCTGTCCTTTTCTGTGTCTTTCTTTCTCTCTCCCTCTCTCTCCTGTCTCCCTCTCTCTCTTCTTTCTCTCTTCTCTGCTTTCTCTCCTTCTGTCTGTCCCTTTCTCTGTCTCTTTCTTTCTCTCTCTCCTTTCTCTCCTGTTCTTTCTCTCTTCTTTCTTTCTTTCTCTCTTTGTCTCCTTCTCTCCGCCTCTTCTTCCTCTCCTTTCTCTCTGTCTCTCTCCTCTCTCTCTCTCTCTTTCTCTCTTCTTCTCTCTCTCTCTCTCTCTCCCCTTTCTTGTCTTCTCTCTCTCTCTCTCTTCTCTCTCCTCTCTCTCTCTCTCTCTCTCTTCTCTCTTTCTCTCTGTCTTTCTGTCTCTCTCCCTCCTCTCTCTCTCTCTCTCTCTCTCTCTCCTCTCCCCCCCTCCCTCTGTCTGTCTCCCTGTCTCCTTCTGTGTCTCTCTCTCCTCCGACAGCGAGGCCGAGAGCCGGCTTCCCTCTGTCCCCCGCCGAGCCGGGAGCCCCGCGCATCCCTCGAGCTCTGGCGCCGGCTGGTGGCGGGAGAGGGAAGCCGCGCGCTCGCCTCGCTCTGCGGCCCCCGCCCCCCGGCCCCCCGTCCTCCCGACCTCCCCGACCTCCCCGACCTCCCGGCCCCCCGCCCCCCCGTCCTCCCGACCTCCCCGACCTCCCGACCTCCCCGGCCCCCGTGCCCCCCCCCCCCCCCCGGCCCCCCGACCCCCCGGCCCCCGGTGCCCCGTCGGGGCGGCCTCGCGCCCAGCGGAGCGGCAGGCGGTGGCGGGCGCCCTGGTGGAGCCGCGCGCACGTTGCGGCCGGGACCCGCCGCGGCGATGGAGCAGCTGCATCTGTCGAGGCCGCTTAGTCCTTTTCCGTCGGTGGAGACGCTGGGACACGGGCCTGGGACACGTGGGCGCCCAGGGCCTCGCAGCAGCCGCAGCGCCCGAGACGCACAGGTGGTAAGTGAACGCCTCCCGTTGTGGTCAAGGGGCACATCTCGCCCGGGAGCACGCCCGCGCCCCCGCCCGCGCCCCCGCCCGCGCCCCCGCCCGCGCCCCCGCCCGCGCCCCCGCCCGCGCCCCCGCCCGCGCCCCCGCCGGCTCCAAGGGGAACGACTCTCCAATGGTTAATAAAACAGAGACCTCTTCACTCGGTATTTGCAGCTGGTACATTATGAAAAAAATATATGCAAATTTCAGGCCAAAGACGCTTTGTTGGGGATATGAAGTAAATTTAAGTTTGGAGGCCTGTCTATCCTCGGGTTGCAATAGGTTATAAGGATTTGCAGGAAAACTGCAAACATACAGTAGGTACCTCAAGAACAAAGAATCTTTGGCAGGCCATTTTTCTCATTTAATTAAGCTATACTGATCTTACTAGGGTTATGGAGGGACTTCAGATGCTAATAAATAAAACCCGAAGCTGGGCCATTTCTTTCATTAAATAGCAGGAGTGTTTATAACTCTATTACCTATTGCTAAAATCAATTATTAGTACTAATATTCGATGTGGAATTTATAATGAAAACAAGCTGAAGCCTGTAAAGAACTTTTAAATAATGTAATTTGTTAATGAGCACAGGCTGTTATCGGCAACTGATGAATCACTAGATTCTACACCTGAAACTGATAATACACTCTTAACTAAATTGAATTTATTTAAAAATAAATTTTTTTTTAAGATTTTATTTATTTATTCATGACAGACATGGAGTGAGAGGCAGAGACACAGGCAGAGGGAAAAGCAGGCTCCATGCAAGGAGCTGGACGCAGGACCAGAATCAGAATCCAGAATCACGCCCTGGGCGGAAGGCAGATGCTCAACCGCTGAGACACCTAGGCGTCCAACTAAATCGAATTTATTATTTATTTATTTATTTATTTATTTATTTATTTATTTATTTATTTAGATTTTATTTATTGATTCATGGGATACACACAGAGATAGAGGCAGAGATACAGGCAGAGGGAGAAGCAGGCTCCATGCAGGGTCTCCAGGATCAGGTTCTGGGCTAAAGGCTGCGCTAAACCGCTGAGCCACCCAGGCTGCCCTAAATTGAATTTAAATAAAGAATTTGTTATTAAAAGAAATGTCATTTGTAGATCTATCTCAGTTCTGGAGAATAAGGATAATCTGAACCAAAATTTCTTGTAATAATATTTTTAGAAGGCAGATCTAATTTAAGAGGTTTTGGGGAGGAATTATCATGACAGTCTTACCTGGCAGCCTAAAATGTTACTCTGCTGTTGAGGAAACACATTTAAAATTTTCTCTATGGGAGACCTCAGACGGTAAAATAGCTAGCTGGTCATGGTGCTGCTGTGTGAGATTTACGTAAGCTAGAACTTTGAGCTTACTTTGCACTTTTGCTAAAAGCTGCATATTTCTTCTTAAAAATTCACCTAACCTTCTTATCAACCAAGTTAAAGTGTAGACCTCTTCTCTTTGGTTTTAAGTATCTTGTAACTTTCGGTGTATAATAAAGCCCTAGCTAAAAATCTTGAAATCTTTAGTTTATCTGGTCTCCTCGGAGTCTCTTTTATATCTCTCTGTGATGCAAGTTGAGCTTATCTAAATTATTTTGAGTTTTAAGAAGTATTGTTATTATTTTTCTTGGAAAAAATTAATTTTAAGAAGGCTCTTTCAAAGACGGTAGATTAATTGAAACTGAAGTGAATGATGGAGTGGAATTGTTATAGAATTTTGAGAATTAGGGGCACCTGGGTGGCTCAGTGGTTGAGCATCTGCCTTCAGCTCAGGGCGTGATCCTGGGGTCCTGGGATCAAGTCCCGCATCAGGCTCCCTGGATGGAGCCTGCTTCTCCCTCTGCCTATGTCTCTGCCTCTCTCTGTGTGTCTCTCATGAATAAATAAATAAAATCTTAAAAAAAAAGAATTACAGCAGGATAAAAATAATTTATGCTGTTTTAAAACAGTTTTGTAGTATTAACTATTTTATTATTTTAAAAGATTTTATTTATTTATTCATGAGAGACAGAGACAGAGAGAGAGAGAGACAGACAGAGACACAGGCAGAGGGAGAAGCAGGCTCCATGCAGGGAGCCCAACGTGGGACTCGATCCCTCGTCTCCAGGATCAGGCCCTGGGCCAAAGGCGGCGCTAAACCGATGAGCCACTGGAGCTGCCCTAACTATTTATTTTAAATGCTGAGTTTGTGATTAGTTCTATCTTTGAAACTGTAATGGTCGCCTTAAAATATTTTGATGCCTACTATAATCCTTATGTAATTTCCCATATGCTGCCGCGTAAATGCTTTGAAATGTCATTCCATCATATTTGAAATTTACTCGTAAAGATTTTAAGATTTATCATTCGCATTTAATTTCTTATTACTTTTTTGATATTACAAAGTTAGAAATTAACTGTACATTGCAAAATGAACACAGTTGAAGGAAGGAAGGAAGGAAGAAAAATGTACCTGAGTGTGTGTGTGTGTGTGTATTTTTTTCCTCTTTGGAGATTTCTCTGATGACTTTGAAGTAGTGATAGCAAATAAGCAGGTCACTCAATTTGGATTCTCCTTTCATTTGAAATAGTCTATAAAATTTTTGCAAAAGAAACAAACATAGGCTATCATTTTTACTCATGGGCGTCCCTGAATGTGACAGCATTAAAAAAGAAAGCTATAAATACAGTCACACATTCCGATGTTCACATTTGAAAAGACAAGGCATACCTGAAATACGTATATACACATAATCAGATATTGGTTTGGCCTCCAGATTACACGGTTCCTAAATTGCACAGTCTTCCCTCACAGAGTGATACTGGAGCCCTCCACAGACCTCCTCATTAGGAGACTCTGGCACAGTATGAGAAAGGGACACATCTGCCAGCAAAGTGCTACAGATGGTTCCCCTCATTAGCCTCCAGAACTCCAAGCAACCATCACGGAGGAGGCCGAGGATCTCACTTGGACAAGATGTTAGGCTAGCCTCCTGTTCAATGTCGTTAGGACTTCTCCACAGTAATCCCCTTAGTGTACCCTGTTGGGCTTGGGCTGGTTTCCATTTTGCACTGGCAAAGAGTCGTGACGGTGGCACCGTGTCCCACTTGCCAAGGGGCATGGTATGATTTTCAAATTTGAAAAAGTTCCCTAGAAGTTCACACTCCTAAACTTCTTTATCTAAATGCAGTGGCAGGACAGTCTCCATGCTCTCCAGAAGCTCATTAGTCTAGCTCTTGGAGTTGCAGGCAATGCTCACCTTCATGTACGTGCTGACTTATTACGCTAAAGGCCTTGACGATCTCATTTCTCCTTTCCCCCTCGACCTACTGATTTATTGATATAATGGCATTTTAATTTTGTTTTGTTTACCCTTTGTTTATGAATCAGCCTTAAAATCAGGGCACCAAGCCCTGGCAACCGGAAATGTTAGTTAAGTTTAGCAGTAGAAACAGCAGGGGGAGCCCATACTGTTTTATGCTTTGCAGTTTCTCTGACTGGATGATTATTATAATAATAATTATAGTTGTTGTTTTACGTTTATAACAAAGATGTTTACAATCTATGTACATTTATAACATAGATGTTTAGAATTCAGATCATCACCACGTGCTAGACTATTATAATTTCAAGTCGCAGAGGGTCAATTTTTATTCTTTAGTTATATGAAATTATTATGATCCCATTAAGAATAATTGATAGGTAACAATTTGGCAGCAAGAATTTTCTTCCCTGTCTTTTAACCCAGGGAAAATCTTTTTTTTTTTTTTTTAAGATTTTATTTTGGGATCCCTGGGTGGCGCAGCGGTTTGGCGCCTGCCTTTGGCCCAGGGCGCGATCCTGGAGACCCGGGATCGAGTCCCACGTCGGGCTCCCGGTGCATGGAGCCTGCTTCTCCCTCTGCCTGTGTCTCTGCCTCTCTCTCTCTCTCTCTGTGACTATCATAAATAAATAAATAAATAAAAATTTAAGATTTTATTTTATTTATTTGACACACACACACACACAGAGAGAGAGAGAGATAGCGAGTGCACAAGCAGGGGAGCAGTAGGGAGAGGGAGAAGCAGACTCCCTATTGAGCAGCAAGCCCCATGCAGGGCTCTATCCCAGGGCCCTGGGATCATGAGCTGAGCTGAGGGCAGGTGCTTAACCAACTGAGCCACCCAGATGCCCCTAACCCAGGGAAAATCTTATTCTGAATTTTCTCAGAAAATGAAATCAGCCAAAATCCCTATATAATTTCTTGTGGCTGTTCTTTGACATTTATAACATTCCCCCACCCCCGGAATAAAGTGTAAAAGTTAAAATATACCAACTGACGTATTCTTGAGACTGTGATAGTGAGGGGAAGTCCCATCACAATCACTTGGTGTTCTGATATGACTCAGACTTAATTTTCAATTTTGAAGTTAATAAAATGCAAAAGCCCAGTGGCCTTTAATATTGTTTTCTTATTCTTGATGAGATCCTTGGGTCAGTAGGTTTTCAGTACCATAAAATAATAGAATATCTGAATGACTTTTTGCTCACTAAATAAGCCATTGTAATGTCTTTAGGCATACATTTTATACGTTGTAGCCCATTCTAGATTATTCTGCTCTATTGGAGGGGAAGAAACTCTAGAGTGGTACTCAAATACCTGCATTGGTGATTTTGTCCATAATATCAGAAAAGCCACTTCACAGTATGGTGTTTCATTGTGATGTCAAAAGGGTTTTATAAATTTAAACAATTTCTATTGAATAATTTTTGAATTTTTTAAGAAATAACTTAAAACCAAGCATCAACTGTTCATTGACAGGGACACTGAATGTTGGTACAACACATGCAATTTTTTAAAAATTAAGAGAATTTTTTTTTGTCAAAAGACTTTAAGACTTAACATTCTTTGATGGATCAACAATTCTGGGGATCCACCTTTCTGGTTCCCTCCATGCTGAAATTTAAAAAAGAGCAGTCTCAGAGTGACCAGAAAAGTTTCAGAGGAGTAGCATTTGAGTAGAACCTTGAAGGTGGGGAAGAATTTTATGGGGATGAGGGTGGGGCTGCAGTGTGTAGTTGTGGTGAGAGGGAAAGACCCTTAGGCAGAAGCACTTATGACACTTAGGTCATAAGCAAAGGATCACAGTTGGAAAGGGTCACAGATCAGGGCATAGGAACGTTGGCTACCTACAAGGAGTGGGACACTATCGTGAAGTTTTGATATGCAGTTTAGCAGTTAGATCTTTATTCTGGAGGCAGAGGGAGCCGGGGAGGGTTTTAGAAGGTTTAGAGGGTTTAGAATAATATTCCAGAGAGACTGATTTGGTGACAGAGAACAGGGTTCATGAAGATTTAGTCAAATTGATTTAGCATCAGCATTAGAAACCAAAATAAAGAAGTTATAATTTAAAGTTGATCTTTGGGGTGCCTGAGTGGCTCAGTCTGCCTTCAGCTCAGGTCATCACCTCAGGGTCCTGGGATCAAGCCCTGAGTTGGGCTCCTTGCTTAGAGGGGAGTCTGCTTCTCCCTCTCCCTCTGCCCCTACCCCTGCTTATGCTCACACTCTCTCTCTCAAATAAATAAATAAAATACTTTTAAAAAATTATTTACTTATTCATGAGAGACACAGAGAGAGACAGAGACATAGGCAGAGGGAGAATTAGGCTCTCTCAGGGATCTGGGACTCTGGGATCATAACCTGAGCCAAAGGCAGACCCTCAGCCACTGAGCTACCCAGGCGCCCCAATAAATAAAATCTCGTAAAAAAGTAAAGTTGCCGTTCACATAATTTTAGAATATGCTTTACAGTTTTTTTTTTTTAATCCTCTTCCTTGGTTATTATACTCAATGCTAAAATCCAGGAGAACAAGTCCACGTAGAGCTGTGTGTGGATATTTTCTTTCCATGAATATTAATAATAACATCTTGCATTTGGGAACAGATTTTATTATTCTAAATATCAACATATTGTTTTGTTCTTTCATCAACCTGGTAAAGCTAATGGATGCTTGCATAAAAATAACAGGTGTTACAAGCCCATCTCTTTGCTCCTATGTCTTTTTGTAAATGTAGACTGAGAGATTAGACTGAAGCTACAGCTGTGTCAGTTTCCCCGTGAAGAGTTGAAAATATTATTCTATGGTTATTTGTGTATGTGTTTTTTTTTTAAGATTTATTTATTTAAGAGTGTCAGAGAGAGAATGAGCAGGGGGAGGGGCAAAGGGAGAGGGACAAGCCGACTCTCCACTGAGCAGGACCCTGAGATCATGACCTGAGTAGAAATCAAGAGTTGGACACTTAGCTGACTGAACCACCCAGCCATCCCTCTATGGCTATTTATTTCAAACAAGCTTTGAATTTCATTTTGTGGGTGTCTTACACTGTGGTACTATTGTTGGTTTAATTATATACTCACAGCAAGCACTTTTTGGAGGGAAATAGAGTATCATCCAGTTATAGGTTAAGTGTTGTTTGGTATATCTTTTTTTCTGAAAAAATTTACATATATACTATATTAATATTGATACTAAAACTTTTGCTTGATCCAGAAAGTGAAAAGGTACAGTAACATGAAACAAGTAAAAGGGAGTCCTAATTATAGACAGAGAAGAGATTTTTAAAGTTTTTGTAAAATATAATATTTTTTTAAAAATTTGAAGAAAATACAATTTACATCAATACATTTAAAAACCATATACTGTACTTTTAAAAAAATACCACAATGGGGGTGCCTGGGTGGCTCAGTGGTTGAGCATCTACCTTTGGCTCAGGTTGTGATCCCGGGGTCTGGGGATGGAGTCCCACATTGGGTTTCCCTCAGGGAGCCTGCTTCTCCCTCCGCCTGTGTCTCTGCCACTCTCTCTCTCTCTGTGTGTCTCTCATGAATAAATAAATAAAATCTAAAAAAAAAACAAACAAAAAAAACCAACCCAGAATATATTGGCAAGGGAGTCTGTAAGACAATCATTTTTTTCTAAACTACCTGACACAAAGTGGGAACTTAGATGAGATTGGGCCTGTTCAGGGTGGTAAAAAAAAAAAAAAAAAAAAAAAAAAGGAAACTTAGAATAATATTAGCTACTCAGTGTTCAAACTCTTTTAATGCAGTATATATGTTGTCTATTGAACCAAAAGTACCAGGATCCCTGCAACACATCATTTGTGGCTTATGTGGCCGTAATTATCAACTTTGACTTCTATGTCAATGCTTGGTTCCGTCTAACTTTATAAAAATATATTGAGCTCTTTAGACCCTGTGTTTGGCATTATCACAATTTTTGCTTGGCTCAGACAGGGCAGGTTGATTATCATTAAAGTGTTATTTATTTCTATTTTATTAAGCCCCTTTTACATTCATGTTACAGGTTAATTTATACTTTTATTTCATGCACTACTTGGCTTTACTGATTAATATGCCCCATGGCATTCAATAAAGTCAGGCAGTGGAGGAAATAAGAGTGGTATTAATTTCTAACATTGCTATAAATTTGCCTTAATAAAACTAGCTCAATACCACTGCAGAAGTAATACAATGGATGCTTCCAAATTGTTAACAAAGATGCAACTAAACAATTTTCTTTCCTGAATTTAACATTCCCCAATTGCCTTTTCTTTCAAGTGTTGAAATGAAACCTGACATAATTTTTCCCTCTTTAAAAGGTAATATGATAGTTGGCATAATACAACAGCACACAGCCCTGCATTTGACTTTATTCCAACACTGTACTTAGACTTAAGGTTACAAACGATGCAAATTAACTCAGGCCCACAGGCCCTTGGGGGTAGGGGGTGGGAATAACTGTGTTGATGTAAGGATTTTTGTAAAGACTAAAATTATCTTAAAAAAATTTATGTCTCCAGCCTCAGTTATTTGTCCTTCTTTTGTGTATTAATGCTCAGGCCCAATAGTAAATATTATTACTGTGAAATCTGATAACATGAAGGGGATAGTGAACTGTGTAATTAAATAAGGTTAGAATTAGGATTTATAGGAATTTATGAAGACAGGACACACTACCATGCACTGATTTTGGGGGTCACAAAATTCTGATGATAAAGAATGTACTCTGCTGATAAGTAGCCAAATTCATATATTAAAAGACAACACATTCTATCCTTTTCATTTGTTAGATTGTAGCGAGGCTGGCCAAAAAAATTGTAAAATCAGAAATTTGCCCTCATTTCCATGGTTCTGAAAGAATTAGTACACTTTATTCATTCTGAAATTCCACCTTTTCTCGCCTTTCAATAATTTAAGTTCTAGCATTTATGGATTGGAAAGAAAATTGATTTTTTAAAAAAGCAGCAAACAACATTAAGAAATTCTCCTTTGCGTAAAAGTGTCAGGAAATGTGTTCATTCAACAGATAGACATTTATTGATTAGCCTCTGTGCCAGGCACTAATCTCATCCTGGGAACAGAACTGCGAGATAGTTTTGGTCTCTGTCTCCTTAGAATATACAGACTTGCTCTTTTATTTACTTTAATAAAATGGTGGTGAAGTTTCACACGTTGATAAGGAAGATACTTGAGGGCAGAAAAAAATTCTTATTTGGGGTCTGTTTGTCTTTTGAATGGTGAGGAACTTCTAGATTGCTTAAAGTCCCCTTCAAATCATACCAAAGTAATAGGCATCTTTGCTCATAAAACAGTTCAAGAAACAGTGGAAGAGTGAGTCATCTGACATCGATGCTGTGCTCAGGAGCATATTTCTTGGCTTTTACTAAATCAGCCTAATGGAGTGATTCCCATCCCTCCATCCCCCACTCCAATGAATCCAAGTCTATTAGCAAGACAGATCTGATCTAACTGTGTTTTCCCTTGTTCATCTTTTGGTTAAAATCAACTCTCAGGTAATTCACATTAAAAAGATGCATCTTTTCATGTTCCTATTTTTATGCAACTTCTAGCTTTATGCAAAAAAAAAAAAAAAATCCCCTCTTGGCTGTTTCTATTACCAAGCCCAAACTGATTCTCTTTGCTCATAAAAATGAGACTTGAAGAATAAGTATTTCTTTTTTTTCTATTTATTATTATTTAAAGATTTTATTTACTTATTTTGAGATAGAGAGAGAGGGAGAGAGCAAGCAAGAGAGAGCACAAATTGGTGGGAGGGGCAGAGGGAGAGGAAGAAGCAGACTCCCTGCTGAGCAGGGATCCTGATGAGGGGCTTGATCCCAGGACCCAGATCAGGACCCCAGCCAAAGGCAGACGCTTAACTGAGCCACCCAGGTGCCGCAAGAATGAGTATTTCTGAATCGCTCCTCAAACCAGTTTTTAGTAAAAAGTTATTTTCAAGAGAATAATCTAGCTCTTGGATCCTGAGAAAGTTTTAGCAAGTAAAGAACAGTTTGTTTCCAGGAACCAATGTATATCCAGACCCTGGAAAATAAGGGGCTTGCATTGGGTTACCAATCCTCCTGTAACCTTTACTCACAAACATGCTGACTCAATGAACTGCCTCAATCCACTGAGAAAGTCCCATCCTAGTGTCTGCTGGCTCCAGAAAATCTGGTTGTTAGCTACTTCAGAAAAACTGTTTGGAAAATTGGCCCGAACTTATTAATTTTGATGTGTTTTGATGGATCTTATGAAGTGGACAGACACAATCTAGTTCATTGTATTTCAGGATGGATTTAATAATGTCATTGATTGACCAGTAGCTGGTCAACACACAAAGGGATTTACATGCACACTCCTAGCTATTAGGCTAAATTAAAGCTAAAGTTTTGCCTAACAATCAAATGGAGAAATCTTATTTAGGTAAGAATAAGAAAATCTGACCTGTTGGTAAAATGAGTTAGCCAGAGGGGTACCTGGGTGGCTCAAGTCAATTGAAGTGTCTGACTCTTGGGTTTGGCTCAGGTCATATCTCAGGGTTGTGAGATTGAGACCCCTGTCGGGCTCCACACTCAGTATGGAGTCTGCTTGTCCCTCTCCCTCTGCTCCTCCACCACCTAAAATAAATAAATAAATACAATCTTAAAAACATGAGTTAGGCAGTGAATTGAAACAGAATGTAAGGTACGTGTTTTTAGCTAAATAGGAAATTGAAATTTACTGTTTGCAACACCTCAAGACTTTAAACCCATGTATAATTACATTTCTTGAAATCCCCACCCCCCAAACCCATCTAGTCCAAAGTAATAGTAAATAAAATACAAATTAAATAATGCACTAAATGCTTTCATCTTAAATTCCTATCCTATAAGTAAAGCTAAAAACCTCAGGAGTCTCTAAAAATGTATTTTACTAAGTCATTCTTTGCCGAGCTTTCTGGGGGAATAATGCTGAACAGAATGAACCAAATGCAAAAATAGGATAGTTTTGCAAATATTGGTGTAAAAATATATGTATAAAGCAAAGAGAACTTATTTGATTGGTGAGAACTAGACAATATTGTTGCAACTTTAAATTTTTTATGGCCTCAACTTAAATCTTTAGTTAATCACGTGATCAGAACGCAACAAAATATATGCGAATGTGAAGCAAAGGGTGTCAAGATTTCCCCCTCTGTATTTATTTTTTAAATGACTCTGTTCAAGAATTAGTACCCTTTGAGGATAAGGGTATTATTTTATTTTTTGAAGGGAAGCATTGTACTCTATAGTATGACTGGTACTGTCTTTTGTGCCATTATTAATACATTTCCTGTTTAAGGAAATGACTTTTTTTAACATGATATTTAAACTTCAAAATAAGTGCTATTGACTTTTAAAATGTCTTATCTTACCAATGTCATTCTGGGCATGAAGAATAAAGTATGGGAAATGCTTGTCATAATAATCCTATTGTCATGAGAGTCTTCTTTTTGAATAAAGTGGCTCACAATTGGTTTTTCCTTTTTGGGGGGCAATTGGGAGAGAGAAAGTAAGTTTCATAGATAAAGCAAACAGACTCTTCCCTTTTAGAGTAATGATTTTTTAAATACAAGTATATAACATCCCTATAATAAAGATCGGGAATAAATTCCAGAGGTCTTGTCTTCATATTTCCAAAAGCCATGCTAGTCTCCTCATACAGTTGTAGCTAATGAATTTTTGTTTCCCTTCATTTTAATTTTTTCATTCTTAATTGCATTCTTCAAAACCATCACTTAAAGCTTAACCAGATTTGAATTGCAATATTAAGCACAGAAAATAGCAATTGCAAAGGTTAAGTTTGTGGTATTGGATTTTTCATGTTATGTACTTAAAGCATATTTCACCAGAATAACATATATGATTAATGTGTATTTAATAAATGATGTAGATTCCACTGTGAAAATTCCAGCATTTACTGAGTGGAATCTGTTTATTTTTCATTTAACTACCAGAGTTCACATACTTTTTTCAGTTATAAAATAAGCAAGGTATTAATACTGTTTGTTTATATGTATACACACATATATATAAATAAGCATAAGTTTTATTATATATATGTTTTTATTATATATGCATAATACAAGCACACATTTTAGGGTTTTTCATTTGATATACATATATGTATATAGTATCTTTCTTGTTATTAAGGCTTTTATCTTAAAACCAATGTGACCCTCAGTTTTGAAAAGTACAGGGAGCACTTCAATGAATGATTAAGTCTACAAAGTGCACAAGTGTCTTAATTGTGCATTAATAATAATAGATAATACTTATTGCATACTTACTTGTGTTAGGCAATGTGCATAAGTGCTTTGTGTACATTTGTTCCTTTAGCCTCACAAGAAAGCCAGGGGGGTAGATTTTTTTACCCTCATTTTAGAGTGAAAACCAAACTTGGGATTGAATGACTTATTTAAAGTCTACAGCTAGTTACTGGTCGAGCCAGGATTTTAACCTATGGCTATCCATTTACACCCACAGTACATGGAACAAGATCAAATAGCTTTAATTTACTTGTAAGTTTACTCGTAAAGTTTTTGATTAGTTAAATATCAGGTGGAAAATATAGTAATTATGACAAGACCAAGAAATATTAAAAGACAGAGTCTAAGGAACAAGGATATGACACATTTACTTTCTTCCCTTGTAGAAAGAGTAAGAGAGAGATTACAGTAGAAAAGATGGCAATGCAGTCCTGTCACACTATGAAGTGAGCAATGATTATTTGCACAATTCATTAATTCACTTAAGCAGGATTTTGTTGGTCACTGCGATGCGTGGTGGTGTACAAAGGTAAGAACAATGTCCACCTTTGAGGAGTGTACAGCCTAAAGAGGATATAGACCATCACACAAATAGTGCAGTCCTTAAGAATAATCAGGAATTGTACTGATGACAAAAGAAGGTATGTGATGGATGGAAAGGAGACTTGTCTTGAGTTTCAGAGATTTACAAGTGAGGCAGATGATATGGTGAAGGGTGAGGAGGGAGGGTGAGATCTTCCAGGTGGAGAGAACAGGGGGAGTAAAGGCAAGAAAGTGCAAGGGAGTTTGGGTGGGTTAGCATAGCAATAGATGATCCTGAAGATGGACAGACAGACCAGATTCTCCAGGGCTAAGGTTCATAGAAGTTCATATAAAGGCTCTAGGGAAGAGGTGGATAGATTTACTCGGCTAAAGTGCAGGGAAAGGATTGGGGAGGGGTCACAATGGAGAAGACCTGGCTAAAGTGCAGGGAAAGGATTGGGGAGGGGTCACAATGGAGAAGACCAGGTAGGAGGCTGCTGGAAGACAAGGGCCTGACAAGTGGTAGAGATTTGGTGAGAAGAGGACAGCTCAGGAACAGTGTCCTGATGTTGAGAAAAATGTTTGTTGGGTTCCAAGAAGGTCCCTGGTGACTCTTACTAGAGCAGTCTCAAAGCTGGTGGGGTTGAGGAGTGACCAAGGTATGAGTGGAAAGGAAATATAGTGAGTGCAGTCTCTGAGTTTTCTCCTGTTCTACTCCCTGTGGTGATTTCCTCATCTACCCCCAATCTCTGAGAAAGAAAAAAAAAAACACTTACTGGGCAATTAATGAAAACCAGTACATTGTGGGAGCTTTGAAATGACCCTGTGATGGAGGCCCTCCCATGATCTTCGTTTCATAGGTGGAGAGCTTGCAGGGTCTGAAAGGCTTATACACCAGCCCAGGGCCCACAGTTGGCCAGTAGCAGGCCTCTAGTTCAAATCCAGATCTGTCTGCTTCTTGAGCTCACAATCCAACCACTGCCTTCTTCTAGAATTTAGTCTTCATGCCGGCTCTTCTTTCCTCTCCTTGCCAATCTGCATAAATGATGCATAAAGCTTAATGTGTTCTTTTTCCTGATGCATTTTTGGAATGATCATAAGATGTGCTTATTTTACATTTTTTTATTGTGAAATATAACATAGAAATAGAAAAGTGAAGGTAGCATGAGTGTAGAGTTTGAGGAAGAGTTACCAGACCTCCAGAAATTGTCTCCCTTCCTATTTTTCCCTCTCCTCTCAAAGGCAGCCACTCATCCAGTTTCAGTGGCATTATTACCTTATGTTTCTCCATAGTGTCCCAATCTGAATTATGCATCCCCAAACAATAGTGTAGTTTTGCCTGTTTGGGCACTTTATGGGGGTGGAATTATTCTGTCTTGCTTCTTTTGCCCAAAATTATATTTTGTGTTGGGGGTCCTGGCTGGCTCAGTCGGTAGAGCATGTGACTCTTGATCTTGGGGTAGTGAGTTTGAGCCCCATATTGGGGGTAGAATTTACTTAAAAAAATAAAACAGACTTTAAAAAAATATGTTGATAAAAATGACGTTTTGTGTTGTGTGCGTGTGGCATTAGTGCAATCATTTTCAATGCTGAATATTTCGTTGTATGAATTACCATGTTATTTATCTGTTTTATTGTCTAGGGACATGTAGGTTATTTCCAGTTTTGAGTAATTATGACCAGTGTTGTCCCTTTTTTGGTTAAGCCAAAGGCAAGGTGCTCTAAGAACGCAATTTTAAATATATTTAAATATTTTAGGGGGTTAGGAGCTCTTTCTAATTTTCTTGAAATGAAACCCCACAGGTGGCTCCTGTGGGGTTCCTGATTTGCTGACTCATGAGGCCAAGCCTGAGGACTGTGAGGAGCATTTCTAAATTAAAATGTTTAAAGAGGTCAGGTGAACTGAAAAAACAAAGAAAGAGTTATTACCAGATCCCCCCATTTCCCCTAGCTTTTCCACTTCATTGTTGCAATCTTAGCTAAATGCAGTCAGCTTGCATATTTTCCTACATCAGTCCTTTGATCAGCAAAGTAATTTCTTTTCCTTCCTCTGTACAAGTCTTTTAATTATAGTAAGCTCATTCTTTGAAGAACAAACATGGTAAAAAATATGAACAACTTGAATAATTTTAGCAGCTACCTAAAAGAACTGGTTTTACATGGGATGAAATAATAACTATTTAGTTTGTGTAACACGAATCATTGAAATATAATGCAACCAGTAATAAGATCAGAGCATATCATATATTTAATGACAACATAGAAGGTAGAGTGTAGCCCAGTGGTTTTGAGTACAAGCTCTGGAGACAAACTGAAATCAGGTTCCTGCTCCATCTCTCGCTACCCACGTCAGCTGGGTGAATTTCTTAACCTTTCAGACTTGACTTTCCTGAACCACACGATGAGGATGGTAGTAGTACTTATTTCATAAGGCTATTGTGAGCGTCTGATAAGAAAATTATGAGTACTTAACAGGGCCTGCTTTAGTAAGACTCAATAAATGTTACTTATTTCCAATAACCCAACCAAAAGGGTAAAATAACCAGAGTATTTATTAATAGATCTTAACAGAGATCTTATGTCATAGCTACATATTCAACATTTGAGAGGCTCCTGGACTGTGGTAGATGCTGTAGGTCATACAGATCACAGGAAATCACAGACAAGTGGCAACATTAAATGAGACATGTTTGGATGTCGTACACCTGAAGCTAATATAACCTTGTATGTTAATTATATTTCAATAAAAATAAAAAAAACAGCATAGGGATTACAGTAAATAATACTGTAATAACAAGGTGAGAGATGGTGACTGCACTTCTCGTGGTGAGCACCACGTGATGTATAGAATTGTTGAATCACTGTGTTGCACACCTGGAGCTAATATAACATCATATGGCAGTTGTACTTCAATAAAAAGAATATAGACATGACGGGTAACCTTAAAGTAAGAAGTGATCACCGATCAGCCAGGGGTATAGCTTTCCAGGAGCTGTATTTTGAATTTGATCTTATACCGAGTAATAGACATCACTTGGCCAAGAAGAAACTTGAAGTCCTTTCATCCAGAAGATAAGCGTGTGCCAAGAACATCTCTTTTGGGAGATGTCAGGAATAGATGGGGTTGGGGTGATGAAGGGAGCAGTAGCTGGTGGGGTATTTTTGTCAGCAGCATCTTTAAGACACATATATTTATTAGATGGTAGGAAAAAAAATAAGGATTTCGGTTCCATTCGGATTGCCTTACTGAATCATAACCCCTTAACGTAAAATGAAAGCAGTCGTACAGTATCCCGTTTGGCACATTATAGGAAAGAGAAAAATGGTAAAAAAAAAAATTCGGCAAAATAACCTTTTCATGTTTTCCTCCTCATAATACATAACGAAGCACATTTGACATTTCAAAGACTTAAAGCTCATACTTGAACAAGCAGTGATGAAATTCCTGCAAGAGTCATTTGAGCTAATATATATATATATAATATTACAAATGTATATATATATATATATACATTTTTTTCCTTCTTTTCCTTTGCTTTTATTAGATAAGCCTCCTTCCCCACTGCTTCCATTGTCGTTTGAGTATTTTTATTTTATTTTTATTTTTATTTTTATTTTCTTATGATCACGCTCTCAGGATTGTTCCCAGGACGTCGCACGACCCCGGTTCCCCTGGAGGCCGCGCGCCCAGACCCAGGGGGTCCACTAGATGGCGCGCAGACCTGCCGCGGGCCCGGGAACAGGGCAGCAGGGCCCCAGCCGAGCCGCGCGCAGCCGCTTCCCGCGCTCTGCTCCGGGGCTGGGAGCTGCTGCCCCTCGCGCTGCTGCGGAGACGGCATCGCCCAGGGGCGACCGCGGGGCTGGCGCGGAGCCCGAGAGCCCCGCAGCCTGGCCGCCGGAGGCGCGGACAGACAGGCCGGCAGGCAGGCAGGCAGGCAGGCAGGCAGGCAGGCAGGCAGGCAGGCAGGCAGGCAGGCAGGCAGGCAGTTCCCCGCTGCGGCTCGCAGCCTGCTCGCGGGCGCTGTGCGTGCTGGCAACTCAGCAGCCTCGCAGAAGCTGCCCCTAAATGCAAAATATCAGTGTGGGCGGCAACACCGCTATCCGTAGGGAAGGGGGGAAAGGGACAAGAAGGAGGACGAGACCAAGGGGGAGCTTGGTGTCAGCTCTGGGGCGTGCACAGCCCTCCCGCTCCCGCGGAGCCGCGCTCGCTCGCTCGGGGGCACCGCCGGGGCGCCGCCGGGGCGCACAGTGCGGGACAGGGAGCGCTCTCTCTATCGAGCGGCACCGGCAGGTGCCTTCACTTCCCAGATGAAATGCTGCAGGCTTTGTGAGATTACGTTGAGCTTGTTCATATTCGCCTAGAAAGGGCCACACCTCTTCTTTCCAATCCGGGGTAGCGGGTAATGACTCCGGCAAGGTCTCCCTGCCTCCTTCAAGTTTACGGGGGGCGGTGGGGGGCTCGGAGGCCCATTTCTCATCATCGGGTCCAAGCTGCCCATCAGCAACATTGAGCCTTATTCTGGAGCTCGTCACATCAGTGTTGCTTCTTAGGTGATTAAAAAGGAGCAGGGCAGCCCGGGTGGCGCCGCGGTTAAGCGCCGCCTTCAGCCCAGGGCGTGATCCTGGGGACCCGGGATCGAGTCCCGCCTCGGGCTCCCTGCGTGGAGCCTGCTTCTCCCTCTGCCTGTGGCTCTGCTTCTCTGTGTCTCTCATGAATGAATAAATAAATAAAATCTAAAAAAAATAAAAAAAAAGGAGCAGTGGAATCTTGAAGAAAACATCTGACAAAGGGTAATGGGAACACAGTAATGGATGAAAAATCCGTGATGGGTTAGGCCCCACCAGCCAGGAAGGCCCTCTCTGCTAAGTACTTCAGCTCAAGGGCAGAAATGAGTCTTCTTCTGAGGCTCTTAAAAAAACCTGGCCTGCTCTGGCCCTACAAACTCAGGTTTATTTGAGGCTCCCCAAAGTGATTATACTCAGGAGGAGGGTGTTTTTTGTTTTTTGTTTTGTTTTGTTTTGGTTTGGTTTTTTGTTTTTTGTTTGTTTTTCCCCCCTGCAGTTAGTTTAGGAACTCAGCACCAGTCAAATGCTTCAGGCAGCTGCTACTTGTCAGGTGAAAGGATGTGGAGCTTCTTTAATTAAAAAAAAAAAAAAAAATTGCAGGTTCATTTTAATTTGATTCAAAATAGATTTTGTTATTTTTAAAGTTCTCATTTCCTTTGCTCATACTCACCCAACTAGAATTCATCCCATTCCCATCTTCTGCTGTCATGATAATGGGAGGGTTCAATAGAAAATTCTTAAAATCTCCCCAGGGTTATAATTTTAGTACAGGGCTATACAGTAGTTCAAATAAACGTTCTTAGGAAAAATGTAATATGGGGTATGTGGAAATTGTGTAGTAGTCAGCAGAACTATTTTTTAAAAAATAGCTTTTCTTAATAACGTTGGTTAGGCTAGAAGTAGATGCGTGGGCTTTATATTCCATTCTGGAAAGTATTTTGCCTGGCGTTCATGGGTTTGCTTATTGTTTTGAGGGGAGTGGGAATTGATATGCAATGTAACCCAGAAGTAGAGTCCTTTTTTCAAAGCGAGGACATTTATTTTTCTTCATTAAAATATGGTATTTCGATATGTAACTAAGAAAAAATGATTTCTGGTCCATTACTAGTAAAAAATCTGGAAGTGACAAAAAGGATGGCTGGAAACCAGACGACGGTTAACCATATAAATCTCTAGAAGTAATATACTTTTCACCTCTGGGTGCCACTGTTCAACTGCTTCTTGTTTTTTATGACTGTTTGAAAGCCGGATGCTTCCTGTAGATGTATTCTTAAAAGAATCTGTTAAAGAGACATTTCCTCTATCTCTAGTTGTCTGCTAAATAACTTTTCGGCACATGGATGTAAATTCAGCATGGTTGTGATTTGCCATTTTAATTACCAAATGATGACCAAATAACATTGAAGATTGTTTATATAGGCAATTGGCCAGGTTAAAAGCCTGATTTCATCTCCTGTGGAAATAAATCTTATACTTACCTTTTGGTAGGCATTTAACCAGAAAAAGCCATTAAGACACAAGGGAGTTTTAGCTTAAATTTGTTGCCATCTGTAGATGTGATTTTAGTTCTGCACAAATATTTCCATAGAAATCAATTTTATAAAGGGAAATAATGGGTAGGCATTGGGGGAAATTAATCAATTAAAATATAATTTTAACAATCTACCATTGTTACCTGAGATATTATTTTTGCACTTAATTTTAAAGCTCAACTGCTTCAGTGTCTCCATTAAAAGAACTCTACAAAATATATTTCTTTATATTTTCGGAAGACTTAATTTTCAGGCATGATTATTTTATTTTATTTTATTTAAAAAATTTTTTAAAGGCATGATTATTTTAATAACTAAAGATAAGAACCATATTTGTAATTTTGCAAAATGTACAAGTAATCTTTTCTTTTTACAAACCAGGCAATGAGTTAGTATTCTGTACCAAGAAACAAATGTACATGTTTGGTTGGTTTTTAAATCTCTAATTATTTATTTTAAACTTGGGGTTCATCTGAAATGCCAGAAGAAGGGGTTATAATGCCAAAGTTAATCTTGTTTTGTCATACACAAAGTAGTTAATCTAAAAATTATTGATTGATATTCTCCCTCTTTTAACTCTTTTAGGACTCAATATTTAAAGCAAAACTAATTTATCTAGGTGTTCTACAGCACAAAATTAATTCTACTGGGACTGGGCCAGGCCAAGCCTCATTATGGAACCGTTCCTCTTGCTGAACTAGCCTAAGCCTGATCCTTACTAGAATACTTTTTTGAAATTATTCACAACACAGGACTTAACCCTTGAGATGCTATAGAATTGATCTTCAATATTACACTTATTTGACGGCATCAGGGATACATTAAAATGAGAGTATGTTTTATCCCTTCTTGGTGCTGAGACTGGAACTTTTAAATTAGGCAACTGTGTTTGAATAGATTGGAGGGATTTTAGTTTTGTGATTCATATACCAGAGTTGAAGTATTCATTAAAAAATCTTTACCCCTCCTCCTGTCTGTGTCACCGTAAGCATATTGCTGACCTGTCTTTTTTCATTTGTATGTAAGTGTATGTATGTTTATCTCTTTGTCTAGGTGGCCAAATAGTTGTTTAAGATCACCCAGATGTTTAACTGACTTTCTTTGCTCAAATGTCTGGTCAAATCAATTGGTTATTTTGATGTTTTTGTACATACATAGAGCCCAAGAGTATAAACTGTTAAGTATCTGTTATTTGTTGTAGGTATTGAAAGGAGTTCAGCATCATATACATTTTTCGTGTGTGTGTGTGTGTGGGGGGTTTCCTTTAATTTATGTCCAACTATTATTGGGGGGATGGATATTTTATGTGTCAAAATTTTTATTTTAAATTTTTTTTTATGTTGACTTTCTGCTTGTTGTGTAGCGGCTGGAAAATCCTCTTGCATTTTAAGTTTCTCTGCTCAGTGGGAGCCTCTCACCAAATTTTTTTCATGGTTTTCCTTACTCAAATTGCCTCATTTTCTTTTTCTTTTAATTTTTATTTATTTATGATAGTCACACAGAGGGAGAGAGAGAGAGAGAGGCAGAGACATAGGCAGAGGGAGAAGCAGGCTCCATGCACCAGGAGCCCGACGTGGGATTTGATTCCGTGTCTCCAGGATTGTGCCCTGGGCCAAAGGCAGGCACTAAATCGCTGCGCCACCCAGGGATCCCAAATTGCCTCATTTTCCATTAGAATGTTACTAATTTGGTACTATATGTGTGTGTGTGTGTGTGTGTGTGTGTGTGTATACACATATATATTATGTATATATATTTATATATTTATTTGTGGCTAGGAAGAAGTATTTATTTGGTAGTAGTAATTTTGTGCCCAGTCTACCAGTGGGGTCTCCCACAGAGAATCATATCGGGGTAAACTTGAGTGTGGTTAGATGTTTTTCTGAAGGAAAAGCAATAGTTTGGTCTTTAGGAGTTTGCTTGATCTGTGTGCTAATAACTGCACCCCCCTCCCCAGAATGGATAGATTTCCATTAGATTAGTAAATTGACATGGTGCCTCAGTGTCACATAGACACACCAACAGAAGGTGTTGCGGTTAGGTTGTGAGGCCTAATTCATCAGCTTAAAGTCATTTTATCTGAAATGCAATAAGAATTGCTAAGTTTCCCTAATGTAAAAATAGCCTAAGTCAGTTATTCTAGGCTATGATTAGACACTAAAGAACAGGATTAATAAGTAAACATTTAGGGAATTCAGTGGTGCTTGATAAGGAAACCCCATTGGTTTACATAAAATTAAATTGTAAAAGTCACCTATATAGGTCCTATTGTTTAAAATAAAGTAGGTTGTTTTTTTTTTTTTAAAAAAAAAAGCTTTGTAAAAACATAGACTGGCCAGTGAATTTAATTTCTCCATAAAAGAGTAGTTTTAATAGAAACTGTTGCCTTGTGAAACTGAAATCTCCATCTGTAATGTGCTTCTGTTATAAATCCATTATAAAAGGATTTAAACTGCATAGACTCCCCCCTCCTCCCTTATATTTCTCAATAGCTGAGATGCATTAAGAAAGAATAAGGCTCTGAGCTTTGTGGAAATTTAATAAACATGAATTTTTTTATTAACAATTTAAATATGATCTCCAAATAGATGCAGGCCTATTTGAGTCCGAATCGGTTCACAATAAGTAACAGGGTCCAGGAAACTTTGGCAAGGTTTAATGGTGCTCCACAAGAAAGTGTGCTGAGAGCTTGGCAGGGGATGTTTGACCATTTCTTTCTCCCCCTGCGGAAATCGGTACTCCCTGTCAACAGTGAAAGAACCCCCCCATCCCCCAAAAAAGAACGCCCACTCACCAGTTTCAATTTATTTTTTATTTCAGTTGGAAAATCCCCACTGAATGAATCAAAAAAAAATTAAACGTATCCTGGGAACATGCCGTTCAGGGTTTTGGAATGGGAACTTCAAACGAAGTTGGTAAAGGAGTCAAATGCGTAAGTGGAAACTTTGAGGAAACTGGCAGTGGGAGACTGGAAATCAGGCATCATTTACGTTTTACTCCACCCCCCTCGGCATATGTGAGTACAAAGCAGGGAGCTTGGCAGGGCTGTGAGTCAGAATCCTCCTCTCAGGAACTGAGCAGAGAGAGATTCCCAGCATCTGTTTCCTCCACTATCACCCAGAGGATACCGGTGGTAAATCACAGGGAATAAAAATAGCCTTGGAAGTCTAGTTCCAAACAAATGCTACACATGGTTGGCTATGTGGTCGTGGCGTGGAGCCTCTTCTCCCCAAATTCCTCATTAGCTAATTCACAGACGAATTATTATTTTCACATTCCTGAGTTCTATTGCTTAAGTTGTTCATCAAAATGTTGAGCAAAATCTTGACATTTTGATCAATCTGAATTGAACTATTACCTAAATTACATGGTGTTTGGTATAAAAATCTGAACCATGTCGTTATAGGAAGGTTGGTCTGTAATCAATAATCCCAGGTGGTAAAGCTTTGCCTCAGACACAAGAAACATGTATTTCTGAAATAGAAACACTGCCGCATGCTTCTTACACTAATGCCAACTGCCAGTAGACTCATGGGCTCTCTCTGCATTTTGGTTGCAGGAAATTTTATGGCGAGCCTCTTATAATTGAACACAACTTAAGATCCTTGAAGGCTATATTTCATGTATAAAGAAATATTTCTTAGGTCTGGCTGGAATTGTTGTAATTTGATATTAAGTTATAGCTTCAGATTTTCAACAAAAACAGCAGCTTTAATGAGATTAGCAAGTGGTGAAAAGTTCAAAGTGTTTAATGGAATTGATCTACTAAATTAGCATTGACAATTTTTAGTGGCTATCTTAAATATACATTATTATCATGAAGGAATTAGTCCAATTAAGCCTTTACATTTGGAAGATGCCCAATCTGACCTTGTTCTACTCAATGTGAAAACTGAGAGGGTCTCTGGGCTTATTTAAATTGGGTGCTAAATCAGTAGGTTTGGGGGACCCTTTCACTGCTATTTGGAAAGGAAAAGAAACCCAAAGGTTCTTCATGGTGATAAATGGCTTATTAGAACAGTTATGTATTGCAAATAAAAACACTGGCCAAAGAATAGCATAATATAATATTCAATAAATACATCAGATGAGTTAACAAGAATTGGGTTGTTTTCTCACGATTTCTCACCACAACCATATATTACTGTGTATACTGGATATATTAGGTACAAAGGTCATGCATTTGGAAGCTGAAATAGTTATATTCAGCATCAGGTTTTATTTAGAACATTCTGAATTAATATAATAAATGAGCAGCTAATTTTTAAAACATAGAAAGATCTGCAAATATACATGAAGAGATAAGTATGGGATTTTTCCAGATATCTACTTCCTATATATCCACATGTAATATAAATATATTTTATATTCTCCTGATATGAGCTTCTATGATGCAGTCAACATAAAATATCATAAAAATAAAATTGTTTTGTATTTTTATGAAAAGCTTCTGATGATGTCTGATTATTCATATTTATCATGAAATTGTGAGACTCTGGCTCTGGAAGGGGCTTGCTTTTGAGAGGTCAGCTCCTTAATTCATCAGGTCTCACATATAAACCTTCATCACTGGAGCTGAGGAGCCAGCTCTTTTGTGAGAGCATTTAGTAAGATGTATTTCAATTTTGTCATTGTTGCTGTTGTTGTTAGTCTTTGTTACAATATATAGTGGTTTATTTACCTAATCTGGGCTTCTCACTCATCCTTTTTGGGAGATTTTTAGTAGAAAAAGGTGTCTCCTTTATGTCAGATTTCTTCAGAATTTCAGCATTGTAACTCATACACTCTGGCTTTCTCTGCCATAAATTGAAGAATCCCGTTCTGTAAACTGATAATCCTATTCTCATTTACTGACCTCCCAGCATTTCTGTTTTTTCTTTTTTAAAGATTTTCTTTATTTATTCACGAGAGACAGAGAGAGAGGCAGAGACACAGGCAGAGGGAGAAGCAGGCTCCATGCAGGGAGCCCGATGAGGGACTTGATCCTGGGACTTGGGGACCATACCTTGAGCCAAAGGCAGATGCTCAACTGCTGAGCCGCCCAGACGTCCCCCTCCCAGCATTTCTAAGTTCTCTCCTGAATGGTCAGAGAATTGCTCTTTAAATAGAGAGCTCCAAGAGGGAGCTTAGTGCTTTATTCGGGGATCCTGAGGAAGACGGGAGGATGATCTCACTCGTCCTTAAGGATTTATTGAAAGACTCTCCTTGTCAGGCTCTGCTAGGTGGTGGGAATACAGCAAAGAGAAAAAGGGTAAGCAAGACTTGCCAACAAATGATAACAATGGGGTGGTGGTAAATGCTCACATGGGCGTGTACCACGTGCCTTTGTATGTGGCAGCCCTGATTCCCTATCCATGTCAGAACACTGTCCTAACTGCTGGCGCAATGGCTATTGGTAAGTCAGCTTTCCACCCAAACCATTTCTAATTCTTTATCTCCCACAATCGAGGTGTGTTTGGAGCACATTTTGCTTACCAAGTTTAATTCTGGATTTTGTCCCTGGTTATTTATACTGTTTCATCTTAACCTGTTGTTTGCCCATCTGGACACCCTTTTTGGCATCTCTTTGTTGTTCAGTTTGATGTTCACACTATTTGTGATCTTCTAAATTCCAGAGCTTTAGCTGCTGCTTCCCAGTCGGGCTGTAGTTAGCTGGTGAGGAGTTGTCTGCTCCTGTTTCTATTTTCCCTATGTCTTATAGGACAGGATCTAAAGCCTTCCTAAAGCCAAGCTAGGTTTTCATCAATTTAAGTTATGTGATTTACCTTCTTTCCTGTGTAAGAAGATGACTATATATTACCAAGACACAACCTGTTCTTTGTGAAGTCCTGTTGATTATTCATGATCATATAATCACAAACACACTTACGAGTTCTGGTTATTTTGGTCCTTTTTTCAGTATGTAGGCATCTACTTAGTTTTCTGAAAGTCACACCTGAGTAGGGATGATATTTTTATACCACTCATTCAAAGTTGTCAGAGGGAAAAAGTCAGAGCCCGTATATCAGCAAAAGTGGCAAGTCCCATATCCTGGTCACAATCTATCACGTGTCAGCATTAGTTCCTTCGTAATCTGTGCTAATGATGGTATGATGCAAGCTTTTATTTGGTCACCCTGGGAAAGGTTTCCCCTTCTGTCGATTGCAATACGTCCTTTCAGTTTGTTGTGATGAAATAGGACATGATAGATAGCAAAATGATTATGAAAAAAACCCACCTGTAATTCCCTATCTAGAAATGACTATTTTAACATTTTGGGATATGAGGTATATGTGTTAATTAAACACACATATTATTTTGAAACTTGAATTTTTTTTCTTAGAACTATACAGAGTTCATTTTTCTGAGGTAACGCACATCATATAACCATACACATTAAACTTTCCAATATCAACATAATAATATGTGATAATAATAATTGTGATAATGGTTGGTGATAATGGAATTACGTTCTGTCTCAAATTCATTCTAGAAGAACTGTTTAGCTTCATTTGATCATTTGTAACATTCAAATTGGACTTTTTAGACTTAGTCCTACATACAGAAGAGATACAAATATAAATGTTTACATTTCTAGAAGTTGATAAATCTAGGTAAATCTGTGTCATTTCATAAAAGTAAAGGCTTGTAGGAAGATTGGTTTCTGTGATCACCTCTGTTCTCCAGTTAGTACTAATCACACTTTTCATAGGGCAGTGAGAGTAACAACTAATGGAAACAGCAGTGAGTGAACTCACCATAAACGAGTTATGAAAACGTGGGCAATATCACAGAAGTGCCTTCAATGAGAAAACACTATGCAAGTTGCATCTGTACCTGCAGAAGTCTCTCTTTTTTTATTCTTGATAAAAGTACTTGCTGACAAGAGATGGGGGAAAACCACCCACCACCTCTGCAGCCAGTGGGCCCCAAACAGACAGGGAGGGTCAGGACTGGAATAACAGCTTCTCTCCTTCCTTGCCCTAGACCTGGGAAGGAGAGGGAAAAGCCGATAGGCTCCTCCTCACGATGACATAGGACATCCCTCTTCTAGTCAGCTCCTGTCTTGCTCCTCCACACCAACAACCTCTCATCGGGCCTTCTTCCCCTTTTGCCACCAGAAAGCTTTTCCACTCCTCTGCCTGCGCCTGCCTTTGTTTGGAGTCTCACTAGTTGCAGGCGGTGTGGCCGCCCACAGACTCTCTTGCTGTCAAGAATTCCTGTTCTCATGTGGGTGATCTTTGTTTATCTCCACAGAGGTTATTAGTTTGGGGAACAAATAAAAGCACTCAGAAGAATAATAATTAAAAAGTGCTTGCATTTGCCTCAGCCGTTGCTTTAATTTAAGCAATGCTTCTCGCTAGGCTAATGTTTGTAGTGGATGGAAATGTTTACTAGATCAAACATTTCTAAGAAAGAGGATGGCAAAGTCAAGTCACTGGTGTAAAGTAGTAAGATCAGGAATTAGTGCTCCCTTTACCCAGTAAGTCACATAACCTCCCTGGCCTTAACTCTGAATCCATATTTTAAAACATCTAGTATTTATCAAGCATTTACTAAAAGATAGGTTCTTTCTGAGTGTTCCTTCCAAATATATATATATATATATATATATATATATATATATATTTGTTTATTTATTTATTTATTTATTTATTTTATTGAATCTTCACGAAACTCATGAGGTAAATCTCATTATTATCCTGTTTCATAGAGAATACCAAGTTGCATAGAAGATAGTCTGCTTGATCGACTTCATAGAATGGAAGATGGTAGAGTCAGGATTTGAACTCCGGCCATCAAATTCCAGAGTGTGAGCTCTTAGCCCCCCCCTCCTTTTTTTAAAGAAGGTTAGGACTGGGATGCTTGGGTGGCTCAGCAGTTGAGTGTCTGCTTTTGACTCAGGGTGTGATCCCGGGGCCCCAGATCGAGTCCCACATCAGGCTCCCTCTGAGGAACCTGCTTCTCCTTCTGCCTGTGTCTCTGCCTCTCTCTCTGTGTCTCTCATAAATAAATAAATAAATAAATAAATAAATAAATAAATAAATAAACAAACAAACAGACAGACAGATAGATAAATAAATAAATAAATAAATAAATAAATAAATAAATAAAATCGTAAAGAAAAAAAAAGAAGGGTAAGGCTGTATGATCTTCATGGTCCCTTGCATCTGTAACTCATACAAAACTCTAACTTCAGAGACCTCTGTGAAAAATAAAAACCAAACCACTCTCTTGATGACTTATATATGCTCCCAAACATCCAGATATCTGCCTTTTTTTTAAAGTAAGCTGTGATGTTTTAGAATTAAAGAAAAAAACTAAAAAAACAAAAAACTAAAAAGCTTTAAAAATTGACAAAATTTCATCATGGTTTTAGTTAGTAAAATTGTGTTAATAGGAATAAATCTGCAAACACATCATGGATTTTCACACAGAAATTTGGAATATTCAGGTAAAAGTAGTGGGCCTGGCTGCCCAGGACTGTTTTCTAGCAGTTGAGCAGTTGTGTGCTTGTTGGCATTAACCATCCCAGCATACCACAGAAGAATGATTTGCAGAGCAGATGCCAGAGAGTAAAGAGGTAGGAGGCAAGGAGGGAAGGAAAGAACCATGGCTCACCAATGTGGTGTGAAGGGAAAGGTGAAAGATATCTGAGCCTTATGCCAAAGAGTCAAAGTAAACTCAGCTCTTACAAAAAGGCATTGTGGGATCTTTGAGGGGCCCCACAGAGCTGACAGGTCACTTCTTTATGGGTCTCACTGGGAGACGTTCATGCAGTAAGTATGGTATGGGACTTGAATTTGAATTTGCCTATCCTATTTTATTTTATATTTTTCTTAAGTAGGCTCCATGCCCAGCATGGAGCCCAAGGCAGGGCCAGAAAGAACTCAGGACACTGAGATCAAGACCTGAGCTGAGGGGATCCCTGGGTGGTGCAGCGTTTTGGCGCCTGCCTTTGGCCCAGGGTGCGATCCTGGAGACCCGGGATCGAATCCCACGTCGGGCTCTCGGTGCATGGAGCCTGCTCCTCCCTCTGCTTGTGTCTCTGCCTCTCTCTCTCTCTCTGTGACTATCATAAATAAATAAAAAATAAGTTAAAAAGAGCTTTATTTAAAAAAAAAAAGACCTGAGCTGAGATCAAGAGTCAGGTACTTAATCAACTGAGCCACCAAGCTGCCCCATGATTTTTTCTACCTTAGAAGGAAACTACTTGAACCTTGCTTGCAAACTGATAGCTCCAGAGAGCCATTGCCTAGGAGGATGATTGTAGTATATAGGAAGAAGCACAGGATGGGAAATGGGTTGGCTGGATTCTAATGCCAGTGCTGCCACTCGCTGGCTGTATCGCCTGGACAAGTCTCTTACCCAGTCTGTGCTCAGTTTCCTCTTATATAGAAGGAGAGTTTGATATTGGATCCTGGTACAGTTACCTCTCAGATCGTTCCCAAGTTTTGGGCATCCTGGGAGCTTCGGTCCCTGGACTGGGAGTTCTGTTTGTTCTTGATGATTACAGTCACAGTGGCTAAAAGACAAACTTTGTCCCGAGGCTTATGCTTTATGTCACCATGGTGCTCAGTAGGCGATGCCTATTGACATTAATCCCCCTGGGTTCTTTTAAAAGCTTATTTTGATATGTTGGTATATTTTATTCTTTCTTAAATGCTTAAACTGGTCTTGCGTATGTACAAGCAGCATATATTCCCTATGAATCTATTTTATTTTTTTACTTAAAATTTTTTTTTATTTATTTATGAGAGATACACAGAGAGAGGCAGAGGCATAGGCAGAGGGAGAAGCAGGCTCCTTGAGGGAAGCTCAAGGGGGACTCCATCCCAGGACCCTGGGATCGCGCCCTGAGCCAAAGGCAGACACTCAGCCACTGAGCCACCCAGGTGTCCCTCACTTTTGTTCCTGATCTGACTCTAGGATTATCAAGAAACAAGGAAGGCTATGCTAATGGAATCATCAGGAAACTACTTATAAATAAACTTCTTGATAGATAATTCTATGAAATATGATTCTCAGCAACTCATCTTTATCCTCTACCTTCTCACCATTAGAATTAAGGTATTTACAATGCTCAAGAAACAGTATCCTTTCTGTAATAAAATTATCAGTTATTTAAAATTTATTTAAATTATTTAAAAACCAAACCATGCTCGTGTAACATCTCATAATTCTATTGAAGAAATACTTTCTTATTTGATAAGTTTGGAAAACAAATTTTCAAATAAGCAATGTTTCTTTTCTTGTCATGTGAAAATGGCTAATTCATTTTGTTTTTGAGCTGGTATGGATCCAGAAATACCTCTTAGGAAAAATCCTGGCTTTGCCTGCAGGTTCTTCTTGGTCCAATTCTGCATATAGAAGAATGGCCAGGATCTTTCCAGACTCCCCATTGTTTCCCAAAGATATCAATTTTACCATCAGTTCATTTGATTATTAATGCTTACAGATTCACTTCAAGGAATATTTGTGATTCAGGTCATTGCCTAAAAGTACTTGTTGCTCAACTCCTATCAATCCTTACTAGTTTAAAGCAGAGGTTGGCAAAGCTTTTCAGCAAAGGGTCAGATAGAAAATATTTCAGTTTTGCCAGTTATATGGTCTCTGTCGTAACTATTCAACCCAATAAAACTTTATGGAGACCAAAACTTGAATTTTATGTATTTTTTAAATGTTACAAACTATTATTCCTCTTCTGATTTTTTTTCAGCCATGAAGCAGATGGAAAAATTATCTTATCTTGTGAACCATGTGAAAACAGGCAATGAGATAGACTTAGCCTGTAGGCTATAATTTGCTGAACCTTGGTATAGAAAATTATTTATGAGGAAATATTGGAAAGACACAACTGATAATTTGTGGTTGAGAGTACTCTAAGTTCCAGCCAGTGGAATGTGAGCAGAAGTGATGTGTTGTTGCCACTGGGCTTGGCTCATAAAAACTTCCCATGAATGTTTCTTTTTGTTCTTTTCCCATATGTTGAATATGGTGGGGACTCAAGATGGAAGAAACCTGGTTCTCATTTTGGCTTTACATGAATAAGAAACAAACTTCTAGGGCTGCCTGACTGGCTCAGTCTGTACACCATAACTCTTGATCTCAAGGTTGTGAATTCAAGCCCCATGTTGGTCTTGAAGCCTACCAAAAAAAAGGAAAAAAAAGGAAGAAAAGGAGAAAGAAGAAAGAAAGAGACAGAAAGAAAGAGAAAGAAAGAAACTTGCATTCCCAAATTACCCAAATTCAGTGTTAAGCCACCGAGATTTTCAGGGCTTTTTATGTGAGTAACTAGTATTATCTTAACTAATATGTTATTATTTCTTCCAGATGTTTTTGGTTTGACTGTTATCCTAAATCGAAGTCTCAAATGCTACAAGCTTGGATGGACTTTTCTTTGGTCTCTTTCTCTCCTCTTCATTTCCTCCTTTTCACATTTAACTGGCAGATGAGAGATAGAATTGCTTTCCAAGTTCGAGAACATACTTTGGTGGCCATTAGCTTCTCCAAAAATGCTACAAGAAATGAGACACTTTGCTTTGGCCACAGAGACTGTCCCCAACGTGAAGCCCACCTGAGAAATTCTTTTAGAACTCAGGGCCAGGAAAAGCTTATCTTCCCCTGAGGAACTTGTATGTTTTCTTATCAACAAAGAATATTGTTGACTGTGCCTGATTGTATCCCCTTTCCCTTTTCCCTCTGGTTGCCAAGAAGCTCAGAGCCAAATTTTTGGCTTAACGTTAATAACTTTATCGAACCCTGTGGCCTACATATCTGCATTCTTAGTTTCCTCCTGGTCTTGACCTTCTATTCTGCTGTGTGTTTTCCTTGTTTCTGATTTTTTGGTTATTTATATTTTATTGCTTGTTTTCTTGTAAGCTTCCTCAGATCCTTTGTGGAACAAGGTGGGGTCAATAAAAAATGGCTTCAGCTTATTAATAGAATACACCAAAAGCATTCCCTTTTTTTTTTAAAGATTTTATTTATTTATTCATGAGAGACACAGAGAGAGAGGGATGCAGAGACATAGGCAGGGGGAGAAGCAGGCTCCACGCAGGGAGCCCGATTTGGGACTTGATCCCAGGACCCCAGGATCAAGCCCTGAGCTGAAGGCAGATGCTCAACTGCTGAGCAACCTAGGCATCCCCCAAAGCATTCCTTAATCACCAATTTAGTTCTTTGGGAAAGAGAACTTCAAATTTATTTATTTTCAGGTTCTCCTCTTATTGTGTCCCATGGTTTGATGAAGAAATGGTTTTATAATTATGAAAGCTGAAGGCCTTCACCTTTCTCCATTCTACTTAAAAACAACAACAACAACAAAAAACAAAGAAAACAAGAATGTCATTTTATCCAGAGTTCCTATTGTTTGCCATAGAAATTGTAGAAAGGTCATAGATACATTTGACAGACAGACGATAGACTAGGAAAAGATATTTTCAATATTTAAAAAGCCACAAAGAATTAATATAAAGAATATACAATGACCTACTGAAAATCAATGTGAGGAAGATAAGAAACCCAACAGAGAAATGGTCAAAAGATACGAGTAGGTTATTTTCACAAGGGTATACTAGAAAACCTAACAAAAATACGTATGAACAGACGCTGAAACTTACCAGTAGTCAGAGAACAGCAAATTTAAACAAGTTGCCGCATTATATTCATCCAACTGGCAAAAATTAAAAGGTGGATAATAGCAAGCATTGGCAAGGATGTGGGCAGTGGGAACCCTCAGGTATGGTTGATGAGAGTCTGGACTGTAGAGCATAGTCTCTGGAAGCAGTGTGTCTTCTAGCGGTAAATGCACACGTGATGACTGTCTTGCAGTTTGCACCCGGTGGTTCCACTTGTCTTTCCTTCTTTTGCTGCGTACTTGCTAGAACACTAGCAGGTCTGTCCAAAGATTCTGTCTTTGCTAATCCTTCCATTATAGCAAAAGGTTCTTTCCCGAGGTTCTAGCCAGAAACCCAGGAGTCCTTCTTTCCTTACCTAATCGAATCCGTCAGCAAGTCTTGTTAATTCTACATCCAAGACATCTCTTGAATCTGCTGTCATCGCCTAAGTTCAGCTTATGACCTTCCTATGCCTCGATCCCTGCAGTGGCTTCCTAACTGGTTTCCCTGCTCTGGACTCCAGCATTTTAGTTGCTATCTGGTAAAAAAAAAAAAAAAAATGCAAATTGTATTTTAAAAATGCAGATTGGATTAGTTCTGATCTCAGCTCTTACACTGTTTTTTTTTTTTCTTTTTTCCAACCCCCTGACCCCCATCGGCTCATACACTTCAATGACCTCCCATTGCACCAAGAATTCATGGTACTAAACCACTATTTAATTGATGGAAGCAAGTTTTTAAAATTAAATAAATTTGATGTGTAACATTGTTTAAGTTTAAGATGTACAGCTTGTTACTTTGATACATTTATATTTTACAATGATTGCTGATATAGTGACATCATATTACATCCTTATACTACAACATTATTGTCTACATTGATTATACTGTGCATTAGATCCTATGACTTATTTAGTACTCGTTATAAGTTTGTATCCTTTTTTGAATAATTTTTTATCATTCTCTCTCTTTTTTAAAGATTTTATTTATTTATTCATGAGACAGAGAGAGAGAGAGAGAGAGAGAGAGAGAGAGAGAGAGAGAGGAGAGAGAGGTGGAGACATAGGCAGAGGAAGAACCAGGCTCCATGCAGGTAGCCTGATATGGGACTCGATCCTGGGACTCTAGGATGATGCCCTAGGCCAAAGGGAGGCACTAAACCACCGAGCCACCCAGGTGTCCCATAAGTTTGTATCCTTAAACACCATCCCTCTCATCCACACCCCCAAATCCCTGGCCACCCACCATTTTACTGCTTTTTATAGGTTTAACTTTTTTAGATTTCACATATAAGTGATATAAAACAGTAGTTGTCTTTTTCTGTCTGACTTATCTAGCATAACGTGCCTAAGGGCTATCCATGTATCTTCCTTTCTCATGGGTGAATAATATTGTGTATTGTATAATAATGTGTATATACCACATCTTTTTTGGTAGAAGCAAGTTTTAATATTTATTTTAAAAAAAGATTTATTTATTCATGAGAGACACAGAGAGAGAGGCAGAGACACAGACAGAGGGAGAAGCAGGCTCCATGCAGGGAGCCCGATGCAGGACTCGATTCTGGGACTCCAGGATCACACCCTGGGCTGAAAGCGGCGCTAAACTGCTGAGCCACCCAGGCTGCCCGGAAGCAAGTTTTAAAATCAGTGTTTTCTAACACTTGGGTCAACCCCCAGAGCTTTTTGCTATGAAATTTTCAAAATTAAGAAAAAGCACAATTGTAATATTTAATTGTTTAGTATTTCTCCCTGTTAGTATATATTTTGCTGATACAATTAGTTGATGTGGGAAGGAGGAAGCCTGAGACATAGCTACTGGCAGCCTCAGCTCTGAGAAGCTGGTTTCTACAGTCTTTTTTTTTCCTTTAAGATTTTATTTTTTTATTAATTTTTAAAAAAGTTTTATTTATTGGGGCACCTGGGTGGCTCAGTGGCTAAGCATCTGCCTTTGACTCAGGGCGTGATCCTGGGGTCCTGGGATCAAGTCCCACATTGAGCTCCCTGCAGGGAGCCTGCTTCTCCCTCTGCCTGTGTCTCTTCCTCTCTCTCTGTGTCTCTCATGAATAAATAAATAAAATCTTAAAAAAAAGGACTTTATTTATTCATTTGAGAGAGAGAGACAGCACACATAAGCAGGAGGAGAAGCAGAGGGAGTTGGGAGAAGGAGGGAACCTGACACAGGGCTTGATCTCAGGACCCTGGGATCATGACCTGAGCTGAAGGCAGATGTTCAACCCAACGGAACCACCCAGGCACCCCTAAGATTTATTTTTAATCAATCTCTACACCCAACATGGGGCTCAAACTCTCAACTCTGGGATTAAGAGCCGCATGCTCCACAAACTGAGCTAGCCAGGTGCCCCTGGTTTCTGTAGTCTTCAAGCAGGTGAGCATCCCTCTCTGGCTCCTCTAGTCTTCAGTTTTGGGAGAAAGAACTTGTATTGAAGGAAGAACATGTTTCTTCCTCAGAACCATGGCCCTGAAAGAGTCTCTTCTAGTTCTCATCAGAATCAGGATCGAGGACCAGCCCTGGGCCAGAAACAGGGTGTGGGTGAACAAGTGGAAGGAAGCAGAGAAGTCAGGCCTGGGCCAGCAGACAGTGCCTAACCCAGGGATAGAGGGCACTGGAATGAAGCAGACAGAGAGGGAGGGAAGGTGAGGGTTCCAGGCTAGAGTCCAAGCAGCCTGAGGTCAGGACCTGAGGAGGGGATGTGAAGGACTGGCGTAGACCACCAGAGCCAAGGGAAGAACTGAGCCCTGGCTAAGTTCAGCAACTTGCCCAAGATCATGATGCTGGTAAGTAGCAGAACTAGAATTTGAATCCAAGCCGACAGCTTCAGAGGTGGTGAGCGTAACCACAATGTAATACAACTTCAGTGGCATGAGGGTCGCTCAGGGGCTTGGCCCCAAAGCTGTGTCTATAGAACATTATTTTTACAAGGTTGTGTATTTATTTGAGATGGTGCTGGAGGAGGGGGATAGAGATAGAGAGGGACTAAAGAGAGTATGACCACACCTGTAAATACATCGATTCATTCTCCAGGCAAACGGTTAGCAGTTATCTACTCTCAGATAATGTGCCACACCCCAGGGAAATAGAGTTGAGTCAACAGGATTCCTCCCTCCCAGGAATTCTCTTTCTTGTATCTGGGTAGCAACAGTGCATTATGTTGTGCTGTCACAGAGGTCTGCCCCAGTGAGCACAGGAGGGAAGAAGTGTCAGGGAGGGATTCCCTGATAATACAGAACAATGGTGTCAGAGGGCAAGGGTAACATTTCAAAACAGTACTGAAGGGACAGGTCCGGGCACATGAGGTATGATGTGTTTGTATATGATGAAATCCATGATACACCATCATGGAGTTTTACTAGAGACCCACTCTCAGGAAATCCCTAAAAGAAGTCATAAGTGGTATTTCAAAAGGTGTCTAACTGACAAACACACGGAAAAATCTGGTTTCATATCTCTAAGTAACGGACACGGCATGCTTTGCCAGCAGAGAGACTATGTAGGTTCTGGTTTGGGGTACTAGGCAGGATAGGCTAGTTGTGCTTGCAATAAAAATAATTCCAAATATCAGTGGCTGAAATAAGAAGGGTTTATTTCTTGATCACCCTTGATGCCCAGTGTGGATTGGTACATACGTGGGTGGGAAGTTCTGTTCCATTCTACATCTTCTGGAGAGATGGCAATTTCACCATCTTAAGCTGTGACCTGCCAGCACAGTATTTCAGGGTTCATCGAAGCAAGAGGACAGGCATGGAGTCAAGAACTGCCAGTTAATGATTTTGCCGGAAAGTGATATATTGACTTCTGCCCTCATTCTGTTGGTCACAAGTAATTACATGGCCATGTCTAAGTTCAAAGGGATGAGAGAGTTAAGATCTTTGTGTTTTCTGAATATTGGGGAATGTAACCATGTCCACTAAGGTCAGTCTCCTCAGCTCCACCCATGTGTGTTGGAAATGAAGGGGTTGTGTTTTTCCCACATGAAGCACAAAATGGCTTCGTTACTATCGGTTATCATTCTCTTCATATTGTAATATTTGTGGGATGGTTGCCAATCAGATTTTTATGTGAAAGTAGCAGAAGATCAGTTTTCATCAATATTAAAACTATTCTTTTGGGACACCTGGGTGGCTCAGCAGTTGGGTGCCTGCCCTTGGCTCAGGGTGTGATCCTGGGATCCTGGATTGAGTCCTGCATCGGGCTTCCTGAGAGGAGCCTGCTTCTCCCTCAGCCTGTGTCTCTGCCTCTCTCTCTCTCTCAGTCTGTTACTCTCATGAGTAAATAAATACATATTAAAAAAAAGAAACCCAAACTCCCCCCCCAAAACTATTCTTTTAAAGCTTTGAAACTGAACCACAGCTCTTACTTGTGGTGGCGTGAATGTGAATTCCAAATTCCAACCAGTGTGATGATTGTATGACAAAAACAATTGTAACATATAAAAATATAATATATTATATATAGAATAATGTTTACGTACAATGATTACAGTTATAACTGAATAAATGTGCCCCTGCTGAACATCTAGGGATTACAGGAGCAGCTTCCATGTGGAAGCTACCCTAGTGAGCTGGATATAAGAGCTATTTGCTGTTTTTGTTTTTTAAAAGGTTGCCTTTAAAATCTCTTACACATTGCTGCTCCTATCCTCCCCAGGGCTCAGAATATGGAAAGATTTGAGGAGGAGAAATGGTGGAACCTATGGGAGAGGGAAGGGGGTGGATTTGGTGGGACTAAGCAAGCACTCTGAGAACTTGTAACTAGTGGATCCTCCTGTGTCTTCCCTCTCTCTTTCTTGGTTGTCACTCCAAGTGGTGAGGGAACTGTTATTCCCCTCCTTAGCTATGCCCTTGGAGACAGTGCTGTCCAGTAGAACTTTCTATGCCTGTGCTGTTGGATGTGGCAGTCTCTAGGCACCAGTGCCTGTGGAGCGTGTTGCAGTGTGCGTAGTGCAAATGCCGAACAGAATTTTAAATTTTATTGAATTTAACAAGTTTAAATAGCCACAAGAACCTGGGGGATAGGCGAGGGGGAGGTTGCTTTTATTCCTGTTTTCCTAGTGTAGGCTTTTCTGCACATGACCACAATTGAATCTCCCACACAAAGGATTGTTAAGGGTGAGTTTGGCCAGGTTGAGAAAGGGGTAAGGAGAGGGCCTAGTGGAGACAGGGAGCCTGCTGCAATGCCTCTCTCCTTTGCCCCCCCTGGGGCGGGGAAGGGGGGCAGGCTCCTGTCGTGAGCAGTGAGCCCAGGGGACTACATGATACCTGAACACCTACAGACATAAAAATGGAGACTACCATGTGAATCTCAGACTTTGTCCTATTTATTTATTTAGAAAAAGGACTTTATTTACTTGAGAGAGAGGGGGGAGAGGGGCAGAGTGGGAGGGAGAGGGCCCAGCAGATTCTGTGCTGAGCGTAGAGCCCCCCCGCCCCATGCTGGGCTCAATCTCAAAACCTTGAGATCAGGAGGACCCTGAATTGAAACCAAGAGTTGGCCCCTTAACTGACTGAGCCACCAGGTGCCCCGGGCCTTTTCCTTCTTAAAAGGAAGGCTATGGCTTTGGATATGGGAAAAAGAGAAAGAGGCAAATGAAGCCAATGTAGTAATTGTTTAATGTTGCATTACATCTATTTCTTTGTAATATATTTGGGTATAAAATCTTTATTGTGCTCGAAATTCTTATTAAAAATGCAATGAACTTTAGTTTGCACATTGGCAGCCTTTCATTCTGCAAAGCGTTTTTTTGTAAGAAATGATTTTTTTTTCATGGTAGTGGTTTAATGAAAGACATGGACAGTTATTGAAAGAAAGCTAATGCCATCAAGCACTCGTCCAGCGGCTCCTGTATGTTGATGCTGTGCTGAGAATGAATGGCATTTTGCAACACTATTTATATTTTAGAAAAATGACTTATCTGTCAAGTCCCCGTGAGTGTGTGTCCTGGAAGCTTATATACTTTTCTACTTTTGTCTACTGTCTATTTTGGAATGCATTTACTTTTATTATAAAATTGTAAAAACTAGTGCTCATACTAAACAATTTAATGAACCGGGGTGCTTCAGACCTCACATAGCCTGACTGGCCTCCCCTAGATCCTTGAGTAGAGGCCAATACGGAATATGTTGGCAAGATGCTTAGATTTTATTCTTGGGGCTTAATGTGAAGGCCAGAGAGTGAGGAGAGGTAGGAAAGCGAGTATGGTTCTGAGACACTGTGATTTTTAAAAAAGATAGGGGTGCCTGGCTGGCTCAGTCAGTAGAACATGCAACTCCTCCTGATCTCTGGGTCTGGAGTCCGAGCCCCATGTTGGGCATGGAGCCTACTTAAAAAAAAGAGAAATTCTTACCTCCTGAATTAAAACTATAATTCACCTTAAATAAACAGTGCAAAGGAAGTTCTTTTCAAAACATACCATCTAATGACATCAAATTTTTCCCCCACCAGAGCGTATGTATAAACAGGAAAATTTTTTTTCAGTGGAAGGTTAATTGTTGACACCACCATATTTACACCCAAGTGCAAGACCATTCCTAGTTCCATCCTCTGTAACATTCCAGAGCCTACCTTTATTTTACTCTGACATTGTCCCAGCATAAAATTCTGATATACTAATTATTTCTCCAGATCATACCCACGGTTCTGATGATATAAGACAAGTGTTGAAGGTTTTTGAGTTCAGAATAATTGGGTAATTGGCATCATCCTGTGACAAGTTTCCCCTTTTCCTGAGGTCTTTTGACTAATGGCCCTATTGTTATTGTTGGAGTGGGTTGAGCTCCATAGAGCCATGACGCAAAACTTGATCTTTGGTAGAAATACCTTACACATTTATTCCTTCCAGGAAACCAAAGGGCAACAAAGCCACATTCCAGGTTGAGAATCTGGCCTTTTACACCATGACCTAACCTATTCCAGGTGAAAAGTATTAGGTCAAAATAGTTTAATAGGAAAACTCATACCTGGGTTCTTGCAGTGGTCCTCAAACCTAGCTGCACATTAAAATTGGCTAGTGAAAAAGAAGTGAAAGAGAGAAAGAAAGAAAGAAAGAAAGAAAGAAAGAAAGAAAGAAGAAATTAATTAATTAATTAATTAATTGCTTGGGGAGATTAGAAAAACTGACCATTTGGGCCCCATTGGAAACTTGTGAAAAAGACTGAAGGGAGGTGGGCCATACATACCTACCTGCATTTAGACTCTCTGCAAGAGGGCCTTGGGTATATTTATTTTATTTAAAAACCATTTTATTTATTTACTCATGAGAGATACAGAGAGAGGGGTACAAGCATAGGCAGAGGGAGAAGCAGGCTCCCTGCAGGGAGCCTGATGCAGGACTTGATCCTAGGACCCTGGGATCATGCCCTGAGCCAAAAGCAGACAGTCAACCACTGAACCACCGGGCATCTTGGGTTATCTGTATTTTAAATAAGATTCCCAGATGACCAAAGAAATTTGGCCGACCTGATTTGGGGTGTCAGTCCTGGGAAAGAGCACTTAATATCACAGTTTTGAAATGAATTTAGTGGTCCTAAAGACATTTCTTTTTTTTTTTAATTAATTTTTTTAAATTTTTATTTATGATAGTCACAGAGAGAGAGAGAGAGAGGCAGAGACACAGGCAGAGGGAGAAGCAGGCTCCATGCACCGGGAGCCCGACGTGGGACTCGATCCCGGGTCTCCAGGATCGCGCCCTGGGCCAAAGGCAGGCGCCAAACCGCTGCGCCACCCAGGGATCCCCCTAAAGACATTTCTAATGCCAGTGGCTTGTCTTTCTTTTTTTTTTTCTTTTTTCTTTTTTTTTTTTTACTTATTCACATATGAATACTGTCAAAGAAGAGATATTTAACAGAAGAGAAGGTTTACTATTTATTTTTATTTTTAATCTTTTTAAAAATTTTACTCATTTATTCATGAGACACACACACACACACACACACACAGAGAGAGAGAGAGAGAGAGAGAGAGAGAGAGAGAGACACAGGCAGAAGGAGAAACAGGTTCCATGCAGGGAACCTGACATGGGACTTGATCCTGGGTCTCCAGGATCACGCCCTGGGCTGAAGGTGGCGCTAAACCACTGAGCCACCAGAGCTGCCCAAGGTTTACTGTTTTAATCTCCAATCAAACCAAGTCTCTGATCCTGGGGGCGGATTTCATGTAGTAAGGGTAAGATTTTCATATGGCAGCTTTCAACAGCACCAGATAGTCAGCTTGCTGTAGTTCAGAGCCCAGCGCAGTGGCTCTCAGCCTTTGTCTGTTTTAAGAGGGAGCTTAATATTTTTAAAAATTCAAGTCAATTAATTAACATATATAACTATTATTAGTTTCAAAGGTAGAGGTCAGTGACTCATCAGTCTTATATAATACCCAGTTCTCATTACATCACGTGCTCTCCTTAATGTCCATCACCCAGTTACCTCATCTCCCCCAACCCCCTTCCCCTCCAGCAACCCTCAGTTTGTTTCCTTTCTTTCTTTCTTTTTTTTTTGGGGTGCAAAAACATATATATATATATATATATATTTTTTTAATTATTATTATTATAGTACAGGGACAAGACCTGTGGGCAGAAAAAGCTGCCTCTCAGTTTGTTTCCTATGATTAAGAGTCTCTTATGGTTTGTCAAGGGAGCTTAATATTAACAGGGGAGTGTCTTGGGTTCTTCTTATACTGTGAGACCAATTTATCAATCTTCAAATGAAATGGCAAGGGATTCATTAGTTCACCCATGGCTTCCATTCAATAGATACTGTTTGAATTTCTACCATACGTCAGACTCTGTGTTAGGTGCCAGGGATAACCCAATAAAAGAAATTGCGGTTCTTCTCCTCAAGGAACTGGTAGTCTAGAGTGGCGGTGCTCTAAGTGTATCATGGACCCACACCAGTAGCAGTCCTGGGAACTTCTTAGAAAAGCAAATTCTCATGCCCCACCCCAGCCCTACTCAATCAGAAAGTCTGGGGGCGGGCCCAGGACTGTGCTCTAACAAGTCCTGTGGTGACTCAGGTAAAGTTTGATAGCCACTGGTGTCTAGGAGGAGCATCAGACTAGCCGGCTGTGGTAGGTGCAGTGGGGACGGAGACGGGGCTGGAAGCTCTAGGGCTGCTTCTAGAAGGCAATGTATGAACTCTTAGAACAGTTGGTGCAGAGTGGGGAGAGGAGCTCCTGGAGCCATCAGCAGGGCCCACACCAAGAAGATGGCATTTTACTCTGAACGCAGCCTGGACTCTTCTGACCGGATATCCATGTCATCTGTACTCAGGGTCCTCTCTCTGCCCGTCTTTCAGCTGAGTGGTGCTGGGCCTGGGCCCTGTGCTTCATGTGCTCCTACAGCAATGAAAAGTTAGAGAGATCTAGACATAATTCCTCTTGCATGAAAAAATTGAACACAGTAGGTGTTAAACATTTGGTGAACGAGCATGGACAAAAGTGGACAAAGCTAGGACTTGTGAACGTAAGGACAATGCGTAATGTGAGCATCGCAGAGTAAGCAGCGGTGTCTGAACTAATTGAAAGGCCCACAGTTTTAAAAGATTACACAAACCTTTACTGGTTTGCTTGGAGAAGAGAAGTGTCTGCCCCACTCCTCCGAGGAACCAGTCAGCGTGGAAGGGAGAGGGGGAGCCTCAAGCCTCACTGCTTCTCTGCCTGCTCTGGCTCCACTTCTCCCGGGTCGGCCTCTACCTTCACACGGCCCTGCTACTGAGCACCTCTTGGTTCCAGGAAATGTGCACATATTATTTTTTAACATATTCGACAGTGCCAAAAAGTAGGTGCTGTTGGCCTGCATTTTGAAAGGGACTAAAGATCACAGGGTGCTGGAGTCCAAGGAAGAAAATGATTTATCCAGAGGTCACTGGCAAGGATGTTGCTCTGCACGCAGGGTCAGCCGAGGGAGCTGGGGTGGAGGGAGGCTTCGGGGCCTGTTCGAAGTCAACATGCTTGGATCCAAAACCATGACTGTGTAAGGGGGGTTTGTCCCACTATTCCATGTGACCTGAGGCAGGTCAGGGTCCTTCCCCAGGAGGTAGCCTGTTAAGTCCAGGCCTGCCAGGATGCCCCGTTCATTCTTTACTGTTCTACAAGCCACTTTCCTTTCCTGGCAAATTCAATTTCCGTGACGTGTCTCTCACTATGACCACACACATATCTAAACTCATGCCAAAGATACAAATTGTTTGGGGGCACCTGGGTGGCTCAGTGGTTGAGCCTCTCCCTTCAGCTCAGGGTGTGATCCCGGGATCCTGGGATCGAGTCCTGAATCGGGCTCCCTGCATGGAACCTGCTTCTCCCTCTGCCTGTGTCTCTGCCTCTCTCTGTGTCTTTCATCAATAAATAAACAAAATATATTAAAAAAGGATACAAATTGTTTGTTTTGAAGTACTTTGAATATTTGGATTTAAACTGTAACTGTACTGCATACAGCTAATGATTTATATGATTTGTTTTTTATGGTGTCTGTCCAAACAATTAATGATTGTTTTATATTTATGGCAACATAAGGAATAATCTTTACAGATCTCAGTTGCCAAATTTTGGGTTTTATTGCCCCAGCGTTTCAGGACTCTGTCTCTTCAAATGGCATGTGGCCTAGGCACAAAGTGGACTGACTTCTCAAGACTAAGATTTTTATAAATTGAATTTAATGGTTGGGTTTAAGTCACTGCATAAATGCTGAAAAAACAAGAAGTATATACATACATATGTATGTGCACACATATATATGTGTAGATACCCCAAATCTACTTTACAGCACATTCTTGTACCTAGCATGGATAATGTACTGCATATTATAGGTTTTTGTCAAAACTGAAAGAGAAGGGTAATAAATCATGTATAAAAAAAAAAGCCTCATCCATTTAGTTCTATGTTTTTCCTTCCTATCCTTACAATAGACAATGAAAGAGATAGATTTTGGTTAAAAAATAAAGCTTTCTATCATTTTATTTCAGAGACTATTGGCAAAATTTTATAGAAGACACATTTCCTAACTTCTTATTTCTATGTCCTGGCTTATTAAAAAAAATATGGCACGATACAAGCTCAACAGTTATAGTCACTTTCTATCATTTCGGTGGGATTGTAAGCTTCCCCCCGCCTTGACAATTGTAAATGTGTTTGTTTTTCTGTATTCTTCGACTATAGCAAATTGTGGGGAAAATATAATAAGAGACCCAGAGGAAGAGGAAATCAAGAAAAATAACACCTCTTTCAAATATGGGAGCAGCTGTTTCTTGGATGTAGGATGGAGTTTCCTGGGAACCAAGCAGAATTTGAGAAGGTCTGCCCCGGTTCTAGTGGCTCTTGTCATGATGGACAAACTACAAATTGACTCAGTACCACTTAAGAGAAGAGTTCCCTCTCCTTTCTTTATTTTCTTTGCCTTCTCTCAGTTAGAACCAGCAGATAGTAACTCAGATTAAAACCCACTATCTGGATATAAACAACACTGCTGATTAAAAGGATCACTTTGCCAAGGGAGATTCAGCTGGAGTGTCCATTTTTCATTCAAATGTTCCAGCCTAGTAAAAGTAGCTTCCAGCTCTGAATATATTGAATCACCATTAACCTACTGGAAAAATGGGAACACAGATACACTCTTATTCAATGCACAGGGCAAGGTTGTCCCATGATGCAAACAAACAAAAACATTTATTCATAGCTCTCCAAGGGTCTTGACAGGATCCCTTCCGTCAGAGAAACACGATTCCCTTCTCTTATAGAAGCCCAACTGGAATTTTGAGACGTGAATCTCGTGGAGCTTGGAGATGTGTGCTGATTTGTCATGGATATTGGTTAGAGTGAACATTCTAGGTCCTTGCAGCCTAAAGAATGGCCCAAAACCTGCAGCATCTAACATTATGTGGGAGGGAGCTTGTTACAACTGCAGAATCTTGAGTTCCACTGTTCTTCTGAACTGGAATCCGAATGTTAAAAGATCCCTGGGTGGTTTGTATATATATTAAAATTTGACAAGCACTGTTCTAGCAATGGCTCTCAAACTTTAACCTCGATCAAAATCTTTTGGAAGGTTAATTGAAACAAATTGTTGGGTTCTGTCCCTAGAGATTCTGACTCAGTCTGTGTTGCTGAGAACTTCGTTTCTCACATGCTCCCAGGTGATGCCGGTGCTACTGGTCCAGAGACCACACTGAGAATCCCCACTCAAGGCAGTGCTGTCTGATAGAATTATGATGCGAGCCACATAGGTAATTTAAAATTTTCTAGTAGCCACATTCTAGGAGTAAAAAGTGAAATTGCTTTTAATATTTAAGGTAATTTAAGGTAATGTATCCAAATGTCATTCCAACAACTGATCAGTATAAAAAATGAACTATTTACATTCTTTTTTGATAGCAAATCTTTAAAATCCAGTGTGCATCTTATACTTACAGCACATCTAAACTCAGGGTAGCCTGAATGAAATAGCCACATGTGGGTGCTTCGGGCTACCTTACCAGATAGTGTACAAGGGCCTTGGTTTTCCAAGGTTACTTCAAGGAGTGTCACTGTTTGTGAAACTTGCATGGACCTTGGGAGAAATGAGAAACATAAGCTGAGTTTACTCAATTGATTGATTGGTTGGTTGATTGATTGATTGATGTACTTATTTACTTTAGAGGGTGTGTGCATGCAGATGCATGTGCTCTCGTGCCCCTGCAGAGAGGAAGGGCAAGGGAGAGAGAAGCAGGCTCCCCACTGAGTGCAGAGCCCAGCACCCCAGATTCCCCTACTGGGAGATCATGACTTGAGCCCAAATCAGGAGTCAGATGCTCAACCGACTCAGCCACGCAGGCTCCCCTGAGTTTATTCAATTTAAATGATGCTCTTTTATTCTGAGGTTATCTTTCCTCATTTTTGCTCTTGAGATGGCCTCTCTTTAATGCAGCACTTTTCAAAGTGTGGTTCCCCAGGCCAGCAGTATCAGCATCAGGTGGGAACTTGTTAGAAATGCAAATTCTTGGGCCCTATTTCAGTCCTGCTGAATTAGCAGCTCTGCAGGTAGGGTTTAGCATCTGTGTCCTAACAGCCCTCCAGGTGTTCTGATGCAAGCTCATGTTCGAGAACCACTGCTTTCATGAAAGGATGGTGGTAAAATAAGGGGTAGGTTTTAATGCTTTTTTTATAACTGTAACTGGCAAAATAAGAAATTGGCAACATTTTGCTAGTCCTTCAATTAAAACATGTAATTTTTGTTAGTTTATGAAATCTGAAAGTCAGAAGACTGATGTACTGGAGATTAGTTAAATAATATTTTGTGCTGCTGTGGATAATAAGTAGTTCAAAAAATAAGAAAAGGCCAGGAAAACGAATGTGTATATAAGCATACAAATGAGTTCCAGAAAGTCAATGCTTGATTCTCATTAGTAACACCTTCATACAATTACTGTGGAAAATGAATACACTCACTAAATACTTGTTAAGAAAAGGCACATTTCCTATGCAAAATAGTGAAATTAGTCAGAAGAAAAATTCCATAAATATTGATGATCTCATTCTCTAGTTCTCTGGTAATTAGTTAGTATTTGGCTTTTATTACTACAAAAGTTGTTCTACAAAAATTATAACATCTGATCCTTAAAAAAATCAGGAAACAAAACCTTTTACGAATTGTGTATTTATTTTGTTTCAGAACCGTTACCAAATAAGGCATAGTGTTAACCATCTTACATTTGGTTCCTGCAGCCAACTGAGGGCTGGGGTAATATTGAAATGGGATAGAGTAGGTGAAATAGGAAAGATAACAAAAGGAATTAAACATGAATGATTTGACAAGTACAACCAAAAGAAAAATCTAAAAACCTTAAAAAACGAGGTACTTATGCTCAGGAGACCCATGAAACTCAGAATCTGGGTCCTGGGTTCAGCTTCTGCCTCCATGTTCGATAGCCATTCCATTCTTAGGCTCCATTTCCCTAAATATAAGTGAGTCACAATGGCAGAGTGTGTCCAGACTGTTGATTAGTGAACCAATGTGGTTTTTGTTTCTTTTCTTTTTTTTTTTTTTTAGTGAACTGATGTTCTTAAAATTTTTTAGATCCCAGAGGAAAAGAGGCTTAAGAAGTCCAAAGCATTATTATTTCCCTTTTACAAGAAGTTCCTGTTAGGCCTAATCCAGAGGAAATTCAAGGATATGAAGAGAAAAGACGTGATAAAAATGACCAGTTCTATTGTTCTCTGTGAATAAGGTAACTACTTCTACTTAATGCTAAAATTAGAAATCTCCTTTGTAGTTTGGAGGGCTGATAGGCCTCTGGGTTTGGTGGGGAGGTCTCTATTTTTAATCTCTGAAGCTGAAGCCAAGGGGATCCTTATTTCTTTAGAGTCCATAAAGCTGTGCTGGCCAGTATGTAGTCACAGGCCACATGAGGCTGTCAAGCACTTGAAATGAGGCTAATCCAGATGGAGATGTATTGTGGAGTGTAAAATACACACTGGATTGTGAAAATTTAGTATGAAAAAGAATATAAAAAAAGAATGTAAAACATCTCATTAATAACTTTAAAGATATTGATCAGATGTTGAAATGAGGCTCCTACAAGTTAAAAATGACATCTTTGGCTCATGCTATAGTTCTATTGGGCAGTATTGCTATAGAGTGCTATTTCTCGAGTGTTATGAATGCTGTTAAGAATTTAAGGGATGTGACATAATTTTCTGCCATGCTTTGAGTGACTGTGAATACCTATACTGTGTAACTGAAATCCGTTGCTAGATACACAGGGATCGTTCAGACAAGTCTTTCATTGTCTTTCAATCTGATCCTAGAGAAACCTCAGGTTCAAGGACTCCCTTTTATTAATGTGAAAGAGGAAACTCAAATAATGATTCTTGCAATTCAGGAAAAAAAAAGTTTTGTCAGAGAAATTCAGATACTCAAGGCAAATATAAAAAATTTTTAAGTATATTTTTTACTCTAAAATATAGTAGTATGCAAAGGAAGGTATAAAAATGTATGTGCACCGTTTAAAGGAAAATAAAACAGATTCCTCTGTATCTAGCACCCAGGCTGAAACATAGAACATTGCCATATTCCAGAAATCCCCCTGATGTCCTCCTCCTTCTCCTCTGGGAGTATCTGCAATTCTGAACTTTGTTAATCCATTCCTTTTCTTAAGGGTCATCACTGCCTATTTATGTTTTCCCTAAGCCTTGTATTATTTAGTTTGGACTCTTTTAAAACTTTGTATAAGTGAAAACATACCATATCTATTCTTCTGTGACTTGTTTCTTTGAACATTTTATTTCTTTTTGAGATCCATTCATGAGGGCTTGTAGCTGTAGTAAACTACTTTTTTTTGCTGATGGTATTTGATGAAGGAAGTGTACCACCACTTACTGATCTAGCCTGTTGAACGCATTGAGGCTGTTTTCTGGTTTTCACTGCCATCAGCAGTGCTGTTTTCCATGCCCTTCCCCATGGCTCCTAGTGCCCACCTACAGGTTTCTTTAGGGTACATACTGATGAGTGGGAACATGAGATCATAGAGTACACATTTGTACTTTTACTAGGTAATGCCAAGCTATTTTCCGAAAGAGTACCAATTTCCTTTCTCACCAGCAGAGTACGAATGTTCTCGTGTTTCCTCAATCTTGTAAAAGGCTGTATCACACTTCTTAAGTCTAGCAGCTTTGGAACAGTCTTTCATAGTTTGAAATTCCGTGCTTTGCCAGGAAGTTGAACATCTTCTCTTGTGTTGATGGGCCATTTGTGCTCCATTTTTCTATTTGGATGTTTGTCATTCCTGCTGATTTGCAGTTTTCCTATGTATTTGCATTCTGATGCTCCATGTGTTGCGATTATCTTCTCTTTGGGCTTGTCTTTTTGCCTTTTATAATGCTTGTTCGATCCACAGAAGATACTAATTTCAATGTAGTAAATATTTTCCTTGATAATTTGAACTTTTAATGTCTGGTTTAAGACCTCTCCCTACTCTGAGACCATAAAGATGCTCGACTATATTGTCTTCTAAAAGTTTTATAGAGTTACCTTTCACATTTAAGTTTTTAATTGACTTGGAACTGAGTTTTGTTTATTGAGTGAAGTAGGGGTTTAATTTTTTCACATTGAAAACAAATTGCTCCACCACTATTTATTGAAAACAATCCATCATTTCTCCATTGATCTGCATTAGCACCTCTGTCATATGTTAAATGGCAATTTATGTGTGGTTTGTTTCGACTCTTTATGCTGTTTCATTGGTCTAACATCCTATACCACCCCCACCCGTCTTAAAAATTCTATATCACATTGTATAGCTCTTCATTCATTAAAGTTTTCTTTAATATCTGTCAATAAAGATTTATACTTTTTCCTTTAAAGATATTGCATATCCTTTGTTAGATTTATTCCTAAGCACATCATATTTTTGATGCTGTGAGAAATGACATCTTTAAAAAAATTTTTTTTACTGGTATGTGGAAATACAATAAATTTTGCATAATGATTTTATATTTAGCATATTTACTGAACTTTTTATTTTTATAGTTTATATTTGTAGACAATGATATCATTTTAAAATAATGAGAGGTTTGTTTTTTCTTTGTGAATTCTTTCATTTTTATTTTGTTCTTTAAATTCAATTTGCCAACATATAGTATAACACCCAGTGCTCATCCCATCAAGTGCCCTCCGTAGTGCCCATCACCCAGTCACCCCATTCCCCACCCTCCTTCCTTTCTACAACCTTTTATTTGTTTCCCAGAGTTAGGAGTCTCTCATCATTTGTCTTTTTCTCTAATTTCTTTCTGAATTCTTATACCTTATTTCTTTTTCTTGCTTTGATCTGGTCTAAACTCCCATTTAATTTTGTGTAGAAGTGGGGATAGTAGATACAGTTACCTTATTCTTGATCTTTAAATGGAAGGCTTTGAAAATTTTGAAATTGAATATGTTGTTTGTTATAACATTTTGGGTAGATAGCCTGTATCAGATTAAGGAAGTTCATTTTAACTCCTGATTTACTGAGAATTTTTACTATTAAGGAATGTTGAATTTATCAAGTGCATTTTATGCATTTGTTGAGATAGTCATAATTTTCTCCTTCAGTATGTTAATGTAGCCAATAATATTATTTATTTTTCCTTTTTTAACTCATTTTTATTCCTGAATAAACCCACTTGCTCATTTGTATGTGTGTATTTTTAATACTTGAGAGATTTGGTTTGCTGGTATTTTGTCTGGGACTTTTGCATTTATATTCATAAGTAAGATTGGTCTGTAAATTCCTCTTTTTGAATATCATGGTTGAATTTTGGTATCAAGTTTATACTAGCATCAAAAAATGAATGGAGTGGGGATCCCTGGGTGGCACAGCAGTTTGGTGCCTGCCTTTGGCCCAGGGCGCGATCCTGGAGACCCGGGATCGAGTCCCACGTCGGGCTCCCGGTGCATGGAGCCTGCTTCTCCCTCTGCCTATGTCTCTGCCTTGTCTCTGCCTCTCTCTCTCTCTGTATGACTATCATAAATAAATAATTTTAAAAAATTAAAAAAAATGAATGGAGTAATGTCTTCCCGCCCCATAATCTGCAATAATTTGTGTAAAATTGAAATTGTTTTTTGAATGATTAGTACCAGTAACGTTTCCTGGGTCATTTTCTTTGGGGGAAGACTTTAAACTGATGACCTAAATCTCTTTAATAGTTATAGGACCATTCAGGTTTTTGCTTTTCTTTTTCAGTCAGTTTTGATAAGCTATATTTTATGAGTCATTCAGCTGCATTTTCAAGCTTATTGGAATAATGCTCATAAACCTCCTAATTATCTAATGTCTGTTGCATCCTAATATATGTTCCCTTTTAATTTCATATATGTATGTAATATTTTCATATTATATATGCACTATTTTAATTTAACTTTAATTTTGGGGTCTTCTCTCATTTCTTAATATCTTAATATTTTACTAGCTTTTTTGAAGAACAAACTTTTGATTATTAAATCTTTCATTTTCCGCTTAATTATATTTCTCCTAACTTTATTATTTCCTTTCTTCCTTTCTTATCTTTGGGCTTTTTTCTGTCCCTTTGACAGAAAAGGGACAGAAAGATAGGCATAGTTTTCATTTTTTTTTAAGATTTGGGAAAAAAATCTTAAGTAATTTTTACACCCAACATAGGGCTTGAACTTATAGCCCCAAGATCAAGAGTTGCATGCTCTATGGACTGAGTCAAACAGGTGCTCCAGTTTTCATTATTTTTTTATCTTTTCTTATTTTCTATGAGATTAAAGCTATATGTTTTCTTATAAGTTCTGTAGCTCTACAATGTAATATGTGTTTCTAAATTTCCAAACATATAGGAATTTTTCTAATTTCATAATTTCTAATTATGTGTCTTGGTTGCAAATCCATTGTGGTTGGAAAACTTCATTTGTACCATACTATTTTTGGGGGCTTGGGGGACATTTGTTGAAACTTTTTTTTTAAAGATTTTATTTATTAATTCATGAAGACAGAGAGAGAGAGAGAGTCAGAAACACAGGCAGAGAGAGAAGCAGGCACCATGCAGGGAGCCCGACGTAGGACTCGATTCTGGGTCAGGATCAGGCCCTAGGCTGAAGGCAGCACTAAACCACTGAGCCACCCGGGCTGCCCTGTGGCACTATTAGTTAAAATGTTTCAAGAATGTCTGGAAAGAATGTACATTTTGAGCCAGTAAGTGCAGTATTCAATATATGTTCATTAGTTTATTCACTGTGTTAAGTTTTCTATAAAATACTGATTTTTAAGTTCTCTCAATCGTCAATTGCTGAGAAAGTGTGTTGAAATCTCTCAGTATGGTGGAGGACTTGTCAGTTCCTTGCTTTGTGTATTTTAGGGCTTTAACCAGGCCTAGGCAATTTAGAATTGATATCTTCCAAATGAATTGAATTTCTAATCATTATGTGATGATTGTTTTTGTGTCTAATAAAGTTTGTCTATAAATGTATCTGTTTATTGGAATCTGGCTACACCAGCTCGTTCGTTCTTTCTTTCTTCTTTCTTTCTTTCTTTCTTTCTTTCTTTTCTTTCTTTCTTTCTTTCTTTCTTTCTTTCTTTCTTTCCTCTTTCTTTCAGATTTTATTTATTTGAGAGAGAGAGAGAGAGAGAGAGAGAAGCACACTGCCCACTGAACAGGGAGCCCATGCTCGATCCCAGAACCCTGGACCTGAGTCAAAGGCACATGCTTAACTGACTGAGCCACTCAGGTGCCCCCTCTTTGGTATTTACCTTTTATATCCTTCTGTATCTTTTATACTGATACATTCTCAGTCTGTGTTTTTAAGCTTTAGACATTTCTCTTATAAATAGTGTAAAAAAGATTAAAAAAACCCCTCAGTTTAGCATCTTTGTCTTTTAACTGAAGCAGTTAATCTGCTTATATTTTTTGTAATTGCAGACATATTTAGGTTTATTTTTATTGTCTTCTATGTTTTCCATCTGTCCTATCTTTTCTGTATCTGATAATTTAAGTATCTGAAGTGTTTTAGGTCTGATTGTGCTAACTTTTGTTTCTACTGGCTCTTACTCATAGTTTTGTTTCCTTCTTTAGTACTTTTGACCCTTACATTGTTTAGTTTTCCTTTAAAAAGTATTCATTGAGATTCTTTGTATCTTAGAAGAAAGAAACTATTTCCTACAAAGGATTTGCATTTGCTTTTGTTAGATACCTGGGGCATTACCAGTCCAGGACCACTTTAAATAAAATTGACTTCAGTTTTTATTTAGGCTGCTTCAAAAGTGAAAATTTGTTGCACTAACTTGTGGAAGGGTAGTTTGTGGTTATAAATTCTCAGGGTATAATTTTCCCCCATTCTATTCACTGCCAAGTTTTGAGACTGCTAGTCTTCCCTGCAGTCTTTTTTTATGGGGATGGTAGAAATGGGTAGTGTATTTTCATCCCTTCTTTCATGAATTTCTGTGTTTGGGCCCTAGTTTTATGAGGGTTCTAATATAAGACACTCCAACGTGGGTGGTCCTGGGGCTTTGCTTTGTGTTTTCAGGGCACAAAAATCCGTGCTCAAGTTCTTTGGGTTCAGCAAATACTCTCAGGGTAGAGCTGACTCAATACTGCCTTTTTAGGTGCTCCTTACTCTTTTGCTTTCATATGGATGCATTCAAGATGTTCCTATATTATATCCAGTATTTTTAGTCATTTCCAGGAAGGGTTGGTACTGATACTTAGTCTGATATGTTGCCAGAAATTCAATTATCCAGATAAATCCTCACTTTAGATAAAGATATGCTTATCGGTTATAGATTTGTGGAGGGTCTTGTTTGTTGGTAGGTAGAATTTCTGTAATCACTGTTTCCCTTCATTCTTTGAACTTCCAGGTATAACTGTCAAGGGAAGGAAAGGCAAGGGTAATTAAAAAAGAAACTATATAGTTCCGTATGTTTGAGAGCAAAGTGTGGAAAGGAAACTGTGTCAGCCCTCTACTTAATAAATATTAAATCATTATGCTAATCCTTCACCTATTTTATCTCACTACAGTACTCTTATAAAGCAGACATAATTATGGATTATTTTGCAGATGATACAGGAGCTAATATTAATAATGTTTACTGCATGTTAGGTCATTGCCAAATAATTTACATGCATTTTTTTCAAATAGCACCATTTTATAGATGAGGAGACAGAGGTTTACAGAGTTACTTTCTCAGTGTCACTCAGCTGTGAACCAAATCCCTTTTAGATAATGGTATTTGTCTTCTTCAGAATCTTGCCAGCTTTGCCTCCTCCTCTCCTCAACAGAAAAGTTCTAGAGTATTAGCAACAACTAATGCCTATTATGTACTAGACACTCTTCTAGCAGCTTTATGTATGTTACTCATGTAATCCTAACAACAAATCCATAAGATGGGTCTTATTATCATTGTCTTCATTCTAAAAATAAGGAAATTGAAGTTTAGAGAGTTTAAGTAACTTACCCAAGATCTTACAAACACAAATGAGGAATTGGGATTTGAGTGTGGATTATCTGTGCCCATTGTCTGTGCTCTTGACTGCCATGCTATATTGCCTCTCAAAACATGAATCAAGACTTTGAGAATGGAAAGGAGAGTCTGCTTTGCAACAGAATCAGGATTTCTTGCTAACAAGTAGCCCAAACATATTCACCAGATTCAGGGGGTGATTAAGTGAGGGGATAAAGAAAAGGACTGGTATCATCTTTTAGAACTCTTGATCTAAAAGTGGAATGGAAAGGCCATCTGCTGTTGCCAAGACTGAAAACCAGTGAGGATACTTGTGCTGGGGAGAACTAGTGCACAGAAGTGAAGAGATTAGCAGAGAAAAACAGTTCTGAGACTCACTGTCCATTTCTTGTGCTTGCATTTAGCCAGGTGAAAATTATCCAGTGAAACAGTGGAGAGTTACTGGAATTCTTGGGTATGTTACCAATCCTACAAATAGCATTTATAAGCTACTCTTTCATTCCTTGAGAGTAACTGCCCAAAGGATTATCAATGGGTTAAAATATTTTGCAACCCATTTATGACACCATTAAATATAAGTGGTTCTGTTTGCCTGGCTTAAATACTCATTTACTTTTGAGAGTGAGCAAATGGGAATTTTAGGGTTCAAGCTTTAAATTATTTTGGTGAAATTTTATACCAAAGGAAGAAATATATGACTTGCTCTAAATAAAAAATTTATTTCTCCCAAAATAGTAAACCCCGAACTTGAACCACAGAACCCTTTTCTAGAGGAAACTGAAAGAATGTTTTTTTTCTTCCAAAGTTGGCACTTTCATTCAGCCTTCCAGTAGGTGTGACTACTATATAGAGGGATCTCAGCTGGAGCTGGAGCTGGGGTTTGACTATGTGTGGGTATGCATGCAATGGCACCTAAAGGATATATGAAAGGGAGGCTGGGGGGCTTCCAAGGGGAGAACTCATTTTAAATAAAGAACAGGCCAGGTATGCCTGACCCAGTGATAGAGATCGGGTTACTGTGGGGAAGCATGTTACCTATAAAAGTCAAGCCATAAACAAAACCTAAAATTCTTTTTTTCTCTCAAATCTCTCTTTATTTATATTATTATTAATTTTAATTTTATTTTAAAAATATTTTATTTATTTATTCATGAAACACACACACAGAGAGGCAGAGAAATAGGTGGAGGGGGAAGCAGGCTCCTTGCAGGGAACCCGATGTGGGCCTTGATCCTGGACCCTGGGATCACGCCCTGAGTCAAAGGCAGAGGCTCAACTGCTGAGCCACCCAGGCGTCCCTAAGTTTTTATTTTAATTTCAGTATAGTTAATATGTAGTGTTAAATTAGTTTCAAGCGTACAATATAGTGAAACCCCCCAAATTCTGTATGGCTCAGTCACACAAACATCACTGTGTTGGTACCTTTGAACTTGCTGTAATGTCAACATTCATCAATATCAGGCAGGTGTTGGGCATCATCCCTATCCCACTGCACATACCACTGCACATCTTTGGTTTCTTTGGTGGCAACAAGAGTGACAGTGTGGTCTGATAGAGTGTGCAAGCCTGGTGACATGGCAGTAGCACCCGGTGACACAGAAGTACCCAGTAGGTGTCAGAGACAGCCACGGTAGATGGCCAGATTAGTCATGAGCACACCTGATTTCCAGAAGCACCTGACCTCAGAGAGCACTTGTACTTCCAGAAACACTCCAATTTTACAGGTTGTTGAGGTCCTGCCAGGTAGATGCAAGGACCAATAGAATTTGAGTTCTAATTATTAGTGTGCTTCTGTTTATATTCACAGTTTGAGGAGGCCTGGGGAAACTCGGGTTGCAGTCCTATTTCACAAGGAATTTTTCATTACAACCAGAGGCGACCAAACAGATATAATCATGCTGCCAGGCATATAGATGCCATAGGACCTTGTATCCTTAAAGAACTTTCTAAAACAGGCAAAGGTGATCAAAAGGTACAAACTCCTAGTTGTAAGGTAAGTAAGTTCTGGGATGTAATGTATAGCATGGTGACTATAGTTAACAGTATGGTATTGTATATTTGAAAGCTGCTATTTACTTAAAAAAAAAAAAAAGAAGGCACCTAGCTGGCTTGGCTGGTAGAGCATCCAACTCTTGATCTTGAGGTCGTGAGTTTGAGCCCAATGGTGGGTGTAGAGATTATGTAAAAAAAAAAAAAAAAGGAAAGTTGCTAAGAGAGTAGATCTTAAAAGTTCTCATAATAAGAAAAAAATATTTGTAACTATGTGTGCTGATAGATGTTTATTAAACATTATGGTAATTATTTTATTATCTATATCTGTATCTATATATATCAAATCATTATGTTACATACCTAAAACTAATACAATGTTATATATCAATTATATCTCAATAAAACAGGAATAAAAGGAGCATTCTAAGCATGTATTAATTGACACATCACTGTTTCGAAGTTTAGCATTGTTACATATATTCTTAGGGTTTGAACTTGAAAATAGAATCAGAATATATGAGTAAGTTAAAGGCTTTATGTTAGTGATCTTTTAGTATTTGGATTTTATTACTTTTCATCTCATATTAGGTAGAGTAGACTTTGAGGAAGAATGGCTAATGGTCAACAGTCAGAAAAAGAATTAGTAGTTTAAAATTTTCCACTGGTGAAATAAATGGTTATTTTCCAATACCTATTTATTTAATAGTGCATTTCAGAGAGGGATTGGCTAAGTATTTGTTAAGTAAATTTTAACAAATTTATTTTCTGATAAGGCCAGTGGGCCTCAGGAAGCTTAATTTACCAGTTTCGGTTCAGCTAACAATGCCGAGGCTTAAAAACAAATTAAGAAGACTAAATGTGAGATGAGAAAAAAAACCATGAACATGTCAAAGCCTGCAAAAGCATACTGTGTGAATTTATTTTGTTAATTTCTCTCCATATCCTTATTGTGTGTCCATTGCTACTATAGAAATGAACGCTCTATAGATGTGGAATAAACTTTTCTTAGTTACTACTTTTTCTTAGTGAAGTTAGAGTATGTCTGATTTCTATTTAATTTTATTTGATTTTATTTGAGCTTTACCCAGAATTACCCAGGGAAATTCTTGTTAAAGTGGCTGAGAAGCTCTGGGTGGTCCAGAGGTGTCTATTTCTCCTGGGGGAAGTTGGGGCCAGGGAGGAAGGCCACAGTCAATTTTAATGAAGGCTGTGGGCAGGATTGGGTTAATCATGGCCCCATCAGGCACTGTAAATTTTTATTTCATCACCATTTGGTTTAACGACTGAAATAATAGAAATAGAAATTTTATGGCAAAATGGAATTTACCTGTTGACTATTTTGGTGGCAAATGGAGAATAGACTGCTAATTTAGGAGACTCTGTCTTCATTATTATAAATCATTATAGTAACCTTATAGCCCTATTAGCATTTATGAAGTAGTTACAGTGCTAGGATCTATATAGAATGATGACTTGAGAACTTGTATAAGAAAAGGGTGGGTCTGAACTCAATGCCCTTAAAAAATGTCACAGCAATACCATCTAATTTTCCTCTTCTTTATTATTTTGCTTGTTTTGAACTAGTAATTGAAATTTTGAAATGTTCTTCTATTGCGTTACCACACTGACAGTGCTGATTGAAAGCTATCTTGGAAATTTGGGGAAAGATTTGGTAGCGGGAATGTCCTGTTTCACTTTTCTACTTTATTCCACACAGATTCTTGGGGAAAAGCCCAAGAAAATTACCTACTTGAGGTTTTTAAATGTCTAAAAGGTCTATGATCATCTTTATTTGAAAAGTTGATGAAATGTATATACAACTTTAAACTGTATTTTATCAAGCCTTTATATCCTGAATTAGAAGGTATAGCTGGATCTTTTTTTGGTTTCTCTGTTCCTGCTTTTCATATTCTTAGGTACTTGCTCCTTTGTTTAAACAAACAAATAAACCCAGTGAAACAAACAAACAAACAAATCCCCCTAATTTTCAAAGTGATACAAACTTATTAGCATAACAGTGAAGAGCAGCACCCATAGTGCAATTTCCCAGCAATAACTATGGTTAAGACTCTGAGTTCTTTCTTTCTAGATGGATGTGTGTGTATAATTTTGGGGTTTGTTTTTAAATATTGGCGTTGCAAGGGGTCCCTGAGTAGGCGCTGGCTCCCTACTGGTTCAGTGATGTTCCAGTAAAAGCGGGTCTTACTTTTCATTGGCTCATTTACTTCTAAGACTTAGGGAAGTGGAGTCTAATTATTATTGGCACGTCTCCTTTTTTATGCTCAGGAAGATAAACCTGAGCTAATAATAGGAATGGAAACAGTCCTTTAGCCAAGTCATGCTGATACCTAAAAGTTTTCTCTAATTTATTTACTGAAAGCAGAGCATTATAAACTAAAACATGTTCATTATGACTAATGGTCTTTTCCTAAGGCAAGATAATCACAACAGTATTCTTGAGGAAATTCTCTATGTAATTGGGGTCAAACTCATATATAGTTTTATGTCAGTGTTTTCACTCAACATTGCATTACCAGCATTTTTCATGTCACCAAGTGTTTTACAAAAACATTATTTTTAATGGCTTCATGAAATTTCATTGAATTGGGGATGCCATCATTTACTTAACTACTTTCCTATTTTGGGATATTTTGGTTCTTTCCATGTTTAGAAACTTTTTTTTTTTTTGCTTTTATAAAACTGTGGTGAAAATACTTTGTATATAAACCTTTGACCTTATTCAAGACAATTTCCTTGAGAATATATACTTTAAGGGTCTAATAACTTCTTAATTGGTCTCCATAACTTCGGAGTCTATGTCCTGCCTATTGCTACAAGGTAAATTTTCCTGAGACACCAATCACATCATCCATCCCATGCTTATCAGCCCTCAATGACTTCTTACTGCCTCCAGAAGAAAACCTGTAGATTCTTCAGCTTGGAGATTGGAGTACGTGACAATCTTGTTCCTTCCAATTTCTGTAACTTATGTGCCCTAGGTAACTAGGCTCTTTGGGATGGCTCTTGTTCTCACTCAGCACCTACTTTGAGGACTTTTGGTAATTATTTTTAACTCTCTCTCTCTCTCTCTCCTTCCCCGTCCCGAACCAAACATAAACTTCAACTCCAACATTCCAATAATGTGTGGGTTACAATCCCTGTCACAAAATATTTTAGTTCAGGGACACCTGGGTGGCTCAGTGGTTGAGCCACTGCCTTCGGCTCAGGTCGTGATCCCGGGGTCCTGGGATCAAGTCCCCACATTGGGCTCCCTGCGGGGAGCCTGCTCCTCCCTCTGCCTGTGTCTCTGCCTCTCTCTGTATCTCTCATGAATAAATAAATGAAATCTTAAAAAAAAAATAGTTCATCCTCAAACATCTTAGTTCTTTCCCCAAATTCCTCTTCTTCCAGTAAATCTCCTGCCTCCATCCCCGCTTTTCTGAATATTTCAAGACTTGTGTGGTGTGTGTGTAAATGCATTATGAAAGGTCTGAAAGGATACCTGCCAAGTTTCACCTGTGAGAATGGGCTCTGGATAGAATTTGTAGAAAGGATTAAGGGAAAATTTCACTTTTTATTCTATATACTTCTGTATTGTTTTGAAAACTTTTATAACCATTTATTTTTAACTTAAAAACAGTAAAATTGTGTGTGTGTGTGCATGTGTGTGTGTGTGTGTGTGTGTGTATATATATATATATATACATTTTTTTTAAAAAACCTTGCAGAGTTGTAAGATATAATGGAGGTAGGGTTTAATGAAATTGCTTTCTAAAATTTTAAAGCTCAGGGCAAAAGCTAATGTGGTTCCATCAATGGCTTTGTTCTGATCATCTAGAAAGCACTCTGCACTCATTTCAACTCCTACCCATCTTTAAAAGTCCAGTCAGTTTCTATAGCTCAGGAGAGCCTACCTTGATTACAGAAACCCACAGTTGTTTGTGCTAATTTAATGTCATATGAAGTTGACTTACTTGATCTTCAGTTTGGGGGCATATGACGATGGTAAAGAAAGGTACGTTTAGCAGTAGTCTGAACCATGAAAAATGGTTCAGAATCACTCTCTATTCATGTTACTCTCTTCTACTATTTGTGTGTGTGTGTGTGTGTGTGCTCATATATAAAGGTTATTTATTTTTGCTTTTGGTGTTTAGTAAGGGGAATGATTGCAGGTACACTGCTTTCTATATGATAGTGTAAATGTCACAATCCTTTTGGGATTTCTTCATTCGGAATATGAAGGGATTGAAGATTAGGGATCTTCTAATGTATCTCTGGCTAAAAAGTTTATGATTCTGTTAGATGATATGATTTTACTTGATAACTGGCTTAATTTGAAAATGGTTACTTTCTCTTAAAAAAGTCACTTCAAATCTTTTTATCTAAAGAGATTAGGACAATTCAATGTAAGTAACCTATTTGATATAGTGGAAAGAACATTGACTTTGAAATCCAAAGCACCTGGATTTGAATCCTACCTCCACCATTATTAAATTCTATTGTTTTAGACAAGTTACTTGACCTCTTTCATCTCAGTTCCTTTATCTATGAAAGTGAGGATAATAATCTTTGTCTCCCTGGACTAGCCATGTAGATGCATCCACAATTCCTGATATATAGAGTGCTCTCAGTAAATGTTAGTTTCCTTTTTTCTTCCCTAATAACTTTGATTTGTGAAAGGTGCACTTTTAAAGCAGCAGATGCTATTTTATATATTTATATATCTACAGAGAGAATTCAGAGAGAATAAAATATGTGCTTTAAAATTGAGATGTGTAGGGACACCTGGGTGGCACAGTGGTTGAGCCTCTGTCTGCCTTTGGCTCGGGGCGTAATCCCGGGGTCCTGGGATCGAATCCCGCATTGGGCTCCCTGCATGGAGCCTGCTTCTCCCTCTGCCTGTGTCTCGTCTCTGCCTCTCTGTGTCTCTCATGAATAAATACATAAAATATTTAAAAAAATAAAACTGAGATGTGGAGGCTGGTCAGAAAAGAGCATGCAACTCTTGCTTTCAGGGTCGTGAGTTTAAAGCCCCATGTTGGGTGTAGAGATTACTAAAAAAGAGAGAGAGAGAGAGAGAAAGAGAGAGAAAAAAAAACCAATGTAAGAAAAACTCCTTGGATGTGGTAGGAATATATGCAGAGTTTGTGTAATCCTTTCTCTGTGTGCTGGAATACAGAGTCACAATAGGTTTGTATATAATTTTCTTTCTTATAGGACTTTAATAACAGGAAGGTTATAAAAGTCAAAGGCATTTTTGATACGATAAAGTGAGTCAGTTAGGTAGTCAGCAGTTAGGAACCTTGCATCAAATACTTAGATGCTTTCAGGACTGACATTTGCTAGGCGTGGTAGGCACAGTGCTTAGGACTCACAATAGTTCTGGGGTCCCATGATGTTCTTTTAATTTCTTTTAAAATCAGAAGAATAAAATGAGTTTCTAGATCAAAGAAAATATTTTAATATATGACATTAATATATATAGCTTTATGCCAATCAGTTGGAAAATATAGTATGTATGTAAGTCTATCTATCTATCTATCTATCTGTCTGTCTGTCTGTCTGTCTATAATGAAGGAAGAAGACCACAGAAGTCATAATGCAGTCCTGGATGCTCTAATGAAGTTTTAGACTTCCTCCCAGGAAGCACATCTTCTGAACATGTCAGATTAAGTAGTGTTTGTCTGTACCACTGTACCATTGTCACCCTTTCCCAAGCTGCACCAGGAGAGGAGGCTCATTGGGGTGCTCTGAGACCCACACCAATGCCCAGGTCTTTCTACTTTATTCCTGGTTCCATAAGAAGGCAGGAGATAAATCAAACATGAAAACAAAACAATAAAAACAGGTGTTTGTAACAAGTCTCAGATACTCCCAACATAAGGTTAGAATCTTGAGAGCCGAGACGTCCCTCTTATCCCAGACTTTTATAAATTGAATAGATAAACTCCATGAATATTAATAAATTTGTAAGGTTTGGGGAAAAAAATTCAACAACCACACACATATATACAAAGGCTGGTAATCTAATTACCATATAAACTGCTTAAAAATAAGATATATAGAGGGATGCCTGGGTGGCTCAGTTGGTGAAGTATCTGACTCTTGATTTTGGCTCTGGTCACAATCTCAGTGTTGTGAGACTCGGCCCCTCATTGGGCTCCACACAGAGTGTGCTCAAGATTCTTTCTCTCCCTCTCCCTCTCCCTCGCCCTCTCCCTCTGCCTCGCCCCCTAGAAAAAAAAAAGAATATGTAGAGTAGGGCTGACTTTCTGAGATACAGAAAAGCAGACACTGTGAGAAGGAAACATAGTAAGTATCTCCTGCAGAGGACTCATGTAAAGTAGGACATTTGGTCAGTAAATGAGCTGATCTCGACTCTGCCTCTTACAAAAAAAACAAAATTTTTTTTTTTTGTGTGTGTGTGTCTTGAGAAATCTTGTGGCAATAGTCAATGGTGTTGTGTGGTGTCAAATAGTGGCAGTTACACTTGTGAGCATAGTATAACATGTACAGTGGTTGAATCTCTAAGTTGTACAACTGAAACTAATGTAACATTGAGTGTTGTGTCATGAAAGGGCGGGACAAGGTGGAGACCAGTCACTATAATTCTGAGCCAAGTGTTCCTGATAGTGTGGCTCTGGGAATCTGTCTTAATCTGAAAGGGAGCCTAATATAAAGGGAACTATAAATTGTTTAGAGAGGAAAAGTAGAATCTGCTCTGCCATTGGGTTTAGGAGCTTCACTTTTCAGTTTAGAGTGATCATTTTAGGTTAATAATAATTCATGCTAATAATAACTAAGGTATCAGGAGAACTGACTAAGTGCCAGACACTGGGCTAAGCACTGCACATGAATTGACTGTTTAATCCTCACAGTAATCTGATGGGGGAGGAACTCTTACCATTCCCATTTTATACATGAAGAAAAGGAGCTAAAGGAGGTTGAGTGACTTATTTGAGGTCTCACATCCAGCTAAGGGCTCTGACAGGACACTGGAGACTGCATTCTAACCTTTGCCATTACCGCCATGGAACCCATCTTTGCAGACCATATAATCAAGATGCAAGAGTGTTAGTTAGTGTTACGGGTGAAATAATGTTTCCTTCCCAGTTCACCTGTTGAAGTGTTATGGCTAGTTCCTCAGAATGTGACTTTACTCGGAAATAGTCTTTTAGATGTAATCAGGTTACAATGAAATCATTGGGTGGACCTTAATCCAGCATGACTGTTGCCCCTATCAAAAGAGGAAATTTGGGCAGCCCAGGTGGCTCAGCGGTTTAACACTGTCTTCAGCCTGGGGCGTGATCCTGGAGACCCGGGATCGAGTCCCACGTCGGGCTCCTTGCATGGAGCCTGCTTCTCCCTCTGCCTGTATCTCTGCCTCTCTCTGTCTCCTCTTTGTGTTTCTCATGAAGAAATAAATAAAATCTTAAAAAAAATCATCTCTATAAAAAAAAAGAGGAAATTTGGATACAAAGATGTGCATAGATGCAAGATGATGTGAAGAGACACGGGGGAGAAAACAGCCATCTGCCCTGCAAGGAAGAGATGCCCAGAACAGATCTTCCCACATAGCCCTTAGAAGGAAACAGCCCTGCTAACATCTTGACTTTGGATTTCTGATCTCCAGAAGATGATGAAACAAATTTCTACTTAAGCCACTCAGACTTTGTGATGCTTTATTACGGCAACCCTGGTAAACTGGTATAGAGTTTGTGTGGACGAGTCCTATAATAAGACAAGGTCCCCAATACTATTTTGGAGGGACTAAGAAGACCCCTTATTTTCCTTGTAGGTAGAGAATCATCAAATTTAAGTAACAAAAAAATTTTTTGAGAATTTTAGGCAAACTGAAAATAAAGGTACTCCAAGGATTTGGGGTTAATGGCGTTAGCACCTTGAACTGATAATTTGTATCAAGTACAAATACAAGTATAACTGGGTACCTAGAAGAATTCAGTTGTCTTCTGTGCCTTTCAGATAAACGACTTCCTTAATGTAAGACATTATTATCCAAAATGAATTTCCAACTCAATCCAAATACTTAATGATGGTGGGGAAACGATGGTAGAGTCATTTGTTCTTAAGGACAGTTGGACACCCTTGGGGCAGAAAGAAATTAGATGGAGCTGAAGTGTTTTAATCACAATTAAAGATGTATCCAGTGATATTTGGTTCAGATTGCATTAGATGCAGAGTTATTTTGGCCTAAATAAGTTAGTGGAAAATTTGCTAGGATAATAAAAAAAAAAAGCTTTTTAAATTTTTTTCCATGCAGATGAATTTAAAAAAATCTTTCGTAATATAGACCTTTTATATTATAACTCATTTGCTCATGTTATTTGTGTATAAATAATTTATTTGCATACTAACAAAGGGAATAATTTATTCTTCCTAAATTTCTGCCTCCTTCTCCTGCAGCAACTAGATATTATGCTCACACTGCTGTGTTGAGAAAGTCAGAGTCATCTGTGTAACCACCTTCCTGACAAGGTGGCTCACTACAGAGCTCTCATAATCCCTTAGCATTTCCTTAGAAGCCTTTATTTGATATTTATTTATTTATTTATTTATTCATTCATTTATATTTATTTTTTATTTGATATTTATTTGATTCTGCAGATCTAGAGGGGCTTGAGCAAGCAAAAGTTATCCAGATCAACTGTTTTTTTTTTTTCTTTGATGAATGCTTCTTGTTTGGAAATACTATAAATGAAATTCACAGGTGAAAACAATTCCTGAAAAAAATGATACACAATAATCACAGATGTCTTCCTCAAGGGAAACCAGTGATTGGGAGGTATTTTTTCCTTGGTTGTGACTTGAGAAACACAGGTAGGATAGATTTGATTGTATTTTTGATGGTTATATTTGACCAGGAAATAGTATACACATTTCGTTGCATATGGTAAGTGTATCAGACATCTCTTGTGTGCCATCTTGGATCCTCTGGCCTTCACCTGTCTTGCTAGAGCTCTGGATGTCTTCCACTGCATTTGGTGGCTGGTGACTGATTTGGTATGGCTCCAGGATCTGATAGACTCGAGGGGGTGGATGATAATCTATTTCTCTTTCCACCCCTTGATGGACTGTTCCGAGAGACAGCTTTCTGTATAGGTTATCCCAGACTTCTCTTTATGAAGGGATTAATTTTGTCACACAGTATCTTGCATGAGCTCCCTGAGCTTACCTGCTTCACTTCTCTTCTTCACCATCACACTGGCCTCAGATTACATCCCCTAATGGAGCTTAGAATTTCAGCCTCAACCCAGGGTCAATTTTCAAGGGAATTTGTTCCAGGACTATAAAAGTTCTATAAATGTTTAGTAAGTTGAAATGGATAAAAAATAGAGTTTGGGCTAAATGGAGGCTTCTGTTCAATCACTTTTATCTTTCTGTGCTTCAGAAGAACTTGACCTGCATCTTCTGCCCCAGTCATGTTGTGGCTGCCTCTGGATTGGTAGGGGGAAAAAACAACCAACAAATCAGACTCTCTTTCTTTCTTTCTTTCTTTCTTTCTTTCTTTCTTTCTTTCTTTCTTTATTCTTTCAGATTTTATTATTTGAGAGAGAGTGTGAGAGAGAGAGCAAGAGCAGAGGTAGAGGGAGAAGCAGGGAGCCCCATGTAGGACTTGATCCCAGGACCCCAGGATCACGAACTGAGCTGAAGGCAGACGCTTAACTGACTGAGCCACCCAGGTGCCCCTCACTGATACTAAGGGGTTTACCAGGTGAATCGAAGAGAAGATACATTCCCAAAAGGCTGGTTCAATGAGAGAAGAGGAAGGGTAAATGATTCAGGATGAGAAGAGAATAGTCCAGACTGGAGGCCTGAAGCCCGTCCTTCCTCAGAGACACAGTGTACTTCTTGATACGTCATGACCATCTTCTCTAGGCGCCTTCCCTGTTAGGTAAATCCGTATGTCAATTCTCGCCTTCATTCTTCCTTGAGAAGAAAACAGAAGTGTTTCTCTAGTGTCTGTTCAATTTCAATGAATTTGTGATGTGTATATGAAACTTCAAAGCCTGAAAATGTGAGGCTGCTCTGTTAAAAGGACAAAAGGAAAGAAGGAAATTTAGTTAATTATTATTATTATTTTTTGGCCACTCTCTTGCCTTTAGTCACTGGGCATTGTTAGAAATTTTATAGTAACTAAAGGAAAATTGTTTAAGACATTCAAGATGTTAAAAAAAAAAGATACACAGCATCTGTTGTATATTTTAGTGCATGTTAGTACTCAGGGCCAAGACCCTTGTGCTCTTGGGAAGAAATGTAGACATTATTATTACTTTTATTGCCATAACTGTTATTAATAATAAAGAAGATTGGTACAGAAATGAAAGTAAGGAGGCACCAGCTATGCTGACCTGTATGAAACCTTTTGCAATTTAATTGGGGGGAAAAAAGGCAAAAAGAGACACTCTGTGTGTATATGAAATTGGGGTGAAGTAACTATATTTGCCTGTAACTTTTTTTAAGGACTATGTAATCAATCAAATCCATAGTAAACAAGGAAAATTATAACTTTGTATAACCTGGCAACTGAAAAATAGGAAAAGGAAAGCTGTAGTAGGGAACTTTTAAAAAAATCTTGAAAGGTCTGCTTTTATCAAGATACATGTGGGGAAGGTTTATTATAAATCAACTGATCAGACTATGACTCATCTTCAGGGATGTTACTGGAAGTGGCTATTGGGATCTTACCATCACTGGAGGTAATGCTTGATCTTTTCACTGACCATAAAGATGTTTCAAAAACAATGACCTAAGCTGCACTCAGTAGAGTCCAACAAGGCCACTGCAGCAGCAATGTATTAAAGTGTTTAGTTCAGCGAAGACATGATATTCATCTTGCCTTTACTTCTGCCGTAAGGGCAGACATGAAGAAACATTCATTTTGGCTAATATAAAGTCATTACACGTGAGGCAAGAGAACGGTGGAGTGTAAAGTAAGTCATCAGCCCCTATCAGTGGGAAATTTTTTTTTTTTTTTTTTTTTTTTTTTTTAGGATCAGTGGGAAAATTAAGAGAAGTTGTAGATACTTCATGTTGGTGGATGTGGAAAGAACAGGGTTCGCACATGCATCCATTGCTGCCATTTTAAAAAAATTATACAAATATATATTTGTATTTTATTTATTTTTACATTTAAAAAAATTTAAATTCAATGTGCCAACATAAAGTATGACACCTAGTGTTCATCCCATCAACTAACCTCCTCGGTGCCCATCACCCAGTTACCCAACCCCTTGCCCGCCTCCCCTTCCACAACCCTTTGTTTGTTTCCCAGAGTTAGGAATCTCTCTTCCTCTCTAATTTTTCCCATTCAGTTTCCCTCTTTTCCTTTATAATTCCTTTCACTATTTCTTATATTCCATGTATGAGTGAAACCATATGATGATTGTCCTTCTCCGACTGACTTATTTCACTCAGCATAATACCCTTCAGTTCCATCCACATCAACATTGCTGCTATTCTTAGACTGGCAGGAGTCCTGGACTGCCACAGCTGATCTGGGACGCGGGTGAGGATTGTGCCCCAAGTTGCATCATTGTGTGGAGCTCTAGAAGCCATATGTGAGGTAGAGAAGGAGTGTAAACAATAGATTATACTAACAGGTTTCAGGTTCAGGTAGAAGAGAAAAAAAGAAGAAATAAAATACATAAAGGCTGATCATCCAACCTAGACTCCTCTTCAGTGAAGAAATACCTCTTGTTGTGTCTGGAAAAATAATAGTCAATAATGTAGCTCAGTGGGACCCTAATGTCAGTCTATGGGTTGGCAGCATCAGAGTCTCCTGGAGAGCTTTAGAAATACACCTTCCAGAAATTCTGATTCACTGGGACTTGGGATTCTGTATTTCAAAAAAATCCCCAAGGGTTCCTTCTAGCCAGCCATGTATGGGAATTCCTGAACTCTACTTAGGCAGTAGCACTGAGCTCATTACAATTTTGTTCCTGGGTAGCTGATGTGATTATAACTTGTTATGTCGGGGCGCCTGGGTGATTCAGTTGGTTAAGCGTCTGCCTTCAGCTCAGGTCATGATCCCAGGGTCCTGGGATCGAGCCCCACATCAGGCTTCCTTTTCTGGCAGCAAAGGACTAAGAGGTCACAGGGTGGGCTTGGCAGAGGGGGAAGATTCAGGATGGGCTGGCCAGTGGTTACCTAGTCTTCCGCTGATTTCCCAGGTCTTGGTGCAGAGGCTCACAATAGGTGTTTTTCAACTGACAGACGATGGCAAAAGGCAGATTGAGTATGTAGGTGGGGATGGAAGCAGAAGGTGAGGAGATTGTGTCAGAAAATAAGAAGGGACTAGAAATCTTAGAGGTGAACCATTCTTAGTGGTGGGAAAACCCAAGTTGGGACTAAAGTGTGAGAGAGTTGAAAGTGAGAGCGGTTGAGAAATTTTGTGGTCATCATCATGGGTGATTCTGTTATTGAGAATTGTGGCCAAACACTGGGGAGAGTAACTGTGACTCAAGTATTTGAGAAAAGTGTTTGGAGGTGACACGGACATGAAATAGAAATGGAAAAGAGGATGTGGGAGCATGCGGTATGAGGTCCTGGCTTTGTCTTTGGGGGCAGTTTGGACAGTCCCAAGCCTATTCTGGACCTCTGTATTCTTTTGAGTTAACACCTTTTCCACCTCCCCTTCAGAGCTGTTGGAAGCTTATCTGAGATACAGGGATATGTATGTAAAAGTCACTTTGAAAGATTAGATAATCTCTAAGGACTGTCCTACTGTTGAGATCATGCAACACAACTATTTTTGTTATTACAAAATATCAGTGTTAAGAAACGTCATAAAATATGTATGACTGATAAAGCTATAATTTCACCTGAAGGAAAAATATCTAAAACCAGTACTCTAACACGAAGAGCCAAACAGCCATTAAACTAAATGACTTCTGTCTCTGAAAGTAAGAGGTCAAATTTGGGAAAGATAATTCTAATATTTCTTTTTCTCTCATCAAGCACATGTTGGCACCTTTTGAAAGATCCAGAAATCTACGTGTTAGGCATCAATCTGGGCTGCCATTGCTAGAAATGCACCTTCCACAACTTGATTTTCTGTAGTACCCATTACTCAGGTAAAAATATGTTGCAACTAAATGCTCCTTTAATGCTGATGTTTCATTTTTAAATTTGTTACAATTAGTTGTAGTTCTAGAATTCTAATTTATTAGCTCTGGTCTACAGGCAATTTTCTCTAATATTTCTTACATCTCTCTCTTTTTTAAAAGTATAAGCTTGATGCCTAACATGGAGCTTGAATTCATGACCCTGAGATCCAGAGTCACATGCTCCACTGACTGAGTGAGCCAGGTTACCCCCACATATGTCTTGAACCATGACTGCCCTTTTGACTTTCAAAACTCAGCACCCAAACTAGGAGGAAGATGCAATTGCAAAAATGAGTGTACCCCTTTCTTACTTTGGCTTTAATTTTTACATTATTCTTTCTGCTGTGGAGTACAGCCTCAAAATCTCACATAGATCCAAAGTTGGATTCAGATATGATTTCTATTAATTCGTCTCTTGTCCTTCATTTCCAAGACAGTATTTGTATGTAACTAGTCCTTTAGGAGGTTCAAGGCTTAACATATGTTCTTTTGGTAAAGGCAGGAGATAGTCTCAGATTCATAGTGTTCTTCCTTGAAGTGTACTTGAGAGAAACTGAAAGTCCATTTCCAGGAGCCTGGTCTTTGGCAGAGGCATTATTTATGGCCTAAGAACATCATAAATACTGTAGGTTCTTTATTTAAACCTTTCCTGAATGTGTTGGTTCTAAGAAGCTGGAGGCCAGAGGTGGAGAGAGGAAAAACATTCTTCTGAGAAAGATGAGGTCAATGTTCTAACATTTGAAAGGATTTTTGTCAATTTATAACGAACGCAGGTCTATTGATAATTGTATCACTCTTAGCAAAATAAGATACAAGGCAGTTGGCTACAGGTTATTCCAAACTCTCTTGTTAAGGAAATAACAAATACAGAAAACTCAGGGGAATCTTGTACTTACAAGATGAAACTACTTGGGAGCTTGATTTCCCAGAATAGATCTGGGGGGGAAGTTGTTCTCTTTGCTTTAAATTGCAGAAATGAAAAATGGAATGATGTGAATGGTGGGTTGCAGAAAATGGAACTAAACAATGGAGAGGTGGTTTTAGAACACTAGAGTGGGAATCTTTTGTATTACTTTGGTGTTTTTCCTGAGCCCACATTGCTGTAATGTGACTGCTCCATTTCCTTGCTCTGTTTTTGCTTAAAGTTTTGCCTACTGTATATTATGGGTTACAAAGTGTATCCCAAAAAAGATCTGTTGAAGTCCTAGCCCTCAGTACTTCAGAATAAGACTTTATTTGGAAATAGGGTCTTTAAAGAGGTGATAGAGTTAAAACAAGATCATTAAAATGGGCCCTAATCCAATATGACAAATGTCCCCATGTAAAAGAAATTTGGACGAGGTAGATATGCATGGAGGGAAGATGATGTCAACTCACACTGGGAGAAAATGGCCATGTGGAGATAGAGGCAGAAATTGGAGTTATGACACCATAAGCCAAGGGATACCCAGAGCCACCAGACACTAGGAGAGCCATGGAACAGATTCTTCTTTATAGCTCTTAGAGGGAACCAATCCTGCTGACACTTTGATTTTGGACTTCTAGGCTCCAGCACTATGAGATGATAAGCCACCCAGTTTATGGGACCTCATGATGGCAGTCCTTAGGTAATTAAGACACTACTTACATCGAACCTAGGAACTTTCGATGTTTCCTCCAATCCTTTGCTGCCTATTGAGAAGTAGAATTTCAGACCCTCTAAAAAGTCCTCAACTCTATCATCCACCCAGTTTCCTCTGCACAACTGTAGATGAATAGGTGGTAAATAGAGTCCTTGTTGGGAGGATTCTCACTTCTTCAGAAAGGTTGAACTGTGTGAGTGACATGAATTGTGATGCAGATTACTTCATGTCAGGACCAGTAAAACCTTGGGCCTTCAGCATCTCCCAGATAAAGGAATATTGACAGATTTTAACTATGGAGAGGGTGTTGTGATAATAACCAATTCAAAGTAGAATATTGCTTTTTTCCAAGGAAGCTTCAAGCAGGGAGTCAATAACATGAACCTTCACATCAGCTAGTCCAAGATGAAATACTAGCATGGCCATCGACTAATCAAGATTGTCTTGTCCCTTGTGTTCTTGTGTTGGGAAATAACTTTGTTCAGTATCTTTAAGATTTATTCACCTTATATTTGCACTGATCACATTCATTGAACTGCGGACTGGAGCCAAGAACTATATTTTGAAGCTGAGCTGGTGATAGGCAGACTGTCTCAGTCCTTGGAGTAAATCCAGCCATCTTAAATATTGAAGTGTTACTTTATGATGCTCTGGAGACATTTTCATCATGTCATAGTCTTTGTGATCTGCTGAGCCCAACCACTGCATTTGAATGCTTTTCTACGACAGGGAGAAAAGCATGTTCTCTTAGTGAAAGTTACTTAAAACACTGGTGCGAATGACAGAAAAATATTCATGTGGACATTTAAGCAATATAAATAAAACACACCTGGTGAGAAGAAAAAAGATTTTGACTTAATCTTTGCGTACATATGTCCATATTCATATTTTGTACACAGATTTTCTTTGAGTCCAGTTTATGTACCTATTGAGAAAGGATTGGAGCTTTAATTTTCATTTGCATGTTCATGAGTACTTTATATAATCATGGTCCTTCACCAGTTAGGTATTGTTAACCACTACTGCTACAACTAGTAGTACCGCTCGCTACTACTCTCATTAGCATTTAATGGGTATTTGCTGAGTACCAGGCAATGTGTTAACTGCTCTGTTTACATAGTCTCTTTTCATCCTTTTGACAGCCCTATGAAGCATATCTTTTTGTCTCCATTTTATAGACTAGGTAACTAAAGCTTAGCAATATTAAGTAGCTTGGATAAGATCACATAGTAAGTGATGGAGCAAGGGTTATAGATCTGGATCTCTCTGACCACAAAGCTTGTGTTCTTATCAACTTTGCACTTCAGTCTCAAGTATACTGTTGAAAGCACAAAATATCCTATTAGGACAGGTCAAGGCCTGACTCTGTGAGTTCACTTTCAATTGGCAGAGATCAGCACCTAGCTGACAGACGTTCAAGGAAGCAGCAGGATGCCTCAGGGACTGAGTAATGCAAAAGCAGTGCCAAGGTGAAAGAGGCCATTCCTGGCACTAAACAGCCAGCAACAGCACATTTAAATAAAAGTGATGAAGACTCAGTCCCTTGTGTATACGTCACATAGCCATAGACAGTGACTGGGAACCATGCATATTGAGGGCCCTGATTCAGGAGGTGACCATCCAGTGCAACACTGCAGGGGACAGGGACATGCAACATGTGCAGAACGGATAGAAGAGGGCTAGCAAACTTGGTTAACTTGAGAGAGGAAACAGGTGAGATGGGAACAGAACCAACTCTTGGTCAAGAAAAGGAATGATAGGAAAGCCATATGTAACTTGTATTTTTATTTTATTTATTTATTTATTTATTTATTTATTTATTTATTTATTTATTTTATTTTTAGATTTTATTTATTTATTCATGATAGACATAGAAAGAGAGAGAGAGGCAGAGACACAGGCAGAGGGAGAAGCAGGCTCCACGCAGGGAGCCCAATGTGGGACTCGATCCCGGGACTCCAGGATCGTGCCCTGGGCCAAAGGCAGGCACCAAACCGCTGAGCCACCCAGGGATCCTGTAACTTGTATTTTTAAAATATTTGTTTGTTTGCTTTTTTATTCATGAGAGACCCACAGAGAGAGGCAGAGACACAGGCAGAGGGAGAAGCAGGCTCCCTGTAGGGAGCCTGATAGGGGATTCGATCCCAGGACTCCGGGATCATGCCCTGAGCCGAAGGCAGACACTCAACCCCTGAGCCACCCAGGTGCCCTTATATGTAACTGTTTTAAAACACATTCATGAATCCATTGATGCTCTTCTGATGGAGATGTAGGGATCTATGTCTCCTCTGTTGAATCTGGTCAAACTTGTGACTGCTTTGGCCAAAAGAATATTATGGAAGTGATGCTACGTCACTTCTGAGACTGAGTCACAAAAGATGTGCAGCCTCCACCTCATCACTCTTGGACCCTGAGACTCCAGGTAAGAAGTCCGGTTACCCTGAGGCTACCACACTGGAAGGGTCATGTTCAGGTGTGCTGGTGGACAGTTCCAATTTGGTTTCTCCTCTAAGGTGTCCAACATAAGATTGAGGCCATGAACAAGCTGAATAGAGCAGAGAGCAGAGTGGTCACCATTAGCATCATGTAGAATAGATGAATCACCTGAGCCCAGCCCAAATTCCTGATAGACCAAAATCATGAAATATAATGAAATAGTTGTTGTTTTATTTTTTTATTTTCTTTAAAAAGGATTTTGTTTATTCATGAGCAACACAGAGAGAGAGGCATAGACACAGGCAGAGGGAGAAGCAGACTCCTCACACGGAGCCCAATGCAGAACTCGATCCCAGGACCCGGGATCACGCCCTGAGTTGAAGGCAGACGCTCAACCACTGAGCCACCCAGGCATCCCGAAATGGTGGTTGTTTTAAACCACTGGGTTTCAGAATCATTTGTTATGTAACAATAGATAAGTGGAATCCCCAAGTACGGAATTCATAGTTTGTTAACCATTTTTCTCCCTGACCTGGTAAAATCATTGCATGTAGAACTTTGGGATGAGATTTGGAATGACAGGGGTCTCCATTGTGAGTGGGGTTCTGAGATCCAGACACATGCACAGTTATATTGAATGACGGTGGTGACACGGGAAAGCAGTCTGCCTAGAAAAAGAGTGGATCATGAAAGTGGTGTCTCACCTACTGGGCTAGATCTTTGTGGTTTCGATTCTAGCTTTAGTTCTCCTACTGATACACTGTCAGAACTTGGGCAAGTCCTGCAGCCTTCTTAATACTTGGTAATAATACCTGCTCTACCCACCACCTAGGGGAGGAAATGTGGCCTTGAGAAAAACACGAGCTAGTATGTGTGAAACTAATTTAAAAACTAGGAAGCACTACAAAAATGTATCACATTCTTCGTTCATTCATAGATCTTCTTTGATACTGCTGCTTAGCACTCATCACACTGTGTTCCCTACTCCTTGCACCCAGAATAGTACCAAGCTCAGAGTAAGTGTTTAATGAATATCTGTTGAAAAGCTTCTTAGAGTTAATACTGGATAAGGAAGACTGGAGAAAATTTAGTTAGACACTAGTGCAGATGTATTTGTAGTATAAAAGACACTAGAGATAAGCTATTCCCATCCATCTTAATTTTCTAATGCACCCACTAGAACACCACGTATTTGAGCTTGACAAATATTAGTAAAAAGCCAGATGAGATCTGTCATCCAGAGGTTGCAGTAGGCATAATACCAGTTGTGTCTTCAAGTAGAAAGAAGCACGGTCGAAGAGAAGGATAAAAGGAAGACACAAAGGTGTGCATCATTTCAATGATTAATAAAGATAGCATTATCTAGATGTTTATGGCTCAAAAAGCAGCCTGCTGGAAACACCGAGTGTCCTCTACTGATGGAGAAAGGCCAGGAGGCCCTCAGGTGTTACAGAGGAAGTTCCCAGGCCAGTGCTGCCTTAGCTCAGTTAAAAAAAATCACCGTGAGCCTCTTCTGTGCCAGACTCTGCTCTTGTTGCTCGAGAGTGTAGATATGCCAAAGACACGATCCTTTTCCTTTGCGGGGGTGGTGGTGGTGGTGGTGGTTTACAATCTGATGGGAGGACTCTGCCTTCAAGTTGTTTGCAAAATTAGTCTGTGAAACAGATGCTCCCCTTCCTCTGCCCAACACTTTCTCCCTTTTGGGATCTTGGGAAATCTACTTAGAACAACAGAAAGCCATTGTGAAGCTGCGCAGATGCGGAGAAACCTCCATGTCATTTTCTTCATCATTTTTGGCACTCAGCAATTCCTCTACCAGGTGGGGTCATAGATTTTTACTGTGTTTGGAGTAATGAAAAAAAAGAAAAGCAAACCCCAAACACCCAGAATGCAGCTAGGACACTACTTGCAATGGCAGCCAGGTTAAAAATATCCTTCTTATAGTCTCTCTTTTTTCTTTCAAAAATATTGGAGGGTTCTGTCTGCCTACATGTTCTGGAACTTGCACGTTGCTCACAGGGATTAGGGATAGATTCCTGAGATTTGACTCAGTTCCTTATCTCTCTGCAGATGTGGAGCAGTGAGTGAGAATAGTCACTGGTATCGCTAGATTTAGAGAGCAACTGAAGACTCCTCATCTCAAAGTAGCTGTACCTCTGGTTATATCTGAAATTCCATTAGAAATCTATTTCTTGGAGGTATTTGGATTTTAGACTCTCTATTAAGATGCAAAATTTCTTTATGCTGAAAGAAGGCGGTATAACACAGTGGAAATAGGAACAAGGTTTAAGCCATACAGATATTTATTTATTTATTTATAAATATTTTTATTTATTTATTCATGAGAGACACAGAGAGAGGCAGAGACACAGGCAGAAGGAGAAGCAGGCTCCGTGCAGGGAGCCCGACGTGAGACTCAATCCTGGGTCTCCAGGATCAGGCCCTGGGCCGAAGGTGGCACTAAACCTCTGAGCCACCTGGCTGCCCCAGACCTCAATTTAAATACTGATCTTCCACTTTGTTGCCTTCTTCACATTGTGTAACCTTTCTCAGCTTCAGATGTTTCATTCATAAAAGGCCTTAGACAGTTGTTATATTTATTTGTAAATGTATGCAGAATAGTAGACAATCCATGCATGGTGGTTGTTATTCATGAGCCATTACATCAGCTAATTGAAACTAGCATAGGTTAGGTGCTTGGGGAAGGAAGAGTCAACCAGAATAGTAAGGAGGGAGCCAAACGGAAGATAAGCAGACCTTCAAAATATCACCTGAGTCTCTAAACAGTTTGTTTAGAGCAGGGTATCCATGAGTTTGGATGGGAAAAAAGGGAAGTGTGTACTTTCACTAAGCTCTAACAGAAGTGTAACATTTCCTTTTATTATGTCTGTAACCAACAGACCTCAGTAATATTGGCAGTACCAGTGAATTTGTCACCAAATTAAAGATGTTTTTATAACATGCTACAGTGGTTGCAGATATTTCAAAATATCCTGTACACTAATGACTATTTCAAAAGTATGGTAGATATTATTCTTGAATAGCATACTGGCCTTGCTGTTCATGGTGTTAATAAAAAACACATATACTACTCTGCCACAAGATTGCTCTTAAAGATATTTGATAACAGTAGTTTAAGATAATCGTCTTCTTTTGCAATCTTACTCATTGGTTTTGTGTATTCTGAGAAAGGGTCCATACAATTCCACTTCCCAAAGCATTGAAGCTGGAATCTTAAAGAGACATTTGTACTCCCATGTTCGTTACAGCACTATTCACAGTAGCCAAGATAATGGAAATAACCAAAATGTCTATTGATGGATGAATGGATAAAGAAAATATAGTATATAGACATGATGGAATATTATTCAGCCTTAAAAAAGATGGAAATCCTGCCATTTGGACTGAATGGCTGGATGGATTGGGAGGGCATTATGCTAAATGAAGTAAGCCAGACACAGAAAGACAAGCACTGTATGATCTCACTTACATGAGGAATCTGAAATAGTCAAGCTCCCAGAAGCAGAGGGGAGAATGTTGGTTAACAGGGGTTGATGGTGGAGAAGATGGAAATGGGGAAATTGGTGGTCAAAGGGCACAAAGGTTTGGTTGTGTAAGATGAAAAAATCCTTGAGATCTACGGTATAGCACCGTGCCTGTGGTTACATATATAGCACATGTCTAAGTTCACTAAGAGAGCAGACCTGATGTTACATGTTCTTTTTAAAGTGTACAATGCAGCACACATGTTCAAGTGTATTGTACATTTAAAAACTCGTTAAAAGGGTACATCTCATTTTTTTAAAGATTTTATTTATTTGGGCAGCCTGGGTGGCTCAGCGGTTTAGCACCGCCTTCAGCCCAGGGCATGATCCTGGAGACCGGGATCGAGTCCCACGTCAGGCTCCCTGCATGGAGCCTGCTTCTCCCTTTGCCTGTGTCTCTGCCTCTCTCTCTCTCTCTCTCTCCCTCCTCTCTGTGTATTCTCATGAATAAATAAATAAAATCTTAAAAAAAGATTTTATTTATTTGACAGAGAAAGAGAACAGAGTGAGAGAGAGAGAGCACAAGCAGGGGTGGAAGGGCAAAGGGAAAAGGAGAAGCAGGCTCCCTGCTGAGCAGGGAACCCAACGTGGGGCTTGATCTCAGGACTCCAGGATCATGACCTGAGCAGAAGGCAGATGCTTAACAGACTGAGCCACTCAGGCATCCAGGATCCATCTCATGTTAAGTGTTACCACAACAAACAAAAAGGTGTGCAGCCACTCTGGAAAAAGAAAAAGAAAAAAAAAAGAAGGATCCTATAGGCTTTACTAGATGACAAAAGGGGGGCAAGGCACAAAAAATTTAAAGAATTTTGTCTAGAGCAAGAACCAGCTGGCTAGTTTGGTTAATCAGAGTTGTCAAGAAATTTTTCTCCTTTTCTGAGGTTTGCTGGTAACGACAGAGATTCTCACCACTCCGGCCCTCTATCACCCAAGCAAAGGGAATAGGGGGATGTCTCTACTTCTACCCTTATATTCATCTCTGTCTGTATCTACATGAAGTATTTTTTTCTAATACTTAGAAAAATCTAATACTTACATCTAAGTATTTTTTTTCTCCTTACTTTCACATCCAGAAGTGGCCATTGTGGACAAAAGAGAATTGTGTCAATGAGATACATTACAAGGAGAAAGTTAAAATTTCCATTTCGGAAAATAGTGTAGAGCTTCCTCAAAAGACTAAAAATAGAATCACCATATGATCCAGTAATTCCACTTCTGGGTCTTTCCTCAAAGAAACTGAAAACACCAATTTGAAAAGATACATGCATGCCTGTGTTTATTGCAGCATTATTCGCGATAGCTAAGATACGAAAGCAACCTAAGTGTCCGCCGATGGATGGAAGGACAGAGAAGATACGATATATTTCCAGGGTGAAATATTACTCAGCCATAAAAAAGAATGAAATCGTGCCATTTAGGACAACATGGATGCACCCAGAGGGTACTCTGCTATGTGAAATAAGTCAGACAAGGACAAACACGGCATCCTTTCACTTACACGTAGAATCTAAAAAACATAAGAAATGAATAAATAACAACAGACAAAAACTCGTAAATACAGAGAACAAACTGGTGGTTACCAGAGGGGAAGGGGGTAGGGAATGAGCAAAATAGGTGAAGGGGATTAAGAGGTACAAACTTCCAGTTATAAATAGGTCATGAGGATGACAAGTACAGAATAGAGAATATTGTCAGTAATACTGTAAGAACTTTGCATGGCCACAAATGGTGGCTAGACTTATGGTGATCACTTTGTAATGTTTATAAATGTTGAACCACTATGTTGTATGGGTAAAATCAATGGTAAATGTCAACTGTGCTAAAGTGAAAACAAAACAAAACAAAACAAAAAAAAACAAAAAAAAGCTAAAAAGAAAAGTTGCTACTTTGTTTGACCTTGAAATCATATCTATTTTTTACGAGTGGGAGGGAAATGTTAAATTAGCCCTGTGAGGGAACTGGGAGCAGAATGAGCTTATTACGTTTTCTGAAAAAGTTGAGATTTACATGCAGTCTGTTCATCCTGGGCCTTTCATCCATGAGACAGTCAAAATATTTGGGAAGTGTTTTGGGGACTTTTATGCCCAGCTTCTACAACTTCTCCCTTTACTTTTCTGGGTTTTTGAGGTGTGTTTTAATTTATGGGAGCCGGAAGGGATACTGAACACTGGTAACCAAGCCTCTCAAATGAGGTGACTGAGAAGGCAGTGGGGCAGGGGCGGGAGAGGGATTAGAACCGGGTGCAGAGAGAGGGAAAAAGAGAAGAAACCAAGAAATCTAATGAGCACAGTCACCTGGAAAGAATCAGCTCGACTAGTGGCTTCAGTCATTTTTTGCTCATGAAAGAATTTTGAAAGATTCTTTTTGAGTTTGACATCTAGAATTTTTTTTATCATAAATTTAAGTAGTTGCAAAGTATGTATTAGATGAGGTACTGAATATCACATCCGTGATTAAAATATATTTTCATCAAAACTTTGGAGCTGCAGATTTAGCTCATTAAATTTATGGAGAGTGTCCATCATATAAATTAATTGGCAAAGCTAGTCCTTATTGTCAAACCATTCTGCCAAATTGGACTTGCTTCTTGTCAGAAAAAAAAAAATCTCACTTCATTTTTTAATTCAAAGAAGTGTGTTAGCATGCAACCTTTTGAAATCTTTTGGCTCCTGAATTCTTACTCTTACAAAGTAAAGGAAGAGAGTCTCACATTCCTTACATGCTAAATAAACTATGCAGCATATAAAGTTAAAAAACCAAAGTGAAGGAAGGAAAGAAGGGAGTATGAGGAAGAAAGAAGGGGAAAAAAAGAGGCTCACCATGAGTTTTTCACCTGCCTTCACTATTCTTTTCTGAAGCTCGCTTGCTCTTCTCTCAAAGAACTGTCCCTCAGGAGGAAACCATTGACATTTTGACATCCCAGGGCAATGCACCCGAGTAGGACAGTGTGGGTGACGGGTGTGCTTTTCTTGAAAAGTCAGAAAAGGATTACTGGAGATAAAAAGAGTCCTTGGGAATGATCTTAGACAAATGAACTTTAGGAAAGAGGATGTGTAGAAGCTGAGGATTGAGCAGTTGATTCCCCAAAGCTATCCCTTACCCTGGAAAGTCCTTGCAAAGTCTTCATGCACCAGGCCAACCGTAGCTGTACCCCAACCTAAAGATCCCTGAGCTAGTTCAGCAACATCACATCTATTGTAGTTTGCCCCAGTTCATCTTGGTGTTACTGGTGGAGACCAGAACAATCTACAGATCCTGAACTCTTTCCACCACGACATCTGCCACTGCCCCGGTGTGGCTATCAGAATCTCCGTGGGTGGCTTGCAGCACTGTCATCTCCTGGAATGAACCAAGCTTAGTGGATTATGACTATTATTTTTCTTTGTCAACCCCACATGGTTAACCAGCCTTTTTTGGTTTCACAAAACATGTGAATGTCCTGACTTTCTCTTTCTTTCTTTTTCTTCTTTTTTTCTGAAAAACAAAAAGACAAAAAAACCCCAAAACACTGCCTTTGTTCTGGCAGGCCTGCTGAGAAGGAGGGGAGCATGACTTCTCATTTCCATGCAGTCCCTGTCATTGAGCAGCAGCGTGGAGCAGACACCCCTCCTGGAACACGGGAGTCATTTATGTTTGGCGTGCTCAGAGGGAGAAGAGCTGAACAGATAGATCTCTCCCTTCAAGCCGCGCCTCCACACCCCACTGGAGTGGGAAGGGGGTGTCCCATCAGTGCCATTGTTGGGCCAATTGCATTTTTCCCCACAGGCACGAATTTGCATGGAAATTGCTGCTTTGTGTTGGCAGGACTCTTCTAAACATTTCACCCAGAGAATTATGCCCAACATGGGAGTTTGCCCTCTGGGCTGTATCTCTGTTGGACCAGGAAAAGTGAAATTCCTCTATGAGGAAGGGCCTGCCTCAATCTTCAGCGTCAGGAGTGAGCAGCATAACACTCCAGCGGATTTCATCTGTCGCCTGTGTCGTCTGTGTCAAGGGCCTGCATGCAGGGGGTGGTGTGGGCATTCTGGGGGCACAGGGTGGGTCAGGGCTCTGATCTTGCCTTCACCAAGGGAGGAAGTATTAAAGTAGTCCCCCAAGGTCTCCCCTGTGGATGGGCTGAGGTCCAGGCTGTGCTCCAGGGTGGGTGGAGGAGCACAGAGGGAGCGAGGTGGGAGGCAACGCGGGCCTCTCATCTCAGGTCCCCTGGCCTCCTGGTGGGGCCTCCGCCAGCTTCAAGGCCCCACGTCTGCCTTGCTCTCCCCTTGCTTTTTCCAGGAAAGGGCCTGACACTTAGTGGCTACCCCTCGGAATGGGCTGAGGTTTGCTGAAGCTTTTCCCTGGGCGCAGTCTCTCCCACGTCTATGGTAGAATGAAGACCTCCTGAGGGGCGCCTGGGTGGCTCAGTTGGCTAGCCGTGTGCCATGACCTTGGGGTCCTGGGATCGAGCCCCATGTCAGGCTCCCTGCTCAGTGGGGAACCTGCTTCTCCCTCTGCCTGCCAATCCCCTTGCTTGTTCTCTCTCTCTCTCTCCGTCAAATAAATAAATAAGTATAATCTTAAAAAAAAAAAAAAACCCAAACAACAAAACAGCCTAGGTTTCAGTCATTGTGAACAAGTGGGGAAATTTTCAGTTTTTATTGCATTTATGACTGAATCTCAGGGTACAGGTCACTGCCTCCTCTCTCTAGATGCAAGGTTGGCCCTGTTTGTGACATCTTGGTTCTGTGAAATGACCAGAAGTTGGGCTGAATCCAGGAAATGTGGGATGAAAATGCCTCAGTGTTGGCAGAGAGTCTGGTTGCTGAGCTGCTGGATAAGCATTGGCCGGGTTCCCCCAGAGAGCCACCGGTCGCAGCCACGGTTTCTCCAACAGGTCAGAACCCCCAGGTATTGTAAGGGGGCTTGGGGCACCACTGTCAAGCTAACTCGAAAGGCAGAGGTCTGAACCCTTAGCATGTTTACATTTGTGGAGAGGAGCTGGGGGCCTGCGGGAAGTAGTCGGACAGGAGAAGCTGGCTGGCTCTTGATTTCAAGAATGGAAAGAGAAGGGGTGCCTGGGTGGCTCAGTGGTTGAGTGTCTGCCTTTGGCCCAGGGCATAATCCTGGGGTCCTGGGATCGAGTCCCACATGGGGCTCCCTGCATAGAGCCTGCTTCTCCTTCTGCCTGTGTCTCTGATTCTTTGTGTCTCTCATGAATAAATAAATCTTTAAAAAATATGTAAAATTGCCAATAATGTTTTTTTAAAAATTAATTTATTTAAGAGAGAGAAAGAGAGCATGAGGGGTGGAGAGGGGCAGAGGGAGAAGGAGAGAGAGGATTCCATGCAGACTCCCTGCTGAGAGTGGAGCCTGACTCATGTGGCCCATCCCAGGACCCTGAGATTGTGACCTGAGCCAAAATCAAGAGTCGAAGGCTTAACCAACTCAGTCACCAAGATGCCCCTGCCAACAACGTTTAAAAACTGGGAGACTTCACATAAAAATCTGGGCTTCTGAGTTCTCTGGGAAAATCAGAGGGGCTGGCACCATTGACCACAATCCTACGTGGTGATAAGTGGGGTAAACTGAGAAGCGGCTGGCTCCTTCTATTAGGGCAAGAACTCTACCATTTGCATGTACCCTCCCGAATGTCGCAGTCTGGGTCACCTCACTCATTTACATCACTTGCTCTGCCAGGGTGGCACTTGTTTGTGAGCCCTGGCCTCAGCCTGTCTTGGCCTGGAGAAGGGAGGCTGCCCACTGCCGGGCTTCCCGAGGGAATTGCTGGTCTCTGCTGATGTTCCTGGAGACTCCTCTGGTCAAAGTCATGAGTGTAGAGAATAATTGGCCCCTGGCTGCCCCTTGCTCTCATCACTACCTGCCCAGCCAGGCATAGCTCTGTGATAGAGAACGTTGGGCTGGTGTCTCTGGAAGGCTGAGCCTTAAATGAGGTGTGGGCAGGGGTTGTGTTGTGGGACAACATAGAAACCAAGTTCAGAGTCAGCCTCTAGGGCCCCAGGCTGCCTGGGTCAACAGGTCTTCTTTGAACTCCTTGAGTACCTTCCTCGACACTCCTTGCCACCTTCTTTACATGCTCTGTAGTGTTGACTGCCTTTCTATGTTCAGCTGATTAAACCATTATACCTGGAGCAAAGCTAAGAAAAGGTTAATGGGTATGAAGGTATGTAGCATCGGAGTAAGCAGTGAATAGTAATGGGCTATAATGTCAGGGGTGCCCTCTGGATTGGCTGGAGAGGAAAGGTGGGAAAGGTGTCAGAGTGAGCATTAAGGGATGGAGTTGTAGACATTGAGAAAAAGGCTTCAGAAGAGAGGTCCTCCAACAACTGAGTTGGTCAAGGGGTTGCTGATGTTGGCTGCTCTCGGATGGTGAAGAGGACGCATCCCAGTGCATTAGGGAGGGAAGAAAACGTGCCAGGACATGGGGGGGGGGGCATACGGACAGCAGTCGTGAGCTCCATTGGACCCACTTAAGATCAGAAACTGGAAATGGTCCTTTAGGGAAAGGGGTCTGCCAACTTAATTAAACGCAGATACCGAATTAATCATTCTTATAATAATTAATGTGTTAATGAAGCTGTGTGAAGAATAGTTTTTCTGAACTTTAGATAGTTCCAGAGGTGCCCTGAAAAGCAAGTATATAAATTATGTAGTATTCCAAGAACATAATGCGTCTAAGAAGTGGGTCAAAGTGTACACAGATATGAGTGAGGGGAAAGCTTACACCCACATGCCCTGTTTACTGAGACATTTTATTCTCACACTCATGATGCTATGAATTCCATGCTTTGGAATTGTTACCTGTTTATTGAGGTATAGTTGACACAGATGGTATATAAGTTTCAGGACATTGTTATTGTTTTACATGAACATATTCCTGTTTCTCTGCATAACAGGCTGTGTGGGCGCTCCCTGACAGCGGAGGCTCATTGTGGGTTGGGAGGCCTCGCAGACTAAGATGATTAGCCTGTCCGGGACACCTGAATTCAAATCCTGTCTTTGCAATTTACCGAGTATTCATCTTGGGGGATATTATCTTCTTCTTCTTCTTTTTTTTTTGGGGGGGGGATATTATCTTCTAAGCTACTTTCTAAAACTAAGATAATCATCTCTAATTCATTGGGCTGCTCTGGAGATTAAAGATAAATATATAAACCACACAGTTTAATGTATGGGGCCTACTTAGTCTCAATGCTGGCTTTCATTTTCTTAAGATTTTATTAATTAATTTGTTTGTTTATTTATTTATTTATGAGAGACCCACAGAGAGAGGCAGAGACACAGGCAGAGGGAGAAGCAGGTTCCCTGTGGGGAGCCCGATGTGGGAATCAATCCCAGGACCCGGGGATCACGACCTGAGCCAAAGGGGTGGCCCCTCAATGTTGGCTTTCATTATAATGGTGCCAATTCGTACTGCTATTCTAGAAACTGTTTCTGGAAGGTCCCAGAGTCTCTGAGTCCAACTTAATTATGAGCCTTTTAAGCTGTGTAGCATCATATGAAGTTGAGACTATGGGCAACATACAGACACGTGTGATTGCTGTCACCATTTTATTTTTCTTTCAACATCACGCCACCTTTGCCAAGGAAGCATTTGTAAAATTTATGTTTATTGAAGAACCCTAGTGGGTAAAAGTAGGGAAGGGAAAGGCGGAAATGGATAGTTAGCACCAGGTCTGAGATATCAAACAAGAGAGAGAAGAGAGGCTCTTTGCAGCTCCCAGAGCGTGCCTGGTGGAGAAGGAAGGCAGGGGAGGGCCGGGGTGCTGAGGCTGCTGCCGGGCCGGCTGGTGGTGCTAGGGGAGCAGCTGGCTTGAACGCCTTACTGTGTGGTCTGACCTGCTACAGTCTAGAAGCTAAATGAGCCTCATTATACAAGCAAGCAAACAACTACTGCAACTGGGGCAGCTGTAAGGGGCCCAGCTGGCTGAGGAGCTTTAAGAGAAAGGGACCAGGGAAGTAACAGTGGCCTTGGCCTTGGCCAGCACTGGCTGTGGCTGTCCACCTCGTGTTCTCTTCTCCAGCATGGGCAGTGACTGGGGAAAGGCAGCCGGAGGACACCGTCCAAGTCAGGGGCACCCCCACCCATCCTCCCCAAATGTCTGTGAGAGCAGCTCCCGCGCAGGAGGTGCGGTCTGTGCTGGCCAGGGAGCCTTCCCTGGGCTCCTTCCAACAGAAATTTCTTCTAATCGTAGTGGGTTTTCTTCTGATCAAACTTCTTTGTGATTCATGTGGCCAATATGCTTGCGGCTGGGGGGCCAGTGCAGCTTACTGTCCTGTCTCAATTTCCTCTGGTTTCTGAATGGTGCTTAGAACATGCTGGCCTGACCCACTAAAAAGTGCCTTGGGAATCAGGCACAAGTGTGAGAGTGGGCATGCTTTCCAGACTTGGGGGGTACAAGGAGCCATAGCGGCGAGTCCTCCCATCTTACTTTCCCGGCCTGTCTCCACTGTGAGTGCGGAGATGACTCCCCGCTGGGAGCTCAGACTAGCCCTGGGACCTGGTACCTCGGTCACACTGGGGATGGGTGGTGGGGTGGAGGTGGGTCTGAGAGTGGGGCTGAGGATGGGGCTGAGGATGGGGGTAAGGATGGGGGTGGGGGTGGGCATGGGGATGGGGATGAGGGTAGGGTGAGAGGGGGTGGGGGTGATGATGGAGGTGATGATGGGGGTGCAGGTGAGGGTGGGGATGGGGGTGGGATGGGGGTGGGATGGGGATGAGGATGAGGTGGGGGTGGGGGTGAGGGTGGGAGTGAGGATGGGGTGGGGGTGAGGCTGAGGCTGAGGGTGGGGGAGTGGGGGCGGGGCAGGACTAGACCCAGGTCCTTCAGATACTGCGGGTGGAGCTCCGCGGACTGGGGCTGGGGCCGCGAGGCGTGACTCTGGGCAGTGTCTCCTCGTGGGTCGGGTCGTGGGTCGGGTCGCGGCGGCAACCCCGGGTGCTCTGGGGGCGGGTGTCACGTGTCCCGCCTCCGCCGCCCTCCTCCATCCCCCCCTGCGCAGGTGCCCGGGAGGGAGGACGAGAGGAGGCTGGGGCCGCGCCCCTCCTCGCGGGGTGCAGCTTCTGTTTGTGGGGCGTCTCTGGCACCCCCTTCCCTTCCCCCCAACTTTCTGGGTCAAAACTCCTGAGAGACGAGTCCCACCGGGTCCTTGGCCCTAAGCCCCGGGCCTCTGCGGGTAACTCCTGCCGCACCCGGCACCCGGGAGCACGGTGGGGGGCGGGGAGGGTCCCGGTCGGGTTTCTTTAGCCCCGCCCTCTCCATGAATCTCCTTTCCTTTTCTCCCGCGCATCTCCCCTCTCCTAGAACCACACCCGGTCCCCCTCCCCAGGCCCGGGCCCCTTGGTCCCCCCGAGCCACGGGGTTGGCCGCCTCGGCAAGGCCAGTCCGGGGGGCTGTGCTGGGGCCCCCTGGTTGCTCCTGCCCGCACCGACGTCGCTTGCCGGCCCCCGTGTCTGCCCCTGGGCGCGGGCTGCTCGTGCAGGACCCGGGACGGCCGGAGAGAGCTCCCGGCAGACCCCGCCTCCGCTGGGCCTGCTCCCCGGGCTCCCGGCCGCGGCTCAGCCCGGGGGCTCTCGCCCCGCCTCGTGCCCCCTTCCCCGGCCCCGCCCCGCAGCCCTCCCCGGTGGCGGGGGCCTCAGCGCCCGGCCAGCTCCCGGCCTCCTGCTCCTGTCCGGCCATCTCCCCTGCCCTCCCTTGTCGCCGTGGCCGGCCATCCACGGAAGGAGCGCCCCCGTCAGCCAGAGCTGTGATGGAGAGCTGTTTTCCAGAAGCTTCCAACTGAATAACGGCAGGCGGAGTAAGAGGTCTGATGCGGGAAGAGTGACCTCAGAAACTGCCTTCAAGTTTGCAATGAAAATTTAAGAGGCAGAGCTGAAGAGTTCAACTAGCTTTCTCAAGGATCTGAAGCATTGGGCAGCCCGGGTGGCTCAACGGTTAGCGCCGCCTTCGGCCCAGGGCGTGACCCTCGAGACCCTGGATCCAGTCCCGCAGTCCCGCAGTCCCGCATCGGGCTCCCTGCATGGGGCCTGCTTCTCCCTCTGCTTGTGTCTCTGCCTCTGTGTCTGTGTCTCTCATGAGTAAATAAATAAACTCTCTAAATCTGAAGCATTTGCGGTGTTTTATATCACCTTGATTTGGTATAATACTATTTGTTTCTGAAATATTTTTTTCTTTCTTTTTTTTTAAAGGTTTATTTATTTGAGAGAGACAGAGAGAGAGAGCACAGAGGGAGAGGGAGAAGCAGGCTCTCCTCAGATCCGAGAGCCCGATGTGGGGCTCGATCCTGAGACCCTGAGATCATGACCTGAGTGGGGGGCAGATGCTAAATTAACTGAGCCACCCAGCGCCCCTCTGAAATATTTTCCTAATATTTGTAGAACCAAATAAAAGTGTATAATAAATATAAATATATAAATGGGTATATAGAGTAATCTACTAGAGTATACTATTGATGTATATTTTCACCTTATCCAAGTGTGATTGTGCACCCTCGGCCAACAAAAGCTATCAAGGCAAACTGTACCGTAGCTTCTCAGCTAAGGAGCATCAGCTCACCCCACTGCATATGCTGTCAGCAAAGAACCCTCCACCTCCCTACTTTGAGTGGGATGCACTCCACAATGCATGTGTTTTCTTGCCACTTCATCTAAAGGATACCCTTAATCCCTAATTGATGAAATAAAGCCACTAAGGGATAGTTCTGGACTTGCTACAAAGAAACACAAGACAAATAACGACCTGGATATTATAGGAAGAAATTTCAAGGAAGTGGTTGGGGAAGAGCAGTGGAGTAGGGTTGAGTGAGAGGTGTTTGCCACCTTGAGGAACCTCAAAAATGTTCCAAAAATGGTAGGCATGGTAGCTGGAAGAAACAAGGTAGGAGGCCTCTCTTGACTTGAAGGGAGTTGAAGAGAACCAAGGGAGGGTCTTTCTGTGGATGGTGACTCTTGTATGTTGTTTATCATTCTACAAAAAGACTGTGCACTAGGCCGTCCTGCCCATTTCCAGCCCAGTACTCAACCTCTGTGCTAAAAGGACCCCAGGAGTCATTTCCTTTCCGCTCTCTGTAACAGTTACCCTGTATATGTTCTGATACACGAAACAAAGGGAATAAATAGAATTTCACTGTAAGAGCTAGCTGGCTATGCAGTAGAGGCCAAACAATGCTAGCTACAGCTTTGCAAAAGAGGCCAAAATAAGCAGCTGTCATGCATTTATCAAATTTGGGACTCTCTCAAGTATTAAATCAATCCCATCAAAGCAGTTTTATTGCTGATGGATGAATGGATTGAAGTAGATGTATAGCTTTAAAAGGGCTTGCCATTTGGAGGAGAAAACATTCTGTGAGGCTCAGTGGCTTGATGCCATTCTTTCAGAGCCCAGCAGTATTTACTGAGTAGGTTCCAATTCTGTTGCTCCTGGGCTTACTTTGTTGAATTGTGCTATTTTAAGAGTATTCTATTTTCCAAGAACTTCAGATGGAATTCAGAACATTTCCATAATTCCAGTGGATTGTAAAGAGCTGTGGTCATTCACTCAAAATCATTTAATGTCTAGGCCAGTGCTTGGCCCACTTTAGTTTTTTGATGTCTGTAGCAGAAGGAATAGTATCTGGGTCTAACTGTATTATAATAATTTATCTTACTGTTTCTCTAACTAGTGAGTTGACTCTTTAAATGTGGGTGACACATTGGAGCCTCTCATCTTAGTAATTTATTGCTGAAATTTAAGTGGAAGTGAAATAACAAAACAGGCTCTGTTTTATGTATAAAGGCTAGCAACTTGAAAGATGTGTTTTATTTTCTGGGAGAAATGATGAGTTTTCATTGATCTAGTTATTTCCTTTCACCTGTTGTCCTGCTGCGTAGTAAGTGCCTGGGGTTTGTGAATTCACTTGGGGCACAGTGGCTTACCTGAGTCTTGTAGCTTCAGAGAGCCATGCTCTGTTCCCTTGATTTCTTCTGTCGATAGGAGTGTTCATGTTTCCTAGGCACTGGCCAACGGAGTAGAGCAGAGCAACAAGAAACCAACTGTTACCCATCTTTATGGTCACACATCTTTATGGAACAACTTCTCTTTAGACCACTGTGACTTTATTGTCTTTAAAATGACGTTCAATGTATTTTTCCAAGGAATTTTAATGTGAGACAGTTTGTATGAATGAACAAAATTCCCCAGTATGAGTTCTTATAGCACATTTGCCCATGATGGAAGTGTTTCTTTTACCAGCTCAAGGAAACCAAAAGATTTGACTTCCCTACACATGCTCACCACAGAAGCATAAGTTATTCAAAGCTGAGACTGACTACGAGAAGGTCCTCGCCAGCTCCCTGAAGATAGCTAGAAGTGAATGAGTTTAAACTGAAAAGACAAGGGAAAGGGTTTTCTCACTGGAGAAATTGCTGGATGACATGAGCTACTTTGGAAGACTATGGAGTTTTTTGTTCTAAAGACCTTTAAAAATAAGGATAGATACCTATTGTTCTGTAGTGTATTTGGTTTATAGATACAAAGAGATGGACTGGAGCAGGACTTTTCAATCTGTGCTCAGTGAGAGTTTCCTCAGGGTTGGATGGGAGAGGGTCACGTGGAGGCTGGGTGTGCTGGCGAGACAGAGACACATGCCTCTTCTGTGAGAACCTAGAAAAGTGACAAAATCTTCATCTAGCTATTTGGTTCCACATTTTAAATTGAGGCAAGAGATGATCAGGGAGCAAATATTAAAGGCTAAAACGCGTTGAAAATTCACTTTGAAATGAGAGTTTTTTTTCTTTACATATCATGGCTAAGAGAACTCGCATTCAATTTTAGTGCATATGCATTGGAGATCTCATATAAAGAGGTCATTGCATGTGGCTCATAGTAGGCACTCAGTAAATGTTGAATGAATGGGTACAGAGGTGAGCAGAAGTAGCAAAACACATTTGACTTATTTATTACTTGAATGTTACTGGCAGAAGAAACATTGAGAGTATTTATTGTGTAGAGAAGGGGTCAGTACTTTTTTTTTCTGGAAAGGGCGAGGTAGTAAACAGTCAATTTTGTGGGTCACACTGTCAGTGTTACAACTAATCAACTCTTCCCCTGTAGCATGAAAACAGCCATAGGTAAAGTGTAATTGAACGAACATGACCACGTTCCAATAAAACTTTATTTGCAAAAATAGGCATCATTCCAGATTTGGGGGCCCCAGTGCGTTGACCACTTGTGCGGAGCTCAGGTATGATCAAACCTCTCAGCTTCACAGAATGTTGAGGGTAATGAATAAAAATATTAGGTGTGAGTATCATCACTAATAGTGGCTTATTGTTGGATTAACATTTTGTGTAAAGAGGGTTCTAGACTTTTGTTTCAGAATAGCTGAATAGAAAGCAACTGCATATGTATGTCAACAAATGTTCATTTCATTTTGCTGTTGTTACAGCGAACTATTCCTTTCTTCTCATTAAACTCCTGTAAAGTGCTTCTTTACAGTAAAATATTAGGAAGAAATATATATTTACCTTTCAGAATGAGAAGCCTTATTTTTTTTTATGAATTAATTTTTATTGGTGTTCAATTTACCAACATACAGAATAACACCCAGTGCTCATCCCGTCAAGTGTCCCCCTCCGTGCCCGTCACCCATTCACCCCCACCCCCGCCCTCCTCCCCTTCCACCACCCCTAGTTCATTTCCCAGAGTTAGGAGTCTTTATGTTCTGTGTCCCTTTCTGATATCTCCCACACATTTCTTCTCCCTTCCCTTATATTCCCCTTCACTATTATTCATATTCCCCAAATGAATGAGAACATACACTGTTTGTCCTTCTCCGACTGACTTAGAGAAGCCTTATTTATGAAAAGCTTTGTGTGCAGAGGTATAGAAATTTTAATCTATGGAGTTAATTCCCTTTCCTTCTTAACACAGATAAAGCTTTCTTTCTTTATGAAGGACCCAGCAATAAAGGAACCAGATAAAGTCAGTCTATTAGTGGTAGGCAATCCAACATGACCAAATGCAGGATGTTGAACACATTTCTGGCAGAAACAAAAATGGCTGATTCATAAATCAGCATGGATTTTGTAAATGTCTCATACTACAAAGCTATTCTTTTTATGAAAACCCTGACATATTTATTCTCTGTCTCGATCTCAGAGGATAAGAATAAATATGACTCAGAATTCTGAACAATTACTGGCACTTTTAAAATATTTTATTTTATTATTATGGCATCCCAATAGTTATATTGATTACAATAATTGCATTAGTTCAAATCATTCCAAATTTGAGTTACTTTATAAGATGATCAGGACATTAATTGTTTTGGAATTAGAACAGTAAAAGGAAACAATCTTTATGTAGGGTGGATTTACGATATAATACTAATCTCATTAACCTTACCTACAGAACCATTAGCATGGTAAAAAAAAAGTCTAGGACAGTATAATATTCCAGTGCACAATATTTGTTAGAAAAATAATTTATAGCTAAGTTGGAATAAATTTAATTATGCAAAATCCTTTAAAAAAAATAACCGATAAGTAGCAAGTGGCTAATTAATACAAACTTTCATAGTTGTGTCTAGAAAATATCATAGTGTATTTGGCCCTGAGGTTTTGTGTGGCCCTACATAGATCTTTTAGACTTTACCTCAGTTTTCTCACTTGTAATTCAGGGTATCATTCTCAGAATCACAATTTTTTTTAAGAGATTTTATTTATTTATTCATGAGAGACACACACAGAGAGAGAGAGGCAGGCAGAGGGAGAAGCAGGCTCCATGCAGGGAGCCCGACGTGGGGCTTGATCCCAGGTCTCCAGGATCAAGCCCTGGGCTGAAGGCGGTGCTAAACTGCTGAGCCCCCCAGGCTCCCCTAAAATCACAAATTTAAGATAATAAGAAATGGTCAGGTGAACTTATTGGACAATATGCTTTTATTTTTATTTTATGTTATTTTATTTTTCCTGATGATGTTTTTGGATCTCAGGCAAAATGACTTGTTTATGATTTCATATCTCACTGGAGCTTTAGGGGTGCAGAGGGTCCTTTTCAATGCCAGTTTGGCCTGACTTTTAAGAACAGGGGTTTCTTGGTGAAGCCAAGTAGTCCAGGCTGGAATGGTGAAATTATTTACTCAGTCATCTCAGCTCCACCATCCCCCACAGTTCTCTCTAAATTCAGCTTTTTCTGGTAGAGCCAGAGTGACAGTGGGGACGTTTGGTCATGGCTATCCACGATGGGCTGGTCCCTGAAGATCCTTGGTGGTCTTTCTCAACACCTCAGTCATCTCAGAGAAACAGAAGGCATGTCTAGCTTCTGTTCTGTAAAACAAGATGAAGGTAAATAGGACATTCTGGGAAACTGACAGTTCTGTTTATGCCACGTGCCGGCCCTGTGCTACTGCTCTCAATTCTCACCATCTATACATGCACTGCACATTTTTATTTTATTTCATTTTTAAGGGTTTTATTTATTCATTTGAGAGAGAGAGAGCACGAGTGAGAGAGAAAGCATGAGAGGGGGTGGGGAATAGAGGGGCAGAGGGAGAAGCAGACTCCCCACTGAGCAGGGAGCCCACCTGGGGGCTCGATCTCAGGACCCTGAGCCAAGGTAAGACACGTGACCGACTGAGCCACCAGGCCTCCCTAGGCCCTACACATTTTTAAAGGGTTAGACCAGAGTACATCAAAGTAAATTTTCTAAGATACTGCGCTCTCTTGGAGTAAAATCACCACATTTTGGGTGAAGAGACCTGGTTCCAGTTGTGGTTCTTCTATGACCAGATCTGCTGTTATTTGTAGCCTTGGGCTCATCACCTGGCCTCAGAGCCCCCCCCCCCCCCCGTAAGAAGGGGCTACTCCTATCTACTGTAAGGCTATAGTGACAACGAATGGCTCTGCTATTTCTAGTGGCACATGACCAAGGGGAAGTGACTCAGTGTCCTTATCTATAAAATGAGGATAATAAAATATCTACTCCATAAGGTTGTTATCAAGATTGACTGACTACATGTGAAACCCTTGGAGCAACACCTTGCACATAGTAAGCATTCAATACATGTTACCTATTATAATGATACTTATAATAGTCAACTGCTTTGGATAAAAGAACTAAATCAGGGTAAATAATTATTTATTAGCCAGTAGCTAAATAAGAATTGGATTTAAATGTATTTCTTGTGGTATGGGAATTCATCTATACTTGGTCAAAAAGACTTATTCCAAATGTTCCGTCCTCTCCATTGTCCTTTTTGTTTCTTTTTATTGTCTCTGTTTTTTCTTCTCCTTATTTTCTATTTCTCTTCCATTCTATGGAAAATGAAAAGTGATCCTGAAGGGGGAGGAAGAAATTCTTTCTACTCCTCAGCAAAAAGAGGCTATAAAACTGTGGTATAATAATGCTACCAATAAAAATAATATGTAGTCAAATCTGCAAGCAGCAAAAACAAACTTAGCTCAGCCCTGTTTTTGGTGGGGCCAATGAAAGCCTACACTTTTTTTAGTGATGTGTAGTATGCAGAGCACAATTCGGGTTGTCAGGCATCCCTGCGGTTCAGTAAAATTGTTGAGTATAAGTGGGGAAGGGTTTTTCAAATGTTCCTCTCCCATGTATTTTTGTAAGTTTGAAATGACACAGGTTTATTAGGTAAAAAGCTTAAAGGTGTGTTTAACTGTGAGTGATATATTGGCAGGGACGGTTACGCTGCACATAGACTGTTAGGACACTCATTTGAAGAGTGGATGTTGTAAGGTGGACAAGGGTAAGGATGTGGGTTATGTGTTATTGAAGCGACTGGGTGGTGACCAGGAGGCATTTGGATAGATATCCTACCAGTTCCTCGTGTGTGGCTTTTGTCTGATTTATACAGCTGGCTCCTTGGAGGAAGACTCTGTAGGACACTGCCGGCTGTCTGTAAATAATGAATGGTTCTATAGAGAGAGGAAGACTCTGAGACCACCAGATAGTGGTTGATATCCACGGCCTCCTCTACCCCAATCTGTCTAGCTGTCTAAATCTCTCTCTGTCTCATCTATCTATCTCTGTCTATCCATCACCTATCTATCTGTCTATTGTCGGTTATCTATCTATCCATCCATCTATCTATCCATCCATCTTTCCCCCTATTGATAAATACATTGAATCTAAAGAGACGGTTGCAGGAATTGTCAGGAATCCACACTAAGTGAAGGGTTACTAAGTGTCTTAACCCACATTAAGGACAAGCTGTGAAATGGGTTTGGAGAGGTAGTCTCGGTGGACTGTAATAACTGACTTTGCGGAGAAATCACTCATTTGCCAATGGAGAAAGTGTTCATTAAAGTGATGTGACTTAATCGATAAGAACCATTTCAGAAATTTTCCTGAGTTTGAGCAATTGTGTACATATTTAAATTCCCCAAGAATGTGTTTATGCAGAGTAGAGCAGCAATGGCCTATTGTACCCATAATCTGTACATTAAAGAGCCCCACAGTGCCCATTTACACAGCAGACCGTGGCCCGACTTCAGTGGCAATGATCTGTGGACTGAACACTCTTTGAGAGCTACCAGGCACTTTCCCTTACTTGGTAGTAACAGCTCCAGTGGAACCCTTACACACACTTAGGATCCTAGTGTAACAAGCAGGACCAAGTGAATGCATTTCTGCCTTTACTTCTACAAAGCTGTTGTTGTTTTTTCCTTTAAAGGCTCATTTCTGTTGGCTCTAACTAGATGCAAGAATTCCCAGAAATCTAACTTGAAAATGAGAGTTGAAATCTATACTGACCGTGTTATTCAAAATTGAGTCATGTTATAATATACTATATATCATATATTGTCAAATATTGCTTTGGTCTGCAGACATAATTAATATAAGCTAGCCATTAATAGTATGATATATGATCCAGGGACCTTAAATATAACAAAATGCAACTAATATTTATCTCTAATGTGCTATAATCTTTATTCCCATCACAAAGCATTAACAAAGGGTATATTCTTTAATGCTACACTCCCAAGGGTTTATTTGAACTTTTTTTTCTGTTTTAATTAGCTTATTCATTTTAATTAGAGTACAGTGCAACATTTACATGGTGTTTAATCTGAAAGCTAATCCTGTTTTCTTAAAAGATTAAGTACAGTAATAAATATAAAATAATGGTGGCTGTATCTCATAGGACTGGTACTTTGGCTACAAGAACAACTTCTGCTGGAAATAGCAGAAACATAGATTTTCTCTAGTATCCTTTCATTGAGACATAAATGTCACAAGAATGGTTTTCTAAGTAATTAACAGTTTCCACAAAAACCAGATTCCTGCCCTGCCCCCTGCCATTCATGGGAGATGGGAGGAAAGCTCGGAACCTGTGGTAGTCATCCTGTAGCCTGTATTCGTGTGTTTGTACTCCCCCTCTCACCCCTCACTGGACTTCTCCCCTCTCCAGTCCAGTTCATCCCAGCAGAGAATCTGATCTTTGCCTAAAGAAGAAACCGTCTGGCCCTGGCATTCTTCCCTAGCCTAGCTCTTGGCTTTGCCTTTGGTACATCCATCACCTATGTGGACAACTTGTGCAGTGAGCACCCTGCCCCTCACTTCCTTGATCTCCACATTGATAATGACTTTCTCTTCCACTCTGAAGAGGTCACTCACTTCTATGGTCCTCCTCTAGACTTTCATTGCCAGAGACTGCACTGCTGTGAAGCCACTTACTCAAACATGCTACCTTCAGCCCCTACTCCTCTCCTTCCTGCTTCTGCTGTAGCAGTACCTCACCCAGACTTCTAGTCCACCAACCTCTCCATCTTCTCCTATCTTTATTTTCTTCCCAATTTGCTTAAATTTCACAGTTATGCCAGTCTCTTTCTTATAAATACCCTTGGTCCCCTTGCTCAACTCATTCTATGATAAAATTCCTATATTGGGTGGACCCAATCATCCATTCACCTTCCTTGTGTCCATTCCCAAATGCAATCGTTCCCATTATTATTCAGACATGCTTCTTCTTTTTTTCAGTGGAGGGAAAGAGAGAGAGAGAGAGAGAGAGAGAGAGAGAGAGCATGCGTACGCATGGGGGAAGGACAGAGGGAGAGAGAAGCTTAAGTAGGCTCCACTCCCAGTGTAGAGCCTGATTTGGGGCTCAGTTCCACAACTCCAAGATCATGACTGCAGCTGAAATTAAGGGTCAGACGCTTAACTGACTGAGCCACCCAGGTGCCCCTCAAATGTGCTTTTGTATCTCCTACGTAAAAGGGTTCTCCCTTAGCCTCACCTTCTCATCAATTGCTTCTTTCATAGTTGAGATTCTAAGAAGACTTGTACATACATAATTACTTCACTTCCTCATTTCTTATTTGCTCTTCGTCCAGTTTTTTTTCTTTGTCCAGTTCTCATTTGGTTTTCACCCTCACCTCCTCACCAAAATTCTTCTTACTAAGGTTGTCAATCACTTTCATGTTATCAAATTTAATTGACACTTTTTAGTGCACGTCCTGTCCTACTTCATAGCAGCATTTATCAGAACTGTCAATTACTACCATTTAAAAAAATTTTTTTTTAATTACTGCCATTTTGAGGTACTTTTTCTTTTGCCTTCAACAATGCCACATTTAACTGGTTTTCTTCTACTTTTATCTCCTTTCTTTCCAACTCTGTCTTGGGGACTTCTCTTCTGTCCAGACTTCACATAGAATATCTCAGAGCTTGGTCTTGGGCTCTCTTATTTTCTCAAATTCTTGAGAAGCTTCATTCAAAAGATTCTAAAGATTAAAAACCCATCTATATGGAAAACACAAGTCCACATAAAGACTTGTACATAAATGTTCATAGCAGCTTCAGTCACAATAGCCCAGAAAACTGGAAACAAAAGTCCGTTAACAGGTAAGTGGATAAACAAAATGTGTTATCTATACAATGGAATACTACTCAACAACAAAGAAGAATGAAAAACTGCTACACACACACTGTGGATGAATCTCAAATGCATTATGCTAAGTGAAAGGAGACTGACATAAAGAGTATGTACTAGATGAGTCTATTTATTTAAAATTCTAGAAAGTGCAAGCTGATGTATAGTGACAAAAAGTCAATCAGCATTGCCCAAGGTGGGGGCAGAGGGAGGGATGGAATGTAAAAGAGCACAGGGAAACCTTTGGGGGTGATGGAAATGTTCTGTATCTTTATTGTGCAATCATTTCTTAGTGGTATACAGCAGTCAAAACTCATGAAATTGAGTACATTAAATAGGTGCAATTTATTATAAGTTGTACCTCAATAAGGTTGATTAAAATCTATATGCTGCCAAGGTTTGAATTTATGTCTTTAACATAGATCTCTTCTATAGCTTCAGACTGTGGATCTAACTATTCATGTGATGTCACCATTTCGCTATTTCATAGGAATTTCAAACCGAAGTGTAAAACAACCCTGGATTTTTTAAATAAGATTTTATTTATTTATTTATTTTATTTATTCATGAGAGACACACACAGAGAGAGAGGCAGAGACACAGGCAGAGGGTGAAGCAGGCTCCCTGAGGGGAACTTGATGTGGAACTCGATCCTGGGACTCTGGGATCACACTTTGAGCTGAAGGCAGACGCTCAACCACTGAGCCACTTAGGCGTCCCTTGAACCCTGGATTAATTCTCCCACAGGCTCCATGCTGTGCCCCCAACTAAGTAAATTGGTATCTCAAGGGGATCTTAAAATACAGGGGCTTAAATAAAATACTATTTTATTTCTGTCTCATAGGATAGTCTAGAAATAGGAGGACTGGGGCTGGTAGTGTGACTATCATCCTAATCCGAGGATTCCATTTCTGGCTGTAGGAATGCTACAGTTCTCATTATATTCCAGCCAGCAGGGACAGAGAAAGGGTCAAAGAAGTGCCTGCACATTTCTTTATCAGAGGCATACCCAGAAGTGTCAAATGGCCATACTTCATAACAAAAGAGGCTGGGAAATATCTTTATGCGATCATGTGTCCAGCTAAAATTTTATTTCTATGGTAAAGGGGAGAATTGATGTCAAGAGACAAGGCTTCTGGCTTTCTTAAGAGTGTAGAGACTTGGGCAAATGTGTTTTTGTGGGACTCCAACTATTTATGCAGTTCAATTAAAAATGTGTTACAAGGGCACCTGGGTGGTTCAGTGGTGGAGCATCTGTTTTCAGCTGGGGTCATGATCCCAGGGTCCTGGGATCAAGTCCTGCATCAGACTCCCAACAGGGAGCTTGCTTCTCCCTCTGCATGTGTCTCTGCCTCTCTCTGTGTGTCTCTCATGAATAAATAAATAAAATCTTAAAAAAATAAAAATGTGTTACAAAATTCATAGGTCTATGTGAAGTAAAGTAATTTGTCAATGAAGATTTACATAATGGGTATAGAAGAGGTACTTATGTATTTGTGTATCGTCTAGTCAGTGCACATGTCCAGGCATCTCTTCATGTTCTTTATTATTAATTGCATTGTTCCTGGTTGAATTTCTTACATCCCATGCGATGAATAAGTAACAATACTGTTATTACAATGACATGGTTCTTCAGAACTTTTGCATTGAAATTGTGTACATCTTCTTGCAGTTGTGGTCACTTAATACCATTTATTTTAATGATAAAATATCATTACTCATGATATGGCATCACTTACCTTGCCACCCTTGAATACTGGTTTCCAATGATTCTCAGACTGTACTGGGACTTTACTGTGTTTCCTTGATGACTACAAATGCAAGTCTTACCCAGAGTACATGGGGGAAATGCAAACAATCATTTTCCTGTAGTTTTAAATTTTTGTTCTTAAATTTATGGCATAAATGTAGAGCAACACACCTTCCAACCATGTCTTTTATTGAACTCATCAGGTTAGAATCACTGCATTCATAGAGTGTGATCTCTTACAATGTTGACTGCACTCTGTAGGGCATGGGGGTGAAGGATCCATGGGCAGAAAGGAGCAGTCCAGTTGCAAAAGGAATGTTTATTCTTCATCCAACACAGCTTAAGATTGGCCTGAGGTAGTATGGCATCACCACCAGAAGACATTGTTTGGAAGGACACTGTTTGGAAGGACCATTGGGGAGCAATGGTCTTGAAAGCCTTTAGAGGATAGACAGTCCTTTGGCCCAGTGGTCTTGAGATGTCTTTTTTCTCCCCTCCTTAGTGTAGGCTCTGGGCTACAGGCTGCTTTCCTCTCTTGGTAAAGCAGCCACTAGCTGCTTTTGCCCTGCTATTCTTTTCTCCAGAAGATAGCTATAGGGTGAGATACAGTGTTCTCAACTATCTGACTCCCAGCTGACTTGGAAGATATGCATCTAGTTGCCTTAAAAGGAAAGCTTAGAAGGATGTTGTAAGCTTCCAGAAAAAAGTGGCTGGAAGTTCTCATGGTCATGATTCCTAGGCTAGATACAGTTCCTTTGGAGTATTGTAACTGGAGGTATTTTTGGACTCTTAACTCTTAATTTTAATTTCTAAAATTACTTCCTCTTAATTTAATTTCTAAAGGTGAAGTTTCTCAAGTCATTCTGAACACAGAAGCCTTCATTAACTCCTTAGAAAGTGCTTTCCAGGCCTTGCCAACCAGTCTTGGCAGAATCAAAGTTGTCGTCTTATCTCTAGTCAAGAGTGTGTAGTTCTGAGGCCCATCACACCACCTCTCACCACTTTCCATAGGATGTGGCCTCATACAGTTAAATTTTTTTTTATTTTTAAAAATTTAATTCCAGTGTAGTTAACATACAATGTTATGTCAGTTTCAGGTGTACAATATAGTGATTCAACAATTCCATCACCCAGTGCTCATCACAAGTACCCTCCTTAATCCCCGTCATTAATTTCACCCATCTGCCCACCCTCCTCTCCTTTGGTAAATGTCAATGCAAGAAGACTGATGAAATCTATCATCTCTTACATTTTATAGTCATTATCGCATGGTACCTCACAGCATCATCATGGAAGAATGATGATTTTCTCCATTTTAAAGATGAGCAAAGGGAGATGCAGCAAGATTAAATAATTTTCCAAAATGTGCTTAACTCCAAAGAACTCAAGTATTTCTAGCTTACTTGTTCTCTCAAAGGGAAGGAATAAAACATAGTTATGCATCTTACTCTGATGCCACCAGAGAAACTGGTTTAGAGAAATTTTGACTAGCCAGTGCCAAATTTCTGTCTTATAGGCTACTTGTTCTTGGAGGTTGTGAGCTGCAAGAGCTAGGAGATTAAGCTGGACACAGCCTGGCCATCTGCTTTCTTGGCAAGGGCTGATATAGGTTGCCTTTATGGATAAGGGAGATGGAACAGGGCATGTCACTGGCCAACAGTGCTGCAGGCAGTGAGGCATGGAGGCAGACAGACTCCTAGGCCAGCTGACTGCTGTCAACATCTTAGAGTCGATGGAGTAGCTCTCGTGAAAACTGTATGTCTTCAAGGAATGGGATGAAGAGGAGTCTTGATACCATTACAACTCCAGTGGTGGAAGACCTTATTTTGACCAAATAGCTCTGCCAGGTATCATGCTGTGGCTAGACCAATAAACAAGAGAGTATAGTGGGATAGAAAGACATTAAATATATATTCATGCACATAATTATTTAATTACCATTGTGATAAATTCTATGATGAAAAAGTAGTGTGTTTTAAAAAAAGATTTGTTTATTTATTTCAGAGAAAGAGAGAGAGAGAGAGAGAAAGAGAGAGCAAGCATGAATGGGAGGGGCAGAGGAAGAGGGATAGAGAATCCCAAGCTGACTTCACGCTGGGTGTGGATCCCCACATGGGGCTCAATCCCACACACAGAGATCATGACCTGAGCTGAAACCAAGAGTCAGACGTTTAACTGACTCTGCCATGCAGGTGTCCCAATAGAGTGTTCTTTGCTAGCATGTAGTGGGGAGGTGAGTCTGGGTGTGGGGTGGGTTTCAGGGAAGTCTTTCCTTTAAAAAACGACATCTGTAACAAACCCTAAGGGTTATTTGTAACATACCCTGTAGATTGTTTTTCTTTCCTCTTCTTTCCTTAGAGGACTACCATCTTCCATTTTAATTTTTATGTAACCAACTTCCTCTATTTATCCATGATCTTCAGGGAATCTGGCCCCAGAATATAGGTCTTGGTTGATCTAAGTTAATAATGATAGTCTTAGTGGCTTGGCCATTGATTGGTTTAGGCATATGTTAAGTTAGAGTATGTGATTGGTTAGCACATGTGTTACAATTTTGGCTATTGAGATCAAAGAGAAGTCTGCTAGAGGATTTTTGGGAATGGTTTCCTTATTCTTTACAAGGAAGAGGTGACCCTTTCTGCCTCTGAATGTTGTCATGTCTGGTGACCTTGAATGGAACTCACCTGAGGGCAAATCCTACTCACCAAAGGCAGAGCAAGAAGATGGAAAGAATTTTGTTTTTTGTTAGCTTTCTTAACTTGATAAATAAGTTGTGGAGCACTCCTAGTTTTGGATTTTTGATGTGTTCTTATTATGTGAGCCAGTTGAGTTCGATTTTCTATTATTTCCACCTCAGAAGATAGTAAGAGTTAGGCAGGTAATGAGTGTGAGTGAAGAAGACCACTCCAGACGGAAAAACAGCGTGTGTGCAGCCCTGAAGTGGAGCCAGAAAGTAGTTCCATGTGGCAGTGAGTGAGGAGGAATGGAGTAAGATGAAGCTGGAAATTTGGCAGAGGCCAGAACATGTTATCCTTAGACATTAACTAATAATAATTTATATTTGGACTCCTTATAGGCATATCCAGGTTTATAATTTTTTTGATGACTCCAACAAAATGCTGGATGAATCTTAACTTTTACTTCTGAATAGTAGAAAATGGGAATACTTATGCATCTCGGTGGTCTACAATATAAATGAAATGCACTAGTAATCACTCAGTTCTCTAATTTACTTGGCTTATGTAACTAACTATAGCCTGAAACAATATCCATATTGTTGCTCCTGGCTTGTTGTCTAGAGGGACTGCTTGAAGTTTGCCCAGTCTCAATGGTCTTGAATTGGGACCTCAGCCTATAAGCATTTTGGGCAATACTTCAGGGAGAAATTACTGTGGTTGTGTTTGTTATTATGAAGCTGAAGATCTTAAAATTCCTTTGTCTAGAGATCTGAGGGAGAATCTGGGCATTCTATAATGTAACGAGGATGAAGTCCATTGGGTCTTGCAGAAGAGTCCCCTTGTTGGTCTCACAGGTGGAAGAGGCCCAGGAGAGTAGCAGGTCCAAAAAATACCGACTGGGGGTATGGTCTCTAACAAACTAAATTAACTTACACAGAAATTTGCCTGCTCAGCTCAACCTTGCTCATTGTCTTTGGCTCTGGTGGGTTCTTTGCTTATCTCTTATCAGGCCTCTATGGCTGCCTGTGTCTGCCGGCAGGGGAGTCTTCTCTGCATGTTGTTAGCCTGTAGGATTTGGACCCTGAATTCCAAAAGCTCAGGCTTCGGAAGCAAATGCCACCAAGAGTTGTGTGAACTTGAGTACATTATGTTTACTCATCTATAAGATGGTAATAATAATAGTACCTAACTCATAGAAACGTTGTGAAGATCAAAGGACGTAATCTATGATGAGTGCTCAGTGCAGTGCAGATGTTCAGTCTATAAGAATAATTATTTAAAATAGTTATTGCTTGTCATCTCTACCATCAGTACTTGTGGGTTGGGTTCCTGACCCTCCTATGAATGCAGCATGGAGGACCTTATCACCCTGGCCATTGTCTTGGTTAAGACAGCACCACAACACAACTGTTTACTGAGCTAGTAAGAGTTCATAAGCCAGAAGGAATACTCGGCTCTACCATTAATTCTCACAGTAAGATCTAATCTGAGAATATGATTGTGATTGTTAGACTGAATTTAAAAATGGTGACTTTAAAAATCTTTTAAAAAGTTTCCTTGTAAAAATATTTAGTATTTTGATTTTGTGCTGTTTGGTAAATATGTTGAAGCACCTACATCTACAGATTCACGACGAGTGCCACTTTGTATTCAGAGGGAGTAATTTTTTTTTTCCTGGATGTAGACCCTTCTGGGATGTTTCCAAGCATAAGTGCAGCTCTGAGCAAACTATGCTTTGCAAAGCCAGTTATTTGTTTTACTTCTGCCAGAATATTGAAAGTTTGCCTGGTGAACATTCCCTGAAATCAAAATGACTTATTATCAGGCTTCCTTTGCTTTTGATCCTGCTGCAGGATGGTGTGTTTTCCTAATGATGCAGAATCTCTCGTTAAGTTCAGGAAACAGGATATAAGGATAAGTCAATTGACTCAATTTATGGACATAATAAAACGGTCCCTATTACCTTCAGCAGTCAAGGAAAGACAAGGTGAAACACAGTGTTGTAAAGTTATTATGACAAAATAGTTTAGTATTTACCTGACCAAATAAAGTGAAAATACTGCATTTATTTTTGAAGCGGCATTTTAGACATTATGACCTAAAATTAATAGTGGTAGACGATCATTTATCCTGTCGCACTGGGATATTGCAGAGTTCACTCAAAGCCAGGAATATCTGCTATTAAATCATGGCAAACTAAAAAAAATTTTTTGAAGTATTTCCTTGTGTCTGCTCTATGTCTACTGTTGGCCCCACCGAGCCAGTGTTAACAGCTAAGGCATTTCTTTTTCCATCTTGTAATATAATTAAAAACAAATTTAGAAGCAGAATAGATGTTTTGTATGTTAGAGCCCTGTTAATTTTGGGGAAGGCATTGGCAATGCACACAGCTGTTCCTGACAATTATAAACTCAGAAGAGAAAAAAAGAGAGGACAGAAACCAAATTGACCAAATATGGTTGCTTTTGTCTTCCAGTGGGAAACAAGTCTTTAGGGTGGCCATAGGAAAAATAGATGTAAATCAAATATTTTTAATCTGCTGCATTTTAAAAGAGGTTAACATAAGGCTTGAGGGGTCTAGAAAGTTTCAAGTAGTTAAAAATATCCAAGAGGGGTACATGTGATATTAGCAGCTTATGAAGATACTTGAAGTTTGGGGTAAATTTCAGTTTATTTCTGGTTTTTGGTTAATTTCTAGAGTCTAGATTCCAAAGTCTAAAGTAATTTTATGTTTCTGAATGAAAATGACACTGAGTTAGGTAAACAAATCTGTAGACATTGAGCAAACATGAAAAAGTCCTAAGTTTTGTTTTGAGTGTCTAATAAGCTGTTTGCTTATGTTGATCGTGAGTAGCAGAGTAGCAATAAGATCCTGCAAGTTTTTGCTAGAGCTATTGCCTGTATTAGGCTTATTCTTGACAATTCTGAAATTGCATCTGGCCATGCTTTCTTCTCCCACTGCCATTCCAATGTATCTTACCCTGCATGGCCTTGCCTTTTTTTTTTTTAATTTTATTTATTTATCCATGAGAGACACAGAGAGAGGTAGAGACACAGGCAGAGGGAGAAGCAGGCTCCCTGCAGGGAGCTCGATGCAGGACTTGATGCCAAGACCCTAGGACCATGCCCTGCGCCAAAGGCAGATGCTCAACCACTAAGCCACCCAGGTGTCCCTGGCTTTGCTTTTTTATTTTTAATTGTCCTATGCTCTTCAAACATTCTGCATAGTTTACTTGTTATGTTTAGTATTAGTTTTCTGCCTCTCCACTTCCCCCATATAAAGCCTGGATCTTTGATTTGTTCACCTATATACCTTGAGCTTCCAGAGCAATGCCTGGCATATAGTAGGTGCTCAATAAATATTTGTTGAATGAATTCTTCTTTTGCCTAAAACATGATAATCATTTTCATTGGCTTTGTGATAAAGTGTAACTTCTTTCTTTCTTTTTTTTTTCTTTTCAGGGGGAAGGGCAGAAGGAGAGAGAGCATCTTAAGCAGGCTCCATATCCAGCACAGAGACTGATGAGGGGCTCAATCTCACAACCCTGAAATCATGACTTGAGCCAAAATGAAGAGTTGGACACTTAACCGACTGAACTACCCAGGGGCCCTATAAAATGTAACTTCTTTATGTGGCGTGTATGATCCAGATCCAATTTAAATATCCAAATAGATTTCTTTTCATTTTTCTCCTGAATGGTTCCAGCTCTACCAAATTATGGCCTATCTTGCTTGTGGATTTTTGTACATGCTTATTCTCTGGCTTTCTTCTTGGATAACTTTAAGTTTTTAGGACTCAGTTTAGATTTTTTTTTCTCAAGAAGCATTGTTTGGCCTTCCAAGTCTGGGTTAGGAGCCCCTCCTGAATATTCTAAAGCATGCTATACTTCCTTTATAGCAAGCTTATATTTTGTTGATTGCCAGGATGACCATCTTTCTTTTTCTCCTTTAATTGGTCAACTCTGTGGAAGCAAGAGCCAGGCTGCCTTGTTTGTAGGTTTCTTCATGTCGAATGCATTGCTTAATGTCATGTAGGAGGTTCATCATATTTGTGTTGAATCAAGGAATCAACATGAAAGGAAAGGTATGTAGCTCAGACATTGGCTATGATCATCCTGCCCAGTAAGATCTGGGGAAGACTGGCTCAAATGTCCTTGTCTAAGTTATTTCGATTATTTCTAGAGGCTTATCATTTCCAGCTCCAATTTCCTTTTGTCCTTTAATTTTGTATAGTGCAGTGGTTAAGCATGTGGCCCTGGAGCTCCGTCGTCTAAGTTCCTCCTAGATTTTCCTTGAGCTGATCACCTTCTCAAGGACAGAATAAAGATCACAGAAATATATCACATTGAGCAGTTAACACCAGAATGAAAAAAAATATATCAGAAAGTTCCTCCTTATTTGAAGGAACCCAGGGCATGCTTGGGTTATGTGGGAGGGAATCATGCTCGATCCAACTTCTTGCATGTGTTTGTGTGTGGCTCTAGTCTATTCCAAACCAAATCTTATGGACAGTAGAGAGGTATGGGTGAGGGGTTCCTGTTGTTAATCAAATGAAGGTGTTAAACATAAAAAAAAAATTCCTCCACATTATACCTGAACTGTGTATAAACGTACCATGTGTATCTTTTTAAAAAATGAACATTTCCGCTTTATTTGTTTTAAAAGATTTTATTTATTTATTCATGAGAGACACAGAGAGAGAGGCAGAGACACAGGCAGAGGGAGAAGCAGGCTCCCTGCAGGGAGCTCGATGCAGGACTTGATACCAAGACCCCAGGGTCATGACCTGAGCCAAAGGCAGACACTCAACCACTGAGCCCCCCCACCAGTCCCATCTGCGTTTAAATTATACCGTTTTTTTGTATTGTTAATAATGCATCAGAATTGGATTTTTCCCATCAAAATGTAATATAAATGTTGAAGACTACTGTGACATCAAGCACGTTAACATAAACATCAGAGAAACTGATGTGGATTCTTTAGGTTTTGGAGTACATTTAAGTGTGACTTTTCGTGTTTTGTTCTTTTCAAATAAGACTGTGAGGTTCATAAAAGGACAAATCTCACCCTTGCCATTTACTGGCCTGTTCACTTCTGTCTCTGCTCAATCGTCAAGTGGGAACCATTAGGGTAGTAACAGCACCTACCTCATGATGCCCTGTAAGGATTCAATTTGTACTTAAAACCTACAGAAAAAAAAAAAAAAAAAAACAACAACAACCTACAGAGAGTTTAAGACATGTAGGTCTCAGTAAGTTGTGTGTGTGTTTCAAGATTTATTTATTTTAGAGACAGAACATGAGTAGGAGGAGGAGAGGGAGAGGGGTGGAGAGAACCTCAAGCCCACTCCAGGCTGAGAGACTAACCTACCGGTGGTCCTGGATCTCACGGGGCCTGAATCTCGCGAGGCTGGATCTCACGGGGCCTGCATCTCACGGGGCCTGCATCTCGCGAGGCTGGATCTTGCGAGGGAGGATTTCACGGGGCCTGGATCTCACGAGGCTGGATCTCGCGAGGCTAGATCTCCCCGGGCCTGGATCTCTTGGAGCCCGGAGCTTCCGGGGCCAGATCGCCAGCTGAGCTGAAGCCGAGTGTTGGCCTGCACCCCCCAGGCGCCGGGTCTCTAAGTTTTAACTTTCCCGATCAACTTCGTGACATGACGTAAGCAAGGCTGTTGCATTTAACAGAATTTGCGCTGCCGGTTTGCCGGCCCCAAGGTTATAGCAGAGCGGGTAAACGAAGGCATCCCTGTTGGGCCTGCCCGCCGTCCCTCCCACCCTCAGGGTTTCTCCCCCGTGCGCTCCCCAGGCGGCCGCGCTGGCCTGCGGCTCCCTTGCCAGCCCTCTCTTCCTCTCTTCCACCTCTGCTTTTCCACAGTCCGCACCTCTGCACATCTCTGCACAAGGGCGGCTGGAAGTGCCCAGTTCTTCCCTCTGTCCCTCTTGCCGTACCCTTGAGCTCTACTGCTCCAGGCCGGCTTCCAAACTAGAGCTGCCCCTGTCTACGCGCAGAGAGCACAGTCCGGGGACTGGGCCCTCCCCAGCGCCAGCAGATGCTCAACCTCCTTTAACATGGCCATTTTCCTTAGGAGGCAGCTGTGGTTTTACATGGCAAATTGCTTTTCTTCATTGCAAGTGGTAGGAAAAAATAACGATAAATACCTTAACAGGTGTATACGTGTGCGTGAGACAAGTAATCACGTTGTTGGTGAAGCAGAAAACACTAGGAGACGCGCCAGACCCAAGCGTCGGCTGTTGAGACCATGCAGTTGCCCTTTGTGTGAACGGGACTGGTAGAGACCTTTACCCTAGAGATGCATCCTTTTGCTTTCCTCTCAAAAGTCCTCGCCTAAGTGCTGTGTTGGAAGCAGCCACCTTTGCAGGGCTGAGCTGCTGCAACATTGTAAATGCCAGCAAATAAAAGTGTCAGCAGTCTGGCTGTGGGAGGCTGGCAGGGCCGGGAGTTCAGTGCTGTTCTGTCCAGATTGGCCGTTCTAAGGGGGCTGGTTCATATCCAGCCCACACGAGTAGTGATTCAGAGTTATTTCCTACTGATGGCTCTTCCTGACCCCAGGAAAAGGTGTTTGGACTTTTCCAGCCGCAGCCCACCAGGAAGGAGGAATACCTACTCAACTTGAACTGCCTTCTCTCAGCAGCAGATGGCCTCATCCTACATAATGGCTGGCATTTTGAGGGGTTGGGGGAAGCTTCCCTACCCCCGCCCGTACTGATCACAGAATTTTTGTATTACTTCTGGTGGGACCCATAATCACAGGAAAAAATATAAGCAGACTTGTTTTCTTTTCACCACTGGATGTATTTATTTACAAAGAGGGCCTCTAAACGGTCAGAGACACATACACTTACTGGTAGTAAAACTCTACCCTGCGATTTGCAGATTTCTTGGGCTGTGCTTCCTGCAGCAGTGAGGGCCTTGTCCTATCACAGTGCTCAGAAGGGAGCTTCAGCCGTGTCTGTCTTGGGCCACTGCACAGATGAGTCCTGCATTTGGTGAGTTGGCAAAAGCAAATAGTGTTTTAGGCCTAAGGGTACATTTTACAGTTGCATTTGAGAGGAAAATGCAGCTTGAGCCTTGAAATGGACTGTGTAGAAGAAAATGCTTGTTGTGCGCAGTACTCTGGCTTTTGAAGCCTGTCCACCAACAGCAGGATCCTGGCTGGGTAGCCAGTAAGGTTTCTCCAAGTTGAGGCCTTAGGAGAGGAGGGAAACAGAGCCCGCTATTGCTGAATGCTCTTCGTAAGGGGCATGTTAAAGGGTTGGAAATCACAGACAGCCATTTCAAATATGTTTCCAAAGAGTTCTGTAGGCATAGGAAATCAAATCTACAAAATGATTAGTAGATCATTAGTAAATGAAGGAAACAAGTAGGATGTCAGATATACACAGTGTGACCTAAACTCCGCGAAACAATGGGTATTAAAAGACATACGCCGAAATGCCCATGACTGGTGGCAAGCTTACGAATCTCTTTTAGTCTTGTGTCATTAATAATGTCCAGTGATTTCTAGGCTTCCCATAGTGAACATATATCACTTTTTAAATCTGCATAAAATAGGTGTTTATTTAAACAATAAAGTGGAACAATCTACTTCCCTTAGTGACGATTTTAAAGGGTTTAATTTTTTACAATGAGGCAAAATCTGTTATTCCTTTTTACTATTCTCTGTTGGGAGGTAAAATGGTCCCAGACTGTTTTATCTAACTCTTGTGATTTGCTGTGTATATTTTCACCTTGAAAATAATGATGTTTTACATATGCCCTGGGTTAGCACATTTGTGACAGATGCCAACTTTTTTTTTTTTTTAAAGATTTTATCTATTCATGAGAGACACAGAGAGAGGCAGAGACACAGGCAGACGGAGAAGCAGCCTCCATGCAGGGAGCCCAGTGCGGGACTTGATCTTGGGTCTCCAGGATCACTCCCTGGGCCGAAGGCGGCGCTGAACCACCCGGGCTGCCCAGATGCCAACTTTTTGGGGGCAAGTCAGGACCACTAGGTTTTAGCTTTGATACTAAAGCTTTTGCATTTTCACCTTAGAGCAGTGTGATAAAAAAATTGCAGCGTACATACATGCAGCACATATATTTGACATCCTACTTGTTTACATATAAAAATTTGCCAGTGTCATTACTGTTCTAATAAAATCTTATTTCAAAAAGTGATCAGGTAATCAGATATCCTAAGTTGCCAAGCTTTCATTTCATGTTATTTATTTTTTGCCAAGCTTTGATTTTTGATATTTGACTGTAATAGGGGGAAAAAAGGCAAATTCCTTTATTGGATAATTCCAAACTCCTTCCTCTCTTAATTAAAGTAACAGTGGTATATATGTTTTTAATGGGTGATTTACAAGATATATCCTTAGATCATATCTATCCCACCTATTCTTGTGCATCTTTCATATTTACATTTTTGTTTTCAAATAGAAAGTCTAGAAGTGTATTTTGTGGAATAAATAGTTCCATGACATGTTTGTGAAGGAAAAAAACCAAAACGATTCTGTGCCCAAAAAGTTTTGGAAACACTATGTACTATGTTACTTTCCAACTCTGTTCTCAATTCAGATACTCCCATTAAATGTCCTGAAATGTTACGCAGTAAAGAAATCCCTTAAACTCTGCTTAAACCAGTATTTCCCAAACTTAACCAACCAAGATATTCCTGAGTACTACTTCCAAAGCATTGCAAGAGCCCACATCATCAAAGAAACATTAACCGACTTTCTTTTGCTGTACTGAAGAAGAAGCAGGAGAGTAGAAAAATAAAATGAGCAGAATTTTCTATAAAGATAACTCAAGAAGGGTTTTATGCTTAAGTCATAATCCTCTGCCCCAGGACCTTTGACTGACTGTAGAATGCCTTCAGCTTTTCAAGTGACTGTAGCAGCCATTGCTTAAATTCAGGTCACGGAAACACTAGAAATCAGAGTGCAGTTCTCCTTGGCCATCTCAGATAATTTCGATTTATTCTCTAACTTCAGGGTAATGCTTGCAGTAGCTGCATGTTCATCTGCTTGGTATAGAATGCTATCACAAGCACCCCTCCCCCCCAACACACACCCCATCAGTCCTTTCATTTTTCTTGTCTTTCTTCTTTCTTGACCTTGAAGCGACTGTGTGAGTGCCAGAAGTTTCCTCTTGACACCTTTTGCTCTCCCAACTCTATCACTTGTGAGGGCTGGCTAAAGGATCTCTCTTTTAACAGGTACATGCTTGGCCTGCAAAAAAATGGCTTTTAGCCTTCTTAGATCCATACAACTTTGACGATATTGTGCCTTTGAATAAGTGCATGAAGTCTTCTGGGCCTACTTGGTGATATTTATGTTTTTCAAGGACAGTGGCTATATTTGTTTGTGTAGTGCCTAATGTATCGGAATCTTTCATTATTTCTTGGTGCTTTTGAAATTAGTTTTTGCGCTTATTGAAGGATGGGCAGATCCATAAACAAAGGGAAGTGGTTGGGATGTCATAGTTGTTTTATAAAAGGTATCCATGACAAGGCTAATTGATTCAAGGGACTTCTTTTTCAATAAAGGAACAGAGATTAGTTTACTGTCGATCTTAATTATTCCATCCATCAACCATTTGTTGCCCTGGGCAACTGGCATCATCTTTGCTGCTTGCTAATTTTAGCTCATTTTACTTAGTGAGGCGCATTTCTTTTGTTTCATTTTTGTGTCTTTGGATGAGGAAAGAGGGACCTGACGTTTCTGTGGGTGAAATTCTAAGCTGTGTTATGCTGAATTCACCAACAGAAATGTATTTTTTTAAAGTGCTTGATTGAAATTCATAAACCAAAGGTGTTTGTGGGTATACGTGTAGATGTACAGATGAACTCTTAAATAAGCATAAATAACATGAACCTGTAAACGAACATAATTTAGCCTACTTGCAAACAAGCCAAAATGAGTGAAAAAGAAAATATTATTACCATCGCCAGAGGATATTTGGTCAAGGTCTCAAAAGAGTACTAAAGTTCTGGCTCTTGGAATTTAAGTATGCCCGGTGTCCTTTAGTTATATTGCTTTTAAATTAGATTTTGGTTTTGTTTTGTTGAACCCCAAGTACCATTCTACCTTCCTGCACATCTCCCCAGTGCATTCTGTTCCTTTCTGTACCCTGGCTATGTCTGCCTCTGCATAGCGCTTTCTTTCTGAATCACTTTGAGTATATGTGATTGTGGACAGAAGGGCGTTCTAGCTGGAGCCCTACTGGCAGGAGGAGAAATCAAAGACAGGGATTTGCACAGATAAAATACTTTTAGAAAAAGAACAACTACATAGCCAAAAATGCTGGTCGTATGTTTTGTGAATGCAACATCATAAAACTGGTTTATTTATTTATTTTTTAAAAAGATTTTATTTTTATTTATTTATTCATGAGAGACAGAGAGAGAGAGAGAGAAAGAGAGAGAGAGAGAGAGGCAAAGACACAGGCAGAGGGAGAAGCAGGCTCCATGCAGGGAGCCTGACGTGGGGCTCAATCCCAGGTCTCCAGGATCAAGCCCTGGGCTGAAGGCGGCGCTAAACCACTGAGCCACCCGGGCTGCCCATAAAACTTGTTTAAATACTGCTTTTAGATTTTTACTTCTCTCGAGGGTAACTTGACTTATTTGGAGCTTTATGTTGGGGTGCAGAACCACAACTGCTGGTCCCTGCTATTCCTTCCTGTTGTTTTACATTGTCAGCGTAAGACTACCTTGGGTAAGTTTGATCATGCATGAGTGGAGTTTGCTCGTGTAACTGGATGAAATTCATAACAAGCTAAGACAACACATTTAATTGATTTCTCCTCCTTTTTTTTTGCAACACGACGGCTACCATGATATTGTGTAGGTCACATAAATAGTGCCTTTTTGTCAGATAACCTGATTGTTGCAAGGAACAGACATTCACTTAGGGAAGCTCAAGTCAAAGTAGTGCTGATGAGGATGGTATAATGTTAATCTCCTGGAACCCAGTTATGGGAAATGTAGCTGGGCTTTTTGAGAACTAGAAAGCCCTCAGGAGGCTACTCTTGACCTCTCTGGTTCTCTCTTTGGGCCTAGATATTTTTGCATCTGTGCTTTTCTTCTATAAATATATTCCATTCTCTCCTATAGTAGACAAGCTTTCTTTGCAAGACTCTTATGTTTTGCTCTTTCAAAATTAACACGTGCATGGGGTCTGGCCACCACCTGCCACAATCTCACGGCTTCCTGCCTATGACCATCTGATGGACTCTCATTGGCTTTTTATTTTTCCTCTTCAAATGAGGAATTATTGTTGATCTGTCCAAGCAGACTAAAGCTCCATGAAGGCAGGAGTCACAACTGTTTGGTCCTCAGTATGTTCTCATTGCCTAGTGCACTTTGTGACATGTGGTAGGTAGGCAGTGAACTGGTGACTAAATGATAACTCAAATACCTGGATGTCCTGAGGTTTGTTTCCATTGTCTCCTATATTTTCATCTCTTGGGTTGGTTAAATGGTCTCCTAATGAGTGCTGAACATGGTATATGAAAAATTGAAGAGATCATTTGAAGTTCTGGGTGATATTATCACCACCCAGAGAGAATATACTTTTGCTGCTGATGTTTGGACAAAGCTATTAGGATAGAGGCTAATTACCCTAATCCAATCTGAGATTGTGCTAATTCAAATTTGTGTTTCAGTCTTTACGGAGATTGCATATTTCTAGTTGTTGATTTGCAACCTCCTCAGAAGCTTCCTGGGTATAATCTGAAACCAGCCCCCTTATGCCGAGGGCAGGGAGAGGAGGCAGGGAGAGGCAGGCTGCTCCAGATTGGTAGGTGGCAGGTTTCATAAATAAGGAAACTTATGAGGCTTGTCTCTGGTGGCCACAAGAAGAGTGCATCTCTGCACCTGCCTGCTACATCTGAAAAGTTTATGCAGAGGCCTTAACTGGGTTCAGTCACGTATACCATCCAGATGGTCTCAACACTACAGCACTACCTCAAAGCTGTATTCTTGGGGCAGCTTCTGGGAATGAGGAAGGTAGCAGAGCACACATTCCAAGGATGGGGGTGGGGAGTGAAGGGTGGTAAGGAGAATCTGATTGCCCAGGTCCAGCTCAGGGGACAAGTGGTAGTTACGTTTTCTCAATGACCTCCCCCTTGTACTAATAAGCCATTATTCTTGGGATGTAGTTCTTCTGTGAGTCAAATGGAAAGTTAGGGGTGTCTCCAGGACTTTTATTCTTGCTAGGCCCTGAACTCGATCTTTTTGTTGTTGTTGTTTGTTTTCGTCTCAGTAGCAGGAAACTGAAAGCAGAAAGATCTTCTCAACTTTTCAGTCTCTTGGCCACTCTTTAAAATGCCTCAAGGAGAAAAGGGTTGCCAAGTGTCAGACTAATTTGTCAGACTAATCTGAAAAGGCTTTCCTTTTCTTCTCTCTAGGATCTTAACTCTCAGGTCTTGCTACCTTGATAGCTATTTTACTTTAATTATTTTGGTTTGGTATTTTAACTCATCTGGCTGTTCTTGGCAAGAGGTTTGGTTAGATACAAGTCTGCTCTATCATAGCCAGAAGGGGGAAGGCAACTGTTGAGTAAATGATTAATATATTCTAGAGAAAGAATCTGATGGGCCTATCTTGGATTAGATGTTTCTCTTCATTTATCAACTCTGGCCAGAGAGGGATAATATAGCACTCAGAAGAGCAGCTCTGTGGCCAGTGGCCGGCTAACTGATGGATGAGTTGGACAGGGCACTCATTGCCAAAGGTGCCTGCTTCAACTATCCTCAGAAGCAGCAGCAGCAGCAGCATCACTCTTATTGATGCCTCATTTTTTTACACTGCATGATTTCTAAGACTCTGCAATATGCATTTTCTCCTCTCATTTCATTACTCTAGGACCTGTGCTAGATACTCTAGGTATCTGTGTTAACGTTCACTGTAATACCTTACAATGTTTATCTTACCTCATTTTTACTGCTGTCATCATCAACAACCCACACACCTAAAATACACATGTCCTGGATCTTATAATGACTGGTTTCCATGTTCCCGACACTGTCTCTTTCCTCTTGCCCTAGCCACCCGTGAATTCCTCAGGCCCCAGGACCAGAATGGCTTGTTTGGTCATGATATAGCTTCTCTCTCTGTTCGCTTCCAACTGTTTCCACTCCTCATATGCTGAGTTCCTGAACAGCTGATGTGTGTTTCTGTACCTCAAGCCAAGTGTCTAGGAGGGACTGGAGAGTTTGAGGACAGAGCATGATGCCTAAACAGCAGGGTGGAATGAAGGACCAGGCACAAAATGAGTGTCAATATAAACTTAGTAAGAGGCAACACCAAATACCTCTTTTACATATAATATATTGCCTGGGATTCCCTGAACAAAGGCTCTAAATAAAAATACCTAGGTGAACTTAGGAGTTGATGAGAACATAGCCATTCTTGCTTGGCTAACAGTTTAGAAACAAGCAAGAACTATGGGGAAGAGGTGCTTCATTGGGGGAAAAAAAGGAGGAAGGCAATGAGTAAGAATCAAGGTTTTTCAATTTTGTGTCATCCATTTTAGTTTGGTTTATCCAAGTCTAAACAAATTGGAGCCATACTCCACAATATGTGTTGTCTTGTATGGTTACTTAAATTTCCCATTTAAATGTAACAAAAACATCATTATCATAAGAACTAACATCTACTGAGTACTTATCATGGTCTCAATATGTATTATCATTTTTATTCTTATTACAACCCTATAAGGTAGGCAGTATCACCATCACATTTATAGATGGCAAAACTGACGTTACAAAGGGTAATTTCCCCAAAGTTACATAAAGCTTAGGAAGTGGCCAATATTTGAATTCTGGGGCCTGATATCAGAAGCCTGGCTTTGAACCACTGTACTATGCTGTACTGTGTACATAGAATACAGATTATTTTTTTGAATTTCCACACAGTAAGAAGAATATATGGGAAAGTATAATTTTCTTTTTTAAAAAATTTTATTTATTTATTTAATTTTTTTAAAGATTTATTTATTCATTTATGATAGACATAGAGAGAGAGAGGCAGAGACACAGGAGGAGTGAGAAGCAGGCTCCGTGCCTGGAGCCCGACGTGGGACTCGGTCCTGGGACTCCAGGATCGTGCCCTGGGCCAAAGGCAGGCACCAAACCGCTGAGCCACCCAGGGATCTCCTAAAATTTTATTTAAATTCAATTTGCCAACATATAGTATAACATCTCGTGTTCATCTTATCACATGTCCTTCCTGATGCCAGTTACCCCATCCCTCCACCCACCTCCCCTTCTGCATCCCTTTGTTTCTCAGAGTTAGGAATCTCTCATGGAATGTCTTCCTTTTTAATTTTTCCCCATTCAGTTTCCCCCTCTTTCCTTATGGTCCCTTTCACTATTTCTTGTATTCCACATATGAGTGAGACCATATGATAATTGTCTTTCTCCAGTTGACTCATTTCACTCAGCATAATAGCCTCAGTTCCATCCACATCAGTGTAAATGGTAAGTATTCGTCCTTTTTAATGCCCGAGTAATATTCCATTGTGTATGTAGACCACATCCTCTTTATCCATCATCTGTTGAAAGACATCGTGGCTCCTTCCACAGTTTGGCTATTGTGGACATTGCTGCTATGAACATAGGGGTGTAGGTGTCTCGGCGTTTCACTACATCAGTATCTTTGGGGTAAATACCCAGTAGCTCAATTGCTGGGTCCTAGGGTAGCTCTATTTTTAACTTCTTAAGGAACTTCCTCACAGTTTTCCAGAGTGGCGGCATCAGCTTGCATTCCCACCAATAGTGCAAGAAGGTTCCCCTTTCTCCACATCCTCCCCAACATTTGTTTCTTGTCTTCTTAATTTTAGCCATTCTTGCTGGTGTAATGTGGTATCTCATTGTGGTTTTGATTTGTATTTCCCTGATGGCAAGTGACGTGGAGCATTTTTTCATGTGCTTGTTGGCCATGTTTAGGTCTTCTTTAGAGAAGTGTCTGTTCATATCTTCTGCCCATTTCTTGACTGGGTTTTTTGTTTCTTGGGTGTTGAGGAAAGTACAATTTTTCTGTAGGAAAAGGGGCTGTACAGTAAAGGTTAAATTAGTATTTCTGTATTTGAGTATTTATTAAATGGCTGTAACAAAATGCAGTGTTTAGTCAAGGTGGATGCCAATCTCTATTTCATACAATAGCCTAGAGGAAGGCAGGGGTCCAGTTTATGGGGGATTGAGACACCGCCTGTCCTGTTGCTCCTATTCCCAGAGGTATTGCTCATGTCTCCTTGGCTGAAGTTGACATCATGTCCACATTCTAGCAATGGGAAGGGGAGAGAGAAGAGTGCTTTTTCAGACTTCTCAAAATGACAATAACTGGAAGTTGCACACCTTACTTCTGCTCGTGACTTGTTTATCAGAACTTAATTTTGTGGCCACACCTGGGGGCAAGGGAGTCTGAGAGATGATCTTTATCTGGGTGGCTCTGTGCCTGGCCAGAATTTAGGAAGGCATTCTGTTTCTAAAAGGGAGAAGGAGCAGGTGAGTGGGGGTGGGGAGCTGGGGAGAGGGGGGAAGTTAACAATTCTGACCGATTTCCAAACTAAACACAAATGATAATTTATTTATGACTTTAGAATTCTTAAAGTTAGCTGTCATTGGTTATAAGTGATTCTTTCTCTTATTTTAGATAAAACTATCCTGTCTTGGATACAACCAAGCTAATCAGAATAATACTCTAACTCAAAGCAAATTCCATAGTCTCAATTATATTAAAACCAGAAGAGATTACAGGCCATTGTTTTACTGCAAAAGAGATTATAAATACCATTAAGATAAGCTTCCCTTTATAACTAAAGGATATTTATGGGTACACTTGTATAGGGCAACTGACTAGATATTTGGAAACAGCTTACAGGGCTTAATTATAAACATGCTATCCCTTCTCTATTTGATTTGTAAGATAAGATTGATGGGTGTACACGCAGAACAAAAGGGGATTTAATAACAGAGATCAGCCTCACACCAAGTAGGCGGTCTGATTTAAAACAAACACAGCACATCAGCAAGCTCACGACTCTAAGCCTCTAGGCTTGATTAGCATCTTTGGGCAAATTAAGATTTCTTAAGCCCCCTGTGGGGGCCCATACAGAATGCAGTCACCTGAGTGACTCACACAGCTCAGGGAAGATGATGTGACATCTAGGACTGCAGTTTCTATTTCCAAAGAATGTTTGCTTGGAAATTTCTGCTCATGGGTGTGGATAAAAATTCACAATTTTCACATATCCCGACTATCAGTGTAAAACCGAATGCCCTTTTAGGTGTAGTGAGCCTCTAAGTTACTGCTGTTTGCCATTATTCGGTGTAGCTTGGTCTCTAAAGCCAGGGCTTGTTTGTTCTGGTGATTGCACATTCTCTCTTTCTCACACAGTTTCAGTCGTGCTTGCTTGAAGCAATCATTAGTTTTAGTTCATGGACCAGGCAGGAGCTTCCCCAGGGATGGGCCCTCAAATCACAGAACATGAAGCTCTAAGTGTCTCCCACAGCACAGTCCAGCAGCGGATGGACAGATGAGAGAATCAAGCCCTGGGAAGTTAAGGGCTTTATTATGGTTGCCTGGCTACCACAGGACAGTTGGGTCTAGAACCTATATTTCTAGGCTCCTACTTTGGTGCTTCTTAAATGGCCATTGGCCTTTATCAATTGCAAATACTTAGGCAATTTGGGAATTTAATAAAAGTTCTGAAGTCCTTTTTGTTTAAAATTCATTTTAGAGTCTAAAAATGTTTGGATTCTCTAGTGAATTAGGCATTCCCTGACACAGGCAGAAGCTGTCCCAGAGGCCAGGAAGGTGTCACCTTGACCTACTAAGGGCTCTTATTTAGACTTGGACATTATTTCCAAGTGAGTTCTCTATAACCAGTCATTGTAACTGTGTGTATCTGTGTTCAGCACATTAATTTGTTAATGCTAAACATTTAAATAGCCTCAATTTTTATAACTGTTTTGCATAATATATTTTGCTTTAATAAAACAGGAGTCTAGACAATTGAATGCCATGAGAGTCTTCATGATTTTTGAGAGATGTTTGGGGTGATGCCATATGCAGGTACAGAGTTGAGACTGAATAAGCATTTGTTGAACTGTGTTTGAGTTGAGTTTAAATCAGAGAATTAAACCTCTACTTGATTGCTTTGCTGTTGATTTCATTCCTGGTAAAAATCTGCAAAATATGGCAGAAAGGGCACAGTAGCTGATGTGAGGACATGGATTCAGAATCCTGACTCCACTGGTGAGTTATGTGGCCCTCATGCAGTCATCTATGCTTCCAGAGCTCAGTTTTCTCATCTGTGAAACAGGGAGAAGGTCATGTGCTTCACAGTAGGGCTGTGAGGCAGGGTTACATCTTCAAGTAAGATGATGTTTGTGAAAGTCTTTTAACTTAAGAAGCATCATTCAAATGTGAAGCACATTGTTTTTTGTTAATGTTGTGGTAGCTTTCTTACTATATTAGTTCAGTTGTAGTTGATTCCCGGTTTAGTGGCCTGTGTTCTAGTAACTTAGGTTTTTGCAAGCTAGATAAAAAGGTGTTGAGCTGATTATAAGAAAATGTTTGACTCATACATTTCACAGGGTGATCTGAGAACCAAACATTCAGCAGTGCTCCAGCAGATCCAGAATATCTTTGTCAATTGATGGGATACCTTGTTTGGGTACCACCCAACCTGCTGTATGGAGGCCACTAAGCAGCTGCAGATTCCACCGGGAGATAAGCAAAGATGAGCTGTATCTGACCACCAGCATGCTCCTTTGGTCCGTAGGATATTTGTTCTCTGCAAACCTCTTCGTTTCCTCAACTCTGCATGGCCATAGTAAGGTGGCCAAGAAGGCAAATACTGTCTGAGCAGTCACAGGGACATCCCTGTTCTCTGAGCATGCATGACATTGCCGTCTGAAACCCTCATCCTGCCTTGGTTTGGTTTTGTTGTCTTCTTCCTCCTCCTCCTCCCCATCCTGTAACCCTTGTCCTTCCTCCCTTTCTTCCTCTTGTTCTTCTTTTCCTCCTTCTTCTGGTAATGAAATTACACGAACACAAAAATCTGGAAACTTGCAGACATAAAATGCTGCTTCCCACAGTTATCCACTTCTTTCTTAGAGCTCTACCCTATCAGGGTTTTTATATTATTCTTGCTGATGAAGATGGGGAGAGATTCTTAGTAGAAGCCTGGCAAGGAAACTGCATATGCAAAAGTTCAGAGGTCATTAATTCCTTGGGAATCCAAGTACCCGAGGGATTCATTTAGTGAGGTACTGAGGCAGGAGAGGGCAAAGATCAAACAGGCTGGCCTTACAAGCCAATGGCAGGACTTTGCAGTTGTTTCTGGTGGGCAGTAAGGAGCCACAAGAATGTGCTAAGCAGGGGAATGACAAGATCCAGTTTGCATTTGACCCCTTGATATTCCTTCTTAGAATCTTTGCCTGGAGGCCCATAGGGCTCCTGGGTCTCTGCATGTGGAAACCAGAGAAGTGAGGTCTGAAGGCTTATGTTGTAGAAGAAGAGCCTAGTAGTGTGGAAGGGCAAGTGATTGCCTTGAAAGGGAGAAATAACAAAGAGGCAGATTATTTTTGACTTCATGGCAGCCGAGATCGCTAAATACTCTGAAGTTAGAAGTGCTTGTTGTCAGGGCCCAGTGTGAGGGGTGGGCCATGCCCAGAAGTCTTTCAAGCCTTATCATGGTCGCTCACTGTTCCCACTGCCTCGGGCCTACATGTGAACTGTAAGAACAAGTTCAGTTCGCATCAGCCCTGACCAGACCCATCTCCAGCCAGCCTGTACTCATTCTTATCTGGAAGGCACAGAGCTAATAGCAAGCTAACTTATGTTGTGGCAAAGTTGGCCCTAAAATCAAAGGAAACTACACTAAGATGGAATGGTAACTAGAAGAGTCCCTGTGTGACCCAAACCTGTCCTACATTGTAGGTAAACATTCTTGGCCTCTCAAGACAGACACAGCTTTTGGCACTGAATACGTTTGCTGGTTTATGTGAGGGCATGTTGGTAGTTCCATAACAAACCTGAATCTCTGAGGATGCACATCCTGAACATTGTCATGCGTACAGGCTCTCGGTAATTAGAGCTCTGTGTAATAAACTCCACAAGAAATGGAGGGATTTGATCTACTCTTTGATGAACTTACTTGATAAAATTAAGATGCATCGCAAACAATATTGTGAAGGAATTAACCCCTTAGTCTACAAATTGGAGATGAAGTGGAGGGAGCCAAAGACATCCTTGAATGATTTCATAATTTTGCCTGGTTCTGGCCCTGGTCTCTTCTCTGCTGAGAACAGTTGGGAAATAGCTTTCCTTTTGGAAAACCAGACGTGAGGTAGGAGTGAGTGAGTGAGTGTGTGTGTGTGTGTGTGTCTGTGTCCGTCCTTGTCCCTCTCCCTCCCTGATTGATTTTAGCCCAGAACACAGGGACTGCTTTTGTCACATGCATTTAGTAAAAAAACAGAGCAATACGTAGTGTGCAGGGGTGGCATGTGTTGGTGGATGGATGTGCAATACTGTCTCAAGAACTACTTTTTTCATTGCTTCAAAGACCTACCTAGGATCCAAAGTGTGAGAGAGAGATGGGACTTCTCTTGCCTTAGGGGGTGTCCATTGGCAACAAAGTGACCTGCCTTTTGGGCAAATCAGCTAATGCTTTGACCTGATAGGCTGACATCTGTGAGGGATGCATGGAGGGCATCATTCTGATATTGGTGGGAGATGAGATTAGAAGACTTCTAAAGTTCCCTTTAATTGTAGGGCTCTGCACTATGGAGAAAGAGGGGAAGGGGGAGTGAGAATGGGAGGGGAGTCGGGTGGGAGAGAGAAGCCATTACTTCCTATCCTGATTGAAAATATGCCAGTTGAAGTGTAGAGATTATCATTGCAACTATTGTGTGAGGACTAATTTGATTTCCTTCTGATTCCCTCCCCACCCCCACCCCCCAATTTTGTTCTTTTCTTCTCCAGTTTGCTGTTGTTACTGCTTCTCCTTTTACTTCTCATTCTCCTTTTAGAAGAAACTGGTAAATAGAAATTTTTTTCCCAATCTACTACAATGCTATTGGGGGAAAAAAATCAAAAGTTTATTTTATCTGGGGATTTTGGAAACACTGACTCAAATAGACATCATTGAGAATGTGATGTGTGCTGGAACAAAATTGTCAAACACACAGTTACACAAGTATTTTAAAACTGATGGTTCTGAGGGGTGATTTGATTAGGTAATTACCCTTGTTAAAAGAGTAACTTAATCTGTGAGACACTCCCCCAGCAGAAAATTCATACTACCCTGGTTTAAAATAATTTCTTCACAAATTGCACTTAAAAATAATTGGAAATTTTAAAAAAGCAAATCTAATTTTTCAATAAAAAAATCAACTTTTAAAATTCCTCCCTGGTGGTCCAGTATTATTAAATATTCTTCTGGATTTTTTTTTATCTTGCTTTATTGGAAGGAGAAAAACAATTATCTGTAAACGTAATTTTTAATGCATGGTAATAAAAATAAATGGCATAGTTCTGCCGCAGTTCACCTAAATCTTCTTCCCTGGTGGTCTAGTGGTATTAAATAATCGGTACCACATGTATTCATCATTTGCTGACAGCAAAAGAAAAACTTTGGCATTTTATTGTCTAAAGAAACAGACATGATGTTATTCAGGCTTCTGGGGCGACTTTGCTGATGGTCTGTGAAGAAAACATTTTCCTTGCTGGTGGGGCTGTGCTTTTTGTTAATTTACATGGCAATTAGTATAGAACCAGAGACGGGTGCTCTTTACAAGGTTGATTTGAGTTCCTCTTGCAGGTTGCCCTAAGAATTTTCTAGCTTTTTTCTGCATTAACTGGGGCATGTATCATGTATTGTTAACTCTGTGTTGGGTGGAAAGCTTGCATCTGGGTAGAGCCAGAGAATGGGAACTGAGTGAGTGCAATTTGCTTTGCAGTGGTGTTGGAGGTGAATAGTTAGCAGTCTCAGAAGCACACCTTAACTTTGGTTCCTTGTTCCTACTCCTTTGACCTGGAATTATTGCTACTGAGGCTGAATTTATTGCTACTGATTGTAATAGCACATTCCAAACTTGAAAATGGATTAATGTTTCTGCTGTGTGTATTAGAAAGGATGCCTTATTTCCTTTTGTGGAAAAAAAAAAGGACTTACAAAAGCTTAAGTATGAAAGTTAAGTCAGTGCCCTTCCTGGTGTACATAAAAAATATGGTGTTGGCGTGGAGCACCAGGAAGCACAGTGGTTGTCTGAAGTACATGGGTGTGATCCGTGCGTCAGGTTTTAGAAGGTACGATGAAAGGCAAAGCGATCTTGTTTGCACACTTATTTATTTATATGTATTTTATTATAGAAGCAATAAAGTTACTTGTCCCTTAGAAATACGTGCTTTACGTAATTGAAGAGATTGGTAAAAAGTAGAGGCATGATGGTTATGAATATTGCTATGTTTAATGAAGTGATTTTGTTCCCTGATGTAGCAGTGGAGAGGAAATGGAGGCCCCATAGCGGTGTGTCTCCTGTTGTTATTTCTGATGGGGTGGCACCATGTCATAGCAATGAACTCCCAGACAGTGTTGAGTTTAAATCCCACCACCATCCCTTATTAGCTGTGTTGTATCAAACAACTTAACTGCCTGAGCCTTAATTTCTTCACTTGTAAAATAATGTATACCGATAGGAACAGAGTGCTATAAGAAATGAGTAATCCTAACGCAATGGCTAGCATAATGCTAAGGGTTCAGTGTTTTCTAGATTGGAAAAGATAAATTTGTAGAGTGATTTACCGCTTTTCATGTTTGAGGGGATTTGTTCCTTTGAATTAAAAAAAAAAATTCTCCAAAATTACTCTGGTCTTGGGTCATCCCACAAAAATTAGATCTTTTTTTATTTTTATTTTTATTTTTTTTTTTAATTTTTTATTTTATTTATTTTTTGATAGTCACAGAGAGAGAGAGAGAGAGAGAGGCAGAGACACAGGCAGAGGGAGAAGCAGGCTCCATGCACGGGGAGCCCGACGTGGGATTCGATCCCGGGTCTCCAGGATCGTGCCCTGGGCCAAAGGCAGGTGCCAAACCGCTGCGCCACCCAGGGATCCCTTTTTTTTTTTTTTAAAAGGTAGCCAATAACCTTGTAAATTTGTAAGCTTATATGGCTCCAAATCTAGAAAGAGCAACACTCCTTGAGCCCATTATCCTTAGAAGTTCCCTAACCTGCTATCAGAGCTACTTTATTTTGACCACTTTGAATCCTAGAAAAAGCAGAATGTGAACATTCAGTGTTGTCTCAAGTGTCTAGAGGTTGCCATGTTCCAAAGAGCCTGTAAATAAGAAGTACTTGTTAGGTTGTTATGAGAGGCAACTTTGATTTCACCAGTTCAAGAAGGTGTGGTAGCTCAAGGAATTCAAACCAAAGTTGCAAAACAGATTTCACTTTACCAGAGTCTCAACACTTTCCCCTCCTTGAATGGACATGGTGTGTGTGTGTGTGTGTGTGTGTGTGTGTGTGTGTGTGTGTGTGTGGAGGGTGGTGTGCATCTTCCTGAGAAGTCCAACTACCTGAGCTGTGGACGTTTTCTCTCCTCAAAGAGTTTCTCCCACGCCAGCAGTATAAAACAATTAATTTTGAGTCTGATAGAAATCTCCAGTTTGTAATTGAAAACGTGTGTGGGGATTGAGTGGCGTTGCTGCTGCCAAGCTGTGTGTGGCAGGAGTGAATCTCCACTGAGCTCCAAAGCATTCCTGATTTTATGGCGAGTTTCTCCATTGGAGTCCTTATTAGTAGGTTTTATGTAGGTGGCTTTTTAGTGATTGACCAGAGAGGGAAAAAAGCTTTTTGTAAAAGGTTGGAAAAGCTGCATTAAAGCCTTGGAGGGAACAGGTTTTAACTTTGTGGCATTTTGATTTTAAATGGTATTTGATCTGTGGCTTTACCTTTAAACTTCCCCCCATTGATGCTAGCAGCATCCCTGCACTTGTGGGGGAAACTCCCGCACAATGTAGCAATTACTGATTTATGTTCCAGTGATAAGAATGTGTTTTATTGTGGTCATAATATTTGTTCAATTTAACTACTATGTACTGGAAAGTATCATAAAAACTTCTCTGATCAAATGTTATGAGACAAAGGATCATAAGCTGCTCTTGATCCATGCACTCTACTCCTGTGGTGTCTGTGTGCATGCCACCATGAAGAGAGGACAGACTATGGGCCTGTCTATTTCTGTGTCCTCCTACCCATATTTTAAAGGCAGTCCCCAATATAGGTCGTTTAAGCATTTCTGATGCCTTCTTGTCATCCATTGGACTCCCTTTCAAGACTATTATCTATCCCTTTATAAAAAAATTTAGACTCTATTTCTCATGGCCAGATCTCAGCTTCTCATCAGTCTTTCCACAGACAGTCTCTTTTGGAAGTTGAGAATTACACTGTATTTTGCTGTCAACATTTGAACCTGACTTAGGCTTCTGTATATTCTATGATCATCCCTAAAGAAAGGGGAAAAAAAAACACAAAACCTTTCTTTTAAAAAAAATTTTTTTTATTGAAGTTCGCTTTGCCAACGTATAGCATAACACTCAGTGCTCATCCCATCAAGTGCCCTCGTCAGTGCCCTTCAACCAGTTACCCCATCCCCCTGCCTGCCTCCCCTTCCACTTACCCCTTGTTCGTTTCCCAGAGTTAGAGGTCTCTCATGGTTTGTCTCCCTCTAATTTTTCCCCACTCATTTTCCCTCCTTTCCCTTATAATCCCTTTCACTATTTATGTTTCCCGTATGAGTGAAACCATATGATGATTGTCCTCCAATTGACTTACTTCACTCAGCATAATACCCTCTAGTTCCATCCACGTGGAAGCAAATGGTGGGTTTTCATCCTTTCTCATGTCTGAGTAATATCCCATTGTATACATAGACCACATCTTCTTTAGCCATTCTTCTGTCGATGGACATCGAGGCTCCTTCCACAGTTTGGCTATTGTGGACATTGCTGTTATAAACATTGGGGTACAGGTGTCCCAGTGTTTGACTGCATCTATATCTTTGGGGTAAACACCCAGTAATACAATTGCTGGGTCATAGGGTAGCTCTACTTTTAACTCTTTGAAGAACTTCCACACAGTTTTCCAGAGTGGCTGTACCGGTTCACATTCCCACCAACAGTGCAAGAGGGCTCCCCTTTCTCCACATCCTCTCCAACATTTGTTTCCTGTCTTGTTAATTTTCCCCATTCTCATGGTGTGAGGTGGTATCTCATTGTGGTTTTGATTTGTATTTCCCTGATGGCCAGTGATGCGGAGCATTTTCTCATTTGCTTGTTGGCCATGTGTATGTCTTAAAAAAAAAAAAGACCTTTCTTACCTTTATTGTGATCTATTATTATTAGGGGCTATGGGGAGCCTCCACTAAGTAGGCAGGGCTATTTCTCCAATGCTAGATCACCACACAAATTCTAGGAAAAGGGCTCTTTATCTGTCTTCTAGAGTGCTGCTGCCAGAGAGTTCTTCCCTGGTTGGTCTTCTCTGACAGTTCTCCATAGCCTCCAGAGTCAAGTCTATACACAGTGATGTGGCCCCTGGTTATGTTTTTAGGCTCATCTCTAGGATTGCCCTACCTCACTCTCACCCTCTGTTTTACCCTCTGCTCTACCTTCCAGTCATAGGAAACTACTTGGGTTCTCCAATGGATTTACCACATCTTGTTCTTCAAGGCCAGCATCTTCTGAGAAGCCTTTCCTGCTTCCCCAGTGGGCTTCCATAGCTCCCAGTGTGGACCAACTGGAGCTGGACAGATGAAGGAATATACTAGATTTTGCAGTGGAACCACTGTAAGAGGAATCTGGTTGCGGATCCTGATCCATTTCAATGTGAAATCAGACAAGAAATGATTTTTTTAAATGCCTCTTTATGTCTCCTGATAGAATGAAAAGAAACACATTTTCTGTATATGCTCTGTTCCCTCTTCCACTTAGGACAGAGCTGAGGTCAATCTGTTTCTCGGCAGACATGACTAGAGGAAGTCCCAGGATTGAAGAAGAGTAGAAGTTATTTTAGTGTGTAGTTGTGGATGACCTCTTGTTCCTTTTCCCCTGCAAAATGTGATGACTTTTGTTGTGGGTAATGGGGGAGGATTCCTTCATCATTCAGTCCTAGGTAAAGGGAAAAGTACAGATGCAGACAAGGATGGGATGTGGCTAAAGGCTAGAGTTCCTTCTGGGTAATAATTTGTATTCATCTTTCTAGACTATGTAGGTATTTATATTCACAAATGAAAGACTCTACAAATTTGACCCCTCTATAAGAGATTTTAAATGCCATTTTTATTAAAATGCTAATAATTCATTATATTTTGAAAATTAATCATTCAGCTTCTAATAACTTAATTTGTAATCATTAGGTCTGATAGTCATGGAGGGATTATGGAAGGGAGTAGGAAGATAGGTTGAGGCAGAGTGGCATTGTGGTAAATCAGTGGGCTCTGGAGACCTGCTGTGTGGCCCTAGGCAAGTTACTTGGTCTCTCTTGGCTCAGTTTTCTCATCTGTGAAAATGGAGAATAATAAGAGTACCTACCTTACAGTATTGTTATTGGGAATCAATGTGTCATTTGGCATAACGTGCATGTGTCAGTGCCTGACATATAGCGTTTATCTCCTGACTACTTGCTATGATATTTTGGTCACTTTTTTTTTAAAGATTATTTATTTATTTATTCATGAGAGACAGAGAGAGGCAGAGGCACAGGCAGAGGGAGAAGCAGGCTCCATCATGCAGGGAGCCCGATGTGGGACTCGATCCCATGCTCCAAGATCACACACTGGGCCGAAGGTGGGCGCTAAACCGTTGAGCCACCCAGGGATCCCTGGTCACTTCTTTTAAAATAGAAGCTGCTAGCTTTGAATACCTCTCAAGAAATACCAGCCTGGTCTGTTTACTTGCCTTTCTCCCCACTAGACTCTGAGTTCGTTTAACCATCTTTGTATCCCTAGCACTTACCCTGCAGGAAACACCCATAATTATTTTTTGAATGAATTAATGAGCAAATGGTAGTGAACTACTGCTTCTTCCTCCTTTCTCCTTCATCACGGAAGAATGAAAAAGGAGCGTGAATTTTGCTACGGTGTATGATTACTCTCTGGGGGTTGTCTGACCACAGCAATTAAGAATTCACAAAGATGATTAATCTTACACAGCTGTGCTAGTAAAATAACTTTGATAGGCTCATTGAACGGGGATTTCCCTAAAGGGTCATAGAAGCCATCTCCCTGCTTTTGGGCAGGTGGTTCTAATATAATGTAGAAATGTTAGCTGTGTACTATTTTTAATAAATCTCCAAAAGAGAGAATTACTTATCTTCATTGATGCTAATATATAATAATTTAGTGGCTTATATCTCTTATATAGGAACTTCATTGAGTAGTTTTAAAGGCATTAAAGATTTAGGTGAGGTATAATGAAAATGGATGTCAGACTTTGGAATGAATTCTCATTCAAGTGGCTCTTTTTCCTACTTTGAGATTCTTTGAAAATAAAGTGGGATAAGTGTCAATACCATGTGACCTAATTGGAATTCTGTCTAAGAAGAGGTCCATTGATACATCCAGCAGTTTTCCTTCATGGGTCTTTATTGAATGCCTTCTGTGTATTAGGCACCTACTCAGGGCTAGGATGAGCACATGGTCCCTGTCCTCTGGGACTTGTAGTCAATGGTAAAGTTAGAGTTTGAATAAGCAATTAAAAGGGCGCGTGGTGAGATCCCTGGGTGGCGCAGCGGTTTGGCGCCTGCCTTTGGCCCAGGGTGTGATCCTGGAGATCCGGGATCGAATCCCATGTCGGGCTCCCGGTGCATGGAGCCTGCTTCTCCCTCTGCCTGTGTCTCTGCCCCCCTCTCTCTCTCTGTGTGACTATCATAAAAAAAAAAAAAGGTCATGTGGTTTTAAAGAAGATCTTGGTCAAGGGAATCTTTCTAGGGGAATGACCTTTAAAGAATAAAAAAGGGGAGAAATTCACTCAGATAAAGATGGAGAAGTAGACAAGGGCCAGATCATGCCAGGTCTTACAGGTCAGGTGTACTGGATTTGGACCATGACCACTTACCTAAGCTATATCATGTTTCCCAGAAATCCTTTCCTTGTATGGTTCTGGGTTAGTGTAGGTCAGAAGAGATGTCTTACAGGAGACTTGGAAGGCAGAAGTAAAGCATCAGCCATACTTATGCTCTCAAGGTTGGGGCAGGGCTCCAACCTGTACTGTGGCTGTTTGTGCATTGAGATCTGCTAGCTCATCTCATTGGTGTGGGGCAGCTCCTGGATCTGCCACCCTCGCTGGATCTCTTCCTTCAGCTTCCTCAAACCATGGGCTAAAGTAAGTGCCTGTGCAGCTCCATAGGGTAGAGGTGGTGAGTGACACACAGGTTCTAATTTGTCCTCACAGTTTCCCATTGTCCTTGTAGATCCCAGGTCATCCCCAAAGGTACCAGTATGTTCTTGCTCTTGTCCACATCCAGATGTCCTTCTGATCACCAGTCTGATTGGTCTGTGATAACCTCAGGCTCAGGCTAGAAGCTGAGACAATGGCTAACATAGACTGCTCCATCATCTCCTGCAACTATGTAAAGTTGGTACCCTCTAATAAATCCCTTTCTTTACCATGGTGATTCTTCTTGTTTGATCACATGCTGACTGATATACCATGAAAAGGATTTGGGTGTTTATTCTAAGAGCAGTAGTGGTCATTGAAAGTTTTGCAGCTAGAGAGTAACGTGATCAGAAATTTTTTCTATTCCACCTGCAGCATGAAGACTGGCTTAGATTGGGGTAGTTAGGACAAGGGCAGATAGGAGGAGATCTGTGAGCAGAGAATGCTAGTGCTAATCAATAAACACATTCTTTACTTCCTGGCCCAGAGTTATGTTACTTTCTCCAGCTCTTTCACAATTTGGTAAAGCCCCATGGCTGGCTGCTGGCCAGGGGATGAAAGTGGATGAAATGTCTGCCCTCCCATGCTTGGCAACTCTTTATGACCTGTGTCTTCTCTCATGTGCTAGCCAGAAGGAGAGGACCCAGTAGTGGATTCAAAAGCCCTGGAAGATTGTGGAGCTATAGGAGAAGAAGACAGAAGTTTGCAATACGGGTCCCAGCACCAACTCTCATTGCACTTTGCTGGATAGAGAAATACATTTTTATTGTATTCAGTCACCTAGATTTTGAGCTTGTTTGTTAAAGTAGCAAGTATTGTTTAACCTGAGTAATATAGAGTGTGGGCAATAGATAACGATGAAATAAGATACTACCAATGAAAACAGAGATATTTAGAAGGTAGAATCAGTAGTTCTTGATGGTTGATTAGATGGAGTGGTGATAGAGAAGGACAAGTTAATCATAAGGCAAGAATGAGTCCAGAGTTCCTAGATTGGATAACAGGGTGAATACTACTGAACTAAGTGAACTTGATACTGGTTCTGACCAGTAGCTTCTAATGTCTCATGATCCATGTGGCATTTTGTGTTGTTTTTTTACCTTCTACTTCTTAAATGTCTCTAAGATTATGTTACAAAGTCTTATCTCTATCAGTTTCTATTTTTAGATACAGGGGTCTGCCTGTAAAGGAGGAAGGTGTTATCATTGATCTTGGAGGGTCATCTTTCTCATCTTTGTCCTTACCTGGGCATCTTTTTTTTTTTTTTAAGATTTGTTTATTAATGTTTAGAGAGTGAGAGAGAGAGAGACTAAGAGAGAGCATTAGAGTGCAGAATGGGGGGAGGGGCAGAGAGGGAGAAAGAATCCCAGGCAGACTCCCCAGTGAGTGCAGAGTCCAATGCAGGGCTCCATCCCAGGATCCCGAGATCATGACTTGAGCAGAAACTAAGAGTCAGCTGTCAATCGACTGAGGCAGCCTGGTGCCCCTTACCTGGGTCTCTTAATGAAAGGCAAAAAGGTGATTTTACATAATGAGCATCCTCAGGGACATTTTTTGTTTGAGTTTTCATGGATTGTAATTGCCAAGAGATCCTGAGGCTGCCTCTAGAGGAAAGCTGATTGTTAGCCTCTACTGTCCAACCGTTTATATCTTGGAGAATATTGATAATTAAAATGGACAACAGTGATTTTTCATTTCCTCTGACTTTAGATATTGGCCTCTAGAAGTGGTATTAATACCCATGACCAAATAGGAATTTATTGATGCCAGTTTTTATAAGTCACCTACCAAGTTTGGAAGCAAATCAGTAACTCAGATGTGGGACACCTAATATCCATTGTTAATCTCTAGATCCATAGTCTTCATTTCCTCTGCTTGCCTTCCTTTCCTTCCTCTGGATAACAATGAAATGTTAGACTGGTCTAAGTGTGTTCATGTGTTCACTCATTCTTTTAAGCAGTAATTTGTTCCTATTATATGCCAGGCAATGAACAGAGTGCTGGGGATGCAAAACCCAAGTTGGAGTTCCTGTGTTATAGGAGCTTATATTTTAGTGAAATTACAGACATATGATTAGGCGGTTTTAGTCCAGAGCAGTAAGTGCTATGGGAGCATGCATAAAGGAAACCTAACCCAATCTTAAGGAATCAGGAAGCTTACAGAGGATTGACAGAGAGAGCATGAGCTGGTGAAGGGGTCAGCAGGGGAGTGGAGGAGGGAGGGAAACACGTTTACTAGGGAAAGTGGTTTGAAGGAAACAATTTTCTGATCTTACACTGGTGATCTTTGTGAGGCACTGCCTATTACACGCAAGAGAGAGGATCTCTTAGAGCTGCCCATGCTGCTCACAGAGGAGGACTCTATTCCAAGGAAACTGGGAAATAGATGTTTCATCTTGTTCCTCCTTTGGGGTTGGTTTGGGATGTGGATCTTCTGATATTTTGAATCTAAATTTGTCCCTGGGTGTGTGTGTGGATATGCTTATATGTGGGTGTGTGTACCCATCTCCCTACTTCTTGTACTCCCTCTAATGTTGGCAGTCCACAGAGAAAGGCTCTGATAAATTAGCTTGGTTCAGATCCTGAGACTGGATTCAAACATACATTGTTTTCATTCTTCTACAAGTGCCTGATGATGATGTAAGGGAGACAGTGATTAAAAATGCAAAGGTAAACGGACCTACATTTTTAGGCACCAACCTACAGGGGTAAATGTACCTGAAAGTGATAGTTGAAAAAACATGGCTCCTGAGGTATGTGTGCAGTTGTGATTGGCAAGAAAATGATGGAAATTCTCATGTCAGTGTAGGAAAAACAATGAAGTAGCCTGGCATAGGCAATGTATGAAATTTCCCTGGGATTTCCAAGGAATGCTCAGGTGATTCAGATGCAGAGGTCCATGGAGCACAATTTTAGAAAATGGTGCTCTAAAAAAAAAAAAAAATATCAGCTTAAAATGAGAGATTTAATTTCTTTTTTTCCCAAAGCACCGTGGAATTGTTTTCCATTCATTTTTGGCTCTTCCTGAAGACATTTCCACATGATGACATAGGGAGAGCACATTTGCAAATCACATTCAGGGTGGTGAGAGATAATGAAATTGAAGTGTCAGCAGTTTGCAAAAGGAAGCTTTTTTTTTCTCTCTCTCTCAAGCCCTGTTATTACCTTATTCAATTTGCACTTTATTTTGAAGCACATGTATAGAAATAAGCAAATTATTAATTCAAGCTTGTCTTCAATTTTGTGCTTGGCCTGCAAACCTCTAACATCTCTCCCAGTTCCCCAGGCAGACTGCTGAAGGCTTGGTGATAGGCTGAAGCGGGCATATTCATTATTCAATATGAGCTGCAAGCAATTTGATATTTCATGTGAGCATGTGGCAGGGCTGAGGGGGGGAGAGTGTCATTCAGGGGAATATGGTCTAGGCCACTACCATTTTCATGTTTAGCTGAAGGCTTAACATTAGCTGTGCTTGCATGTTTCGAGGATAAGGATAATTCCATTGAGAATCATGGCTACAGCCAGGTGTTTTTGTCTCTGTGACATGTCCTATTTCTCTGTGCAGGGAGCACTTCTTGAGCCAGGCCATATGCTCAGCATCACAGGGGCTTCATGTGCTCCTTCTGGAGCGCTGGGAATAATGAGATCCTGAACAGTGAAGGGCAGAGTCCCTGGAAAGCAGCCATCCTTGGTGGGGGTGGGGAACACTCATGGCCCCCCACTCCTGAGGCCTGGGAAGCATTTCTATGTGATGTCTGCATCATCTGTCAATACCTCCATTCCTCGGGTGGGCACCCATGCCCACACCTGGACTTTTTTTCCCATTATAAGAGAAACGGGCCCTGCAGTCTTTCTTCTGCATATATCAAAAAATGTCTTTTCTTCTGCTTATGTACTTGTAGGTTGCCATCAGGCTTTCAGATCATAGAATTTTAGGGGGGCCTGGGTGGCTCAGTCTGTTGAGTGCCTGACTGTTTCGGCTCGTCATGATCTCAGGGGCATGAGATTGAGCCCTGCATTGGGCTCCATGCTCGGTGTGGAATCTGCTTGTCCCTCTCCCCCTCTCATAAATAAATAAATAAATAAATAAATAAATAAATAAATAAATAAATAAATAAATAAATAAAGTCTTAAAAAAGATCACAGAATTTCAGAATGGAAAGGTCACTAGAGTTCAATTGTTTTAATACCCTCATTTTTACTTATGTGCCTGTGTGCAGCCTTGAGGTTAGAGAGGTCAGGTGATTTGTGTGGGGACACGTAGCTAGTTAGATGTAGCCCGGGGACCAGATCTCAGATACCTGGATTCTTAGTTGAGTGCTCTTTCTACTAAGCTAGGGAATACTTAGAACAGTGCCTGGAACATAGAACTCCATTTATAAAACTGTAATATTCTCTAAAATGTTTGGTCCAAGACATGATCATTTTCAGAACCTTCCTACCATGTCCACAAAGGGTCCAAGAAAATGCCTTTTTGGCTATCTGAGAGAGCTGGTCTGCAACTTTTGGAGTTCCGGAAACTAGGTACATACCTTTCCACCACCCAACCTCCCTTTCCTGGTGTTTTGTGGAGGGATGGCTCCGGTCTGTTGTGGCTGATCTGCTAAGTAGCATCAGTGGTCACTCTGGGATGAGAACAGTCTGTGTGTTTGGTATAAACAGTGAGTAAACTCATATTGGGTTGTCAGGGAAAATAACAGTGAAAAGGTGTGGGACACCCTCATCCCACCTAGCCACTGAATGGTTTACTTAAGCAACAGACCTATAGCTGATGGTCTCGGGGCTCCTCTGGCTCATTCTCCTTGTGGCACACTAACGTGCCTGGCTAATTGGCAGACAAGGACACTCAGGGCACAGAGTGAGGCTGAGGAGTATAGGAGATGGTGCAGTTTTAGCTGAGCTGCTGGGCAAATGAGCATGAGTGTCCCCATTAGGAGACAAAGTGAAGTTGGAAGCATGAAGATCGAAACATCTATTTTCCTCAGAGGAATGTTAAAGAACTTATGAAATCTCTTTCTATATTTGCTTTTGATTTAGTTTTACAAACATACACACACAGACTTGTGTTTATTGTCATACTCCTGATAGTGGTGGCACTACAATAACATAGTAGTTTTCCCATGTGATCTGAGAAAGCCTAGCAGCCCTGAGACTCTGTCAGGAGTCTATCAGATCATCAGATCAGAGCTATTTTCAGCATTATGTTAAGGTAATAATCTGTCTTTCTCACTTTCTTTCTCTCATAATGTTTTCCAGAATACACAACATGTGACACGGGGCAGATTGAATGTGGGAGCAGGTGTGAGAATCTGGTAGCCCAGATTCTCTTAGTGCAGACATTAGAGGGATTTGCAAAGATGTAAAACTATACCATTATTCTTACTGAATTCTGTTTTGTTCTGAAAATACAGTCATTTTATATAAAACCATGTTACTTATATTAACATATAGTGGGGTTTATTATCATTTTGCAATGAATCAGTGAACATTTTATACTTTCTCAGTTTTAATTTGTAATACAATAAACATCAATAGCTAGAACTCACATAAACCAAAGTTCCTTGGAGTCCTCCATAATATTAAAGTATAGAGGAGTTCTAAGACCAAACATTTAAGAATTGCTACTTGAAAGCAATGAGACTTTCCCCCTCTCTCTCCCAAACAGATGCTGTAGCATGTAGTAATCGAAGGTTTCTCCTTTTCAAATAGTCACTTTGAAATCCTATACTCCTAGTCTGGTGATGTCATTCCTAGTCTTCTTTTAAGCCTACCTTTTGGAGCTCTCGTTGGCCACCTGGCCAGAGCTTCCCAGAAAACCTAGTGTTATGATTTTATCTTGAAGCCTTGTTTTTGATCCATGATGTGTGATCCCTGTTGATAACCTGCATTGCTAAACCAGGCTTCAAGTGAGTTGGGATTCTTTGTAACAATCAAATCCATCACTTGAGGTACCAACATCTGCAACCAATAACGTTATATCAAAAGGATATGCCTGGGTTCAAAATGCAGATCCTCAAAAAGAGTTAGAAAAATGTTTTGATAACAGCAGTATCATGGAAATTATGTAGCTTTCAAGGATTCTGAGAGATATGTGTGTTGAGTATGTTTAAGATTGGTAAAATTTGATCTTATTATTTTATAGTTTTATCTCATAAAGCTCAAAGCTATAATGTACACACACCAAGTTGGTATTCTCCAAGCAGAGTGCTTATTTGTATACTAAAATAAAACCTTATGAGTTGTCAAATACCTTTTTGATTGGGTGATGGCTTTATCTGGTTTTCAGTGCTCTGTGAAAAATCCTCAGAAACATATATTCAAGTTAATGCCTGGCTCCACTGACACCTCACCCACTTCCCATGGGCCATGAAGCCTGTTGGTGCTACTTTTAAAAGCATGCATTATGTTTTTCGTGTTCATGGGAACCTGTCTGGTGATTACATTTTAGAACAATTTGCACATTTTCTAGTACGGAAAAAAATGGTGTAGTGATTTACAAAGCTCTTAGGGAAGAGACATCTCAGCATTTCTCATGGAATCACCTTCCGCCAGGCTGTGTAGCATCCTTTGCAGGCGAATCACCTAGGGCAGTTTTGGTGGTGCAAGTTGCAGGGCTAAAGGGTTAAATGCAATCAGAATTCTGAAACAATGGAGGTTTACCTTTTCTGTTTTCTAGAGCGAGGTATTGATCTAGTTCTGCTGCAAGGCTCTTTGCTTTATCAATGAATTTTAAACAGAAAACATCTTGAAGATGCAGAAGTTAGTGAATTACCAGGAGCAGAGGCATTTTCAGAAACATTCAGGGAAGGCAGGCTTCAGAGTCTGGAATGGCGGGACCCATGCCTACATCACTATATTATCTAAGGTTAGTGCCTTTTTTTAAAAAATTTTTTAGTGGGAAGCTGCATGGGTTGATAGGTTATAAGCTACCTCTCCCACCTATTTACCCACTTCTCTTCACCTTTCCATTTGTTCCATTGCCATCTCTGACGCTTGCAATTTACTTAGAGGTACCAGTATATATATCAAGTGTTCCATTACAATGCCAAAAACAGGAACAACTCAACACTTCCTCCAGTGCTTATTTTCTTGAAAATATTATGTACATTATGATTATTATTTTGTATGTTGTTATATATTTTATATTTTAGTGTATGATTATTATTTCATCACTTCCCAGTAATACACAGAAGCTCAGGCTAAGTACTCTGTGTATAACCAAAGGCTTGTGATGGAGTTGAGATTCAAACAGAGTTTGACTCCAAAGCAGAAACTCTTTGCAGTATATCAAACTTGTATCCCTGCCCCCCATCATAAAGAGTCAGTTGAGATGGAAGTTTTTAATATTTCTTTTTAAGTCAAAAAGTTTAAGCATTACTCTGAAAAATATATCTTGATGAGTTATTCCAGTGTATTATATCTCTATAATATACTGCTTAAGTTCATGACTAGATGGGTAATCATTGATTAGGGGATGAGGAGCTTAGATATTTCCTTGGGGAAGGGGTCTGCATTTCACTGGAGGGGTAAGGCAGTAGCTTAAGATTTGTTTCCAGTTCATACCTGCATAGTATTTGCTTTTGTGCCGTAACAAATTACTACAAATTTAGTGGCTTAAAACAACACAGATTTAGTGTTTAGTAGGTTAGAAGGCTGACACAGGTCTCAGTGGGCTGAAATCAAGGTGTCAGCAGAGATGTGTGCCTTTCTGGAGACTCTACGTAGTAATTTCTTTCCTTGACTTCTCCAGCTCTTAGAGGCTGCCCGCATTCCTGGGCTTGTGGTCCCCTCCTTCATTTTCTAAGCCAACAATGCTGTATCTCTCAGCTCATCTTCTGTGGTCACGTTCCCTCTCGCTGATTAGGGACAAGTCCTCTGCTTTTAAGGACTTGTTATTAGATTAGGCCCATTTGAGTAATTCAGGATAATCTCCTTGTCTCAAGGCCCTTAACTTTCATCACATCTGCTAAGTCCTTTATGCCAGGTAGGATACGATATTCACAGGTCCAGGGGATGAGAGTGTGGACATCTTTCAGGGCCCGTTCTTTGGCTTACCCCATGTGTGAAACCTAAGCATACTGGTGTGCCTGTGAAAAGAATGCAACAATCTGTTCTCAAAGAGATGCCCAGTGTCAAAACGGACCAAGTTTAATGCTGAATCAGTGACTTTATTCAATAAGTTTTTATTAAGCTTATTGAACACTCAGTATTGTTTGAAATTTAGTGTCTCTTTTTAAAATTAATAAACTTTATATTTCTTTAGACCCCTTTTAGTTATACAGAAAAATTGAGGAAAAAGTACAGAGAGTTTCCATATATTCCCTTTCCTCTTGTTTTCCCTTATTATTGGCATCTCGCTTTGGTGTGGTCCATTTCTTGCAACTGATGAACCAATATTGATACATTGTCTTTTATTAAAATTTTTTAAATTTAAATTCAATTTAATTAACATATACTGTATTATTAGCTTCAGAGGTAGAGTTTAGTGATTTATCAGTTTCGTATAACACTCAGTACTCATTACTTCAAGTGTCCTCCGTAATGCCCATCACCCAGTTATCACATACCACCACTTATTTCCTAGCAACCCTCAGTTTGTTTCCTATAGTTGAGTTGCTTATAGTTTGTCTCCCTCATTATTTTCATTTTATTTTTCCTTCCCTTTCACTAAGTTCATATTTTGTTTCTTAAATTCCAAATATGAGTGAAATCTGTAGTATTTGTCTTTCTCTGACTGACTTCTTTCACTTAATATAATACCTTCTAGTTCCAGCCACATTGTTGCAAATGGCAAGATTTCATTCTTTTTGATGGCTAATATTCCATGGTGTATATATACATATATAGATATGTGTATATGTATATGTGTGTATGTATATGTATATATAAACCACATCTTCTTTATAATTTTTTTAAGATTTTATTTATTTATTCATGAGACGCAGAGAGAGAGAGAGAGAGAGAGAGAGAGGCAGAGACACAGGCAGAGGGAGAAGCAAGCTCCACACAGGGAGTCCAATGTGGGACTTGATCCTGGGACTCCAGGACCACGCCCTAGGCCAAAGGCAGGCACTAAACCACTGAGCCACCCAGGGATCCCCCACATCTTCTTTATCCATTCATCTGTTGATGGACATCTGGGGTCTTTCTGAGCTTTGGGGATATTGCTGCTATAAACACTGGGGTACACGTGCCCCTTAATATCACTATGTTTGTATCCTTTGGATAAATACCTAGTAGTGTAATTGCTGGGTTGTAGCATAGTTCTGTTTTTAACTTTTTGAGGAACCTCCTTCTGTATTGTTCTTCAGAGTGGCTGCACCAGTTTGTATTTCCACCAACATTTGATACATTATTGTTGACTAATGTGCATTGCTTGCATTAGGCTTCATTCTTTATGTTGTATAGTTCCAGAGATTTTTGCCCAGTGCATAATGTCATACATCCACCTCTTCAGTATCATACAGGATAGTTTCACCGCCCTAAAAATTATGTTTCATCTGTTCATTCTGTCCCCTTGCCCTCCAGTTCTAAGAACTGATCTTTTTACCTTATACAATAGTTGGGTCTTTTCCAGGGTGTCATACAGTTGGAATCATATAGTATGTTGTCTTTTCAGACTGGCTTTTCACTCAGTAATGCATATTTAAATTTCCTCCATGTCTTTTCATGGCTTAATAGTTCATTTCTTTTTATCACTGAATAATATCCACTTGTATGGATGTACTGCAGTTTATTTACTTTTCACCTACTGAGAGAACATCTTGATTGCTTCCACTTGAGGCAGTCAGTAAAACTGCTTTTAACATCTGCATGCCGGTTTTTGTGTAGACATAGTTTTTAACTCGTTTAGGTAAATATTTAGGAGTGCCATTGTTGGATCATATAGTAAGACTATATGGAGCTTTGTGAAAACTGCCAAAAGATCAGTATTTTTAACTTGAACTTCATAGTAATTGAGGAGGGTTGAGCTGGCAGTGTTTTGCTTCTAAAACTTAGACCAGAGAAGCTCTGATTTTTTGAACTTTACATATTGAGGTTCTGAGTAAGATGCATTTACAAAAGGGTGTTGCAGCTTAAAAGCAGTCTGAAAGCTTTTGAAAATCTAGCATGCCATTACAAATGTCCTTTCTTCCCACACTTGCCCTTCTCCCCCATTGTTGATTTTGACTGGAAGCCCAAAAGGTGACTTGCATTGTAAGAGGGGTAATTAGAAGGACTTTGAGTGTCATACTGTAGGGGACCAGGTCTGATCGCACTGATGAGAAGGCGGGCAAATCTTCTCTCCTGGAGGAAGATAACATTGCAGTCTGAAAACAATGAAATTATTGTCCTAACAATAACATATGAGAGTGCTTTGCAGCAGAACATAACTCCCTAAGGGCTTACAACTATGCAGTTATTTGTCTAGATAAATACACACACCACACACCACTTTCTCGCATACTCACTGATGACTGATATGCACTGTCTTAATTGACTCTCTTATGTACAGAGACTGTGTCTTAGTCATCAGCAGGGTGACCTCAGCATGGGTTTGAATCCCAGTTCTACCACTAACATACTGTATGACCTTAGGAAAATGATTTAGCCTCTGTAAGCCTCCGTTTCCCCATCCATAACATGGAAGTAATAGTATCTCCTTGTAGGGTTGTGTGGATATAATGAGAAGATGCAAGTAAAGCCCAGTTCCTAGCACAAAGTAAGTCTTCAGTAAGTGCTAGACCTATGGAAAACTACCTTTTTTTCTTAAACTCCTGCCATTTGGTGAGAGAGATCATTCCTTCCTTCCCTCCTCCCCCGTCTAATGAAATCTCTGAGGCAGGATTAAGTAGGACTGTGTTTAGTAGCCTTCATGTTATCCCACTCAAGAATCCCTTTCATCCTGGCAACCGGGTTGATTTAATTCTTATCCTCCACCCTTCCCACCTTTCCAGCTCCATCCTTCCAAGATTTCAGTTCCATTCCTGACTCTGGGCAGATGGTTTTAAGGAGTCCAAGGACATGTGCTCATTGATCTGGTCTGGTCAGTTTTTGCATCTGGTCTCATTCTGAGTCTTGACAGCTCAGCTTTTCTGTGGCTGAGTCCTGCCATGTGTGCCTCTTCCTCAGTGATATTAGAAGAGTTTCCCCCTCCTCCCAGTGTTTTATTTATTGAGTAGATTTCTGCCTCTGACCTCAAGTTTTCTCCATACGTATTTTTAAAGATTTTATTTATTTATTCATGAGACACAAAGAGAGGCAGAGACATAGGCAGAGGGAGAAGCAGGCGCCATGCAGGGAGCCCGATGCGGAACTTGATCCCAGGACCCCGGGATCATGACCTGAGCCAAAAGCAGATGCTCAACCACTGAGCCACCCAGGTGCCCCAAGTTCTCTCCATATTTGAGTCATCAGAAACCTGCCCCCCTGCCAGCCACCTGCACTCCTGGATCCATACTGAATGCCTCTCATTCAGCCATAGGCTGATTACCTCCCTTCCTTGCCCCAGACTCAAATACTATTTGGCACTTGTACTGGTAATTCTTTGTGCCTCTCATCTTGGGTTGGACATGACTTTAGCTCCACCTTGCAAAATTCTCATCCTTCTTAGCCCACCTCCATTTCTTCCGCTCCTAGATTTTGTTGTATCTTGCAATCTGTGTGCAGAGCATTGGCTCTCACCCTTTCTCTGATCTGTCCCACCGTGGTCAGAGGCCTGGATCTGTTACTAGAATCTGAACTGTTGACTGTAGACCCCAGTGTTACAGAAAGCCATACCCTGATATATCTTAGAAATTGGTCTGGATTGTAAATTGTAATGTAAGGAGCAAATTATTCAGGTCTTTGGCAGGAAACAGATGGCATATTCAAAATGAATAACTGAAGAGAGATTAATAAATGGACTATTTCAATGTGGGGGTAGGGTTTGTGAAAAGCAAAAAGGCATAATGCAGAACTGCTGGGCTACTCCCAGCAGAGAGTTGTTCTACCACTAGGCCAAGATAGAACATGGGGAAAAGTGGCTACCAGAACTGAGAGGGAGACAGAGTGTGTGTTATGGAGAGTGGGCTACTTGATAAGTACTGAGGCTTTCAACTGAGGCGGGAATGGGTAGTCTTCCCAAAGCCACCCTGCTGGAAAGCAGTCAATAAAATAAACACCTTTATCTCATTCTGACCTGCTGATATTCCCATTGGCTGAACCCACCTGGAAGCCTGCAAACAAGGAAACCCATTGATTCAGTTCACACAGATTACCCAGAATAGTGAGAAATGTGGGCAGTAGGACCTGAAGAGGCAAACAGAAACAAGGGGATCACGAAGCTATGCATAATATCTGTTCATATATGACTACGTTCTTTGTGTACACTGAGCATAATTATGTGGTTTAATGTTAAGGACATTCTGTACCTTCTCAGTAACCTTACAACTGTGTAAGGTCATATTGACAGTCTATGACAGCTGACTACAATTCAGGCAGAGTTGTATGAGGTTGCAGATCCAGGACTTTAGCAATAATAACAATGTTGTTTTGATCCTGTATGTTTTTGTGATAGGTCAAAGGTAATGACACCTTGGAAATTACCAAGGTGAGGATGGAAAGATAATCTATTTTATTTAAGATTATTAAGTAAATTGTTTGCTGAGTCATAGTACTCCAAAAACTCATTTCTTCATCTTCCGTAATTTATAATTTTATGCTCTTGTAGAAGTGTGAAATCTCCATTCATAAGCTCAAGGATGTGCTCCTTGAAAAAGGATCAAGTGGGTCCAAAAAATCCAGGATATCAAGATAGGCAAAAGGGGTTTATTATTAACACCAATGAATGTTTCTTACTTCTCAAAGTGGTTGAGTACATGTTCCCTTAGAGTAGCAGAATCACAGTAATTGAACATGAGATATGACTTGATTTTACCAGACTATAATTTTCAAGGATGCACCTTTGAGTAAAGAAAAGTAGAATAATATTAATAATACTTGTAATAATTAGAAATATTTAGGATTAGGAATAACTTCATAGACTCTGTGGTTGGAAGGATCCTTGAGAGTTTGTGGTACATCTACTCAATTAATGCCTAAATCCTTTCTTCTATACCACCCTAAAAGGTTATCCAGCCACCTTGGGCCATGTAGAAGTCCATTGATATTATTTCCTCAATCAACAACAGATGTCATGGTTCAGATAAACATGGTCCTAATTCATCATAATAATGTAGCTTAATTGCATTATAATTGTCTGTTATTGAATAGAAATTTACTAGTGGTTTGAAAATAATCAGATTTACACTATAAAAGCCCTTATTTGCATCAGATTGTTTTAACTGGGGGACGACAGGGTAGAGGATTGATTGAATTGAGATTAAATTGAGGTAACTTCTGAAAGAGACCTGGAGAGAAGGAGGGGCCTAATATCTCACTGTAGATAGGCAGAGACCTGGACCCTTGGATCCCCACTGTACACTTGCCAGGAGAGGACCCCCCCCCCAAGGATAAGTACGATGCTCAAGGTCATAGAGTTGCTGAGTAGGTACTTGGACTCCAAGTGCCCTCCTGTAAATCAGGGTTCCTTGGATGAACTTTCTAAGATATGTGAAGAGATAAGCCTCCCTCTGGATGGAGTGGGAGTAGTTTGCAAAGTGTCCTGCTGCTCAGCATTATTAAGAGTTCTCTACTTAATAAGGGGAAAATGGAAGTGATCATTGCTCAGCATCGGTCTGGTTTTAAACACATGTTAGACCGGGTTTAAGGGATGGCTAGGATTCATTCCTGTTTCGAGAGAAGGCCTTCATATGCACCTATAAATCCTGCCTTTTACAAGAGCCTAATGGAATGAAGAAGTTAAAAATAGCCAATGTCATTTTCTTGTGGATACAATTAGCTGATCAAATATGTCAACTTGTAGATTCAGCTGATTGAATTGAAGCTAGTGTCCTGTTTAGCAAAATACAATCATGATTAATACAACTGATTTCTTCTCTCCCATTTTTGTACATATTATTATGGCTTCCACCTTTTCTGGTAGTTAATTCCCTCAAGCTCCCTTTCTATCTTGTCCAAGCCAGGCACAGTTTTGGAGAAGGTAGTGGATCATGTGATGATCCCCAGCAGCCAGGCTGCTGCTGATCCCTGGCTTGGCTGCCTTAAAATTGCTGGGGCAGATTGCCAGGTTGCCCTCTGGAGATTCTAGCTCTGTGGAGCACACTCTGGAATATGTGTTTTTTTTTTTTTTACAAGATCTCCAGATAATTGTGAAAGTCCCCTAGGTTTGGGGGCTAATGATAAAGATTATGTTTCCAGAGACTTAAAATTCTAAATAAAATTTTCTCCTTAGCCTTTAAGAGTCTTCTGAGAAAATGTAAAGGTTCTGGCTAAGTTGATCCTTAAGAGTTTCATCTTGTAGGGGAGAGCTGGGGAGCTGGGGGGTGAGGCAGCAGAGAATTGGAGGTTGGAGGCGGAGGACGTTTGGTGATGGTGAGGCCTGAGGAATGAAGACTCAGGAATCAAAGGGTCTGGGGGCGGGGAGAATAAAAGAGAGACTTGGCCAGTTTAATAAACGTGCTCAGGGCCAGCTCTGGATGAGTGAACACAGCTTGTGACCTTTGCTATCCTCCTTCCTTTGAGATGAAGATGATAATAGTAAGTGGGGTAGAGGATTGTTTCAAGAATTTATATGGTATTGTGATTTTTATCCCCTTTCAACCCAAGAAACAAACCGAAACTGAACGGTTATGTAAACTAACCAGCAAGTCTGAGTACTGAACACAGTTTTTGAAAACTTTTATTAGAATTCATTAGATGTAAAATATCTGTCTTTGCCACGAGGGGACCACTTTTGCCATTAGATGGTGGGAAGTTGAATGTTCCTGTTTGTTAGTATTATATTTTTCCTAACTTTGAAGAAAGTAAATACGCAGTAATTGAGCATATTCTGCTGTCCTGAAGGGAATGGGGTCCCCACATGGGGTGTGGTAGGAGTGGAAGGTCGGGTGCTCATGGAGCTCCTCAGTGCCAGCTGGGGCCGTGGCTGTAGGAATGGATGGGACACCCACACTGCCCCTCCCCGGTGTGTGGCCAGCAGCCCAAATGCCCAACAAGGAGCACTTTAGTCAATTGAAAAATACCATCATTTGAAAAGAGCTACTGGCATTTCTTGCTCAAGATTTAGAAAGAAAAAGAGGCCCATTTTCTCAAGTAGTTCAGCAATTTTTAGATTATCTAAGATTTCCTCCATAAGCTTTAAGGCATTAGCTCCTCCTTGAATTGTGCCTTGTCCCTTTTTTTCTTAAGACTATGGCATGTTAAACTGTGATTTACTCATCTCTGTAATTAGATGCAGTGATTAGAATCCTCTTTATCTTACTCTGCAGTTTTCCTTTATGGGGAATTATGAAAGAATAATAGGTAAAAAGTTCAGAATGGGGTAAAGAATAAACAGAATGCTGAATGGTAAAAGGAGACAGAATGCTGAATGGATAATAAAATATTTAGTGCTTTTCAATTAACTGTTCTCACGATTAGTACACTAGTATATTATATCATAAAAATCATGTCTATTAATTTTTTGCAGCCATTATCTTGACTGTGATTTACTCCCCTCAAATCATTAACAATGCCATTAAAAAGGTGGATGGAGATGAACGTCCTGGATAGAGTTCAGGGATGTAATGGGATTATTGTTCAGGGTCACAGAGAGATTGAAGACCAGTGAATGGAGGGAAGGGGGTTGGAGAGCATGGAGTTGGTGAAGGGAGAAAGTAGGAGAAGGCACAGAGCCCTCGGGTTTGAGAGATGAGCCACTCCCTTGGTGCCAGAGTTAGGGAGTAGTGCCCTAGGTGAGGCGATGCTGTCTTCACCCTGGAAGATTGGGCTGCGAGAGCCCAGTGATTGGGAGAGCCAAGTTTTCTTCTCAGTGGAATTTCAGATGCATGGGGGTGGGGGGGGGGAGAAGATAAATATGTGCGTACAAGAGTCCCCAGGGTCCCATAGGAGGCAATGGGGTGTTCTTGTTCCAGGTTATGCTGGTGGTTTGAGGGCAGTGTTTCCATCCAGCCAAAGATGGGGCCATGACTCTTCATAAATAGTTCTCTTCGTGGGAAAATGGGATAAGCTGTGTAAAACCAGAAAAGTGTTAATCACATAGACCAGTGAAGGCCAGGCTCCATAGTCTTGTACTGCAGCTGTGCATTTTGAGAAATATGCTTGTGGAAACGCCTTTCTTTAGTTTTCTTTGCCTGTGTGTTGTGTATCTTCATGTAGTCAGATAATCGATATTCAATTCATCAACCTATTTTTGGCTCTGCATCTTTAGAATCTTGAAATATCTTTTGGCTATATTTAAAGGTAGGAATTTTATTACTATAAAATACAATGCATGAAAGATTTTTACTCTTTTTTAGGTTTTTTCCCCCTCTTATCACTAGCAACTGGGACAGTCACAAGGCCTTTGTGAATAAAAAATCTATTTTAATTCAGGATCTGAAATTTGAATTTTCTATCTGAGTATACATTGGAGATGGGCCAGAGTCTGCTTTATGTCATGTGAGTTAGTGATAGAGGCCAGAGTCAGAAGCCTTTGGTTTTTAAATTTTAAATGAGTTTGTTTCCAAGTGGTTTGACCACAAGACGTGTCTTCATAGAGCAAGTTAATTTGTCTTAATTTAATAAGCAGGAAATTGGGACTGACTAGTTAACCAGACAGCATTTTAGCAGCTTAGTATACTTATGAGTTAATATCATTTATAAGTTTTTCATTATAACTAGGCAATAACATTTCTCTTTAACAGCCATGGAAGACAGTGTAGCTGCTCATGGCCTGGTCTTGAAAGATGACACTGAGACCTCAAGAAATCTTGAAAACAAAGTTTTAATAACAATATTTTAGAACCCAGAGTTCAGGTGTTATATTTTTCTAGATGACTGCCTTCTTAATTCCCGTTATGAGATTTTACATAGATATATATAAGTAACATAATTTGTCATACATTTAAGTATAATATATAACATACATAGCTTATGATATATAAAATTATATGGTAATAATATTTATAAGATAAATAATATATATGTTTATGTATAGTAAATTATATTTATATTTCTACATGACTAGGATATGTTATATACAATGTATTTGTACATAAATAAATATATATGCTATGAAGAAGCTTATAATATAAACCTGTGTGTCGGGGCGTCTGAGTGGCACAGTGGTTGAGCATCTGCCTTTGGCTGAGAGCGTGATCCTGGGTCCGGGGATCGAGTCCCACATAAGGCTCCTCACAGAGAGCCTGCTTCTCCCTCTGCCTATGTCTCTGCCTCTCTCTCTGTGAAAAAAGTCTTAAAAAACCCCTGTGTGTCAAATGAAGCAATATAAAATACTTCAAGATATATAAGCCTTACACAGTGAGACCTAGCACTTTTTTACTGGTATCATCTTTATCACCTCCTCCCCTGCTCTCTTCTCCCTCCTTTTTTTTTTCATCTTCTCTTTTCTGCTTTCCCCTCCTTTTCCTGCTTCTCTTTTTCTCTGATCAATTGAAACAAATCTCAAGAGCTAACTCTGCACCTCAGCTTCCCTGGCATTATTGAATGATGCATGGCCAGCTCAAAAATCTAACACATCATTCTGACCAATGTAGCTTCCCAAGCATGCAGCTACATGCTCCAAAGCAATGCTTAGCTGTTGTTAGCATGCTGCTTCTAAACATTAAATATACCACATCCATGGCATCTGTGGCTGTGAGAACTTGCCCAGGGATGCCCAGGGCTGCTACTGTGATAAGAAGTCTTCTTATTATGTACTCTTGGCCCATAATGGTGACCAGTGACACTTTGCCTAAACAGTGTCAGGGATAATCCAACATAGGTTACTATCTATGTAACCTTATCACTATCTGCCTTTCTTTGGGGATAGTGGCTTTTCAGCCCCATTCAGAATGTGCCTCAGCTAATGTAATTTCTGGCTCTGAGATAGATCAGGAGAGACAAAGACTAGATTACTCACCATAGGAAACCAGAAGAGCATATTTTATATTAGCAGAGCCCTGATACGGATGGCTTACATAAATGTCACCTACATAGGTCTCCAGTGCAGTACCATTTGCATTTGGACTGTAATTGCTCTATGTTCTCCTATTCTCAGCTTCAAATCATCAATAAAAATGAATTAAATAACCTTGTTTTCTTTTAACCTGGGGTGCATTGCCCAAACCACCCTTCAGAACAAAACCCTTCGTTTACCCTGCTGTCCAGACTTTTGGCCTCTGATCAGTCACAGCCAAGTCTCTCAACAGGAATTGCCCTTGACTGAGGGCGTTTTTTTTTTTTTTTTTTTTACTGAGGTTAGCCACCTCCACCCTGGAGGTGGGGAGGGAAGGGGAAGCTCATGTTCAATGATGGATGGCTAGAGATGGTTCAAAGGTCTGGCCTGCTCACCTTCATTGGGATGACTCTGAAAGGTTGTCCCAGCAACAGAGCTCCCCATAGGATCAGTCGAGGCCCTGCAAGTCTTGAGACTGCACTTGCTTGGCAGGCATACAATTATACTGTTTGTTGGGGTCATGTGGGAGGAGGCTTATGGAAATTACAGAGGACCCCTCAGCCCCAGGCTGTGTTTGAAATGGCCATGCTTGTGATACAGGAAGAGTGGGTAATATTATTTTTATGGAAATTGGGAACTGCACCAAATTTCTTATTACCAAGGCATCTGCAGGTTGTTCTTTATCGGAAGCCACCAGTCCCTTCCCTACCACCTGAAAACACTTATCTGAGACTATCATCATGGCATAACTAGTCCTGGTGATGGAATTGGTGCTATCATTTCTACTGTCATTACCCTCCTGTTCTTCCACTCTCAGGGGACAGAGCCCCAGAGTTGCTGCTATTGGCCTTTCTCTGAGAGCTCAGTGCTTTCTTCAGCAGTTTGCCTGGTAGGTGACATGAGGGCTTCCAGCATGGTGAGGAAGGGGAGCAGAGGAGCCAGAGGTGGCAGTACAGATGGGTAGTCTATGGGGAGCAGAGTTCTGAGATTTAGAACTTAGACAGCCCAGCATTACTGTGTGGGCCTTGGTGAGTGCTTCTCATTTTATCAAACAGCACTCTACCTCCATTGCTATAACCTCCTGCAGCCATCCTCCCAAGCAGTGTGGGAAGACAAAAACAGCTGTGCATGTTAGCAGCTTCAGCTGTTCCCACAGCAGTGCTACACTGTGGTATCCCAGGGGTCATCAAATATTTAGGAGGATGTTGTAGACCTTTGTATCATGGCCAGAAATGCCATGTGCTCAGGTTTGGATTCCACTGGGTTCTTGTTCATGTTAGCAGAAAATTGTGATAAAAAGGAAATGGCTCTTTTACCAAATTGTACAGTGCTATTGGATCAACTGTGTCTTTATGCTCTCTGTACAGTAATAGCTTTTTGGTTTCTTGTTAGAGAAAATAACTAAGCAAGAACAATACTAGGAGTCTGCCCCAGATGAAAAATACTTTAGAATATTTATTTCTCATTATAATCTATTCATTAAATGTCGGAGCCTGGTCCTCTGGGGAGAGTCACATACTACAACCCATACTGGAGATGAGATTGTGTATTTAAAGCCGGCCTTGGCTGATAAATGTGGAAAACTGCAAGCTGCCTGAAAATTGCTTGGTGACTGTTGATGCTATAGAAGGCAGCTGGGGATGCTGAGAAGCCTGTGGTATTACAGCAAAGGGTGGTCTAAATTTCCACTAAATATTTCCTTTCAGATGTGTGACTTCTTTGGGGGAGAGATGTACAGCCCTTTAATCAGGGACTAGATTACCCACTTTGGTAAAATTTGTTCTTAATTTAGTTATTGTCTTTTCTGTCAACACAATTAAAATGACTTTAGAGTTTTTTCTTTTCTGGATGACTAGAAAGTCAACTTTTAGAGACCTGCATTGTAGCTTAATATTATGTCATTGGTTCAGTGTCAGCCAATGGGAAGATTAAGTGGTTTTCCATAATGACCATCTTTGGTCCAGTCCTAGTCAACATTTCCTAATGACTGGGATGATGGAATAGGAATCTGTTCATTAATTTTGCCAATAAAAATAACTGGTGGGATGGCTTATGTTTGAGAGAGCCAGTCTTGGACTGAACAAAAAAAAAAGAAAAGAAAAGAAGAAATGGATGATTAAGAACCATAGAAGTTTAAAGGGTGGTTACCAGGTACTGTTAGGGAGAACCATCAAATTGCAAAGTGCAAAAGGGTACCCAGTTCCTGGAACAGACGCATTGTAGACAATGACCTGAAGGTCATAATAGACCCCCAAACTATAGCAAATGGAAAATCAAGATATATATCTTGAAACAACCAAGTCAGCATCTACATTTCCAACACTAGGTCTTTTGACTGCTGCCTGGTTATGAAACATTTACTTTGCACTGGGGATAGTGAAAATGGATCCCTCTGTAATTTTGATGAAGGCTGGTGTTGACTTTACAAAATCCAGATTGCAAGGAGCACTGGTGTGTGTAATGGTTTCAGTGGAAGAAGGGACCTAACTAGATAGATGGATTTAGAGTAGAAGGCTGTCAACACCCTCAACTGAGTCAAAAGACTCAGTTCCTAGCTCAGACTTTGACTTTAACTGGCTGAATGACCTTGAATAAGTCCCTCAACATCTTGGGTTGTCTATTAGCTTGGAAATGAAGGGTTGGATTAATACAGTCATTCTCAATCTGTGGTCTTTGGGAGTCATGGGAGACTGAAATATTTTCAGTGCTTAAAAGACCTAAAGAAAGAGTCAATTTCCTAATAAGAGGACCATCTAGACTATTATTTAATGAATGCTGGTGATAGCTGAAAACTTTTGTAACATGAGCACACATAGGAAAAATAAAAAAAGTCTTTTCCTTCGTAATCAAAATATAGGAAGCATTTTAGTCTCTAAACCAAGGCTTCTGATGACTTTGGTTCCCAGTAGAACTGAGAAACCCTGAAGACACTGCATTTGTCTTGCATAAAGAGGGAAGGTGGGTTTGAGTGCAAGATTAGCAAGTAGGCAAGGGATATCACTGATATTAGTTATGTGCCAGCCACTTATCTAAATGCATTGATTCATTTAATCTTCAAAACCAGGTACTGTCAATATCCCACCTTGAAGGTGAGGAATCTGAAACACAAAGGTAACTTATTAAATGTTAGTTATCATTACTAATGATCTAGATGGTTTCCAGTGATATGTGGCCACTAATCCCACAGAGATGAGAAACAGGCAGAAAGAAACAGAAATAGGACTTCTCATCTTTAGCTTTCTCCAAGGAGAAAGATATGGGCTCTAGCATAGAGAACCTGTGTTCCCATGTGTGACCTTGGGTGAGTCATTCTACTTTTCTGAATCATAATTTTGTGTCACACCGCCAGGTTATTGGGAAAACAGAGAATAATGTATCTTCAAGTGTTTGGAACCTAGAAAATGGTACAAACATGGGAGAATGAGGGATGACCTCCTGCCTCTCTGTGGCACTGTCTCCCAGTGACATCAATCATGGACTTAACAAACATTCTTGGTATGCTCATCATGCGAAGGCAGAAGGATGGGTAACCCTGATATGAAAAAGTGGTTAGTGGTTCTATTGCTCTATTCCTTGCTTTGGCATCCTTGCTATAAAATAATATCTTTAGATGACAGTGTGCCCCAAATTTGTGGTAACCTAGTTTCCTTCAGTTAGTTCATGGTCTTAATTGGTGAGGGTCTCCATTTCCTTGCTTTTATCCCATTACCTCCCGATGGTGTGTGTTGCCACTGCTGCTTAGTCTCCAGGATCAGTTTGTGATCTGTGGCTGATTTTATTACATTCTTAGTTTATCCTTCCCCTTCGGAAAATGAAATCAAATGCTTTACATGACTGAGATCAAGACCAGTGAAAAGGTCTTGATGTCCCCTCTGGGAGGTGGGGTGGGCAGAGTCATTTATATATGTGGTTTCTTGTTTGTGCACAACCACTGAACGGGTACAGAGAGGCATGCATTCATCTTAATAGGTGGATGTTGTTTCTGGTTACATGATAAGAGTGGGTAGGACTGGAAGGCAAACAGTTCTCAGGCTTAAACACTGAGAACATAGTCTGGTTTCAAATGAAATGCCCTCAGCTTTCTGCTGTGATAAATTATATCCATATAATGTCACAATCTCTCAGGTCATAGGTGGTAAACTAATTAATGCCATCTCAGTAGTAGAAACTCTATATTAAGATTGGACTCCAGAAGTCCCTTGCCTGAAATAGAAAACCTCATTAAGGGCTCTTTTTCTACAGTAGGCCACGGATAACTGGTACATCATGCTAGATTGGCATGTCCAAGCTCGGCTGGAAAGGGGTCTCAGGAGATCCTGGCATGTGAGGACAAAGCACATATATTATATCTGGGGGCTAAAAGGTTTAATTTTAAAAAGAAGAACTCAAAACAGAGACCACAAAGATCCAGTGATTTAGAACATAGGTACCTTTAAAATGAATGTGAATGTTAAAAAAAATTAAAATAATATACACCATTGGTTGTGTGGTTTACAAAGAATGAACTCTAACTGGTTGGATTTAGTGAGAACTGGGAATACACAGCATGAGTATTTCTGTATTTTAACGTTTATGTTCATGACAGAATCTTGTTATTTTCTTTTAAATATGTGTTTTGTTACAGATCTTAAATATTTAGCTTACTGAGTACTTATTTAGAAGCATTTATTTCTTTTGCATTTTTTAAATTGAAGTATGGTTGGCATATTGGTTTCAGGGGTACAATGCAGTGATTCCACAATTAAGTATATTACAAAATACCACAATAAGTATGGTTACCCTTTGTCACCAGTGTTATAATATTATTGCTTATAGTCCCAGTGCTGTACTTTTCATTTTTGTGACTCATTTATTTTGTAACTAGACATTTGCACTTTTTAATCCTCTTCACCTATTTTGCCCAACCCCTCCCCTACCTCTCCTCTGGCAACCACCAGTTTGTTCTCTGTATTTATGTCTATTTCTGTTCTTTTTTTTGTTCACTTGTTTCTTAGATTCCACACATAAGTGGAATCATATGGTATTTGTCTGACTTATTTCATATGGTATTTTTCTGTCTGACTTATTTCACTTAGCATAAAACTCTCTAGGTCCATCCATTTTGTTACAAATGGCAATATTTCATTCTTTTTTATGGCTAGGTAATAGTATTCTTTTATATATTATATAATATTGTATATTCCATTGTATATTGTATATAATATTGTATATTCCATTATATATCTACATATATATAAATAATTCTCACATCTTCTTATTCATTCATCTATCCATGGACGTCTAGGTTGCTTGGCTATAGTAAATAATGCTACAAGTAAACATAGGGGAACATTTATCTTTTCAAATTAATGTTTTTGTTTTCTTTGAGTAAATACCTGGCAGAAGGATTATAGGATCATGTGCTATTTCTATTTTTAATTTTTTTAAGGAAGCTCCATCCTGTTTTCCACAGTGGCTGCACTAGTTTACATTCCCACCAATAGGGCATAGATTTCATTTCTCTGTGTCCTCACCAATATTTGTTACCTTTTGGCTTTTTGATAATAACAGAAATACTTCTGTACTATTGCCTGTTAATAACCGTGGAACTTAAGAGAAACATTCTGTATTCTCTATGCCTTTCAATATCCATAGCATCATGTATGTATCCCATTATGAAACAAAATTTTGTAATTATTTTTGTGTTTGTCATGTTTCTTAGTAGAAAATGTATCTTGGGATCCCTGGATGGCTCAGCAGGTTGGAGCCTGCCTTTGACCCAGGGCGTGATCCTGGAGTCCAGAGATTGAGTCCCACATCGGGCTCCCCGCATGGAGCCTGCTTCTGCTCTCTCTCTCTCTCTCTCTCATGAATAAATAAATAAAGTCTTTAAAATAAAATAAAATTCTAAAAAAAAAAGAAAGAAAATGTATCTTAATGCAAGTGTAAGGATTTTGGATCTCTAGAGAGACCCAATTTTTAATTAACTAATTAATTAATTAGTACAACTATTTTTTATTTTACTTAAATACAGTTAATTAACATATTAGTTTCAGAGGTAGAAGTCAGTGATCCATCAGTCTTATATAATACCCATTGCTCATTACATCATGTGCCCCCTTAATGTTTGTTACCCAGTTACTTCATTTCCCCACCCACCTCCCCTCTATCGACCCTTAGTTTGTTTCCTATGATTAAGAGTCTCTTATGGTTTGTCTCCCTCTCTGATTTAATCTTGTTTTATTTTTTCCTTTCTTCTATGATCCTCTGTTTTGTTTCTTAAATTCTACATGTAAGTGAAACCATAGGATAATTGTCTTTTTCTGATTGACTTATTTCACTTAGCATAATACCCTCTAGTTCCATCCTCATCATTGAAGATGGCAAGATTTCATTTTTTGATGCCTTAGTAGTAGTCCATTGTATGTATGTATATATACCACATCTTTATCCATTCATCTGTCGATGGACATCTGGGCTCTTTCCATAGTTTGGCTACTGGGGACATTGCTGCTGTAAACATTGGAGTGCAGGTGCCCCTGTGAATCACTACATTTGTATTTTTGGGATAAATACCCAGTAGTGCAATTGCTGGGTTGTAAGGTAGCTCTCTGTGCAACTTTTTGAGGAACTTCCATACTGTTTTCCAGAGTGGCTGCACCAACTTGCATTCCCACCTGAAGTGTACGAGGGTTCCCCTTTGAGAGTCCCAATTTTTAATCATGGTTCTGATATTAGTAAGGTGCATGGATGTTGGGCTACTTACTTTACCTTTCCACACCTGTGTCTTTTCTGATATAAAATGGGTAATAATATGTATCTCTAGCACTGGAGAGAAATAAATAATATAGTATCTGTAAAAGCACTTGGCACATGGGCCAATAGATATTGTTTCTTTTTACATCTGTTTTTCTTAGCTTCTTGAGTTCAGGAACCAAGTATTGTTTCCTGTAATTCACCATAGTATATTTATTGGGTACTCAAAAATACTATTAAATGAGAGAATCTATTCTATGTTAATACCAAACACATAAAAATGTCATTTTCTTGCCTTTTTGACTTACCTTTATTCTGGGGCAGTTGATAATTTGCCCTTGATAATTCTGTTTTACAGCTTATATCTCTCTTCTACTGCACAAAGCAACATTTGGTAGGTACTGCTATAAGGGAAGATTAGTTGCTGGTCCAATTATGGATCTCATTTAAGTTTGTACTGCCATGTTACTTTGGCCCAAGTGAACTCCAAATCTATAGAAAATGAGTAATGCTATACATACATCCTTCAATAAAACTGTTCTTTATGACAGCTGTATTTTTAAAATGATTTTATTTATTTATTTGAGAGAGAGAGAGAGCATGAGCAAGGGAGAAGGGTAGAGGGAGAAGGAGAAGCATGCTCCCCACTGAGCAGGGAGTCCAGTGATGCAGGGCTCAATCCCAGTACCCTGGGATCATGACCTGAGCAGGAGATAGATGTTTAACTGAGCCACCCAGGTACCCCTATGACAACTATATTCTTGATGGGAAAACAGGCAAAAATGTCTGACCAATGAATGACTAAGTTTACACAGTAAGTTCCCATTAGAGCCCTGTGCCATTTTTCCAGGCTTCCTTGTTCTCAGTAACCATTGTCTCTTGCCATTAACAATCTCTTTAAATGATATATGAGGACTGGGGCAAAAAGGAACAGAGCATGAAAATATCTTGAAAAAAATTCCAGAAAGAATGGGGCTAACAAGCCAGCAAATTTGGCATCAGTTCTGCTCTTTAAGGTTCTAAGGAAGAGAGGCACACCAGCAATCATCAAGGGCAAGGGACTTTCATAAGGCTACATGGGAGTGTCAGGTAGCTCTAGGAACCCTCCGGGCAATTATACAGTTGCTTAGGGTCCCAGTGCTAATGTGGCCAGAGCTCGGAGGAATCTACCCTAGTCTTGGGAGCCTGCTTCCTTCTTGAACATCTGACACTTATCCTACCCAGGGAATGGGCTCTGATTAGATAGGTTTGCCATTATACAACTCACAGCTTTTCTGGAGGGCACAGTTTTCTATAAGTTGTCCTGTGTTGTTTGGTTTCTCTAGTGTCTGCCAACTCTCTGGCTTGGGAATCATCACTTCAGAAATGAGGATAGGGATTTGGGAGTCTTGCAGGTGGTTGGAGCCATGAAGAGGGAATAATATGAACAGAGGCACGAATTACTGCATGCAGCATGTGTGGGGGAACATGAAATAGTTCGTATTGGTTAGGGAAGTACTTCTCAGGCCATGAAAGTGTTGTTGGGCAGCTGTAAGTTCTCTTTATGCATTACTATAACTTTAGTTAAATTTCAATAATAACCCTGAAATAATGAACATAAGCATATATTTGGCCATCAGTGTGGCCATCTTATATATAATCTGCACTGAGCAGTATATACCATATTCATGGTGCTATGAGTTTAATTAGAACATTGTGAGGAACACATAAAATTGATGTCATTTGAATTTTATTGGTTTTGTAAGCTTATTTGTATTTAATTCATAAGTTTTTGATTTGTAGTTGTTTAAAAGCTATGAGCATAAGGAGGTTTTAAATTTTTATTTTTTACCTAGTTTTTGTTTGTTTGCACTTAATAACATTGTAATGAAATGATTTAATACAACCCTGGGCATCTGAAAGAATATGTTAAAAGGGATCTATGTTCATTAAAAGTGCACATATGATGAGCACTGAGTAATGTATAGCATTGTTGAATCACTGTATTGTACACCTGAGACTATAATAATACTGTGTTAATTATATTGGAGTTTGTAAAAAAAAAACAGTTTTTTACTCATATTTGAGACAGTCGGCTAGAGTGGGAACTGGGAAACTTTCTGTGAAGGGCCAGATAGTAAATACTTCAGGATTTGCAGACCAAGAGGCAAAATTGAGGACATTATGTTGATGCTTATATAATGAAAGAAAAAGCAAATCTCCATAGATTTCTTTTTAATTGATGAAATAGAAACAACAATAATTCTGCTGCTAATGATATTGATGATAATAGCATTTGAGTATAATTTTTTTTATAGTATAGGCCTACATTTCTCTTTTCGTTTGTAGGCCTATATTGTAAAAAAAAAAAAAAAAAAAGGCTAACATTTCATTTAATTGGGGTCCAAAATTAGTGTTCCCTGTCATCAAATAGATTACAAACATTCATCTATAAAAACAGTTGTCAGCTTACAGGTTGTACAGAAACAGCCAGCAGGCCAGATTTAACCTGTGGGCAGAGTTTGTTGGCATTTGAGTTAAAGTATAAAGTATCTGTTGCAGGTAGAGCAATTTAGCCAACCTCTCCACACTTGTTTTTGTTTTTTTTGTAAGCTCTTCTCTATTCTTGGGGACATTAAAGGCAGCAATCCCTTTGGGATACTGTAAAGATTAAGTGTGATAATTCATAGCAAGTACTTTGATACTTGTCTCATCATCATCATCATTACATTTTAGAGAATATTTTATACGTACTTTGGAAAGTAGCCTTGCCAAGGATTTTAAGCAGGAAATAGCAACCCTGGAGCTGTACGTTTTTTTTTTTTTTTTTTTTTTTGAGCTGTACTTTGGAAGAGTCATCTGGCAACAGCATGAGGGATGAATCAAAGTAGGGTCAGGAGGACAGTGAGGAGGCTGCTAAAAGAGCTCTCCATCCTATCATGGCTTTTTGGTACTTTTATCCATGTCAATTATATCTACTCCAAGTGAGAGTGGTGGGCGGGGGGGCAGAAACCAATCATAGTAGGCAGAGTATGGCCCTAAAGATGTCCACATCCTCATCTGTGAGTATATTATCTTACATGGAAAAAGACTTTACAGATATGATCAAGGTTAAGCACCTTGAGATAGGGACAGTATCCTGGTTTATTGGGCCCAATCTAGTCCCATGAGTCCTTAAAAGCAGAGAAGCTTTCCCTGCTGCAGAGAACCAGAGGTGGCAGTGTGAGTAAGGCCTGGCTCACCATTGCTGCTTTGAAGAAGGCAGAAGGGGGCCATGAGCCAAGGAATGTAAGCAGCTTCTAGATGCTGGAAAAGGCAAAGGGATAAGTTCTCCCTAAGAACCCCCCAGAAGGAATATAGTCCTGCCAAGACCTTGAGTTGGCTCTGTGAGATTTGTATTGGATATCTGAACTATAGAGCCATAGATAATAAATTTATGTTGCTTAAGCCACCAAGTTTGTGGTAAGTTGTTATGGCAGCGATAGAAAACAAATATACCAATACTGTGCAGTTATAAATGATGATAAGAAAGTGGGGTGAAAGACAGTTCTAAGTAAGCCTAAATATTATGTTACTCCAAGCATTTTCCTTATTTTGAACATGGAGATTATTGTTTTTATGAATAGATAGCTTTTTTTGCTCACCAAACAAATAACAAACCAATATTTAGAGGGTATTTATTGGAAGGCATCAAATTATTGTCATACATGAGATCTTACCTTGGAAACATGGAAAAGTTTGCCTAAGTTTGATTCAACAAATTATACCAATACTTTATGAGTACTTTGTTCTGTGGTGGTGGGGCAGGGTGGGGGAACCTTTGAAAAATGATTATTTTGGGGGAAGGGAAGGAAAAATAAAATAATATGAAAACAGAAAGGGAAGCAAACCATAAGAAACTCTTAACTCTAGGAAACAAACTGAGGGTTGCTGGAGGGGAGGTTGATGGGGAGTGGGGAAATTGGGTGATGGGCAGTTAAGGTGGGCACTTGATACAATGAGCACTGGATATTATATGCAACTGATGAATCACTAAATTCTTCCCTAAAACTAATAATATACTATATGTTAGCTAAGTTGAATTTAAATAAAAAAATTTAAAAATGATTATTTTGTAGTCTCTGCTAACAAACTAGTGAGCTATACATGAATATGAGTAGGGATATGAACAAGCTCAGAGTTCCCAAGTGTTCCTAGGAAGTGGAGATGGTGCCATAGCAGTTGAAATTCTTACAGATGACCCCGATGCTTGGACTTGCGGGATGAGTGATTGGCGGAGGAAAAATCCAAGGGTGGTCCAGCAGGGATAGCCAGTGTACAGTGGGATGAATTTGCAGAGTTCTTGGCTGTCTTGGAGGACTTGGACAGTGAGCTTGCTAGGCTTGGAAATGTCTTTATTCCCCTATAGCTGTCATGGTTCTGTGGAGTTGAGTGGAAGGAGAGACATCTGGGCAGAAAGTCTTATTCTCTAAATACTTCATCTTGACTTGACAAGCTGTTTGGTCTGTCTCAGACTCTTTTCCTCCCACATTGGTCCATTCAACATTTAGAATAGTTGGAAAAAATCTATTATCTGTAGAATAACAGCAAATTTTGATTTTTCTGTTCTGTAAAGAGAAGGGATATTTAATTAGTCCACCTGTGGGCCCAATAAACAACAGGGAGTTACCTCAGTAGGAGGGAAACTTGAGGATAGAGTAAACTAAATGATAGTTATACATATTCCATAAGCTGACTGATAGAATTGGGCCTACAGTGGTGGGTGGGCATGTCAGCACCTGGAATAATAAATGAGGAAATGAATGACAATAGAGATGTAAGGACAGATCATCTGGGTAGAGGATGGCAAAGACCCTTCATTAACCTTGAAATTTGCTTCAGGGGAAGTCATGTCCTTAAAGTTTCTTTCCCAAAGCTGTAGATCCCAGACTTTGAGCTGTGGAGAAATTGCCATAATAACTCACTCATTGTCATATCTCTTAGCTAAGTCTGCATAGTAACTCATAAAGCTGCCTCATACAGTTTGCACATAAGTCAGACACATAGTTCACAAGGTAACTTCTTGTACTTTCAGGTTTCCACAGGGTCTGAATGGAGTCCCCTTGGTTCTTGAGGAAATCCTACTTTAGTGACAACAAAATTCAATAAATCATCACCATTATTATCAGTAATGGCAGCACCAGCAATAACAAACACCTAATATTTCCAAAACAGAGAGCAGTTTACAAATACCTTCATGTGTATGAAACCATTCGCTTTTCTTCTGCCTTCTGTGGCCAGGTGCGGGTATGTAAGGATGTTAGCAGGACACCAAGCCATTGCCTGGTATAGAGCTACCCAAACCGTGATGTTGTGTTAACTTTATCCTGATATGAGACCTGTTCCCGAAGTATCCTGTCTTGAACTGGCTTGAATGTCAGACATTCTGGCTGTGAGAGTGAAGCCTGCTGGCCTGAGGCATGACAATAGCAAGAACTGAAATATAGAAGAAAAGAAAATAATTCTGTGCATCAGTGTTGTATTCCTGAGTTTTTCCAGGGACAGTTTTGATTCAGTATATAAACAAGGATGAAATCACATGGGCTAGTCAGGTTAGCCACAATAAATCTTGGGACAAATCTAAGGGAAGGGTACTTTGTGATGTTAGCAATCAAATGTAGGGAGACAATGCCATTCCCTCCTTATGTATTGATAGTAACAAAGGGAAAGCACACACGTCTGATTTGTTCTTTTTGAATTTACTGTGGTGACTTGGGGACCTGTGGCTGCTAAGTGCTGGCTTCTGGTATGCAGAGAGGCAGTTATTTCATGAGAACTATCAGAAGATTAAAAAAATTGAAAGACAAAAGATGATAAGAAAGATGAACTGAACTAAAGTAATTAGCTAAATATCTGTGAATAACAGAAGCCTCAGGATGGTTGTCCTGAGTTTTTGCTGTAAAGTACTTTTCTGCAATATTTTAAGGACTTAATAGAATTTTATTTTAAAGCCATGACATTAGCACAGTTAAGCCAATCAATGTTTTTTAATAGCCTTTTAAAGGTGCCTTTTTAATTGTGCTCTGTGGGAGGGAAAGGCACACGAAGACTGGAAAAAACATCTAAAAATGGCTTAGTCAGATCTTTCAAAAATATTTGCGAGTGCAAATTTCTGGCTTGGTTTGATTGCTATGGAAGTGGGGTTAAAGTGTGAGATCTAAAGGGCTTATTCCCCAGTGAAAAAACAAAGACTTAACTCTAGTGTGCATTCACTCAGCTTGGCACCAGAGCAAAATATTTAGAATCTGCACCATTTTCCCTGTAGAGCTGCAAGAGAGTTGTGGTTTCTCTTAGAGGAGAAATAGCTCTATGCAGAAGTTTTTCTGCCCTCTTTGGGGCCCAGGAGAGCCAGAGAACACTCACATTGCTCCTTCTAGCAGTCCTCTGACCTCTTGAATGTTTGCCAGTGATAGCTTCAATTTTTATAGTTAGAATGTGCCTAACATCTGGATGAATAGCAAAAAAGTGCTATTAACTTTCCAACTTGCTATTTGGCACAATGCCTACATTATTGGCAGAACCATCATAGTCCATCCCCCTTTCTTCATAGCTTACTTTTGTATGATGCTTTATTGTTTAAAATCTGCTTTCATATATATTATCCTGTTGGGAACCCACAATAGTCATGTGATACAAGGAAGTTATTATGAGTTTCTGTTTCATAAATGTAGAAACTAAAGCTACAAATATGGAGAGGTTTATCCAAGGTCAGTTAGACAAATTCAACTAACATTTCATGGGTACTATAGGATGCTTTAAATATCCCAGCGGGCTTTCGAAAATGGTTATTTTATAGTTCCTGCAAACAAACTAAGAGCCACATATCTACCAAATCTCACTTCTTCTCCAGCACTATTTCTCTGAAATTATGTGGTCTCTTGTGTGGTACATGGGCTTATCTGAAGAATTTACTTCTTTAAAATTTTTCAATCCAAGTATTTGTTAGTTTGGAGTTGCAACTGTAAAGACAGTGTGGTGCAGATAATTTGGGGAAGTGAATTAACCAGTAGGAAAGATTATTTGGTCTTACCTTTTATTGGATTAGTTTTGGAAAGAAGAGGGATTTGGGGGATTCGTTTTTCCACGCATTTCACTGCTGTGTTTCATCACAGTACCAGGTGCTGCTGTATCGACCTGCTATGATCCTTCCGGCCAGGGGCCATCACTGTACATACTCGTTGGAACAAACTGAGCAAGATGGAGAGATGGATTGGAGAAGAGGGTGTTGCCTCTGGGCACTGTGGCCACCTGTGGCCAGGCAGGGACTACACCAGTAAATTTTAACGCCTTTACATTTGGGTTTATACCTGGCTGGTCCTGTTAGCAAGTGATGGGCTTGATGGTTTTGTTGTTTCCTTAATTTCCTAGAGAGGTAAGGTCCTTTTGCAAACTCTAAACTTTTCTAAGTGAAACTAAAAGGAACAGGTTTTGCTCCCTTGTATCTCAGTTAGTTTTGACCGAGAGTCCTTAATAGGAAGCTTTTGTTTTTGTTTTTTAGAGATTTATTTCTTTATTTGAGAAAAAGGGAGGGAAAGAGAGAGGGGAGTGGAGAGAGAGAGAGAGTATAATACCAATAGTATTTAAAACTGGTTTAGTCTGGAGGCTACACTAGGCACAAGAATTTTGATCCTAGACATCTTCCCAGTTGTAATTCATTGTTCAGCCACTGTGGTTACCTTAGTTTTCTTTTTCTTTCTTTCTTTCTTTCTTTCTTTCTTTCTTTCTTTCTTTCTTTCTTTCTTTCTTTTTTTTTAGATTTTAAAAATTTATTTATTCATGAGAGACACAGAGACACAGGCAGAGGGAGAAGCAGGCTCCCTGTGGGGAACCTGATGTGGGGGACTTGATCCCAGGCTCTGGGATTGTGACCGGAGCCAAAGGCAGATGCTCAACCACTTGAGCCACCCAGGTGCTTCGTATCTTAGTTTTCTGAACTTCAGTTTGTCTTTTCCTAAATGAGAGTGGAACTGATCTCAGTCAAATCAGTCAAATAATGACAAAGGCCAGATTATCAGTGAATGATTTCTTGTGTCTCTCCTTGGCTTTCTTGTCCCCTACTTTTGTCACAAACGCACATACTCCCTCTTCCTTGCTCATTTTGTAATAAGCATTTAGATACAGCGAAGACACAACTGGGAAGCCCATGCTTTGATTTGTTCATTTACTCAAGGACTTTTTCTGAGCGCTTATTACACATGAGGCATTGACCTGTTTAGGGAAGTGCTCGGGCTCCCCCAGGCATTGTCATGGAAGGCGCATGAATCATGGCTTTGTATATGACCTGGCAGCAGCAGAACTTTGTAAGTGGAAACAGTGGGTCAGGAAGCAAGGAGGCAAAGTCCATCTCTGCACAATGAGAGACTGAGCTTGGAATGATGCAGTGTGGTCTGGGAACCTCATTATTAGCAAGTCGGAGACATATTGGAGAGTGTTCAGAGAAAAGCCACAAAGATGATAAACGGGCGGAAAGACTGATTTATGAAGACTTAAACAACAAAATATGTATTCTTGGATCAACAAAGACTTCAGAAGAAAGTGATCACTATCAACAACTCTCTGAAGGTTGTGAATACCCCGGAGGCACCCCAGAGGTGTTTAGCCTGGTGTCTAAAATGATGACAAGGAATCAGAAGATGGCAAATTTAACTTGTGGATCAGGGAAGTATGAGAAATATAAATCTATCCATGCCTTTGTGACAGAAAGTAGCTTCCAAGGGCAACATCCTTAATCTACTTTTCCTCTTATATACATTTCTGCAGTTGGAATGATGCATAATCATTTGTTGTCTCTTTATGTTCAGGGGTTTTATGTGTGTTTCCTGTTTACATATACCTTCCCCAAAGATGTCTAGGATGAAATATTTGATTTTTTTTTAACCTTCTGCTTCAAAGGCTTGAAGATAAAAGCAGTTGAGTTATGGGCAAATTGTTTTTTTAAACCAAAGTTTGCACCCTTAACCTTTGTTGAAAGTCACTGTCATAATGTGGATTTTATTCCTAAGAAAAGCCAAATGAATGACTCTTTATAAGACCATTCCTCAGTGACCTGATCAACAGTTTTATACACATGTGCGCATGCATGTGCACATGCGCACACACACATAGTATAACATAAAGCTTTCAGAAGATAGAAAATCAATTTAGGGATAGAATCCAATCCCATGCAATTTCATTTATTCTGGAGTCCTGTGAGAGTGGCTATTTTAGCTACTGGGGTAGAAGTATAACATTTTAAGAAAATAACCCACGTGGGACCTGGGCCTAAGGTTTGAGCTACAGAAACCCTCAAAGAGCTGGGTCCTGTGGACTGACAGGGGTATTTACTCTCAGCCTTGCTCACTTTAGTGCCAGGATATGGAACTCTGTCCAACAGGAGACTGCCATTACATCTATTAAAATGCCTCCTAGCCCCACAACCCCGATTTCCACTGATGATCCAATAGGTTCTGGGTTGAAAAGTTGGTAGGTCATAGTTACGTCTATCTTAGGGTCTAATATGCGCTTAGCATCTTGGTCAATATTAATCCTTGTTTTTGCGACCATATATTTCCTTTCAAAATTTCATTTACCATCTTATCATCATGATTTTATCAATCACCATTATTCCATATACTACCAATAATAATACCATATTTGCCATCCCTCATTATTTATTCATTCCTCACACCCTCTTCCCCACCTCCTCATTATCTCTCAAATCCAAACAACATTACCAAACCAAAAATTAAACTCTAACACCAATAAATATAAAACCCAAAATCAACTAATTAAAATTTCACATCAACTCAATAAAATCACATTCCCTAATATATATTCTTTACCATACCCCCTTTTTCCCCTTTTTTTTTTTCCCCTTTTTTTTTTTTGTTTCCCTTTTTTTTTCCCCCCCCCCCCCTGGGGGGGTGTTTTTATCCCCCCCCCCCCCAAAATGGGTGTGGGGGGAGATATGATTTCTGTGTAAGTGCGGAGGAGAGAAAGTCCATGTGAACTGGGAGATAGTTATGGCAGTTGCTGGTGGGAAGGAGGGAGCAGAAGGCAGGAGGTGGCTAACAATCATGTGTCCCCTAGGTTCCAGACACTGGGGTGAGGCCCCACAGTCTACCTCCACAACACACTGGCTCTGTTTGTTTCAGTATCCTGTTTCATAAAGGAGAAAACTGAGGCTTGGAACAGTGGAGCGACTTCCCTGGGTCACTCTGCCAGCAAGATTTGAACCTGTGCTCTTCTTACGGCTCCTCCCTTCTTCGAGTTTACAGCTTGATTCAGACTATCTGCATTTCAGTCCCAGTTCGAGGTGTTCAACCTTTACAAGTCACTCATATTTCCTGTGCCTGTGTTTCCTCCCGTGTAAAATAGTGACGATGATGCCCACCTCTCAGAAGTGTTATGGGGCTTTACTATGTGGGAAGCCCTCGTACTAGGTGAGTGTGAAATGTTATTCTTATTGGGGAAGGCTTCTGGGAGGAAATAACACTTACCTGGGGATGGTAGAAGAGGTAGATTTCTGTGGGGAGTGAATGGGGAAAGGATGAACTGAACAGATGAGCTTAGGCAAAGGCGTGGAGTACAATTAAGCACGGGTCATTTCTGCACAAGAAAGGAAACTGCTCCAGCAGTTTATAGATCTCAGTATAAATCTAAATATTTATAAACCACATTATATATATTTAGCATAAATAAAGATTTTATTTATTTATTTGAGAGAGAGAGTATGCGGGGGAGGGAGGGGGGACAAGGGAGAGAGAGAGAATCCCAAGCAGACTCTTTGCTGAGTGAGGAGCTCAATGTGGGGCTTGATCTCAGGACCCTAAGATCATGACCTGAGCCAAAATCAAGAGTCGGATGCTCAACTGATTGAGCCACCCAGCTCCCTTCCCCATTGTATATTCTTGAATCCTTTGTTGTAAATTAATTGATCACCTATGCATGAGTTTATTTCTGGGCTCGCTCTACTGTTCCATTGATCTAAGTGTCTGTTGTATCAATATAATGTTTTAATTATTATAGCATAATAATTGGGTTTGAAATAAGGGAACATGATGCCTCCAGCTTTCTTCTTTCTCAAGTCCATCTAGCCCCATCTTAGAAGAGGACTTGTCTTCTTTTTATGTGCCCTCTTTCCCTTCTCCTCATGATCTTATTGACCTATTTATAACTTTCTCCCTCCATCCAGGCTGCTGAGTTCATCCTGGAGGGTTTCTATCAGGTTTTTTTTTTTTGTTTGTTTGTTTTTTTGAGATCCTGTGTGTCATGTAAAGGGACTTAGTCTTTCAAAGTCTTCAGAGTGTCACATGTACAAGACAAACTTTTCCCCTGCTAAGGCTAATCTTTCTCTCTTGGAGTCTAACTTTGATATACCGATGTACTTTCAAAGTCTCCCTTTCATGAGTCCTTTCAAAGGTAGTATTCTTTCACAGAGAGGTTGAGGAAGACCAGGAAAGAAGGGACAAAATGAAAAAAGAACACTTCACCCTGTCTTACATATATTCTAAATTCCTTAATTAAGAGAAGAGATAAAAATTGAACTCTTGATTTGTCTTAATTGGGCTGATAAAGCATAACTGCCAATAGACCTAATATTGGAATCACTAATTTTATTTTTCTCATCCTTACCTTCTTTTTGATTTAATGAAATCTATACTAAATAATGGGTACACTGGCATATTTTTTTATTGGTACAATGGTTAAAATATTGCATCAAGCAAATAAAATACTTATTTATATCTACTCTGCTCATTTTTTAAAAAAAGATTTATTTATATATTTATTCATGAGAGACACAGAGAGAGAGAGAGAGGAACAGACACAGGCAGAGGGAGAAGCAGACACCATGCAGAGAGCCCGATGCAGGACTTGATCACACCCTGGGTTGAAGGCTGCACTAAACCACTGAGCCACCTGGGCTGCCCTCATATTTCTTATACTAGGTAAAACCTTGTTAGTTTTACCGATATATTTTTACCAGGTAACACACAGGTTCAAATAAAGTTGTTTTCAATTAAAATAGCTGTTGTGGGCAAATGAAACCATACAATCAAGAAGGTAGTCTTAATTGAAGAATAGCTGAAAATAAATCAGTAAAGCAGCAAATTCTGACTGTTTTGCATATTCACTTATTCTAATCCCTTAAAATTTCAATTGGAAATTTCAAAGAACCGTAGTGTAAGAGATGGACAAATACTATTAAATCACAATACTGTTCTTAGCCAAGATTCTCTCTTTGTAGCTCATGCCTTGATGTCTTTTCTGTTCTGCATAAATAGCAGATAATTCCTGCATGGCATTTGGGCTAGATCCTTCGGTGGAGGTGGAAAATATCCGTTTCTAGGCATCCCCTCTGTGATCAAGGCATGGAGGTGGAAAATATCCGTTTCTAGGCATCCCCTCTGTGATCAAGGCATTTTGGCTTGGCAGTTTTTCCTGGAGGCCATGGTTGCTTGTGTGGAATCAAGGTTCCCTTTGGTTAAAGAGCCTGGTGCCATGCTTTGGTCAGCAATAAGCCGCTGTGTGATAAACAAGTTTATGTGATGATTTTGTTCACTCCTTGGTGCTGCCAAACCTGGGGCAAATCTCACCAGTGCAGGCTTCCTGGAAGACATTTAACGTTTCCTGCTTCTGGCTGGAAACCCAGAGGATGCCAAACGTGAAAAATAGCAGGGTAAAGAGACATGCTCAGTTAACATGTGATGGTGATTTTAGGAGAAGATATTTCATTTGGGGGTTGATTTTAGTTTTAAATTGACCATTAATCTTGCTTTATGAGTTTTAGAGAGAAGAGGAATATTTTTTCAATCATATTTTTATTCATGTGTGCTTTATGCCATTGTATTGATTTCCAGGTGGAAGCTTTGTTTTTTGTTTTTTTTTTAAGATTTTATTTATTTACTCATGAGAGAGAGAGAGAGAGAGAGAATGGCAGAAACACAGGCAGAGGGAGAAGCAGGCTCCATGCAGGGAGCCTGACGTGGGACTTGATCCCAGGTCTCCAGGATCACGCCCTGGGCTGAAGGCGGCGTTAAACCGCTGAGCCACCCGGGCTACCTGGAAGCTGTTTTTAAGGGCATCCTTTCTTTTCTACTTGCCACATTGTGCCAGTATTCATTCTTAAACTTCAGGAAAAGATGTCTGTAAAAGAAGAAGACTGAACCCAGATGCAAAGCAGGGTCTTTGAAGATCAACTGGAGTACAGAGTTTAAAATGCTTATTTAATTATTATTATCTGTATTTGAGGAGAATCAAATGCCAAGCAGCAAAGGCCAAGAAGGCCAAAGTGATATATTCAAGTTCAAGAAGTGGGAGGCCACAACGATGGTGGGGTCATGGTGCTTTCAGTCAGAGAAATACCAACAGCCAGATGTGTTGTTTGTTTTTGTTTTGAGTAACAAGTCACACCAAAATATAGTGGTTTATAACAAAAATAGTTATTATTTCACAGTTTCTATGGGTCAGGAATCTGGGATTGCTTTAGCTGGGTCTTCTTTCTTAGGGACTCTCCCAGGCTGCAATAAAGGTATGATTCAGGCGCCACCAAGTCTCAACTGGGAAAAGCTCTGCTTCCAAGCTCACTCATGTGGATGTTGGTGGGATTCAGTTCCTTACAAGCTGTCGCACTGAAGGCTTCAGTTTCTCGCTGACTGTTGGCTGGAGGCCCTTTCTCAGTTCCTTGCCCTGTGGGCCTCTCCACAGGGCAACTCACAATATGGCCACTGGTTTCCATTAGAGAGAGCAAGTGAGAAACCGTGAGCAAGAGAGAAGTTGCAGTCTTTGATCATCTAATCTCAGAAGTAGCGTCCACTTTTGCTGTATTCTGTGTGTTGAAAACAAGCTACTGATCCAGCTTGTACTCAGGGGGAGGGGTGTACACAAGGCCATGGATATTAGAAGGTAAGGATCATTGGGGCCATTTTAGAATTCTGCACTACAACCAGCATGTGCTACATAATCATGAAAAGTAAAGAAAGCTACAATTCTAATGAGGGTATTTGAGAAATTATATTTAGTATATTTTGTTTGCATATTTATATTTTTGTGTCAAACCATGTATATAATCTGTTTTTTTAAAAAAGATTTTATTTATTTATTCATGAGAGATACACACACACGCAGAGGCAGAGACACAGGCAGAGGGAGAAGAAGGCTCCATGCAGGGAGCCGGATGTGGAACTCGATCCCGGGACTCCAGGATCACTCCCTGGGCAGAAGGCAGGCGCTAAACTGCTGAGCCACCCAGGGATCCCCTACAATATGATTGTTTACTTATGTAGAGCCAGCCATTTTTTCAAGACTGATGACTGAAAACATGATCTACTTATATCTCTGAAGCAAACTTGAATCTGGACAAAGGTATGGATCTACCAAATTAATTATTCATCTATAAACCCTGAAATAACTCCTGGTCCATTTAATTTTCCTGCCCTTCAACAAAATTTATTTATTTATTTATTTATTTATTTATTTATTTATTTATTTATTTATTTATTATAGTCACACACACAGAGAGAGGCAGAGACATAGGCAGAGGGAGAAACAGGCTCCATGCACCGGGAGCCCGACGTGGGATTCGATCCCGGGTCTCCAGGATCGCGCCCTGGGCCAAAGGCAGGCACTAAACCGCTGCGCCACCCAGGGATCCCAAAAAAAAATTTTTTAAAGTAAACTCCATGTCCAATATGAGACTTGAACTCATGATCCGAAGGTCAAGAGTCAAATGCTCTAATGACTGAGATAGCCAGCCTAATTTTTTTCCCTAGTTTTACAATATACTTTAATTATCTTATTGAAACCATGGGGCTCTATTTTTTTTTAATATTACTTATTTATCCATGAGAGACACACGTAGAGACACAGGCAGAGGGAGAAGCAGGCTCCATGCAGGAAGCCCAACGCGGGTCTCAGTCTCGGGACCCTGGGATCACCCTGAGCCGAAGGCAGACGCTCAACCACTGAACCACCCAGGTGTCCCAGGGCTCTATTTTTGAAATCTTCATTCTTAATTCTCTGCAAGTATCTGCTTGCTTTTTTTTTTTTTTTTGTAAATGGAATGAAAGATTTGACTTATGAATTCTTGCTTGTGAATTCAGGTCTTAGCAATATTACATGTAGTGTCATAGAGAGATGCTTTATTCTCGAGAGAAATGGTCCCATTGAATAGTAAGGTGTTTTCCAATTGGACAGTAATTCATAAGGGGAAATGGCCTGGAAACTATAACTTTTATTATGGAAAGGTGACAGTGAAAAATAGGTGTTTATGTTTAGGTACTTATGGATGACCATGATGACCACTCTGTGAATAACTATAGATGACCACAAATGAGGCTGAGACTGTGTGTGTCTGGGTAGTTGGGTAATGTTTAGGCACTTCCTCAGACCCTCAGACCTTATGTGGATTAAAAACACTGGTCTCGGGCAGCCCAGGTGGCTCAGCAGTTTAGCGCCACCTTCGGTCCAGGGCCTGATCCTGGAGACCCAGGATCGAGTCCCGTGTCGGGTTCCCTGCGTGGAGCCTGCTTCTCCCTCTGCCTGTGTCTCTGCCTCTCTCTCTCTCTCTCTCTCTCTGTGTGTGTGTGTCTCTCATGAATAAATAAATAAAAATCTTTAAAAAAATAAAAATAAAAACATTGGTCTCTATGGCACCTACTGATCATGAGTATGCATGGCTTCAGAGATGAACTGGGGGCTGTGTCTAGACAGAGTATTTTTTTCTCTAACTTTGGTGACTATGAGGTGGCTTCACTGATTCAGGTGTTTTAGAGCTTCCTGGACTCACCCTGAGAATGACATCAAAGATCAAAGGAGAGGAGCACCCTAGCTTAGCACTGGCTGTAGTAATGCTAGTCTGGAAGAAGTAACCACATGTCCAAGTCTGTCCAACTCTAGATGAAAGTACATGCACAAGAATGGTTAGTTTTTTGTAGGCAGATCTAAAGGGCAAAACTAGAACTAACAGATCAAAGTTAGAAGAATAATTTCTACATGACATGCAGAGTTTTCTAACAGTCGAAAGTGTTAAAAAGTCATGTAGTCAGTGGAGTCTGGAAGGCTGCTCAGGACTCAGGGTTGTAGGGAAAGGGAGTGGACAATCAAGGGGAAATGGGAAAAATAAGCTTTAGAATGGGTGGAGGGGCAGGGAGCTGGGCCTATAGATGTTTTATTAGTGGGACTGAGAAAAAACCTGGTAAAATGAAGCTTATGCTAGGAGGGAATGGGATAAAGACCATCTGCTAATTAGACTGTGTGGCCTAAGAAGACATTGGATATGTATGATCTTTCCTAAATCTTGCCTTGTTGCCTGCCAAATATATTCAACTTTTCTAACACTAAGAATCTGTGAAAGAACATATATTCCTGGTGGATTTGTAAAACCAACAAATCCACCAGGTCCTATTCTTAGCTTCCAAGACCAACAAATCCACCAGGTCCTATTCTTAGCTTCCAAGACCACCAAATCCACCAGGCCCTATTCTTAGCTCCAAGACCACCAATCCACCAGGCCCTATTCTTAGCTTCCAAGACCACCTTTCAGATGCACCCCCTTGATTCAGTTATTTAGAGATCTACTGACTTTGTCTCATTATTAGAACTTTTTAGTGACTTTAATGTGGGTTGGGGGAAGAAGGGATGACAACAACAAAAACTCAAGCCACAACAGCATGATTTATTACAGGACATATTTCTCAGAAGAGACAAAAACAGTATCAATGAAGAGCAATCATAGGAGGGTCACAGTTGTCTCAGAGCCAACTGAGCCATTCATAGAGGTTGGCCTCACATAAACAGCTGCAGGAAAGCAGTTAAATGATTTTCTTCATGCTCTTTAGGGGAGACTGGGTCTAATCTGATGCAGTTGCTCCAAAGGAGCGCTGTTAATGACATCTACACCAAATATCAGTTCAATAAATTGCTTCCCTTCATTAATCTGAATGTCAGTGTCTGCATTAATGGCGTTTGCACAGCAGAAGGTCTCAGGGAGAGATAATAAGAATCTGCTTTTAGTAACATGTGAGGTTGGCTTCATAAAAACAAGCAAATATTTGTCTTGTCTCTCCACTCTGGTGAATCAAAATCACTTCGTTTATTCATTCTTTTCACTCCACAGTTATTCTTAGAGTGACTGCTATGTGCCTGACACTGTGTGAGGTCCTTGCACACAGGAACAAAAGTTGTTGGGGAGCTTATAGTCAGTGGGAGACAGAATACATCACTGGCATATATAATAATAAACTTGGATAAGAGCTATGAAGGAAAAGTATAGATTTCTTTGGGAATGTAACTGGAGAAACAGATTGTTTTTCTAGAAAAATCTGGGCTTCAGGCTGGAGGAGCTTGTAATTTTTTTATGGGTGAGGGTGACTATCTTTGGGAGTCTAGTTAGAAATAAATGCAGGGAGCCTGCTAGTACCTTTCCCTCTGCCTCTCCCGCCACTCATGCACACGTTTGCACTCTCTCTCTCAAATAAGTAAGGTCTTTAAAAAAACCTGAAATGAATGCTGTGCCTCCATAAGATCACATCTGAATGAGACTGTCTCAAGTAAGTACAAATGTGCTTATCTCAACTATTAAATAGAGTTCTGGCTAGGTGGGTAACAATGATCCTTTGTGTAGATAACAATAGGTTACTATAAATGACGCAGTGTGTCTCTGGGCGGTTGGGTAACATTTAGGCATTCCCCTCCCTCTTCTGAGTCTTAAGTGGATTAAAAACCACTAGTCCCTATGGTACCCACTGGGTGTGCATTGCTTCAGTGATGAACTCAGGATCCCTTTAGACAGAGTAATTTTATTCCCTGGTGTCTGTGACATGACTCACCTGATTCAGGTGTTTTAGAGCTTCCTGGACTCACCCTGAGAATGACATAAAAAATCCTGAATCTGATTGTCAGGGGGGAGAGGAGAGGAGCAGTCTGGCTTAGAACTAGGTGTAGTAATACCAGTCTAGAAGGAGCAACTTGCATGTCCAAGAAAATGCCACTCACTGGTGGCATCACAGCACTTGGAGAGCTTATAACATAAGAATATACCTATACCACTTCTGCTTATGTTCCATTATGTGAAGGAATTATTATCATGTGTTATCATGTGATTTGAATATAGAATCATTAGCATCCTTCTCACAATTATATTTATTGAAATCTTACAAGTCTAGCACTATTTTTTTAATTTATTATTTTTTTATTTTTTTAATTTAAAATAAATTTAATTAACATATAGTGTATTATTATTTTCAAAGATAGAATTTAGTGATTTATCAGTTACATACAACACCCAGTGCTCATTACATCAACTGCCCTCCTTAATGCCCATCACCCAATTACTCCATACTCTATCCACCTCCCCCTCTAGCAACCCTCAGTTTGTTTCCTGTAGTTAAGATGCTTTGTCTCCCTTTCTGATTTCATCTTATTTTTTCCTTCCCTTCTTCTGTGTCCATCTGTTATGTTTCTTAAATTCCACATGAGTGAAATCATATGGTATGTCTTTCTCTGACTGACTTATTTCACTTAGTGTTATACCCTCTAGTTCCATTCATGTTGTTGCGAAATGGCAAGATTTCATTTCTTTGTGATGGCTGAGTAATACTGGAGGTCATACATATACATATATATGTATACATACACATCACATCTTTATCCATTCATCTGTTGTTGAATCTGGGCTATTTCCATAGTTTGGCTATTGGGGACGTTGCTGCTATAAACATTGGGGTGTAGGTGTCCCTTTGGATCACCACATTTGTATTTTTGGGGTAAATACCCAGTAGTGCAGTTGCTGGGTCATAGGGTAGCTCTATTTTCAACTTTTTGAGGAACCTCCAGCTGTTTTCCAGAGTGGCTGTACCAGTCTGCAATTTCACCAACAGTGTAAGAGGGTTCTTCTTTCTCTGAATCTTCACCAGCATCTGTTGTTTCCTGAGTTGTTAATTTTGGCCATTCTGACTAGTGTGAGGTGGTATCTCATTATGGTTTGGATTTGTATTTCCCTGTTGATGAGTGATGTTGAGTGTCTTTTCATGTATCTGATGGCCATTTGTATGTCTTCTTTGGAGAAATGTCTGTTCATGTCTTCTGCTCATTTCTTTTTTTTTTTTTATTTATGACAGTCACACACACACACAGAGAGAGAGAGAGAGAGAGGCAGAGACACAGGCAGAGGGAGAAGCAGGCTCCATGCACCGGGAGCCCGACGTGGGATTCGATCCCGGGTCTCCAGGATCGCGCCCCGGGCCAAAGACAGGCGCCAAACCACTGCGCCACCCAGGGATCCCTTCTGCTCATTTCTTGATTGGATTATCTATTATTTGGGTGTTGAATTTGATAAGTTCTTTGTAGATTTCAGATACTAGTCCTTTATCTGATCAGGTATTTGCAAATATCTTTTCCCATTCTGTAGGTTTTCTTTTAGTTTGTTGACTAGTTCCTTTACTGTGCAAAAGCTTTTTATCTTGATGAAGTCCCAATAGCTCATTTTTGCTTTTGTTTCCCTTGCCTTTGGAGATGTGTCTAGCAAGAAGCTGCTGCGGTTGAGGTCAAAGATGTTGCTGCCTGTGTTCTCTAGGATTTTGATGAATTACTGTCTCACTTTTAGGTCTTTCATCCATTTTTAGTTTATTTTTGTGTAGGGTGTAAGAAAATGGTCAAGTTCCATTCTTCTGTATGTGGCTATCTAATTTTCCCAGCACCATCTGTTGAAGAGACTTTTCTTCCATTGGATATTCTTTCCTGCTTTGTCCAAGATTAATTGACCACAGAGTTGTGGAATTCTCTGTTGTGTTCCATTGATCTATGTGTCTGTTTTTGTGCCAGTACCATACTGTCTTGATGAGTACAGCTTTGTAATACAGCTTGAAGTTCAGAATTGTGATGCTTCCTGTTTTGGTTTTCTTTTTCAACATTCCTTTGGCTTTTTGGCATCTTTTCTGGTTTCATACAAATTTTAGGTTTGTTCCAGCTACGTGAAAAATACTGCTGGTATTTTGATAGGGATTTCATTGAATGTATAGATTGCTCTGGGCAGTGTAGACATTTAAACAATATTTTTTCTTCTAATCCATGAGCATGGAATGTTTTTCCATTTCTTTATGTCTTCCCCAATTTCTTTCATAAGTGTTCTATAGTTTTCAGAGTACGGATCCATTACCTCTTTGGTTAGGTTTACTCCTAAGTATACTATGGGTTTTGGTGCAGTTGTAAGTGGGATCCATTCCTTGATTTCTCTTTCTTGTGCCTCTAACATTGTTAGTGTTTGGAAACGCAACTGATTTCCATGCATTGATTTTGTATCTTGCCACTTTGCAGAATTCCTGTATAAGTTCTAGCAATTTTTGGGTGGAGTCTTTTGGATTTGCAACATAGAGTATTGTGTCATCTGCAAAGACTGGAAGTTTGACTTGTCAATTTGGATGTGTCAGGCACTATTTTAAATTCTGTCATTTATCTCTGTGTCTAACATCTCATTTAATTCTCACAATTGATCCCCAGAATGTAGCTTCCAAACACAGGAATTTTCAAATATATTCTCATTATCAATGGGGAAATATTTTCCAGGTTCGAAAAGGAAAGAGTTACTAATTGTAAATACAAGGTGTCCTCCTCCCATACCATCCAGCTCAGAATGTTATCCAGAATTTGACTGCCATGTTTGGCTTCAAGGGCAGGAGGCCAGAGTAGTTTGGGGGAAATCTGGGCTTTCTAATTAGAACTGCTTCTCAATTACTATGTAGTCTTGGGCAAGTCCTCCAGTATTTCTGTTTCTAATTCACTGGTTGGTTTGGATAGACATGAAATAGTGGTTGGAACCCTCATGGAGCTGAGAAGGTAAATGTTTGCTTAAGAACTAAATATTTTTCATTGATTCATCGAAGGTAAGTGAAACAAGCAAAAGTCACCAAGTGACCTTAATATCTTGGTGTGTGTTCATCTGTGTTTTACTGTAATGCATGTCATCTGAAAAGCTGTGTGCCCTAAATCTTGCTTTACTCCACATTCATGTTGGTAGTGGTGAAGATGAGGGATGTCGTCAAGGCATTTGCGAACATACCCTGTATCTTTCAGCTTAGCAGTACTAGCTTGGACCCCTCAGTGCCAAAAAGATGTCATCAGCCCCCAGTATTTTATGAGCCTCTTAAAAGGGTGAGTATTCAGGAATGATACTCGAGCAGTTTGTCAGGGCACTGTGCAATCACTACCTTGAGGAGCTGCTTCTTGGACTGAAATCAAATTGCAATGGCTCCACACAGCCGACGGAGGTTTTAATATCAGTCCAGTCCATCACCCACAGAGAACACTATTAATAACCAGGTAAAAGCCTTTGTGTAGAAGCCGATTCCATTTACAGTTATATTATGTCAGACGGATGTCAGTGTCCTATCTTGTCTTAGTCATAATGATGGCTAATATGATCCATACAGGATAATAGATGGGGTGGGAAGGATTACGGAGTTAAAAATCAATCAGGGCTTTCTCATACATTTCTATGCTTTTGTGGCTGGTTAAATCATCAAAGTCTCAAGATTGATTTTTTTTGCTTTAGTAATCAATCCTTCACTATCTGTTACATTTTTCCTCCTCCCTCTCCCACCCGACCTTTTTTTTTTTAAACATGTAGACAAGAGTTAAATTCATTCTCTGAATAAATACACAGATGCACTCTTTGCCCCAGAGGGAAGATTTATCACATTTTGAAGGCAGAGCTGAAAAGTTGTGCATGCTACTGTACTGGACAGGCAAGATATGGGGATTGATAAGTATGAAGTAGTTTTGAAGTAGTTTTTTTTCCCCCCCAGAAATAAGTCATTTATACTTGAGTATTTGGCATTTTATTTTCATCAGCAAAAGCAGAGGCTCGGTTTATATCACCAAAAGAAATCTGGGCATAACATTTATACAATGAGACAGATTAGCATGAAACACTGGCATCCTCAAGGACTGAATGCAGTGACAGGCCATGTCTCCTTGAACTTGGAGATATAGATGACATATATGTATGTGCATATTCACCAAGGTCCTAACACTAAATAGTTAGAGTGCTAATTTGATACGGAAAAGCTCAAAGGGGAAGCCATATATCTGCTATTACTAAGAAGTTAGAACTCTTTGGACAAAAAAACTATAAAAATCCAGGCAGATGGCTCAGAGCAAGTTGACAACCCTAAATAGATACATGAAGGAGTAAATAGGAGAGAGAGTGGGACTTTGAGATGGACAAGAAGTGGGACAATAACCCTGTGATGGGCCCATCTGAACTGGGAGGAAAAGCCAGTGTGTCAGCACAAGTCGTGACATCGGCATGCTATTACTTGTAGAGCAGTTGATGTGGAAAAACCTCATGTGGAGTAATAGCATTATATAGGTGTAGGAACATAGGAACCTGAAAGGGGCCATTCATTCATTCATTCATTCACCACAGTCTTTCATTTAACGGCCACTGTACTGGGAGCAACAGATGCACATGGACATCCTCAAGAGGGAGAAGAGAATAGAAACAAATAATTTGGATGCAAGGAGATAGCCTTCATAATCGATGAATGTAAGAGACCTGGCACTCTGAGCCGCAAGGCAGGCAACAGCCACTCATCTTCCTTTACTCTGCAGTGAATCCCGATGGGAGGTTGGAGGTTGAGGTAAAGATATTTATTTCCTTAGTGGCCTTAAAAGTGGGCCACAGCCAGACCTAGGCTAGGCCCCAACTTAGGTCTTACTAGCACAGCCTGGCTGTGCCGTCTGGCAGCCATCTTTGCATACTTTTCTCCTTTTGGGTTCCAGTAGCTACCCTTCCCATTCCCTTTGGGCCTTTTGGTTAACAGCCTTGGGCTGTTACACTATCCCTTGTGGTTTCTTTATGGTCAGTTTGTAAATTGTCACTTGTTAAACTTCCCTCACATTATCTTGATTTTGGCACTGCTTCCTGCTGTGACCCAGCCTGATATGTATCCCAGTTTCATCCCTCCCTCTCCTACCTATACTCTCACCTAGTCCTGCAAGTTTACTGCAGTAGCCTCCTAAGTTAGTCACTGATTTCACTCTTGGTCCCTACAGCCTATTCACTACACAGCAGTCAAAACAATTGTTTTAAAAACAGAAATCAGGTCATGACAATTTCCTGTTTAACACCCTTGAATGGCTGCTGAGCATTTTTGTAAAGTTTGAAGTTCTTACCCAACTTAGGATGCTCTTTATGAAATAAATCCTTTCCACTCTTATCTCCTCTATCACCCGTTGGTGTCTCAGAATTGTGTTCCAACTACTGTGGCCTCCCCTGTTCACTCAAGTACTTTGATGATTTTCCTCCCTGAACATCAAATGGCTGCCCCTTCTACCATCTATTTTCAGAGAGGTTGTGCATGACCACCAAGCGATAGTAGCCACCAGTCTTTTTCCATGACATCAGCTTACTCTAATTTTCTGTATAGCTTCCTGCCTAACTGCTTCCCTCACTTTGTCTTCTTTCTTTCTTTCTATCCGTCCATCCATCCATCCATCCATCCATCCATCCATCCATCCATCTTCCCACTACAATGTAAGTTCTATTGGTATAGGGACCTGGTCTCTATATCTCTACCACATCACACAGTATCTGACACATAGTAGGCACTTAGTAAATACTTATTGAATGAATGAATGAGCTAATCAGAGAACCAAGTCCTGGAAGGACAGAGAATGAATTCACAGAGAATGAATCAAGTTCCTAAGGGAGGAAGTCAGGAATAGTAGAAGAGTGAGGCTACTAGAACTGTAGAATTTGTTAGGACCAGATAGAAACCATTTTGTGGAATAGGATTATGTAGTAATGATCAGATGAGTTCTAAGGTTGTACCAGGGTTAGAGCTTTCTGTCTTTCTATCTTGTGTGTGTTCCACAAACTCCTTTGGAAATTGGATAAAGCCAAAAAACCCTTTCTCAGAAAAATGCTTTAATGCATAAGATAAAATATCTAGAATTATGAGAACTAATTATATTGAAACAGTTATCAAAGTATTCTAAAAATTATGATATAGTAATATATAAATCTTCCTCTACTTTATTGAGAGAGAAACCCATCATAAAGTGAAAATATCTAAGTCAGCAATGCCCTCGATACACCAAACATCATAGCTTAGCCTAGCCTACCTTAAATGTGGTCAGAACACTTACATTAGCCCACAGTTGTGCAGACTTCTCTAACACAAAGCCTGTTTTATAATAAAGTGTTGAATATCTCATGTAATTGATTGAATACTGTATTGAAAGTGAAAAACAGAATGGTTGTATGGGTACAGAGTCGTTTTAGGTGTGTGGGTTGTTTACCCCCATGGTGGTGTGACTAGGAGGTGGGGCTGCAACTGCTCACCATCACGGAGAGTATTTTACTGCATATTAGTAGTCCTGGAAAAGATCAGAATTCAAAATTTATGGTTTCTACTGAATGCATATCTGTTTTGCACCATTGTAAAGTCAAAAAATTGTGAGTCAGACCATTGTAACTTGGGACTGTCTATAAATGCTTTATTAATAGATTAATAATAAATCTAGCAATGTATTTGATAATCACTAGAATTTTGATGTAATGATGAACATAAATGGTATTTTGAAATAGCTACATCAACATTAATGGTGATATGAAAATACATTTGATTTCTGTAAGTCCTAGATGTGCTAATTCTGCTCTGATTTGTTGTCTACATTCACAATTTAAGGAAATACTGAATTTAACCAAAATAATTTTTTTATCCCCCAAGTTCACAGAGATCCAGAATTCTGTCCATTGACCCTTGGGAGTTTGTTTGGAACCTTGATGGGCCTGGGCTTGGGTGGAAGTCCAAGTAGCTTCTCTAGCAATGGCTGGGGCCTGTCAGAGGCTTGTGCTGATGCACAAATACGGCTCTATGAGAGCTAACATGGCTTGAATGACCACAGTATGACCAGAGATTGGTGAATCTCAAAAGAGCTGAGAATGTAAGAATACTTCCTTGAACCAGATGTAAACTGTGATCCCTTTAAAGCCTGAATTTCTCTTTTGGAATCATGAGAGAATACATTCTTGTGTGATGCTTGGGGATCCTGCTTCCCAGTAGTTGAAGAAACAGTTTAAGAAAAGGCTTCATGTGATATCTCTGTTTCTTTCTCCAGGTTCATTTTTATTCCCATATACATCAACATTGGGAAATGAAATCCTGTGGTTCTACAAGACGTTCTATACATATTTGCCATAAAGAATCCTACTTTAAGAGTGTTTTAGGGTAAGGCATTGAAACTCTACCATTAAATCGAGAATGCCTAAGCACTTACAGATGGGGTTCCTTAGGTTCATTCATTACATTTATGATCTATAGACTCTCCCCAAAGTAATTTCTTCTTTAACCACATTGGTTTGGGATGTGTGGAATACATCTGTAACTAAAAAAACAATCTGTAACTGATCAGAGTTGGAGATGCAGCCACTTGCCTCACTTAGGAGGAGGCTCATTTGAATATGCTCTCTGCTCTTGGATGCAAGTAAACAGACCTAGAGCAAGACAAACTTTCAAAATATAGACTTGTGGCTTATTACTTGCCTGGAAGTCCTGTTATTTTTTTTTAAGATTTTATTATTTATTCATGAGAGGTATAGAGAGAGAGAGAGAGAGAGAGGCAGAGACACAGGCAGAGGGAGAAGCAGGCTTCACGCAGGGAGCCTGATGTGGCACTCGATCCCAGGACTCCAGGATCACGCCCTGGGCCAAATGAAGGCAGGCAGTAAACCAGAGTCACCCAGGAATCCCCCGAATTCCTGTTATTTATTAAGCAGAGGGCTTTAGTAGAATGCAAATTTCTATCATAAAGAAATTTATGAAATATCTGAAAATAATGGAGGTTCTTTGTCATGTATTTTGTGGAACTTGACACAGGACTACAGCTTGGAAAAGCAGGAATTTGGCCCATGTTAAGACTATTTTGGTCTGGTCAGAAGAGCAGAGGAATATAAATTTGGGCACGGAGTAATTCAAAGGGCCATAAGAACCCTTATATCTATTGAACCAGAGTTCTTTGGTGTGCAAAGCTTGGAAATACTTCAGGGTTTTCTTCTTGTGTGCCGCCTATCCGTGTGTCTTATAGTAGGAGGGTTTTCCAGGGGTAACTAATTCTAATGCTTTGTGACAGATCTTGGCATTGTGGCAAGTTTTCAAGTGGATTTGAATGGCTTTGGGTTGTTGAAATAATTCACTACAATGTAGCTTGACATGTGACATCTTATTTTATTAAGCAGAGAAATTGGAATGGAAACCAAGAGCATGAAACATTCTTTGCTAAAATAAATCAGCAATAATCCTCTATAGGTTTGAGGTAGAAATGAGGTTTAGTCTTATAAGCCTGCCCTTATGACATCTGACAATCAAATTGAAACCAGGTGTAACCTGTATCACCACAGTCTGTCCCTTCCAACCACTTCCTGGTTTTTGTAGCTACTATATGGGATTCTGATAAGTAGCACATGCTCTCCTGGTAGGGACTCGTGAAAATATTTAATAGAAATCATGAAAGCATGTAAGAAGGATAAAAACCCCACTTTTTGTTTTGAATTTACAATGTGGAGTGCTGAGAGCTTGTCGCTTATGGGAAAGATTGTTTTTCATCCTGTCTTCTATAGCCCGGCTGGTTGTTGTGTGTGCCCCATGGCCTCCCAGGCCATAGTTTTCTGAGAGAAACACATTAAGACTAACTAGGATTCAGTCTCCTTGACAGGAAGTCATGGGCAACGCTGACATTACGGTTGTGGCCCAGAGTCTTCATGGCCAGCACCTCTTCTCTGTTTCCATTCCTAGGTCAAATGCTTATTACCCTTTAAGCCCAAACTTTTACAAGTAATTAGCAGTTGAATCTTCTAGACCTCAATTCTCTTACCCATTTTCTAACCAAATTCCCATCGAAATCAACAACTAGGGTTATTGATTTAATTTAGTCTAATTTAATTTTAATCGATGACTAGCAGTGCTTTCACTGGATGTTTACATTGAGAAGGTCCCAATGAAATAAACTAATATTTTTTCGTATTTTATAAATATTTACCTTAAACTGTTCAGTCTGGTTGTACTGAAAGACACTTTTAGAAAGCATAAGAATCAAGCAAATGATTCATCAGAAACAATAGAATACTCACTTTCAACCCTATGAGTGCTAGTCACTGTCTAACGTCCTATTCTTCATGTTGAGAAGTGACCAACTTAAGAATAATTTCCCACAGGCCAGTGTACTGAACATTCATTGACCTTGGGAGCCAAGTCAGAGAGAAGGCAGTTTTGTCAAGGGAGTGGAGTTCTGACAGCAAAACTTTGATTCTTTTTTGATTGTTCCAAAGGAGCAGTCACTCCACCCAGCATGGACAGAGAAGTCCAGACCTTGATGCTATTTTAAGAAAAAAGGATTGGTTTCTTTCTTGCTCTGAAAACTTTAGCCCATGAGGTTCCCATGGACTTTTAAGACTGAGGAATAATCTGAGGACTGACTTGCATTTTGAAGCCTTTAGGGAATGCTATGGCCAGAACTGACTAACGTTAGCTCATGTTTTAAATTCTGTTTGGTTCCCCCCACTTCCATTCTGATTTGTAATGTCTTTTCATCCTGGCCGGAAGCTGCAGCTATTTTTCTCCATGCTTGACCTAGCCATTTATCCCACTTTCTTTTGGCAGAAGAATAGAAAACAACATTTGCAGCATCCCTAAATTAATTATACTTTTCTCAAGCTAAAGAACTGTGACAGAGCCACAAAACAGCAACTGAAAACTAATTCCTTAAAAGAATATGAAAAAAGGAAGTTGTATAAGATAGGGTAATTAATCTTGCAATAAAAATAATTGTTTACAGTTAAAATTAATGTAACATGCATTCCTCAGCAGATAATAAATTATGGACTTTCTCATTAGCATTTGAATTGATTTCCTCTAATTTCTGAGAAGCACATGAGCATGTGACTAGATTAAGTTTAATTGGACTACAGCTGGTGCTGATTGTATGCACACGGGGTGGGGGCTTTGCTGAGTGATTGGCTGTCTCTGCATTTTGTTTCTATTGTCTTTCTCTTTCTCCACTGCTTTTTCCCCACAGGTAGGAAGATTGAAAATATTAGGGTCTTAAAATAGAATTAACTAGAGGAAGGACTGTGATTTCAGATAATATTAGGCAGTGAGCTTCTACGAAGAATGATTATGCTGTAATATATGACTATGGTATAATATAATTGTTATTACCATCTTCTCCTCATTATATAATTATTATTTTGTCAACAGCTAACTTATTGAGCATTTGCCATGTGCTGCTCTTTTACCAAGTACTTCACATGTCATTTAATCTTCACAGTGGTATTATTGGGGGTGCCATTATTCTTGGAAAGAATTGGTAAAATTTAGGCCCAATTCTACTAGGATATATCTGATGAAAGCTGAAAAATTAAGGACAAAAGAGTAGTTGTAGATTTTTAGTCCTACAATGGGATAGTCTCCCTTAAAAATAAAATTCTCACTTAAATTAAGTAGAACTATTTAGAACAATTTGAAGACTAAGCTCCTCCAGAGGACTTCACGGAACCTTGGTGGTACGAAGCTTTGTGTCTTTCTCACTTTAGTGGGTCACCTCCCAACAGGAGTGGCTCAGGCCTTTTGCTTTCTTGATATACAGGAAAAGTTGGCAAGTAGAGTTCTTTCAGTGGAAGATGAAATAGTTTTAGGTGAATTTAATGGTTGCTTCTTCTGGGTTCACGTGAATAGCTATGCTTAGCTCTGGGTTCTAGTTTCACTGTGCCTTCCTTGTCTTGTAGTCAGTTGTTTATAGGACAACTTCCCATGGACTGTGCACTCCTTGAGGATGGGGCCCACACTGGGCTTGATAAATAAATACACAAAACTGTAGGGATTAGCTACAATTTTAAATAAGATGTTCCTAATTCTGAATAAAATTAGGTCTCAGAAGTTTTTCTGCTGTCTCTTATTTGCCAAATACATCTTACTTCACAATATTATGTATTCAGTGGGTTATTTATAAATTCAAATATTGATGTAGGTAATTACACGGAGAAATAGAAGCTGATCCTGGTACCTAATATCAGTGTGGACAAAGAAAGAAGACTTTAGGAATTGTGATATGTGAAGTTATAGTCATGCTACCTTTGAATATAAAATTTTTTATATAATATTAAAAAAATTTGAGTATAATTGACACACAATGTTAGATTAATTTGAGGTATACAACATAGTGATTCAACATCTCTTTAAAAAAATATTTTATTTATTTGAGAGAGAGAGCACAAGCAGGAGGGGCATTGGGGGAGGGAGATTGAGAGTCTCAAGCAGACTCCATGTTCAGCATGGAAACCAGTATGGGGCTCGATCCCAGGACCCAGCGAGCATGACCTGATCTGAAACCAAGAGTTGGATGATCAGCCAACTGTACCATTCAGGCACCCCATGATTCAACTTCTCTATGCATTGTGCTGTGTTCACAAGTGTAAGCTAGCATCTGTCACCATACAACACTATTACAATATCATCTATATTCCCTCTTCTGTACCTTTTATTCCCATGACTTACTTATTCATTCCATAGCTGGAGGTCTATATCTCCCACACCCCTTCACCTATTTTGCTTGCCTACCGCCATCTTCTCTGGCAACCATCAGTTTGTTCTCTGTATTTGTAGGTCTGGTTATATTTTTTGTGGAATAGAAAATTTTTGATCATGGTAGAAACCTGCCTGAGTATTAAACATGGGATATTTTAAATATGTGTGCACACACACACAACCCCCCCATATACATCTTAGGTCTGATTTTCCTTCCTGCTTTATAATATTAACCATGGGAAAGAAACAAAAATTAAACGGTTTGCTGGTGTTCTAATCTTGTAGTTGAACAAATGTGCCCAGGACAAATGCTAAGGGACCAGTCTGTCTGGAGCCTACATTGGTCCTTTGACTTTTTGCACTTTTTACTAAGTCCTATACAGTGCCCCTCTTTTTAACTCTCCTGTTGTTTGGAGCTATTAAAATCTGTAATCCATATCCTTTGTTTTAGTTTTATCATAAGCTGAAATACAGCCCCACTTAAATTTTCCCAATAAACAAAGTGCCACGTTGTTGCAGCCTTGCCTTTCACCTCATTATGGTGGGAGCAGAGTGTGATGTCACACTTGACCCAATACCAATCTGCCCATAAATGATACAGCCTGTTCCCCCTTTGCTTCCTGGCTCAAGCACCGGGAAGGGAGCTTAGTATGAAATTCATGCCGTGATGACAGATTTAAAAGTTGCTACAAACTCTAACAGACAGCAACTGCAGTTTGTAGACATACACAACATGTACCGCTCTCTTGTATTCTTAAGTGATGACATTCTTCGTTTAAAGGGTTACGTTTATATAGCTCATTACTGTTGCCTGTCTATGAAATGAGGGTGGTAGAAAGAAGGGAAAAGGAGGCTAAATTGGATATGAAGACATTTACCAGAAGAATTTTCCAAATGTTAATGAGCAGCTTAAAGGGCTGCACACATGTGTTGCAACGTAATTGGGTTTGGTGCCTTTTGGGGACTTTGAAGCTTTTCCGCCCTTGCCCATTGTATTTTGAGAGGTGGAATGAGACCCTCAGAATTCTAACACTTTGGCTCTGAAGATCCACATGGTGCTAAATTGTAAATCTGCAGACAGCCAACAAACAGAGGGCCAAGCTCCAGCGACTCTTGTTTGGTTTGGGCTTTTCAAGCAATTAAATGAATGGCAGTCTCTAAACGTCTCTGGGGAGGTACAACGTGCTATGAAGAGAATTTACTGGAAAGGGGCAAGGAGGGGTTCCTTCCCTGTTGCTGGGGATTTTTCCTGGAAAAAAAAAAAAGAATAAGCAATTACATCCAAATGTGTCCTGAGAATTTGCCAACCTGTTTCTATCCCTTAGTTCCAGTTACCTTCATTGTCTATCTGAGTTCTCTATTGGGAAAGACTTGGGTTTTTTCCATGTGAAGCAATAATAACTCAGAATGAGCTTATATCATTAAGTAAGTGTATATTTTGAAAGATTCCTTTTGGCCGTTGTTCAGTCTCTTGGAAAGTGGTTATGTCCATTTATCAGAGAAGAAAACAAGATACTCCTATAGTTTGATCCAAATAGGCCCCTTGTTCCTATTGTGGGTTATCTCCAGATATCTGGCTCCTGGGGGAGAATCACATGAGGGATCCATAAGACATCAGGTGGGATAGCCAGATGCCAGGGCTCCTGCCCTCTCTGAAATAATGCATGGGGGCCATTAAGAGCTTCAGGTTGCATGTTGCTCAGTCTGGGTGAAGTTAATTATGGTTACTGTTATAATTCAGGAATGAGTTTTATTGAACGGTGGAAGGTTGTTGATTTAGGGGGCCATAAATTACTCCTGCAGAAGCAGAGGGCTGTGGGCCATTGCAGTGATGCTGTAAAGTGGTTTGAGAAGGTTCAAAGAAGGTTTCCTGAAGTTGCATTTGGAATAAGAATAAGTTTGGCCATGACAGTAGCCTAGGAAAATGAGTCCTTCAGCATCAGTTATTTCTTTGAAGGTTCAGGCTTCTGATTCTTACTCTTGTGAGAGTGCTAGTCATTATCTTAGAGTGCCAGTAAAAGACAGATACTGGTCTGACTCTCAACTTTCTGGCTAGGTTCCTATTCTGATGGCCTGTTGTTGTATTGCAGACATACTCTTTTTGGTTTGATCTTTACAGCTGTTTCATGGCCACTTAATGTGGAGACCAATGTGAAATTAGGTGGAAAGTATTTAAGTATAAATATTTTTCAGTTTCTTCATTTGGCTTAAAGCTGGGTAACAACAGAAATAAAAGAGACAAGTCATTCCGAGGAGACTCCCAATTTGCATTATTATCCAAAGCTCAGACGAACGATCTGAATGTTGGATGATTCTCCAAATTTAGCAGAATCTTTAAACTAAACTAATGCCAACTATGAGGCACCACGGATCATTAACCACCTCTTTCTCCTACCTTCACAATAGGATATGGTATGTGTCCGGCTCCGTCTCAGGTATTAAGGTATTAAAAGAAGTTTTTCCCATTCTCTGTCCTAAGTAGGGAGTGAAGATAGACACAGAGAGATAACCAATAATTGGAGGTGGCTCAAAAGTGCAGTGGTATAACCATACTCTGTAAATTTGAGAGGAGAGCTAACTTGTAGCTGGAATGGTCCAAGAAAATCATCACAAAGCCTCTTACTGAATTCTTTCACACACATGGTCACATTTCATCCTTTCAACATTCCAGAAATGTAGGTATTATTATTTTCATTTACCTGAAGAGGAAATTGAGGGTCCCAGATATTGACTTAAGATCCTGCAGATAGAAACATGTAGTCAGAATTTGAAGCCAGGTCAGACTATGTTAAACTGGGGAGCAATATTATAAGGGGGTGGTGAAAGATGGAGGGGTAGAAGATGAAAATAAATTCTAGGTATTCAAAGTTAAATACGCAGTTCTGTTGGTCTGATTTGGAGGTTTGAGTGTATGGAAGTAATTAGGAGATAAGCCTTTGGGAGGATGGGGTTCTACTTTGGGGGCTTGGAATGGCTGGCTGTAGTCAAAGGGTCCTCCAAAGACCATCAGACTATGTCTGTTATGTTCACTGTGGGAGCTTCCAGCATGCCTGATGAATAATAGACACTCAGTAGGTAAGAAAGGAAGAGGGGAAGAAAGAAGAGAGGGAAAGAACACTGAGGAAGGAATCATTAAACTTTATTCCCTTGAGGAATGACTTGCTGAATGATTTTTTTGGGACCTCTGCCTGTGTCTTTGTCTCTCTCTCTCTCTCTCTGTGTGTGTCTCTCATGAATCAATAAATAAAATCTTAAAAAAAAATCTTAGCCAAATTCATGCTTCCTAAAACAGTATCTGGTTATATCCAGTTGAGACTCTATCTCACCTGGATAATGTGAGATGATTGGAGATGAGGTGCTTAATTGCTTGTTTAATGTTTCCAATATATACACAGTTGGGACTGTCTCAATGCTGCTCAGCCTTAAAATTCACTCTTTCAAACCTTTCTCCTAATAAATGCCAGGTTATTTTGGTAATCAGGGATGGTTATTGTAATAATGGCCATTTGCACATGAGTCATTAGCTGTCAGGGTTCAGGGCTTTATGTGATCAGTCAGAAATTTGCAAGAAAAGAAATTTGAATTTCATTTTGGCCCCTGGAGTCAGAGGAGTGCTTGATAGTCAACAGATACTTTCCATCTGAATGAATGAATGTAATATTTGATTGGACCACTTAAAACTTGACTTGGCTGTATGACTTGATGGAAATATCAGTGATTAAAATCATTGATGTCTATGTTTTATTCCTATTTCTGTCTTCTAAATCTAGGTCTTTTTCATTTTATAATTGATATTCTGTAGTCTTAGCCAGTTTTCCTTTCTCTCCCCATTTTTTCTTCCTTTCCCTGAAATCCCCAATCGTTCATGTCCAGATGTAACATGCTCCTGAAAAAATTTTTCATGTTTCATGTTTTCATGTTCATTAATTTACACATCCATTGTTTGTTCATTCTAAAATTGTTTTTGGGAGCATCCCTGTATAAGATAATCATCTAGATGTAATGGGAGTGGACACATAACAAGGGAGAGAGATGCAATATTGTACCACATAGTCTCTAGGCTCTGTAAGCAGCTTTGACTTTATAAACCCAAGTTCCCCTTTTTGATTCTGGAAAGTGGGGAGGTGGAGTGGGAATAGTCTGCTCAGTGCTGATGAAACTTCATCGTGGCCCCCAATACTCCCTGCATTCCCCTGTCTTATTCTTAATTCCTTCCCCTATGATATGACATTTTTCTTATCTTTCTTTCTTTTTATTTTTTTAAATTTTTGTTTATTTATTTATTCATGAGAGACAGAGAGGCAGAGACACAGGCCAAAGGAGAAGCAGGCTTCCTGCAGGGGAGCCCGATGTGGGGCTTGATCCAGGACCCCGGGGTCACGCCCTGAGCCGAAAGGCAGATGCTCAACCACTGAGCCACCCAGGCACCCTTTGTCTTGTCTTTCTGTAGTAGAGTATTCAGTGACTCTCCAAGCAAATCCTGTTTGCTTGCTGTTCCCTGTACATACCTTTCTGCTCTTAGGGAAGCTGTTGGCTTCTTCCCTCCTTGGGCAACATTTCTTCTTCCTTTCTGCCAGCTCATTCTTTAATGTTCTGCTCAGCTTCTCTTTTCTCCAGTGAGCTGTCATGCCCTAGCCTGTACTTACTTGTTCTTTCCTACATTTTGCCTGTTTGCTGTGTTTTCTGTCATGTAATTATTTCCCATTTAAATCCCTCCACGCTTCTTTATGGATGAGGGTTTTTTTGTATCAGTGACTCGGTTTTTGTTTTTTGTGGATGCCCCATATCCCCTGGCCCAAAACTCCCTTTCATGTAAATGATCACTGACCAATAAGAGAGGGGTTGCGAGGACATTTGTTTCTTCCTCAGGTGAAGGTATAGTTGTAAAGTGGTGAATATGAGACTCTTATTAATTAACTCTTTTTTTTAATAGCACTTAGTAGAATACAAAGAAAGAGAAGACAGCTATAAATTCTTTTTTTTATATTCTCAAGATGAAGAAGATTTAAAATGAAGATTTACCTCGCACAGCTGTTTTTGTCGCAAGGAATGGTTCTTTTGACTCATGCTGCCCAAATTATTTCATTATTGTTATTGTTAATTTTATCTATTTAAAACAGAAAATGTTCAATTGTTAAAAAAAAAAGAAAAGAAAATGTTCAATTGTTGTTGGCTTTCATAAATTCATTATTTTATGACCCATTGAGAAGACTGTTTTGCTGCAGAGTTTAAAGGGAGCTGAACAGGCATTATGAAATCAGAAGGAATTTGAGTATTTGAAAGCTGGCTGTATTCTATTGCCTGGGGGTCTAGATGAACATGTCAAAGGAAGGCCTGTAAGACCTCATCAAGGAATGGCATATGCACGTGTGGAGGTCATCCATTAGGCTGCAACATTATTGTCAATCGGTCCTTCATGAACTTTTGGGTTCCTATGTATCATCTCCAGGAAAGGAAAGAGAAACTTTTCTAGAATGTTTCACTTGTCAATGAGGGTGAATGATTTTCAGTTGTTTTATCCCATGTGTGGTCATTATTGAAACATTTCTAGGCAAGCTCTGGCTGGATCTCTCCTCACAGTTTGAAGCTGTGATACTTGTATCCATATTCTGCAACAGCTTGTAAAATCGTTTTCTGACCAAATTAGAGTTTTCTATTGGGATTGTGTTATTTCAGGTAATAAATATGGAATACGTAAAGTATCACCTGCTAATTGGCACAGAGAGAGTTTTGAAAAGATGGATTTTTCCTTTCAAAAATACTGATAAATATGTTAACTTTAGTCTTTATATATTTTTTTCTAGTAGTGATAAGGACTATGTTGTGTAAAAATAAGTAGTGTAAAATATATTTTTTGAAGTTCTGATTTGCTTTCCAGGTGACTTTATTGTTAATGTGAATAATCCATCTTAAATCCTATAAACTACGTTAAAAATACTGAAACTGCATGCCATCAAAGGCAAGGACATAAAGGAGAAAACTAATAATTTGACCACATTAAAAAAAAAAAACCAGAGTACAAAGATACCTCCCATAAACAAAGGTAAAGATAAAGACAAACTGGGAAAGGGTATTCACAACATATGATGAGAGGATTACATCTCTAATATATATAAAGAGCTCCTATAAATTAATAAGAATGTGAATATAACAATCCAAAAAATACAAATGGCAAAAAATATGTGAAAGAATATTAAAGCTCATGAATATCAAAGAAAACAAGTTAAAACAGGAATAGATGTTTTTATTTTCTCTTAAGAAATGAATATTGCAAATACTCAAGGCTAATAGGAAAAAACAGAAACATACATTCTTATAAACTTCTGATAGTGATAAAAATTGATCTAACATTTTATGGGCAATTTAGCAAAATGTCAAACTTTAAGATATGTATATCCCTTGGTTCAGGAATTCCACTTCTGGAAATTTATTTGCAGGGAATACTTGGACAAACACATACAAATGTGTGCATGAGGGTATTCATTAGCATTGTTTATAACCAAAATTGAAATCAATCTAAATGACTGCTAATAATGAGTGATCCAATAACTAATGGTATGATAGCACAGATTACCTACAGGCTTTAGAAATGATGATGTAAATCTGTATTTATTAACATGGAAAAATATACCCTGTGTGTTAAATGGAAAAAAGAGGGGGGCTGGGAAATGATATTAATGTTCTTGTTTCCAGAAAATAATTAAACTCTGAACATATAGAAAAGGTGCAAATAGAGGGAAACTTAATTAAATTAATTATTTTATTTTTTGATAGAGGGAAATTTTAAAGGATATAAGTAAAAAGTAATAACGGCCATTAATCTTTGGCCATTAAAGAGTTAAAAAACTCTTTTTTAACTGAGTTAAAAAATTACTAATTAAAAAAAGAAAAAAGTAATGGATTTTTTAAAATTTTGGGTAAAACACACTGTAATATGCTTTTGTCCATATCACAGATGGTAATACAAAATCATTTTTTGAAGATGGCATTCCCACATCTACTTCTTAAGGTCACTCCCAAGGACATGGTCAAGCCAGGCTACAAGAGGGTACAGATATCTTTGCATTGAAAAGGGATGGTTAGTCAGTGAGACAAGCATGGATTTAGGTGTAGGACTTTCTGATAAATGTTACTTTGGGTTTTAAAACAATACCAGTGTCGAGAATGAAGAGTCTAACAAACCTCTTAAAATAAGGCAAGGGATGAGGAGTGTGTGTGAACCAGTCAGAAGAGATCTTTTCTCCTGAGAGCATGTCTTGTGCACTTGGCATTGAACACATCCGGCATGGTTTTACAGACATTCCCCATCAGCTCGCAAGCTGCTTCAGACTGGGAAATAGGTGTTCGTCCCTCCTTCATAGTGTGCTGAGCATGTATTAAGCATGGGGCACTGAGGTAGTCCCTGGGGATACAAGGTTCAACTCAGACACACGCTGCCCTCCAGGAGCCCATGGGGAATTAAATAGGCAGTTTCAGTGCAGTTTTTAACAAGTGCTTTGTGAGGGTTGAGGGTTGAGCTTATTCTTCCTAACTTGTTTGCTAGGAGTTAGGGAAACCTTCCTGGACAGTACATCCAAAGAGAGACATTGAAACGTTTCTAGGCAAGAGAGCAGCAGTTAGCAGAGTGTGCAGGAGGAGACTTGGAGAAAGTGTTCCAGGCAGACGGACCGTTCAATGCAGAGACCTCAAGGTGAGGACATGCTGGCGGACTGCAGCTTTGAGTGTGGAAAGGAAGCACAATGAGCCAGGCTGGTGGGTGAAGGGGCTCAGAAGTTTTCAATCCTGGCTTCCCTTGGCATCAGTGAGGGATTCAATAAACAAACAGTAAGCAAGCAAATATAAAACAAAGCCCTATTCGGGCCCTACTCCCCATCTGATTTAATGGGCTTCTCTGTGGTTGGAGGTGGCCTTTGAACCTGGCCCCGCATGCCCCGCTGCAGGATATCCTCCCTGCCACTTGCATGTTGAATTCCTGCAAAGGGTGGCTCTCCCTTATCCAACAGCCTCCTAGGAGATTGCAGCATCACAGCTAGGATCTGAAACACAAGACAGGAGAGTGTGAAGGGGTTGGTAAACCAGGCTAAGAAGTCTGAATTTGCCTTTAAGGCCGGGGAGTGTCTTGTTGAAGATATGTACATGCCACAAGCCACCATTAATTATAACATTTAAAGAGACTTTGGCATGTTTGCCAAAGTTCTGGGATTTTTATGGGAACCACCTGGTTTGGTGGTTTTGTGTGAAGAGGAGGGGTATAAGAAAACATAAGAATAGATATGCTATAGAATGGGTTATAAATCTATTTTGGTACATTCAGAAGATACATTTCTGAATAGGTGAATGCAAATTGAAAACCTATAAAGCAAATCAGGTCGCTATTAAAAGAATCAGTGAAGTAAAACCCCCTGAAATGTTAACAATAATTCCTAATTTATTTGTTCTGTATTATTTGGATTTTCAGTACAGTAGTGAGTTTTTAAAAGATGGAACACACATGGAACATTTGCATATTTATGTAAACAAAGTATGTTTGGCTTCATCAGAGGAGAACAAGTCAGGGCATTTGGGAATATACATGGACTCAGTTTTCCAACTTAAGTTTGAAGCTTAAGGATATGGTTTTGAGAATATAATTTAACCTTTTGGAGACCTAATTTCCTCATCGATAAATGGGAATAACACAGCCACCTTGCAAGTTTGTAGTAAGGTAAAGCGATCATCAGGCCTGGAACCTGATAGTAGGTACTTAATAAATGGTAAAAATCTTTTCACAAAGATTTTTAAGGGTTTTAACAATGCTTCTTGGAATTTGAATTCCCCCAGCCTTTCCTAGATTCTGTTTCTGAAGCAGATTTTATGGTGAAAATTGTGGCTGGGGCACCTGGGTGGCTCAGCAGTTGAGCATCTGCCTTTGGCTCAGGTGGTGATCCTGGGGTCTTGGGATCGAGTCCCACATCGGGCTCCCCAGAGGGAGCCTGCTTCTCCCTCTGCCTGTGTCTCTGCCTCTCTCTGTCTCTCTCATAAATAAATAAAAAAGAAAATCTTTTAAAAAATGGTTGTTAGATGTTTCTTTTTTACTCATTAATGTCCTGGTACCTAATCACAGCCAGAAGTTACTCAGGCAAGATGACAAGTTTTTGGTAGGCAAGCTCCAAAACTCAGTAAACCTTTTACATAATTCCCCGCCATCAACTGGGAATGCCTTTTATAGCTCATGCCCATGAACTCCCTGGGAAATAACAGAATTCTCATGCTGTGGGGTCAGATGGAGCTTGAGAACATTTCTGAAGCTTTTCTATGGTTAGGGTGGATGGCAAGCTATACCTGCTTTGAAATTTTTCCAAGCCAGAATGATATTTTTCTGTGCTGTATGTCATGGGACCTTGGGGATTGAGCAGAGCATTTTTCATGTACTGAAACTGACCTCAAGCTGCCAAAGGAACACAGTTCTGGCTGGTCTTGGTACAGCACTTCTGCAACCCACCGCCGTGGGGTAAGGTGGTTGTAGGTGCCTCCGGTTTTCATAAGAGATGCCTGGCTGTGCCATTTCCACCCTTAATCTCTCTAATTGAGACTAAGCTCCTGGGACCCCGTAAAGGGGAAAATTTCAGACTTTCTGAAATCCAGTGTTATACCCACCAACAGTTTCCCGTGGCATTTTACAGTAAAAGCTTGGTCTGTATGTAGGGTGAGCAGACATCCTGGTTTGCCTAGGTACAAACCTATTGTTCCTATGTTTTATATAATTAATAAAGCATCTTTTTCATTCTGAAGTATATTCTGGTTTAGACACACATTTTGCTATCACCCAACCTGTCAGGCCCTATGTAAACTGGCCCCCGGCAACCTCCTCAACTCATCTCCCGCTTCTGGTTTGTTCACTTAGTGCCAGCCATTCTGGCCTTCTTTTCCTTCTTTGAAGATGTCAGGCTTATTATTGTTTCAAGGCATTAGTCCTTATTCAGCCCCTAGATCTTTGCATGTTTTGCTACTTGTCATTCCAGCCTCAACTCGTGTCATCTCCTCAAAGATACCTTTACCCTGACCTGAAGTGGCCTGCACCCCTAGTCTACACACTATTACTTCATCTTGTTTTACTTGCTTTATATCCTAATCTGAACTATTTTCCTAACTCATTTACTTATTGTCTTTCTTCCTCCTCTAGAATATAAGTTCCATGAGGACAGGATTCTTGTCTGCCATGTTTGCTGTTACATCTCCCACTCCTTGAACAGAGCCCACCATCTAGAAGGTGGTTGGTGAATATTTGCAGACGTGAATGAACACAAGCTTAGCTTTTTTTCAAAAAGAGGGGGAGAGAAATGGTCAAAAGGGGGATGTTGTAGACATGCAGTTAATTTGCTTTTAAATAACAACTTTATTGAGATTGAATTCACGTACCATACATTTCCCCCATTTAAAGTGTTTGATGGTTTTTAGTTGTTCACCACAATCAACTTTGGAAGATTTCATTCCCCCCAAACTAGCCCTATACCCCTTAGCCATCACTCCCAAGTTATTCAGGGAGGCAACCGCCTACCCTACCCTAGGCAACCGCCAATCTACTTTCTATAGATTTGCCTATTCTGGACATACGATATAAACAGAATTGTGCAATATCTGGTCATTTGTGATTAGCTTCTTTCACTTAGTACAATGTTTTCAAGGTTCATCCACGTTTTATCATGTCATTCATTTCCTCAGCTTTCCAAATTCTATCCCTGGATCAAGTTAGACCACCAAGAGGTTATACAGTAGGATAGTGCTAGCATGTCTCAGAGTTTTTAAACCATGGCTGCACATCAGAATTACTCCCACCCCTGCCAGGGCACTTTTAGAAAAGCCAGAGTGTATGACTCTATTCTAGAGTCTATGCAATGCAGCCTGAGTTGAGAACCATAGGTTTAGCCAGCTACCTTCATTGGGTTGTTCGTTAATGTTATGCATTTGACTTTTATTTACTATTGCAAGTAAAGGTCATATGAAACTTGCTGCTGCAAATATTGTCCCCTAAGGGGACAGGCTATTGGGGAATCAGATCTTGTCATTTACGAACACAGAGCTAGTTCTGACATGCTTTGATTGTACCTCAAGCTTTTCCCTTGTGATATTAGACAAGTTGTTTAACTTCTTAGCACCTCAGTTTCCTTCTCTGTAAAACCATCCATCTCCTAGAAAGGATTAAAAGAAATAATGTTTGAAAAGTATGCCAAAAACTACAAAACATGTGAAAGTATAATTTGTCCTTGTTGTGAAAAGGTAGAATCATGAAATCTACAATTTAGAATAGGGTGGAGTAGAAGAGGTAGGCTGAATATTAAGAGGATTGATTCCACTTCTAATGGGCCACAGGCTGAGCAATACCCTCACTTGTGTTGATTACTCTTCCCCCTTCTGCAAAATGTTACAGTTGGACCAGCTGATAACTAAAGAACCTTCAAATGAAAAAATTATAGTAATCAGTGATTCTCTGACCCCTTGTAGACTCCTCTAATACTGCAAGTGACATCCAGTGGCTTCGGTGGACTCTACCTTGACATTACTTGGAACATACAACGACTTCAATTTGGTTAATTACTTAGATCCAGCTATCTTTTTTTTTTTTTTTGTAAGATTTTACTTCTTTATTCATGAGAGACACAGAGAGGCAGAGTCACAGGCAGAGAGAGAAGCAGGCTCCATGCAGAGATCCTGACGTGGGACTCAATTCCGGGTCCAGGATCATGGGCTGAAGGCGGCGCTAAACCGCTGAGCCACTCGGGTTGCCCTAGATCCAGCTATCTTTTGTGGAATCTACCTCCCAATATGCCTCACCCCCACAAAGGCACTTTTATGAAAAATTTCTAAACATTCAGAGAGGTAGAGAGGATGGTAAAATGAACAACATTTGTCCCTAAAAACTTGCCATATTTCTTTTTCTGAACTATTTTGAAGTGATGGGTATTTCACTCTAAATATTTCAGAATGCATACATAGAATAATAATGACATTTTTCTACATAACCACAATAGCATCATCATACCTAGAGAAATGAACAATTCTGATATCATTGACCATCCAGCCCACATTAGATTTTTACCATCTTCTCAAAATATCTCTTAAGTTACTTTGTTCAAACCAGAATGTATTGCATTGCTTGCATTTACAGTGTCCCTTAATCAAAGCACCCCTCCGCCTCAGCAAGTTTGTTTAATTCTCCTTGAAATTAACATCCTGAAGAGACCTGTCTAATTTTTCTGTAGGACATTCTACTTTCCAGATTTGTTTGTTCCCTCTTGGTGTCATTTAACTTTTTCCTCTATCCACTTTATTTCCTATGTACTGGGAGTTAGATCTCAAGATTGATTAGATTCAGGTTAAACAATGTTGGGCAAGAATGCTTTGGTGACCTTATTTGCATCCCATCAGGAAGCACGGTACTTACCTGAGCTCAGAGGACCCCCCCCCCCATGCTGAGAGGACCCCTGCTGCTCACTACACTTCTCATTCACTGATACTGGTTATGACAGCATTTGGGAAATAACAAAATAGAAAAAACCCCAAACATTTTGACTGGTTACTAATAATGCAAATTGTATTAGTTTATGCAAACTGTTTACTCTTTTTTCCTAATTGGGGAGCAGCACTGTTATGATTCTGTATTTCATTAAGTCGTGTGCCAGGTTCATTTTGTGATAAGTTCTGTTTACTTAAACTGAGAAACCCTATATATGCATGCTTGATTTTATAGGTTGCTGTGGTCTTCTCAATCAGAATAATTATCTGCCTGCTGCCCCCAAATCTAAAGGAACACTGTAAAACATTTTCATTCATGAGAGTACACACACATGTGATTGCACCTGCCCTCATGCTCCTATGTCCGTGTATGGTAAATATCCATTGTAATCATAAAGGCCAACAGAATATTAGAGAGGATATTTTAAACAAAAACAAAATTTATTTATGTCATCCGAATTTCTCTCTTACATTATCTTTTCTTTGCTACAAATAAAGAGGAATAATGTAAGGGTCTATTTCTTTAGGATTTCCTAAGAAATTAGTCTATTTGAAAGGGCAAATGAATGCAGGTGGGAAATCTTGGCATCTTTTTTGTCCCACTCTTATTATTCAATATAGTTACAGGAAGCCTTTCTTTTGTTTTCTAATTGTTTCTTGCACCTGGGAGTGTTCCCTGTGTCTACATCTACTGCTTCTTATAAAACCTATAAGAAAAATCCAGACATTTCCCCTGAGCCACCATCTTGATTTCCTTTATAGTGACATTAGCATTAGGCATTTCTTTGCTGCTTGATTCCTGTGTTACTTTTTTATTTTCCTGAGTTATTTTTCATTGATCATCAGAACATTGTAGTGTTATATATTTTTACATCAAGTAATCTTAGTGCTTATGTGAGTTATATATATTTTTGCAGGCTGCTCACCTTTTCTTCCTCCCTTCCTGCCTTCCCTCCTTGCTACCTTTTTTTCCTTCCTTCTTTCTTTCCCCTGCTGCTTCATATTCTCCATCATTTCTTACTTCTTGTACCTTCAGTTTCCTTCTATTGAAAAAAAGCAGAATACATTTTATTATTTGGTCTGTATCTTTAAATCTAATTTCTTTGATCTGGAGATGTATGGAGGGGCAGCTTTTCCTTATGTTTCCAGATCTCCTGGGGGATTTGTATATTATGAGGAAAATGGAGACTCAAAGGTCAGTCCTGCGTGTCGCCAGGAAGCATTTGAGCAGTTCGAGTAGTTGCTGCTTTTACCTCATCTGTCCTTTTGGTCCTCTAAACAGATTTTATGACTTTTCAAATGTTGGCATTTCAATAGACTTTCAATAGGTTTTTGTTACATCATCTTCAAAAAATGCTTATAAGATGAACACATTTGCAGTCAACCCTGCATACAGAACTTGTCATTTGTGAAATTGTGTTATTAAATGATGCTGGGTAATTAGTACTGAAGGCAGTCAAAAAATATAAGAAATATTCAGTTGAAGCTACTAAATCATTAAGTGTGGGATTTTATCATGTCACTAGATCCAAGATTTGTGTGTGTGTGTGTGTGTGTGTGTGTGTGAAAATGAGCCAACTTCATTGTATAAAGTATAAACTTTTAGAATTTTCTAGTATAGTGTTTAGAAAGGTAGAATTAATTTTTCACTTTTAGAATTTTCTAGTATAGTGTTTAGAAAGGTAGAATTAATTTTTCACTGTTCCTTATCCCTCCTCCTTCTACCTCACCTGGGTTGGGCGGATGGTTAACATGACTCTGTAAATTTACTGCCAATAAAAACTAACAAGAATATCTGGATTGAAATAGTTGTCTTGTGATATCACTTCTTAAATATAATAAATGAAACAGATATGATGCATAGCTTATGCATACTCTTTGCATAGAGGTGAACAAGAGATTTACCATTTGGTATAAGATATTTACATCCGTTCATCAAAATATGACTCCCTTTGTAGTCTTCTAAAGCCATGCCTATAATATACATTATTATGGTAATTTTAAAATGGAACATAGAGTAGAAAAAGAACATGATAAATGCATATCATCTTACTCTTTATAGCTCTAGTAAATTTTGTACCTTAGGCTAGACTGAATACATTTTGAGTTTCTCACGCAACAATCATTTTGGAAATGCGTCAGTCAACAGGCTTCCTTTACTCATTATTATTTAGCCTAAAGATCTGAGGAATCTGTTTTTATTCTGTTATCAATTTATTTCCAAGAAATGTCCCTGCCTTTACCTACTTGAATGAACATTTCCTTTCGTCTCATTTATAACGATTGTAAAGCTAGACCCCTCTCCACCCCCATTTCATCAACTATTTCCAAGGGTCGCACGTTTTTTTTTTCCACAGGATGCATTCATCTACAAACTAGAATAACAGATATTTCAGAAAGAGCAGCTGAGCCTCTGAAAAAGTATTCTCCCCTCTCCAAGCAAGGATAGAGAGTATCTTCCAGGTTTCTTCTATTTTCTAAGCATTAAATCCTTTAGTCCAAATCCTGGAAAAAATAACTGGGAAGGCATTTGTTGAATTACACAAAGGGCATGTGGTTTCGACCTAGGCAGGAAGGCAGGCTGAGCCTGGCTGTCCAAGCACTATCCTTCCCTGTAAAGGTGAAATGATTTAGAGGCCTAGAGAAACTTAATTTTTCTTGATCACCATGTGCAACCCGGAATTTTAATGGCAGGCATAATTAATTCTTCTGATGTTAATCATCAGGGCTGGGCTCCACAATTATCAGTCTGGTGCAGCTGGGGCATGGTGCAGACATGAAAAATTAGGAAAATGAATCAGTAATAGGGTGGCAGATTTAATCTGCATCATGAAAACAAAGTTAAAAAGAGGAAGATCGAGAGAATTTCAGCTGAAGCTTTTGTGCCAATGCACAGTGACAGAACTGAAAAATGTTGCCGATGTCCAAAGTGATTGGTAATTACCAAGCCATTGAATTTTTTATTGTCAATTTATCATTGCGCCAGAGGTTAAATTTAACATCTTCTTCTAAAGCCATCACTCTAAGAAGGCTCACTGCGCATCACGTGGCTCAGAGTCAGTGAAAGGTTAATCAGGTATTTCTTTAGTTTGCATTTGTCTCCAAACTCCTTCCTCTTGGGCTGTGCCGGGCCATTGCTGAATACCTACCTGCCATGGGAGATTTTCCACTGCTCCTTGCCTATGACTTCCAGATAAATACCCGATTGTATTATCCACACACTCCTCTCTCTCTCTGTTGGTATTTACTGAGAACACTGGTGCAAGAAAAGAGTTATTTCTCAAGTAAGAAAAATCCCATCATTTCAAGCCCTGGGGATACTTCATTAAGGTACAGCTAGACAAGGGGCACTCTCATTCTCAAGCTCTCTTTTTCTCTCTCTCTCTGTCTTTCTGTTTTAAATGCTGTGCGGTCAGAGACATTGGGAGAAAGGATCGGACTTCTTCAAACAAAACTAAAATTCCACGACAATTTAATCTGATTCAGATTCTCTTCTTCTCTTTCTTGCGCACAATGTCCCTTTAATAATAGTTGGGAAAAACTTTGTTTAAAAGGAAGGAGGTATTTATACATTCAAATACTGAATACTTTAAATAGCTGCTTCTTTTAAGAGCTTTTTGAAATATTTGAGCAAATGCAGAGCAGATATTGAAGTTCACTGGAAAAGCCTCTTACTGATTTTCAGAGTGACTTAATTTAGTCACCTCTAGTATCACCTGTTTCATCTTTTTGTTCTTGGTTGCTTGTGCCTCTTCTTCCATATGTATTTTGAAATATAGAGCAGTCTCTTATTAAACGGATGGTATATATTTTCTATAAATTAAAAATGGAAATAGCTTTTAGGGAGAATTGAAAAAAATCAATGTATACATTAATTACTGCAATTCATTACTCAAATAAAAATGGTCTCAATCTTGCATTGGATACAGGTTTAGGGACTGAGGATGTTTGCAAAAGACAAAGCCTGTGCTCCTGATCATGTTAATCTGCAGATCAAAGACTCTGCGAATCCATGCCTGGTGGAAGCTCCTCAGGGGATAGGCGAGCTGGGCTCCAACCCGGCAGTGGGCAGTGAGTTATTACTGCTGAATACAAAAGCTGGTCATGTGACTGTCACCTACCAGCAGTGGCACAAGTCCTTCTCCTGCCTGGGCTTCCTGAGACCTTGCTTTTCTGAGCCCTTGCTTTTCTATAATTAAATCTGAACCATAAAAGCCATACCTGTCAAATGACCTCCAGCTGCCCTCATAAACAACACTGGGAATTTTGCTGGTAGTGACTCTTTGCTTTTGGAAAGAATATAGGAAAATATCCTTTTTAGCTTCCTAGAGACTTCCCTCCCCTACTCTGCCTTTTCCCCCCAATTCTCCCCACACCAAGCTTCCTCTCTCCTCTTGGAATTTAAGTAGGAGACTGGAAAATGCACAGCAAATAAAAAATATAGTATAATTTATTGAAAAGATTCTGCTGTCTTCTCCTGAATTAGTAACCTGTCCTTTTAGGAAGAAGAGAGAGAAAGTGGAATGAAGGAATGTAATTTTTCTAACAGCATTTGGCTGCCTTTCTTTGATCATGTTTTATGGCTAGAGGATAAATTACTATGTGAAGGTTTCTGTTTAAAACCTGAATATGTTTAGTATGATTTGAATCCTGCCATATTTTGCATAGCTGCCTTTTGCCTGAGCAAGTTTAATGCAAAGATCAGCAGCTCAGAGCGTAACACATATTAGCCAGTTCTTTTCTGCTATTGGAATCCCCTACTATTTTAATTGGATTCTTTCCAAAACTGCAACTAATTAAGAATCAATTCAGGACCATTAGCAAGTAGGACAAGCTAGCCAGTGTTGCATATTTCAAAAGAGTTAGTTTTAATGAGAGGCGTTACTGGATGAGGGGAAAAGAAACAGATTAAAGATAGTGTAGGGACCTTCTTCAGTTAAACTGAACGACTAATGGTACATGGAAAGATGCTGAACTTGTAGTCCTCTATAATTGATCTACTTACTACTCTTAAAGAAACTTTGCAAACACGAATGCAGGTATTTAGAGGTACATTAGGGGGTTCAATAGTGATTTATAAATGTTACAAATTGTTGGCTTCTGTAGTGGAGTGCTCCTTTTATTGGAGAAACACATGCTGTCTGCTTTCAGACCCCTCAACCTCAGCATTGCCAAGCCATTTTCTCTTCCCTGGGCTTTGTACTTGCTGCACATCTGCTTCTCCAGACTGCAGTGCCTGCATATGGTGCTTTTTAATTTGTTAAAGGGTTAGCAGTGCCATATTTTTGACAGCTGTTCTTGAGTTCCTTTACCACAAAGAGAAACTTTGCTAGAACCTGATGTTTAGGAAGAGAAATTTGATGCTCAATCCTCATTAGTCGCTTCTACTCTTTCTTGGATCTTAGTATTCAATCCTTCTTTGTTATTAGGAGTCATGTGCAGGCTGCTATTTTTCTCCAGAGGATGAAGGTGGAAAGTTGGTATACAGTTAACCTGCTTTGAACTTTATAGTATGAATATGTGTGTAGTTTCAATGGGGCAGCCGAATATTTAATCATTGAAAAGGATAGGCAATAAATCAAATGTCTGAACCTGGATGCATTATCTGATATGCTTGATTTCAGACTTAACCTTCCTCATGGACTTCTGTCGTGAGAAATTACCTGGACTAAGTTTCTTCATTTGAAGCAATCATAACCCAACTATGGAGCTTTCATGATTATAAGATAATAGCAATAAAAAAGAGATTGTTGGCTTCTAGCAGTGGACAAGGACAATAAAAATATATTACTCTATAGAAAAATAATTTTACTAAGTTTAGGTTTGATTACATGTTTGAGATGGTATAGAGTGGACATTGAAAAGGTATAATCGCAATGATATTGAAGACTCATGAGTTTCAAATGTGAGTTTTAAAATGTGTAGGCTAAGGAAAGTCATGTATACCTGTTGGGTAGGTTTTCTCTAGTTATAATTGTTATTGAAACAAAAGAACAGCTACTTTGAATCCATGTACTGTTACTTACAATTGGGCTTGCAATATGGGGAAACATGGTCTCCCTTCTGCACTACCGTACAACAAGTCACCTGGTTAGCATCCTAGATTCCTCCACCTGGTCCCTTTCCACATATAACCAATCACCGAGACCTGTGGATTTTCCTTTCTTCATTTCTCAATTCTGGCATCTTTGCCCTACCTCCTTTGCCTCTTAGTTTGGACTTCCATCATTTCTTGACTAGCACGAGGACTAGACCTTTCTTTTATTTTTCTTTTTTTTTTAAGATTTTATTTATTTATTCGTGAGAGACAGAGAGAGAGAGAGGCAGAGACACCGGCAGAGGGAGAAGCAGGCTCCATGCAGGAGCCTGATGTGAGACTCGATCCCAGGACTCCAGGATCATGCCCTGAGCCGAAGGCAGGTGCTTAACTGCTGAGCCACTCAGGGATCCCCCGGACTAGATCTTTCACAGCCCCAGCACAGTAAACACAGTAGGAGCTCAAGAAAAATAAATAGTTGAATGAATTATTTCCTGCTATCTATTAGGCCATGTTCCAGGCTCTGGGGATATAGCTGGAAATGGAACTCACAAAATCTGTGTGTTTATGGATTCAGGTTTATGTGAATGAACATGCAAATGAGCATTCTCTCTTAAAAGCTCACTTGCCTGGGTGCTGTGTGAAATGTCTGTGTCTTGTTCTAGCATACAGTTGAGCATCTGAATTACACACAAAAGAAATCACAAAAGATGAGACATCTTCCAGTCTCCAAATTAAAGATCTAAATGTTTTAAAAAGGTTGAAGAATGAAGTCACCTTGGATCAAAAATGTGTGGTAGATTGTGGTAGTAATGGCCTCTAATTTGTTCATGGCTTCTTTGTACCCATGTCCCTGGGCAGTCCTGTCTTACACTGACTCTGAGCTTGACCATGTGACTTGCTTTGGCCAGTGGTATAATAGGAAATAGGAGACAGAGATGTGAAAACACTTGCATATTGGGGCTTGCCCTCTTTTGTTGCACGTAGGACTGGTGCTACTGTCACCATGTGAAGATGCTTGACTAGCCTGCTGGATGATGAGAGACATAGGACTCAATAGTCTTCATCACTCCAGACCCTGTAGATGGTCTTTTGGATATGTGAGTGAGGCCATCCTAGACCATCCAGCTTCTAGCTGACCAGCCAGCTGACTACTGATGCATGAGCAAATCCAGTCAAGAGCAGCCAATCCAATCCTGACCCAAATCAGCAGAAACAACCAGCCAATAAAGGACTTGAGAGCAATTATAAAGGACTGTTGTTTGAAGGCACCAAATTTTGGGTGATATGTTATTCAGTAAAAGCCAACTGATGCCAAGGTGACAATCATCTCCTCCCTTCTGGCTAGTCAGAACAGTGTTGAGGAGACTAGATATTTCATTGGAAGTCCCAATTAGAAAAACTCCAGGCATGGGTGAGAAAAATTGTTAAAAAGCAATTGGTTTTCAACATACGGATGTTTGACATTTTTTGGTCCTTAGATGTGACTCCTTGACTTGCAGAGGAAAGTAGGAAATGGGATGATGACAAGCAGTGGTTTGTGTGATGCCGAGGATGAGGGTGGGGTATGCTGGGATTGGGACTCAGGAACTCAAACTGGGAAGAGAGCTAAGGAGCATAGTGCTTGGGTGGGGTGGGTCTCAATTAGAGCCACTTCTCAAATCTAACCCTTTAAAGCTCTGGTTCTTTTAAAGACTCCTTCCCAAAGGTCATGGGTGCATCATGGTTGCAGAATCATCTCTTGCAAAAAATATTGAAGAATTTATTCTGACGAATGTTCTGAGGTTGAGAAATAATATGAAAACACTGCTATTTTTAATTTCCATCTTTTGGAGTCTTAACACTGAAGTTTTATTCTATTCATTTGTTGAGCAAATATTTACTTATTTCCTGTAGGTGCCAAGGAATTTGATTTGTGCTAGAGATACAAACTCTTTTTCTTTTAAGTGCTTTTAGTCCAGAAAGGTTAACAGAAAAGTGAAAAGAATAGGCATTTACAAAAGAGGGCAAACAATAGGGTGAAAGCAAGAGCAGCCTGTTTGGAGGCATGAAGGAGGTAAACCTAGCTTAGTCTGTTGATGAGGGTGGAGGGAGGACTGATTTGCCAGGAACAGAAGCTCAGAGGCTTCTCATGTTGTAACAGGCTGGCTTAGCTGACTGTGTTTTACCATTGGTGTGTGAGGAGTTTATAGTAGGTGCTGCTATTACCTGGTTAGAAAAAAAAAAAGAGAGAGAGATCCACATTTAAGGAGAAAGCCTAGAGAAAGTCCTTTGTTAGGGATGTTGGTCATCTTGGAAGAGCTGCCCAGCTTTGCAGCCCTGTTTCTGAGTGTGATAATTCATCAGTATATGACATTTGGCATAGGTGCTCCCATTTAGAGCAGTTGAAAAATACTAGATAGGCTTTTCAGTCTTGTTGGCAGGGAGCAGGCCCCTAGGGTTGGCCAGATGTATCCATTGAGGAACTGTGGATTTAAAGACCCAGGGGTCTGGAGAACTGCTTGCCCAGCGGTGGGTATCTTCTGTACCTTGGGTCAGCAGTGGGAGAGATGGGGTTTAGAGGCTGACCTTGGACTGTGCTTCTTTTGCTTGCCTGGCCTCCCCTTGCTCTTGTCTCTTTTCCACATCTGTATCTCTGGGCTCCCAGTAAATTCTAGGAGCTTCCCTGTATCCTCCAATGAGTTGTTTTCTTTAAACAAAGCAGTTTTTTGCACCTAAGGACACTGGCTGAAATACTCCATTATTGTGGTTTTCAGTGAGGTGGGGGTGGAGATAAAGCAGGCTCACTGATAGTGCTGGTTGAGGTTCAGTTGGTGAGAACAGAACCTACTCCAGAAAGTTTTAGCAGGAAAGGATTTAACAAAGGAATTTGTTGACTTATAATCATTGAGAAGGTTAAAGAAAATAGATCTAGGTTGAGTTTTATAAAAAAGTTCCCCCAAGTCTTTACTTATTTTTTTATTGTTTAATATCAATTTCTTCTATTAGAATATAAGCCTCATGAAGGCAGCAATTTTTGTTTTGTTTGCTTATATATTCCAAGCACCCAAACAGTGCCTAGTACATTGTAGGTACTCAATAATACTTTGGTAGTGCTAGTAATAATAATAATTATAATAATAGGTACATAAAATTTTTGACAAAGAGAAATCAGAAAAAAGTCTTTTAGCTCATCCCCAAACAGACCGTCAGTTATGGGTGACTTTTCTGAGTGGGGAGATGTTTGGTCATATTTCAGAGAACTTACAGGAATATAGCCAGAGTGAATATTACTGTCCACTAAAGGGAGCTATTATTTTCCAAAAGGATGAATCAATACATCTGTATTTAATTTAGGCTGCCTCTGGTTTGTATTGCTTGAAAATTTTGATTATGGGTTTCATAATCAATGAGTAATGTGTACCTCTGGTTTGTATTGCTTGAAAATTTTGATTATGGGTTTCATAAATAGAGTAAACTTTGGAATTATGGAGCTTGAGATAAGGTTGCATTGACTTAGAAATCTGGAATAATTTGGGCTAGGTAAGTTTCAGTAATAATACCAAAGTTTATCAATGATGATGAATTTCTTACAGATTCTGGGGAAGGATTTGACAGGTTTTTACAGGTAGAGAAACCAGAGGATAAAGAGCATGACCATCTGCGTTTCACACACAATCCAAATTTAGGCCAGCGTAAAAGACTTGCCCTCTAAATTGCTACTTCAATTTTGATTTTGGGGGATAGAGAACATAAGCTTATTTTTAATACATTATCTATTATAATTCTGGTTATCAAGGCTTTTGCAATATCACATACAATTTTTGTTTTGTTAGTGTCATAGTAAAGTGATTAGGTCTGCGGGAACAGGAGAACTCAGGACTTCTACACGTTGTGTGTGTTCTATGAACATCACTGATATTTTGGAAAGATTGACAAAATGAGAACAGGAGTTTTAGGGACATTATAAAGCATTAGCACTGAGCCAGTTAGGTTCTTTGTTTTCCTCCTTTCCTCCTCTCTTTCTTTTTCTTTTTAGTTCTATCCTCTCTCTATGTTTAAAAAGCAGGCATGTATGAGAGTAGACCAAGAAATCTCAAAACCCAATTAAATTCATGCATGAAAAATTCTACAAAAAGATCATTAAAAAATTTATTCTAATTCAGTAGGAGCCAGGGGACCTGGCATAAGTCTGACACTTTTGTTGTTGTTGTTTTTGAAATTGAAGTATATTTGCCATACAATATTATATTAGTTTCAGGGGTACAGCATGTGATTTGACATTTATATAGATTACGAAATGATCACCAGTAAGTCTAGTTACCATCTGTTACCATACAAAGTTATTATAGTATTATTGACTATATTCCCTATGCTGTGACTTGTATCTTTGTGACTTAGTTATTTTATAACTGGAAGATTGTATCTCTTAATCCCCTTCACCTATTTTGCCCATCTACTCCCTCCCAACTCACCAGTTTGTTCTCTTTCTCTATGAGTCTATTTCTATTTGTTTTGTTTGTTTATTTGTTCTAGTTTTTTAGATTCCACATATAAGTGAAATCATATGGAATTTATCTTTCTCTGACTTATTTAAGTTAGTATACTATCCTCTAGGTCTAATTGTGTTGTCATAAAAGGCAAGATTTCATTCTTTTTTTATTGCTGAGTAGTATTACCCCCTACATCTTTACCCATTCATCTCTTGATGGGCACTTAGGTTGCTTCCATATTTCCATATCTTGGCTATTGTAAATAATGCTGTAGTGAACATTGGGGTGCATCTGTCTTTCCAAATTAGTGTCTTTGTTTTCTTCAGATAAATACCCAGATGTGGAATGGAATTACTGCATCATATGGTATTTATATTTCTAATTTTTTGAGGAATCTCTATGCTGTTTTCCACAGTGGTTGCACCAATGTATGTTCTTACCAATAGTGCATGAGGGTTTCCTTTTCTCCTCACCCTTGTCAAAACTTGTTATTCTTGTCTTTTTGATTTTAGCCATTCTGACAGGCATGAGGTGATACCTCATTGTGGTTTTGATGCACATTTCCCTGACGATAAGTGATGTTGAGCATCTTTTCATGTGTCTGTTGGCCATCTGGATGTCTTCTTTTGGCAGAGAAGGTCTTCTTCCCATTTTTAAATCAGATGGTTTGGTTTTTGGTATGTATTTTTTTAATTATTTTTTTATTTTTTGTTTTTGTTTTTGTATGTATTTTTGATATCAACTCCTTCCCCGATGTATCAATTGCAGATATTTTCTCCCATTCAATAAATTGCCTTTTACTTTTCTTGATGGTTACCTTTGCTGTGCAAAAGCTTTTTAGTTTGATGTAGTCTCATTTGTTATTTTTGCTTTTGTTGACCTTGCCTGAGAAGACAGATCCAAAAAAAATATTGCTAGGACTTATGTCCAAGAGTTACTCCCTATGCTTTCTTTAAGGAGTTTTATAGTTTCAGGTCTTACATTCAAGTCTTTAATCCATTTTGAGTTTATCTTTGTGTATGCTATGAGAAAGTGGTCCAATTTCATGTAGCTGTCCAGTTTTCCCAGCATCATTTATTGAAGAGATTGTCTTTTTCTAACTATATATTCTTGCCTCCTTTGTCATAGATTGACCATATCATTGTGGGTTATTTCTGGGCTCTCTGTTCTGTTCCATGGATCTATGTTTCTGTTTTTGTATCAGTTCCATACTGTTACCACTTAGTAGTACAATTTGAAATCTTGGAGGGTGACACTTCTGGTTTTAATCACTGAATTTTTATTGATAGACTTGACAACAATAATCTCTTTTAGATAATCATATTTATATACCAATAAATCCCATTTCATTGTCAGTTCTTCTCCATGTCTAAATATAAACAAAAGGAAAATGCCTCTAAACTCTCCACATTTTCACAGAAGAATACTACTAAGACAGACACTGGCACATAAATAGGTATAGAAATTAACCGTATAATTAATTGCATCCAGGTTAGCAAGTTGTCTGTTTACAATGCAGTTTTAGTTTAACAGTGGGCTATTTTTACCTGTCAGTGATGCAGGCTCAATAGGTGAATTATCTTGTGTAGATGAAGCATTTCACTATGACTAGCTACCTGATGGGAAGCTGCTGGCCAGCTGAGCCCTATTGGTTCACCACCTGGGCTGCTGCTGCCTTTTTTTTTTTTTTTTTAAGATTTATTTATTTATTTGATGCAGTGCCTGGGTGGCTCAGTTGGTTAAGCATCTGCCTTCAGCTTGGATCATGATCCCAGAGTCCTGGGATCAAGCCTTGCGTTGGGCTCCTTGCTCCGTGGGGAGCCTGTTTCTCCCTCTCCCTCTGCCTGCCACTCCCCCTATTTGTGCTCTCTCTCTCTCAAATAAATAAAATAAAATCTTAAAAAAGATGTATTCATTTGAAATAGGGAGCGAGAGTGAGCATGAGTCCATACAGGGGGAGGGGCAAAGAGAGAGGGAAAGAATCTCAAGCAGACACCCTGCTGAGTGTGGAGCATGAGCCACCCAGGTGCCCCAGTGTCTGGGCAAGCAAGGGTCTTCCTCCTCCCAAAGACCGAGTCACTTGATGCTTACAAAACAAAAAAATGCATGCACACTTGAAAAAACCTTGCTAATCAGAACTACAATAGATTTCAGTGTATATCGAGATTTTAGGGGAACCCTGAGTTTCAGTTCATATCCATCACGTCCAACAAAGTTGTTTTCAAGTTTGTAGATGGTTCATCATTTCATTCTCTTGACATCTCACTGCTTGTTTAGGTGGAGAGATTGAAATCACTGTATGTTTTACAGCCTGTCAACAATTCTTGTAAAAACGTTTTCTCCCAAGGGGAATTTTAGAATTTATTGCTTAAAGTGGTATTTGGGTGTTTATCAATGATCTATCAAATCCTGACCTCAGGATTGTCTCCAACAAGTCTCCCTTTGTTATTTGGGAGATAAATTTTCCATTTGACCATGTATCTTCCTTAATTTTCTTTGCACTTACATCTTATTAAGTACTCAGAAACACTACTTTTTAAATTTATTTTTTTGCGCATTGATGTATCTTAAGTACACAAGAACACTGAGCTGGAGATACTGTGTGCATAAATACTTGAATTAAAGAAGACTTTCAGTGCACCTGGGGAAAGAATTCTCAGAGGAGCATTCATCCATACTCAGTCACGAGTGAGCATCTGCCCTGCATGGGGCATCATTCAGCAAAGAATGCTTTTCTTAAAGGTTTCGTTCTTTCCTCTTCTTTTTATTTATTTTTTATTTTATTTTATTTTTTAAATATTTTATTTATTTATTCATGAGAGACACACACAGAGAGAGAGAGAGAGGCAGAGACAGGCAGAGGGAGAAGCAGGCTCTATGCAAGGAGCCTGATGTGGAACTCAATCCCGGGACTCCCGGATCATGCCCTGGGCCGAAGGCAGGTGCTCAACCACTGAGCCCCCCAGGGATCCCTTCTTTTTAAATAATAGGAAGAGCCAGCAACTGATACTTTGGAAGTTAGCTATTTTCTTTTTTTTTTTTTTTAAATCTTATTTATTTGACAGAGAGAGAGCGAGCAGGGGAAATGCAGGCAGAGAGAAAGAGAGAAGCAGACTCCCCACTGAGCAGAGAGTGCAGTGCTCAATCTCAGGACCCCGGGATCATACATGAGCTGAAAGCAGTGACTTCAGTGACTGAAGGCACCCCAGAAATTGGCTATTTTCACAAACTAGGATATGTAAGAAATGAAACTTTATTTCTATAAAAGAATCCTAATTTCCATCTCAAGACTTCATTCCAATAGATGGAGAAGATGTGTTCGTCATCAGTTTGAGGTGCACTCTGTCAAATCAGGATGATTCTCAGTTAATTTAAGGTTTCTCTTTTCTTTGCCTCTTATATAGTAGTCTCCCTTTATCTGTGAGGGATATGTTCCAAGACCCCTCGTGGATGCCTGAAACCACTAAAGATTCTACACTTTTTCCTATACACATATACCTATGACACAGTTTGTACGTTAGGCACAGTAAGAGATTAATAAAAATAACTAATAATAAGAAAAATTATAAACATACTGTAATAAAAGTTACATGACTGTGGTCTCTCTTAAAGTATCTTACTGTACTTGTGATGATGTAAGAGTGATGAGATGTGAGATGAAGTGAGGTGAGTGACACAGGCATTGTGACATAGTGGTAGGCTACTACTGACCTTCTGATGATATGTCAGAAGGAGAATCCTCTGTGTCTGGACTGTGGTTGCCTGTGGATAACTGAAACTGTGGAAAATGAAACTGCAGATAAGAGAGGACCACTGTGTCTGAATTCCTGGTCCTTACATAGAGGCAAGGCAGTGGGAGGTCAGGGCCTCTGCTGCTCTCCTGTCTCCGTGCAGGCAGCTACTGCACTGTCTTGGTCCTCTGTGGTCTCTGAATGCATCCGCTGTTGTGTCCTTCCTGTCCAGCTAGGCAGCCCTAGCAGCCTGGCTGTCTCTTGTCTGCATCTCATTACTTGGTGAGGTTGCTTCAAGCTTTTTCTCCTGGACATCTCAAGCAGGGGACTTCTCAGTGGTTCTAGCATCACACTGAGGTGTGGAGAGCTCAAGGCCTTCCTGCTCTCCTGGGCCCATATAGTATGAAGCCCTGGTCTTCTCAGCTTTTGTCTTTTGATTTCCATATTGATTGAGGACACTGTTGCTTCATCGCCCAGCCCTGGAGTCAACCTAGGAGTGATGGGGCAAGGATTTGGACCCCTTCTCAGAGATACCCACTGGAGTCTGATTATCTTGCTTGCCCCCCTTCTCTCTACATCCCTGGCTCTTTTCTTCTTTCTTCAGGGTTTGGAAAAATTGACCTTCTATTAATCATGTACTCTTCACATCCTTTCTGTTTTAAATCTGGGCTCTAAGTTTAAAACTTCTTCTTGTATTCTCTGATTCCCTGAGTCAATAGCTACCACCTGGTCTGGTTGCAAGAAGAAAAGGTTGAAGGGCAAAAGTTTTCTGAAAGCCTGTCTGTTAGTACATGAAAATGTTATCCTGGTCTGCTAGGTTTTCTTCAAGCCCAACAAACCCATCACCACTTTTATATCTCTAGTTAAATTTTCAATGTTTTCTTTGTATTTCTCTAGTGTCTCTCTGCTTTATATGGTCCAAATACCTGAAGGTCTGAAGCGGATTGATGATTACTGATTTCCTTTCTAAAGAACCTAATAACCTGACTTAGTCTCCCCATTCTCTCTCCATCTCCCTGTTCCAAGTCCAGGAATCATTTCTGGGGAATAGGAGTGCTGTAAGTCATAGTAGGAAGAGATAACCAAACATGCACTTCCCCCAGCTAGTGTAAAATACTAGTCAGCATAGTTCTAATGACAGACCTCATTCTTGCTTGGTTATGGTTACAGGAAAGAGAATTTGAACATGATTTACTCATGAACAAGATAAGGTTGGATTATAATACTCAAGGGCGTATTGAGGTTAGCTCAGTTGACAGGGAGATGGGGTGGGGGAGCTATATTTGTGCTGAGTTTTGGAATGAAGTAAATTTTATGCAGGATTTTTGCTTGGCTCTGAAATTTTTTTTTGGGGGGGGGCTGTCATTATGGACGCTAGCATTTGCCTCATCTTAAGGATACAGTGGCATGCAGCACCATGGAGGACAATAGTCTCTACCTGGACCCTGTTCATTTACCTGGTAGTTTATTACTTTGTACCTAGCTGGATATTCAGGTACAGACCATGAAGGTAACAAAGCAAAAGCACTAAACTAAGGCACAGGTGAGGGTCAAGTGCACCATGAGGCTTGATTTTCTTTGGACAGTCTCTGAATTAAGTAATCAGGTTATGGAAGGGTTAGATTTCAGTGGTTTGAACTTTATCTAAAAATGTCCACAGAATGGTTCAGATTTTGGTTTCTCCAGAGTGCAATCCTAACAGAGTAGCTAATAGATAGATAGTCATGTGATTATAACTGGACAAGGATCTGGGTCTTAAGAAGCACCTTGTGTTGGGGTTCTCCTCCAAGCTTCCATAGCTTACATTTGAATTTTATCATGTGACAGGCATTGGAGCCCTTGTTGGTTTTGTCTTTGGGCTAGTATCACCATCCCAGTCAAACTTGAGACCAGTAATAGGTGGTATTGTGTGCTTCTCCTCCTGGGTCAGAAACTGAAGAGTCCCACATTAGCCTGCAAAGGACATTTAGGTCATCAGGGTAGTCACAAAATGTACTTCCCTATCCTCCTGTTTTGAGGTTCCCAAGGTGTGCCTGATATGTTCTGTACACCTGGTCACCTGGAGACTACCTCTGTTTTCCCCTCCTAGTTAGACTCCCTCTGGGAGCACCACTCATTGTGGATGATGCCCAGACCCAACACCGTTCTGCCGGTTCCTGTGCTGCACAGCGTGCTCTGGCCCTGGTGCTCCCCCTGGCTTCCTTGAGAATTTAGGTGGCAACTCACTTCTTTCTGATACTGAGGCTTGTGCTTGCATTAGCATGTCTCCCTCTTTTCCCAGGAGCTTCTATACCTCCACCAGATGTCTGAATGCTCCCTAATGTAACCAGACCCTTAAAATCAAGCCAGACCCTTTGCATATCTAAGCACTTGCAGTCATGAAATCCTGTTGCCACATTTATTTTGTGCAGCAGGCTCCCTGAAGGAGCCTTTTGCTCCTTGTTGTCTCTGAGAGCTGCCTTCTTGCTTCAAATTCACCAAGCTGCTGCCTAAACTCTGAGGATGATGGTTTAAGTTTTTACCTGTCTGCTTTAGTCTTCCTTATGTGACAGTGGGGTTAATTCACTGGCTATTCTATAGGAAGGGTGTGGCTGGAGAGCCAGGTTTTAGTGTTAGACTGCCTGTGTTCAAATCCTGTCTCTTCCAGTTACTAGTTTTTTGGGCAGCTCACTGAACCTCCCCACCAAGCCTCAGCTTTCTCACTTGTAAAATGAGTTAGCAAGAGAATGACAACCTCAGGGGTTATGGTAAATACTCACTGAGTTAACATATGCAAAGCACATTGCACAGTGCTGGGTACATTGTAAACATCTACAAATGTTAATTATTATAACTGTGAGTAAATGATTATGATAGTGGGTACTGTTTGGGGCTGCTGTTCAGAAAATTCTGATTCTTGTGTTCTGCTGACTGCTAATATTTTATTATGATTGCATTCCTAAATTATGGGGTGATTCAGGAGGAAAAAACATGGCCTCTCTGCAGAGGAGTGAGAGCTTACAAATCTAGAGTAAAAAAAAAAACAGTTTAATTTTTTTGAACCTCTTCAATAACTGTCTCTTGTGTGGGTAATGTAATTACCAGTGGAAAAATGAATAAAAACTCAAACTCAATAAATTACATTTTCATTGAATTTCTTCACTTTCTTTCTTAGGGGATAGAATTTTGAATTTCGGAACACTTTTTTTTTGCCACTTTATTTTTTATATGCTAAGACATGACATAGTATGCATTTTAATGTATTCATTCATGTCCAGTTTCAACAAAACTGGGTGGGAATTAGTACCCCATAATTCATGTGCTAGGGTGTCTTATTACAATTATAAAATTTTATCGTAAAATGTTTTTTTAATATTTATATTGTTAATTAAATGATGAATCCTCATAAATTCTGAAGAGAGAATTATGGTCCATTAGTCTCTGCTCAGACTCCTTTGTAGCCTATCAGATCATTTGATTTCTCCTCCTAACACGTTCAGATGTTTGATGGTAAAGCTTGCTAAGGGTGCTCATCCTTTTCTCTCTGGAATCTCTGAAAGAAGAAAGTTCTTAAAGCAGTTTACAACTATATTGAGCTTGTTACAAGGTGGTCATTTTCTTGGGGCCTTTTTAGAGTACTTTGTAATCATTAAGAAAAAGGAACCTCCTTTGAGCTTTAGTTTCTAGGGAGGTTTCTATAGTAGGGAGGGGGAAATAGGTGGTAATTATAAAACAGCAGTGATATTTTGATAAAAAGATTTCTGCCCTGGTACACACAAGTGGACACACCTGTAAGTTGCTAGAGCTGTTGTGGTTGGTCATCAGATGAGGATGCAATGGCCATCCAAGCAGCAACCAAAAGGTAGGGAGCCAAGAAACCGCAAGAGAACCATCTAGAGTTGCATTTTCTATTAATAGGCACATGGTGGCTATTAAGCACTGGAAATGTGGGTATTGTTACCGGGGAAACAATTTTAAAAATTGTTTACTTTTAATTGGTTAAGATTTAAATTTTAAATGACTAGGGAGCCAAAAGATTCAGTGTCTCAGTTACCTTAGTTACATTTCAATTGCTTGATAGTCATTCGTGGCGAGTGCCTATCAGAATGAACAGTGTGGATAAAAACCATATCACTCATCACGAAAGTTCTACTGGGCAGCACTGATCTATGGGGTCTAGGCAGATGTTAAGAAGATGAGAGAGTCCTATTTCTTGTTGTGCCACCTTATCTTATGTCCAGGTATCCTCAACACTAGAAATGGGGATTCAGAAGGAGACAGAGAAGATTGCTAATATAAAACATAGGAATGGGGCAGCCAAAGCCCTGGGAGAGGGAAGAAGCCGAGGCAGGTTCTTCTGCAGGAGAGCTGCAATGTCTTTCGGAAGCCTGGAGATGCTGATGGTCAGAAGTCTGAATTCAGTGAAAGATGGTGGCTGTGTTAAAGAAGAGAAATGTTTGAAGTAACAGCCAGAGTGCAGACTTTTCTGTCTCTCTCTTCTATACTAATATTACTTTTTTCTTAAGGTTTTATTTATTTATTCATGAGAGACATGCAGAGAGAGACAGAGACATAGGCAGAAGGAGAAGCAGGCTCCCTGTGGGGAGCTCAATGTGGGACTCGATCCCAGGATCCCGGGATCAGGACCTGAGCCAAAGGTAGACACACTCAATTGCCACCCAGGCGCCCACTAATACTACTGGGAAGAATGATCCTGGAATGCAAACATCATCCCATTTACATTTCTTCTCAAACTTTAATGTGCATATGAATCACCTGGGAATCTTGTTAAAATGCAGATTCTTATTCAGTAGATCTGCATACAGTCTGCATGTCTGACAGGAACTAGACAGCATGAGTGGTCAAGGGCCACGTTTTGGGTTGCAAGGATCCAGAATGTTCAGGGAACATTTGCACTTCAGACCTTCTGTATAAACAGTGTCCTAATTACTGGTTTAAACATAGAAGGTTACACTTCTTTAGAAATCAATATGCCTTAGTTTTAAACTCAGACTAGGAAAATTGTCTGGGAGTAGGGGGTGGAGGAAGTCTGTTGCTTTTGGAGAAATTACATTACCTGGAATCCCAAGATTGGTGTAAATACATTCCAGTGTTTCCATACAAAAGTATAGGATATTTAAAAATTGAGGAGCATGCACCTACAGAAAAAAATTCAAATTTCTTACATAAATAAAAAGCAAGTTACATGTTTTGTTTTAGTATTGTTGTGACTATTTTTGTAACACTAAACCTTTGAACAGAAAGCAGTTTCTCTCTGAACTATGATTTAGAACTAGTTGAAGAAAGAATCGATTGTAGGCAGAGGCCAGCTATTGATCAGAAAAGGGAATGGGAAACTGGAACATTTCTCAGAGAAAAATTCAGAATCAGAAGCCAGAAGGCAGGGAAATTGCTGCTTGGAAAAATACAATCAGAACATTTCATAATATCCAGATGCATTATGGGGCTTTTCTGCTTCTGTTAAAGATGGAGACACTGGGAATAGCTAAGGAGAAGAGGATCCAGAAGGAAGGAGGTATCTCCCTTGGGTTGGCAGAGCAAGTACAATTGCCTGAAAGGACTGTTGGGTTGCTCTGAGTCTGAAGCATCATAGTGAGTATATACCAGGAAGAGTTAGATCTGAAACTGAAAGACCTGTTACATTATTTCTGCTCATATCTAGAGGAGAACCAAGACTAGGATAAGTAGAAATCTCATGTTCCAGGTATCCACATAAGTATCATGCTTCGCTGAGTTGCTTTTTTAAAATAAAGGGTTCAGTGTTTTTGGAAAAATCAAAACCAGGAGGAGAAGCATGCTCTTTAGATTTCCCATGTATTTGTGCTCAAGGGAAGCTGAGATGCTCATTTGTTTCATTTGTTGTCTAACAGGTAAGTCCAGAAATTGTAGGATATGTCAGGTCAGAAGTAAAGTACCTGATGAGTGCTAGAAATTATCAAGAAGGAAACAAAGGTCTTTATAGCTGAAAGAAACAGCAAACAGCTCAAAGAAGATAAGACTGTGAAGTAATTCACCATTAGATTAATCCTCTGGTTTAACAGAGAGAAGGCTCCACTGGCCATTCTGAGACCTATTGCCAAGCATAAAAGAAACTCAACCCTAGATTGAAGAGAATTGATATAACATATGATGGATAAAACATATGGCCTTCCATCTGCACAAACTAACTCCATCTAGCCTCCCATATGTGGCTGCCTGCTTGCTCACTTGCTACCATGTGGGTCCATGCGGTGACGAGGTAGGGACTCCATCTCCAGGGGAGATAAGGGAGCTGCTTTAGCAACCACTGGATTTACCTTGTGCTGAAATCCTTTTCTTTCTCTTTCTCTTTCTTCCTCAGGGGTTCTTCCCACACTAGCATAACTCTTTCCATTGCATTGATCTTTTTTCCTACATGGCAAAATTTACTAGTATTTCTTTTCCATCATCTCTTTTTCTGCCACTGGAGTATAAAATAAGCTCCTTGAGGGCAGGGTTCTTTTCCTGTTTTGCCCACTGATGTATCCTGAGCATGGAAAGCAGGCCCGGGCACAGAACAGATGCCTGGTAATCAACTGCCCAAGGACTGAGCAGATTGACTTTGGGAAGGGGCCTGGGTGTCTCTGTCATTCCCTGTGAACCCCTCCTTTATGCTTGCCTGTTATATCGACACTTTCTATTTCTTAGAGGTGATCAGTTATCACCACATTTGCAGACTTGTTTTCTCCTCCCTTGCTTTCCCTTCCTCCTTTCTCTGTATCTTCTTTTGCACTTTCACATCTCAACTTCACCTCCAAAGCTTTCTCTGACCTCACAGAACAAAACAGGGTCTCCTGCCCTCTGCTCCTGTGGTATGGATGCCCCAAATCATACATTTATCACACTTTCTTGTAACTGTCTGACTCCCAAGACTAAACTTTGCGCAGGAACCAAGGCTACCTTTATTATGCTTAGGACATAATAGGTACTCCATACATATATGTTGAATAAATGAAGGAATCCTTATTCATTTGGGAGTCCATTACATCAAAAGCATTGTAAGCATTTTGAAAGCAAAGAGAGAATATTTTCATCTCTCTATCCCTATCGCCAGACACAGTCCCTGCACGTAGTAGTTGCTTGATAAATATCTGTTGAATGAAAATAACACTTTAGTTTTAATATGTCAAATAGTGTACAACTTTCCTTATATGCAAAATAGTGTCTGATTGTGAATTTTTGAGCATCAGGATTCTTATGAAAATTCTTTGCAAAATAAAAAAGAAATTCAAAATAGGGTCATGTTACTTCCAGTACACAGATTGGAAATATTTCCACTACTCCAGGCTTTGAGCAGAAAAGTGCCAGACATTCCCCAGGTCCCTGGGCAAGTATTCACACACCTCAAGGGCAACCCTACCCTTCTTCAAAGTGCAGCCATTGAGTTAGACTAATGTAGCAGTTAGATGAAAACCATACTTTATTAAAAAAAAAAGACATGAAAGGTAAGGCAGGCTGGCCAGTTCTTTATAATTGCTTACTATTTCCCTGTTGAATTTTAAAAACATTAAGTTTCAAGGGGCAGCTTTTTAATTTGGTTTCATTTTCTGAGGCAGCACTGCAAATCAACATCACTCAGAGGACCCAGATTCCTGCCAACTCTTGCAGATGCTAAGGAGCCATGTGCAAGTGTCTGAGTTCAAATTTGACTTCAGACCATTGTAAAAAGAAATCAGGCAGAGCTGAGCTGCACCAGGAGCAAAAGCTGCTCTGTTTTACCAGTGGGGGATCTCTCCATGCACAGCAAGTGGTAAGGAATGGAAATACCTGCTGTGGAGATTTGAGAGGGAAATTGATTGCACATATTTACAGATGGGGCTAAGATTTTTTTCTGATGGTAAAACCCCCAAATTTTGAGATGAGGAATTTAAGAACAGTGCTTTGAGGTGGACACTGAAAAGAAGTGTGAACTCTTTTATTCCCCTAAATCAGTGCCTCTTGGGTTCAAGCCAGGTAGCTTCCCAAGCCCCTGGAATAACTGTAAGTTTGGGGGAGAGAGTGTGCTTAGCCCCTGCTGTGTGGTTTGGAGGATCTTGCTTGCTATTGGCTGCAGAGACTGCCTTTTCCAGGGGGAACTCATCTGGAAGGCTGTGGAATCTTGGCTCTGGCTCTGCTCATTTATTGGTTGGAGGTAGAAGGTGATGGAAAATGTGCCTTGGGAAAACACAGATGGGTATGTGAACCAGCAACCTTGTACTTAACTCTTGATGGCCTAAGGAAGTGGCTCTTGGGTGTGGTCCAGGAACCACCAGCATCCGCACCACCTAGGAACTCATGAGAAATGCACATTCTCAGGCCAAGGCTGACTGCAGACCAATTGAATCAGAAACTCTGAAGGTGGGTCCTAGCAATCTGTGTTTTAAGAAGCCCTCCAGGTAATTCTAGGCACACAAACCTTTGAGAGAAACTCCTTGCCTAAGATGCTTAGAGAACATGGGGAGGATTGTTTACCAAGAAGAATAAAATTATAGTGAGTCAGAATCAATCTGTCACTCATGCTAATAAAGGTGGGGCAAGACCAGAAGGACAAAAATTATATGGTATCATTCATTTGGGGAATATAAAAAATAGTGAAAGGGAATAAAGGGGAAAGGAGAAAAAATGAGTGGGAAATATCAGAAAGGGAGACAGAACATGAGAGACTCTTAACTCTGGGAAACGAACTAGGGGTGGCAGAAAGGGAGGTGGGGGGTGACTGGGGTGATGGGCACTGAGGGGAGCACTTGATGGGATGAGCACTGGGTGTTATTCTATATGTTGGCAAATTGAACACCAATAAAAATAAATTTATTAAAAAAAAAGGTGGGGCAAGACCAGATAGTCACAAATATTTTGAGAAGGTATGGCAATATTAACATCATCATCAATCTAGGGATTAGATATTACCATGAAATTGTTGCATAACAAACAGCATGACATCTCAGGGCATAAACAGTAGACATTTTTTTCTCCTGCATCTGCAGGGTTCAGTTGTTCTTGGCTGTGCTCCCTGTTGTATCTGAAAGATGGTCAGTCTGGTTTGGGCTTGTTTGGGGTGAGTTGGCTTTGCTCCACATGTCCCTCATCCTCCTGAGATCCACAGATAATCCAGGCAAGTGCTTGTTGTAGCATTGGCAGAAGTAGGAAATGACAGAAAGGCTGGAGCTGAGGCTTGGTACTGGCACATCTATAAGTTCCAGCTCTTTCTGTTGGCCAAAGCAAGTCGTGTGTCTGAGACCAGATTCAAGGCATCAGGAAATAGATTTGCCTCTAGTGTGGAACTGCAAAGTCCTAGGGCAAAGGGTACGGAATGCAAGTAGGGGTGAAGAATGGAGGCCTTCATGTAATCGACCACAATCAACAGTAAATAAACTTCTCTCTGAATTTATTAGCAGCACTTACACAATAAATCCTAAATGTGATTTCTGACTTAGAAAAAAGTATATCTTTCATTTTTGCCCCCTAGAGAATACTGATTTTGCTGATTTCAGTTGGATCAACCTTATGATTCTCAATGAAAACATGTTCAGAGTAATCATGTAAAAATAAGAGGAAGAATAAAAGGAAAAATAATCTTTTTTTAATAATCTTTTTAAAAAGATTTTATTTATATATTTGAGAGAGAGAGCATGAGAGAGCACAAGCAGGGGAGGGGCAGAGGGAGAAGGAGAAGCAGACTCCCTGCTGAGCAAGGAGCTTGACATGGGGCTCTATCCGAGGACCCCGGGATTATGACTTAAGCTGAAGGCAGATACTTAACTGACTGAGCCACCCAGGTGCCCCAGTAAATTTTTTTTAAATTCCATAATATATTGATAATATTTAAGTGTCTTTCTCTCTCTTTCTTTCTTTCTTTCTTTCTTTCTTTCTTTCTTTCTTTCTTTCTTTCTCTTTCTTTCTGATTTTATTTATTCACAAGAGACACAGAGAGAGGGAGGCAGAGACACAGGCAGAGGGAGGAGAAGCAGGCTCCATGTAGGGAGCCCGATGTGGAATTCAATGTGGAACTCGATCCCGGGACTCCAGGACCACGCCCTGGGCCAAAGGCTCAACCATTGAGCCACCCAGGCATCCCTATTTCTTAATGATACATTAAATCCAGCCCTTAAAAAAAAAAAAAAACCTGGGGATAAGATCTTATCTACCTTGGACTTTTATTCTTAAGCAAAATTTCTGGCATTTTGTATCTACAAGAGGTCATCTCATGCACACTTCTGTTTCAAGTAGAATTTCTGAACTAGATCCCAGCAAAGCAGTTTGGTTTGGTTTAATGATTGTGTTACTATTGCTGATTAGCTGTTGACACGGAAGTGTAGGGGGCAAGTACAGCTTTCCCACAGTTGCCAGGTGTGATTGTGCATTGAGCAGAGATCCAAATCAAGGAGAAATCAGTATGTGGAAACATGCTGCAAGCACTCAGAGGCAGAGAGAGCCCTGCCTTTTCCCTTTTGGTGTCTTTGAAGTGTGACCCAGTAGAAGAGCAGGTAGCCATGATTTAACTGTATTTAACTTCTGAAGATCAATGTGTCCCCATATTGGTGGCCAGATGCACAACATTTCTTTTTGCTTCTCACATGTAGTGCGAACGCAATGACTTTCCTCTCATTGCCCCGAGTCTTGGAGTTGCTTATGATCAGAAAGAAATCTCAGATCATTTTTTAAAACTCCCTTACTTTCCTGGTGAAGAGACGAGGCCTACAGCAATGATACAACTTACTAAATGTCACCCAGTTTGTTAAGAAAGGCTACCCAGAGAAGCTAGATTTTCTCATTACACTACACTTTTCATTTGGTAAGGAAGTATTTGTGATTTGATGAGCCCAGTACAAAATAGGGAGCAGAGTATTATGGTCTGTGGACATTAATGGAATTCAGTTTTCCTATTTGTGGATTGAAGATAAATACGTTGGAATGTCTGAGTCAGGAACACATCCTTTTCTTTAAAAACTAGGAATTATCATTCAGTGATGTGAAAAAAGCATCACGGACCGATCATTTGAAATAAGTTCACGTGATAACAGTAAACTAATACTGAGATGAGATATGCTAGAGGTAGAGCAAGAGATGAAGTTCAGTGTCTTTTTCAACAACTGGAGTTACTTGCTTGATTAGATTATATATAAAGGACCTTCAGGGTACAATATGAGCAGGGGGGTGTCCAGGACTGCTCTGATACCCGCCACTGAATACTCTCAGGACACTCCTCCAGGCCCCCTGAAGTAGGTGCTGCCAGAAGCCTATGCTTAAAATTTGCTTGGAATTCATTTCTTCCCTTTCTTTTTTATGATCTGAAGCAGAGGATAAAAAGATAAAGGATTGCACAGCCTGGCACGTGAATGCTTCCCCACTGCGTGCTGCTTTTGTGGGGAGGAAGTAGCAGCCGCCAACCGCTGTTTTATTAATAATGAGGCATTCACATAAATTCCATGCAAAATTGATTTTTGACTGTTATATAAGAATCAAATACCAGGCTTTAAAAAGTAATTGAGAAATCTATTTGTAATTTACTTTGCCTATAAGAACCCGCTGTCCTGCCATAAACAATTTTACAGTATTTTCCCCCCTGTTAAACAGCTATTTTTACACATCTGTTTGGCCTCTCTTGGATGACAGGCAGTCGGGAGGGGTAGTGAATACAGGTTTGAAATAACATGTGGCCACAATTTCTTTTGGTTTCATCTTCAAGGGGATCTCTTGCAAGTTGTGATATCATTTTCATCCTAGTGCAGGTGAAGTATGTTAATGGCTAATTATCTGACACTGGGTGTTGACTGATGAATCATAAATATCCTTTGTGGCGATAGGAAAGCATGATGAAACAGCTAAGCACTGCCAGGAAAAAAAAAAAAAACCAAATCCCCAAAACTAACAAACCAAAACAATCTGTTTCTCACTTGTCTTTAAATGCCTTAAGCAGCTATGGTCCAATGAAAGAGTCTCCTGTAACAAAGATTTGTCTCTAGGAACCTATTTAATATTTAGTTTAATATATATTAAAGTTAGTCAAAAGTATTAAAGGTACTACCAATTGTTTTATTTCTCATTATTCTTGAGATGGAGATTAGCGGGACAAAGAAAATTTAAAGCAGAGAGTTAGCATCATGAAATCAATCTTTTACATAGTTGGCTTACCTTCGGTGTGTGTTTCCTCGGTATTATTTTGCACAAGGGAGCCCACTTCTGTTCTCAGACTAGGACAATTTTTTCTTTCTTCTTAAACGATTGTGAAACCCTAGTAATTTAAGCAAATTCATTTCACCCCAGTTTTATTGAGGTAGACTTTACATAAGATAAAATTCCAAGCGTACAGTTTAATAAATTTTGATAATTGTATACAGTTGTATAACCATTTTCATAATCAAGATGATACCCTATAATGTTCCCTTGTGCCTCCTTGCAGTCAGTACCTTCCCCCAACTCCTGGCCAGAAAGCAGTTGCTGATTTACTGTCATTATAGTATGGCCTTTATTTTTAGAATTTCATAGTATGTAGTTCTCTGTGTTTAACTTTCTTTCGCTTAACATGTTTTTGTGATTCATCCGTATTTCTGAACTATATTAATGCTTTGTTTCTTTTAGTGCTGAACAGCATCCTGTGGTGTGGATATACCACTATTTGTTTATCCATTCACTAACACTTGGGTTTTTTCCAATTTCTTTTTTTTTTTTTAAAGATTTTTAATTTATTTATTCAGAGAGAGACTGAGAGGCCGAGACACAGGCAGAGGGAGAAGCAGGCTCCATGCAGGGAGCCCGACGCGGGACTCGATCCTGGGTCTCCAGGATCAGACCCCGGGCTGTAGGCAGGGCTAAACTGCTGCGCCACCGGGGCTGCCCTCCAATTTCTGACTATTGTGAATAATGCTGCAATAAACATTCATGTAAAAAAGTTTTCGTGGGGACGTATGTTCTTATTACCTTTGGGCAGATATCTGGGAATGAGCCTGCTGGGTCATGTGGCATGTATGTTTTTAATCTTATATGAAACTACCATTTTATACTTTCACATAGACAACATATAAGAGTTCTGGTTGTCCCGCCTCCTCACTGATATTTGGTACAGTCAAATGTGTAGTAAATAGTTGGTTTTAAGTGGTCTTAAGTGACATTTTCCTCATAATTTGTAACGTTGAGCATCACTTCATGTGCTTATTGGCATTTGTGTGTTTTCATTTGTAATGTTCTAATATTTTCCCCATTTTTAATGGGTTGTTCTCTTTTTACTGAGTCATGAGAATTCTTTACAAATTCTGGATATGAATCTTCTGTCAGATATATATTTTGCATATATATTACCACAATATTTTGCTTATCTTTTTCTCCAGTTTTATTTAGATATAATTGAAATGCAGCACTGTGTTAAGTTTAAGGTGTACAGCAAGATGACTCAACTTATATATGTTGTGAAATGATGCCTTTTATCTTTCTTAAGAGCAAAAGTTTTTAATTTTTAAAGTAAATTTAATAAATATTTCCTTTTATGATTTGTGCTTTTGTGCTTTTCCTATTTCTCACATTTTCTCCTATACATTTTTTCCAGAAATTAAGTAGTGTTTATTCTTATTTTTAATCTCTGATCTATTTTGAGTTAATTTTTGTATGTGTTATAAGGTAAGGGTAGAAGTTAAATTTTTTCCCCTTGTGTATATCCAGTTGCTCCAGCACCATTTTGATGATTTTCCCATTTAATTACTTTGGCGTCTTTGTGAAAAATCAATTGACCATAAAAGTTTGGTTCTATTTCTGGATTCTATTCTTAGAGGTTCCATTAACCTGTAAGTCTATCCTTACCCCAATACCACACTGGCTTGAATATGGTAGCTTTCTTATAAGTCTTAGAATTGGGTAGATCCTCCAACTTTTTGTTCTTTTCTGAATTGTTTTGGCAAGTCTATATCCTTTGCATTTCCTACAAATTTTAGCATCTGCTTGTTAATTTCTTCAAGGAAGACTGCTGGGATTTTAATTAGGATTGCACAAAATTTATAGATCAATTTTGGGGAAAATTTATTCTAAAATATTAAATACACTTTAAGCTATTACTAAAATTGTGATAGACACTTCAGGCTCAGTGAAATGTAATATGCAATAATTTTTAACACTGGAGACAATTGTCGATTTGTGCTACCAAGCTAACAAGTTCTTTTAAGACAGAATAAGGTTTTTTCTGTCGCATCTGTTTAATGACAGTGTGACATGAGATCGTTATTAAAAGAGTATTAAAACTATTATTAAAAGACATTTTCACCTACTAAATGATTTTCTCAATGCTATGCAATCTAAATAAAATAGAGCATGATGAAGCAGAAGATAGAATGCCTGTTGCAACTGTGTCTATCAAGGCAGCTTCATTATTTCATTAATTGACTTTACAGTAAATATACTTAGAAATTTAAAAGTCACAAATTTATACTAATAAAAGCTTCTTCAAAATGTTTTATATATTTCAACTTCAGGCAAGATTTCAACTGAAAATCTAATACAGAGTTTGAATGGACATACAGCATTTTAGTTGAAAGAAAATAGCTTTGGAATAACAGAGTCTGAGTTTAAAAAATGACAGCTCTATCCCCAAGTAGTTTGGGCAAGTTATCCATGTTTCTGAGCCTGGTTTTCCCATCTGTGGAATGGGGTAATAATGCCTGTCTCACAGGTGTGATGCAATGGGATACTATATGGAAAACACCTGACATGCATCTGGCTGATGTATATGAAAGAATGGTATTAGTAGAATTAGAGGCAAAATGTAGTTCTTGGGGTCTTGTGACACTTTTGAGTGTTGATGGGAGTTGAAATGGACTAAAATGCTGAGCAAGACAGTTTGTTTATTCTATGTATGACTTATTTGTGACTGTGTGCCTTCCCTGCCCACAGGTCCTTAACAGCAACCTAAGATCCCCTCATAGACGCTCAGAGTGGAGACGATCATGTCACCAAGCAGTGTTTTAGTGGGAAGGTCTGGGGTTAGGCAGGTAGTGCCCAGCATAAGTGACCTTCCACAGGTAGTTTGCAAGCATTTATTTCTTAGAAGCTTTTAATAAGTGAGAGCTTGTGATGCTGGTTGTTCTTCACGTGGCACAGGAGTACTGGCCTCAAGTGCATTTGTATAACTTTTCAGTTGTTTCTCTGACTGTCCCTTTACTCCTGTTGTTGGTCTTTCTCATTCAGCATAGGCATGCCAGTGAACAGGCACCCTTGTGGCCACCATAAGTTCCCACCACTTGTTACTTACTACTTGCTCTCAGCTGTTCATTTTTCAGAGCTCCAGTGCCATTGGTGGTGGTGTGGTCCAGTGAGACAATGTGATGAACACAGGCTGGGAGATGGGTACCTTGGGGCCCATCGCCTGACCACACAAACTTGAACCAGGTCCCATATTTCAGTCCCTGCCTTGATAAAATGCCTGACTAGTCAAGGAGTTGTCACGGGGAATGGTATGAGAAACTGCATAGAGAATTGCTATGTAAACTGTTGAGTGCTATATCAACCTCTGTGGTTATTGTAATATGATGCCACTACTGTCCCCTTATTCTAGTTCTTCCTGCCATCAGAGCCATGGGAAATTTAGTCTTGTCTACATTCACTGTCTTGAGTAGAATCAGGATGGTGGTAGCAGGTTGGGGTCAAGTGGAGTGGGGGTGGTGTGCAGGCAGTGGCCATCCATACAAACTGAAAACTTAGAATCACAGACTCCTGGAACTGGATTAGGACCACAGAGGTCATCTATCTAAATATCTATCTGTGGAGAAAACAAGTGTAGGTCCCAGAGCCCCAGAGAAGAAACAATAAGGTTTTCCATAGGCACCTTAGCTAGGTATCAAAGAGGCTTGTGTTTTGTAGTTTATTGTTGTAAGAATCTAGACTAAAAGACTTGCAGATAACCTGAAGGACAAAGGGTTCTGGGAAAAATTGAAATAGTCTTGGTTTCTAGTAAAAAAAATAAATAAAACAAATAGGAAAACGATTTCAAGGAAAGGTGAAAAAATATATTTGTTTTTTAAAAAAGTCTATCTGATGATTTTTTTTATTTAAGGAAAGCAAGGAATTAAAGTTTTCATAGTAGTAATGCAAGTAAAAAGTCAAACAGTCATGGATGGACTAACCAAACTGAATTTTACTTGTTTGTTTTTTGGTCCCTGATCATTTTATTCAGTTTTTTTGTTTACTGAATTTTGCTGATTCATTTACTAGTTGTTTTAATTGGTTAAACTGACAAATTACCATGTCCAGAAATCATAGATAAAACTTATGAATGGATAAATGTGATATATCCACACGATGGAATATTCATGGTTTCTAGGGACCTAGGGGAGAAGGGAATGGGGAATGACTGCCTATGGATATTGCTTTTGGGGAGTGGTATGAAAATGTTCAGGAATTAGTGGTGATGGTTGCACAGTCTTGTGAATATATTAAAAATCACTAAATTGTACACTTTCAGAGGGGAAAGTTTATGGTAGGTAAATTATGTCTCAAAACAAAGAAATCTAGTATAAAGTTTTTAAGAATCCTCTTACAACAAACATTTTTAGATATTAGGAATAGAATTTTCTTTTCTGCCCTCTAGCACAGTTGGTGAATAATGATGGTGTACTTGAAAGGAACACTTTATCTTGGCAAGTGGTGTGATCCTGGGCAAGACCCTACACTTCTTAGCCTCCACTGCCCAATCTGTAGGATGAAGCTAGTTCCTCATGTTGTACTTAGGTCATAGAGTAAATGTGGCACAGCAATAACAGCAGGCATTTAATGAACTCTCATTATCTACAAGGCACTATTGCTGGCATTTTACATGCATTGATTAATTTTTCTTATGAAATATTCTTATTTTGATTTTACAGGTAAAGAAAATGAAATAATATGTTGTAAAACTGCTATACAAATGAAAGACATGGATATGCTATTTTATTTCACAAAATCATTTAAAAATAATGCTTTTTTTCCAGCTTATTACAGTGATGTGTCATTGGAGAAATCAGAAAATATAAAAAGCTATAAGGAAGCAAATTAAAACCAACTCATAAATCCAAAGAAAACAGTTCTATTTTTGTATCTTCTCTTCCAGGTTTTTAAAAATATATGTATGTATATACACATATATTCATAGATACATACATATATATTGATTTTATACTATAGATATGGTATTATATTCCACTTTAAAAAAGGATTTAAATATCTGGGTATGGGTGTACCCTCTTAAAGCTGTGTGCTCAGCCCAGTAGTTGGCTGCTTAATTGAAAAATTTGGTTTAAAAAAAAAATTGGTTTAAAGCAGGTGAGGCACAGTCATCAACGATGGCACAGCAGTTCCCCTCTTGTTCTTAGCTAAAATGACCCTGATTTTATTCAGATGTGTGGAATTGATTTGTTCAGCCTGGGAGGATGAATTTGACATGCTGAGGCATCAACACTGAGATATCTATGATTGTTCTGAGCCAGTCGTGATGATCCCATTCTTTCAGGGAATAGTTTGGGGGTTAGCATGGGACCTAGTCCTGCCAATGAGACATAAGGGGACGTCTGTTAAGGGCTTTTGGAAAAGAGTTTCTTCCTGCTAAGGAGAGAGAAGCATGAGATGAACTCCGCCCTCCCTCCCTCCACCCATCTCCAACCCCAGCTGTCCCTTCCTGTAATTGGTTCCACTGGAACTGTGGCTACCATCTTGGGAGTATCGAAAAGCCAAGACTCTCAGATATGCCAACCCAGGTCTTGATGTGTCTTAGCCACTGAGCTAACCAACCCTGGAACCATGAAGCTTCAGACTCCTATGTGAAATAACGAGTGCTTAAGTAATTGCACCCCAAAGTGAAATAACTAGTGGGGAATAGTAAAATAAGTGATGTGGAATTATTTTTAAAACACATATATTTCTTAAACATTTAAGAAAATACTTTTAAAAATATATATTTTATTTATTTATTCATGAGAGACAGAGAGAGAGGCAGAGACACAGGCAGAGGGAGAAGCAGGCTCCATGCAGGGACTCGATCCTGGGACTCCAGGATCACGACCTGGGCCAAAGGTAGGCACTAAACCGCTGAGCCACCCAGGAATCCCCTAAGAAAATACTTAAAACATACATCTATGCATTCATTTGTCATTTTAAAAATGTAGGCCAAGATCTTTAAATATATAATGGGGGATCTGTGCTATCTTTATTGCATAAACAATATCAATAACACACTTCTAATTTCTACAGATTTTCTGTTTGTTTTGTTTTGAAGCAGATCACAAACTTTGAGACAATTACAAGAGGTCTGAGGACAGACCCTTGTTAGGCCAGCAATTCTTTTTTTTTTTTTTTTTTTTTTTTTTTTTATCTATGATTGTCACACACAGAGAGAGAGAGAGGCAGAGACACAGGCAGAGGGAGAAGCAGGCTCCATGCACCGGAAGCCTGACACGGGATTCAGTCCCGGGTCTCCAGGATTGCGCCCTGGGCCAAAGGCAGGCACCAAACCGCTGCACCACCCAGGGATCCCGAGGCCAGCAATTCTTAATGTGTAGTCTGGAGGCTTCTGGAGGTTTCCAAGCCTCCAGAAGGATGTCTGCAAAACCAAAATTATATTCATAATAATATTAAGATATTATTGCCTCTTCCACAATCATTTGTTCATGAGGGTGCAGTAGGGTTCTCTAGGGGCTACATGACTTGCGATATTGCAGTAGATTGAACACAGAAGCAATATGAGAACTCAGCTGCCTTCCATTAGTCTAGGCATTACAATACAGCAATGTCAGTGTCACTGCTCTAATTTTTTTTTTTACTTCGGAAAATATATTTACTTGTTATAAAAATACATTATTTACATTAATATGTAATGGGTTCATTACTGTTATTTTAAAAAATGAATTCAAAGTTAATAGTTTATAAATTTCTTAGTTTTAATTTCTGATGTGGTAAATGTCAGTAGATATTTCCCACACAGACAGAAGCTCTTTAAAGTCCTTAATCACTTTTAAGAAGGGACCAAAAATCTTGAGAATCCCTGTACTGGACTTGATTGATTTTCCCCAGTGCTTACTGTTGCCTAGTAACAGTATCTTCTTTGTTTTCTTTCCTTCCTCCCCTACTCTCAATCCTCCCTTCTTGTCTTTCTTTTTTTCCTTTCAGCAACTTGCTTTTAGGTAAATTTTGCAAAGCGTTCAACTTAATCTTCATACAAATAACTGCTCTCTTTCTTTTAGCATTCGTAATGACAATAGTAGACACTGAGTTCATTAATAGGTCTAGGCACAAGCATATCCCACTCTTGTTAAGTGCCCTAATTGGGGGGAAGAAAGTACATGTGTGTCTGAATGAGGAATGTTCAGTGTGTTTCCAGAGGGAATAAATACCACCGACTGATCAGGCATTGCTTTAGTGGAAGTGCATTAAGAATATTCTGTTTGTACTTAACCATTTTTGTATTGCTGAACACATTTTTGCTTAGGCTTTTTAACTTTAAAAAACAAGGCTAAAATCCTTATCATTATACATAAATCCTTATGTACTTTCATACATATATGAACATCCTCATACATAATTCTTTGTATAAATGATATCAGGATAAATTCCTAGAGTAAGAATTACTATGTCAAAGAGTTGTGGGTGTCAAAAAAATAAAAAATAAAAAACAAACCAACCCAAAGAGTTGTGGGCATATTGAAGGTTTTTGGTGTATATACTCAAATTATATTTGAGAAAGATTGTACGAATTTGGGGGTCTACATCTTTACTAATTCAAAATAGTACTGTTAGTAAAGAAACATGCTAGTTTTATGTCCAAATTCTTGCTTTGATTTTCTAGGCGTTTATCTTATATAGTGAGATTAGACACTATAAAAATACTTAGTAACTATTTGTATTTCTTTTTTGTGAATTTCCATTTTATGTCCTTTGAACATTTACCTAGAGAGATGTACTAGTTAGGATTCTTGCTTGCAAATGACAGGAACTGACTTTGGTTAACTTAAATAGAAAATGAATTGGTTGCTAAGTGTATTGAGTAGCTTTTAGAATTGAAGGGAAGGCTGAGAACCAGATTTGGATAAGATCCAAGAAAGACAAGGCACAGCTGATATCCTGCCACAGGGAACAGTTAAGATCACAGTGCAATCAACAAAACTAAGACAACCAACTGTGGAATGGGATAAGATATTTGCAAATGACATATCTAATAAAGGGCTAGTATCCAAAATATATAAAGAATTTATAACACTTGACACCCCTAAAATGAATAATCCAACTAAAAAATGGGCAGAAGACATGAATAGACATTTTTCCAAAGAAGACATCCACATGGCCAGCAGACAGATGAGAAGATGCTCAACATCACTGATCATCCAGGAAGTGCAAATCAAAAATACAATGAGATATCACCTCACACCTGTCAGAACAGCTAAAGTCAACACAAGAAATAACAGGTGTTAAAGAGGATGTGGAGAAAAAGAAACCCCCTTGCACTGTTAGCGGAAATGCAAACTAGTGCAGCCACTGTGGAAAAACAGCATGGAAATTACTCAAAAGTTAAAAATAGAACTACCCTATGATCTAGCAGTTGCATTACTAGGTATTTACCAAAAAAATATAGAAATACTAATTCAAAGGGGTATTGCTCCCTGATGTTTATAGCAGTATTACCTACCATAGCCAAATTATGGAAACAGCTCAAATGTCCATCAGCTGATGAATGCATAAAGAAGATGTGGAATAAATATACAAAGGAATATTACTCAGCCATAAAAAAGAATGAAATCTTGACATTTACAACTATGTGAATGGAACTTGAGTGTATTATGCTAAGTGAAATGTCAGTCAGAGAAAGATAAATACCATATAATTTCACTCATATGTGGAATTTAAGAAACAAATGAGCAAGGGGAAAAAGAGAGAGAGAGACACAAACTAAGAAACAAACTCTTAATTACAGAGAACACACTTGTGGTTACCGGAAGGGAAATGGGCAGAGGGATTGGTTAAATAGGTGATGGGGATTAAGGAGGGCACTTATGTAGTATGGAAGTGTTGAGTCACTAGATTATATACCTGAAACTAATATTACATGATGTGTTAACTGAAATTTAAACAAAAACTTAAAAAAACATAAAATGGGTGTTAAATTTTATTAAATATATTTTCTGCATCAAAAAAAAAAAGCCCACATGGGATTTTATCCAACTGTGTGAGCTCCCTATGCAGGAGTATATTGACATACTGTCTGCCACATTTTGGGAAAAAAAAATTATTTGACCAGCTTGTTTACTTTTAAATTTTTTTATATTTGTCTTCAAAATAGAAAAGTTTAATTTTTTTAAGGTAGCTAAACCTACTGACTTTTTACCTGTTCAGCATTTTCCATTATATTTATGTCTGGAATATGTCTCCCCAATCCTTACATTATATATTCATCTACTTTCAAAGTTTTTTATGACTGAATGTCTTGAATTTTACATATACATCTTTGAACTGTGCATGTGCATATGTGTATATGCTGTGTACATGTGTGTAATGTGTGCATGTGTGGGGGGTATGGAAGGATCTAATTCCTGTCCTCCTGTCTGTCCCATCTGGTTATCTTGCTGCACTATGTCATTCTTTCCCCACTGACTGTGGTGGCACCTTTATCACATACTAATTCCTTTATAGTCACATGCCTTTGTAGGCTGTTCATCCCATTGCATTGATCTACCCACTGATCTTTGCAACAGCTTTTTAATAGTTTAAAATTGCTCAAACTGTATAGGATATTTTAATCACCCAGCTATCTCTTAATTATGCATATTTTTTTCTTCTCCAAAAATGTGGTGGTCCATTCTTTTTGTTTGGTTTTTAAATTTTTGTTTATTTTTTTAAAAAAGATTTTATTTATTCATTCATGAGAGACACACACAGAGAGAGAGGGAGAGAGAGAGAGAGAGAGAGAGGCAGAGACATAGGCAGAGGGAGAAGCAGGTTCCATGCAGGGAGCCTGATGTGGGACTAGGTCATAGAACTCCAGGATCATGCCCTGAGCCAAAGGCAGACACTTAACCACTGAGCCACCTAAGCATCACTGTATGTTTGTTAAACTTTAGAAACATTTTTCCTAGTGAAAGGGACCTCAAGGGAAGGGGGAGAAACTAGTGGGGAAAATTAGAGGAAGACAAACCATGAGAGACTCCTAACTGTGGGAAACAAAGGGTTGCAGATTTAGATTCTTTGTTCTTTTCTAACCCTGTAATGGCAGTGATTATGGGCAACGACTTTGGAATCAGACTAACTTGGATTAAATCCCAATTTTGTCATTTACTAGCTGTATTATCTTGGGGAAATTACTTAATGTCTTGAAATTTCAATTTATTTCTAAAATATAACTACTGCTAATAATACCCATCCCTCAAAAATAATATGGTGTTTCAACAAGATAATTATGTAAGGCATTTGGTTCAGCACCTCATAGCAAGTGCTCAAACTTCATCATCATTGTCATTATAATTTTATTTTCAATTTATTTTTATCAATGACCAGATTTGTCAATTTATCAAATATCAATTTATTTTCATATTTGATTTAACAATTCATTAAAGGTTATAAATTCATTCTTGACTGGGATTTTAGCCACCTCCCATAAGTTTTATTAATTCTGTTAATGTTATTTAAAACCTAGTCTTAGGGTGCCTGGGTAGCTCAGTTAGTTAAGCCTCTGCCTTCAGTTCAGGTCTTGATCTCAGGGTCCTGGGATTGAGCCCAGAATCATGCTCTGCTCACCGGGGAGCCTGCTTCCTCCCTCTCCCTCTGCTGCTCTCCCTGTTTGTCCCCCCCCCCCTGTCAAGTAAATAAATAAATAAAATATCTTAAAGAGGGACACCTGGGTGGCTCAGCGGTTGAGCGTCTGCCTTTGGCTCAGGGTGAGATCCTTGAGTCTGAGATCGAGTTTCGTGTCATGGGGTCTGCTTCTCCCTCTGCCTATGTCTCTGCCTCTCTCTCTGTGTCTCTCATGAATAAATAAATAAAATCTTACAAAAAGAATCTTAAAAAAAAACCCTAGTTTGTAATTGAGACTTTGATAGCCTTTGTACCTTAGTTTAGGAGAGTGATTTTTTTTTTTTAGATTTATTTATTTGACAGAGAGGGTGAGCCCATGAGCAGAGGGAGGGGCAGAGGAAGAGGGAGAGACTCCTCAAGCCGACTCCCCACTGAGCAAGCCCAACAAAGGGCCCAGTCCCAGGACTCTGAGGTCATGACCTGAACCAAAATCCAGAGCCAGCCACTCAACCAACTGACATGAGCCATCCAGGTGTGCCCTCCCTTTAAAAAGATTTATTTATTTATTTAAGAGATAGAGAGAGAGAGAGAGAGAGAGAGGGTGGGCAGGTGCAGAGGGATAGGGAGAAGGAGAGAAGTAGACTCTTTGCTGAATGTGGAGCATGACATGGGGCTTGATCTCATGACTCTGAGATCAGGGCCTAAGATTCTCAACTGACTGAACCACCCAGGCACCCCAAGAGAGTGTGTGTTTTTTTTAAGTTCAAAGTTATTGGTTTTGTTTGTTTATTAGTTTGTTTGCTTAAATATATGATAATAGTTTTGGCTTGATTGTATTATGATTGAAAATATGTAGCCATTAGAATTTCTGCTTTGGGGAATTGTTGTTTTTATGGTGTGATATATGGGCATTGCTTATTAAATTTTGCTATTCTATTTCATGTAAAAAACTTTATGACTATTTTCCTTTAGTTGTGGATTATATCTTTTATCAATTTAAAATTACATTTTTGGCCCATTTACTACTTTTTGGCTTGACTCCTGGTTTGTATGTTTTTCTTTTACTTGTATTTATCAAACATGTATTTACCCATTCTTACAATTCTTACTTGTGTGAATCACTTAATTTTTGGTAGGTCTTTTTTAAGCAGCATAGATCCGAATTTTGTTTTTGAAGATAAGTAAGAGTTGGCAAGGACGTGGAGAAAAGGGAACCCTTGTGCACTGTTGGTGGGAATTTATATTGGTACAGCTGCTATAGAAAACAGTATGGAGGGGATCCTTGGGTGGCTCAGTGGTTTGGTGCCTGCCTTTGGCCCAGGGCGCGATCCTGGAGTCCCGGGATTGAGTCCTGCGTCGGGCTCCCGGCTTGGAGCCTGCTTCTTCCTCCTCTTGTGTCTTTGCCTCTCTCAATCTCTCATAATAAATAAATAAATAAATCTTAAAAAAAAAAAAGCAGTATGGAAGTTTCTCAAAAAATTAAAAATAGAGCTACTATATAACCCAACATCTTTACTTCTGGGTATTTATCCAAAGAAAACAAAAACACTAATTCAAAAGACATATGCATGCATGTATCCCTATCCCTATGTTCATTGTAGCATTATTTACAATAGTCAAGGACTGGAAACAACCTAAATGTCTGTTGATAGATAAATGGATAAAAAAGGTGTGGCATATACATGCAACAGAGTATTAGCCATAAAAAATGAAATCTTGCCACGCCACAGAGATGGACCTAGAGGGCATTATGTAAGTGAAATAAGTCAGAGAAAGACAAATACCACATGACTTCACTTACATGTGGAATCTAAAAAAACAAAACCAAATCACAGGTACAGACAACAGACTGATGGTTGTCAGAGGGGATGTGTGTGGAGGATAGATGATATAGGTAAAGGAGATTAAGAGGTACAGTTATCTAAGTATAAAATAAATAAAACGTGGAGATGTAATATATAGCATGAGGGATATAATCAGTAATATTTTAATAACTTTGTATCCTGACAGATGGTAACTACATTTATCCCAACAGTCATCTCATAATGTATATAAATATCAAATTGCTGTGTTGTATATCTAAAACTAATACAATACTGTTTGTCAATTATTCATCAATAAAAAAGATGAAACCAATTTGATACTGGTCGTTAAATGGGCTGGTATAACCATTGACAAATTTTCTCATGATTTTTAGGTTTTATCCTTTTTCTGACGTTTTGCTATTTCTGTGTCTTTTATTTATTTGCTTTATGCAATATGTTTTTTTTATTTTATTTTTTTATTTTTAATTTTTATTTATGATAGTCACACAGGGAGAGAGAGAGAGAGGCAGAGACACAGGCAGAGGGAGAAGCAGGCTCCATGCAGGGAGCCCGACGTGGGCCTCGATCCCGGGTCTCCAGGATCGCGCCCTGGGCCAAAGGCAGGCGCCAAACCGCTGCGCCACCCAGGGATCCCTATGCAATATGTTTTACTTTAGAAATTTACTTTTTCTATTAAGGAAATCTTGAAAGGTAAACTTGTTTTAAATTTTACTATTGGTTGCCTTTAAATTGTTTAAAGAACATTCTTTATATTCCCCCAAATTTTCAGAATCAAGAATTAAACTGTATCTTTAAAACGTCCTTACATAGGAGAAAGTTAGCATAGTTCCATTTTTCCCTCATTACTTCCCCATCTTTGTTAATACAAACTTAGATGTAAGACAGATATTGTCACTATTGTTTATATAACTTTTTTCTTTTACTGATACTTTTATTTATTTATTTTTATTTATTTTTTTACTGATACTTTTAATATTGGCTCTGTTAACAAATTTTGCAACAATCAATGTAATTAAAACGCAGAACTCTTTCACTGCTCATTGCTAATTCTTCAAAAGCACAGTAGTTCCATTCTTATTTATTTCAAGTTATCTCTAAGTCCTTTTTGTGTGTCCTTTTTTCTTACTGAGGGAAAATTAGTATACAGCCTAAGTTTTGGGTGTACAAAATTGTAATTTGACGCCCTATACTCTACAAAATGATCATCATCCTAGTTCCCAACCATCACCATACAGTTGACCTCCAGGAGTGTTTTCTGTGGCTTTTGCACAGGAAAGACTGTCTGGGCATAACATTCTGGGTGGTAGGAACGTTATCTCTGACCTTCAAAAGTTCTTGTGGATGCTTCTAGATATGTCTGAACATACTTGTTTTGCCTAGAACGTAGTAGATTCTTGATCTCTGTACTCTTAACAGTTTTTTAAAGGTTAAAAAAACATTAAGTTTTTTGTTTGATGATAACTTCTGTTCTATCTCTTCTAGTGTTTCCTAAAAAAACATCTACAATTCTTAGGTTTTCTGTGTCCTTTATTTTCTTTCATTCTTTCATTATTTCTTTCATTATTTTCATCTTTGTTCTTTTCTCAGATGGGCCTCTTGCTTTACTGACATAATTACCTGCAGTGTCATTTCTGCACTGCATGGCTTCAAATGCAGATTTCAGTTCTATCATTGCATTTTGATTTTACTTCAGTCTTTTCCTGTCTCACATTTTTTCTTTTCATCTCCTCTCGCTGTCTCTTTCTCATGACCTATTCTCTTGTTATGGGTGTCTGTTACTGTTGCAGCTCTATAAAGGCCATTGCTTCTTGAATTCTATTGAATATCGAAAAATTTTTCTCTGGAGATTTCTTTCAATTCCTGTAGTAAGTCATTTTCAGAGGCTGTGCTCCCTCTGAGTCTTTAGGATAATAGCCTCCATCTCTATCTCTATGTCATTTATCAAAATGCATGTTAGTTCTTGTCGCTTCTCTTAACGCAGGGTATCCATCTGAACTGGTGCTTTCCTCTGTCCACTTGTATGTGGTGGGTTTTATTCTCTTGATCGAGCTACAACTGGAGGGCAAGCTGATGTCCAGAGCCACAAGCTTATTTCTGTGGTTTGACTTGCTTTCATTCCTCAAGTGTCAACATTAGCTCTTGCCCTGCTCCTGTGCCTTACTTTCTGGCATGAAAGCTCTAATATTCAGCATACCGGATCATCAGAGATTTTTTTCCCTCTCTTCTCTCATATTGTGTCTTTTCCATGGGAACACCTTCCTGGTTGGAATGAGGTACCCCAAAGCTTGCTTCCTCATACTGTCTTGTTGATCAGTTCTTTTCCAGGTAGCTGCCCTGATTGTTTTTAAGAAAAAGGCTGCCGCAAAGGGGTTGGATATTGAAGGAAAATAAGACCCCAGCTAAAACAGGAGCATGTAGAAGAATGGCTGTCTGATTTAATGAGCCAGGTGGCAGACAATGGGGAAGGTAGAACGGGCCTTTCTGACTTCAGACAGGTGGGCTTGCTCTAGGTCTGGTGGCAAGCACAGGGGGACCACTAATTGCCTTTAAAAATCCAGGTTCATTGACCTTACAGTTAGTGGTAAGGAGTTGACTTTCGGTCTTAATTTTGGGTGGCATGTAAATGTTTGCATCTGTGTGTGTGTGTGTGTGTGTGTGTGTGTGTATTTTAGTAAAAGGCTGTATCAGGACAATTAGCCAGATGCCATTTTAAACTGCAAGTCCTAGGGGTCTTTTTATTTTGAAAACTAATTACCAGGTTGCTTTTATCCACCACCTCATGTGGCATATGTGAGATATAAGTAAGTGAAGAGCTAGAAGATGCCCACTGGAATGAAGTAAGAAGACAGATTTGGGAATTGTGCTTTGTCTCTTCCCTCTTTACCTCCCACTTCCTCATTGTCCCTGGTGCCCTAGAGCTTTTCTTTGTTATCACTCCTTCCTTTTCCTTTTTCCCCATCCTGGATTTAAGCCTTATAGTCATTCTCTCATATGCCACCAATACAGGCATAAGGTAGATTTCTTTGCTGCCTCCTCGACTCCGGTTTTACTCTTTGAGATCTCCACAGGCCATGGTGACCGGGTACTCAGTTCTTGCAGAAACGGTATATGCAGGGATGGACTTAGCTTTTCCTTCCGCCCTTTACAGAGAGAACCACTGTGTCAGCTCATGCCTCAGTTAGGAGGTATTTATAGGTAACAGATGGAGGAAAGTCTGTGTTGCTCTCCAACACTTGCCGATTCAAGACTGGCCCAACTTTGATGCACAGGTATAGCGTGTTTCATGGGCAGAGGATTTAGAACTGGCATCCTGCCTGTCCCCCAGGTGTGGTCACTGCTACTATGATTTCTAGCCTGGCAGCATGGCTTAAACTCCTATTTCGTGGGAGGCTGAAAGAGAAAGCCAGGACTGGTTTCCACTTACTGCATATCAGGTCAGGATGGGAAACCCACCATCACCGATTTCAAATGCTTTTGTCTTAGGGGTCAAAGTGACAAATTGCTGTCATTGTGCAAGCCAAACAGATATATAAAAAGACCTTTAAAACAACAAAACTTCAAATCTTGGAAGTGGAGGTGCAGGACACCATTAAAATTCCCTTCATGATCCTGATGTTGAGGGCCCAGGCTATTTTCATATTTCAAATATGTTAAGGGTTTAATGTACTGGGGCCCGTAGATAAATCCCATATTTAATCTCTCTTCTTTTACATTTCCATATTTTTTATAGCTGTTGCCAGCCTGAATATCATCCTCTATAAAAGTGGAGTAATTTCAAGAAATATCATAAAGGTTGTATACTTCCACCATACTTTACCTTTTTATTGCGTTGTTTTGTTATACAAAGTAAAAATGCACTTGCACATTTCTTGTTTTCACTGATGCAATGAGTGTGAGTGTATCAGAATATCAAATAATTTTTCCTAATATTTTTTTGCCTCTCATTGTCTTTAAAGAAGGAATAAGAACACTAAATTCCAAATATTTTCACCCTGGAGTTTGGCTTGGTTAATACTTTTTCTTTTTTATTGTTTAAAATGTACTATTCATGGAAACATTGTAAATTATGCCTACACAATGGCAAATAAGCAAATCTTCATAGATACTAAAATTAGTTGTCTAAGTAATATTGTAGATAGATTGTGTCGTTCATGGATGTGTGCCCCAGAGCCTTGCACATAGACATATTAAATAATTATTTGGTGGATGAATGAATATTTGATGTGTTGCTGATCTAACAATCAATAACATGTGACTGAAAAAGTAAGAATGATCATTCTTATGGTTTGCAGGTAGAAGAGTACATTGAGACCATAAGAAGTCAGGAAATGAAAATTGTACGGTTGAATCTGTGATACATTTAGCTTTTTATGAAAGTGATGGCCTTGCATAGGTATGGGCAAGGATCCCCATTCTGTGTCTGTGTATGTGCCAAGGTTCCTCTGGTGCCTAGGCTGGAGGAGGTTTTCGTCCCCAAGAGAGGCACCTTGGGATGTCCCTGGGTGTGTGGTACTTTCTGGCTCTGTTCCTCTCTTACTCATAGGTACAGGCAATCATGCTACCATAATTGATCAATTGACTATTTACACATCTATTTATTTCACTTGTTTTAAGTAAAATAGTGGGTTAGCTGGTAGATATTTAACATTTTTAGTTTGGTTTCTCTGGTGTTATGGAAATATTTCTTTTAAGTCAACACCGAGAAGCCTGTGGCAGTAGGAGGCCAAGGTGCTGAACATAATCTAGTTGTTGGAAATTCAGAAGATCCGGAGGATCAAGTTTTCCTCCTGCAAGCCTATAAGAGGCATGCCTGGTGCCCCTTCAGCGACAGAGGGGGAGAAAATGAGCTGTTTGTGTGGTAAGTAAAGACCATGTTAGTCTCAAATCAAATAATATTTACTGAGTACCAAAAAAAAATGATACATTGGTATGCTGCTTTAAATGTGTTATTTACCTGATCTTAACAGCAACAGAGAGTTGGCAGGGAGTATTACTTTTCTAATTTTTATGGGTAAAGAATTTGAGGCTCTGAGAATTTAGCTGACTTTCTTAAAGTCAGTGATTGGTAGAGGTGGGGCTGGATTGCAGTTTTGCTCCTTTCTAACACTATATTCTTTCCTTTGCTCCAATATAATATTCATCATGCTAATAAATTATGCTACCCAACATTTAATGAAACAGACATAGTTTACTTCTCACATCTCCTTTTTTCTGCCTATTTCTGTAAAGTAAGTACTATCATCCCCATTCTGCAGATGGAAAAACTAAGCTACAGAACTTACTATGGCAACTCACCAGAGTGTTGTGGGGACACTCCAGGGTGAATGATACAAAGCTTGTTTTCCAGGAGCTTATAATTAAATCAGGGCAATAAATTGTGTATGTGTAAAAGACAATAATAATAACAACATATTTGAATAATAGTTTAATACCAGAAAAGCAGTGTCACAGAGGAGTACTGGATTATAAAATGGAATGCATTGGAGATAGATACCATAGTTGGTTCATGAATGATGTGGGGGTTGGGGAGCAGCCCCCACATGGTTGAAAATTGTGTATAACTATTGACTCCCTCAAAATATAAATACTAATAGCCTACTGTTGACTGGAAGCTTTACTGATAACATAAACAGTCATTTAAAACATATTTTGTATGTTACATAGATATTATATACTGTAATCGTACAATAAAGTGAGCTAAGGATGCCTGGGTGGCTTAGCAGTTGGGCGTCTGCCTTTGGCTCAGGGTGGGATCCCAGAATCCGGGATTGAATCCCACATCGGATTCCCTGCGAGAAGCCTGCTTCTCCCTCTGCCTACGTCTCTGCCTCTCTCTCTCTCTCTCTCTATCTCTCATGAATAAATTAATAAATCTTAAAAAAAACCAATAAAGTGAGCTAAAGAAAAGAAAATGTTATTAAGAACATTATAAGGAAGAAAAAATACATTTACAGTATAGTTATCAAAAACATCCATGTATAAGTTGACCCACACAGTTCAAACCCCTGTTGTTCAAAAGTTTAGAGGAGGAGTTAACAGGAGTCTAAAGGAAGGGTGAGGTGGTTTCTTGGGGCCAAGGCAGTCATGAGGACTGGAGAGGGCTGGCAGAGTGTGAGCTGGTTCTGGAGAGGCTGGGGAAGGGGACCAGGAGGCTCTTCCAGGCGGTGAGACACAGTGAGCAAGTCACAGAGTTGCAAATGCACCCCACTGGGATGTTGTGAGTCTCATTCCTACTGAAAGGTGTCTACTAGAGAGGATATTGAAGCTGGAGGTTTCTCCTGGGAGGCCCCTGATGAAGCCCCTTTTCCTTAACCTGTGCAAACACAAAATCAAGCATTGATTTCAAGCTTTGGACTACATTGGCAAACATGAATCCCCAGGCTTCCATCTTCCTGAACAGAATAAGCCTAACCTTTAGATTTGGAAGAGGCTGGAAATGTAACCCACAGCCCGCTCATTTTATGCTGAGGAGTAGGAAGGCCCGAGACATGGGGAAATCTGATAATAGCTACAAGGTTACCTAGTCAGAGAATGTTGAGTGGAGAACCCCAGTATCTGACTCAGTTCAAAGTTCATGGCAAATAGTGTTTCTTCATTTGTTGCTAGAATATTTAAACTTAAAAGAACAGAGCATTGTACTGTGAATTTTTGTGTGGGCTCAGCCTGGAGACCCTGACCTGGCTGGTGGTCATGGTGACAGCAGGAGGGCACATGTATGGTTCACTGATCATGCCCATATAATGTTCTACCCTTAGTGAGCCTTTGATCCATGTTTGCTGCCATCTTCATGTAAGTGAATTTATGGGATGTGGACATCTTCTGATTTTGCCTGTACTCCTGGATCCTCTTCCCCTACTCTTTGTCCTATACTCATTGACCATTTTGAGCCATGGTTTCTCTATCCCTCCTTCCCGTGGAAGAAACATGAAGGTACTGACTTCAGTCATTTGCCTTCTTCTATCAGGTTCTAGCCAGCGACAAAAACTTGGTTGTCCTAAGGGTGTCACATAGAGGAAAAAAGCAGGAGTGCCATTTTGTTAATGTCAGATATAAATATTTTTATGAACCTTTATGTCTGGATTCATTAGCCATTTAATGAATTTGATGCACAGATGTTCAGGAAATTAGGAGCACTGACTTTATTGGGAAATTATAGCAAGCTTGGTGCCATCCAAGATATCAAAAACATGCTGTTCCTACAATCTGCCAAGAAACCAGGTATAGTAATGGTCTCTGTATTATATATAAGCTCACTATTAACACTCAATAAATGTTAATTGTATAATAATAAAAAATATTGAGCATGATTCTCCCCACTGGAGATCAGATTTGGACATAAAGGGATGCCCTCTGTGTTCAGAATATATATTTTCTTTGGACTTATATTCACCTGATGGAAAGTAAAAAGAGTTGAGGAAAGCTAATTGATGCCATAGGCTGAGGTTATTGATTTTGAGTCATAAGAACTGAATTTGGCTTACAAAGCTTATCATCAAAACAACTATATCAAATGTCTTGATTTGCTCTCCCAATCTGTATGTGCTTCACGAGCAGAGTGAGTGGAGGAAGTGAAGAGAAAGGGCAAAATCAGACCAGAATGGTCATTGAAGCTGAGACCGTATAGGGAAGTTTACACCTCACCTGGAGGCTGGCACCGTATCTCCAGGGTATTTGTTCTCCAGTTGTTAGCTTTATCACCTTATGTGCTTTGGGGACAATACTGTGGAGGGGAAGAAAGAGCACAATAATTGGAAATGTTTTTCCTTGGCAGCAGTGTGCTGGTAAATTTTCAAAAAATTGGTTCTCTTTCTCTCTCTGAAAAGAAAAGAAAAAAAAAAAAGCCCTGATCTGTTTGCCTATTTCCATGGTGTAAATACTTCTACTGTGGCCAATTTCAAGCCACCAACATGACAACAATAATGATGGTGATGGATGAGAGGAAGTGATTAAAGAAGCTTTGGAGTCAGTGATCCCCAAGGTCACATTCTAGCTCTGCTACTTACTAGCTCTGTGATGTCCAGCCAGCTACTTAACCTCTCTGATCCTTGGTTTCCTCAGTGGCAAAATGGAATAATCTCATAAGGTTGATAGTTTTATAAAGGAGATCGTGAATGTAAAGTGACCGGCAAGGTTCTTGGCCCGTAAGTGCTCAAAAATGGTAATTGTTATTCATATTATTATATCCCGAGACTAAGTGTGACAGCCCCCTAATCTATTTAGAAATATTATAATTATCAGAGAATATGGACTATTCTAGATATCAGTTGACCCAGGCATATGACTTGTGGGAAAATAATATCCTAATACCTGCTAGATAGTGTAGTAGGCTTACATACCTAGGTGAGAAAGTGTCTCCCAAATAGCCTGGGGAACGAAAAACATGTGTGCGTGATTTCTGAGAAATACTAAGAACAATTCATACATACCGCAGTGTTTTAAAGATACTGCCTGCAGTGTGGATAATGCTTGTGGCTCCATCTTCCTTGGTGAGGTGTTAGTGGCTCTTGTATCTTTAAAAAGGAAGTCTTTTGAAATAAGGTGGGCATAAAGAATAGTGGCAGGTGCCAAACTGTCCGAATATCCTGCTTTTCACAGGCTTGACAGGCCAGTTTCCTTCCTCAGCTCAGAGGAACGCTGAGCATCGAGTAGAGGCCACCTTGCACCCCCCCCCATGGGGCACATGTCCTTCCTATCAGGCAGAGAGCAGCTAGAAAAGGGGGAGTGCAGACAAGACAAGCATCTTTCCCAAGGAAACCAAGGAAATATGGCTCTATTTCTCTCTCTCTCTCTCTGTCTCAGCTTCCTCGCTTTCTGATTCAGGTCGCCGTGTTGAAATTGTTTGAATGACAATTGATGAGGAACACAAATGTGCAATACTTTGTAAAATAGGAAGTCTAGGTAAAGGAGAGAGATTTTGAGCTCTGCCATATAAGCATACGTTAATCTTGCAATACACCATTAAACATCCCAGATGATTCTGTGGCTTTCTCTTTCCCACCATTATCTGGAAAAGCTTGTCTGCTGTCACCAAACTCTAGCATAAATTGCTCAGGGCTCTGTATTTTCCCATTGCGGTTTGCTATTATATCACTAATTCTAATTTGATTCGGATTCAGCTAGCTCTTTCTCTTCATAACACGAAAGCCTTTTGGCAGCCATTAGCTCCATGAGTAGAATCGTGAACAATCACACACACAAAGAAACTGCAAATTAGGGCTTATATTCCTTATATCTTCACATGGCTGACTGAAGTAAGACAACTCCACAAACAATGCATTTTAAAGAACATTTGCAGGGTGAATATATTACAAATATGGCTAGGAAGTGGGCTGCAGTATATCTTCAAAAGTGACTGATTTAAACCCAAACTTAATGTATTTTGGAGGCCAGCAATAATTTGACTTGCTGAGTGGATGGAATTTATGGGTATAATGCAGTGCAAATAAAAACATCCTCTTTCAGTCATAAAGGTGTATGCTGTGTCCAGGCTGGGAAATATAGCTTTCCTTACCCCTGACTTCTGGAGAGAACTCAGGGGAATAGCTAAGTCAGACCCAGTGCCTTTTCTTTGTGGCCTTATGGAAATATCAAGTTTTATTTTTGTATTTAAGAGGGTTTATGGTGCCATCCCTGGATCTGGGCTTTGTGTTTGATAAGCAAATAAATAAGAGACACTCAGAGACGCACCACCGAGCTGTGGGTTGTTTTCTTCATGAGGTGACCCAGACCACAATAAAGCAAAAGCACAGGGTAGAAGTAGGGTGTGGGACCATGGGATGTTTACAGCGGTCCCTCCAAGGGATGACCCAAGGGGAAGACTGAGGTTTGTAAGAAGCCCACTGTCAAGGGACTTCTGACTTTGGGGATTTCCGAGTTCTGACTTGTATACTTCTGATGTGTAACCTTTAAGAAGAAACCTCTCACAGTACATGTGTGGCCAAATGTCCATGATGTGCTGAATTTGAGGTGGGAATATACCAAATGAGAAATTTCTGTGGCTGAATAGTTATGAAGTGAAACAAAGCCTGCAGACTTCCTTCTCTGCATCCTCAGTGGCTGAGAGCATCCACTGCTCTGCTCCATAGCCCTCAGCCTGGTGTCTCCCACACTGAACCCCCTTGCTCTCTCTCTCTCGCCTCTGTTCCCAGCACATCAGCCCTTGCCCACCCAGTCTACTTATTCCATTTCTCTGTGGAATACATCCAAGAGGAGGAACCAGATGAAGGTTGATCATGGGCACAAGAGTAGGTCATCTTTCCTGCCTGAGCCTCTCACCATTCATGAAAGACCTGTCTGTTCCAGGAGGAGGCTTGACCCTCAGCTCTAGTAGGCTGATGGTGGGATGGAATGCAATATTGTTAGCACCTAGGGAGATTCACAGAACATCAAAAATTCGTGGTTCTCCTGTTTTTAATGAAGGCGGGAAAAGAAAGTACAACGTACACTCTTAAGGAGCTTGTATTTCTTGAGCTTCTTTCAGCAAATGGCAGCTTTTGGAGAAGGCATATTCCTAGCCCCCATATCATTACTTCATCAGTTTCGTAAGAAACATCCTAAGATCTCTCAAGTCAATATTTGTTTTAGAAGTCCGGAACAAATACGTATTGAGGGTATATGTGTACTCCTTCCTCTTACCTCAAAGTTTCAGATTAGTCATATTGGCCTATCTAATGGGGACAGGTAGAGGGTGGGAAGAGATGCTGGCAATAGATATAAGACGATTTTGAAATCATAATGTATTGAATAGCCAGAAAGTATTAAGTGTCCTATTGAAAAATTCATTGTCCAAAATTCTGCTGAAATGTCTGCTTAAAGAGCTTTACTGTTCTGTGTATATTATTCTTTTAGTTAATAATAAGGTAAATCAGCCAGAATTTATAGTACTTCCTTATTTAAATTCATTGTGGATTTCTAGGGCACATCTCAGCAGTAGTTTTCCCAAAGGAAAGCTGGAGCTTTAAAAATAAATAGGTGGTACTGGAGAGATGGGGAAATGGAGCTGATTCAGATACTTCTAGCTTCAATAGTTATGGTTGTGACTTTTCTCCAACTGCCAGGCTAGGGAATTGCATGACCTAAGGTGTGTACTGCTTGTTCCTTGGGTCTGTGACCTGTATGACTGAATCCTAAACTGGTTCTGGGGTCTGGGAGGCCAAATCTGGGAATAGAAATCCATATTACAGCGAGCTCAAAGAGATTTGATGCAGTGACATTTAGTTGAAACTTCTTGCCCTAGGCCACTAATATTTCTTTTTTTATTCTCTCCCATGTTCCTTTTCCCAAGCCTTGGATAATCCAGACCCAGCAGGGTTTTTGGCCTTCAGAGATCCTTTAAGCCTTGGCTAGGATGACATTAGATTTTTGGGGACCCTTCAAATAGCCCAGACTTTGGTAATATATGGGCTAGAGGTGCTTCAGGAAGGACAGAGAAACTACCCATCTTGTGATGGGCCCTTCCTGCTTTCTGGCTTGACACTAAAATTTGACATTTTTAAAATGACTTTTTAAAGCTAGGGAGGGAAATGTCCTATTTAAAATTTCTCTAGATGATTTTTGCCAGCTAAAATTTACTCCCTAAATTTGATGGCATTCCCCTGCTCTTTCCTCTGGCGCTGGCATACTGTTAGGGTGCTATGCTTTGGGAATACACATCCAGGGGCTGCCTTATAGGGTAACTAGCAGAGAGCTATGGGGAAAAATAAGAACTGTGATAATCAGAAGACCTTGGTTTCCATCCTATTCTAATGTTCTACTAACTAATGTAATCACTTGATTTTCTCACCTGTAAAATGGGAATGAAGATAATACCTCCTCTCTTAACCAAACACCGTTGAGGTTGGTTCTTGGAGGTAACTAAATCCATCTGGAGTGGTTTCCAAGAATAAACCTCCCTATTCCAAAACTCCCTGTGAGAGAATAAGATTATGGACAGGGTTTATATAGTTCTATCCAGTTTATTGTTTCCTTTCTCTGTAAAACAGTGAGAGTTCTTATTTATCAAGCACCTGCTGTGTGCCAGGTGCCCTCATATGTCATTTGCCACTAATCCTCACAAAGATTCTTCAGGTTGGAGATCACTAACCTGTGTTTACAAGCTCAGAGGGCCAAGTACACTGCCTGCTCTCACATGGGGGGAGTGGAGATGCTGGAGCCCACCAGAAACATAAGCCTCTTGAGACCTGTGGTTTTCCTGTGATAGTACATGGATTCCACTTACCTACCTAAGTTGTTCCTCTGTGTATTAGTTGTTTAAAGCAGTTCTGCTCAAAATGTGTTCTAAGAGATCAGAAAACCCCAAATACCACCATGATATGCTGAGATTTAGGCAGACTGTGAAAAAATTGCTTTCAATAAAATGTCCTTTCGAATTTAAATAATGTTCTGAAGGGCAGCCCAGGTAGCTCAGTGGTTTAGCACTGCCTTCAGCCCAGGGTGTGATCCTGGAGACACGGGATCGAGTCCCACGTCGGGCTCCCTGCTTGGAGCCTGCTTCTTCTGCCTGTGTCTCTGCTTCTCTCTCTCTCTCTCTTTCATGAGTAAATAAATAAAAATCTTTAAAATGAATGAATGAATAATTTCTGCAGTTTACAAAACACTTGTACAGTTAGGTATAGTATCTCATTGAATTTTCAAAACCTATTGGAAGGGAAGATGTGTATTTATAATGCATTTACTAGATGAGGAGACTTTGAAAGGCCACTTGCTACCACTTTCTAGAGGTCACGTAACCAGTGGGAAGCAGAGGTCTGGTTTGGGTCCAGGTATTCCAGTGTTCTTTTGTTGTATCACACAGTTCACATTCACTGGCAAAAGGGAGCAGAAAAGGAACAGAGGTTAAGAGAGTGATGTCAGCAAAATGGTGGAATAGGGGTTTTCTTCTGTAATTCCCCCCAAAGAACACCAATTTTGACAATCTCTCATCGATGAGAGTGACTTTGTGGAAGTCTGAGAGTCTACTGGAGAAGGTACAGCATACAGTCACAGCAAAAAAGAAAAAAAGCCTGAGTTGGATGTATTGAAGAGGGTAAGAGGAAGAGTTTCATTTTACCCACATATCCCTCCTCCAAGATAGCACAGCTTTGTGGCTCTGCTGTTTCTGCCTTACGGAAAAGTGAGAGCATGTGAGTGAGCATCTGGGTTCTCCAGCCTGTGGGATGTTGCCAAAGAGGCCCATTTCTTTCTTGTCCCACCCAGAATACTGAGGCGTGCTGCATGGAGGGGGAGAAGCAGGGGCTGGAAGAATAGCAGCCAGGGCTCCCCGTGGGCATCAAAGGGATAGGATCCTACCATCTGCTTTGCAGACTTTGTTGGAAGCCTGCCCATGAACTGCTGGAGATGCCACACCTGCAGGTCCCCCCAACTGGCTCACAGACACCTCTAGTGCTCTGAACACTTCACTTACACCCCTCATCCCCACCCTGTGGCCTACTTCTTGTGCATGCCTCTGAGGGCAGTGAGTGCAAGCCTTTGCAAATAGCTAGTGAGTATGCACAGGTAGCCTGCCCAACTGTGAGGGATTGGGAGAAAGTGCATAAACTCAAGCATTCAGCAGTGCCTTGGGGAAAGCAAACAGAGGACCTGGGCTGTCTTTGCAGGATTGAGAGAAGGCACAAATGCTGAAGAATCCCTCCCCCCACCACCACCAAGGAGAAGGAAAAGTGTGGTACAGGTGTATCCATAGATAAGGTCTGAGATAGCTTCAGAATCCCTAGCAGGGCTGAAAAGAGATTTCTCTTCCAAAACTAGTCAGTAAAAACTAGAAGAGGCGACCGCTTCTTCAAATGCAAAGCCAGCAACACACAATTTTAAGGAACATGAAAAATCTAGGAAACATGACACTACCAAAGGAACACAAAAATTTTCCAGAAATGGAGATCTGTGATTTTCCTGATAAAGAATTCAAAATATTTGTTTTTAGGAAGCTTGATGAACTACACAGAAACATGGAAAGAATTCAACAAAATTAGAACACATAGGAATAATTACAAAGAACCAAAGAGAACCAGATATTCGGAAGCCAAAGAATACAGTTAATGAAATGGAAAATGCAATAGAGGGATGCCTGGGTGGCTCAGCTGGTTGAATGAGTCTTGGTTTCCACTCAGGTCATGATCTAGGTTCACTCACATGGGGCTCTGTGCTCAGCAGGGAGTCTGCTTGAGTTTCTCTCTCCCTCTGTCCCTCTCCCCACTCACACACACATTCTCTGTCTCTCAAATAAATATATCTTTTTTTAAAAAAGAAAAATGCAATAGAAATCATAGTAGACTTGATTAAGCGGAAGAAAATATCTGTGATGTCAAAGACAAATCATTTGATATTATCCAGTCATTGGAGAAAAAAGAAAAAAGGATGGAAAAAAGTAGAGAGGCCTCCATGAATTATGGGATATCATCAAGTGAAATAATCTAGGCATTATTAGAGTCCCATAAGGAGAAGAGGGAAGAAGGAGCAGAAAGCTTCCTTAAGGAAATTATGTCTGAGAACTTTCCAAATCTGGGAAGGGATTGGGACATCCATGTTCACGAAGCTTATACTCCCCAAAAAGATTAAACCCCAAAAGATCTTCCAAGACAAATTATAATAAAACTGGCTAAAATAAAAGACAAAGAGAATTTTAAAAGCAGCAAGGGAAATAAGAGTTATCACATATCACAGATTTCCCAGCTGAAACCTCACAGGCCAGGAGAGAGTGGGATGATACATTCAAAGCATTGAAAGAAAAAACTGCCAACCACGAATACTTTACCCAGCAAAGCTGTCCTTCAAAAGTGGAGTTGATGGCTTTCCCAGGCAAAAGCTGAGGGAGTTCATCACTATTCAGGAAATCCTGAAAGTAGCTTTCAAAATGAAAGGATGCTAATTAGTAACATGAACACATATTAAAGTATAAAATACACTGGTAAGGGTACCTATATAATAAAATTCACAGTGTACATTATGTTAGTACTGTAATATGGTAGTTCATTGATCACTTAAGTTTAGTATAAAGGTTAAATGACAAAATTATTAAAAACTGTAGTACAATAATTTGTTATTGGATACAAAATATAGAAAAGATGTGGATTATAATATCAAAAATATAACATGTTGGGGAGTGTAAACGAGCAGGGTTTTGTATGCTAATTGAAGTTATTATCAGCTTAAAATTGGCTGTTATAACTATAAAATGTTTTATGTAAGCCTCATGCATGGTAACTATGAAGCAAAAACCTATAGTAGATACTCTAAATATAAAGAGCAGGGAATCAGAGCATTCCACTATGAAAAAAATCACCAATTTACAAAGGAAAGTAGAAAGAGAGGAAGAAAGAAACAAAGGAACTATAAAAGAACCTGAAAATGATTAATAAATTGGCATTACCTTACCTTTCACTAATTACTTTAAATGTAAATAAATAAACTTCCTAATAAAAAGGCGTAGAATGGCTGAATGTGAAAAATAAAAGCCAGACCCAACTATATATTGCCTATAGGAGACTAACTTCAGCTTTAAGCACACACATAGGCTCAAAGTGACAGGATGGAAAAAGATACTCCATGTACTTGGAAACCGAAGGAGAGAAGGGATAGCAACCCTTATATCAGACAAAATAGTCTTTAAGTAAGAAAACTAACAGGAGACAAGGTCATTTTATAACCTCCTTCTTCTTATTCTTTAATATAGATGATCTCGTTTGGGTAAGCTAGGAATGACGCAGGCCCAAAATGTTTGAGATCCATAGACTAAAGCCAGAAAACATTTTCATGAAAGTTCTTCCGTGTTATGTCACTTACAAAGTAAAAATTACACACACACACACACACACACACACATGCGTGCATACATGCACGCACACCCGCACAGATTGAGATAGAGGTAAATGGATTTGCAAGTATGCCAACTCATCTATTTATGTAGGTGTAAATCTTGGCACCCGAGTTATCTTCATGATAAACTAGGAAGGTACATTATTCTAAGTTAGGTATTGTATGGGTAATTAACTAATAGTTTTATTGTTTATGGCTCCTCAGTACCTGTATGTTGATAGAAAGCAGTATGTCAGGGAGGCCTTGTTTGGTTGTCTAGCAGAATGGCATTTATTCAATGGCACTATGGTGTGGTCACAAAATTTCTATGAAAAACCTTAGAGTTTAGCCTTACAAACCACAGTGGTGTATTTACAGGCATTGTGTTTAGAAAGATGTTCCTTACCACATTATCAAGGTTTAGTTTCATTTTATTTTATTTTATCTTATTTTATTTTATTTTATTATTTATTAGAGAGAGAGAGCGCGCGTGCACAAGCAAGGGGAGCAGCAGAGGCAGAGGGAGAACCAGGCTCCTTGCTGAGCGGGGAGCCTGATGCAGGGCTCTATCCAGGACCCTGGGACCATGACCTGAGCCGAAGGCAGACGTGTAACTCACTGAGCCACCCGGGAGCCCCAGAGGTAGTTTAAGGATCTGGGGAAAGAATTTTCTCTCCCAGGAGTCATTGGGCCACTTTAACACATCTGCCTTTTGTTTTACTTTGTTTTATTTTGATTTCCCAGACATGGAATCATGTGGCTTATTATGTTTCCTTTTATTATGCAGATTGGTAGGAAACTCACAATCAAACTTATGGTCCATCTTAAATCCTTTCTTTTTTTTAAAATTATAGTTATTTATTCATCAGACACAGAGAGAGAGAGCACGAGGCAGAGACACAGGCAAAGGGAGAAGCAGGCTCCATGCAGGGAGCCTAATGTGAGACTTGATCCCGGAACTAAGGAATCATACTCTGGGCTGAAGGCAGACCCTAAACCACTGAACCACCCAGAGATCCCTTAAGTCCTTTCTATAGCAAAGCAGGATGTAAGTATATAAACAAGCAAAAATTGTGGTAAAAAATATCGTTAAAGAGACAAGGGGATAACATCGAGTATGAGATCAGAGACCACCTTTTTCTTGAACTCCCTATTCCACACGGCAGATTATCCTTACTGCCTACCACTGAGAGCTAGCCTTACTCAACTCTGTTCCATTGTTTAGACTAGTAGCTGGCATTCAGTGGGTGCTCAGTAAATATTTGCTATATGAACAAGGAAAGCTCATCTCTTAACAGACAATGATTTCATTAAGAAGACTAACTTAAAGTCTTAGCTGATTTTTTAAAAAAAAGTATAATGGGATTCACGTTCCAATACTACATTAGATGTTCCTTGGACTGATATTTTAAGCCACTTTTTATTTTTGAGCTGTCGAGACAGGATTTTTTTAAAGCCGTAGCTAAGCTCAGAGAGTATCCTTTTTCCTTATATGAGTAGGAGCTTCTTTCAAGCAGGTGGATGAATTTGTTATTACCTGACAAGAATCATTCCCCAAGTCATAATTTTTCAATCATGGTAATAAAAAGTTAGTGCTACTATCTATGTATTGAAACAGACTTCATTCATAGACACCGACCCTTTTTTGGCACGTAGCCATGTTATCCAAGTGCTTTCTGAAGTTTTATAACTTCAGCTGCAAAAATTAATTTTCAATGCCTGTGCTGTGGTCAATGTCACTGCAGTAAACTGGCTGACTATCTGCCTCAAATTCTGTCTTGGAATGAGGAGGGATAGAAGTAAATAATTTTATAGAATTGGTTGACTGAGGTTCTTGACAAATCAATCTAAAAGTAGAGATAATTGACACGTATTTTTATTCAGACGGATGACAAATGAATAAGTCATCATCTTTTTCAACATAATTCAACATTTTTTTCACATATATATTTGTAAGGAGAGTATTTATTTTATGAAAAACACCAGAGAGGCCATGTCACCTTGTTTCCTCATCTGTAAAAGGAGAGGGTTGGATGATACCATCATGAAGATTGTTTCCAACAAAGATTGAATAAAACATTTGTGAACAATGGAAATATTACCCAGAACGAAAGGATTATAGAAGGATTCTGCATAGCAGTGTCTTTATTTTCACTACTTCAACCGAGGTTGGAGAATCCATTCTTTAACAACGATGGGGGATGGAATCCTATTTTTTATGGAAATTAGACCTATGTTATTTTTTGCTTTTATATCTTCAGTTGTTTGGAGACAACCATCTTATCAGCTGGGCCAATAAGATCATTAATGGAAAACAGTGTTGTGCACCAGTAGATCTTTACTCCTTGATCAATAGTTATTTACTTCTGAGGGGTCACAGCTTGGTTAATAAAGCAGAATAGTTTTATTGATAGATAACATAACAATGAAAAATAAAGTTTAAAATAGAAGATGAATGAATATAGCACTTTCTTCAGGCATGAATATTATTATTTGAAAACTGTAATAGCCACTAGAATGTTGGAAGGGCAGACAACAAAAGCATTGAATAATTGTCCTAGGACTATAATCAGACTTCCATTATTGACCTCTGTTAATATTCTACTGTAACTGTCTGCTAAATTGGTTCCTTGGGGCTTGAAATATACAGTAATGTTATGAGTTCCTATCGTAAATTGCCACACAGTAAAGTAGCAAGTCTCTGAAATAGTGTTGGCCCTAGTTTGATCAATACTCAATTCAAAGCAGTGCAATAGGCAACTGTTTCCATAGAAACATTGATGTCACAGAGGTTGAACAGCGGCTGTTACAACAAATCATTTCCTTTGAGCAGTTGTAATTGACTATATGTACAGTTGGCTGTCACTTGAGACCATTTACATCAAGGAGGTAACAGAACCACATTAGTTATTCCAGGAGTAAGAGGGTTAGCTCTTCCTTTTGTGACCTTACAAATACCTAGGAGGATATTGCCATAGCAACCAGCAATATAACAGGATGAACATTAAGGTAGCTGGCCTTAATGCGGTAGCATTCTTCGGAAGCTGAAAGGTAGTTTTAATAAAGTTTACCTACTTGTTACATTAATACAAATCCCTTGCACCCCACAGTAATGACTTGGTTTCTCTCTGAGACATCACCAATAACAGACATTACAATTCCATTTGCACTTCATTTCCGGTTTCTCACCCTTCGTTTTCCCTTAGCGTCTAGCTGCTAAGGCAGTACACATGCACGTTTGGCAAAATCTTGTTTATTGAACGCAGAGTTTGACCCTGGAGAAGTGCTAAAGTCGGAAGTGCTTCTGACTTGAAAAGAGAGATAATGAGAGAAAGGAACGTTTGACAAGAAGTTAAATTTTTACCCTCGATTTTAAGGACGTGAAAGAAAAAGAAACAGATGCGAGCTTAGTTTACTTCTGTCGTGTTCCCTTAGGCGAGAATCACTGGCACAGTTGAGTTTCATATTCTAGAATTCTTCACATTATCCCACTACCTTACCAAAGATTTTCGGGGGTAGCTCTACCCGATGGCACATTTTGGAGTACTCCACATATTTCTGGGGAAATTAAGAAGTTTATGTGTCCTTTGGTAAGTCAGTAAGCAGAAACTGGTATCTATGTGTTACCGAACTGCCTGCCAAAGTAAAGATCATAGGCTAATGGGCATATTTCTAGAACTATGAGAGTTAATTGTGCCCAGATAGACTATCTAGTTTCCTGAAAATCTTGCCAGCATCTCATGTAAGCTTTACATAGCAGGTGAAATTATCAAGAAGAAGAAGCATTAAATTGTGGTCATTTCCATTTGCAGTGGTGTCAAGGATAGAGGGTGTTTACGGGTATGTCAGGATCTGAAAAAGCATTTGCAGGCACAACCTAGAGATCAGGCTTTATGTGCAGGCAGGCTGGAAAGAACTTGCACTGCCTGTCTCAGCCATAACTGCAGGTATGATTAGCAACACTGTCATCTTGGTTTCTCCAGGAAAGAAAAAAATATATACGGTTATCAATGAAGAGAGGAGGCAAAAACCCTTATAGGAGGTGTTTACTTGGAAAGGATTTTCCAATACAGACCCACAATGATCAGCCTATAGATTTTTGACCGGTCTGCCCTATTCCTCAGGGTGAATCCTCAAAGGTAATAAAATTGAATTGCAATCAGTATTCTTTGATGCTAGCCTGCCACCGACTGTTATTCACCTTGAACTAGAGAGCGACTATTTATAAGATTGTTTAGAGACACAAATCCAGTAAATTACTCTGTTTGGCCTTAAAAGAATGTTTGACTTGAAGCATAGAAATGGCTATAAATCTTACAGGAATAATTTATAAGACAACATAGTGAGTGGTGATACTCTGGTTACAAAGAGTAAAGAAAGACGGTTTGAAAGGAAAAAGTGTTCCCCGTCTCCCCACCCCCTGCCCGAGGTCAGTGAACTTTTCCAGGGCCCTGCATACAGGAAATTTAGTAATGGCACCTGGATGTCCTGAGAGAGAAGGGAAACAGCTGCCCTTTGCACGTATGCCCTTTCCTGGAGCAATTCTTTTCTCATAGTTGGCCATCTTTCCATGGCTTCGCCAGTGGAAAAGGAGAATGAGTCAGCTGTTACTGGGCACCCAGAGGGATCTGTCCATCAACAGTCAACATTCAGTCAACAGTCCAACAACCTTCCAAAGGCACCCTAGTCAGAACAGCTGATTGAGGGTATGTGGAGGCAGGGGAGGGAGAGAGAGAGAGAACATGAAAGGCACTATGCATTCTAGCTGAATATGTTAATTCCTTATTACGTACACAAATCTTTGGGTCAGTCTTGATATATGCAAAGTTTGTTTGATTAACATGATGTGATAGAGTTACACATCTTAGTTTTACTGGTGGAAGAGTCTATTATTAGTTCATAGAGTCTATGGATGAAAAAAACAATATCATAAATAGAATAAAAAAGAAAGGAAATAAGGAGAAATGAATTATAATTTTGGCCTCTCCATTTACTGGTTTAATTCCTTCTCCCATGTCCCTCAGATAGCGCCCTAATGATGTGTGCAGTGAAATAGTCTAGGGGTACAAACTTTTCAGTAGGACCTCTTCACCCTAGTTGGAGACTTTCAACCATTTTAAATGTGTTGTTTTTGAGTCTAGGGGAATACAAGAAAGCATCTCAAACTCATTGCTTCTGTTTTTCATTTTGTATCTCAATAATTTAAAAACAGTCACGTGTAGGAATGAAATATTTCAAGAAAAAATGTTTTCTCAGACCACATGAGGCTAGTTTCTTCATTAGTAATTTAATTTCGATTTCTGCAACTCACAGAATTTCCAAGACTCTCTCTAATATTGCCAAAGTAAACTTGCTGTGAGACTACCTATTACCCAAGTTTACTCCATTTGATTTGATTAAGCCTGATAAGGTTAACAAGATAAAGTGGAATGGAATTTTTGAAAGTATAAAATTTTGGTCAAATAAAGTACATTAGCATAAGTATTTCTTCAGTGGTTCAATATTATATTTCAGGGTTATTATCCCAACACCACTTCTTTATATGGCCAGAAAAGGTATCAGGATTGAGTTGAATCTGTATAGATCCTATATTTCTTTGTTGATTGAATATCTAAAATGTGTGTATTGTTTTGGATTTTGGGGGACAATTTCCTTCCTGTTTTATAAGTGGAGGATAGGTGCATAACATCATAAATTCTGGCTAACTGAAGATTCCAGGTAACTGGGTTTCTCCTGGTCAAAATGTTGATGTTGTTATCAATAATAGGCAGAGTAGCACTCCTCTGAGATAGTGTGAAGTGCCTACAACTATGCCTTTCCAGGTAGTGAGAGAACAGTGACATTGATGAATATGTCTTTTGAGTATTTTCTACATGCTATTGACTTTATTTTTCCCAGTTTGGCAACTTCAATATCGGTGACTCTTTGGGACTGGATTCAGCCAATTTAGTCCCTGGCCTCCTTGTTGCTGTTGGGTTCTGTGTCCCTGCTGGCTGATCTGACTGTCCCTTCCCCCCCAGTGCCCTCACCTTGGTCCTGTGCCTGCCTGGAGATGAGTAAGGCTGGAGCCCCGAGGTCTCTCAGCTGCTGGCCTACTGTCCATTGCCATTCTCTGCCTGCTGCTTCTCTTTTCTGCCTCTGGCACTACAGCCCATCCTCTGTTTCTAAAAGCTATCTTTTCACCTTGACTTCCCTGCAATTTCTCCTGGTTCTTCCTCTTTCTGATTCTTCCTCTTTTCCCACCATCCCTTACATTTTGCATTCCCCAGAAATGAGTCTTTGGTTCTTATTCTTACTCTACTTTCTCTCTCTTCCCATAGCTCCATCCCCAGGCGGTGATTCCCTATCCCAGTTCTCCCTGGGGGACCTATTCAGAGACAATTGAATAAAGTCAACAAAGGAGGTGAATCCAAGGTGAGGGATTTCAAGAGGAGAAATTTTGGAGAACTATGCTTGGGGTAGAGCTGACATCCGGGTAGGAGAGAGCATTTGAGGGGAGTGGCAGTCTCTAGAGGATGGCTGGGCCTGCAGGCAGCTTAGAAAACTTCAAAGGGTAGCAGTTATCATTACTTCTAGTGGAGGACTATTAGTACTAGTGGTATTACTACTATGGGAGCGGGAGTAATGTCTGTGGAAATGGAAATGCCCTTTAAAGGAGTGACATTTTCAATTATTTAGAGGTAATCCCTTAAAGGGGTGAACTCACCACTTTTTATGACTAAATGTTGGGAGAGTGTGTGAGAAGCTGATACTCAGACAGCGCAGAAGGTGGCGCCAGAGAAGGAGCCAGGGAGGTGAAGGAGCAACCTTCTGGACATCTGACTCGGTGACGTCATCCCTGCTGTGTCTCTCTCCCGTCCCACCCTCTGGCCTGTTTTCAACAGCCTCATGAGAGGCTGACGTCAGGGCCACCTTCCTGTGACATCGCCAGGTCTCCAGTCACAGACCATTGTTTCCTGTAGGAAGACTAGTGATTCTTTCAACAAGCTGGTATTATCCCGGGTTCTGCTGACAGTGCAGCCCCCCTTGTTGGGTTTTCCAGTCCCCTTTATGCTGTTTGCACACCTGTCAGGGAGAGACCAGAAAGGGGACTTCACATCTCCTCTACTCCTATCCTGTCCAGGCTGACTGAGGCAATCCCAGATTCTCAGGAGAGAAAATACGATTGGCCCATCTTGGGCCAGTGTCCTCCCTTGTTTTGAAGGGACATGATATAGTACAAACATCAATGCTGAGAGCTTACATTGGAGGGTGAGGCAGGCTGCTCCCAGACAAGGGTGATCAGTGGGGTCAGAGCAGGTATTTCAAAGGCCCCTTCAACATTTAAGCAAATTTATAAGATAAATAATATACTTTTTGTGTTCTTAATTTAATAGCACTGATGCTTAGAATAGTATCAATTATATGCCATTTCATCCAGTAGTTGTACTGGATAATGTCATTTAAAATGATTCTAAAGAAAATAAATAAATAAATAAAATGTTTCTAAAGAAGCAGGCACACAAATTTATATTTTTTATTTTTTTAAGATTTTATTTATTTATTCATGAGAGACAGACAGAGAGAGAGACGGGGGGGGGGGGGCAGAGACACAGGCAGAGAGAGAAGCAGGCTCCATGCAGGGAGCCTGATGTGGGACTCGATTCCCGGCCTCCAGGATCATGTCCTAGGCCGAAGGCGGCGCTAAACCGCTGAGCCACCCAGGCTGCCCAGGCACACAAATTTAATGCTTAAACTGTCTGTGTGACTTGGGCCATCAGATTAATTCAGAGTTAGTCTGATGCTAATGGCTAAGGGCCTGATTTCAACACCAGTTGAGTTCAGACAGGCAGGGGCCAGTTGTACCCATCTGTAACCATGTAAAACGGCAAGATAAATGGTTCAAAAAAGGTTGAATTCTAAATTTTGCTTAAGGCTGATGAACTTTGCTTCCAGTTAATAGAGGTTAATTTAGGGGGTGGTGGTGGTGGGGATGAGAAGATAGTGTATTTGGGGGGATTTTAAATTATGTTTACTTATTTTTTAAAAGATTTTATTCATTCATAAGAGAGAGAGAGAGAGGCAGACACGCAGGCAGAGGGAGAAGCAGGCTCCATGCAGGAAACCCAACGTGGGACTCGATTCTAGGTCTCCAGGATCACATCCCAGGCTGAAGGTGGTGCTAAACCATTGAGCCACCCAGGCTGCCCTATATTTACTTATATTATATTGAAATAAATTTATAATATAGATTCCTACATGATGACTACTTGCCTATTTGGGATGTGAAGCAAGATTTTACAGACCAAGGTTTTTCATACCCAGTTTTGTTTTGTGTGTGGATGTTTTGGTAATCATGACCAGATAATATATCTCATATGAAACTACCTGAAATTGAAGAATGATCTGATGATTTGATTTAAGTATAAAAAATTTTTACAGCTTGGCCATAAGAATGAGATGTTCTTTCCTTCCTCAAGATGTGTATGCAGTGTCTCTTTGGAAATAGCCAGGTAATCTTCCTGGGGCAAAATGAGCCTTTGCAGGCCCTATGTCATGTTTGTGATCTTGCCATAAAAAAGAAGAAGAAAAAACACAGCAGTGGAAATGTGCAATTTCAACTAAAGAAATTTTGGTTTTGGATATCCAGGATAATGAAAAGAAAGAAGTTACAGTAAGGAAATGTGGACAAAGGGAGACCCTAATTTTTTTTAAGATTTTATATATTTATTCATGAGACAGAGAGAGAGGCAGAGACATAGGCAGAGGGACAAGCAGGCTCTCTGTGGGGAGCCTGATGCAAGACTCAATCCCAGGACCCCAGGATCACAACCTGAGTCAAAGGCAGACACTCAACCACTGAGCCACCCAGGTGCCCCGGGAGACCCTAATTTTATCTGAGGTTTACTGAACTAGTTAGGACCTAGTTCGGTTATTTCTAATTTAGTGGGATGACTTAGGGGTGACTTCTGTCTTTAAGATTTCAATTACTGGGTTGTCTGTGATTGAAATCTAATACTTATGCAGATGACTGGGAGCTAATCTGCAATATTGGTGCCAGAAAAATATTTATAGATACATATAAATGATTAATATGTGATGTGTGGTATTCTAATATTTTGTATGTATTGATCATTTAATCTTCAAGACAAGCTTACATGGTAGCGATTGTTTGTATCCCTATCTTACCAATGAAGAAACCACAGAGAGGCTAAGTTCATTGCTTGAGGTTGGACCGGTGATAAGGGTTGGGGTCAGGATTTAAGTCCCAACAATCTGACTTCAGAGCTGAAGCATTTTACCACTGTGCAAAAGTCCCAGGAACCATTTTGGCTCTGAGAAAATTGTTTAATCTTTGTGTCTAATTCCTTTGTCTTTAAAGGCCTGCAACAGTACTTCCTGCCTCCTCCTCAGCTCAGAGAAGTGTGCTGAGATTAATAGCAGCATGTGTCCATTTCAGCCTCTGTGGGTCTCTCCCTTATGCACCAAGCTCCCTTTGAAGTCAATAAAAGCCCTATGTGTGTGTGAAGGGAAGCAGGGCCCTTGGCAGTTGAGGGGATGTGTAAATATTGAGGGAACGTACATAAATCACTTTTATTTTCTTGGAAAATGATCTATATAAACATCAAATAGCATGAAATGCTTTGTATTGTGTGTTTGCAGGTAACATTCTCCCATATGTGAGATTCTCATTTTGAAGTCACAATCTGTGGAAAGTACCCTTAGGAAATAATTTTATGTTTCTAGTGTTTGCTTCTCAGGTAAACCACAAACTTCTCACCGTCAGGAACCAAGTCTGATTCCTCTTTATTCTAAATATTTCCTTATTTTCTCCTCCTTACTCCTCTTTAAAAGGTATCTACTTTGGCACTTGGTACATAGTAGGTGCTCAGTAAAGCCTTGCTGAGGGAATGAAAACTGGGGAAATTGAATTTTGTATAGTGACTTCTCAGTTTCATTACTAGTGAGGGAGATTACATGGAAGACCAAGAATTATTTTGGGAGAATTTTGACAAGACAATTTTAAAACACTAATTATAAGAGAAAGAATATGAGGATTTGAGGCTAGATGTTAACCAACAGGATTGTGAAAAGCTGGATGTTGTCTTGATAAGGCTCCTATCTTTCTTTACAGACTTTAAGTATTAGATTACTTGGGTTGGACTTAGTTCTGCCTGGAGGTAGGAGGTTTGAGAGAGGAGATGGTGGTCACCCTCCTGGAGGCATGGAAGCAGCAGAGAAACCATTTACCATGGATGGAGGGCAAAAGGGAGTATCTTGGCAGATACCATCTGTCCAGAGGAAATTTTCACTATTGAAGTTGTTCTTCCAGTTAAACTTTCTTAGACACAGTGATATCTCCTAAGGGTTCCCACAGAAGGCCTGCTTTTCAGATGTTAACCTATCCAGTGTGCTTTAACATTTATCAAGTCACAGGACATAAAAATTTTAGAAGCCAGTGATAATCTTCTCCCAGGAATTGAGATCCAAAGAATTTCATCCCTGGCATTTATCACTCCTGAAGCTCATTAATTTGGATCCTTGTTTTCCTCATTATTCTAAGGAAGACAATATAATCATGACTGTTTCAATTCCTAATGACAGAGAAGATCAGTGACTTTCATTTTCCTTTTCCAGTCAGTTAATCGGTAAATCAATCAATATTTTTTTGTATCGGTTCTGTGAAAGTCATTATGCTACAGTAAATTCAGTATTGAAAGAACGATTTAAGGGTAAGAAGTGCTTCAGGAATACAAGGATAGGTCAATATTAGAAAACTCGTTAAAAAAACATATAAATCTCATAAGGCAGAAAAACACGGTAAAAATTAATATTCAATCTTAATAAAATCTTTTAGTTATATGGGATTTAATGATACTACTTTATTTATTTTTTTAAGAGATTTTATTTATTTATTCATGAGAGACAGAGAGAGAGGCAGAGACACAAACACAGGCAGAAGGAGAAGCAGGCTCCATGCAGGGAGCCTGATGCGGGACTCAATCCCGGATCTCCAGGATCTCACCCTGGGCTGAAGGTGGCGCTAAACTGCTGAGCCACCCGGACTGCCCCAATGATACTACTTTAAAATAATAAAAAGTATCTGAAGACAAAAGCTAGAGAAATTTGTGGAAAAAAAGAAAGAAACAACACAAAGATGTCTACTTTTATTATTATTATGCAGTACCGTTTGGCAGGCCCAGCCAATGCAATCAGACAAGGCAAGGAAATAACATGTATAAATATTGGAGATAAAGTAAAAACATTGTTATTTGCAGATAAGAGTCAAATAAAAGACTATTAGAATCAGAAGGAGAGACAGAAAAATGGACAGTTTTAAGTAAACAAAACAGTAGCTTTTTAAATTGACCTTTTGTATTTTTAACTAAAAATTTCTGATTGAATAAAATGAGAAATTCCACGAACAGTAACAACAAAATAGAAAATTGGTAGAAATAATAAGAGTGCAAGACCTAAATTAAAAAAACAAAACAAAACAAAATATATATATATATAAACTGTAAGAAATAAAAAGAGGCCTTGAGTAAATAGAAATAGAAGTGTGTAAATATAGATACAAAATGTTATGTTCTTTGAAGCATTCAATAATGTGAAAAAGTAAAAAATTTAATGCAAATGCAATAAAAATCCTAATGGGATTTTTTTGGGAACCTGACAAAAATGATTATGTAATTCATTGGGAATAATAATACACAAAAATAGCCCAGAAAAAAATGGAAAAGAGCAATGGGAGAGATGTTCTCAAGGAAATAAAATGTATTTTAAAGATTCACTAATTAGAACAGTGTAATTTACTGGCCATAAAAAATAGAGATAAATCAGTGGGCCAGAATACAATCTGTAGAACAGATCCAAGTATTCACCAGACTTTAGCATATCATAAAGGTAGAAGAGAATAGTTTATTCAAACAAAAGGTATTTTGACAGGCTAACATTTGGGGGGAAGGTATAGATCTTTACTTCATACTTTACATGCAAATAAATTTCAGACAAATTGAAGATTTTTTGGTTTATTTTGTATTTTATTGTGGAAAGATGAAAGTGCTAGAATAAAATATGAATATTTTAATAATTTTCAAATAGGAGGATATCTTTTTAATATAATGCCAAAGGCTGAAGGCACAAAGTTTTGATAGATCTAATTATATAAAAATTTAAAACTTTAGTATATAAAAAACACTCAAGTAAAAGGTTACCATGCTCCACGTGTGTGCTTATACTATACATCTTATACCAGACCCAATGGCTATTTTTTTTAAAGATTTTATTTATTCATGAGAGAGAGAGAGAGAGAGAGAGAGAGAGGCAGAGACACAGGCAGAGGGAAAAGCAGACTCCATGCAGGGAGCCTGATGTGGGACTCGATCCCAGGACTCCAGGACCACGCCCTGGGCCGAAGGCAGGCGCTAAACTGCTAAATAACCTCTTCCCTAGGGATCCCTGGGTGGCGCAGCGGTTTGGCGCCTGCCTTTGGCCCGGGGTGCGATCCTGGAGACCCGGGATCGAATCCCACGTCGGGCTCCCGGTGCATGGAGCCTGCTTCTCCCTCTGCCTGTGTCTCTGCCTCTCTCTCTCTCTCACAGTGTGCCTGTCATAAAAATAAAAAAAAAAAGTCTGTAAATTGCTTTAAAAAAAAAATAACCTCTTCCCTCAGAGCCCCCTCTCACTAGGAGACTCAGTGTGTGTTATGTTAGGTTTGTCTTGGGCATAGTTTGTCTCTTGGTCATGATGAGAAAGAGAGGAACAACTCCCTTACTTTGGATTCCCATGAACCTTAGGTTCTGGATGAGTTCTTGAAACTGCATCCCTGTCCCTATGTGAAGAGTCAGACTCCAGCCATGAAATTGAGCCCTAGCCCATAGATCATGGACCTAAATGCAGCCATACAGTACCTAAAGAAGACTAGTGGGTTTAAAAGGAAATTAATGTAATTTTGCTAACTTTCTAGCTTTGTGCTGTGGTGATTTCATAACTTCTGATGTTCAACAGAGGGACCATTATTGCTTTCTCCTGTTTTTATTTATGCTCTGTTTACAACTAAAATACTATGTACAAGGAAACATTCTGAGTCTGTCACTTAACACCGACAAAATGGCCATTCAGTTCAGATTGTAGCCAAGTGTTCTCAGGGCTAAATTAAAGCCAGTGATTGGGGATTATGGAAATCCAAGAGTATCTTGAATGACAGTATTTATTATGCTTCCTCTGGATGCCTTAATTTGGGGAAGAAATAGTTGAAAATTATGTGATGATGGGCAGCCTGGGTGGCTCAGCGGTTTAGCGTCCCTTCAGCCCAGGCCTGATCCTGGAGACCTGGGATCGAGTCCTACGTCAGGCTCCCTGCATGGAGCCTGCTTCTCCCTCTACCTGTGTCTCTGCCTGCCTCTCTGTCTCTCTCTTTCTCTCTCTCATCAATAAATAAATAAATAAAATCCTAAAAAAAAAAAAGAAAAGTATCTGATGACTCCTATTTTTTATCCAGCTATGGAAAAAGTTAAAGGAATGTGTATGGGAGGTGGAGGTAGGGTGGGGAGGTCGTACTCAAGGTGGAGAATTTTAATTTTATGGATATAGTGGAAGCCTCAGGGGCTTAGAAATTCTGGCAAACCCATTCCAGGCTAACACATTCAAGCCAGTTTTCATGAGCCACTGTAGCAAGGCAGGATTTGGGCCTCTTCCTCTGACTTTGAAAACGGAGACTGCTCCAGGCCAGAGATGTCAGTGTATATAGTTAACTGTTATGGATCTTACAATAAAAATTTGTTGAAGGTCATTAAACACTCATCTCTCCATGTTTATTACTTTAGTCTTTTATTTGTTGGTAGACATGGATCGTTTGATGTCAATTACCACCACACTTGGCATTTTATGCAGTAAAGGTCCTTATGGTTCTTGATGGGTAAATAAACAAGCTAGTGAAAAGCTACAGTGACAGTGGTTCTTGCATTTCTGCTCACTTAACAGCCTGAAGCCAGAGTGGGAGAAGGTCTCTCTGCAGTTGTGTCTTCTGTGAGTGATGCTTTGGGCCTGAATCCATAGTGCTTGCCTGCTTCTCTCTGCATCCCACATGCTCTCCTCCTCAGATGCTGCAGTGACTTTGGCAACTCTAGGTGAATTGGGGATTGAGCATTTCTTTTCTTTTTTCTTTTCTTTTCTTTTTTTTCTTTTCTTTCTTTTTTTTTTAACTCATCACAAACCACTGGTTTATATGGAATTCTCACTTTCTTTAGTACTATGTGAAGAAGGAAATTTATCTTCTTGCTCAGAGTAACCATTGTTTTTTACTTATTTTAGGGTAAGGTCAGGGCATTTCCTTTTCTCCCTGATTCTCTCCCTCCCTCCTCCTTTTCCTTCCTTCCTTCCTTCCTTCCTTCCTTCCTTCCTTCCTTCCTTCCTTCCTTTCTGATGGGAGTATTTAATTCAGAGTGACTTTCCCTGTGTTGAGCCCATCTGAGAATATTTTCACTTAGCTTTGCCCTGACTATACACATGATTACCTATTTTCTCATTTTCCCATAATAGTAAACCCAATGTAATTAATTAATTACTCTCCTGGAGTATGTATCTTGTGCTAAATGTTCTGCCCACATGACTTGCTACCCTTATGACAATCCTATAGAATGGGTACTAATGCAATACCATTTTACACATGAGGAAACTGAAGCAATCACTTGTTCAAGGTCACATGACTAATAAGAAGCAGAACCAGAATCCCAAATCAAGTCTATCAGATTTGCCAGATAGGCTCACATGTCAGATATGACCATTTTGTTGAAGAGCTCAAGTTCTATTACTTGCATGCTTGATGCAACAATTGTTCAGAAAAATAATATTAATATGTATACAAAACTCAGGTAATTTTCAAATTATGATACAGTGTGCTTAGCTCTAAAATGATATCTACCATAATCTATTCCTGATTTAATGTTTTATAAGAATCTTATTCCACTTTAGGATCATGAAACATCAATTATCCTTGTCTTGTGGATAAAAAAAGGATGCTAGGTAACAGAAATTTTTGTTTTAAAAAATCCAGGTAAATCCTGGCAAACATTGTGTATGACAAAGAAACTTTTGCTTTTTAAGTCAATACTGTGAAACTGAAGAAGAAAAAGTTATTCAGAGAAAACCCATCTTTTCCCTCTTCAGCTTCATGGTATTGAGGAGAGAAGAGCTGGGTTTTCTCTGAATAAGTTTAAAAAGAAAATATATTGAACTTAATGTTGAGAAATAAGTAGTCTGCTCACATTAAAATAATCATTCATTCTCCCCCTTCTTTTTCTGGGAACTCCATTTCACAGTGATTTGTTCATTGTACACTTAGTCATAATGATCATAACATGATATGGAGAATCATTAATATTTGTTTTAAAAAGAAAAATAGTTCAGGAACCAATTTTATTGATTTATTCATTAGATTTATTAGACACCCACTGGCAAAAAGCTAATAATAATCTATGCTTTCAAATATATAGATTGTTTTGAAGTTATACTTAGCAGTCAAAACATAAACTTTTTCTTAAAAGGAAAATGCTTCTACTAAACAAACCCTTTATTCCCACTTGTAAGAAACCCTGGGAATTTTAGGTCTCTACCTGAGAATGCTCAAATATGTTTTGTAACTTCCTCTTGAAAATTAATTGCAGCTTCAGGAAAGCAAAGCAGGTGAGCCAAAACACGTATGCCTTTGTCTTTGGACCTGGAACATCCTCCCCTTAAGTTAGCTGTAGCTCTTCCTTCTGTCGTTGTGTTAGTACCCTTCTCTTTAGCACTCACATCACTTAGAGTAGATTGAATTCAGAGAGTTTATAAGGTGCTGACTAACATTATCGCCTTTTATTTACAGGCACATTTGGCATGTTTATTAGAACTGGCCACTTCATGAAAAATATTTTTTCCTCTAACATTAAGTAGAAAATGTTATTTGTCAACAGGTGATAAATTGTCATATTTAAATTCCTTTTGTGCATTTAGACATATTAACATGTCTAATGCATTTCTCTTTGAAGTGTGTAAATCTTTAAGTGCTATGTTCCATCACTCAACATAATTCTCTTAACCATTTTATGTACATAAAAAACTCACATTCATATTAAATGATTCTTTTCTTAAAATAGGAAATGAGGACCTGATATAACATGTGCTACATATTTCCCTCCAAAATAGGCCATGATGGACTGAAGCCGAAGTTTTAAGAAAGTGATATTGTGAAAGACATCTTGCATCAGTCCTAAATGTGGCCAAGGACATCCATTAAAATGACAATGACCATAATCTGAAATTTGGTACTCATTTTTATCATTCCATGAACAAGTCACCCTTTTGTAACAGACTGTTCTGAATTGCAAAATGATCATAATACCACAATCCTGTAATTATATAATGATAATAAGGGATACTATTTAATATCTTAACCAGTAAATAGAAAACATCAAATTTTAACTAAAATGTATGTTTTCTAGCACAGAACATCTCCAGTAGTCACCATTTCTACTTAAATTAACAATCCTGGAAATATCACTTCTGCTTGTTCTCCTTAGAGAAAATTGGACCTCAGTTCAGAAGATTCAGATTCCAGTTCTGATTCACCACCTAGAATTATGTGATCTTGGCAAGTCACTTAATCTTTTAGAAGAGACTATGTAATATATTCCATACCCTACTCTTACCGGTTCTGGAAGTGTTACGTGTATTGTAAAGGGATGTTTAAATGGAAAGTGTTAATTCAGTTTTTCTAACTGTGTCATCTTCCAAGAATACTTTGGATGAACTGTCCTCAGGTCTTTAAATAGCAGGAATCAGATTCTTTGCTTCTTTTCTTTGCGTTGTGAAGATTTCATTGAGACAAATACTGTTAGAAACATTCTAAGAAAAGAAAAATCAGTTCAAGGTCAATGCCCCTTTGTTTAATTCAGTGAAATTCAAGTGCAGCAAAAGAATTTGAAAAGATCTTTGGAGTTGAAATGGATTTTGGTCTCTATTGTGCCTAAAAAAACTAACTTCGGTCCATAACTGTTGTTAAAAACAGAAGGATCTAATATAACCAATGCTTCATAGGTCCAAAATGTTCTGTTTTGATTAGTGAGACTCAACTTGCAAGAAAATGAGGAATCTCTTGCTGGCGTGGTGGTTAAGGGCATGGGTTTTACAGCTAGTAGGAGTTGGGTTTGGGTTTGAATTCCTGCTTTGCAGTGCATTAATTGCATGCCCATGGGTAAGTTGCTTAAAGGTTCTAAACATCAGGTTTCTCACTTGTAAAGTGGTTCAGCATCTAGAAGTGTCAGGTGGATTATTTGAGACAATGTCAGCTGACTGCCTAGCAGAGTCCTGATATGTGGTAAGTGCTCATCCTGTATACAGTAGCTGGTTTTATAGTCTTCATTCTAAAGGGTCCACAGACACTTTACGAAGCAAGATCAAGATATGGCACTGCGGAGCACCTGGGTGGCTCAGTTGGTTAAGTGTCCAACTCCTTTTTTAAAAATTTATTTACTTGAGAGAAAGAGAGAGAGCGAGTGAGCACACAGGGGGAGAGGGAGAAGCAGACTCCCTACTGAGCAGGGAGCCTGATGTAGGGCTTAATCCCAGGACCCTGGGATCATGACCTTAGCCTTAGCTGAAGGCAGATGCTTAACTGACCCACCCAAGGCCCCTAGGTGTCCAACTTTGATCTCAGCTCAAGTCTTGATCTCAGGGTTATGGGTTGGAGCCCCACATTGGGCTCCCCATTGGGCATGGATACTTTTTTTTTTTCAAGATGTAATATTATAGAACCTTCACCATTGAGTAGTCCCAAAGCCCTGGCAGCTCTCTTTGGGACAGGCCCAGGGACAGAGATTACTATTAGGTAAATTAGTCCAAGTGATGGACATTTATGAAGGCACAAGGCCCCTGTTTGTAGTGAATTCCACTTGTCACAATTATTTTCCAAACACTGAGCTGCCCTGGTTAATGAAGCATTAAAGAGATCTTTAGCATTGTAGAAGTCCCTGCTTTTCTTTGAGATGTTCTATTGGAAAGTGGATTTTAGGGTGGATTGTCATAAACACAAAGATTAAGAAATTATAAACATTTGCTGGAATAATCTACATTCTAAAAAAAATGGTCATGGATGGTGTATCTGCATTTTATACAAAGTGCCTTCAGTGTCCTATAAATTTGCTTATGTACATGGCATACATACATTACGTATATTATTTTTAATAATTCAAGAAGCCCTTTGTGCTAAGTATTATTACTTCCTTTTATAAGTGAGGAACCAGAGATTTCTGAGAGTTGAAGTAACTTACCCAAATTCAAATGCATAGAAAGTAGAGGAACCAGAATTTCAATCCAGTTCTGTGTGAATAAAAAATTCTCATTCATTCTAACTTATAGCACCCACAGCTAAAGAATTCACCAAAGCTCAGCTGATGGGCAAGTGTAGGAGGATGTTGTTCTTTTTTGCTTTGACACTCTCAGGTGGAATATATAGGCTGTGGATATGGCAAAGAGCCTTGGTAAAGAAAGCCACATTGTATATCAAAGTTATGTTCCAGGAAAGTCCAACTTTTATCCAAAAAAACATGTAAAGATCAGTTCTTTACTGTGGAATGAAATGAATGAAGTGGAAGATCTAGATTCATTTCCGGGACACTACCACCCACCATTTACAACCTATTGGCAATGCCCTATAACATATTAAATAATACCTAAAAAGACACTACATAAATAGTAAAGAAATATTTATTATTCTTACCTTAAAAGTGTTGACTCTAGGGGCACCTGGATGTCTCAATTGGTTAATTGTCTACCTTTGACTCAGATCATGATCCCAGGGTCCTGGAATTGAGCCCTACATCAGGCTCCCTACTCAGCAGGAATTCTGCTTCTCCCTCTCCCTCTGCTTCTCCCATTCATGCTCTTTCTCTCTTTCAAAAATAAATAAAATCTTAAAAAGTTGACTCTGGACACAATGGATGAATTTTGCACCAGAGGTAATGACTGTATAAAGCTATCTCGTGCATGAAGTGAATTAGGCAGGAGAGGGTATAACAATTTTCCCACCTTTATACTGGTCTCCGTTACCTCCATATCCTCATCCAGGAGGTGATCCAGGGGGCTGCCTTTTTCCTCTTTATCATTCTCCAAGACAGGAAGGAAGGAATAAAATGTCCATCTGTGTAGCATGGAGAATAGCACAATATCGCTGCATGATATACCGTTCATGTAGCTTCACTATTTCCTGACTTAAAGCAAAATATATAAATGAACTGTTTAAGTGTGAGACATATAATGAGGACTCTTCATTCTTTCCACATTTATTAATTACACTGCCTTTCTATTGCCTCTTTCTAGTGCTATCCAGTGTGTCATCTCAGTGTTGCTGCTGCAACAGTAACAACTAACAAAAATGATAACAGCAGCTAATATTTGTTGGACACATTACAATGTTCTGAGAATTAATGTATTAATTTTTTTGTCTCTTTTGCACTCCACAAACTCTAGGCACAGAAATTATTGCCATTTCCACTTTACAGATGAAGGGACTGAGGCTTGGGAACTATCTAGTCCTAAGTATTTAGTATATTCTGATTCTCATTAAGAGTGAGTACACACTACCCTCTTTTTCTCACTGAGTGTAGTCCTAAAACTGGGATAAAATGCATGGAGCAGTTGCTTGAGAACTCTGAAAATCGAAGAGTATTAGGGAAGAGATCAGGCTTGAAGTGCCATTAAAAAGGCCATTATTTTTCTCTCCAAATAACCTCAGTGCAGCCCAAAACACAAAAGTGGGCACTATGGTGCAGAGTTTCTGGAGAAACCCTCCACATCTGGGTTGAATAGCAAGAGAGGGAATTCCTAACACTCAGAGAGAGTGGGGAAAATGAACCATTTTTCCTTTCTACAAATTATTTTCTCCATTCTCTTGCAGCCTAGTCTTCAAGTAACCCTGTGGCAATGTGGGTATGAGAGCCAAGACTTTGAGAGATAAGAGCTTTCTTCACTGATCAATAGATCAGTCAAAGAGATTTGTCTGATAGGGCCAGCCTCAGCTGCCGTGGTATCAGAGTAATTAAAGCCTCAGTTTTCTGATCAGAAGTATGAGTAATTATTTTTTCAGGAGTTCTCAGTATGAGAAACTCCTTGAAAGATCATGAAGAGGAGGACACCATGGAAAGTGACTCATATAAAATTGTTTATGAACTCCAGACCCCACCCTGCATGCGTGGACCTGGTTCTAATTAGCATGTGCAATACTTTGAGAATAAAGTAACAGATGCTGCTCATGTCCTGTACTGGCTACTGGGTGGCACACATGTGGGATGGATCTAATAACATTGCTACAGCCTGACATCAAAATCTCAACCTACAGGAGAGTTACCACCTGAACTTAACCAGATTGATTGCTAGAGAAAACAAAAATATCAACAGTCTCATAGGAATTAAACAAGACCAAGAATTTCATAGCATAACACTAAAAATGTCCAGGTATAATTCAGAATTACTTGGCATTCAGAGAGCCAAGGAAGATCTCAGCTCACCTGGGATAAAACAGTCAACGGATGCTGACTCTAAGATGACACTGATGTTAGAATAATCTGTCAAAGACTTCAGAGCAGCTATTTTAAAAACCTGCCAATATATAATGGCAACACTTTTGAAATGAATAAAAAAATGGAAAATCCTAGCAAAGAAGTAGATGGCATAAAGAAGCATCCAAGGGAAATTTTATTTTTTATTTTTTGTATATTTTTTAATTGGAGTTCGATTTGCCAACATATATCATAACACCCAGTGCTCATCCCGTCAAGTGCCCCCCTCAGGGCCTGTCACCCAGTCACCCCAACCCCCTGCCCACCAAATTTTAGAACTGAAAAATACAATAACTGAAATGGGATGACTAAAAGAATGAAAATGACACAGTAAAAAGTCAGCAAACTTACTGATAGATCAACAGAAATTATCCAAGCCGAAAAACAAATAAAACGGAATAAAAAAAAATAGTGTTCCAGTTTCAGCTCCAACATGTAAAAAGTTTGGATGTCACCACTCCTATTCTTACAATGAGAATAAGCTGGAACAACAAAAAGTTAATGACTTGGACTCATTAGAGAACAGAGGTCACAGGACTAAGCACTACCCCCAAAGCTAGAGTGGCAGGTGCATCCAGAGAGGCACAGATGATATTTGCTTGCCTCAGGCAAAAGCCACTGGAGCCATAATTTTGTAATTTTGACAAATTGCTGGAGGCAGGATGTGGATGAGTGTGACAGTGAGGAATTCCTATGGGACTGCACTCTTTCATGGGCTTTACCTCTAGAAGTCCCACCAAGTTCCTACAACAAATATCTGATAAAGATCATCTTGTGGATTTGGCAGGAAAGTGGAAGAATAATCATTATAAAATAAACTGAGCCTTCTCTGTAATAAAGTCCCACTCTGCATGGGAAAGAACTTAGCCCAAGATTTATTCCAATCAGAGGAAGGCAGTTCCTCCCACTCCATCCACCTCTAGCCTTCCTGTCTCACCTAAGGGAGAAGAATCATATTCACCAAGGATCAGGGCCTCAAGGAAATGAAATGGAATACTTCCTTCAGGGGATGGAGTAGGAAGCAGGTGGGAAAAAAAGGCTACTCCACTGGAGAAGCACTTACGAAAACCACAGCCATGAGACACAAGTTGACTAAATGACAGGGATTTAATTGGAAGATTATAGATGTGCTTCCTCTCCTGCAGCATATCACTATACCACAGCACTCCAGTGTAAGTGGATTACAGCAGCAAGAACTGTGAGACACAGACTCTTAGCAAGAGAATTCAGGGATGTTCAAAGGCAAAACAATGGCACTAAAGGAATTTGAAGCCTCTGGCACCTGTAGCTACAGCAAACTTTAAACACAGCTCAATTCCTACCTAGATTAACACAATTCATTGTACCAAAGGCCTGTTTTCCTCAGTTCCTATTACTCAGTGCCATGTGTCTGCTTTCAACAATGACAAAAAAAAAAAAAAATCACAAGGCATGCCAAAAGGCAACAGACAACAATCTGAAGAGACAAACCAATGATCAGACTAAAACTCAGATATGTAATATAGACATTGGAATGATCAGACAGGAAATTTAAAATAAATATGATAAGCATATGAAGGGCACTAGTGAAAAAAATAGATGACATGCAAGAACAGACGGTAACATAAAGCAGAGAGATGGAATTCTAAGGAAAAAAATCAAAAGAAAATGCTAGAAATCAAAAACAGTGTATCAAATGAAGAAGTCTTGGAGGCAGCTAAGAAAAAAAAATCAGTGAATTTGAAGATTGAGCAGTAGAAACTTCTGAATTGAAATACAAGGAGAAAAAGGAATGAAACAAACTGGGACAGACAACATCTAAGAACTGTGGGACAATGTAAAAAGGTACAACATATACATAATTATATGAAAGCAAAATATTGGAGCAAAAGAAATATTGGAATTCATAATGGTCAAAAACTAATAGACACCAAAACCATAGATCCAGGAAGCATAGAGAGAACAGCAAGCTGGATAAATACCAAAAGACATACACCAAGGCATATATTTAAGCTGCAGAAAACCAAAGACAAGAGAACATCTTAAAAGATGCTAGAGGGAGAAAAATCTCACTTCACCTATAGAAGAACAAGGATAAAAATTACAGTGTACTCCCTGTCAGAAATCATACAACTGAATAAAGAGTCTAATGAAATATTAAAGGGTTGAAAGAAAAATACCACCAACCTACCCAGAAAAATTATTCTTCAAAGTAAAGGAGAAATAGAGACTTTGTCAGACTAAAACAAAATACAAACAGAGATAAACCAACAAAAAATATATTGGTCAGCAAAAAATATATTAAGAAGTCAGCAAAAAATATATTAAGTTCTTCAAGCAGAAGGAAGATAGGATAGGTCAAAAATTCATATCTAAATAAAAGAAGAGTGTCAAGGAGTAAATGAAGATAAATAAAATTGTTCATTGTTCTTATTCTTAATTGATCTAAGAGACAACTTTTTATTTTTTATTTTTATTTTTTTAATTTTTATTTATTTATGATAGTCACACAGAAAGAGAGAGAGAAAAAGAGAGAGGCAGAGACATAGGCAGAGGGAGAAGCAGGCTCCATGCACCAGGAGCCCGACGTGGGATTCAATCCCAGGTCTCCAGGATCACGCCCTGGGCCAAAGGCAGGCGCCAAACTGCTGCGCCACCCAGGGATCCCTAAGAGACAACTTTTTAAAACAAATTTCATTTATTTATTGATGAGAGACACAGAGAAAGAGGCAGAGACATAGGCAGAGGGAGAAGCAGGCTCCCTGAGGGGAGCTCGGTGTGGGACTTGATCCCAGGACCCCGGGATCATGACCTGAGCCAAAGGCAGACGCTCAACCACTGAGCCAGTCAGGTGCCCTAGAAGGCAGGTAACAATAGTAACAATATTGAGTTATTATAGCATTGAATAAGAGAAAACTTATACTGACAGCAGTATTATGAGGGATACAAGGGACAAATTGGGAATTATAAGGTAGCTGAACTACACATGAAGTGCTATAATTTTTTAAAGGTGGATTTTGATTAATTAAAAGTTTATATTGTAAATTCTAGGTAAGCAGTTATTTTATTTATTTTTTAAACAGTTTTATTTATTTATTTATTTATTTATTTATTTATTTATTTATGATAGTCACACACACACAGAGAGAGAGAGAGAGAGGCAGAGACACAGGCAGAGGGAGAAGCAGACTCCATGCACCGGGAGCCTGACGTGGGATTCGATCCCGGGTCTCCAGGATCGCGCCCTGGGCCAAAGGCAGGCGCCAAACCGCTGCACCACCCAGGGATCCCTAAACAGTTATTTTTAAAGCATAATTGTGCTGAGATATGCTGGGAAGACATAAAATAGAATCATATAAAATGCTCAAAACCAGAGAAGGCAGACAGATGGGGGGAAAAGAAGCAAAGAACAAATGAAATTAATAGAAGACAGTGACAAACATGGCAGATATTAATATAACTACACAAATAATAAAAAATAAACAAAAAGCCACTTCTGGGACACTAACAGATTTTAAGATCTGTGTTACCAGAGTCTCAGAGAAGAGAAAAAGTGTGTTGCTGAACAATTATTAGAAGAAATAATGGCTGAGAACATCTTAAATTTGGCAAAAGACAAAACCCTACAGATCCAAAACGCTTGGAAAGCCCCAACAATGTTAAAACCAAAGAAATCAATGCCCACACATATCATAATCAAATTGCTGAAAACTAAAGACAAATAAAACGTATTTGAAGGCAGCCAGAGAAAAATAATGCATTTGGTTATGGAAACGACAATCAGAATATGTGTTTCCCACTGGAAGCCAGGAATGCCAAAAGGAAGTGAGAGAACATTTCATAACGTGTGAAAATAAAGAACTGTCAACCCAGAATTCTATATCAAGTGAAAATATCCTGTAGGGATGCAGGTGAAATAGAGATTCTCAGATAAAGGCAAACTAAGAGAATTCACTGCTAGTAGACCTGGAATATCAAGACTGTTAAAATAATCCAAGTGTGCAGGAAAAGTAAACAGGAACAAAAATCAGAGGGAACAAATAGAAATAATGGCAGATTATAAATAGAATAAAATGGCAGATTTAAATCCAAACATACCAATAATGTCAATAGATGTAAATAGTCCAAACACATCAATAAAAAGAAATAATCAAAATGGATGAAAAAGACATGACCCAACTATATGCTGTTTATAAGAAACTTACTTCAAATATAATGACGATGTAGGTTGGTTAGAAGTAAAAGGAAGAAAAAAGGTATGCTAAGCAAACGCTAATTGAAAGAAATCTCTTCTTTAATAAGATCAGTGAAATTAGCATATCTCTAATAAGACTGTTAAAGAAAAAAGAGAAGATAAAAGCTACCGATAGCAGGAATGAAAGAGGGAGGGATCCCTGGGTGGCGCAGCGGTTTGGCGCCTGCCTTTGGCCCAGGGCGCGATCCTGGAGACCCGGGATCGAATCCCACGTCGGGCTCCCGGTGCGTGGAGCCTGCTTCTCCCTCTGCCTGTGTCTCTGCCTCTCTCTCTCTCACTGTGTGCCTATCGTAAATAAATAAAAATTCAAAAAAAAAATAAACCTATTTAAAAAAAAAAAGGAATGAAAGAGGGAATATATTTATAAACCCTGCAGCCTTAACAGGTAATAAGCAATGCTACAAAAACCCTATACACATAAAAGCATCAACTTTTAGGAGACAGATCAATTCCTCAAAAATCACAAATTAGCATAGTTCATCCAAGATGAATTGATAACCTACTTAATGATTAAATTCAATTCTATAACTGAACTTTTATATTGAACTATAACAAACATTGAATTTTTAGTAGAACAAACCACCAGACCTTCCATAAAAGAAATCTTCAGGCTTCGATGGTTTTGCTGGTCAATTTTACCAAACATTATAGAAGAATTAAACCCAATTCTACACAATGAGTTCCAGATAATAGAAGAGAGTAAAACTTGTCAAGTTATTTTATAAGGCCCATATTACCACAATACCAAAGTCAGATAAATACACTCCAAAAATACCTCACTACAGACTAATACTCCTCATGAACGTAGATACAAAAATTCTCAATTAGAAATTAATAAAATGGGTACAGAAATATGTAAAAAGAATAAAAGAGGTGACTAACTGGGATTTATCTAGAGATGTAAGGCAGAGTCAAAATTCAAAATTTACCAATATAACACACCATATTAAGTCTAAAGAAGAAACACCACATGGTCACATATATTGGTGCAGGAAAAAAACGTGACGAAATTCAACTTGAATTCATGACAAAACTCTGAACAAACTAGAAATAGAAGGAAACTTTCTTAGCCTAATGGAGGGCATCTATAAAAAAAAAATGCCTACAGCCAGCATATTTACTCATAAAAGATAGAATGCTTTCTCTTTAAGATTGGGAAAAGGCAAGGATGTTCACTCACACCACTCTTATTAAACATTATACTGGAGGTCCTAGCTAGTGTAATAAAGCAAGAAAAAATAAAAGGCATGCAGATTGGGAAGGAAGAAATAAAATTGCCCTATTGAAGGACAGTATGTTTGTTCCTGTAGAAAATCCCAAGAAATATACAAATAACTCCACAAACTGAGTGAATACAGCAAGGTTGCTGGCTACAAAGTCAGTATGTAAAAATCAACTCTATTTCTCTATATTAACAATGAGCAATTAGAAATAGAAATTTAAAAAACAACACTGTTGGGGCAGCCTGGGTGGCTCAGCGGTGTAGCGCCACCTTCAGCCCAGGGCATGATCATGGAGACCCAGGATGAACTGGAACTGGAGTCCCAGTTCAGGCTCCCTGCATGGAGCCTGCTTCTCCTTCTGCCTGTGTCTCTGCCAGTCTTTCTCTCTGTGTGTCTCATGAATAAATAAATAATCTTTAAAAAAAACACTGTTTACAACAGCACAGAAAAATGAGTCTAGCAAAATATGTGCAGGCTCCACATGCTGAAAAATTTTGAACAGTGATAACGAAAATAAAAGATGTAAATAAATGGAGAGACATATCATGTTTATGGGTTGGAAGGCTCAACATAGTAAAGATGCTAATTCTTCCCAAATTGATCTATAGACATAATGTACTTCCAACTGAAATTCCAGCAAGAATAATATAGATATCAATAAGCAATTTTAAAAATATGTGGGAAAGCAAAAGAGGTAGGAAAGCTAAAATGGTTTTAGAAAATGATACATTTGGAGTATCCTGCTAGTCAAGTTGAAGACTTACTCTCAAGCCATGATAACGAAACCTGGAGCATCGGTGAAAGGACGGACACACAAAGCAGTGGAAGAGAATGCAGGTACAGAAATAGACGCACTCATATGTGAACAAGTGATTTCTGACAAAACTGAACTGAGAAAGGATAGTCTTCTCAACAAATTGTGGAACAATTGGACATCCAAAACCTCAATAAAGAACCCAAATCTAATCCTTATGCTTTTTACAAAAAAAAAAATTTTTGCAAAAATGGGTAATAGATCTAATGGTAAAACCTAAAATTATAAAACTCTCAGAAAAAACATAGGAAATGGCTTAAACAGGTATACCTAATCTTGAGACTAAGGAAAGAATTCTGGCAACAGCAAGTCCTGGAGAGAATGGAGAGTAACTAACTCTCCTGTATGGCTGGCGAGAATTCAGAATGTTCTCGGGAGAATCGTTTGGGAGTCTCTTGAGGTTAATACATTTATTGTGTAATCCAGGGATCCTACTCCTGGATATTTACTCCAAAGAACGGAAAGTTATGTTGGCACAAAACCCACCTCTAGGGACGCTTGGTGGCTCAGCGGTTGAGCATCTGCCTTTGCCTCAGGGCGTGATCCGGTCCGGGGATCAAGTCCCACATAGGGCTCCCCGTGAGGAACCTGCTTCTCCCTCTGGCTATGTCTCTGCCTCTCTCTGTGTGTCTCTCATGAATAAAAAAACAAACAAAAAAATCCCATCTCTATGCATAGTCACACCAAACTGGAGACAAACAGGAAATGGGCAGACTGGTACAGCCACATAATGGAGTACTACTCAGCACTATAAAGGAATGAACTTACTGACACATGTGGCAAGATAGATGAATCTCAAGGGTGGTATGCTGGATGAAAGAAGCCAGTGTCAAAGGCTGCATACAGTATAATTCCACTTACAGAACATTCTCGAAAAAGTAAAACTGTAGGCTATAGTGGAATGAAAAAAAACAAAAGGTTGCTAGGGGTTAATACAGGCGGGGCAGGACAGCACAAGAGTTTTTAGGGTGATGGACTTGTTCTGTCTCTGGATTGTGGTGGTGGTTACACAAGTCCATATATGTATTCAAATTCATAGAAATATATTACCTTAAAGATCTGTTTTACTCTGTGATAATTTAGGGAAATATGCATTTTTTAAAGGTATCCAGAGTAAGATTTGTCTGACTCCAGAGTTCACATTTTTAACTGCTAAATCCTAAATGCTGCCATAGAAGGCTTCAAATGAGTGGATGGACATCAGTGAGTGCACATGTTTAGTATCAACATTGAATGAATGAAACAGTGACCAGTGTGAGCCATGAAAAGGTGGGAACTGTCTGTATAATAATTACTTGAGTATTTAGATCAGAAGTCCAGAGAAAGGGGCTTCATCTGGCCTCTGTTCTGCACTTAGTATACAATTGATTTTAAAAGTAACTTGACTGTGTCTTCTCTTGTCTTCCTAAACTTCTGCCTGGATCCAGCCACTCACTTCCTCTTACCTGGAATGTTGCAGAATATGTTTCCCCATCTCCAAGCCTCCAGGCCTATCTTAGCCAAACCCATCCTGCCCAGGGCTGCCAGAGAGACCTTTTTAAATCTGACCTCACTGTGCACCTGCTTGCTGGATAAACTCCGAGAGAGCACAAGGCCTTTTATGATCTGGTTTTTGCCTTTTTCTCCAGCAACCACTCTCCCATTTGTACCACATTATGTCCCAGCCATATTGAACAATTTCAGTGTTTTCTGTACCCTCTCTCACTCCATTTTGCTTGGTTAATTAACTCCAGCTCATGTTTCAAGATCCAGTTCTCTGACGGCTTCCCTGATGCCCAGACTGGCATATACGCACACCCCTTCTCTGAAGTTCCCGGGCAGCCTGTGTTTGCCTCTGCCTGGCCCTTGCTGCAGTATGTTATAATCATCTTTTCTTTCATGGGTCCTCATTAGATCGTGGGGCATAGATCAGGGACCATGATTTCTTCCCAGATCCCCAGTCCCTAGCCCATAGTAGGAACTGTCAATATTTATTTATTTAATAAAATTGGACTAGAGCTATCCCTATTTTTTTTTTTGGTAATAGATAAAGTATAAATGAACAAAGAAATACAAATAAAAGACAGTCAGTGCTTTGTACGAACTCATAATGCTTTACTACAACTTAACCAGGGATATCAGTATGACCTACATAACAATTCCTCCTGTGTGAAGAGTATGGGAGAGCTGCTGGCTTCACAAACAGTGGGACTTGGGGAAATGAGGACCCAGGGAGAAGATAGTAGCTGGGACAGGGAGAGTTTCAGGATCTCTGACGCCCTCTGGGGAGAGTCATGAAGGGAGAGTGGAAGTGGAGAGTCATGAAGGGATTGACCTGTCTGCTCCTTGGGATTTCAAGTAGATGGTTTTCTTCTGGAGCCTGGCAGTCAGATGGGTGGTGCAGAGACCTGTACCTATGGAACCTCGTAGACCTCGACTTCCTCACAGGAATTCACCTTAGGAGGAAGCTCTGAAAATAAAAAATCATAAACCCTATTTCTGTAATCATGACTTCTTCATGTGAACAGTTTGGGGGTGCTGAGGAGAAGGGGTGAAAAGAGGGTGGGAGGTCACTCCTGATGGCAGGGGCAAACCCCACACGTTACTCACCTGTTTGCTCTCCTTTTGTGTCTTTCTCTAAATAGACAGACTTAAATAAAACCCAATTTTTTGTATGATATAAAATCCATGCTTTTAAAATTAATTTTTGATTTACATCAGGAATACCCGTTATTTGGCCTGTTCTATTAAATTTTGACAAATGCATGGATCACATAAACACCACCGCAATTGAGTTACCAAGTGGTTTCCCCCTCTAATTCCCCTTTGTTTTCAAACCCTTCTCCATCTTCAGCCTCCTGCAACCTCTAATCCATTGTTTGTCCTTGAAGCTTGGCTTTTCTAGAGTACCATGTAAATGGAGTTACACAGTATGAGGCCTTTTGAGACTGGCTTCTCTTACTCTACAAGGTGCATTTGAGTTCTTCTACACTGTTGCACATAACAACACGGGTAAGGGCTGAATTGTGCCCCCCCTCCCCAGTTCCTTTACTGACATCCTAACCCCAGAACCTCAGCATAGGACACAGATGGGATCCCTTCCTTGACTTCTACTGAAAGAAAAGAAATCCATGATTGTTCAGTACACTTTACTTGAGATTCTTTTTTTTAAAATTATTTATTTATTTATGATAGACACACACACAGAGAGAGAGAGAGAGAGAGAGAGAGAGAGAGAGAAAGAGAGAGAGAGAGGCAGAGGGAGAAGCAGGCTCCATGCCGGGAGCCTGATGCGGGACTCAGTCTCGGGACTCTAGTATTGCACCCTGGGCCAAAGGCAGGCGCCAAACCGCTGAGCCACCCAGGGGTTCCCTTTACCTGAGATCCTTGGGGACACAGGACTCTTGTGTTTACCTCACAGCAAAGTGAATAACCTCAAGTTGAATTCATTTCCTCCTTAAAGTCCCTCTATGGCTCCCACCAGCACAGTGACTCCAGCTCAAGTGTCCTGTCTCATCTCATCTTGCTGGCTTCCCTGTCCATTGCTTTCCTTCCTCTTCTCCCTCCCTTCCTCCCTCCCTCGGAAGAGCAGTTTGACCTCTTTTGCCACCTTGCCTCCCACTAAGCCTGGTCCTCTGGTTTCACCACCTCCCCCTCAGAGCTTATCCTAGACAAAGATAATTTTGGTGCTAGTCATTAAGATTTTTTTTTTACTTTCCATCTCAAAGTGTAATAATTACAAAATGCTTTGAGATTCTTGCAAGTCTCCTTATCCTTGACATTTTTTGTAATTTTCACTAATTGCATATATACCACATAGGAAGCAAATTTGCTTAAACTGTTTTGCAGAGTTCTGCACTATTTAAAATGCTCTATAAAGACTTCACTGACCAACTACTCTTTGGCAGAGTGAAGTGGAAACATATGAAAATGCAATCCAATATCTCAAAAACCAAAAGATAAAAGAAAATGTATCTTTTATATCAGAAAACAATTTGCCTTTTTGTTCCATTTTCCATTTTTAAAAGATTTTATTTAATAAAATAAATAGAGGCAGAAACATAGGTGGAGGGAGAAGCAGGCTCCCTGTGGGGAGCCTGATTCAGGACTTGATCCCAGGACCCTGGGATCATGCCCTGAGCCACCCAGGTGCCCCAGTTCCATATTCCTTTTTTTTTTTTTAAAGATTTATTTATTTATGATAGACAGAGAGAGAGAGAGAGGCAGAGACACAGGAGGAGGGAGAAGCAGGCTCCATGCACTGGGAGCCCGACGCGGGACTTGATCCCGGGACTCCAGGATCGCGCCCTCGGCCAAAGGAAGGCGCCAAACCACTGAGCCACCCAGGGCTCCCCCAGTTCCATTTCCTAATGAAGAACTACACCGACCTGCTGAAAAGTCTTGACTGGTTTTACAGCGTGTGAGGGGGGAAGAGGGAGTATTAGATCCTGACCTTCCAATCTGTGTAGTGATGTTGGGACCTCTGTTGGTATTGGCAGACCTCCCTGAGGGCACTGTTATTTGCCCACCTCTTCTCAGTGCCCTGAATGCCACTGCTCTTCTTTTTGCCACACCTTCAAAGTGCTCCCCAATTGAATGCAGGCCGACAGCTTGTTTAAAAAGGTCAAGGAGAAGAGAAACAAATATGGGTGGAAACATGAAACAGCTGTTTCTGAAATGAGAACTCCCAAAAAGGACAAGTTGACATAGGAAAGGAGAAGGCATGTATGTTTTGTTCAAGGGGAGTGAGTAATGGCCCGGAAAGATGATGACTAGGCTCAGGCTGACCTGCTCTACTGCCTAAGGAAGGGATTTCTTGTTTGTGAAGATTATACTTTTTGGAAATGAGGAGACAAAGAAGGCTGGATCATCAGGATTCTCCCTCCTTTGTCCAAGCAGCTCTAACTTTGCTGTTTCTCTCTCCTCTCTCCCCTAAATCATTCTCTGGGGTTATGAACACCCAGTGTTTTCCTGTAAGTGCAGGGCCTGGTGATGCTAAAGGCAACTGGGCTTTTGCTTGCGGCCCTTGGGAAATCTTCAGGGAGGTGGGAAGAGAGAGCGATGGGCAGCACAGGCCTGACCCCTGCCAGCCCTGCCTTGTAGGTGGCTTGAGGCACTTCTCACTTCCCATTGGGGAGGACCTAGCCCTGTTCCCTGGGGCAGCTCATTAACCCACCATGCCTCCGCTTACAGAGGGGCTGCTTTTGCCTTAGTACATACACACCATGAACTTCTCTCTCTGTTGGAAACTTACCTTGGAAAACAACTATTTGAATAAAGGCCTCATAGCTTTATTTTCTTCAGATCAGCAGGCAAAGTTTTGCACAAGAAGATACCATTTTGGTTTTTTTGTTTTAATTTTTTTTAATTTGAGTTCAATTTGCCAACATACAGCATAACACCCAGTGCTCATCCCGTTAAGTGTTCCCCTCAGTGCCTGTCACCCAGTCACCCCAACCCCCCGCCCACCTCCCTTTCCACCACCCCTTGTTTGTTTCCCAGAGTTAGGTGTCTCTCATGTCCTGTCACCGTCACTGATATTTCCCACTCATTTTCTCTCCTTTCCCCTTTATTCCCTTTCACTATTTTTTATATTCCCCAAATGAATGAGACCATATAATATTTGTCCTTCTCCGATTGACTTACTTCACTCAGCATGATACCCTCCAGTTCCATCCACGTGGAAGCAAATGGTGGGTATTTGTCGTTTCTAATGGCTGAGTAATATTCCATTGTATACATAGACCATATCTTCTTTATCCATTCATCTGTCGATGGACACCGAGGCTCCTTCCACAGTTTGGCTATTGTGGACATTGCTCTTATAAACATCGGGGTGCAGGTGTCCCAGCATTTCACTGCATCTGTATCTTTGGGGTAAATCCCCAGCAGTGCAATTGCTGAGTCGTAGGGTAGCTCTATTTTTAACTCTTTGAGGAACCTCCACATAGTTTTCCAGAGTGGCTGCACCAGTTCACATTCTCACCAACAATGCAAGAGGGTTCCCCTTTCTCCACATCCTCTCCAACATTTGTTGTTTCCTGTCTTGTTAGTTTTCCCCATTCTCACTGGTGTGAGGTGGTATCTCATTGTGGTTTTGATTTGTATTTCCCTGATGGCCAGTGATGCGGAGCATTTTCTCATGTGCTTGTTGGCCATGTCTATGTCTTCCTCTGTGAGATTTCTCTTCATGTCTTTTGCCCATTTCATGATTAGATTGTTTATTTCTTTGCTGTTGAGTTTAATAAGTTCTTTAGAGATCTTGGATACTAACCCTTTATCTGATAGGTCATTTGCAAATATCTTCTCCCATTCTGTAGGTTGTCTTTTAGTTTTGTTGACTTTATTTTGCTGTGCAGAAGCTTATCTTGATGAAGTCCCAATAACTCATTTTTTTAAAGATTTTATTTATCCATGAGAAACAGAGAGAGAGGCAGAGACACAGGCAGAGGGAGAAGCAGGCTCCATGCAGGGAGCCCAATGTGGGACTCGATCCTGGGTCCCTAGGATCACGCCCTGGGCTGAAGGTGGAGCTAAACCACTGAGCCACCTGGGATGCCCCCAATAATTCATATTTTTGCTTTTGTTTCCCTTGCCTTCATAGATGTATCTTACAAGAAATTGCTGTGGCCAAGTTCAAAAAGGGTGTTGCCTGTGTTCTTCTCCAGGATTTTGATGGAATCTTGTCTCACATTTAGATCTTTCATCCATTTTGAGTTTATCTTTGTGTATGGTGTAAGAGAGTGGTCCTGTTTCATTCTTCTGCATGTGGCTGTACAATTTTCCCAGCACCATTTATTGAAGAGGCTGTCCTTTTTCCAGTGGATTGTCTTTCCTGTTCAATATTAGTTGACCATACAGTTGAGGGCCCATTTCTGGGTTCTCTTTCTGTTCCATTGATCTATGTGTCTGTTTTTGTGCCAGTACCACATTGCTTTGATGATCACAGCTTTGTAGTACCACTGGAAATCTGGCATTGTGATGCCCTGGATCTGGTTTTCTTTTTCAATATTCCCCTGGATATTCAGGGTCTTTACTGATTCCACACAAATCTTAAGATGATTTGTTCCAAATCTCTGAAGAAAGTCCATGGTATTTTTATAGGGATTGCATTAAATGTGTAAATTGCCCTGGGTAGCATTGACATTTTCACAATATTAATTCTTCCAATCCACGAGCATGGAATATTTTCCCATCTCTTTGTGCCTTCCTCAATTTCAGAAGTGTTCTGTAGTTTTTAGGATATAGATCCTTTACCTCTTTGCTTAGGTTTATTCCTATATCTGATGCTTTCGGGTGCAATTGTAAATGGGATGTACTCCTTAATTTCTCTTTCTTCAGTCTCATTGTTAGTATATAGAAATTCCACTGATTTCTGGGCATTGATTTTGTATCCTGCCACACTGCTGAATTGCTGTATGAGTTCTAGCAATCGTGGTGTAGAGTCTTTTGGGTTTTCTATGTACAGTATCATATCATCTGGAAAGAGGGGAGTTTGACTTCTTTGCCAATTTGAATGCCTTTTATTTCTTTTTGTTGCCTGATTGCTAAGGCTAGGACTCCTAGTACTATGTTGAATAGCAGTGGTGAGAGTGGACATCCTTCTCGTGTTCCTGATCTTAGGGGAAAGGCTCTCAGTGTTTTGCCATTGAGAATGATATTTCCTGTGGGCTTTTCATAGGTGGCTTTTAAGATGCTGAGGAATGTTTCCTCTATTCCTACACTCTGAAGAGTTTTGATCAGAAATGGATGCTGTATTTTGTCAAATGCTTTCTCTGCATTTATTGAGAGGATCACATGGTTCTTGTTTTTTCTCTTGTTGATGTGATATCATGTTGATTGTTTCACGAGTATTGAACCAACCTTGCATCCAAGGGATAAATCCCACTTGGTCATGGTGAATAATCTTAATGTATCGTTGGATCCTATTGGCGAGTATCTTGTTGAGAATTTTTGCATCCGTGTTCATCAGGGATATTGGTCTATTATTCTCCTTTTTGGTGGGGCCTTTGGTTTTGGAATTAAGGTGATGCTGGCCTCATAGAACAAGTTTGGAAGTATTCCATCCCTTTCTATCTTTCGGAACAGCTTTAGTAGAACAGGTATTGTTTCTTCTTTAAACGTTTGATAGAGTTCCCCTGGGAAGCCATCTGGCCCTGGACTTTTGTGTCTTGGGAGGTTTTTGATGACTGCTTTAATTTCCTCCCTGGTTATCGGCCTGTTCAAGTTTTCTATTTCTTCCTGTTCCAGTTTTGGTAGTTTGTGGTTTTCCAGAATGCGCCTGTTTCTTATAGATTGCCTAATTTATTGGCGTATAGCTGCTCATAATATGTTTTTAAAATCGTTTGTATTTCCTTGGTATTGGTGGTGATCTCTCCTTTTCGTGATTTATTAATTTTGTGATTTTATTATCTTTTATTTTTAATAAGGCTGGCTCATGGTTTATCTATGTTACTAATTCTTTCAAAGAACCAACCTCTGGTTTTGTTGATCTGTTCTACAGTTCTTCTGGTCTCCATTTCATTAGGTTCTGCTCGAATCTTTATTAACTCTCTTCTTCTGCTGGGTGTAGGTTTTATTTGCTGTTTTTTCTCCCGTTCCTTTAGGTGCAAGGTGAGCTTGTGTATTTGAGTTTTTTCCAGTTTTTTGAGGGATGCTTGTATTGCAATGTATTTCCCTCTCAGGACTGCTTTTGCCGTATCCCAAAGATTTTGAATGGTTGTATCTTCATTCTCATTAGTTTCCATGCATCTTTTTAATTCTTCTCTAATTTCCTGATTGACCCTTTCATCTTTTAGCAGGATGGTCTTTAACCTCCATGTGTTTGAATTTCTTCTGAGTTTCTTCTTGTGATTGAGTTCTAGTTTCAAAGCATTATGGTCTGAAAATATGCAGGGGACAATCCCAATCTTTTGGTATCAGTTAAGACCTGATTTGTGACCCAGTATGTGGTCTATTCTGGAGAAAGTTCCATGTGCACTTGAGAAGAATGTGTATTCAGTTGCGTTTGGATGTAGAGTTCTGTAAATATCTGTGAAATCCATGTGGTCCAGTGTATCATTTAAAGCTCTTGTTTCTTTGGAGATGTTGTGCTTAGAATATCTGTCATTTGTAGAAAGCCCCGTGTTGAAGTCTCCCAGTATAAGTGTATTATTATCTAAGTATGTCTTAATTTTGGTTATTAATTGATTGATATACTTGGCAGCTCCAACATTAGGGGCATAAATATTCATGATTGTTAGGTCGTCTTGTTGGATAGATCCTTTAAGTATGATATAGTGTCCCTCTTCATCTCTTATTAAAGTCTTTGGGATAAACCTTAATTTATCTGATATGAGGATTGTTACCCCTGCTTTCTTTTGAGGACCATTTGAATGGTCAGTGGTTCTCCAACCTTTTGTTTTCAGGTTGTAGGTGTCCTTAGGTCTAAAATGAGTCTCTTGTAGACAGCAAATAGATGGGTCTTGCTTTTTATCCAGTTTGAAACCCTGCATCTTTTGATGGGATCATTAAGCCCATTCACGTTCAGAGTTACTATTGAAATATAGGAATTTAGTGTCATCATAATACCTATTCAGTCCCTGTTTTGTGGATTATTTCTTTTGGTTTCCTCTTTCTTTTTCAGAGTTCCCCTTAATATTTCATGCAGAGCTGGTTTGGTGGTCACATATTCTTTCAGTTTCTGCCTATCTTGGAAGCTCTTTCTCTCTCCTTCTATTCTGAATGAGAGTTTTGCTGGATAAAGTATTCTTTGCTGTATGTTCTTCTCATTTAGGACCCTGAATATATCCTGCCAGCCCTTTCTGGCCTGCCAGGTCTCTGTGGAGAGGTCTGCTATTAATGTAATATTTCTCCCCATATAAGTTAGGGATCTCTTGTCACTGGCTGCTTTAAGGATTTTCTCTTTATCTTTGGAGTTTGCAAGTTTCAGAAGATACCATTTTGTATCTACTTCCATGCCGATGTACTAGACACATGGATTGGGGGTCACTAACTCATATACTAGATGGCAGTTCTTCCTTGCAATACCTAAGTTCTCATCACATAGTGACCATGGCCAGCCCTGACCAGCCACGGCGTCGCAAGAGCACAGAATCAGAGGTGGGAAGACCACCCTATCCCCGCACCTTGCTGTATCCCATTTGTTCCTGTCTTCTTGCCTCTTCTCGTCTGACCATCTGCCCATCACCTGTTTCCTTATCATTCATACCCAAGAGTAGTATCTTCTTCATTGTCTGAGGAGTCCCCTTTAGGTCACCACTTCACTTTACAATTCAAGAGATGGACATTTCCATGTTTACATAAATTAGAACCTAACATTTAAAAATCCAAGTCTTTTTTTTTTTTAATTACCTGCTTCTCTCTGGCTGTCTTGATTCCTCTTCAAATTTTACTTCTGTCATATCAGAGCAAACACTTCATTAGCTCTTTCATTATTTTTAATAATCTGTGGTGCCCACTTTCATTTCGTGTGTTTGAAGCATTAGTTCTAGCGAATCCCAGCTGCCTGTCCATCCACAAACTTGATCAATTTCTTTCAACTTTTTTTAAAAAAGATTTTTTTATTTATTCATGAGAGACACACAGAGAGAGGCAGAGGCATAGGCAGAGGGAGAAACAGGCTCTATGCAGAGAGCCCAATGCTGGACTCAATCCCAGGACCCCAGAAACAACCTGAGCCAAAGGCAGACGCTCAACCACTGAGCCACCCAGGTGTCCCAAAGGAGGCCCGAGAGTATTATGATCCACCTGGATCATTCAGCTTCATCATTTTTTGTTATTGCCATTCTTCTTTCTCTTTCTTTGTGTTGCTTGTATATATATTTTTTCTTTGATGCTAAACTGATATGGGTGCAGAAAATGTATTCTTTTATTGCAAATCTCTTCCCAAATAATGGGTGATAGGAAGTCTGCTGACTGTCTCTTTCTCTGTTTCATTTAATTGATGTGGCACCATAAACTCCATTAAAGGGCCAATATAATAGATCTGCTTTGTTACAATGGAAGTCTGCCATCGTGTTAAAAATTACCAATATATCTGCAGATGCTATAGTCAAGAAAAACCACAAAAGGTCCTGAGGGGTTGTGTGGGGCAAAGGTCAAGCCAAGTTCTACTCTGTTCCCTTAATGGGTAGCTAGAATTTAGTAATACTTATGCCAAGTTGACTCTGAAGTGGTTTGGCCCTTGGTTTGGAAACTTCTGGCATACCTAACCCCTTATTACTGTAACACCCTTTTATAAACATTTAATGTTGGGAAATGACACATTTTGATCAAAAAGCTTCCTTGTCCTTCTCTTACCCAGTAATGAGTAGCAATATAAATAGCACTTTAGCAATCCCCTGATGTTAATGCCAGACAACCCAGGAAATAAAATGTATATGTGAGGCATTCGAAATGCTGCTCAAAGAACTTTAACAGCTCAGGGAAGAAACTTGGAGAATTCTATACTTCAGTGTTTTTGCTCTTTTGAAATTTAGAGTAATAGTATGCACTTGTAATCTTGATCTGTAAAAATCTATGCATTTTGTAAGTAATTGTCTTATAATTTGCATCAGACCTTTTAGAGCCACCTGAGACATAGCCATCAGGCTCTCTTACCCAGTAAGCTTTGTTTCACACATGGCTTTCTTTTCTTTGTCATTTCATTCTAGATCCTCTGAAGATTCCTCCTACAAAAAGTGAACAGCATGTTCTTTGTGTCTTGGTAAGATGCTTCTAAGTAAATAATGATTGTTCTGACTTAGATCCTTTTTGGTCCCAAATTGATGTTTGAAGAAGAAAAGTGGTGGTTAGATTAAGGTCTCTTAAGACAGATATATGTGAATAATGACCCAAAGAAGGACTTCTAATTTAAGATGGCATCATGGTTGTTCCTTGACAGGAAAGCACTCCTCTTCAAAGGTTTCTGTTTTAAACCATAATAAAAATAAAAAGCAATCACTTAAGGAGGCTGGGTAAATAATTTGCCATTTGTGAGCAATATCTATAAAATGATAGGACTGTGAGGACTGCCTTCTCTGGAAAAGCTTCTAACCATTTAAATCACCATCCTAGTGTTATTACCTGGATCACCTCCGGGAACCAGATACACACCTGTGATCTGCTGGTAATTAAGTGAAGGAAGCAGCCATTGTTGCTTTTAAGTAGTTGCGGCATAGTAAACCATGTGCACAATTTTGGATGTGCAAAGGAGATAGTGTGGTATGCTAAGGTTACTGCTCTGAGCTTAATGCCTAGCCAACAAAGCTAATAGCAGGAAGTGTGTGGTGCTTTAAGCACCTCAATATGGTGTACTTAAAGATGCAAGGCTAGGCATGCAGACAATAGATACCAGTAGTACTTGGAAGGCAATTCAGCAATTTGACTTAAAAATGAGAGTAAATGATGCATGTTTAGAAGAGCAAGAAGTGGTAGCTGTCTTGTTTAAACTAAATGTTTAAGCCACGACATGGCCATTGGAATAATAATCTCTTGGAAAGCAATATTTAAATGTATCCATCATCATTTAGGTTTTAGACACACAGTTAAATATTATTGATCATTTGCAATTGTGTGCATCCATGTGTACATATATTAAACTGAAAAGTAACAGTAGCATGGAAAGTGTAGAAGATGAAGTATAAAAATAGTACTTGAGTTTCTAATTACCAGTTTTTAATTAAGAAAGCCACAAGCAAATTATAAACATCCAGTTTATAGCATTGCAATCTTAGAGGCTTACTCTCATGAATATGGTAATTTTTAATTTTATGCCCTCTTGAGATGTCTTGTTAAAAACATTTTATTGGCGATCCTAAAATTCAGTAAATTTGAAGCCCTTGGCACCTTGTAGATAGTTAAAGTTCCTCAAAAAAATGTCAGCAATAAATATTTGGCAAATATAAAGAATATGCACATTTTCCCAAGTGGGTGGTTTTTTTTTTTTTTTTTTTTGTAGTTCTTATATTCAAGTGATGACACTGCAGTTCAGAATGTGAAGGCATATTGATATTTTCTTCCAGAAACTACATGGGTTGCTGGGAACATACTGCTCCCACAGAGTTATTTTTATGTGGGCACCTGCAAGTGGTGGTGTACTTGCTCCAGCTTGCAGAGTTGTTTTGGACAATCAGGTGTACATATGAGCAAGTGGTCTTTATTTAGAGCAATTAAAATTCTCACATTCTCCTCTCTTGACATGCAATTACTAGGGCTCTGCTGTTCCCACTAATTGCTCTTGCTGGGGACATTGGTGAGAAGCCAATGATTTTGATGGGTAGCGGATGATCATTTTTACTTTGCTACCTGAGAAAAAATCATTTGCAAAATCCCATGTGTAATTAGCAAGACTCATGATTAATTGTCCTGCAAAATTAGCTTCACTGTTGCTTTTATTTTACTGCTTCAAATATTAATTAATGTTAACTCCTTTCCTTCAGTTCCAGCTTTTGAATATTCAACATGGCTTTGAAAAATTATCAAGGTTTCTACTTGCATTAGCATGCTAGAGCTTTGATTTCAGGAATAAGTATTCTGATTTAAAAGATCACACTTGGGTCATAAATAATTTTTATAGGAGGACAAACAAAGCAGTGGAGCATCATGGGACAGCATTCATGCACTAACGGAAAGTAAATTGTTTCAATAATGATTCATTCCCGCGTGCTTTTGGGGGGAAACATCAGCAAATATGCAAACCACTGCCTTGTGTGGGGTTAAGAACCGTTCCCCAGTGACAAGCAATCTACATTGGCATTTTTCTACCTGTAAGTATGTGGTGGGTGAGGCTCATCGCCTGGGGAAGAAATCTTAACCTCTCCAGTTTCAAGGAACCACAGAAGTTATCCCGTCCAGAGATTCCCAATCCCAATCTGGGGTGGTGGGCACTAGAATAGCTGCAGCTTTGGTGAAAATTACGGATTCTTTGAGTCCCATTCCAGACCTAATGAATCTGACCATATGGCACTGAGCCGTGCCGTACGCATTTTTTCAAAATTCTCTAGGACATCTTGGGGAATATCTAGATTTGGGTACATTGATCTTGCTGAACCACCTAGATGTCTGAATTCCCTCTATAACATCTGGGCCAAGTGATGCTTGAATACTTCCAGTGTTGGGGAACTCACTCTGTTCCTTTTGAAAATAGTTTAGACCTGTGTGCTGATCCTTCTGTTCGGTTAGCTGCAGGTTTTTTGATTTTGGGATGCAAGATTCCAAATACCTACTGCCTATGAGCAGGGACCGGCCTCTATGAAATGCTTGGAATGAGATTGATGGTATCTGTTGCACTGACATGGTCAAGGTTACATATTATATCTAGATTTTGGGAAAAGAAACCATTGCTTGCCCTTTCCTGGTCATAATCTCTGTGCCCTCTGGTGCAGGGAGGAGGGTACTGTGGTCCAAGGGGCCCTAGCATTTTTCTGCCGAGATTCATATGAGCCTGGCTGCTCCTTCTCCCTCCTGCCTGCTCTGTCTGCCTGGTCACCCAGCCCGGGGGCACGAGCTCTTACAGATCTTGTGGGGGAGGGTCCCGCCTGGCATCTCTGAAAGCTTTTTTTTTTTTCTTTTGTTATTAGACTTTGTTTTCTCTGAGATTCTTTGAGTATAAGATTATCTTCCCAAAAGTCTAGGGTCAAGGAGCCACAGGGCTGGGCCCTACTCTGTTTCTTCCTTCCCTGGCACCAGCAGCCTACAGGTGCCAGTGTTGAAGATCTCCTATGTCTCCCAGCACTGAGCAGATTTTACGCCCCCCCCCCCTCCAGACACAGGGTCCAACTGAGAGCACTTCCAGTGGGCAGCAAAGGAGGGGGAGCCTTGGGATGAGCTGGGCTGTTCAGATTGTCATTCTCAGAGAGCTTCCCAGACAGATATCCAGACAGCTTAGAAGGGATCCCATGGAAGCTGCTGTGTGACCCTGTGGAAGTCACTTAACCTGTCAATACTTAGTTTCTTCAACTGTAAATGGAAATAATAACAGCACCTCTCTTGGAGGGTTTAGTGCGTTAAAGCCTCCAATGAGGCTTTAGTGCGTTAAAACTAGGAGCGTTTAGAACAATGCCTGGTACGCAGTGACGCCTAAATAACTGATTGCTGAACAAATAACACTAAACATTACTACTACATCCATTTAGTGGATAGATACCTTTCAAATTCTCAGATACTACCTTCCAGTGTGTTTTAGAAATGTAACTTATAAAGAAATTGGTCCCTGGATACAGGACCTGACACAATCCAGTCTTTGCTTGTAGTCGAAATCGTCAGAAGTTCACATTTAAATTTATATTTGTAATCTGGAAAACTTCCAAAGGTGCAGATAGAAATCAAATCTGGGCCTGGAATACTAGACATGCCTTTTTAGCCAGAGTAGTTCAAGGCCCTCTTCACCCCCTTTATAGTTGGCCTTACCAAGGGAAGGTGGGCTCTGTGTGGATGGTCTGAGAAGCACCATAGTCATGGTGAATACAGTTTTTGATTTGTCCCTTGACTTAGAAGCCAAATGAGAGCTAGGCCCCATCAGAATAGCTCATGGCAGGACACCTGGGTGGCTGTCAGTTAAGCGGCTGCTTTCGGCTCAGGTCATGATCCCAGGGTACTGGGATGGAGCCCTGGGTCAGGCTTCCTGCTCAGGGGGGAGCCTGCTTCTCCCTCTCCTTCCTTCTGCATTCTATCTCTTTCTCTCTCTCTCTCTCAAATAAATTTTAAAATAAATTTTAATTTATTAATTGTTAATTTTTTAAAATAAATTTTAAAAATCTAGAAAAAAAAAAAGAATTGCTTATGGCTTCTTCCCAGCACTTGGCATGTAGGAGTCAGGAGTCAGGACAGGTGTGTTGAATGGCTAAGAGAGAGTAAAAATGAGTCAGAGGACAGCTCTGATGGAGCCGGTTAGACAGTAAGTTCAGTTGTGTCTCAAAACAGCAGGAGGCCCTGTGAGAAGTTTTCTGCTGCAGGAACTTTCTCATCAGGCAGTTCCGAGTTCTGTAGGGGACTGGTTAATTTTTTCTGAGTGTCATTCGCCAATGTTTCAAAGAAGTAAAGAGTAAGAACATAACATCATTCAAAAGCAACATTGAGCAGTGGTACTTCTACATAGTACCTCAGAGAAATGGATTTGGTGCAGGTCAGGGATGGTGGGTGCCTATGCAGGTGGGATCTGAAGGGGCAGCACATTGTGGATAATGTGCATGTAGTCCCACAGCTGCTTCAACTTACCCGCCTGCTCTCCTGATAACTGTGATAAGACATAAAACAGAAGTCTTGACTATCTGGGGCCATTAAAGGAGTCAATGCCTCCCCCACCCCAAGCCCAAGGGAGTGTTAGCATTCTTGCTCTGCTGAGTTGCAGCTGAATGGGTTATTAACAGACCCCTCTTCCCATCCAGTTTTCAACCGGGTCTTCTGGTGGGTCCTCTGGGTACTGGGTACTCTTTCCTGGCACCAGGGCTACTTCCTGGTGTCCCCTTCCATCCTAGAAGAAGGGACTGAGGTTGACACCAGATCAACAAAGTCTTCCTGCACTTAAAAAGCAGGGTGAGAAAAATGTCTTCTTTAGTCATCTATGATTGATCTCACTTTTAAAACATTTAGCTTAACTTTGTTTATTTCTATATTGTTGATAAAGCCAGTGGTGCCACTCACTGTTGGCAAATGTCTGAAATGCCAAGATAGGACAGACAGGGTTCAAGAAAAACTTAGTGATCCACATTTCTGCTTCGTTATTCCCTTTGGTAGATGAGTTGAATATGCTGCCGTGTAACTGGATTTTTATTGCGTATGATATGGTGGGAAAGAGAAGAACGAAAGGGAGTATCTCTTGATTGTCTTAATATCACTGGTTTTCAACTCTAAGAAACCTGAGGCTAATAGTTTAAAAGAAAAAAAAGAAACCTGGACAATGAGTCCAAAGCTTATTTTGGCCCTTCTGTAGATTTTTATGCCTTCTGGAGCCAACTCGGACCTTAGAAATATTTATTATTGGTATTTCTAATGAAGAACAACCCTTTGTATACACCAATCGCCCACAGTAACTTAGTGACATAGTGGAAGCATCTGCTTCTTCCCCAGGAGCTGACATGGGGTCAAGGTTACCTCTGGTTGGGAATATCTGGCATATGACATATTTGCAGGTAGGCTGTTTAGTTTTAAAATGGCTTTGACATCATATTTACTGCTAGGTTAAAGTACTATAGACCAGTTGTTAATATGAGAAATACAGCTGGAGACTGCTCTAACACAACACTAACGGGAAGTTCAGGCCTGTAGGAACACTACATAAATAGTGTTCCTCCTGTATTATGTTAATTCTTAGAATAACCTCGCAGCAACATTTCATCGTGACATTTGCATCTATATACCCTCGTGAAGTCTTAGGTTGCTTCATCAGGCACAGAAATATGTTCTTCTTGCCTGTGGCTGCCAAAGTAAATAGAAATCAATGGAAAGCAGCAAAAGTGCTGAAGTCATTCCAATAAGGGAAGTGTTGTTAATTTAAATTTTGCACTTGACATTGGTAAGGACTAATAGCAGAAAATAATGTCCGACGCTGACTTCTAAAGTCATTTTGGTCATCACTTATCCCACATTTCTTTGTTGTTGCAAAAATAGTGTTATAAATAAGAGACACTTCTAATTGTGATAGATCATGAAAATAAGGGGTAAAAAAACAGAGGTTTTATGCATCTGAGTGATATTAAGTCCTTGGAAAACTTTTACACCAAAGGGATCTTATCATCTTGCCTGTGGACTGAGTGACCTCTGTGTGTGTGCGTGCACATGTATGCGTGTATGCATGTGTATGCATTGCAGAAACTTCAAAAAGCACCTCCTGCTGCTTTCAAAACCAGGCAAATATGTTTGAGGCCTGGTGGTAATTTAAACTAGGAAGATATACACAGAGCTGAAGGTGGCTACACAGGAAATTAGAAAAGTCTTGACTCCTCTGAGCAAAATGAATGTGCCATTGTATCACTGAATAATTGGTGGGGTGGGTCTGTGATGTTGATGCTAAGCAGGTGTACATAAATCAGAATAAATGTTTGTAATTAATTGTTATTGGTGTTAATAAGAGAAGGTTTTAAATAAGCTCACTCGCTTTTCCCTCAATTAAACCTTCGGGAGTTTAAGGCTTGTCATTTCAATCCTAAATGAATCAAATGTCTAAAGTGTTCTTGAAGATTTCATGCTAGATCAATAGAATATTGTAACCTGACATCGGTGATCAGTGATCATTTCTTCTTCTTTGGTGGAACTCCTAACCTTAAATGAAAAGTAGATTCGCAGTCTGAGTTGTAGGGTCCCACATGCTGTTGGAACACCCACTTCAAAGCAAAAGTTTAAGAAAGGAAACACCTAGTTTGTCAATCCTTGGGGTGAAAGTTTTAGATCGAGTTGTTATGTCATGTCTGCCTGCTCTGCTGTGGGTCCGTCTGGCTTCACACCTGACTCAAAGATCAACTTTGTTAGGCGAACCCAGAACATCTGCTCACTCTCCATCTTTTTCCTTTCAAAGACATCTGTTAAAGAATAACAGAACTCTCTGGATTCATTTTTCAGATTTGTGGGAAAGCCCAAGTCAGGCACTTTGTGTCCCACCACACCTCCCCAAGCCTGATGGTGAGGAATGTTATTCTTCAATCCATGTACATTCCTACAAAAGAACAGTCCTAGAGGGGAAGACAGGCTTTGCATTTGCCAAATGGCTGGGAAAAGAGGCCAAGGGAAAGAAATACCCTAGTGTTTAGAATCTGCTGTGTATTCCTTCTAGGAGTGCTGCCTGGAGCAAGGAGACCAGGGGAAGGAGGAGTCTGGAATCGGGTGAGGATGAAATCGAGATATGGAACAGGTAGGAGGATCGTGTCATTAATTGACATAAAAGAGAATGCTAAGGCTAATTGCAACAAATGAGATTCAAAGGTCTAGCAAATGCAAGGAAACATTTATTCTAAACTCAGCAAAAGAGTAGTAGCATATTTTGGAGACTAAGGTAACAGTCAGGAAATATCTCCCAGGTAGTCTGCATCTAGGATTGTGGCCTGGGCAGGATGAGTTGAAAGGAAGCAGATTGTGTGTTCTCCTTCTATTGTACCCTGGTTTTTATGCTCCCCCCACATGTCATAATCATCAGGAAGCCAGAGGAAGATGCCACATAAACCGTACTACCATTACATGGGTGTTCAACAAGCTAACAGGATCCAGCCAGAGTGGTTACCCCAAGACTGTGTCAGCATGACCCAGAAGGCAGAGGAAAGCGAGGTTTATGAGTATTGGGCTGAGTCCACTCTTCCTTAAATGTTTCAAGAATTGTCTTAATGATGGAAAAGAGAGATAGGAGAGGAAGCTCATTAAACTTGCCAAATCTGAGATGTAGCTGGCTGGCTGTATGCAAGCACCGCAGAAAAACATTTAGAGGTCATAATACACTTTTTTTTTTTTTTTAATGAGCTAGCAGCATAGCACTGAAGGGAAGAAACCATGTGTTCTGTTAAATTTTTAAAATAATTTTATTGTGAAAGACAGTAAGATGCAAGCTGGTAGCTTTGTCAGCAATGCTAATTGCCTTTGAAGAGCATGCCCATGGGTTCCGTGGGGTAACAGGACACAAAGGGCATGGAGAGAGGATCTGTTTTTCCACTCCTGACCTGAACTCACTGAGGCTATGTCAGAAGCTTCTTTCCTCTGATGGCCCAGTTAGGTACTGGGCCTGGGCCAGGGTGAAGGTCTACAGAGTGGCTTGGTTCTGTTCTGAAGATTTTCCTGCAATATAAATTGCCTTTCTGAAAACATCTGAAAGAGTGAAATGCCACATCTCCAATTTCTAGCAACATATTCATCTGCCATCATTTGGCCTGGAAGCTTAAGCATGAAGACCACTTGAGGCCAGACTTCAGAGTGATCTGTCTCTAAGGAATAACTTTCATATTGTACTCTTCGGTTTTACAGTTCTTCTTAAGCTACTGTAAATTCTCACCATAAATCTGCAGAAAGACTTCACCCTGCTTGTCAAACCCTTACAAGACTCCCATTTTCGCTTAGTTCAGTCTCCTTTCTAATAGCCAAAGGCAGACAGAGGCAAACCAAGAAATCCAGACACTGCACCAATGGGTTAAATCCTATGTCAGAGGTACAACTATAACATATTACAAGCTTTTCATCACGTAATACATCACTCAGGGAAAAAATATTTGGGGCGGCTTTTCTAATTCATCTTCGTGGTGTTAAATGAGCACATCTCCGGTGTTAGTGTCTTTCTGCTTCAATTAAAGCAATCATGCCTGCTCTTTTAGGAAACTATTAAGGGTTTATTACTTCTTTGTTTCACTGCTAGTATTCAGTTTCTCCTCTTGGTCTCCCCTTTTCAATACATCTTTTCTTTCTTTTTTTTAAACTTCTTTATCTGGCTCTGCTTCTCAGCATAAAATATAGTTTGAGCTATTGTTCGATAAGATGGCTGCTGGTAAGATATAGCTTGTTTAGTGAACATCAACAAGTGTTCAGTGTCTCTGTGCATTTGATCCATTGGATGGGTGGGAGTGGTCAAAGGAAACATGAGGTGGGTCCTATTTCCAATGGGGAAAGGAGGTGTCAATAACTCACAACATCTAGAAAACAATTCGCTGTCTGCATAAAGCCAGATGTTTGGTTTCTGTATGGATGGGGTAATCAGGAGATTTAAAGTAAAAAAAAAAAAAAAGCAGCTCCTTTAGTTAAGAGTCTTTCTGGAGGGAAAGTAAAACACATTGCCTCGCACAGAGGAAAACAGAACACATTTGGGATTGAGAGAATGGCCTGATCATAGAAGGAAGAAAGGCCAGGAAACATGGGTAGGGTGCAGATGGAGCTCATCTGACCAAAGGAGAGGAACTTCTCTGCTGGCAAAGTCAGGTGCTACTTATGGAAACCTTCAACCGCAGGGCTGAGGGATCTGTATTTGAGGCAGAGATACTGGAGGTTCTTCATAGAGAAAAAAATGTAATGGAGGGAAGAATAGGTGAACTTACCTAGTAGTATGGTATGCGGAACTCCCTGGAAGAGAAGATAGCAAGGGAACAGAATCATAGGTAGTTGGACCAAATGTCCATTTACATTCCTTCTAATCCACCTTGGAGAAAATAATTATATAATTATATGCTAAGGAAGAGAGAGAGAGAGAGAGAGAGAGAGAGAGAGAGAGAGAGAGAAAGACCTAATTGTAAAGATCTACAAAGGTGTCATAGAAGAGGTGGCATTTAAATTGGTTTCGTGAAAATGGTTGGAAGAAACATTTCAGGCAGCAAGAACAGTATAAACAAAGGCATAGAAAGATTAGAAAGTGTGGGGCCATATGGAGAATAGTTAGAAGTTCAGTTTGGGGAGGGTGTATGCAAAAAGGAACCCTGAGGTAAGTTAATGTGGGGAGGATTCTGGGTGTTGGAGCCAAGTTGTAGTTATTCTGATGTAATCTCACCCCTTGCCCTGCTCACCTCCCCGATAGGAGCCCTCTCTCCAATGTTTGTTGTATGTCTAGCTTGTTTTGAACACTGAGGCTCTCTCAGAGGAAACTTATCTTCTCCCAAGAGAACCTAGGCCATTGGAGAACAATTCTAATAATTAGAAAACTCTTTTTCATGTTGATGTGAAACTTGTCTTTCAGTATCTTGCTTCTGTTTATCCCCCTTTTGCTCTTTGAGGCTAATAGGAGAGGCACCAATTTAGAAAACCTGAGTGCCAGGTGCCAGGCTGAGGAGTTTGAGCTTAAATCTGTGAGCGGTGTATTCTGGAACAGTGAGTAGATGTCTTAGTTTCACTGAAGCATTAGAAGCCCCTAAAGTTTTTTGAGTTGTAGAAAATTGGGATTATTTTTATCTTGAGAAAGACACAACAGCTGTGTGGGAAAGGGAGCCAAGCTGGGAAGAACATTTTGGAGACAAAGAAGAAGACAGTATAAAAGGAGAGCTGGTAAGATCTTTAAAGTAAATGCTTAACTCAGGTATTGAGAAAACCATGAGATTGTCTTGGGGATTCAGTTTCTCATTTAAAAAAATGGGAGGGGTTGAACAGGTTACCTCAAGAGATACTTCTAATCCTACTATCTTGTGATTCTAAGTTTTTTAAACCGGAAGAGAGATTTAGAAAAGTAGCAAGAGTTTGTGTTATAGTAAAAACAGAGAGGGACTGGAAGGGGAATGGAAAAGTATTGAATCCAAGAAATGTTATAGAGAAGACTCACAACCCGATATGACAGCTTGGCTGCTAGGCCAAAGGGAAAACAAGAATTAACCGTGACTCAACTCTCGGGTTATTAGGCAGAGTGTTTCTAAGAGAGGGAGAAGAATAGTCAAACCATGGAGGATATTCTAAATGTGAGAATGGGAGGAGCCAGTGGAAGGAAGGGAAGGTGGTGGTGGTGGAGATGGGAGGGAGGGGCAGAGATTGGGATGTGTTTTGGAGGTAGAGTTGATGAGATTTACTGCTGGATTGGATGGAAGAAGGAGGAATATATTATGCTTAAATCTTAAAGGCACATTAGTTGATTTAATGGAAATTAACAGAACAAATTTAAATCTCCATCTCCAACTCAGTTTGACTGAATGATTTTCAGTGGAGCCCTACTATGTATGTTCCAGATGCATTCATTTGATAGACATTTGTGCAGTACCTGCTATGCCTAGGTGCTATTAAGGGTGATACTGATAAAATCTGGGGCAAGACAGGCACAGTCCTCTCAAAGGTCTTAGAGTTGAGGGAGTGAGGTTATCAAATAATCACCCCGTGAATGCATGACTATACATTATAAGAAGGGCTAAGAGGGAAAGGTATACAGTGCTTTTGAGCTTAAAAATGGATGGAGCTAATCCAGCTTGAATGCTCAGTAAGGCTTCCCTGAAGGATGATGGCAGAGAGAACATCATGTTCACAGGTCCTATGGTAGGAAGAAACATTGTGATTCAAGGAACAGAGAGCCAGTGTGCCTGGAGCCCATAGAATAAGCAGAAGAGTGATGGTGGATGGTCAGTGAATGGTCAGATCATGCAAAGCCTTATAGACTTTTGTACAGATTTTGGTCTTGTTCCAACGATGATGAGAAGAAGGTGACATTGATTAGGTTTTAAAAAATCTCTGGCTACAGAGTTGAGAATAGATTCAAAGAGGGTCTTCACATGCAGAGTTTCTAGGTGAATGCATAGATTGGCTAAAGCCAGAGTCATGTGAGCTGCCTTGGGGTAGGGGTGGAGACCAGAACAAAACTAGGGTTCTCTTAAAAGGCAAGGAGAGAGAAGTGCATGCAGCGGCACAATATATCATGGTCTCCTCTCCATGTCAGCACATCTAGAAAGGCTACATTTTTCCCCCCAGTGGCTACATAACATTCAACTGTATTGCTAGGTCATACTTTAATATTTACCACCTCCCTATATGAGTGGACATTTAAATTGTTCTGATTTTTCACTCTTACAGACGAGACTACAAATGGGAACATCCTTGAACATTTATCTTAGTTTTTATGAGATGCACAGAAATAAAAATACTCGGTCAGAGTATATGAACATTTTAAATTTTAATAAATGAGGGTAAATTTTCCTGAAAAATGTGATGCCATTTTGGAGCAATATTTTAAGGATCATCTTGAACTAGCATGTACTACCAGAGGTAGGCAGTCAGGAGTTAGGGCAGCCAGCGAGGAGCTGGTACAGTAATAGTGATGCAGGGATGAGGTCCTGAGTTCATGATCTCCTGTGATGGACTGTATCAGAGTTTGCCTCAAAGCCAGTAACCCCCAGATGGGGAATAGTCCTTAGGCCAACAAATCCCTGAACTTCTAGGGCACCGGCCACCAGGAGAAACAGATGCTTTCTGAGAAATTGGCTGCAAAGAGCTAGAATCCCAGGCATGTTCTCCTTAATCCCTCCATCCTTCTTGACTGGTCTCCTCCTTTAATTTCCATAACAGCACATTGTGCTGTTTCTTCTCCTCTTTCATGGGCCATTGTGTGAGCTTCACTTTTTTTCTTTGCCTTGAATATTGATGTTCCCCAGACTTTGAATCTGGTCCCTCTTCTTGTGCATCTCCATACCTTCTCCTTAGACCATCTCATTTCTTCCCATGTTCAGTATCTTTCAAATCTGGCAGTTCCCCAGTTTTTATCTCCAGCCCAAACCCCTCCTTTAAGTTTCAAAATTATGTATGTGCCAATTTAACTTGTCCAAATGGAACACTTAATTTCCATTTCCATTTTATGCCCTCCCTCACCCCAGTCTTTCCGGTAAGGCCATATTGATAAAAGGTACTTTCACACCTAGCTACTCAAAGGAAGAACCTGAAAGTCATTTTGAATTCTGTCCTTTTCCTCACCCTCTCAATACAGTCTGCCAACAAGCCTTGTTGAATCCCCTTCCACATTGAATCAGCCGATTTTTCTGTCTCATCATTTTTCTACTTTAGCCTACCAACTCTTCCCATTTAAACTCTTACCCTCTCATCCATTCGCCATATAGCAGGTAGATTTTTGGAACATGTAAATCAGATTAGTTACTTTCCTGCTTAAGCACTACCCAAGGCTTTCTGTTGGTTTTAGGATAAAGATTTGAAGGAATTACTACCCTTGTCCACAAGGCCCTGCAGAACCTGGCCAGGGCCTGTTTCCAACCACATCTCCTATACCTGCTCTCTCCATGGGGTTCACCACTTTCCGTCTTGCTGTTTCCCTTTCAGCAACTTGACCATGCCAAGTTTCTGCCCATTTCAGGACCTGTTCACCTACCAGCAATTTCTTCCCCCTGGTCTTTGCTTAACCAGCTCCTTTGCCTCCCTCATGTCTCAAAGTAAGTGTTCTCCTCAGGTAAGCCTTCTTTGACCCTCTGCAGAACACGGGGCTCCTATATTGGGTCTCTAGGTCAGACCTTTGTTTCCTTCATACCAGTCATTATAGCTTGCCATTTAATTTTGACTTGTTGTTTTCTTTTCTCAGCTCTAGAATGGAAATACCATGAAAGATGGCACATGTATGTCTTGTCCACTCTGGATTTCTCAGTATTAGTAGGGAGCAATAAATACTTGTTGGATGATTGAAAGAGTCCTGTTCATTGGTCTTATTCTCAAACAAAAGTCTCATTTCTCTATGGCAGTGAATCACTTACTCTTTGGTATATATCATGTATAGAACATAACATTAGTTGATTTTTCTACTTTTACTCTTATTTTTAAGTCTCCAAAGAGAGTGTCTCCTTTACCCAACTTGCTATGAAATTGCCCATTATCTTTTGGGCTTCACCAAGTCAGAGACTAGAAAACCCAACGAGATCTTTTTCTCTCTGCACAACATACAAAAACTGCATTTCAAATGCTTTGCTGTGCTCTGAATTAATTTTTGTTGAGTGTCTTTTCTTTGATTCTGAATCTATATATGCTTTCCCAAGAAAACATTATTTAGTTAGCTTTAGGAAGATGTACAAAAGTCTTCAAAGCCTTGCAGGAAAGAAAGCAGAGTTTGCATTTATGGAATGGTGTTCACAAGGAAGCAGAGTAGAAGATGTACCCTGAAACTACCTCAAAGAAATGAGGTAGGTCTGTTTCTGGAGCTCTCCCATGTTCTTTCTTTGTAGCAAGAACAGTCCTTTCTCACTTGATTGCTGGTTAGTACCTTCACTGCTGCCGTCTCTCCCACCACTTCAAGACTGGTCAAGCAGTAGGTGTCTGATGAATTAACCATGAGCAGTCAGCTATTGGCTCTTTGAGCATCGAAATCTACTAAATTTAGTAGTTGGCAGGACAGCAGATAACAAGTGTTCTGTGACTTGTGGCTTGACCTCCTCCCACTTCTGGGGTCTCTTATTTTAAATCTGAAAAACAAAAAAAAATTGTATGTTTACCCTCATCAACCCTCTGGACTCATGGACTTTCTCTCTCCCTTTCTCTCTGCCCACACACATGGATAGGGATAGGGGAAGAAGGCAAAATCCGTTGTGATCTCAGAAACATTGTGAAAGTCCTGTGCTTGAAAAAGAACTATATGAAACCTTTCAAACAAAGTAAGTCTAGCTTTAAAATTTTATCTATTAGCACAGCCTGGACTCACACCCCAATTCCAATAGCCTGTAAAATGTCATTTTCCTCCATTACCAAAGTTCCATTATTGTTTAGATGTATGAGGGCTCTGATTAGCCTGATTTTATTGCACATTAAAAAATTTGAAAAAAAAATTTGTGCTAACAATGGCCTGACAAAATACAAAGCTATAGTCATTAAAATAGTGTGATATTGGAGTATGTCAGATACATAGATCAATCAAACAGGACAGCCTGAAAACAGAACCATGCATATACTAAAATTTAGTTTGTATCAGAGGTTACATTGCAAATCAATGAAGGTGTAGATGGACCCACCCCATGGGAAAAAATAAAATGAGATTCCTGTTTTATTCCATGCACAAATATAAATTCCAGATGGATTAAGTGCCTGAAGTATAAATTGTGTAACTCTAAACCTATGTGGAAAAAAATATTCTTGAAGTAGAGGAGTCTTTCTTTAATAGGATACAAAAAACATACACTATAGAGGAAAAGGCACTTAAATCTGACTATAGCAAAATTTAACTCTTTAATTTGGCAGCAAACAAACAAAACCCATTGTAAACAAAGTTTAAATATAATTGAACAGAACAGATGGTACTTAAAAAAAGATTTTTATTTAAATTCCAATTAATTAACATACAGTGTAATATTAGTTTCAGGGGTACAATATAGTGATTCAACAGTTCCATACACTACCCAGTGCTCATCACAGCAAGTGCCCTCCTTAATCCCCTCACCAATTTCATCCATCCCCCCACCTACCTCTCCTCTAGTAATCATCATTTTTTTCTCCATAGTTAAGAGTCTATTTCTTGGTTTCTCTCTCTCTCTTTCTCTTTTTTCCCTTTTGCTAATTCTGTTTCTTAAATTCCACGTGTGATTAAAATCATTTGGTATTTGTCTTTCTCTGACTGACTTAGTCACTCTGACTAGAACGCATTATACTTTCTAGTTCCATCCATGTTGTTGCAAATGTCAAGATTTTATTCTTTTTTATGGCTGAGCAATATTCCATTCATCTGTATCACTTTTTCTTTATCTATTCATCAATTGATGGACACCTGGGCTGCTTTCATGTCTTGGCTATTGTTTTTTTTTAATAAATTAATTTTTATTGGTGTTCAATATGTCTTGGCTGTTGTAAATAATGCTGCAAGTATCCCTCTGGATTAGTGTTTTTGTATTCTTTGGGTAAGCAATTAGTAGTATAATTGCTGGATCATAGAGTAGTTCTATTTTTAACTTTTTGAAGAACCTCTAAATCGTTTTCTACAGTGACTGCACCAGTTTCTATTTCCACAAGGAGTGCCAGAGGGTTCCTTTTTCTCCACATCCTTGTCAACATCTGTTGTTTCTTGTGTTTTTGATTTTAGGAAAAGCACTTAGGTTTTTTTTTTTTTTTTTTAAGATTTTCTTTATTCATGAGAGACACAGAGAGAGAGGGGCAGAGACACAGGCAGAGGGAGATGCAAGCTCCATGCAGGGAGCCCGACGTGGGACTCAATCCTGGGTCTCCAGAACCAGGCCCTGGGCTGAAGGTGGCACTAAACTGCTCAGCCACTCGGACTGCCCAGGAAAAGCATTTATTTTTAACTGATATTTCCACTTCTGAGGATTTATCCTATAGGTATTTGTACATGTATAAAATAATGTAGGTATAAAAAAGTCATTGAAGCACAATTTTCAGTAACAAAAAATTCAAAGTAACCTAAATATCAATCAGTAGGAAACTGGTTAAATAAGTCCTGATCCATCAATACAAAGGAAGACTCTATAGTCCCAAAAAGAAAAGAAAAGAAGTATAAACTAACAGAGAGTGATCTTTAAGTGAAAAAAGCAAGATGCAGATGTCCCTGTAGAGAAACATATAAACTTTTCTGCATATGCATAGGACTTTTGGAATGGTACACCAACACATTGATTTTCTCCAAGAAGGCAAACTGGGAGAGGAGAGAATAGTTAAGAGAGAGAGAGATTTTCACTGTGTACTCTTGTACCTTATCCTATGAATATATTACCAAATAAAAAATAAGATTTGTAATGTATATAATGTACAAAAGACTACTGTGCAGGGAACATGTAGAATCCTTACAAACTAGTAATAAAAGTCAAATAATCCAATAGAAAAATAAGCAAAGGATATGGTGAAAGAAAATAGTTATTGACAATAAGCCTTTGAAGATAGTTAAGCTTATGAATAGTCATAGAAATTACAAATACTTAGCCATTATTTTAAACCATCAAATTGGAAAAAAAATTAAATGCCCAATAGTATCACAAATAGGCCAGCATGTGGGGAAAATAGTCCCACCATCTCCTTCCCGTGGGAATGTAAATCAGTATAGTCACTTTAGGAGTCTTCAGCAGTGCCTAAGTAAAATATAAACTGCGCATACCATAGACCCATAGATTCTACTACTGAATGTATTTCCTTTGAAAACCCTTTTATGTATGTACAAGGGAACATGTACAAGAATGTTTGTTGTAGCATTGTAGAAAATAGTGAAAAACTGGAAAGAACCTAAACATCCCTCAATAGTGGATTAAAAATGTGACATTTACATAATGAAAAGGGATTAATTAACTAGATTACATACTTCAGCATAGATAGATCTCCAAAAATCTAATGTTAAAGGGAAAAAAAGCAAATTTCAGAAAATACAAAGAATGATGTCATTTTTTAAAAATAACAAAATACATATAGAAAGTAATACTATATATTTCTTGCTGTATGTGTAAGTGTATAAAACATGTATATTTTTGATAGACTGGAAGGATCCACAGCCAGTCTCATGAAAGTGGTTTTCCTTAGGTATGGGGGAGTGAACTGGTTGGGGTTGAAAGGGTTGGAGTTTAGAATCTGAAACATTATTTCTTAAAGAAACAAAAATTGGAGGAAAGTGTGATCAGATGTTAACAGTTGTTAACTCTGGAAAGTACAAATATAAGATTTTAGCTTTTTGTGTTTTGTAAATTTCTCAAAAAGAAAAGGGGTAGGGTGAGTGCAGACTTTGTCAGGGGTAAAGAATCCTATAGTTTCCCTCTGAGATTGGGAGAACCCAAGCAATATGCCTTTCCCTTTGTGAAAGAAATCTTGAGCAAATGCTTGACTTCCTCTGGAAGGAACTTTTGCTGATGATGGCTTGTTTCTCTCCTCTCAACTTCTCACCCTGCCCTACACCACAGACAACTCCGACAGCACTTTGAGGAAGGGTAGCTACTTCTCATTCTGGGAGTTTGGTTAAGGACCAATCTGCCCAAGTGAGATTGTGTTTGAGAATAAGTTTCTATGAACATTATTTGTATGTTTTAAATTCTGCATTGTGTTTGCATTTACTATTACATATTATTAGAAAACTTGCTGTATTATGGGGAATAATAGAAAGTGGTTTATGACATAGAACCAAAACTCCAAAGATTATGCTTTAAATGATATTCTGAACGAATGAGCAATTCTCCCAGGTTTCTCCAAAAGAAAAAAAATTACAAAATGCCTGGGTGGCTCAGTGGTTGAGCATCTGCCTTTGGCTCAGGCGGGATCCTGGAATCTTGGGATTGAGTTCCGCATTGGGCTCCCCACGAGGAGCCTGTCTCTGCCTCTCTGTGTGCGTCTCTCATGAATAAATAAATAAAATCTTTTTTAAAAATTGCCAAAGACTCTTCAGAAATTTCTCAGGAAAGACAATATTTCAGTGTGACAGATTATCAGTAAACATATTTGGTAGTCATGGGCCTTCTACTTGGAAGGGCTCAATGTATTGTACCCGCCTTTGAATGAGGCTAACTTTAATCATCAGGAAAAGGACACCTGTAATTCATGTGATCCAGTGTAGGTTGGGAATGGGGGAGCAACTTGAATGTCTGGGCCCACAATTCATACTATACTTGAGCTCAGGTATGGACAAGAGGTGCAGAGTCCTCTTGGGATGGGAGATTTTGGGTTCCGTGGACATTAAATAGCATCTTTTTCACATTTTGATAGAATAGCAGGAGCTTATTGCACTGGTTGTCTGCCCCTAAACTCTGCGGTCGCTCCCTCCTTGACAATGGAAGAACTATACATCCATTCAGGAATTCAGAAAGGAGACTTGCTTGTTTTGACACCATTGTTGCTATGAGAGAGGAAGGAATGAGATTGGAAAGGATAGTCATAAATTGGCAGAACTGATTAAGAATAACAACAGCGTCAGTGTGCGTCATTTGGGAGATGTAAAGAAAGCCTTGACAGAACACTGGAATTCATGGAAAAATGTTAGCCTGGCTCTTCCTCCCCTAGCTTGAACAGCATCTGTCTCATTTCTATCCCTTCTGTGTAGTTGAAGGGAAGCTTACCCCCACTTACCAATCACTTAACGTCCTATGGTGCCAGATACTAAAAAAGAAAATAGTATGTTATTAAACACAGGGATTCCTATTTGTAGAGATAAGTCTTTGCTTTTTACTTAAGCCTTGATTTATTGTCTTTGGTTGTTTTAGGTAGGGGGGATGGCTGATTTTTAACAAGAAGATAAACTTACAGATGGAAATTCTTTTAAGCCATAAATACCAGTAACTTGCCTGGTCCAGGGAAGTTCAAATAAAGACACTGGGATTTAGCAGCTGCTAAATGTTTTCCTTCTTTTCCCATTGGCCAAGGAAAAAGAAAAAAGATGTGCCCCACCATCAGCGGTCTAGGCGCCAGGGCCTGACTGCGTCTGGATATGTAAACCATTCAGAGCTCCTCTTGTGGAGAAAGGAGGCCGAACATGACAAATTGGTCTATGCCATTTGACCTCTGAAGGGGAAACATAACTTTCCACAGCAATCTCTGATGGTTTCCTTATCTGTTTTATTTAGTATAAACACTGTCCATCTTGAGTCCTCCCTGATTCTTCTAGCAGGCTCCAGGGATTAATTCTGGGGCATTGGCTGGATTCACCACCTCTGCTCTGCTCCCCAGTATTGTTTCCATCTTCCTTCTTAGTCTTACACAGATCTGGGAAGATACTAACTCTGAGTGCTGGTGCAACATCTTGATCTTCCTTGGGGCCTACCACTGCATGGAGCACAGCACGTACCACTAGTAGGTAAGCAATACATGCTTGTCATTTGGTGAATTCAATAGTCTCGGTGCTGCGTGCACATCAAACAAGAAGGAGCTTTAAACAACACACAAACAACATATACTGCACTGCCCTCACCCCAGCCCAATTGGGTTGGGATCCTGGGCACGGATCCCCAGCACTGGACTATTTGAAAAGCTCTGTGGCTGAGTCTTGTGTATGGAGAAGGTTGACAACTACTGGATTCATTAACTGCTGCTTTACTTGGCTACATTCTGCTTGCTTCCAAGTTTGGGAAGAAATCATATGAATTCTTTTGAGAGGCAAATATCCTAATGATTGGGAAGATGCCAATGCTAACTTATAGGGAGAGTAGAGTAAGAACGGCTGGCCATACTGTGTGGTCCTGGGTAAGCTACTCAGGACCTGTGCCTCAGTTTCCTCATCTGTAAGTTAGAAAGAATAATACTGCCTCTTAAGATTGTTGTAAAAATTAAATGGCTTGATCTGTGTAAAACTCTTAAAACATTATCTGGTGTTATAAGTACTTGGTAATAAAATCCAGCATGAAGAAGAGGGAGTTCTCTTCTTCCATTAGTGACTCCAGCCTCCTCCTAGACTAAGCTCCCAGGACAGTTTTTGACTCTAGCCTCCCCTTTACTCCTTCCATCTTGTCCCTTGTTAAGTCCTGCTCCTTGTATCTACCCCTTCCATTTCATTCCCATTGCCCAAATCCAATCTTTGGGCTCCTTCCTCTGTTTCTCAGATCACAACCACCCTGCTGTCTTCTGCTGCTGATCTGGTCATGAGTTGACTGTCTCTATACGGCTCCCAAATACCCCTAAGGTCAAGCTGTGATCTTGGTGCTACCAACCTCAAAATTCAACCTATATCCTCATTGTTGTGAAACCCAAGCTGCGTGGCTGGGTGGTTTAGTTACTTTTCCCAAGCCTCCACTTCCTGTGTAACTGGAGATCATCTAACAACACTTTCTACTCAGTAGGTTTATAAGAATAGAATGAGAAGATTCCTGTGAATAAAGCGTTTAGAAATCTACATGGCACATAGTAAGGGATCTGTAAATACTAACTGCTATTATTACTATTATTACTTGGAAATTGCCTGCTAGCTGCTCTATAGCCATCCTAGGTGCTGACCATATGGAAGTCCTTGCTGCTCTCAAACCACACTCTAGATCAGGCCTCTGCTCCCACTGTCCTTCCCTTAGAAATGCCTGCCACCCCTCTCCAGTGCCTGAATCCTGTCTTGAAAGGGTGTAAATTACTCCATTTTCTGACTTTGTCTAAAAGTCTTTTCTTTTAAGATAGGCTTTCTTAAACTTTAATGGACATCAGATTCTCCTGGAGGGCTTGTTAAAACTCTAATTGATCCTAATTCCATAGGTCTGGAGTAGGCCCCGAGAATTCACATTTCTAGCAAGTTCCTGGGTACTATGAGTCTGGTTGGTCTGAGGTCTATGCTTTGGGCAGTACTTCTCTAGGGCCCTGAACACTTTACAACTTCTATTTTAGTTATTTGAGTACAAATCCCTCTCCACAGAGATTAAGTTTTCAATGGAAGGACCCAAATCTACCTTCCCTTCTGTCCAGAGGAGACCTGGGCTGGGACTCAAAGAAAGAACAGGGTAGAGAGAGCTCTGCAAAGAAGAAATCCAGGATCAGGGCCAGAGTGGCCTGACTGGGGGAGGGTGAGTGAATGGCATATTAAGGCATAATAGGAAAGAAGTCTCAAGAGAGAAGTGTCAGGCTGGATTTCAACAAGTGTGGGGAAGAACCTTAAAAGGCAGACAGAGGGGCAGCCCCAGTGGCGCAGTGGTTTAGTGCCGCCTGCAGCCCAGGGCGTGATCCTGGAGACCCTGGATCGAGTCCCACGTCAGGCTCTCTGTATGATGCCTGCTTCTCCCTCTGCCTGTGTCTCTGCCTCTCTCTCTCTCTCTCTCTGTCTCTATGAATAAATAAATAAAATCTTAAAAAAAAAAAAAGGCAGACAGAGGAGTGTACATTTGAGCTTGTAGCCTGGGAAACCCAAGAGCTCAATTTCTTGTTGTAATGATGACATTCCTTCTCATTGGCCATAAGCTGCTGCAGAGCTTGGGCTCTCTGTTCCCAGTAGTGTGCACTTCCTAGACACACAAGAGATAGTTGCTATTCCAGCTCCCAAAGTCTGTCATTCTGTGAGTGACTCTTACCCATGAAAACATAGATGGAGGTTCAGGGCTAGCCAAGTGATCCTGCGTACCTGGGCCAAACCAGAGCCTTGAGGTCATTGTGACTGGTTCCTCCTCCCACAAATTCTGGCCCATTTCTTCCCTGAACACCATTTGTGGTGGTTTTGAAGTTGCTTGACCAAGGATCCAGAAATATCAGTGCCTCTGGAAATTTTTTTTCTCATTTTCTGCATATGCTTTTTTTAAGGAGATAATCATGAGTGAGAGGGAAGGAAGTGGCCGCTTAGAAGTCACAGATCTGGGCTCAGTGAGAAGTCCTTGGTACTGCTCTGTAGGTTTTCTGCTACGCCTGCCTCACAGAGTACTGATGAGGTTAAATAATTAATGTATGTGAATGTACTTTGTAAACTCTAAAGCACTGCAGGAATATAATTAATTATGTTTATAATTACAGGTAATGTAATTATAATTGTAATTACTTTGTGGGTGGAAGCAGTATATATATGCCCATTCTCTAGTAGGATATCCTTGGTGAGATCATCAATTTGTATAGTTGAGCTTGACTTACTCTCTCTGACTTTATTTTCAACTCTGAGAATAAAGCTATAAGACTTTAGCTTGAGGACTTTCAGTTGTGTTTCAGAAAATGGGAAAAAATCACATAGAGTGAGGATGGGTGACCCAGTACCTCAAAGCAGTATTCCTTGGCACTTATCTTATCAGGTAGATAAAGTTAAGGCAACTTATTTATTAATTTGCCTAGATACAACAATGATACTTGCAGAGATCCTATAGGTAAACAAACATATACACATATAATATGTATAAGATATGTATGTATTAATGTCTTACTCCCAGTGCCTGTTATTTCCAGAAATCCACTAGCATTTAATACAATCCAAGATGGTGGTGCAATTGCTAAGTTATAAGTCTGCTCTGTGTATCAGGCAATATATTTATTAATGTTAAGACAAAAGTGTAATAATTTGTATTATTTTGCTTGCTCGGCAAAATGAATCAACTTGATAGTAGTGCTAGGTAGTTACTTCCTTTCATTAACATGCTTGATCTTAAAAAAGCACTATGTTTTGGACCATGTTTTGCAGCAACATTTGTGTTTGTGCCTGAGAGGCAACCCAAGTCTAGGAATTCTCATAGCCTGTCAGAGAAATCTGTACTGTTAAGAGATAAGACTAGTAGAACCATCGTTTGTGGTTTTCCCCATTTGAAAAGTCGATACAATGCCAAGATATTTAACAGGAAAAATTCTCCTAGTATGTCCCTCCTTGAAATGGCAAGCTTCCACCCGAGAAGCTAAACATCGCATTTTGGAGTCACTGACCTTCTGCCCTTGTTCCTATGCACTGTTAATTGTTGTTAATTTCTAACACCTCATTAATTACTTCCATTAAAGATGTGGGAGAGGGAAATGCCCTTCACTCATGGGTGGTCACACGAATAAACCATTAATAATTACAAAAAGTGTATTACTTTAAAAGTGAATTTGAGCCATTTGTGTAAAAGTTTCTGTGTCTCTCATGGCCTGGCTGTGACACTTTGAAATCTTGCCACTGGAGTGTAGGTGGGGACACTGGGAATGATACAATCGTGGCTGAGGAAGAAGCTGTCTCTTTTCCGTTCCTTGATTACTCTAACATTTGGCCTCTAGAACATGATGTACTTTTCAGAGAACTTTTTATCCTTACAACTTTTTTCGTTTTCTTTTTTTGCAAAAGAAGCCTGGAGCAGGGACAGTTTCCATCAATGTGACAGCCCAGGTCAGTGACACAATCAGGACTTAGTGTAGAGTTCCTGACTCCCACCCTGATCCAGCCTGCCAGACCATGTCGGGAGGCTAGCGCTGGTGCTGTGGTGACTTCACTTCCACCTCAGGCTTTCCCAGAGATGAAACCAGGGCCACTTCACTGACGTTGGGATCCCAATCTTTTGAAAGAAAAAGAAAGAAAGAGAGAAAGAGAAAAAGAGAGAAAGAAAAAGGAAGAAAGAAAGAAAAGAAAAGAAGAAAAGAAAAAAGAAAAGAAAAGAAGAAAAGAAAAAAGAAAAGAAAAGAAAGAAAAGAAAAGAAAAGAAAAGAAAAGAAAAGAAAAGAAAAGAAAAGACAAGATGAGCAAGCAGGCCAGCCTGGATTACCATTTAGTGTTGAGATTTTTATTTGGTGCTTATCTTAAAAGCTTAGGTAAGAGAGTCTTCCTACAAGTTTCTAGGAGTGTTGAGAATTAAATATTATATTGGAAAAAAGCACATCAAATGTGATCTCTAGGTTGGACCAACCAGCAGAAAATTTTAAGGTATAGACAAAAGATTTGGGAGTTGTAGATGAAAAATTATTTTGTGGATATAGAGTTCAACAGTGAAATCCAGTTTAGATTCTATAGTCAAATGTAGATTACTGCAAGGATCATGTTTTGAACTTAAGAGCTCAAGTAGAATTCCTTCTAGTTGAACTTCTTGTTTTGCTAATAAGACCATGGAGATCCAGCGAGGATCAGGAGACACCTTGGCTGTGAATATGGGAAATATGAGAACTGGCTTTCCTGGTTTCCTGTTACGATTCTACTCTTTATCTGGACTGTGATGTCAAGAACAGGGCAACATCTTTTCTCTCTCCCCTTCTTCCCCTTTCCTCCTCTTCTCCTTCTCTTCCACACTAGGATGCTGGGGAGATCAGAGGGGATAACTTTCTACTTCCCAGAATAAGCTGAAAACTATACCAGGTGGCTTCGGATATCAGATGACTTCATGGACAAAAGGCCAGGTTGGAAGTCTATAAACATCACCCTGATTTTCAGAAACCATTTAACCTTCGGGCCCCCATTTCTTCTTATCTGTAAAACGAGGCACTTATATTTTAACTCTTAAGGCTTATTAGACAGTTGGATTCTAAGGTCTAAATTCCCCTGTAATTTCTTCCTATTTTACCCTTCCTCTTAGTTGCTGTACAGTAGTCGAATAGTCTATAGTTGACACCATTTCACACTTTATTTATTCCCTCTTCTATTAATGGGCACTTAGTTTTTTTCCATTGAAAGTAATGCTATAGGGATGACTGAGTGGCTCAGCAGTTGAGTGTGTGCCTTCAGCTCAGGGCATGATCCTGGAGTCCCAGGATCAAAACCCACATTGAGCTTCCTGTGTGAAGCCTGCTTCTCCCTCTACCTATGTCTCTGCCTCTCTCAGTGTGTCTTTCATGAATAAATAAATAATTTTTTTTAAAAAAAGAAAGTAATGCTACAATAAACATTTTTGTGTAAATCTCTTTAAAAGCAGGTGTAAAATTTTCTCCAGATTATCAATTTTACCAAATGCTGCCAAATTAGCCTCCAGAGTGGTTATACTAATTTACCAATCTTCATTCCCTCCACCTCTGTTCCCACAAAGGCTGCAGGGTTTTTGCCACCTTATCACATCTAAAGCCAGCTAGCAGGACATGGGCTCTATTTCATGTGGATGTAGGTCCCCACCATCTGTTCCCATTGTTTCTTCCACTTGTCTGCCTCCACCAAACCACAGCTCTTTTCTTGGTAAGAGGTGAAGAAGCAGTGCTTCACTTCTATTCCTGCTTGCTCCTGACTTTCACCTTTGCCTTAATAATCAGTCTTTCTCCTAGGAGTTATGCTTTGAAATATGCAAGTCAGGAAGAGAATTCTTCATTTAACGCTGTCTCATCTGTTCCTTGAGTTATAGAGCAGAGACATGTCCAGCTGCTTGAATAGGGGAGGAGAAACATCAAAAGGGGAAAAGATATACTAGAGGAAAAAAATCAGGTAATATTGAAAAACTTTATCTTTCAACATATGCATTTAACAAATTGACTTTATTGAAAATAATAAAATTACATGAAATCTGAACTATGATAAATCTAACACATAGGGCCATTGTTACTGTAGGACTCATCATTTTTGCCTTGGATTATGGAATAGTATTTCATTACTTGTGTCTGGGTCTTATATTTCCTATAGGAAGGCAACGATCTGTAATTAGACCAGCTAGATATATGCCCAGGCAGGGAGAAGAAAAGAAGGAGTCCAGGAAACAGTATAAAGGGGCAAGAGATTGAATGAAGGGAAAAGTGAGGAGGAGAAGCTCCTGACTGTGAGGAGTTTAGCCAGGGACACCAGAAGAATTTGTGTTCCTTTGATAAGAAATGGGAGGAGAATGTAGCTTGAGATGACAGGTGGAAGTGGATGAATTGGAAATGGGATGTAGAGAGTGTGATCATCTCCTGGAGGTGATCATTCCATGAGATCTTTTTCTTTAAAACTACAGGCAGGACAGAACAACACCTCTGCTGAGTTTCCATCCCATCTGCAAGGATGCCTTCCTGCGATGTGTGCGTGTTCCTGCCCACTCCACGTTACAGTGACCCCCTGGCCCCCCACGTTCATGCGCCATGCATCAGCTTTCTGCTGACTTGGGGCTTTCCTTCTCATCGCAAACCCTTCACATCTGAACTTTGGTGGCATGTGTTTGAGCATGTGGACACACATGGAAATAACTCCACGGGGCAAGAGACCTTAGATGCACACTTTTCCCCAGAGCAAAAAAGCCAGCTTCTTTCTATATCATTAGAACTGGCTTCTCTTCAGCTGTGAGCATTCTCGAACATGGGCAGCCTCTTCACAGTGCTCTGGTACCTCTCAGGGAAAGTGAATGACCCCATGACCAGGTGAATATTCTGCTGGAGGTCCCCTGTTGGTTTCAGCAGTAAAAGGACTCCCAGCTCCTCCTTCTCATCCCTGTGGTGTATGGTTACTCCTTGCCCCTTTTGAAGTTTTTCAGAAATAAGTTACTCAGCAAATTTTATTTTGTTCTCTTACTTTCACCTCCCACTGCAATAAGGCCATAGATGTGTCCGTGCTGACTGCACCCTCTGTTCAGCCCAGCCAGAAGCAAACAAAACAAGGACATTTCTACCCAGTTTATTTGAAACACTATTTTAAACAGACTGCTCTGAGTCATCAGTGATGTCCTGTTTCTAGGACAAAGAATAATTGCTCTGACCTCATAATTGCTCTTTTCAAGGACTCAGGTTTAAAGGTTACAAAGAGCTATTCAAACTCAATTATTTCTAGTTCCCTCTCACTTTTTGCACTGCCTTTCAATATGCAATGGAGTGCCCATTCATAATCATAGACCATTCAGGTCATATATGTTTTCAAGATTATAAAATGAAGATTCATTCATTCCTTGACTTACCCTTTCAACCAACATTTCTTGAACACCTTGGCATGCTAGGCACAGGTATTGATGCTGAAGAGCCAAGACCCTGAGAGATGCCTTCCGGAGGGGAGCTCAACTGCCAACAATTGGCTATAGCTAACTTGAAACAAATCGCTCATCTTCTGTGTTCTTTTCTCTACTTTTCTTCCTTTGTCTTTTCTATATTTATTTTTCATTGCTTATATTTCATTCTTCCTTCTTTTTCTCTATTTTTTCCTTCTTTTTTTATTATCACACTATGCCATGTTATTTTCAAAATGCCAACCTTATCTTCTGTCTTGCCCATTCATTTCATTGTACCAATTTTTATCAATGATTGAAGAACAGACCACCTCTATGACCCTTCAGGATCGTTTGGCAATTTTAGGCATCTGAAAGAATGAAGAAAAATGTGTGAACTACAGTCTGAGTGAATAAGGCTATTGGAAAAAAGATATGGGCTTTATGAATTGGAAAGAAGGACCATATTTCTGAGCAAAACGTCAACTTCTGGATTAGTCAGGATTGGCTGGGTTTTGTTTTAGTAATAAATAATCTCCAAACATCAGTGGCTTAATCCAACAAAGGTTTATTTCCTGCTGAAGCTACATGTCTACCATGGGCCTGTGGAGGATGCAGCCCCACCGTGTCATTCAGGAATCTGGGATAGTGGGCACTCTGTCATCTCAGCACGTGCTTCCAAGACCACTTCTGCAGGGGAGGAGAGAGCAGGAGGGTCATCCACTGATAAATGGATGGGAGTGACACACAGTTCTTCTGCTCACAACAACCAGACAAATCAGATGGCCTATCCAACTGAAAATGAGTTGAGCTGTGCAGCCTTCATGTGCTTGAGAGGAGAGGGTGTGTGGCTCTTTGTGACATTGGTAGCATCCACCACAGCACTCAGTCAGCAAGTTTGAAATCAAGACTGTGGAAAATCCCAGATGTCTGGCTCTGCAATGTCTGAAGGACGAATGTAGAACAAATAGCCAATCTGTTGTGTTCTCTAGTGACAGAGCTCACTCTTCGCCCTCCTGGTTGCTGCTTGTAAGTGCCTATCTCTGGCCACCCAAATGCCTCACCTCTTCCACAGATCCTTGTATGTGAAGGCAGCATTTTTAATAAATACCCATGTGTGTCCTTTTATCCAATAAAATGTCAGTCTTAAATTAGTAAGATAATTCATCCCTAAGGTTGAAATATTCCTCTTAATTTACTTCTTTAATTAAGGGAGGTGTGGGGTTTGTGAGGCTTGGGCCATTAGGAAGCATAACTGTTCTGAGCCAAGACTGGGAGGCCATTCCTTGCCTGTGACAGTGTGATGAAGCGAGGCTGCCAGTAAGCCAGGGTGTCAAGGATGACAGGACAGCTCCATCTATTGTAGCCACCAACCTGAATACATAACAGAGTGCATCACCTCCCTCAGACACATTCTCTCAAAGTGAAATTAACTTTATGGGGTGCGCAATTGTAAAGTCTATTTGGATGGTTTTATGTAATGACCCAGGAGCTTTCAGACAAGTGACTTTTGGGCAGCTATAAACTGGAGTTAGCCTGTACTTCTGGACTACCCAGAACGTCAGAGATCAAAGTCTGAAGGATCGTCCATCTAAGAGTGGATATGTACTCATGACTCATCTCTTGCTGGAGCCCAGTCTACAAGAGAAGAAAGATGACAAAACCAGCCCGACACGGTGGCAGAGAGCGGAGACTCCAAATCTAGGCCAATTCTGGGTCTACACCTTGGTTGCCCACTTATGAGCTTGTGTGACCTTGAGCAAGTTATATAACGTCTTTAAACTTTAGTTTCCCATAAAGCAAGAATGAAAATAGTACTTGCCGCACAGCCTTGTTGAAAGAATTGAATGAGGGGATGATACTTAGCAGAGTGGCTGGCTCATAATAAGTGGTCAGAAAATGTTAACTCTTACTAGTACTTGTTACTATCAGTATTGTTCAGGGTAGCAGGTGTATTTGGAGCTTGTGCCTTAAGCAAAATGCTGTGCTGGACCCTAAGAGATAAGGACAATGAGAAGAAGCAGGAGATGAGAGATACAAGATAACTAAAATAAAAATAGTCAGCATTTAATTGTGGGCTTACTCTCTAATAGGTACTTTATATAGATAGATCTTTATATAATCAATCTCATTTAATGTTCACACAACCCTCTGGGTAGGAAAGATAAAGTCAGTTGCAGTGGGCAACACTAGAGCTGCCTGGAGAAATGGAGGAAAGACTGGGCTGTGTGGTCTGGCTTGACTGGAGCACAGGAGAGGAATGGCTAAGTGGAACAGGATGTAACTGGTGTCCCCGAGAAGCCCCTCACCAGCACAGTGGTCATTGCCCACATGGAGTCCAAGGTCATCTCTCACTTTGGCCACATGGTCATTATTGGCATGCTGTTTGACCAAGAAATGTGAGACTGCCTTGAGGCAGTCACCACACCTTTGAGAGACTGGAAGACTAAAACACATATTCAGGCCATGCTTAGGTGCAGCTTCAAATCTTGGGGCAAATTCAAGACATGCTAGAAAGCAGTCAATAGCAAACCAGTCTCACATGGAGGCCCCTGGAGGCTAAAACTTCTTGGTGATCCAAAATTGACCACTAGATGGAGCCCTGCCAGGTATGGTGACACCTGAGAACTGCGGTGAGAACCCAACTCAAACCAACCTCTCCACCTCTCCCGCCTCCCATTTGTTTTCCTACTGCAAGGTCAAGACCACCATCAATACCACAGTTTTTAACACCCCTCCCATATGTTTCACTATGAGTCAGACATAAAGTATAAAAGCATAAGGAAATTTGGAAACTTCATGACTCTTCTAGACTTTTGCCCCAGTAAACACTTTGGTAACAAAGGTTATCTCCGTGTAAAATCTCCATTAAAATCACTTTATGGCCTTATCTGAAATTAGCACCTCCAGAATTCTTGTGCTAACACTTGGTTTAGTTTACCTACTTGTGTCTTGATCTTACACTTGATATGCCCTCCTCAGATAAGAAAAGGGTTGAAGCATTTCTGGACTATAGATCAACCTCTAATGTTATTTGAAAGTAGGAGTTGGGCTCAGGGGTTAGGTTTTTTCCCTTTTTTATTTGTGTATGATTTAGTGTTCATCCTGCACTAGACACTAAAATGCATTGTTTAATTATCTGAGCTCAACACACCATTTTATAATTCATTAGTCAGTTGCTCTTTGCAAAAGCTTATTTCTTACGAAACAAAAGTGGGAATCAAGCAACTGGACTATTTATCTCTCTTTAGGGGTTGGGGGTTAATATCTGATAGCTCATAACATCTTTATTATAATGCATTTATAATGATTTACTGGAATCATTCTATGGCTAAGTATCTAATGTCAAAGCTGGGATCTGGCATGAAATAAAATGCTGTATCCTTGGGTAGCTCTAGGGAGAAAAAGGCCTCAGCCAATATTTTCTGTGTAATTCTACAAACTGTAATAAGGGTAGGGGTAATTGCCTTAATGTCAATTAAGCTATTAATAATGCCCATCTTGTCATTCCTAAATATAGCAGTGTCTCAATCATACATTACTGTTCCCTGTTAGGACTGCACAGGAATGAGATCACGGCTTATGTGGATCAGGAAGTCTGTCTAGCAGCCAGTCTTACTCCTTTCCATAAAACAAAGTTTGGAGATTGATTTACTTGTTTTTGATGAAAAATCTGTACTTAGACATTATTTGTGTTTGTAAGGGCACCGTGTTGGCAGCCTTGTGAGCAGGGGACAGTGCAGCCCAAAAAACTGTCTCCTGTTCCTGTCTGGCTTCTGGATGACCAGAGTAAGGTGCTCCGAATCAGGACTGGTCTTTGGGTTCCGGATCCCTGACGGACAGTCCGGACAGTCCCGGAACAACCCTCCGGAGGGTCCTGTCTAGCCACAGGGGGTGCTGTGAGCTGCGCATGCTGTTGCCCAGCGACTTGGATGCACACAAGTCCCTCAAGGACAGACAGACGGACTGAGACAGGTCACAGACTCACGGGGCTGGTGGGCCATCAGCAAATTTCAGCAGCCAAGGTGAAGGGTAAACGGCATAGCTGGAGTAAGGACTAGAGGGTGAACTGTGGGACTTGGGTGAACGAGGAGAATGTCACCGGCACTCCCAGATGGGCCCTGAATCAGACCCATTTCTCTCCCAGCCACGAAGGGCCGGGCCTCCTTCGGGTGGCACTGCTGTTTCCCGGGGCTGGGCGCCCAGCAGCCTCCGCCTGCCGCGCCCCCCCCCCCCCTCGGTGAAGTGAACTTGGACTTGATGATATTTAGAGCTCATTCATTTATCCCGAGGAAGCTTATTGTATGGCAGTTTAATGACAGAAACCTGTTTTAATGCAAATGGACATGTAATCCCACTAAGCCACTCCGAGGGTGTAAATTTAAAACAATTGCTAGAACTGACACGAGACTTTAAGAAGATGGAGGGCCCGTTGCTAGACCCGGGGCCGCCGGGGACCCCGACACCCAGCCCCGCGGTCTCCGTGCAGCCGGCGGTTACCATGGCAATTTGAAGGGCGGGCGGAGGAGCCTCGGCAGCCCACCTCCCACCTCCCACCTCCCACCTCCCGTGTTGGGCCGCAGCCCCGGGGGCCCGGGGCGGAGGAGAGGAGCGTGAGTGGGTGTGTTCTGCTCACTAGGCCTCGGGCAGGGGTGGAAGCCTCCGGGGCCTTCATCCCCAGGAGCCCCATCTTTCCTGGGAGCCCCCTTGTCCCAGCGGGGGAAGGGGGAAGCCTGCCCCTGGGGCGGAGGCGGGAATTGTCTGCGAGTATTTGCTGGATTGTAGTGCCGTTGGGTACTACATCATCCTCCAGAGAGCCCCGAATAAGGTTATTATGGGTGAAGTCATTTTTGTAATAAAGTTGGCTGTAACTCCGGGTCGTAAATCACAGGTTCTGGTACGAAAAAAAAAATTACTAAACAGGCCTCCGTTACCACATACTGTCCTCCTCTTAAATACTTTGATTTTACTACAAATCCTCCATTGACTGAGATGGGGGGAAATCCACACAATGAGCAAATGATTCCTTCCGTCCCCGGCAGCAGCCCTGCCGGCATCTGGGCCTCCCGGAATGATTTCCTGAGGTGTGATGTTATTTATGGCGTGCTTTCTCTATCAAAAAGGCAAACAGCATCCCGAGTGACCCCGGAGCATTTGCATCATTGCTTCTCTTGCTAATTGATTCATCCCCTGGCAGGGCCCGAGACACGGGCTGTTAGCTGGACACTCTCTCCCAGCTGCAGAGCCTGCGGATTGAGGTGCCTAAGAAGCAAAGATGTTAATAAAATTGTTAAATGTCACAACTGCAAACCCCACACCCGTTCCGAGTCCATCAGCTCTTCTGGAATGATTCTGTAAAATACCATCTCCTCCCCTTGTCCTTTTCTCAGTCTAAACTTCATAACCTTTGTTAAGTAAGGAGATTAAGAACTATTATTAGCAACACTGATTGTTTAATTTCTTTCATGACTTCTTTCTTTCACATAAGAGTCCGGCACAGAATGAAAAGGAATGTTATCATATGAAGTGCATTTCAGATGTAATAAAGCAGAAAGGAGAGGGTGGCCCCAGTGGCAGTTGTAAGAGGGACAAAGTGTGGATCTCTATAGCTCAGTGGCTGCAAAGCAGAAAATGAAGATTGTAAAAACGTCACATAAAGAAAAAATGCACAGTGGATTCGTTTTGCGATGCCCATAATTCAGTAATGCCTTTAAGTAGCTAGAAGAAATATAATAAATGTTTTTCCACAACATTGATCATACTGTATCAGAGGAAATATTAGTGTGCAGGGAGCCATGATTATACCGGTAGTAATTCTCGGTGCAGAAAACTAGTAGAAGATGGGACCCTTTATAGGCCGAACTTTTATTGGTTGCAGTTATTTACCTTTAAGAATACGCGTAATACATTGTCCTATAGCTAAATATTTTTGTGAAAATTCAAACCAGCACTATCAGTAAATCAGAAATCCTGCCACCATTTTATAGAATTTATATATATTTTTTCCTGCAGACGCCCTGATATGTTCCAGAATACAAAACCAGCCAATTGACCATGTAAAAATTCTGGAATGTCTGTAAAACAGATCCTTCTTCTATATTCTGAACCCGATAGGAGCAGACAGGTTTACGGCATGTGATTCCATCCAAATGCCACCTGTATATATATAAAACATCTCTCCAAAGAAATTAAATGGATTATTAGATTATATACTGCAGTAAAACTATGCCCAGAGCTGTAAGTGAGGAAAGGGTATGCATGTCATGCAACTGCCTTTTTTTTTTTTTTTTTGTACTGAAACACTGAAGAAAGCTTTGTAAGGCAGGTTTTTTTTCTTTAGGGAGAAAAGGAGAGAATTGATTCCTCATGCCAGCCTCTTGCTCCTCGGGCTGGCAGGAGATGGTAATGCGGTGGCGGAAGCAATCTTGGTGCAGGAAGCCCTGGCATGCTTAGGGAAAGGTCCACTTTTGCGTTGGAGGGACCCTGGACTTGACTCTAGAAATCTCTGACCTGGGCTTCCAGGGTGCACCAGATAAGAGCTGGCCCAGCCAAATTCTTGGAGAACTCCAGGGAGAGGTGAGACGTGGGCATATTAATTCTTGGTGCGTTTCCCACAAGGCCCAGCTGTGAAAGTTTCTGGGAGAAGCCACAGGGCGGAGGAGTCTCCAAGTGAAGATACGGTGAGAGCAGTGATAGGAGCAATGGCGTTCTTTTTCTTCGGAATCTGGATAGGCCAGCTTGCAGTTCAAAGGCCTTGGAAAACCAACCCTGGCTCCCTGCTCTGTTTCAGTGCACATGGCCCCTAACTCTCACTGACACGAATGGGAATCATTTCCCAGACTTCCCTTGCGGAGACCATCCCCATCCCTATCCCTTTGTCTTAGTACTCCTTTGCTTGATGCAAATCACAGATTTCACACACACATGCTCCTTCGATGCAACGCAGTTTCTATGATGTTCTTTCTTCTCCACCACTTGGGCACAAAGGGGATGCATTAGCCAAAGAGCAGTGGGCACTTTTGGAGTTATGTCTTGATTTTCTCCCTGGAGTTGGGTAGATATTTTGTTTGATTTGTTTCCCCTCATCTAACAAAGAAGAAATGAAAGAGGGCACCTCTAAATTCTTCCCATCTTGAGGGCTTTAGAGAGGCAGGCAGTTGAAGAGAAACCCCAACAGAAGGGAGGACTGAGGAGCAGCCTGCCACAAGATGACGGCTCCTCTGAAGGAGTTGCTGCCTGGGAAGTTGGTAAGCCGTCACCTGATGTGCTCAGCATTGCCAGGGACGTAATGATTTACAGGCTCAGGTGACCTAACGGGCTTCTGTTGAGTTCTTTACCAACATGGTGGAGGGGACGCTTTTTAAGTGTCCTCTTTCAAGTGGCACTGTTCTAGGTACTTCCAAGCAGCAGGGGCTCTCCTCGGATTTTTAAAATGAAAATTACTATTACTGTTCTTGTTGTTTATCTTACTGAGTTAGTTGCCTGCCAGTTGAAAGAATGCAATTTATTTATTTTTTTAGATTTTTATTTATTTATGATAGTCAGAGAGAGAGAGAGAGAGAGAGAGAGAGAGAGGCAAAGACACAGGCAGAGGGAGAAGCAGGCTCCATGCACCGGGAGCCTGACGTGGGATTCGATCCCGGGTCTCCAGGATTGCGCCCTGGGCCAAAGGCAGGCGCCGAACTGCTGCGCCACCCAGGGATCCCAAAAGAATGCAATTTAAAATGAAAAAGAATTTTGTGGAGGCTAAGCTCTTTGAATTCCCTCTTTAGATGTATTATCACATTAATGGACCTACTACCAAAACTGATTAAAATCAGTGGGTAGTCCTGTTCTTTCCTCTCTCTCCTTCCTTCCTCTCTTTCTTCCTTGTTTTCCTTCATTCCTTTTCCCCTTCTCTTCTTTATTTTCCTTCCCTTTTCTTCTCTTTCCTCCCCCTTCCTTCCCTTCTTCGCCAGTGACTTGGAAAAAATCGTAATGGATTTCTTAGAGCAATTCTACAATAATGAAAATATTCGGAGTCACATGCCTTCCCTGGAGTATTTAACAGTGGAGTCAAGTGTAGCCTCCATTTTTGCTGGGTTTGCAGCAGCACCAAGTCTCATTTATGCTTGCAAAAATATCTAAGTGTGCGTAGGAGGGTCAGAGACACCCTCGGGGAGTAGACCCGTTATAATTTTCCTGAACTTAAAAAAGCAACAAAATAATAATAATGGGACAACAGACCTTGCAAGCTACTTGGTGAATAAACAGTAAATCTAGCTGCACTGGCCATCTAGCCCGAATTACTGACTTACACTGTGGCCCGATGAAGAATGCAGGCACCTTTGACGATACTGCGAATTTGGTTCTAATAGGGAACATTTTCTATTTTAAAGTGAGACACACTTGTATTTATCTCTACGACCGCTGGATGTCACTGTTGCATACCTCTGGCCATAAAAACTTCCCACTTAGGGGATCTGAAACTGGTATTTTAAGGGCTGTCATGTTACCTCCTTGGCGCTCTACCTTTTGATGGAGCACCCGCCACCATGCTAAGACGACTTTCTTCTGCATTCAGTGCAGTCAGCCCCATTCTCAATTATGGCATTCTAGTGGGAATTCTTCTAATTTATACAGGATGAGATTCCCCAAACACAATTACCTTCTTTGCTATATTCAAAAGGAGTAAGGTACTTTGATAATAGTTTGAAACATTGTATATTAATTATAACTAACACATTCTGGATACCAAATGGAATGAAGTGAAACATAACCATAAAATACCCTGGATTTATAAAGTGTCTTTCCCTGCCCCTCTTCAAAGAGCTTACAACAATTTCATATCTATTTGCTCATCTGTCTTCCCAACATCCCTAGGGGGTTACCTGCTTTAATGCTTTTATGAGTCAAAGTTGACCTGTGAAATAAATTGAATGAAGTAATTATTTACACTGGCATCCCAGGAGTAAAGCAAAAGCAAACACTGAAAATGTGTTCCAGACAGCTAATTCTAGTTTGCAAAACTAACCCACTGAAATTTTGGTAGTTCTGGTTTTCTTTGTCAATTACTTTTATAATTCCTTAATTCATGGGCCCTTTAATCCTTCTTTTAAAAAGTTATTTTATAAAATCTGAGCCATCTAGTGTAGCTGACGTTATACAGAAATGAGATCTAGACAGTTTCCCAAACCTGAAGAAAGTCCAGCTCAGTAGAAGTGTTAGACTAGACTAGACCGGTGGGGGGTGGGGGGGAGAGGTTGGCAAGTGGACCAATTGGAACAGTACTTAGCTTTCTCTGTGATCAAAAAATTATCATAAGCTTCATTTTCGCTCTTGTTTCATCTCTTTCTTTTTCTTAAAACCTTGGAGTTGGGGGCATCTGAGTGACTCGGTGGTTGAGCGTCTGCCTTTGGCTCAGGGCGTGATAGTGGGGTCCCAGGATCGAGTCCAACATCGTGCTCCCTACAGGGATCCTGCTTCTCCCTCTGCCTAAGTCTCTGCCTCTCTCTCTGTGTATCTCATGAATAAATAAATAAAATCTTTAAAAAAGTCTCTTGGAGTTGTTTTCTTTAACTTCCTCTTGTGCCTTTGCACTGGGGAAGTCAGAGCTGTTCTTAGAGAACTATTGGTCTAGATTGTAGGGGGGGGGGCGTGAGGATACTCTGTTTTAGTGAACTAGCAGAGAGCTGTGTTGCCTGCCATCAACGGGATGCTTTGATCCAAAATTTCAGTCATTGTTTCCACATTTAGGGGCTGGAATGAACATCAAAGAAGTGGGTGTACGGAATTTACTGAATGCCAAAGAAGTACAATAACATACAGAGGATATAAGCAAATCCCAGTGGCAAAATTTGCTGCCAATTCTTGCACATAATAGAGGCCCTAAAGTGACAGTCTATCTTTGACAAATGCATAATGATATCAATGCCAAGGGAAGGAACTAGCATGCTGAAAGGTGAATAAAAGAGTTGGGAACAATTCAGTGCACTTACACATTTCCTTAGTGTGTTTTCACACAACAAGGAAAGCAGATGACACAAATGCATTAGGTAATCATTGGACGGGGCTGCAAACTCACCAGCGGGTTTAAACTGACCTGGCTCTTTTGGGATCCAGCTCTAAAGATGAAAATAAAATGTGATTAGAAATAATTCATCTTCTAGAGGAAAAAAAAAAGGAACAAGTAAAGTGAAAATAGCTTTCTTGCTCTGTCTTGGATAGTTCCAGTTTTAAAGCCCATATGTTGTTTGCCATAACTTCTTCGCCTCCCAGGGCCAATGCATTCCAAACGCTTCAGCTAGTGCGCTGCACTGAGGAGTCTAGGAAGTTCGGGCTCATTTGTATCCACAGTCTTTGTTCAAATATGAATTAATTTTGGTTAATTTCAGTAGGTGCACATAAAGTAAAATGCACAGAACTGAAACCACTGAAATCAGGCCATTGTGTGATCATCTAAAAACCCACTTTTCAAGCTCCTTTAAGTTTTATTTTTGAAGTAAAAACAATAAAATGACTGTAAAAAGTTTCCAAAAGTGTTGACATTATGAGCAATTGCTAACCAAGGCTATTCCCAGAATGATAGCGCAAATTCAGATATAATTCTGGAAAAGCTAACTGCCCTGCCTTGCCAGCTATAAATATTTCATTCAGAAGGTGATCTGAGAAGGGTCCTGTGGTACGTGGCTCTTGCCTACAGGGCCAGGTATCTGCATAGATGTGTATTGTGTCACTGTCACCAGGCCTAGCATGGGAAGGTAGGGGCAGACTCTTGCCCTTAAGCTGCAGTCCTTTCACTTTGAAGATGAGTATGAAGACCTTCTGGAGGATGCTTTAAACAAGCAGACCGTGTGTGGATGTTTAGAGAGTGGAGTTTTGAAATGTCACAGTACATGGCAAATGCCTACAGGCTGGTACAGGAAATTAAGTACAAGGAAGACCAAGGTGCCTGTGTGTTTACTTGAAATCCTCCTTGGTCGAGCAAGACATTGTGCGGTTGCAGAGAGCCAGCATTTCTCTCCTTTGCATTGAGCCATCAGAGAAGAGCTGCACATAGACACCAAAACCATTTCCAACATAGTCCCTCCCTACAGTTCTTCAGTGCTTCTTACAAAATTTCTCCCACAGCCTTGCCCTGCGTAATAAAGGAGCCTGTGGGAAGATCGTGCTCTGTGTATTGTGCATGTTAAGTAAATGCAATGCTTTTCATTATTTCAAACTCTGTAATGCAATGACTGAGTGCCTGGCAACATTAGAAAATGGACAAACAAGTATTCAACTGGCTGGATGAACCATGGCTTTCTGGCATTAAAAGTGTAATATTTATGAGTTAATTTAATCATAGAAGAAAATATTGAGTAGGTGACTGAGTAAAATGATGACTGTGTATTATGTTTTTGCCATGCAGCTGGATAAACATATTCAACGACAGACCTTGGCAAGAACTGCAAAGATGCTCTTGACAATGGCATGAATAAATATTAGGTGCTGCCTAGAATTCACTGCATTTGAGGTCTTGAGCAAAGCCAGATGAGGTTTAGCAGGGAAATATAGAAGAAGCCACGCATGCACACTGGGATTATGTAAACATTGGAGTCTTTCTCTGCAGCCCGGGAATTGCTCTAACATTCATTTTCATCTACATCACTGACAGGTTTTTTGTTTTTTTTTTTTACTTACTATCTTTGCACTTCTAGGAGTGTACTTTAGCATTAAAACCCAGCTTTTGGGAAGCTCGTGGCAAAATTTTCAACAACATAGACCTGGGGAGAAAAATACTTTGCCTAGGCTACAGAGAGTTGCCAAAAACAAAGATACTCTTCCGTAGCAACCTATATAGAAATTGAACAAACTTCTTTAGATTGCTTCTTACGTTTCTTTAGGATATATGGCTTCTGATTCCAAGAAGAACCAAAGGAAAAAAAACCCGTATTCTGAAAGGATATTTTGAAGGGAGGGGATCGGTAACATTAAGAGTCACTTAATGAAACATTTGTATCAGGTGCAAAAAGAACCAGTGTGTAAGAGTATTATAGAAATATGTCATAGTGAGTTTCCCCCCTGTAGAATTGTTGTTTTACTGATAAAGCAAATTTTTTTCCCAGCTTTTCGAGACATAATTGACATATAAGATTGTCTAAGTTTAAGGTGTGCGACTCGTTGGTCCGAGATACTTATATTGGGAAATGACCACCACCAGGGCATTAGTGAACACCTCCATCACTTCACATAATTGCCATAGCTTTTCTGTAGTGACAGCCTGTAAGACCTACTGTTTAAGCAGCTTTCCAGTATATACTATAGTATGGTTAACTATAATCACCATGCTGAACATTAGATTCCCACCCAAAGCTTATTCATCTTGGAACTATAAGTTTGTACCCTTTGACCAGCATCTTTCCATCTCCCCGTGCCCCAGCCCCTGCTCACCACCATTCTACACCCTGTGTCTATGAGTTTGGCTGTTTTAAAGATTCTGTATGTAAGTAATACCATGCAGGATTTGTCTTTCTGTTTGACTTATTTCACTTAGGATAATGGCCTCTAGGTGCATCCATGTTTTTGCAAAGGTAAGATTTCCTTCTTTCTCTTAGCTAAGTAGAGAGAGAAATATGGTATATATTGTATATATAGTAATACCGTACTCCATTGCATATGGTCATACATACATACATACATATGTATATATATATACACACACATATATATAAAGATTTATATGTATATACATATAAAGATTTATCCATCTTTATCCATTCATACTTTGATGGACACTTAGGTTGTTTTCATGTCTTGACCATTGTAGATAATGCTGCAGTGAAAATGGGAGTGCAGATATCTCTTCGAGACCCTGTTTTCATTTCCTTGAATGTATACCCTGAAGTGGGATTGCTGGATCATATGTAGTTCTATTTTTACTTTTTTGAGAGACCTCTATACTGTGTTCCATAGTGACTGTATTCATGGACATTCCACCAACAGTGCACAAAGGTTCCCTTCTTCCCACATCCTCACCAACACTTGTTATTTTTTGTCTTTTTGAGGATAGCCATCTAAAGGTGTGAGGTGATAGCCCCTTGTAGTTTCAGTTTGCATCTCCTGATGATTACTGATATTGAGCATCTTTTCACTTGTTTATTGGCTATTTGTATGTCTTCTTTGGACAAATAGAGGACTATTCAGTTCCTCTGCGCATTTTAAATTGGATTTTTGTTTTGTTTTGCTATTGAATTGTAGTTCATTATATCTTTTGGACTATAACCCCTTATCAGATAGATGATTTGCAGATATTTTCTCCCATTTCCCTAGGTTGCCTCTTCATTTTGTTGGTTGTTTCTCTTGCTATGCAGAAGCTTTTCAGTTTGATGTAGTCTCAGTTTACATTTTTAAGTTTTGCATTTGTTGTTTGTGTTTGTAGTGCCATATCCAAAAATTTATTGCCATGAACAGTGTCAAGGAGGTTTTCACCTGTCCTTTCCTCTAGTCGTTTTAATGGTTTTAGTTCTTCCGTTTATGTCTTTAATTCATTTTGAGTTAATTTTTGTGTATGGTATAAGATAGAGGTCCGGTTTCATTCCTCTGCATGTGGTTATCTTAGTTTTCCCAGTGCTGTTTATTAGACTATCCATTCTGCCTTGAGTATTCTTGGCTTCCTTGTCAAGTATTAGTTGACTAGACATGCAGGGGTTTATTTCTGGCTCTCTATTCTATTCCATTGGTCTGTGTGTCTGTCTTTATGCAAGTACCATACTGTTTTGATTACTAAAGCTATGTAATCTAGTTTGAAATCAAGAAGTGTGATGCCTTCAGCTTTGCTTTTTATTCTCAACGTCACTTTGGGCATTCAGGATCTTTCAGCGTTTCTCATGAATTTTAGGATTGTTTTTCCTATTTCTTGAAAAATGCCAGTAGCATTCTGATGGGATTGCATTGAATTTATAGATGCCTCGGGGTGATATGAATATTGTCTCTTAAAGGCAGTATATAGTTGGGTCTTGTTTTTTTATCCATCCAGCTACTGTATGCCTTTTGATTGAAAAATTTAATCTGTTTATATTAGAGTACTTATTGGTAGGTAAGGATTTATTAATGCTATCTTACATTATTATTTATTATTATTATTATTATTATTTATTATTATTTATTTCTGGCTGCTTTGAATCCCTTTGTTCCTTTCTTCGTCTCCTGCTGCCTTCCTTTGTGAACTGATGATTTTGCATAGTGGACTGCTTTGATTCACTTCTTTTTCTCTTTTGTGAATGTACTGGAGGTTTTTGCTTTGTGGTTATCATGAAGCTTACATAAAATATTTTATAGATACAATAGTCTATTTTACATTAACAACCAAACTTGGATCGCATACAAAAACTCTACCCTTTTCCATTTCTGATGTCACAATTTACCTTTTTTTTATATTGTGTATTCATTACCAAATTATTGTAGCTATAAATATTTTTAATACTCTTTCCTTTAAGAAAATTTCTTACTAAGGTCTTTGCTTTTGATTTTCTGGAGCAACACACACACTGTGTCTGAACAACAAAATAACTATGGTATCTGGGCCACAGTGTATGTACCAAAGACTTCTGCTAAATCTTTGAATTTACTAGATTGCCTTTTATTCTTTGGGTCATCTTAGCATTAAAATATGAGGACAGAATGCATCAGAGAGGCTAGCAGAGCCTATAGGGAAATACACCTGTGTGGGTGTGGGTACTCCAGATCCTAATCTTAACTGTGACCCTGGGCAAGTCACTTTGCATCTCTCTACCTCAGTTTTCAATCTGTAAAAAAAAAAATTTTAACAGATTTTATTTATTTATTTGACAGAGAGTGGCAGGCAGAGGGAGAGGGAGAAGCAGTTCCCCACTGAGCAAAGAGCCCGATGTGAGGTTCTATCCCAGGTCCCTGAGATCATGACCTGAGCTGAAAGCAGATGCTCAACCCATGGAGCCACCCAAGTGCCCCCAATTGTAAAATTGTAAGAACATTTGTTTGCCCAGCTTTCAGAGTCTGGCTATGAGAGAAAAACTAGATCATCTAAAGCAATAGTTTCTTTTGTTATTAAACCACGATGCACTTAATTGAAAGTCTGATTTGTTCCCAAAAGGATTTCAGTTGCATTTAGAGAAATCAAAATACAAACTTAAGATATGACCATGACAGGGGGCACCTGAGTGGCTCATCTGTTAAGCATCCAACTCTTGGTTTTAGCTCAGGTCATGATCTGTGGATGGTGAGATCCAGCCAACATACAACTCTGTGCTCAGTGTGGAGGCCTCTTCAGTCCTCTCTCTCCCCCTTTGCCCCTTCCCCTCTGTTTCTTCTTGCCTCTGCTCACACATCTCTCTCTCTCTCTCTCTCCCTCTCTAAAATAAATAAAATCTTAAAAAAAATATGACCATGACTACAAATATTTTCCAAGATATCCAAGCAAATATGGTAGGTCACAAACTTAATTTTTCCTTATTTGTTTTTGAAGAAACCTCTCAAAATCTTATCTTTAAAAAAGATTGATTGATTGATTGATTGATTGATTTAAGAGAGAGAGAGCACAAGAGCAGGAATGGGGAATAGGGGAAGAGGGAGGGGTAGAGGAAAAAGGAGAGGTAGAGGAAGAAGGCAAGAAGCAGATTCCCCACAGAGCACAGAGTAGAATATAGGGCTTGATCCCACAATCCTAAGATCATGACCTAAGCCAAAATCACGAGTCAGATGCTTAACCAATTGAGTCACCCAGGCACCCCTCAAAATCTTATTTTTAAAAGAAAATCTATCTCCCAACTACTCTGTCTTCCTGGTAACATTCTTAATTGGACACATTCCACCTTGACATGCATTTAACAAATAAATGACTGGAGTACTCGAACCACTTAGTGGAGCGAGAAGTAGGAAGAGGGGTGTTTGGAGGTAAAATTGCCATAATTTGGTGATGGGTTGGATTTGGGAAAGTGTCCAGACTTATACAGAAGTTGAGAGAAGAAAGATTTGGAGGAATAATCTGTTTGGGATATGTTAAATCCAGAAAAAGACCATAAAGGCAGCTATGATGGTAAAAGAGCACTGTGCTTCAGGGCAAAAGACTTCGGTTAAGGTCCTGGCTCTGCTGCAATATGTGTGACTGTGGGCATGAAGACTTCTTCTTCCTGAGTTTTCGTGTCTTTGTCTGTCAAATGGAGGTATTAATCTTTCTCATTACTTTGTTGGGAAGGTAAAATGACCATTTTTAAAAAATGCTTTTTTAAAGTAATCTTTACAGCCAGGACAGGGCTTGAACTCATCACCCCAAGATCAAGAGTTGCTTATTCCACCTACTGAACCAGCCAGGCACCCCAACAGTTTTTTTGAAGGCATTTTATAAGGAACCACCCTACATCTTGTTACTACAGAAACAGAAAAAATAACACAAAGAAGCAAGTTGGGACTTTCTCTCCTGGAAACATTCCCACTAAGCAACAGATACCCTTCTCTTCTTGTATTTTCACTAATTCATCTTGTATCTTTCATGGAGTTGCCTTGGAGGCCCACTCTTTCTCTTTCCTACCTACCGCTAGGAGGATGTGCACACCCATGACCTCATCTCGAAGGGCACACAGAGTTAATGTGGAGAAGAGTCTCCTGAGATTCATGGTTAATTAGGGACAGGAATCATGGCTTTGGAATGTTATGGGCTTCCAGTGAAATATTAATTGATTGGACTTTGGCATTACCGTTTTACTAGTAGGCTTTAAATTGGTGGGAAGAAGAAAAGATTTTAGTCATTTGGAAGAAAACATCTCCATACCTGCTCATGTTGGTTTGGGAACATCCATTAACACCACAAAGTGGAGCCTCATATTGACCCCAGAACCCAAGGAAGGACAAAGGCCATGGAAACATGAGGGAGAAGCTAATGTTTCCTCTATTTCTGTTTCCCCGGGGTAAGCTCCTTGATCCCTCCCTACAACGATGTCCAGAAAATCTGTGTGCGATTAACTTCTTTTGACCACTCCAAAGCCAAGTAGGGAAGCTGGCTGCCAATGGCAGTGGGATCGCTTTGGAAATAGCAGAGATCACAGGGAAGGGCAAAATGTATTTGCGCTTACGGAGAGCCTCAAGAAGACTTCTTAAAGGGCAAATAGATTCTGCTTGTGAAACATAGACTACATAAAATTTGAATGTTTATTAAACCTCAACATGGGGCAAGGAGTATGGAAATATGAACTGCGCCTCAGTCTTACAACCTACCCGGGGGGAGAAAGCTAGGTAATGAAGGACTTGGTACTAGATAACCTCTCTGTACTGGGAAGCAAGTCTTGTTGTGTTGTTGTCTTTGCCTCGTCCGTGTATTTTGTGAATGTCTGTTTCCTGCCTGAGAACTTCCAAGTGTGACGGCAAAAAAATAAAAACATAGTTTGAACTATCTCCATATTTTCCAACACTGAGTGCTGTTTCTGTGTTAAAATTTTCTTCCTGGGGTAATATTTTTCTATTCTTTAATAATTGTCTCTAGTATGTTCAGCATGATGTCTTGAAATACTTGAATCAGGGTCAGTCATTAGCAAATTTGCAGGGTCATATATGGAATGAATGTAAACCGACTTGATGCTGCGCTTCCCAGTGTACATGTAGAGGTGTGCATGTATGTCATGGCAAAGGGAGGAACAACTTGTTATCTGGTGTATGTAAAGCATTTAAGACCGTAGCTGTACCATGGTAAGTCCTATGTAAGTCTTGACTACTGCTGGTTCTACTAATACCATTACTACACTGTTACTGTTGGAAAGACTCAGGGTTATGCTGTTGCATGAGATCTACCAACCTCTGATGTGGACCTAACACCCGTGCAGATTACATGCTCGCTTCCCACCTATGAGTGCCCCTTGGACTCTTTGGGAAGACCATCTTTTTTGGTCCATGTTTTTGCCATCAGCTGCCTCTTGGGAACTGTCAGAGTGTCAGGAAGAAGCTTTGGGATGCTTCCTGGTATGCATGGTAGCCATCACTCTAAGGCAGTGCATCTCAAATTATGTGTAAGTGAAAGATAAGTTGTTATTTGTGTTGTGTTCTTAATTTCCAATCTGTCACAGCCTGATCTTTTGTAAGGGGCAATAAAAATAATTAAAATGGAATAAAATACCAATCCACACAAAATTCAAGTCCTATTTTTTATTAGATTGAACAGACATAAACTCATCATGCCAAATGGCTCTCAACATTTTAAATGCTTTCTCTCGATTCTACGCTTGTCTCATCTCTGAACAGTAACCAAGATTACAACAGCGGGTCCCATTTTGAATAGCAATGTCATAAAGGACAGTGAGGAACCCCCAGGGACCTGTCATTTTCGTGCTGGTCTCCTTTTGTGAAGCTCAGAGGGCTCTCACCACAGCAGAGGATGCTACAGGTCAGCAGGCCTTAGGGTGCTTAGAAGGTGACTGAGAGGCCAACAGAGACAGCTAGGTTCTGCTGGGTGCTGGCCATTCTCTCAGCCGAGAATTTATGCACAGCTAAGCGTTGGGCTGTTTAATGCAGATGCACAGGTGTGGAAACAGTCTGTGATAGGCAGGTTTATGGCATATAAACACATTGTATGATATACTGTAATCAACTATATAAACAACTTTAAAATTGTCTATACTTCATATTTCCAGCATTTGGTTTTGCTAATCATATGTCTTCCTGACAGCAATTAAATAACCTTGAGAGAAAATGTACACCTGCTGTCTCCCCTGGGGAAACTGCATCTATTTTGTGAATGACATAAGTTCTCCATAAAGCATAACTGAAGATAGAATTGAATTTGAAGATATGTCTCTTTTCTCTCCTGTTTTATCTTCTAGTTGAAATGGAGGGCATGCATGTCCACAATAGCCAAACTGTGGAAGGAGCCTCGGTGCCCATCGAAAGATGAATGGATAAAGAAGCTGTGGTCTATGTATACAATGGAATATTACTCAGCCATTAGAAACGACAAATACCCACCATTTGCTTCAACGTGGATGGAACTGGAGGGTATTATGCTGAGTGAAGTAAGTCAATCGGAGAAGGACAAACAGTGTATGTTCTCATTCATTTGGGGAATATGAATAATAGTGAAGGGGAATATAAGGGAAGGGAGAAGAAATGTGTGGGAGATATCAGAAAGGGACACAGAACATAAAGACTTCTAACTCTGGGAAATGAACTAGGGGTGGTGGAAGGGGAGGAGGGCGGGGGGTGGGGGTGAATGGGTGACGGGCACGGAGGGGGACACTTGACGGGATGAGCACTGGGTGTTATTCTGTATGTTGGTAAATTGAACACCAATAAAAATTAATCTATAAAAAAAAATGAAATGGAGGGCATGGTTTAATAGAGCTGATATTTTTGTGGATTCCTATTCTAGGCTTCTACTTAAACCAAAATATTTTACTGAGGGGCTAATTAGAGGCGAGAGCTAAGTGAGGTTGTTGAGATGCGTTTGGCAGCAAGGAGGTCCCACAGTCACCTCCTTGGCCTGCACTCCCACTCTTCCCAATCTCTCTCCCCCAAGGCTTTCAATTCTTTCAGACTTCCTTTTAAGATCACCATACTGATCCTGTTTTCCTTCACACAAAACAGAGCATAACAATGCATTTGCTTTGCTTGGGTCAGGTTCCACATAAGGTCCATTCATGAGGATTGATGAATTAAAAATCTCTCTTGATTGACAGATGTTGAGGCCAGGTGGGTCCTGGGGGCTCAATGCAGGTCGGGCACTGCTATAGCCTGAAGTGACCGAGTCTCAACTCTGGATTGGTTCAGCGAGGCAAAGCTTGGAGGCTTAGTGCCCCAAGGGTATGTTCTTAAAGCCAGCCTGCGGCGATGAGTGGTACAGGTGCACTGAATAGGCGAGGCCCACCCCAGTACCAGAGCCTCAGGTGTGACAGCTGCCAAACTGGCGAAAGCTATGCAGACTTGAGGCCACAGTTCCCCTTGCACCTCTTCCACCCTGATGAGTGACTGAATTTATCCAGGCCACGGAGCCAGTAGGTTGTCCTGACCACAAAGTATCACAGAGCCTTCTCAAAATGGCCAAGTCCTATGTTGGAGACAGAACTCTGAGGCCCTGGGACCCCATCCCAATAGTGTTCTGCTGAGTTGATGAGTTGGGAACAGCAGTCTGGAAGAAGAACATATGCCACTGAGTCTTTCACTCACTCTTAGAATGGTTCCATCCACTATCTACTTGATAAGAGAAATGGCTTCAAAACGCAGCATTTGGTCAGTGTGAAAACAATGCCAGAGCTATTTGACCTCGTTAACAGGGACCTGATCTGTTGGTCTGGCGGAGAAGGAGAATGTCCTGATACTTACGGGAACTTTACAAATTTTCTTTCTTGAATCTTCAGTGATAGCTCTGTCAAGGATGAAGGGAAATGGCCTATAGGGTTAGAAATGCTCCTGTTACCAAGGATGGTACTATAGCTGTCAAGACAAATTCAAGCCGGGAAAGTCAGTAGATCACAAGTGGGAGATATGCACCACCACCTACAAGTCATCCAGGATTATCATTGTGATGGAGCCATGTCTGACATTGTAAGCGATTCTGCAGACATTTCAGAACTGGTTTAGACAATAGGTTTCGAAGGCAACTATCTTCTCAATGTTGAACCAACTAAAGATGGACCAGTTGTTCCCATCATCCAAGAAAGGCTTCTTGCTGCTGGGAAGTGGTGGTGCATCCATGGGGAGGCTGTCTACACATCTAAACCATGGAGGGTGCAGTCGGAAAAGGACACAGTATCTATGGTATACCTCAAAAGGATCAGCTATGTATGCCCTTTTACTGCACTGGTCAAAAAATGAAGTCTTAAACCTTTAATCCCCCATAACTACCTGGATGACAGAGGTAAGGATGCTAGGAGCCCGAGAAGATCTGAGGTGGTCCACAGTCCTGGATAAAATTTTCCTCATTTTTCTGACCTCACCATTTGCTCTCCTAGTTGGGTTTGCTTAGAGTGTGAAGCTGATCATTGGAATTCAAGAAGAAAGAGACACTGCCTGGTGTTTGCTGCTTTGATTTTCCTCGTATAGTACCATCATTGTAATAGACTAGCTTCTCTTCGCTACCCAGAGATGGCTTTTCTAACACGATCAAAGGAGCTGAGCACATTACACTGATGTCTCAATGAGCCACGGATCTGAGCACCATCGATAGTATACCTCACTTTGGGCAACAAAAGAAAGGACTGAACAGTTTAGCTCTGAGTTCATCCATTCCTACCTTTGGAAATTACCTACAATGGAAACTTCCCTCTATTCTCTGTTTGATAAGCCTACTTCCTTACTCTATGACTTTAGTTCAGGAATAAGCCCAGTCACCCTATTGCCCATGAGAGGGAGTAGAAAGTTTGGCAAGCTCAAGCATATGCTATTTATTTAGCATCAATTGTCTCCCCCACCCCCATCCCAAGTGTGAGAGAGCCTGGGGAGGAAGGAAAAGGTTTCTAGGCTGCTAATGTTCAATCTTCAGAACTTTCTGAAGAAAACTAGTAGCTCTGAATTTCAGTCTGTTTGAGGGAATACTATTTTAAAAACGGTTGTGATTCTACACTGCCTTTTAAAATATGAGCAAATAAATACATTTACATGTCAAAAGATTTATATATCTCCCTATCAGCTCTCTCTCTCTCTCCATTTTCCCCCTTGCAATCTTGGTTGTTATTGTTGAAGAAACTGGCTCTTTGTCTTGGAGTTTCCAAAAGTTTGGATTTTGCTGACTGTCCCTATTTATTGTATTACTCTGTCATTAGAAGCTCTAAATTGGCAGTTAGATCTAGAGGATTGATAAGATTTAGGTTCAATTACTTTGTCAAGAATATTTCTTATGAAGGGAGGCCTGGGTGGCTCAGTGGTTGAGCATCTGCCTTTGGCTCAGGGTGTGATCCCGGGGTCCTGGGATCGAGTCTCACATTGGGCTCCCCTCAGGGAGCCTGCTTCTCCCTCTGCCTATGTCTCTGCCTCTCTCTGTGTGTCTTAGAATAAATAAATAAAATCTTTAAAAAAAAGAATATTTCTTACACAGTGTTTTGCATTTCTGATAAGTGGTACATAATGCCTGATTGTCTCTCTCTAGTGATCTGAGCAGCCATTGGTGGTCATTGCTTAGATCCACTAATTCAATAGGAGGTTGCAAAATGGTGATATCCTGATTCTATTGGTATTTATTCATTTGTTAGTTGGAAAGCTTCTATGAAGAGAAAATCTCCCTTGACTCTCTGGTTACCCTGAGACCAGGTATTTTGTTTGTTGGTTTGTTCATTTTATTTATTTAATTTATTTTTTTAGCACAATGAATTGGTTCCATAACATCCTTTAAAGGTGAGTCTAATTTTTTGGTATCATACCGAACTTGCAAATTGAAATATACTTGATATGTTTCAACCCATTGCATTTATCATCCCACTGATGCTGAAATCTTTGACCAGTTGGATCCTCTTTAAAACAGTACTCAAATCTTTTGGGCAGAACCCCATAGTTTTTCAAAGCTTCCTTGCTTTCTGGTATGACAAGATATTCCAGGCTCATTTAATAAACTTCCTAGAAATTCATTAGGCCTGGAATCAGCCATCTTTCCAAGTGTCTTGGTTCCTTTGATAGGGAATAATATTTAGAGATACCTTTAAGTTCCAGGGATGCTCATTGCCATTGGGTTATTCATTGTTTACAGGCCTTTCCAGTGGACAGAACCAGAAAATGAGGTGTTTTTTTTAAAAACTTAAAGCACATTCTGAATCAGAATTGCTATGTCAGATTTATTTGCAGAACTATAGACTTTTTATAGAATTGTTCTCATTGATCTTACATTTGTGTCTGCTCTCACTTAAGCTGAAAGTCCCAGGCCCCAGTGACACCAGTATATATGCATTTTTGCTTTAGCTCACACTACCAATACAATAGTTTCAGAACACCAATACCAAAACCACCACAATATGATTATTACAGCAATCAATTGCTATTGACTATGAATCAATAGCAAGTCTGGGGGAATTACTCTACAACCTAGCATGGAGTTAACTCTAAATTATAACTTAAAAGTAATAAAATGACTTACACATATAATTGCATGAAAACAAGTGTTTCACATTTAATTCACATGAGTTATATGAGGCCCATTTTGCAGATGAGAAAACTGAGACTCAGAGAAATTTTGCCAAAGTTTACAGTTAGTAAATGGCAGAGATGGGACTTGAACATAAGGAAATTCTAACTCATTATGCACTGAGCCACCTAGATTTCTGTCCATTCTATGTGCATTCAGAAAATCAGAGAATAAACATTTTCCAGACCCCACTCATAATTGGGAAATAAAATCTTATTAATACTATGAGGCCAGTATTATGATTATTGTTGTTGTGTTATTATTGGTTTGATACAGACTTCATGTTGAGTTGCAGAAGAGCTTTAAGAGGCATAGGAGTCTTGGGAAAGAGACTTCAGTGTATCTTTAAGTATAAAATGTAAATATAATATGACACTGAGCATGGAAATTTATATCTTTTAGTTTTTATTCTTGGTCAGGACTCTGTTACATTCCTGCAGCCTATTCTTCCTCATAGCCCTGTACTGTGAAACATCATCCCAACCTTCAGAATTCTGCTTTAAATATAAGAAAATTGAAAGACTCTTAAGATCTCTTAGTTTGTTATTGGCAAAGGCAGTGGCCTGGCTAATTCCTTTAATAGGAACAGTTCAAACTGCTTGTTGGGCTTATAAAGAGAGGAGGTGCCAACTGATCCAACGGTTCTCTTCTTGGTTGGTACTTGATGTTTGTACAACCTTTATTTCTGTTCTTCCCAGCTTTTAATTTGTTCATGTTTTAATTATTCATTTTCTTCCAGTACAACTGCTGCCTAGCCAACAAATACTGAATTTCTCTTTCTGTTTCTTCAAGAAAACTTTTATTTTTTTTTAATTTTTTTTTTTTTTAAGAAAACTTTTAAAACCAATTATGCTTTGTCTCAGTCAGGAGCATGGCTATGTATTGGGGTTTTGTTAGAGCGATGAAATCCATCTGTTCATTTCATAAAGATGTATTAAGCACTGATCAATGTACCAGGCATTGTTCTAGGTGTTAGAAATGCAGAGAGGACAAGGTAGACAAGTTTTTGCTCTCAGGGACCTTACCTTCTTAGGAGGAGACAGAGAAAAAACAATGAACAAATAAAAGCCAGATACTGTCAGAGGAGACATATTCTGTGAATAAAACCTTAAACACAGTGATGTGGTAGGGACTGGGGCAGGGAACTTCCTCAACTTGGATGGTCAGAGAAGAAATCCCCGTCTAAGATTTTTTTTTAAGATTTTATTTTTAAGTAATCTCTCCACCCAACATGGGGCTCAAACTCACAACCCCTAGATCAAGAGTCACTAGCTCTATCAACTGAGGGAGCCAGGTGCCCTGTCCCTGTCTAAGATTTGAGCTACATGAACACTCAGGGAGAGAGATGTCAAGGCAGAAGGAACAGTGCAAAGGCCTAAGGTAGGAATACATTTGGTGTGTCTGAAGAAGAGGAAGAGCACAAGAGCTGAAGGGAAGTGAACTACACTGAACGATGACTGACCTCCAAGTATTTAAGAATTTGCTCGTTAGTTTGTTATTTACACCCTGCCTTGATCCAAAAAGGATTTAAGATAGTTGTTTGAATGTTGCCGTTCCTGAGAGTGCCTACAGATTTGAGAAGCATAAAAATGAGTCCCTTAGTCCATAAAGTCCGACAGATAGATCTGCGGGATAAGGACCATTGATGCAAGATGTTTAATTTTTTTTTTTAAAGCTCATACACCTTGAAATGTCATTTTCAAGGTGTATTTTCATTCTTTAAAAAATATTTTTTAAAGAAAATTGTTGCACTGAATTTAATTTCAGATCAACAGACCCATTATATTCTCTAATTAATCACGGCACATGCTATTTACCGAAATCCTGTAAAAACAAATTTCTTTTGTACACATCACAAAGAAATGTTACATAAAATTAAGCACCAAGTAATGACTTTAATTTGCGGTTAGTTAATAATACACAGAAGATCACACGCTTGTAAAGGAAGCCGCTTGGGACATTAACAGATATGCTGGCACAGAGGAATTAGAAACAGGCTGACTATGAGCTCTAGGTGGGGAATAAAGAAGATTCCAGAGTAAATGGACATTAGAGGTTTTGACTTCCAGTAATGGGCAGAGACCCACTGAAGGCCTTTGCCCAGAGAAGCCTGTCTAAATGACTTTTAGCTTTCTTCATGGCTTTCTAAATTTATTTTTACCTCTTTCCCAGCAAAAAGGTTTTAGAAAATTTAATGGAATTTTCTTTTCACATGAGCTTGGCTGAATGGCCTTGACTAAAAAAAGTTCTTTTTTTCAGCTTTGTAAGAAACTGTAATTGTTTCAAGTTCCATGAGCCACGTTAGTAGACTCATTTCTTGGCACTTAAGGATTCTAAGCTAGGACGCTCAGACTCTACATTTTTGGGAATAAGTAGAAAATGGAGTCAGGTCTTAATATCTGAAGTACATCAGTGCTACATTTCTCTGAGGTCTACGGGCTACATAAGCAATCATGCAAATAGACAACAGAATTCTCTCTCTTACGTTGTAGCAGATGGGATGGAAAACCAGTGGTCCAGAGGGTTTGTGATTAAAATTTGTCTAAATTTTCTAGAAAGGAGGAAGGGAAAGTTGTCAGGAGACTGAAAGTGGCCCGCCTTCCTCTTCCAGAACAACTTTTCTGATATTTTCTCAGTTCCACTGCTGCTATCTGAAACCATCTGAAAGGGATTTGCACAATGAAAGATTTATGGTGTCAAGTCTCAAGAGAGGATTTCAGTGTGCTGAGAAGAAGAGACTCCTAAAGGTCATTCAGGGCTCCCACTGATTCACAGTGTGACTCTTACTCATCACTTCAACAGTCCACAAGCTTCCTTTGCTTTGCATGTGAAATGGGTGCCAAAGAACCATTTACTTCGTGGTGGTGGTAATGGTTCAGCTTTCTAAACAGGGGACCATCATCTAGGTTGGAGGTGACATCGGTCCCACGTTGCTTCTCAAAGGCACCTGTGGCTGGCCCCTGTTTCCCAAGGACACTGGGTTAAGTCGTTCTTATCATTCTTACAATTCTAGAACAGGCTGGGAAGGAGGAAGTCTATATGCCTCCATCTAGAATCACGGCTCACCATGGTCCTTGCCAGGCTTTGGGGGCAATTCGATAATGTAATCACACAAACAGGCACACACCCCATTACGAAACTAATGAGGAGCTGAAAATAAAAAGGAGATTTAAAGAAGGGAAGCCTCAGAAAGGGATTAATCAACAACTCCAAGGCAGTATCCTGCTGTGCTCATGTTCTCTGCAAATATTGACTCTGAGAAATTAAACATGTGACTATCTGCTATGTCATTGTCCCTGTGAAAGAGCCTTCCATGTGACCACTTCAGACCAAAGGCGTGCAGAATAATGGAGGTGAGCTCCCCCCCCCCCACCCCGGTCCCCAGGACAGCACTGTTACTTTCCTTTCCTGCAGGGAGGGGCCCGTGTGATGCATGTGGTTGCTGGTTATGTGTGTTTAACTTCTGTTCCATCACCAGTGATAGGAGTGTAGTATGTCACACACTTGCCATAGATACACACGCACACATTGAGCTAGAAGAAGAAAGAGTGTTAGCCAAGGATCTCGTGTTTCTTCTTCCTTTGAGTTTGCAAAGCTATCCCAGACTTCCCCAGAAGTAGTCAGGGACATGGAAAGACATCTGTTTAGATGGCAGGAGAGCTGGAAATGGGGTGAGACTGGAAGAAAGAGAGTACCAAGAAGGTTCTGGAGCCTGGGCAGCTCAAACAGCATGGAATACAAGCCAGAGAAAAGAGTAATTTCTTTAAAGACGAGGCTCCGCTGGTTCTGGAAACCAGGGTCCCTCACCGGGCAAGTCCTGACTGTGTCAAACAAGATCAACTGGGAGCTGAGCAAGAAGCCAAGTGGTAATACTTTGATGTGAAATATTTGTACAATATGAGACATGTATTCTTTTACATAAACTTCTCAGAGCAGACCGTCTCAGGCTTGACTACATCCTGATGGCATGTTTATTGGTCCTGTAATTTGGATTTGGTGTGTGGTGGGTTAGAGGATTGTTCAGCAAATACTCCTGCCCCTCTATACCTTCAGGGGGGGGGTGCTTTCCTGCTCCACTGATGGGACAAGTGGTCGTGTGACCCCCTTGGCCCGATGGAATATTAGCAGACACGACACAAGTGACATGGAAGATATGCCTGTGCAGTCGGACATCTGCCCAAGAAGAAAATACCACGGCTAGTCTGGTGGTCTGAAGAGGATGAGAAAAACATGTAGAGCTGATCTGGACCCAATCTGTGGCTTGAAATCAAGGCCAGCTGAAGCGAGCCTGGATCTGCCAAATCCAACATAGGGTGAAGAATAAAATGATGGTTCTTTCAAGCCACTGAGATTGGGGAGTGGGTTTTGATAGAACATGACCGTGGCCGTAGCCATCTGCCAAGAAGAGAACCGCTGGCTGGGCCAGTAAACAGGGCAAGGAATGTGTGTTGTATAGTGTTTAGAGGGCGCGGTGAGTGAGCAGAATGGTGGGGTGAGTCCCTGGGAGGTGCAAGTAGGCTGCAAATGGTGGGGGCTGCCACACGGAGCACCCCCCCTTGGGGCACGGTGGCAGGGTGCTCTTGCCCACCACAGCTCAGGGCCAGAATTGGGCTGCCACTCTCTGTGGCAGCGTCGGAGGTGCTGAAGCTGCTCTTAGGTACGCACATCCGACAGCAGGGAATACATCACCCCCTGGACTCCAACAGTGGACAACATCATTCCAGACAGAAATCAAGAGAAACTTGGTGCTGATTGGTGCCATAGTCGCTGACAGGATAAACAAGAAGCACCAGGACTGTCCACTCAGCACTTCTCACCAATCACAGACAAAAATGTTTCTCTTTTTTATTTTTTATTTTGTGTTTCTTTTTTTTTTAAAGGAAGATGGAAGAAGGGCATTTTTAGTGCAGGTTGCAGTTCTTTATGACATAAACTGCTCAGCCCAAGGGAACTGAAATGGATGAAGCCTATGCAGTCAGATAATGAATGGGGTTTGGGCGAAACACTGTAAAAGAAAGTGCTCAATTGTATTTTTCTATCCGTAATGATGTTTGCCTTTACGGTGGTCAGTGGGGCTGTTCTCACTGACATTGAGCGTTTCGGAAAGAGGGGAGTCATATGTCTGTGATATCCAACTGGGTATAATGAGATTTAGCATTACTAATTTATTTGCAAAATAAAATTTCAATTAGATACTAATTGTATGAATTTCCAGGACCACCATTTATTAGATAAGGGAAGTCAAACTACCACATTTGCTGGTCCCCTGATAGAACTGAGGCGATGTTACCTTCATCCTCAAGGAGAGTATGCCAGCTAGATTATTAATGGAGGCGCGCCTCGGAAAGAGGAAAGAAGACAGATTGAGTGGCAGACAATCCTGTCTGGCCCCAGCCTGTCACTTGCAGACGTGCACCAGTTATTTGCACCTCTCTGGGCTTCCTGACTGCCATGCTGAAACGGGTTACAGGCGTACTGGGAACTGGTAAGCCCTCAGTGCCTGAGGCCTGGGGTGGCTGAAGTCCCAAGCTGGTCATGAGAGGGCTCGTCGGGAGCATCCCAGGGGCTCTGTTGGGCATGCCCCCTATTCCCCACCAATGGCTAAAACCGTGAGTTTCTCTGCAATGCACTGAGCACTGCCAAGAAGATGCCCTTTGCTATTGACCTCAACCATCTGCTGCAGAGTACACTGCTCCCCACTGTAGGCAAAAGGGTTGTGGAAATGCTAGAGACTTCCAGTCGCAGGGGCTTGTGGAATGTGAGGATGATATGCAGGCCAAGTCTGGGTTGAGAGTAGGAGATGGGGAGGCAGGGAGGCCAGGTGGGACTCCTGCAAGGCTTAGCTCAGTAGGTAGCCCTGTGCCTCTTCCTTCACAGACTGCTTACTTTTGCCTGTTTGCATAGGTCTGCCTTTTGCGTAGGGTCCACACAAGTGGCTGGGGAAGGGCTTGAGCGTCGTGTGCGCATTCCGCACGTTCAAGCACCTCTCTTTTCAAATCTGTGGAACGGAAAATTTGACTGGATTTGAAATTCATTTCCGTTATCGCAAGAAATTTCAACATCTATGTCGGTCAAAGACAATAAAAAGAGAAGAACTCGTAGATTCTTTAAGGATAATTTCGACTAGTTGTAAATTTTTGAATGGCTGTAAAAAATGGCTTTAAATTTTTTATCACCTACTTGTGTGAACAAAGTTTCTCATCAATGGGGACTATCAAGAATTTGAAGAGATCATTAAAAAGACTTGATCAGGACTTGCTTGTAGCCATTTCAGACATAAAAGTTGGTATAAAACAACAGTTATGTCCATGGGAGCAAGCTCTCAACTTTCTCATTAAGATTTTTGGAAAAGATTTGATTTTGAGATTTTATATGAGTTAATATTTAATATCTGTCTCAAATGTTCTGTATTTTATTTTGATTATTATAGTAAGAAAATACATTTTAAAATGTAATCAGTGTTTTCACCTGGCCTGTACAGGTGTCCTCAAGGCTCTCCCCCTCCCCCCACGGCTTATTCCAGCGGAATGTACAAATATTCTCACATTGTGTCATGACTTCAGGTAGACACCAGAACACTTGGATGTTAATGTTTGTTTGCTGCTTTCTTTGACCAAATCATGTGAGTGACGTGGGCCTCAGTTCTCCTATCCATAAATGACTGGATTGGGTGAAATTCTTTCTAAGGTTGACTCCAATTGTGAGGTTATTTTAAACCATCTCTTTACATCTAGGCCTGGGCTTTATTTCTAATTAGAATACATCTTGGTAATTGATCAGTGGTTTTTAAATAACTTTAATTCCTGATGGTCTTGCTACAAACCAAAGGAATTCATATGCGTTACAGAGATAATGGAATTGGGTATGAGTTTGTGACCAAAACATTTATTAGCAAGGAAAAATTAGCCCCTGCCTTGACTCCAAAGAACTCAAGGTGCTATACTAATGCCACAAACCTATTTGTTCAAATTAAAATTTCTGGAAGCATTTGTCTTGTTCCTTTAAGTTTAGAAATGCAGACTAGGGCAGCCCGGGTGGCTCAGCGGTTTAGTGCCACCTTCAGCCCAGGGCCTGATCCTGGAGTCCCGGGATCGAGTCCCATGTCGGGCTCCCTGCATGGAGCCTGCTTCTCCCTCTGCCTGTGTCTCTCCCTCTCTCTCTCTCTCTCTCTGCGTCTCTCATGAATAACTAAAATCTTAAAAAAAAAAGGAATGCAGACCAATTTGAAGGAAGCCATAATATGACATGACATGACACGACATGATATGATATGAATGCAAGCTCCCATGTTCAGAAGGCACTGCTGATATGGACTGTGCCTGTGTTAATCACTTTTACATCCCAGCAGTGCTGCCTATTTACTTCTAAGCCATCTCTTTCCACCTTTGGAGACCACTGTCTCGGATTGAGAATGAGGCTGAAGATCGGAAAGACTATGACTACTTTCTAATCAACTTGTTTTGAGCTAGAATTGTACCTTATTTGTCTTCTCCTCCGTGGCCTTTTATGAGCAAACATGGAATAATAATAATAATAGTAATAATAATAATAATAATAATAATAATAAATGTGCCAGATACATTCAGCATTCAAAACCTGATAAAAACCCTACTGTAGGGCAGCCCCGGTGGCTCAGTGGTTTAGCACAGCCTTCACCCCGGGCCGGATCCTGGAGACCCCGGATCAAGTCCCATGTCGGGCTCCCTGCATGGAGCCTGCTTCTCCCTCTGCCTGTGTCTCTGCCTCTCTCTCCCTCTCTGTCTGTCATAAATAAATAAAATCTTTAAAAAAAAAAAAAACCCTACTGTAGGGGATCCCTGGGTGGCACAGCAGTTAAGTGCCTGCCTTTGGCCCAGGGCGCGATCCTGGAGACCCGGGATCGAATCCCACGTCGGGCTCCCGGTGCATGGAGCCTGCTTCTCCTTCTGCCTGTGTCTCTGCCTCTCTCTCTCTTTGTGTGACTATCATAAATAAATAAAAAAATTTAAAAAAAACCCTACTGTAGACCTTAAAATTGACATAGTTTAGGAAAAGTTCTGGAAAAGTACATTGCTGGATATCAGAAAACCTTGAAGCATTAAAGCATCCATTTCAAAGGAAAGGACTCAAAGAATAATTCAGCATGTGTGATCTGATTGGACATGGACAGCTTTGCACAGACCATTGAATATGTAAGTGCGTGACCCTAAATGCTTATAGGCACTCCTAAAATTAGAAATATGTGCAGCCTGCAGAAGTCTGAGAAAGAGAAAAAGTAGTTGACATGTATCATGATGCCTCATATTCCCCTCTGAGATGTGTAAGCAGTCTTTCAGGGGAGATTGAACATCAAAAGCAATGTGAAGAAATGATCTAACATTGCCAGCTCATTTGTTCCATGGATTAGTGTCAACATCACACAAAACAGGCACTATACAGTGGAAGCAAGAGTTCAGGGTTTGGTCTGTGGGTGAAGAAGATAAAGCAAAAGTCAGGAATTAGTGAGGCCTTAAAAACAATGGGGTCTCTTGGGTTCCAGCAGGAACTCAAGTTGCATAAATGGAGCATTTAGTAAAGATGAAAGACGCCATAGAACACTGTCTGTAAAATTCAAGAGCCGATGTTGTAAAGCCATAGGAAGGAAATACCATTTATTAAGCACATATGTAGGGCACTGTGGTAGGTGCTTTCACACCCTTTGAGCTAAGTATAACCCTGGTACCATTCCCTTCCTAATTGGTGAGGAAATTAGGACTAATGGAAAGGTTACAAAATTTGTTGTTGACTGTAGACATACATGTGATGGGTGGGTCTGTTTCTTGGCCTAACTGAGGGGATATTCTCAAAGATCACAGTATCTTCCCTGTTGGTTTCATGGAACACTGCACTTAACAGCTATGTTCCTTAAAATCTGGAGGATTTTTGTCTTAATATTTCTGATCTAAATTCAGTCACCCAAGTATGAGGCACTTTGAATGTTTCCCAGGCATTTATTTGAAAGGAAAACATTTCTTAATGAGTTCTACCAAGAAGCCAAGAGCAATTGTCCTTAGGGTTAGGGATACCGCCATGACAGGGGTGTCTCCTCTGGGTTCCAGGGCTGCTGAGGAGGCCACACTGCTACAATACTTTTTTCCTACCCTTTTTTGGCTGCGTACTCCTTGAGTGACTCTTCTTTGTATGACAATTTTGTAATATTTGCTATAGGAGAAGTAGAAAGATAATTCAGTCTTTCCTCTAGCAAGATTGATCAAAATTTGAATGTTTATTATTGACAGGGTAGAAAAGTTACTTCCTACTACAGATGCTCTATTTGTGAATTTCTACTGTAATTACATTCCAGGAACAGGTAATGCTCCAAAGAGAGAAAGCAAGGTCCTGAAAACAAGCCTATTTCATAATGTGGCCAGAACGGACTAGAGGCGGAGTCCCAGCAGAGCTGGAGAAGCTGAAAATTCAAAGTCTTTATCAAGGCATAGGTGCTGCCTGCAGGAGGAAGCAGTCACCTGAGCTGGGAGACAAAGAGCGTTGCCTCAGGCTGGGGGCATCACTGCCCTTGCCTGTGGTGGTCCTGAGGCTGCTGGTGGGGCTGGCACACTGGGTACAATCTACCCACCCACCTGGTCCTTAATGACAACTTCTTCTGGTGGGACACCTTGAGCATCCTGACCCAGCTTTGCCTTCAGTGAGAAGTAACTGAACCAGGCACTGCTCATTATCACGTGGCTTTATGGCCACTTGGCATCCCGACCTCTACCCTCAGGTCAGGCCTAATGAGGGAGAGGGAGGTGAGGATTTGGGATGGGAAACTGGGGAGGGGCTCTTCCCACCTTGATCAAATCTCCAAAAGCTGTGGCCTCGGGTGAGAAACACCTCTCACGCAAAAAACTACTAAAGAATTTACAGATATGGCATTGCCATAAAAGGCTGAAGCAGAGTCACTTTTTAAAGCCATCAATAATAAACACATTTTGATCAATCATGCTGGAGGAAAGACTGAATTACTTGTCTATCCTTTTTCTAGGAAATATTACAAAATCGTTATTATAGAAAGAGGCAATCAAAGAGAATGAAGGGAAGAAATGTAGGGAAACCAGCATTACAGGACAGTATCCGTTCTAATAAGCTAATAAAAATATTTTTCTGTTATTCAGTTACTTTTCTGGATTTTTTGAAAATTTGTGATATTGGTCAGTTTTATAAAATTTCTGATTTGATGCAATTTCTTTACCCACTCAGATTAATTTTTCAACTCATCCCTGATTTTGCATTCATCTTTTGGAATTCTTTTTCTTAAAGAATACCTCAGAAGTTAAGCTTCAGATGCCACCAACTGGGATCTGTCTCTTCTGTTCACTTCTGCTAGGACGCAGAAGGCCATGCCCAGCATCCCTGTGTCCCCAGGGCTGGTATCTCTGCCAATAGGGATGTTAGGACTTGGTGCCTGGTAGCATTTCATAGAAAGGACATGGATCAGAGAGGGATTTCAGTTTCATTTCTGAATTAGGCTTGTTCTAATTATGTGCCCCTGGGCAGACCACTATAGTGCCCTATGACCACATTTTACCATTGATATGTTGTGCTAAATAAATAAGGGCCTCCTCATCTCCCAGGGATGTCCTGTATGCAGTATTACATATAGTAATGCTATTACTACCTAGTATTGTGTATAGATGGTAAAACCTATGTAGAAGAAGGCAGCCAAAAAGAAGGAAAAAAACTATTGGTATCATGCTTTTTCCTCTGGCTAGCAGCAAACTGAGGTTACCTGTAGCATCTTGGTGAAGCTTTACCACCTTAATATGCTGTTCCCTTATCATCTTTGAGACTAGATGAAAACTGTCACAATCCTTTTCTAAATTTCTCAAAGTGGAGTTGTTGGTGGTGATGAGTTGCCTTTTTTCCTTTTCCTTTTGTTATATAGGAAGAAGTAGAAACACTCATTTCTTCCCTGTTTCTACTTATTTTGTACCTTTCTCAACCTGTCCTCCTCCGTATCCTCATGAGCCTCCCACCCAGTCAATGGCCCAATACCGCTGCCCTCGACTTCTGGTCAAAAAATGACCTAGCCATTCATTCCCCTCTTCCAGCTCTTCCAGGGACTTGTGAAACATCCTGGAATTAGGCTAATATTCCCCTCCCACAGACGGTGCAAAAGATGAGGGAAGACGACAGGGGGTGGCCTTGTTCACATTTGGGGAGGTCCGCTAGGGAAGGAGCCAACAGTGCTTTGTGCTCCTTGCTGGTCCCCCAGTGGGATCACTTGGCTCCTCTCGTTCCTGAAGAAGAAACCCCTGACCTGTATTCTCTTCCTTGTCATATCTGCCCCCTACCCCAAGTTACTTTGGGCTTCTGAAATGTGCAGACCATGAGCAAATGAAAACGGGGCCGGGGTGGGGGTGTAAATAATCCATAAGGTCAATTAAATATCAAAAAAGGAGAATAACACCCTCCAAGGTGTCATCAACCAACGAGAAGGGCAATGAGTTTGGTTCCATTTGGAAATTTTCTGAGTCTCTATGAATTTGTTTCTCAAGGTAAATCACCAGTCTGTCTAGCCACATTTGTTAACAATGCATGTAACTCTTAACGGCATCTCAAAAGCATACTTACTCTCAATTTCGCTTCTCATTCGTTTTTATGATGCTAGAGAAATTCAGATTATATAGGCTTTCTTTGTGCTGAGATGGTAATTTTATATCACTGTAGATTAATAGCATTTTTAGTGATATTTGGTATCACTCATTTGTCTCCTGTGGTCGTAAAGATATATATTTTTTCTAATTTGGCTTTGCCAACAAATAAAAAATAAGAGTCTTTTTCTGTTGAATGAGCGAAAAAATCATTCTGATCATGAAGAATTATTCCCTTTTAACATACCCACAATCCGCCATCTAATTGTTTTTGTTATTGCGGCAATACAGTTTCTACAAGAATGTGTGTGCGTGCCTGCGCGCACGCATACAGTTTGGCCTGCAGAAGAATCTCTCCTGGTTGCTACTTGATCTTTACTTTTGAGACTTGGAGTTCTGATTACTGAGCCTCTAGCTTATCTGTTTGGAGCCTGTTCATCCAGGCCCCTCTGTCTTAGAAGACAGAAACCTCCTGTTTCTTCCCCTTCCTCTCCCGCGGTCCTCGAGTTTTGCAGTTATCTTTATTGGTGAGTGGCTAGATATGTCTGGAATTCTATTCTGAGAACTGGTCCTGCAGTGCTCACTTGGAGCAAGCACCCATTCCGGGGACGGTTATTATGGAGTAGGAAGGCAGTCAGACTCGCTTTAGCTATCAGCTTTTAAGAGCTTCCTCCATCTGCTAAAATGTGCACTGCAAAGTTGCACATAAAATGCTGATTAGTACCTCAGTACAGATTCATATAATGAGCCACTCTCTCTTGGTTTACACCACACTCTCCGAACTACCTATTCACCTGTTCTATTGGAAAATTTTAATCATCTCTCTGACATTAGCTTGGCAATTTCAGCGGCCACTTCACAATCTTTCAAAGTCTTTCTGCTCCATTTCATTCCTATTTCTTTTCTGCTTGTGTTAATTATTTTTGCAGCCAGCATACGTGTTTGTCAATAATGCATTACATTTTCCATGTGTCAGTTCCTCAGCCCATCAAAGAACCCTGCTTTTTACATTTGGAATCTATTTTCCCCTTTCCCTACTCAGCTCATTTTGCTCTGGGCCTGCCTCTACTCCTCATTCCAAATCCACCAGAAGTTGCCTGAAACTTGGCACTTGCAGAGCAGTTCCCAGTTTTAATTAGGTCTAGTTCTCCACAGAGCATTAGGTCGGGGCCTGCAAGGGGCTGCAAGTTGTCTGAGGGCCCTGTGATTCCTTTGGGGCCCAAGATGACTTCCAAGCTCTCACTTTCTGGGATGGTCACTTCTGGGATGTGCGTGAGACAGTTCTCCCATCTAGGATCAAGGACCAGGACCTAAATCCCTCACTAAGCTTGTGGATCATGAAAACCGGTCCTGACTTTAATGGCTCCATTCCCAATGTGCTGCCTTTGCTTAATGAAAAAGGCCTTCTCTTAAAAAAAAATTTGTCTTTAAAATTCGTGTATAGTTGACACACACTGTTCCGTTAGTTTCGGGTGTTAACACTGCAATGATTCGAACCCTTCATACGTTATACCTCACCACCATCTGTCACCATAGGGCCCTGTTAAAATATCATTGATGGTATTCGCTACACTGCGCCTTTCATCTCTGTGACTTATCCACTCCACGCCTGGTAGCCTGTAGCCCCCACTCCCCTTCACCCATTTCACCCATCTCGCCCATTCCCCCAGGCCCTTTCCTCAGACAGCCATCAGTTTGTTCTTTTTGTTCATAAATCTGATTCTGCTGGGGGGGAATAAAAAGCCTTCTCTTAATGGCCACCCAAAAAACCACCTAGCATAGTGCCAGGCACATACCAAAGCTCTACACTTACACAACCGGATGTGTTGTAAAGGGCTTAAGACTCACAGGCCAATGGGAGGCATGTTGCTCCTTTTAAAACCATCAGGACCGTTCTCCCCTCTGGCCCAGCATAACCTTTTCTTGGGGATTTTCCAGTGGTTACCATTTCCCTCTTCATGATTAATATCACGGGTCCCTACGAGTTGTCCTAATCCCAAGACTCTTCCTTTGTCGGTGCTTCTGAGAATTTACAGACAGTTCCCTCTCCCAGGCTGAGGAAGCGCCATTTTAAGAGAACTCTCGGCTGCTCAGAATGGATGCCCTTTGGTGAAGGGCACAGGAAGGGAAGTTTCTTTCCTTGCTCTGCTTTTGTTTCAGATCCCCCGGGGGTTACACACATCCTGCTCGAATTCCCCGGTTCCTTGGGGAAGCGCTCAGCCTGTGACGGGAAGAGAAGGGACGTGGGCCCCGAGCCCCACAGACGGGGGGAGATGAGCTGAGGCTCCTCTGGGTCTGGGCTGCCACTTTGTTTTCTCTTCTGCCCAAGTACGTCACTCGTGTGCACCGGAATCCTCCAAGTGCCACACGCTGACCCTTGGTAAGATTCCATGTCTTACTTCCCATCACTCTGGCCTTCAGTTGCCAGCTCCTTCTGGTATTTTTAACTGCCTCCCATCGTCTCCATGCCGCAGGGCAACACAAGTGTGGGAAATGGGGGTGTCCGAGGGGTCCCCTGCTCCAGGGTTTCAGGGTATCAGACCTTTCTTTCAGGTCTTTTCCAGTAATCACAAGTGATCATTTTCTGCTGCTGGTCCCACAGGGAGCGCTGCTTTTCAGATATTTTTCGTTTTCGTTTTCTGTCCAGCAGTCTCGTGACTCAGCAGAGGCCTTGACAGAGGTTGACCCAGGGACGAGTCAGGGACGATAAAGTCATATTTCACTCACCCTTCAGATAATCACCTGGTTATGAGTGCTCCCTAGAAACAGAGGCTTTCTCTCCAGGTGGCCTTTGTCTTTATTTCTAGATCTTTTTGGAAACACCTTTGTTGAATTGAAAGGCCACCTCTAGATAGATCTTCCAGGACAGAAGACTTCTGGTGGAGTCTCTAACTCACAGTAATAAGAAGGTGAAACCACCTCTCGACTCAGTGACCTTGTATTTGAGGTCAGCACAGGATGAACATTGTGCAGCTTACCTTGTCCACTTGATGTTGAGCTCCGGTACCTGAATCAGGCTAAGAAATTGCCTTCCCTGGCCACTCCCTGCTTTGCCCAGCTAAATAAAAATGAGTTGTTAGTTTTATTTGGTTTACTAACTCCACGGGTCAGGATAATGTAAAGAAAAGTATATGCATGAGGCGAAATGCGGACAAATTCTCTGTGCTTATTTATAGGCAGTGTCTACAGTTAACTATGCTTTGTGAAAATATTTCCTTGGAACGGTCACAGGGGAAGGGTTTTGTTACGAAAAGTTGAGAGTGGAGGATGGAGGAGGGGTTCTTACATCACACCCTCTGCTGAATTAAAAAAAGTAAAGAGGATTCCATAATATTTGGTTAACTTTAGCCAGTGATAACCTCACTGAGTGTCCATATATGTCAAATTGGGATTATGAAATTACCTGTCTCGTGGGCTTCCTGCGACTACTTCATATCACTTGTATAAGTACCTGGCACGTAGTAAGTATTCTGTAAATGTTAGCAGTTATTATTATCAACTAACACAATTCCTAGCTGCTCTTGTAACATATGACCCTTTAGAGGGAAGTTGCAGACTAATAGGCCATGAATGGGTTGCAGTCGTGAACAGAGTTTTAGAAACTTTTTAGTTGCTGTGTTTTACAATTGAGCAATTTTGCACACATACCAAAAAGCAACAACAACAACAACAAAAACAAAAAACAAAACCCCAAAAAACAAAAAACAACCAGTTATTTTCAGGTTTGCTTTACAAAGAGAGGACCCAGGATGTGAGGCATATTCAAGGCAAAACAGGCTGGAGTTGACGGGCCCTGTGAGAGGGTGTGTCTTGCCACTTTGCCAAATTGTCACCTCACAGGCATGCAGCTTGGCCCATTGAGCATTTGCCCTTCCCTCTCCTGTCTTATATACTCCAAACACTTTGAAATAGGCGTCAGTATTTTGCTTTACACAAAGTATAAGACATGTGGTTTGGCAATATTTTCCACAGTCCAGAGTGGAGGAAACTAATAGAAGGGAAGGTTACGTGACTTGAAAAATGTTGCCCAGTGAGTGTCTAGGGACTGGGACTAGAATCCAGAATCCGTCTTCAGCAGCATCACGCCACTTCCCCAACCTGGTGAACAAACTCCTTCCTCATATTTCAGCAGAAGCAGTTTGTCCTCTGTCAATTCACCAATTGCTGTGATTTTTAAGTAGTAAGGTGACAGGATGTGCCAGTTTCAAATGGTAAGTTGAAATGTGACGACCTAAGGTGTCTGAAGAATGTCCTCTCCACTGTGCTCACAAACAGGCAGGCTCTAATTATTTGCATGGAGTTTGGCTCCCAAGATAATTCAGTGTCCGCGTGGCTCCATTTCACCTCTACTTATTTCCATTACCTTGCATATTAGCTGTGTCAAGTTGATGGGCCTGCTGTTCCCCAGGGTGGCTATTATAAATATGGTGTTCCAGTGGAACGCTTCCAGTCTTCTGGAACCTCATTTGAACTAAGCAAGTTCTCTATAATGATCATTAATGATGTATTGCTTGCATATAAATGTTGGATATTAATCTTTTGTTTACTTTCTTTATGCCATCAGACTTTTTAGAGGTTCTTTGTAACATGCTCTTAATTGATGATGAGAAGGAGTTTTTGCATTTGAGAAAGAGTCAGTGTTTTCAGTTGACAAGGCACTGTGTGGTAGGTGAAGGCTTGATCCTGGAGCCCTGGCCGATGGACCCACCTCCCTTGGCAGGTCTGGCTGCCCAGCGCTCTTGGAGTTCACACATAACTAGTGTCAAGGCACAAAACCTCACCTGAGCCAAGGCTGGCCGTTGGCTCAGACGTTTCATGAATTAGAGACAGGAACCTGTCTCTGCCAGGAAGTCCCTGCAAGATGGCTGGGATGAGTTAGCCACCAACTCTGGAAGGAGGGACGTTGTGGGTGCTGGATACATTCTGCTCTTTTCTCACAGAACCTGAATTGGACCTGTGCTATAGTGGGTCTGAGGGCTTGTTTGGTTTGGATCCTTTGATAAAGCCCCTTCCGCCAACACCCAGAACTCCGGTGCTGAGTGCAATCCGAAAGGGTCCCCCATGACTTGGGACAGATCTTCTTTCCCTATTGAATTAGACTGGAAGAAATGCCTGCAGTTTGGTTTAGTCTGACTTTACACCGGGGGGTTGCCCCAGGAATAGATTAACATTCCTAGATGTGCAGGAAATGATGAGGCGCCAGTGTTCTTTGTGGCACGAAGTCACTCAGTAAGACAGGGGCTCAGGAATAAGACAGACCTGGATTTGAAACCCTGCTCTGCCACTTACTACCTGTGTAACTTCAAGAAAGTTTCTTTTTTGTGTGTGGATGTTGTTCACTGCATGGATTTCCCTGGAGTTTTATTGAAATATAACTAACACAGAGTTTTATTGAAATATAACTAATATAGATGCTGTATAATTTTAACATGTATTTAAGGTTTCTTAAACCCTATTTAAGCCTTGGTTTTCCTTTTGTTCAATAGAAACACTAATGGTACTCACTTGATGGGGTCGTTAGGAGAATTAAGTGACAACACATATATAAACACAGCCCTAAATGTAATACAAAGCAAGTGCTCAGTGCAAAGTACAAAGCTGTAATAGTATTTTAAAAATTATTTGTCATTATTATTCTTATTGATGATGATGATGATGATGATGATGATGATGATGATGATCTTAGCTGTAGAGTCCTCTCCTGACCTTACTCATCATCCTGGAAGAGAGAGGCTATTTGCTGGGGTGTCCCCGTGCACACATCCCTGTTCCGCCTGTCTCTGTTACAGAAGTTACGCGTGCTAGAGGTAAAGGAGATCTTGCTGGGTTTAGTTAGGAGCAGAATGAGGAAATGGCCCTGTGCCAAAACCACAAATTCACCACAAGTCTTTTATGATAAGGAATGCACATTAAAACCTATTAGAAGCAGACATGCTTATGACATGTAGCCTCATGTCTGGGGAAGGTGTGGAAGATCTCCTGGCAGAAGCCAGTCATAGACACAGAGGCCACTGAGGCAGGCATGCCATGGGGTCATGTGGAAGGTGGTTAGTTCCATGGTTGCTCTTGGTATCAATAACTGTGGTCGTGGGTGGGCCGTGTAATCGCCTCTGTCCTCTAGATTCTCACCATCTCTCACTAGAACTTTGGGAAAAGCTAAGACTGTGTTCCCTGCCATCAACCTTTTCCTGCTCAAATTCATTCTTCCACACTGCTGGCAGAATGGTCTTTCTAGAACATAGCTCCACTTATGCCCCTTCTCTGCTCAATGGTCTTTGCTAGTGCCCGTTGTTTATCCAAGTAACTTAGTGGCCAGAACCAACAGCCTAACCTCTTAGGCCTATGCACATGACTGCCAATCCCTTGTGCCCCAAATCCAGGATGAGTTGGTGGTCCCACTCTAGGGGACAGTACTGGGAAGAGGCTGGAAAACTCAAGGAGGGCTTTTCACCACTCCCTCTGAGTATTCACCACCCAGTGCGTTGCACTGGAGAGAGATGAAAGGAAGGCACACATGTGTTTCCCATCTTGCCTGGAGATTAAGTGTTTTCACAATCAAGGAAATGTGTATGGTTTCATATGCCTGAAAAGTTGTTCGATCCCTAAAGCTGAGTCTGGAATCTTCCCGAAGCATCACTAGAGAGGACTGGGGACTTCATTCACTTCAATTGATTTCTTTTTCCTTTTGGAAACAAATCTTCATCTTACTGCTTGGGTGTCCCTAAAGTACCCCCCTTCTACTTTTCTTTAAATACATACTTGTATTATAAATACATACTTGGAAGTCTGTATGATTCTTAGGGGAGCTTCCATTACATATGGTTTTTTAGCATTCTCTAAATAGTCACTTATATCATGTAAATAGAAGTTGAGGCCACTCACCTTCAGATTCTTTAGAAAAATTGAGTTTTTCCTTGACAAATAAGGCAATGAGTCTTTCTTCAAATCTAGGAGGGCTTGACTTAAAGGCAAGCCAGGTCACTTTGGCAGAGGTAGAATGTACAACCCCTTCCTGGTCTTCCCCCATTTTTCTTGATCTCCTAGGCCCCACATCAGCAAGCTGGAGAACTCTGCCTCTCTCCTGGGAATTTAGGAGATTTCCTGGAGGACTAGCACAGTGGTGATGGTACAGCAGCCCTGCCTCAGGCCCTCTGACTTTGCTTCTGAGGGGGCCACCATTAAATGACATGTTCCCATTTTAATACTTAAAACCAAGAAGGAAACATTCTATCTCCCCTTCCTCAATATTGATCTCACAAAAAGTAAAGACTGGGTAAGATTGATTGATTGATTGATTGATTGATTGATTTTAAAGAAATAATCCCTAGTAGGCCCTGTTGCCCAGGGTCTTCTGTGTGCCAGAAACCAATGTGCTTTGGCTCAACTGAAAATCATAGACCAAAGGTATTCTGATTTGTGTCAGCCAGGTAAATCTGGCTTGTAAGTCTTATCAATTGGAAGTCTAGCAAAATGTTTGGCTCCTAAGATTATTGATCTATGTCCCAAATCAGCTTTTTCTTTTTTGAAAAGATTTTATTTATTTATTCATGAGTGACAGAGGGAGAGAGGCAGAGACAGGTAGAAGGAGAAGCGGGCTCACTGTGGGGAGCCCAGTGTGGGACTCGATCCCAGGACCCTGTAATCACACCCCAAGCCGAAGGCAGACGCTCAAACACTGAGCCACTCAGGTGCTCCCTGAATCAAGATTCTTTTGCTCTCATCACCCCTGTCACTAGAGATATGACCCAAGAAATGCCAGTCATAAAAGCATGTATCCAGCAGCATTTTTCTTATTAAGTTAGCAGTGTACAAAACAAATATGGAAGTTAGTGATTTCCTACAGCCCCAAACTGCTTTGTTCTCCCAACAGAAATGCTGCAGCACATTACTCCAAAATGTAGACTAGGACCCTTGGGTATTTTACAACAAGTGAACAATGGCTCGGTCATTTAATTTAAGAAACACAGCTAGCTAAGCCCTCATTTATTTGTGCAAAAAATTCAGTGGGATTTTATCATGCTTGTACAAGATCCAGTTTTCTGAAGACTCTGTAAATCCATAAATACCCTTTGACATGATGGGCCATTACAGCTCTTAAAGACTCATTGCTGTCTGTTGGATCAAACTTGTACTTCATGTTGAAGCCTGGGAAGAAGATTTATATGTCAACCATTCCAAATCATATCTCTACTTAAAACTCACTATCTTGGGAATGAACTGTAAACTATTTTTGCCTGCTGGTATGAAGCACTATTCCCAGCCAAAGAGTCTTAGAAACATTTCAACTCTTGAGGCTCACATCTGTACACACCTGCAGTCAAATATCTTTCCCTTTTCTTCTCCCTGGGGGATGGAACTCAGCTTGGTAGACAAGTCTCATAGTCTCAGACCTACCACTTAACTCAAACTTGACCTGAGTCGCATAAATCACTTAATCTTTTAGAAAGAGATGAGTGTTGGAATGAAGAGTCGAATTTCTTACCAAAGGTCATTTATTAAGTTTCTGTTCACGACCAGAAGGAGAAGCAAGGCAGTGCCGCCTCATTAAAAGAATCAGAAGAAACCTTCAAAAAGCCAAGAGTAGTAAGCAATGTCATGTGCGACAGAAGGTTAAAGAGAATGAAAACTCTGAAAGAATCTTGGGTTCCAACTTTTCTCTCACTCCTCACACCCAACAAGGCATTTGGTCTCATTCATTTTACCTCTGTGGTGTCCCCCAAGCCCAGCCCCCAGCCCCATTCCTTCTGCTACAGCCTAGTTCAGGCCATCAGCATCTCTCCCTGGACTCTTGGTTTCTCTGTTTGTCCACATAGCAGAAGGCATTGCTTTGTAATGCGAGGAATGAAATTATGTGGCAAAGAGGGTCTTCCACGATTGGAAGGTGCTTCTTCTACTCTCCTGATCTCCTTACTTCCCACCATTCCCTAAGAACATCTTGCCTCAGTCCTGTCCCTCTGCCTAGAACATCCTCTCACATCTTGCTCTCACTCTTTGAAATTCTAAACTCCCATGAAACTCCTTCCATCCGCCTAATGAAAATTTATAGCTGCTGCTTCATTCACCAAGTCCTCAAAGCACTGTCTTTGTAGAGGCCAATTTTGATCTCTTTCTTGTCTTGTATATATTCATCGGTGTACCTCTGCTTTCCCCTCCAATTATAAGCTCACTGAAGGCAGGGTACATATCACCCAGTATCTAGCATGGGGTCCTACATGTAGATTATGCTTAGTAAACATGCACTGAATAAATGAGTATACATAGACAGGTAAGTGGACTTGGCAATTGGTGTTTGGAAGAGGAGGAAGAGGAGAGTTAATGGGGTTGACATAGAACCCAGAATTGAAAACAGTAAGGTGAGAAAGGGTGGTGAGCAAATAGAAGTCTTCTGCAAGATATATATAAAAATACAGTATGCACATATAGGGTTTTTATTTATGGAGGTTGTTCTCATGTACTGCTAGCTTATCTCTTCCTATTTCTCTTCTGTCTATAGCCTAAAGAAATTCTCTCCCTTATCGTTCTCCTATCCAGCCCTGTAAAGTTAACTATACACAGCAAGGTCTTTGCTGATCTCAAAGCCGTACAAATCTCAGTAGTTAACAGGATTGGCATCGAAATACTTCTAGAGTCTGGTTTCATTTCTGCTCCATCCAGCATTACTGCAGGCACATTCTGACATCGTGGCTGTTTTTTCAATCCTTTCTGTCTTCAGAGCATTTTGGAATTATCTCTAAGTTGATTCAAACCTTATATTTTCATTGCCTTTTCATTTTTACTTTTCTTGTTTTTTTCTCTGCAAATTAACATGCATTTTATTCTGTCCCCTTAAAAAAATTGAATGCCAGGATCCCTGGGTGGCGCAGTGGTTTGGCACCTGCCTTTGGCCCAGGGCGTGATCCTGGAGACCTAGGATCGAATCCCACGTCGGGCTCCCGGTGCATGGAGCCTGCTTCTCTCTCTGCCTCTCTCTCTCTCTCTCTCTCTCTCTCTCTCTCTCTCTCTGTGACTATCATAAATAAAAATTAAAAAAAATTGAATGCCAGAGTCTGATGCCACTTACATTCCCTCAGACCCTTCTGAAGAGATCCCTCCCGTTCCTCAATGTCGCTGATTTTCTGTAAGCACAAAACATTTTCATTTGTACCACCTTCATGCACATGTCAGGACACTGCAGATCCTCTACCCTCTAAGGATCTTCAAACAGCCTTGGCAACATCTGTGTGATGACAGCCTAGGGTTGTCCTCACTTTGGCTTCCTTTAATAGCCAACCTTTACCCTCAGGACCCATTTCTCCACTTTCCCTGTCTTTATACCAACAGGGACCGTGACAGCTATAACCCATCTCTCCCCGTATCCAACAACTACTGGGTAAGTTGGAACACAGTTTTCATTACTTATTGTCACCAAACCAGCTTCTAGAAAGGCTTCTGAATGACTCTCCCATACTCACCATTTGCCTCTGTTTATCCCAAAGGGTTTCTATTCCTTGGATGAGGCTCCTCGATGGTCAAGAATCCTGCAATCTCAGGTGGAGAGTGGGGCCAAGCTAATTCTATTTCTAATTCGGTCTCATTCTGGGACCTCCTGCATGTCTTCCATGCCCACTGTGCCAGCCTCCCCATCTGTTTTCTCTGATATGCCTTCTGATGCTTTCTGTAATGCCCCACCAAAAGCCTCCTTTCCTTTTCCTCTCCACACCTCTAATTCATTTATCCTTGCCTACAGAGTTATTATTTGGAAGAAGAGCTAAAAATTGTTGAGCTCTTCCTATGAGCCAGGCATTGTCCTTTGCACTGTCTTTGGATTAGTTCCTTTGTTCTTCATTACAGTTTCATGAGGAAAGTACTATATTTTTAGGCCCACTTTATAGAGCAGAGAACTGAGGTTTAAGGGGGGAATCAGCTTGCTGGGCTTCCACAGCTGGAGAACAACAGCAGTAGGGGTTCCCACTGTGCACTCTTGCATTAGTCGGCCTGTGGGAGGGCCTCGTGCAGTAGGCTGGGCGTGCTCACTGATGGCTGGTGCAGCAGTGTGGGATGGAGATGCCCACATCCTGCCTTCCATCAACTAAGTCCTATACAGCATCCCTGGCAGGGCGCCTAATGGCAGCTGCCATAGAAACGACCTTTCTCTACAAGTGTGCAGGCTACTTGCATCTGGGCGGGGGGCAGAGGTATCTCTCTACAACCTTGGCTAACTCTGGACTGATCCTTTTTTTTTTTTTTAAGAGAGTGAGAGAGAGAGGGTATGAGCAGAGAGGGTGGAGGGCTAGAGGGAGGAGGAGAGAGAGAATCTCAAGCAGGGCTCGATCTCATGACCCTGAGATCATGACCTGAGCCGAAATCAAGAGTCAAACACTTAACGACTGAGCCACCCAGGAGCCCCGTGGACAGGTCCCTTCTTCAGCTAACCCTGTCCTCAGACCAGGTGACCCATCAATAGCAGCAGGCAGCCCCTGTGGCCCAACTTGCCCTTGGAGAAGCAGCGTTGAAACAAATGTACACACCTCATAACAAGATCCCCCACCTCCACACACTTTCCTTCTTAGCTTCTAGAAACATACAACCATCCATGTCACCCTCCACCCTTGCCTGCAGCTTAACTGTGCTGCTTATCAAGATTCGATGAAAAAATTTGTGTACAGTAAAAATTGAATCCAGATACAGAAGAGATTCCCTGCAAATTCTTCCCTCCCATCTTTCCCAGCCCTTAGCTTAGGCTGCCTCTTTTTTTTTTTTTTTTTTTTTTAATTCATGAGAGACATGGAGAGAGAGAGAGAGAGAGGCAGAGACACAGGTAGAGAGAGAAACAGGCTCCATGCAGGGAGCCCGATATGGGACTTGATCCCCGGTCTCCAGGATCACCCCCTGGGCTGAAGGCAACGCTAAACCACTGAGCCACCTGGGCTGCCCTAGCCTGCCTTTTTTAAACTTTTTTTTTTTTAATGACGCACCACTTTCTGCATACGAAATAATAAGCCATATACCAGATTGGTCTTAATTCCAGCTCAGCTATTGAACTTCAAAATTGAGGATGCTTCCTCTCTGTAAACTTCAGTTGCCACCACCAACACCCACCCCCTCTCCCCACCTTGAGGAAGGAGGAGAAATCTAGATTCTGATTTTTTTTTTCAGGTGTCAATCTGCAATTTTTTAAACCAACTTCCCTCTCAATGTTCTCAGAAATTCTTGAGATTTCGATAGGACTTTAGAAGCTAGAGTTTTTCTGAATGTCTTAGCGTTTTCCCACCAACTTGATACCATCATTGGCATAGTCTTCCTTCTGAGAATTCGGTCCCTAAAATGCTACTACCTGGGGATTTAGCACCACTGCCGTATGTTTTCAAGGTGTTATTCTCTCATTGGATGTCCAGCTACCTGGGTGTCCCATATCACCACGTGCCTAGGTGGGGAGGGACAGAGGAAGCTAAGCCTTGATGGTGGAGGCGAAGGGAGTGACCAGGGAAGAGTCCATCTGGGCATTTGAGGGCAGCGTGATTGAACCAGCTGGCTTTGGGGGATGAAAGGAGATAGCTGGTCTGAGGAAAGGAGGTGGAGGTGAGCCGTGAAGTGAACTCCCAACAAGGCCCTGAGGAGTAGCTTTTTCCCAGAGCTCAGGGTCCTTCCTCTCCTCAACTTGGCTGGGCCTACTGGGCTCCTCCTTTTGGTTCTCTTTCTTCCCCTAGTGATCGCTCCCTGCCTCTCGCTCCTGCTGTGGCTGCACTGAGTCTCACCATCAGCCATGCCAATGGCACCCTTTCGCCCAGGCTGCTGGCTCCAGGGCCCTGGGCATTATTGTGGCCGAAAGCTACTGGCTTTGGAGGCTGTGATTGAATTCCTATTTCATCAAGGAAGGAACAGAGCTTTGTGTGTCTCTAGTCGGCTGGAGCTTGAAATGTGACTCTTGCACTGTGAACTCCTGTGCGTTCACTCCACATTTGAACCATGGGGTCAGGGGCCTGTGTCACCAAGTTGCCCTCTACCACTGACAGCATGTGCTCCTGTGTCACAGAGGGCTTGCCTTGTACGCCAGCCCTGGAAGCTGATCTGGACACATTGGGGTTTTTTTGGGGGGTGGGGGCAAATGGCAGGGAGCAGAAAGCTCCATGCCAATGCCACCTGGTCCATCCTGGGCCCCGCTCTGTGCTCAGAGGAATGGATGAATGAATGAACGAGCAAATGAGTAAGTGAATGGCTGAGTGAATAAATGAGTGAGTGATTGCATAATGCTGCCTGGAAACAAAGGCCTGGAAGGCGGCAGCAAAGGATTGCTGGTCTGTAAAACCACACCCCAGCTCCTGCAGCGCTGCCGGCTGTCAGGGGAGCCACACTGCCAATGGCAGCTCTCGGACACTCGGGGAGCTGGGACACCGCACAGAAGCTGTTTAAACAGGCAGCACTGCTCAGTGGCCTAGGATAAATATTCATACTTAATACTGGTTCTAGGGTATGAATTTTTAGACTATAATTCTTTAAAATTTATTATAGTTTTAAACTTAATTGGGTGAAAATATTTATTGGTGGGGGAGGGGATGCAATTACCCAATTATGAAAGCTAGAATGAATCCTAGGAGGGACACTAAAACTATCTTTAAGTACTGAGAGGATTTTATTACAGCAACTCTTAAAACAATAATGAATGTTACGTGCTCGTTGGTCCTTTTTTTTTTTTAACAATAGAAAAGGAACACACAATATTCAAACAGAAAGCAGATTTGTGTTCGTGGAAGAAGAAATGAGAAAGGGCCCTGTGCCAAAAAATTCTCCTTTTAGACCCTCACCACCTACAATCGCTTTTTCTTTGAACATTAAGAAAAAGGAGGGCGGACAGGGAGGGGAAACTCTAGTGAGGTTACAGACAATGAAATGGAGATGTGGGAACTAGTATTAAAAATATGCTGGCATTTTCCCAAACAGGGAGTGCTGACAAGTATAATCCTATTACTAGAATCACTTCAGCAATGAGATAAATGAAATAAAAACATGATCCCGTCCCACCAGAGTGGCTATTTGTCCACAAAATCTCATTGCGTTGTTTATCAATCTGTCCCCTCAAAAATCGCATGTAGTAGAACACAGTGTTAAGGAGGCTTTTAAAACACATCATTGAGATTACAGCACCTTTTAAAATAAACAGCACTGAATACCAACACAGGTAAAATGTCATTGTGAGATGGGGATCCGATATTCAACGGTGTGCTTTATGGCTTTCCAGTGTGTGATAAAATCTGTTCACCAGATGTACTATTTGTCTCCTGTGTAGCATACTTGAGCATCCTGTAGGCCTGAGGCCCATTTATTTCATGTAATTGCCTTTCCTGTGCACACCTTAGGGCACCCTAATTCTCCATTTTATTTCAGGCACTGTACAGGGTACCATCTGGTAGTTTAAAACTCATCCCATTTTATGGCACTACCACAGCGGCTGTATTCAGCTGTAGTGCGGGCTTTCGGTGGAGACAGACTTCTTACTACCAGCTATTTATTTTTGCCTGAAATAAAGTAGACTTGAACTATCAACATGCAGGATTCACACGTAGATCATCACTGGTCCATACGAGCTTGACAGAGGTTCCCGGGCAACCTGCAGACTCGAAGCAGTTTCGAATTGCTTTGCGCACAGCTGTTAACTTATAGAATTGGGATTCTAAATTCTTAGCCTACTTCTGCACGTAATGATATCTTTTTAGTATCTCATTTGTATTATTTCAGTTCAGATGAGCACAAAAATAAATGTATTCCATCACATCTGGAAAAGTACCGCAGAGAAATCGCTTAATATACAAAGCTGCACACCTCATTACGAGGTTCGTCACTCATTTCAAGCCCAACCTTACCTCTGTCCCTCATCAACACGGCTTTTGTTTCACTGTTGTTTTCATTAAATTGTTAAATCATTTTTCAAGGGAATTTGCAAGATCTTGAAAAGGCGAGTTTGGAAATAATATACTTGGCAGAAGGAAAATAAATCTCAGAACCACGCAGCTTTTCGGCAGCAGGTCCCCGATGAGAGCGCCTTCTCTCAACTTGTGCACAAATTAGATAGGAAGTGACTCTGCTCTCTGTGAGAATTCATCTCCCGCCTCAGACTGGCCCCCCACCGATGCGCCCACACAGCTGGGCAAGCCACTTTAACAAAGGGTCCCTGATATGCAAATAACGCACACCCAGCTGCACATTTCCAAATGAGCCATTGTTCACCTGCTGGCTCCTGCCTCACCAAATCCCTCTTGCTGCATATGTTATGCATTCCCCATCTCCTCTCCCTTCCCTCCCCTGTCCAACAGCGAAGGTCTGTGGCTTCTGGAATGGCAACGAAAAGGCTGCACCAGGAGGGGGCCAGGGGGGGTGGTGGGACGAGGTGAGTGATGAGTTGGCTTACCAGCCACTGCTGCCTCTTGACATGTGTTATCTCGGCGTTGCCTGGGGAGATTACCAGTCCTTGGCCTGAGATACAGAAAGACTTCCAGTGTACAATCTGCTACCTGGCACCAGTGACCTGTGTAAACAAACAAACCAATCAGGAGATGGTGCCATAGCTATAGGCACCTCAGCCCTTCCCTCTTTCTGCTGCTGGTTGACAAGGGCTCAAACACCATTAGGAATGGACGAATGTTTAAGGGGGAAATAGGCTGACTGGAGACTTTTCCGTGTGGTGTGCGGCACATTCTTTACATGTTTTGCATTCGTGGCAATGACAAATGTAGCTAAATGCACCTGGTTGTAGCTGTCTGTGGTGATCTAAAGCCTGTTTGAATGAAAAGAATAACTCCCTCTGTTATTTATTGTTGGAAGCAGAGTTTACTTTGCTGTCTTGAACCTCAGCAGAAATCAGAAATGCCAGTTTGAGAGCACACTGATGAGTTCTAGGCAACAGAGCAAAGAGTCGTTGACTGGTGTCTTGTAAATCAGTAAAAGAAGACCAGTGACCAAATAGATTCATATTTATTTTCCTGGAGTCTCCCCCTTCTTTGACTCTCGGGCAATCTCGTTCTATAAAAATGTTAATGCTGGTCTGAATATGAAGGGTAATTTTTTTCCCCCACAGCTCTGTCAGACATATCTTCCCAATAATTAAATGTGCATCCTTGGGCTCTAAGAGCAGCAGTCTTGTTGAACAAAGCAACCGCAAATCCAACTAACCTTTGAAGAATGAGGGTGTCAAAGTATAAGCAGATGTTTTAATTTGCACAATGCTAGGATTTTTTGGATGCCAAATGTTCCTAAAATAGTTATTGTATCTAGACAGAAGAAGAAAGATACCCTCAGAAATAACCTGCAAGCCTCTCCGTCACAGCGACATTGTCTTGTTCAGCAGAAGTGATTTTAGAAGTGTTGTTAGGAAAGCTCTGTGTTAATCAGCATCTAACAAGAGTGTATCATAATTCTAGGATTATTATACATGAGAAGAATAAAAGAAGAGAGTGTGGCAAAATTTTCAAGTACACACACACACACACACCCAGTAAGTTAAATGTGGAATAAGATAAAAGAACTCATGCTATCCCTTGCATATGCATTTAAAGTTTTTCAAGTGATTTAGGGGATGTGTGTTATTTTTTTTAAAGAAGGAGGATACATACTTTAGCCATGAAATTATAGCATCATGTTGTCTACCCAGCTGAACTTGCATGGCTTTGGGGTAATGTTAGCACACGTTTTTCACAAGTGGATGTATGTGAGAAAGATTTATATTAGACATAAGGAAAAATGTCCTGACTTTCAGAAGAGTTGTGAGAAGTCCAAATAGTTTACCCAAAAAGGCTGTGGAATTTACCTCCTGGAGACTTTTCGCAGCAGACAGGAGACCCATATGTTTGAGTTTATTTCAGAATAGTTTGAAATGAATCAGAATGGGCTCATCAAGAGTTTCTCGGTTTTTCTCGTTATGTCACATACCTGGGAAACAGGCTGGCATTCGGGCTGCCCTCTGTGGAGCCGGGCCTCTGCCCCGCCTGCCTCTGAATCCGTCTTCTCTCAAGGCCCAGTCATTGCTGCCCAGAAACCCCCGACTGAAAGGTTAAGCCAGGAGAGCTCCTGCCTTGCTGGTGGAGAGGGAGTGGGATGAGGTGGGGGCGAGGAGAGTGTAAATTGGGACACGCCCTATGGTGGACAATTTTTCAAAATCTACCAAAATTAAAAGGACACATTCCCTGTGTCCCTGTGGTTACATCTCCAGGACTTTATCTAACACATCTCTTTACACATTTTGAAATGACCTATGAATTACTGATTTATTGCAGCAGTGTTTGTAATAGCAAATCATTGGAAACAACTTCAATATCCATCAAAAGAAGGCTGATTAAATGAGTTAAGGCACCTATGTATTACAATAAAGAGGCAGCTCTGGAAAAGGGATTTCTAAATTTCTAATGAAATGAAAAAAAAAAAACCAAGGTGAAGAATATCATGTATAATATGCTACTGCTTGTGTTAAGAAGTAGAAAATATGCTTCCCATAGCACAAAAGGTAACTTGTGAACAATTAGACCTTCTGAATTTGCGTGTAATACCTATTAAAATTAAATAGGATAAGTGAGTAGGAAAAGAAGAAACCTTTTTTTCACACTGCAATCCTGCAAATAAAGGAGAGGATTCATTCGGTCTGATGTCCAGTTCTCCCTTGGTCCTCGTCAGGAAGCCACCAGTACAAGGTGACCGGCCGGTGGGGCTGTGCTTGCTTGACTCTGGTTTCCTCTTCTCCTTCCTCTAGCTGTAAATTTCAAAGAGAGAAAGAGGAAGAAGGAGGTACGGCCTGGTGAACGAGTCTTAGAGAACGTGTCCTTGTTTCACAGTTTGGTCATGGCATAAATGTAAATTGTGTGGAACTTCGTTTTATGTGAGACGGCAAGAGGGGTCAATGGCCGAAAGATGACCACCTGCACAGAGGAAATGCAGGGCCATTCTCTGGGCCCTACAGGGCACAAGATGAGCATTCAGCCCAACCATTAGGGAGGTTTCCCCTTATTAAAAGCCTAGCTGACAACTCAGTGACATTAATCTAGGAAAGTCTCATCTAGAACTCTCTGAAAATTATTTGAAAACACAGTTGTAAAAAAAAAAAAAAAAGAAAACACAGTTGTGCAATTATTTGAAGTATCAAACATTTGTATTTAACACTATTGTTGGACGTGGCAGTTGAGACATGGGAGCTAACAGATGTGGCAAGTGCCTACATTCTATAGACTTTCATGATAAGGGACACGTGTCTTTGGCATTGAATTATGATGCGGCCTTGTTATAATTTAATCAAGACTCCACCACACCACCCAACAGAGATGGCACCCAAGAAATAGTGGGCGATGGTATTCTCTGCTAAAATGTTTGTTACCCCCAGACACTTGGATTCCTTTCCAGAAGGCTCTTCACTGACTCGGAAGAGATCCTAGTGGGGTCATAAGAAAGGCCTTCATCCCGCTGCTGATACAAGGCAGGTAAATTAGAGATATTTTTCAACCCAATTTACAAAGTCAAGACATCAGCTCACAAAAGGCCAGAATGACCATGAAGGCGTCTGCGTAGCCACTTAGATATTATATTCCCCTAACTAAAAATACCCTACTTAAAAGAGAGGAGAGTTCAATTCCAGGCTCCTACTCCTGAGACTTTTATTTAAAGAAGACCCTATCTTTACTCGCAGCTGAGAGGCTGAAGATTAAAAATTAGCCACTGTATAGTAGCTGAGCAGTAACAATTTTTCATAAAGGTTTTTACTACACATTTGGGATTATAATTTCAATATTATGCAAATGCATTTTATGGATCTGTAATACAGAATGTGTACTGGCATTAATGTGCATTAGCGGGCGAGCACAAAAAGGCTCCAAATGAGCCATTTTGGTGTCTGCTTTCAACATGTATTATGAATAATAAGTAAAATGTTCTGGTTTAGAACAAATAATATAAAATCTGAATTTCTCTTGATGTACATCAGTGATACAGCCCTAGGCACCTCCCAAGGAATTCTTCTATTGGACACAATTAAAAACTGGCTCTTAATATATTCCTGCTTATGGCTGCTCTTCTTGAATGGGATATGAAAATAAAATAAATACATTTAATGTGAAAAGGGGGTAGTTTCCCTCTGCTGATCAAAATCAGGCATTAACCACATGAGTGAGTTCAAAAAGGGTGTGATCCCTTGTATATCAAGATGGTGGCCCAGGCTCCTTCTATTTTTAGAGGTTCTGAGTATTAAAAATAGAAGAAGCATCTTAATAGGGCTACAGAACTTGGGCCATAGTTTCAATTAATAAAATAAATAAATTTCATGTCTTTAACATGAAATATTTCAGACAAGATAATTGTGTTATACCAAAGATATTGAAGTGATGTTCAAATAAGATTTCTTCACAGTGTGCTCCAGTATCCAGTACAGGGACCCAGTTTGAAATTTATCTGATGTGGGTTCCAGGTTCCAACTCTATCAGGGTGTCTTCTTTGTTATAGATTGGAGAAAATCCTCAAAAACTAATTTGTGGCTCTTCCTTTTTTTTTTTTTAAAGATTGATTGATTGATTGATTTATGATAAACCTAGGGAGAGAGAGCGAGAGAGAGAGAGAGAGGCAGAGACACAGGAGGAGGGAGAAGGAGGCTCCACGCCGGGAGCCTGACATGGGACTCGATTCCGGGACTTCAGGAATAGTGCCCTGGGCCAAAGGCAGGTGCCAAACCACTGAGGCACCAAGGATCCCCATTTGTGGCTCTTCCTGAATGCAGAGGCCTGAGCCAGATGGGTCTCTTAAAGCCTTAAAAAAAAATTCTTTCCTTTTTTTAAAAAGAAAACCTTAATATTCTCACATTCCAATTTTGCTTGATAGCAAAGAAAACTAGACTAAGTAATACCACAAGTACTGAGGGTGTGGCTGGTTATTTATAAGTAATGTGAAATGTCTCTTTTCATTGGGGAAGTTAGGACCTTGGCATCTACTGATGTTGTTTCTTGCATGTGTATTTAATACCTGCCCCAGTTTTTAGTAGTCTTAGAGGAGGACATGTTTGCACTTGCCAGTGATTACAGGCTTAGGCATTCAACTGAGTCAGAATGATGTAAAAATTTCTCTCTCAAACAGGTGTCCTTAGTGGATATTAAAATGCTACACATTCCGTGATTTCCCTTCAAAATGATAACAAAATTATCCATCTTTTGAGTTCTTACTGGGTTAAGAGTTTTGTACACATTATCTTAATTGACCCACAAAGCAGTCTCCCAAAGTAGGGCTTATAATCCCCATGAAATGGCTGAAGAATCTGAACTTTAAAAAGACTTGAGTAAAAAAATAAATAAATAAAATAAAAATAAAAAAATAAAAAGACTTGAGTAATTTGTATGAAATCACACAGCCATATAGGTCTGTCTAATTTCACAATCCAAATTTTTGACTGTGATACACCCGTGGGCCCATAATTAATATGGTGGGCAGTAGTCTTGGCTTCATTTATCATGTAAGTTACAGCAGTGGTGTTTGGTCCTTTACTCTGACACAGAAAGTGCAATTAATACTAAAGTCTGAACCAATTTCAACCAGCGATGACATCACTATGGTCTACATTGCTGCAGTTGGTTACTGCTTTCCATTTTCCCCTGACATTTCTCCATTCTAGACAGAGGTCCGTGGAAGGAAAGATGGATATAGCAAAAGGTCTAGGCAAGAACACAACAAATATGTGCTGGACAAATAAATCAGATTTTTTAAGTTCGCTGATTAAAATTCAACAAAAAGTCGCTGAGTACCTGCAGAGCATAAACTATGGTTTCTGTCCTTGAGTCCTTAATATTTTGAAAAGACCCAAATTAAGGCCTAATGGTACTGAGGCCTTTCCAAGTATTAATTTACAATTAATATTGAGAGGAATGGAATATATTGTGTCCTAATTTGAAAATAAGCTGTGGGCCACATGCAGATAAGGCTCCTACTCTAAGATAGCTTCCCAACGGGTGACCTAGAAGATGCTGAATAGGAAGGGCTGAGGTGTAGAGGAGCACGCTTGAGATAACAAGCAGCGCATCCTCTTGAAACAATATTCCCAGCACCATCTGCAGAGTTGTTTCTGTGCATTTGACCCTTTGCACAATCTGGCTTAATCCTCATGGCTTCCTGTAAAGTCAGTATTATTATCTTCATTCAACAAATGAGGAAACTGAGGCTTAGGTGAAGCAAATTGTCTAAGGTCACATCGTTAAAAATGGTTGAATGAAGATTGAACTGCAGGTCTGCTTGATTTCAGAGTAAGGAACGAGAAACAGGAGATAATGAGTTTTAAAGAATGAATTTCAATTTTTTGAAACCCTTTGGCAGGTCTCACCTCTCTCGTGGCCTTTCAGAGCATTCTGCTCTGCCATTTCTGGGTTTCTCTTGTCACCCCTTAATCGTAAGCTATTGTAGTTGCGAGAAGAGAGTTCGTGCAAACCGCTTTTGTTTTGTTTTGTTTTTTAATTTAATTTTTTTTTTTTTTTTTTTTTTTTTTTGCAAACCGCTTTTGTGCTCCTCCCGGGGCCTGGTGTGGTGCCAGAGACAAAGCGGATATTCAAGGAGGATCTCCTTTATTCCTCATTCATTTACCAAGTGTTAGGCTGTGGCCAAGTCCAGTAAAGAAGACAAAGCGTGCCCTCCAGAAGCTTCCAGCCCAGTGCAGGTGGTTTAAAGAGCTGAGGCTCCCAGCTGGATGTGGAAGTGCTGTGACAGGGGAAGCAGGGCAGCCCACCCCCCACCCCGCAGAGGGAGGAGGGCACCCGAGGGAGTAGCGCTGTGCAAAGGTGAGCTCTATGCACGTGGGCTGCTCCAAGGATTACCAGTGCTCTGGAGCGTCTGGTTCACGGTCAGTGTCAAAGGGCTGCTGAGCCAAAGGAGGCCTGGATGCGGTGGGCGGGTGGAGGGGGGCAGCCAGAAGGGGACAGCAGGACGGTGGTGTAGGGGCCTCGGTCCTGAGCACCCCGGCCCAGGAGTTTGACCATCCAGAGGAGCAGCTCCGGCAGCGGAGAAGCCCCGCACGCCCGCAGCCCGGAGTAGGACCATGCGGAGAATACGCTGGAGCCCAGTGCGCCGGCAGCAGGCAGGACGGAAAACCAAGCCAGAGGCAGGAGGGGCTGGCCTTCTGGAGAAGAGAAGGCCGTTTCCTGTCTACGTGGGAGACCCACAAATATTTTATGATGACTCTTGGAGCACCCCCTCCCCGCAAAACCATTTTCTTTCCTCATGAATTTGTGGGAGCCACCCGGACTAAGGTATTAAAGGAATCTTCCCTTCGGATGTCCTTGTGTTCAGATATCCCAGCTCCCTTCTCGGAGATTTAATTAGAGCTGCCTTGAGGCACTTTTTATCTTTAACAATCTCTCTGCAGGCAGAAGTAACAGAAGAACAGGAATCAATGTAAACAACCTAAGAGGAATACCTCGGAAAGAAAAGAAATTTGATTTTTGCTGATACACATTTTTTATTTTGAAAAATCATGAAGATCTCCATTAGGAAATCATTCCTCCCTGGCATTGTGTTGCTTGCCCAACAAATAGAAGGTAAATATGCTAAAATTGGTGTCTTTTTCGTGGAAACCACATAACTATAAAGCTCTTTGTTTTCACCCAACTGCTGAAAACATTTGCGTAGGCAATTTCAGTAAACATTTGGAGAATTGGAAGTACTCTCTCCTACACATATGGTTCTTTATGAAGAGGTAATTTTTATCTATGTTCTACTCAATTGAATATTTATAAGTCTGTTTGGCCTCAAAGGTACCTGATCTCCCCCCAAAATACAACTGACCTGTAAAGCTAAAGTGAGATTTATCAGTTACCCTTTAAAAACTCACCAAGTTATTCTCGCTTTCTCCCTACAAATTTATTCCCAATACAATCCTAAATTTGTCTAATTTGCTGTGTTATTGCAATTAGTCAATCTTCCCTTAGTTACACAAATAATAGCCTTATAAGTTGGAGGCTGTAAATCATTCATCCATTAAAAATGCCACTTCCTCGTTCGGCGCATTCGATTCATTTAGAAGAGAAAAAACCGTGGCATGGAACAGAATTATGCAATGTCATGGACACATTAACATTTGGATCAAAATTGTACATTGTGTCAGCCAGTAAACAGTATAAATGGTTCAGATTTGCAATAAATAATTGTCTATTAATACTCTGGCATGCTGGAGCAAATTACAGCCGCACTTCAGTGAGCACAGCTGCAGGTAGGCGCCCGGCCGGGGAACAAGTGGCTCGACTGCTCCGAGCGGAGGGAGCCCGTGGCGCGGGGGTGCGGGGCAGGCGGCAGGTGCAGGAGGGGGGCCCGCGGGCCTGGGCCGAGCTGGAGGAGCCCAAGGGAAGCCTGGAAACCGAGCCCGTGGCCGGGGAACCTGGGGGAAGCTCGCATACCGAGCCCAGGGAGGGCGTCTTCCCTGTTTGCTGAAGGCCCCGGGGGATGGTGCACATTTTATGAACGGGACAGCTGCTCTGGGTGTGGCGGGGCCTGGCTTGGTGGTAGCAGCCACGACGCGGTCGGGCGTCGGTTGTGCGGCCCCTGTGGGACTGCCGGGAAGTCAGACTCGGCCCAGAGCCGGCCTTATTCCTGGAGGTGTGACTTAGGTCCACCCTCCTTCCCTCTTTCTGGAATCTTCCTTACCAGCCAGTTGAAGACCCCAAGGTCAATACCATTTTCACTGTTCGGCCTAAGGCCCTTCAGCGCTGTTCAAATGCAAACAAGGTGTCCAGAAAAGTTGGGAAGTGGACATATCAGCATCCATTGACATGTTGGCATGCAGCAGGTCATCAGGCCCAAATTAGGGCGCTGAGTACGATGAGGGGGAGCTTAGGGCAGGTAACTTTTGCTTAGTGGCGAGGGGAGAATGAATGCTGCCCAGAAGAGCACACAGAGGCACCAGGCACCTCAGGGTGCGGGGGGCTCCGCTCAGGGAATGAGAGAATGGGTCTCAAGAGTGACTAATATTTGAAAAATGTATTCGTGAGGGCAGGGCTGCTATTACCACCTCCACTTCCCAGATGAGAAAACTGAGGCCCAGAGATGTTAAGGAGCCTGCTGGTCAGGTGCACCGAGCCACTGACAATTTACACTGGTGGATTCAGTATCTCTAAAAGCTCATTTATCTTGGTTCATAATTTAGCCCAAGGTTCTCTGGGAATCACAAAGCTTACTTAAGTTAAGGCCATCTGGTTCAGCCAATGGAAACTGTGACCCTTGGCAAAGACCAAAGTTTTATGGATTTCTCTACAATAAAGATTCTAGACTCAAAACACTGAATTTATTCCTTTATTCCTACTACTCTCCTACTCAATGTCACTTAGCTTATGAAGAAAAAAATCCATTTGCCTCCAAATTTAGCATTCATTTACTATATACATTTAAAATACATACAAGAGTTAAGGCAGCCTAATAAATCATATTTTAACAAAAGTATTGATATCTGAAAAAGCTGCTTGTCTAGAGGAATATGATTTTTCTTGATTGAATTGGATAATATTTTCATCAAAATTATGAGGAGAATTTATTGAGCACCTATTAAATATAGGGCATTGCCCCGGATTTTAGATGATTGCCTAATTTTGCTTTTCACGTCTGCTCAAAGCCAAGTTTAATTTGGAGCTATTTCTCAAGAAGGGGGAGCAGCTGTGACTGATTTATTTAAATACTTTAGAACATTTGAGAATCATTTTTCTAATTCACCAGAGAATTATTAAATCCTCGCGGTTGTATATTCTCTGAAGCAGTATTAGTTTCTCCCTCATGTTGGGACAATTGCTGTGGTCTCATAACTGTGTCTTTGCCAACAAGCTACTTTTTTCTTGCACACTACGAAACTAATCCTCACAAAAAGTCATTTTTATGACATCATTCTCCTACTCAAAACTTTCAGTGTTCTTCACTTTCTTCCAAAACAAACTCCCCAGCTCGCATTGAAGGCCCCCACCATCTGGGTACTTTCTACCAACAGCACATATTTCCCATTGCTTCCTCATGCTTCCTTCTGCACCTGGCACACATCTGATCCCGGATGCTGCATCCTCCATCAGCCCCACATCCTGCCCTTCGCCATCCCACAGCCTGCTGGGTCTCTACCATTCTCTCTAGAACTCCTCCCACACACTCTGCACATCATTTTCTTTTTCTTTTTCTTCATGATTTTATTTACTTATTTGAGTGAGTGAGAGACAGAGAGAGAGCACAAGCATGGGGAACAGCAGAGGGAGAGAGAGAAGCAGGCTCCCACTGAGCAGGGTGCTGGCCGTGGGAGTCGATCCTAGGATCCCAGGATCATGACCTGAGCTGAAGGCAGACACTTAACCCACTGAGGCACCCAGGCACCCCTCCCTACATCATCTTTGACAGACATCTTTCTTTGATTATCTTAGCTCCTTTTCTCTCTAGAATCCACAATTTGACACTTGTCACAGAATGATAAAAAGTTAAAACTGGCAGTGAGTAGAGCCCTTTGTTATTCCTTTATACAACTTCTCTCAATCTTTATGTAGTGAAATTGTACTGGATTAAGGGTGACAAGACCTGATGCTGCCATTTTCTCAGGAGGTGGCCTTGGGCCAGCCCCATGAACCCTCTGAAACTCAGTTACCATATCTGTAAAATAGGGACAACTGGTCTACTCACCCCACAAATTAGATTTGAACATCAAATGTGATAATGTATAAGAAAATGATTAATAAATTCTAAAGTACTAAGTGTTGTTCCTGTTTTTCAGATGTCCCCGCACACAACACCGTGTTCCTGTCTTTTCCACCCCATATCCCCAGTGCTAAAGACACTATTAGGGTGGAGCAGATCAGGACTTTGCAAATATTCTAATGACAATGTTCCACAATTCAAGGATATATCTCTCTGTGTTTAGGAGGATTAGACAGATTGTTTATTTTATTCACATTAGATGGCTCTTTGGGTTGTGGGAATTTTGGCCGCCACCTTCTGCCATATTATAATTGGCAAGATTTCTGGGATCTTCAGACTCTATCCAGTACTTAGAGGTGTGACCCAAATCTTTAGCTGTCTATCTCCCACAAAGAGTGGTCCACAAATCTTTGGTGCAAAATGAGTAAATATTCATTCGTTATCTTTCAATGAGAGTGTGGTAACTTTTGGCAGTGATGCTCATGCTTCCAAATTTGTTCAGATGATTTCAGTCATATTCCTCAAATACAACTTTCTGTAGTGCTAATTGCTCCAAACATCTAAATACCCGCATAGGTATGGAAGCCTCAGGCTGTTAATATGTTTCAAATTTACTTGCTGACTCTATGTGTTAGACAAATTTAAAAAGATGATCTGTCTGGTAAAGAGGCCCACTGGTCCTCAAAACGTCCTCATCTTTTAGTGTTAAAACAACAATAATGATTTGCTTCATTTGTGCACTACACACCAATGACATGAGCTAATTGCATATCTACTATGGAATAATGTCTGTTATTACATGGGTAACTACACATTAACTCCATTGGAAACACTGGTAATTACACAGTATGTTACGTTAATGCACCTGTGTTATCTTCTGATTGCCATATCATTAATTCAAGCGACCTCTATAAATCTGTTTCCCGCCATCATTTGCTCACCCTGGGCCTCTTTATAACACTTTACAGACTGTTAGGAAAACAATCAATTAAGCTGTGCAATTAAAACTATTTATAAAAAAGATAATCTGAAGTGTGATCCTATTGCAGTTTTTGTTTTTCATCACTTCTGCTCTGTGTGACATATACAAATAACTGTAGAGTCGTACTGTATTTCCTTTTGTGTGGAATCCAGACTGTTTTCACTTTGGAGAGAATTACAGCAAGTTTTTGGTTAAAAAAAATTTTTTTGAAAACCTTTCTGGTTCACAAACAGAATCACAGCTTAAAAGGGTCTAAGTTCACCCTAAAACAATCTTGACCAAGTTTTCACAACGCCAACACACTTAAAAAAGGAAAGTTTACGTTTGCTGCCAAACCCTGAGTTGACTCCCCGTCAGTTATGTCTGGTTATACCAAACCTGACTTTTCTGCCCTCAGTCTGGTCCTGACCATCCCTTCTTCCTGCAAGCCCCCCCTTCAACTGCAAAGCAACCGCGGCCCAGGGGATTAAATCCCCTTGGCATTTTCTTAGTTACTGGCAGGGCTACAAAACAGAAAATAACAGCAAGAATCTGAAGCCAGTGCTTTTATTGGACTAACTAACGATATAAATAAAATGGTCCCTGATTGAGCTTCAGAGCATCACTGTCTCTTTATCAGGCCATAGAAAACAGATCCAGGAGGGCGATAAATACGGCACATAACAGAGTGGAATTAAATGATTAGGCTTGAATTAACACCCTGTTTCTGAGCCTCACTTAGTGTTCCATGGCCCCAATGAAACACTGCAATTCACAAACGCTCAAGGCCCATTTAATTTTTATTTCGAGCTAGTTCAGAAGAAGGGATTACCTATAACTCCTCCCTATTCCATTGTATAACTCTTGAAGTCACAACACTGATCCTGTCTAGATAGCTGTTAGGAAAATAGACTGTGCTATAGGAGTCACAGAGTCTATCCAGAATCTTGCCTCCAAGCAGTCATGTTAATTAAAGGGAACCAAATCCCTGTCCCTGTGAAAGTGACCAGGCTGTCTTTGATGGGAAAACAATGAATTAATTAAATCCACTTGATTACCTTCCTTGGTATTAATAACAAAACTTGGCAATTGTTAGTTCAATTTTTTTTTTAAACTTTGACTTTGGCAGGACCAAAATGGAATTTAATATCACCTTCAAGGGTCATACAGGGTGGCTCCTTTTCCTAGTGTGCCTTATGCTATGTGATAAGTTGAGTGAGTTCAACTTAAACCCCGCTTGAGGAAAGTAATACTGTTCTACACATTTCCATTTCTACAGTGGCTGTAGAGCAAGAAATCTAAGGATGACATTAAAAGAAGACGTGACTATGCCAGTGAAGCACTTGGAAATTTCAGATGAAATATGCTGCATAAAATCCACTGGGTGTGTCTGTAATCTGAACTGAGGTATGGGATTGAAGTATATGTATTTATAAGCCAAGGTCCTTGAGAGTTGCGAGGTAAGGGAACTTGGAGTTTCTAGCACTTTCTAGAAATGACTTCATTCTGGGATTTTTTGTCATTGAATCCTCACAATATCCTATCAAGGGGATACAATCATTCCCATTTTACAAATAAGGAAGCCCAAAGAGTCATGATATAAATAATATTTATTTCATTTTATTTCATAAATAAAATAACTGCCCAAATTCACACGGGAGGGATAAGCTGAGATTCAGATCCATGTCCAGCTGATTCCAAAGCTAGACCTATCAATACTATGGTATCACCTGCTTTAGACCCTTAGCCCCACTGGAGCTTTGACATAGAAACTTCTCCAATAACCAAAGAAGGCAACCATTATGTAGAAGAGGAATGAGACTAATTCAGTATAGTGTCCAAAGATTAGGAAAGGAACCAAAGCATATGGCCATGCATTATGAGAACATCTTTTTTATAAAAGTCCTAGGAGATCCAGATATTCAACCAGTTGAGGAGCTCTCCTGTTCATGAATCTGCCTATCTGAGATTGCTTCGGAGTATGAGTAATGGCATAAGTGGAGTCCAGAATCTACCTATGATCACCTGAAGGAGCACCATGAGTCCTGATTGAAATACAGCAGGACTCTTCCACATTCTTAATAAGAGGAGGTCTGACGATACTCAAGTTTTCCCAAACCATCAGCTCAACATAGCACGAAGTTGTGTACAAGACGATCAGACATCTCTTAAGTCAAGCCTTCTCCCCTTTGATACTTTTTGACAACAAAATTACCACAATCCTGACTCGAATTTATGCTTGAGTACCCTCAATGAAATGCCCGGTAACATACACGTAATTCTCTCTTGAATCAATCTTATTTAACAGGCCTGGCCATCTGAGGACTAAACTGGGGAGAAGTTGCAAAATAAAAATCAATTTTTAAAAGATGGTCACTAGTGCAAGCTTCCTGATGATAGATTTACTGCAGCTTAAGAGTGTTGAGTTGTGTCTTATCTGTTGAATTATGTCTGGGCACTCAATAGGTAGGAAAGTGTCTGATTTCATGTTCTATACAATATCCTTGTAATTTTTAGTACCCAATAAATTAATTAAAATGCTTTTGACACTCAATTAATGTTACATGGTAATAATTACATCTATTCCTTTGTAAGTGATAAATCGCCTAAAACTTTATGTTTTGAGAAAAGATCTTTGTTTACCAAAAAGATATTAATATGGTTTCAGTAAGTTGCATTTGAATTATTAATTTGTCATTCCTTGGCCAGCAGTTCTTAAGTAAAGGTCTAGGTTGTAATTGCTCATGTGTGAGTCTCAGCTTTCATGATTGTTCTTGGCTATGGTTTTTAGGGTAACAACAAGTGGGCAGCCCAGGTGGCTCAGCAGTTTAGCACCGCCTTCAGCCCAGGGCGTGATCCTGGAGTCTCAGGATCGAGTCCTACCTCGGGCTCCCTGCATGGAGCCTGCTTCTCCCTCTGCCTGTGTCTCTGCCTCTCTTTCTCTCTGTGTCTCTTGTGAATAAATAAATAAAATCTTTAAAAAAAAAAAAAAGTAACAATAAGGTCCTTGATATCTCCTGGCCTAGACTTAGATACAATCCCAGGCTTCTGTTTGACCTACACTTTTTCAGTATTAATTTAAGTGAAGTGAAATCTAGCTCTACTGTGTCAGCAGTAAAAGACAGACTAAGTCTTTGAACTTGACTTCTAGTCTACTTGACTCCACAGCAAACCATGGCTTCAAACAGCTTGTTTGGTGGAATGTACCAACTTGAGCATTTTCCCTACCAATTTGCTTATTGAAGGGATTGTTTTTGCACTTTGAAGACATACCTTCAGTTTAAAAAAAATCCACGTAAAGATGGATAAAACTAGGAACAAAATAATGGACTTTACCAGAGTTTTCATTTTCAACTCGCCACAGTGGCAGTGTGTAACGTAATTACAGAAAATGCTCCCTTTAAGATTGTGAAGAATCTGCCTTTATGAGAGAAATGGCTAGCCATGGTAGAGAGAACAGCGTCACCATTTTTGACTTTCCTGTGACTTAGTTTCTTCATCTAATGGGATTGTTGTGGAAATCAAAAGACATAAAAAGTGTGACTTGTACTCTAAAGTGACTTGTACCTTAAGGTGCTATGCAAGTATGAGGTATTACTGTTAATAATTCCCAGTAAAGACTGGCCAGGATTTTAAGTTCTTATCCTTGCCGTGCCACTTTTTATTACCCATTGCTTAAAACCCTGCCCCTCTGGCCTTACTTCAGACCTTGTAAACTTGGGCCTCTTCAAAACACTTAATCACCGATCACATAAAGTTTTAATTCACGGTGCCAAACTACAAAGCCATTTCTAGAACCATTCGGTCCGATTACCGTGCGCCCTTTAACACCCTGCTCTTGGTTTAAACCTTTTCCTTTGAGTTTAACTATATCTTTTTGTTTTTGGCCAGGAATTTGCAGAGGTGAAATTGTCCAGGAAATCGTTTTCCCAGATGCTCTGTTTTCTGATTTGATGTTAGAGAAGCTGTCCTCCGAGGTGAACATGGAAACTCACTGCACCTCAGGTGAGTCTCAGCTCAATGTCTCTCTTTATTACTTGGGAATTATTATTGGTGTGATTTGAAACCTTTCTGTTCACCTACAGTGTTTATTTACCTCTGTATCATCCGTCTCCTCTGATATGTCTGTTCCAGAAGAGAAGAGGCAGGGCTTGTCTCCTTCATCACAGTCTTCTGGGCCTAGTGTACTTTCTGGAACCTAGGAAAAGCCCGACAAATTGTTGAATGACCAGATGAATTGCTATAAATAGAGGTCACATTTAATTTCACTAAAGCATTTAGGTCTAAATACTGTTTTTTTCCTTCTTCCAATGAAAACTCAACATTTTTCTCATCTCTCATGATAAGAATTTCACTAGCTAGGTCCTTAGCAATTTTAATTCCTTACTCACATCACTGTTTTTCTCAGGGCCCGAGGCTGGGCCAAACACAATCGAGGTTTTCAAAAAATATATTTTTCATATGATTTAAAAATATACTCATGAGGGGAAGGCTCATAAGATTCAGCCTCAGCCACAATCTGGACTATGGGCTGCCAAGTGCTGCATAAATAAATCATCAAGTCATTTTGGCATCCTGTGGGCCAGAAGGAATATCTTTTTCAGTAGATTTAAAGAGACATGGTTCTGAAAGAAAGGGGAGCAAAGTGAGTGATTAAATATGTGCTCTTCTATTATTCTTCTGGAGTTTGGACAAGTCCCTTGAAGTGGTGACTGTCCATTTTACCAAGGGCAAATTCTTTTTTTTTTTTCCCTCTCTTTAATTGGAACCTACTGTGGACTTGAAAGAATCCATTCCAATATCCACAACAAATGCCCCCTACCTCGTTTGCAACTATTGGTGCACTTAGCAAAGGAAAATGCAACCCAGCAGTCAGAAGAGCAGGTCACAAGGACAGCGTGTGACCATGTACGTGTACATGTAGCACAGAGGCAGAAAAGCCAGAAGGAGATCAAGTTAGAGAAACAAGGACAGTGGAGGGTGGTCTGTATGGGGAGCAAGCAGGCTGGAGGGGCTGCTTGCGCATAGAGTCTACAGCAGTGCCTCAGGGTGGGTGTCCAGACGAGAGCTCCGCTGTGCATCTCTCTCTGTCTCACACACACACACACACACACACACACACACACACAAACACACTGTGACCAGCTGCCTCCCTGGTCGAGTCTCCCTGGCTAATCCAATCCAGGTTGTTCAGTTGCTCAATGGCCTTCAGGAATTGTCAGAGTGAAGAGCACTGAATAAAAACAATGTGATGTATGCATTTCCTGTGGATTCAGAAGCCAGGAGTCAGAATCCTCCCTCTGACCTCAGAAAAAGAAATGGAAAAAGAAAAGCAGCTCTTTCCAGAAAGCTCTTTTATAAGTAACACTGTTCATAAAAAGATCTGGTGGGGGCAAAAATTGCAGGGTCTTTTTTAGAAGAGGTGATTAAAACATGGTGCCAGTGATGTGAGAAGGTGTAACCCAAGTCATTTGGAGGAAGCCCTGAGGAGCTGAGGGTACCTGTGGGAACACACGTTCAAAACCAGAAATATCAGGCAAGCCCTCTTGTACACCCTATATTTGAACACATGCACACACAACGCTCCTTCTCTCGAAAAATATCCCTTTTTCCTGCCTTGTCTTACATGTAACCATGGCCAAAAATTAAAAATTGTACACAGTTCCTTTTGTGCTTTGTATTGACAGGAATCCAGGCCAGTTGGGTTTTCATTCTTGGGAAGAAATGTGTTATCTGACCACTATCTGTATCTGTCTTAGTGGGTAGTTGATAGACCTTCCTTGGGTTATTAACCAGTTAGTTTCTCCCAGAAAAGAGGTCATTAGCTTCTAACATCACTCAGGTTGTCAGGACTTGCAGGTACCAGATCCTCTCATTCTGGTTTATCTTTAATTTAATCTCTAATTTTTTTTCAGCTCCAACTGTCGTCTTGGCTTCTACTTAATAACATATTTTTATCTGGTGGTCACGGCGGGGCGGGGGAGGTAGGAAGTGTGCGGGTTTTTTTTTTGTTTTGTTTTGTTTTTTGTTTTTGTTTTAACAGCTCAATCACCAATCTAATGATGACAGAACTGACAAATTCTGCATTAACGGATTTCCTTCCTGCATCTAGGCTCCCAGCTGCCCAAAAGCCAGAGAGGGCAAAATAGATTCCAGGCAGTTACAGGTTAAGAATCATTTGCATAAATTAGCAAGTTTTGCAAATGAATTCATCTAGTGAGAAGTAAGACACGGGACACTGCATTTTAATAATTGACATTCCACATGAAATGCAATGTTCTTGAGGAGGAAATTGAGCTCCAGGTTGCTATTAGAACCAGCGGAGCAGCACGGAGTGGAGAGAAATGCCATCCCCCATTACGTGAGCTACCGCTCCTGCATAACAACGACGGCGATCGCCGGGCTCCTTTTAATAACCGCACTAGTGTGCGCTCCCCGAGAGGGCGACTCAGAGGAATCTGCTCATCAGCAGTACTGAGCAGGAAATGAAAATAAAAGAGTTCTTCACATGCAGCCAGTCATTCTCACATTCTCTTTCTAAAGTCATCTTTCATTTTCTGTTTGATTTGGCAGCAGTTGTCCCCTCCCTCTTCCTTTTGGGTTTTATGAAACACTTCGGAGATTATTTAAAATATACAGAGTGTGAGTAAAAAATGTTAATTATCCAATTCGGAGGTTGTCTTTCCTGAGATCGGGGAAATCACGAGGAGAGATAGGTGGGCCTTCGGATTTAAGAACCCGCCACGGTGAAAAAACCCCCCTGGTGGTGGGGGTGCCAAGTCAATGCCTTGGAAGGGGGTGGGGTAAGGCAGCCAGGGTCAGGGCGTCCAGAGTGTGGGAAGTCCACACCGCTCATGTGTGCCGTCCCAGAGCTGGAAACGAGTCCAGCCATACCGTGTTTCCTGGCATAATTTATAATTAACACAAAATGAGTTAAATCACTCACTCGATGGACTTTTTTCCAAGTTCATGTAGAGTGAGTGTGTCATATCAATTAATTCTCAATGAACTGCAACAGCCAATAAAATTTCTCCCAGGCACTGGTAATAATCCAAGATCTTGATGGAAGAGGTATCATCATTCACATGAGTAGAAGCCTCAAATCATGTACAGAGAACAGGCACATGCAGTTCCTTCCCTGGAAGGGCGGCGCGATTATTGCTAGCTGTCTGTTGTTCTTTCCAAATTGTTAAGCTTTCTGTTCACTGTGCTCTCACTTTTTATGCTGATAGCCTTTTAATTTTGCCTACACAACTGAATTCCCCCAGTGCAGCTGTCTGTTTTCGCAGGAGAGCTAATCTGAAAAAGTTAATACACATGAACAAATGAAACAGATTCAAATAAAAGGGACGTATTATATTACCCATATAATTGGGACATTTTCAATGCCTCTTCTGCATGTTCACAACCACAAATAATTGCCATATACAAGAATTAAGGCAACCAGATCTTTGGTCTGTAGCATTCGAATAGGGATCTTACCTGACGTTTGGGGGAGTCTTTTTGTGACCAATTGCTTCTTGTACAATGGAGATAAAACCCCAAAGCCCTACGTTTCTTTGTCGATGGTACGTGATTATACAACAAAGGAACCAAGGGCCATTTGATTTGTCACTCCCCAGCTTGTGTTAAATGATAGTTCACTGACTTGCCTAGGTTTTCCTAAACAATAACACCTGTTAACCAGAAATGTTTGATTTTATAGACATTTTTCTTTTACCTCGGGAATATTAGTTGGTCCTCAGGTTAAATAGGTTTGATAGTTTGAGAGGACAGTCTTTTGTCTATGTCTGTCTGCATGCTCATGGCAACTTCAAAGAAGGAATCCTGACGAGCCTGTTGGTATGTGTAATGAGTCGCCGTGGCTCTTCTCCCAATAAAGGGTGTGTTCAGACTTTGCTTATTTATAGACCAATAAAAAGAAATTTCCACTGTTCTCTTCAGCAGGCTGAGGATAAATAGCTCTTCCGTTTCTAACATTTAATGGTCACAGACACAAAAACAACTGCTCTGAATATTAAGCCAACATGCATATTTTTTTCCTTGAAGAGGAGAAATCCTTGAATATGAAACAATGGAAGATTCAGATATTATCTTTCCCATTTTAGAACTGTTTTATTGCAACTTGTTTTCCTTAACAAAGAGGCACTCCAGGCTTAACTTGGTTACTGGATGAAGTGTCAGCTCACGTGCTGTGACCTGAGAGCTTAGGGCTCCATGGAATGGCATCTCATTCCTGAAGGCAGGGCAGCCCTAGCACCAACTGCCCTCTGACGAGGTGGCCACTGCTGGCTCTAGCTGCTTGTCATGAGCACGTGTGCAGCAAACGCTTTCTCTTTTCACATTCTAGAGCAAGGAACAGCATAAATTATCCCTAATTCTTGATTCTGTGATGAAGTAGCCATCTGGTATGATAGTATAGTGACAGTGATATAGGAGTGAACACTCTAGGCTTGGTCTATTGCACAGAAAAGGACAATAGGACATATTTTAAAATGTCAGCCTCCATCAGAAACATGTTCAGGAAAGTTTGCATTTATGAAAATAGATAGTATTGAAGATATATCATGATGCAAATCTAATTATGGCCGCTGGGCTGCTGAATTAAATTAAGAGTAAATCCAAATCTCTCCAATTAAACAATGTGTTATCCTTTTTTTGCTGCAAAAAAAGATGCTTTGCCATACTTCAGGGAAGTTGGGTCACAAAGGCTGTTGACGTGTCTACTCCTCTCCTGACATGTGTGTGTGGACCTCAAGCTCCATATATGATGAGTTTGGCCCATTTCCAGTCGGCTATCAGTGAAAATTGTCTTTACCACTTAATCTATGATAGGCATATATCCCTGGCATGGGGGCTATTGCAAAATCACATGTGTGTGAGCACAAGGTATACCAATAGATCAGTAAGAGGTTTATTTTCCTAATGGCCTCCCATTTAATTTATTTATCTCCCATTCATTCATTCAATGAACATTGACTCAGTACTTTTCATGCATCAAGCAGGAATAAGATGTCTCATTGAAATTTGAGGTAGGAGAACTATAGTATGTTTTGATAGTCCTAATGTGGTTGGTAAACAAGAGATCGGCAACCACACGGTGATTGCCTGTGATTGCCTACAACCAGAGTCAGTATCTATCATTGCTATAGGATGCCAGTCAGAAGAGTGGCAGGGCTGCAAGATCTTGGGTAGGGCAGATGAGAGGCTGGCTGAGGGCAAGTGAGAGAGCTGCTTACTGGGTAAGTGCTAGTGCCAGCTTGTTCATGCTGGTAGAGGCACAGAGTTCAGAAGATCTGGGGAACTCAGCTTTGATAGAAGCAGTCGGAACCAGGAGGTCTAACCCAATGGGCAGAACACTGTATCAAGATCTGAGTCATAAGGAGAGTCTTCATCTCTTAGAGGAGGACAACATGAATAAAAGTTGAGTCTTTATTAATAATCTCAATTTCTAATAGACACATGACACTAATCAAATGATCTCTCCGCTCTTTCTGAGTTGGAGTTCAGATATTGGGAAATAGTCATTACTTTTCTTTCTGAGGGAGTAAGGAATTCACATATTCAAAGAATAGTTACTGAGTATCTGTTCTGTGCCACAAATAGCTCAAATTCACCACACACAGAACCATCCCATTACCTTCTCCATACTCAGCCAGCTTCCACTGTCTCTCGGCAAATCTGACTCTATCCTTACCCAGTTTCCTAGGCCTGCAACCTGGAAGTCCTCATGATTCCCTTATAACTCTTCCACTCCACCATTAATAGCAAGTCCCGCAGAGCCCAATGCCAAATATTGGAGCTGTATCCTCATCACCACCGTAATTCCCCAAATCATTGTCTCCAGACAGCCATAGCCTCCCAGCTGAGGCCTAACCGATGAAAATATATCATATGTTGTCATGATTCTGAATCCCACAGTGACTCTATATTGACTCCAGAAGTGAATCTATGATTCGGCCACCATCCATTTCCACAGCCTCATCTTTCCTCCCCTCCTCCCCGGGGTGTCAAACATCATACAGCCATGCTCAACAACTTGAACCCTGCCTTTGTCTCTGAGTGTAGCCTTCCACTGCAGACTTCTTACTTCCTTCATTTCAATCTCCATCTAGATTAACAAAATTTTCTGCTTCCTTTCTCAAAGTTGGTCCAAAGGATAAACCAAGCTGTTGGTTCCCCCCAAGAATTCTTAAACTGATTTCTCCAAGTCCTGAGGTAGTGAGCAAGGTCCCAGGGCCTAGGCCAGTCTTCTCACTCACTCTTATGTTCTTATTCTAAAAGGTCAGGACATACTGCCTTGCCTAGGAACCTTATCACCCAGCCCTTAGTCCACTTATTCTCATGCCTCCTCCCAACACAGCAAATGGTCTCTTTTGAGAAGTAGCATTACCACTCTGCTGCCTTTCTGAGCAATGCCTCTCAATCCTGGTTTCCCTTTGTAGAAAAGAGATTTGATTTTTTTTTTTCCACAGAAGATTGTTAGGATTCTGGTGGCTGGCACCATGAATAGCCTCTTATTTCAGTGAAACCCTACTTCCTGCCTACGTGGGGTATGTCTTTGACCCTTATCACTCAAACAATAAAACAATGCCTTTATCAAAAAATATCTTACTCTCCACACAAGAATCACTTATAAAAAACAAAAGAGGAGTTATTTGATGGAACAAAGTTATATTCTGTTTTTATGTGTGTAATTATAAGCATGGATGTTTTGTATTCACTCAAATATGCCCCATTACACAAGACCTTATTTAAAAACAGTGACATTGATAGAACCTACATTTTCACAGAAAGAGATGCAAGAAATTTGCACACTCCCTCAGAATGCTATACACTCCCTGAATCAGAGGCATGTGCTGGTCACTGAAAATCCATGTGCTCCCATGTGCCTAATGGGCCATGAACAAGAGTCACTCCTGGATTGAATCATTCAAAAGTCAATGTGCAACTCTCTGACTCTCTTTTCTCCTGCCATGATACAAAGAAGAGTATGCACTGAGATGGTCGGGCTGTAAGCTACAAAGATCTTGCATCTCTGTGTCATAGCATGGAGAACAACTACTCTGAAGAGTTAGCTGACTCACATTGGGATTTCGCATGAATAAGAAATAAGCCTTAAAAAAAAGAAAAAAAAAAGAAGCCTTTATTGTGCTAAGTAACTGGGACTCTAGGGTTATATTTTTATTACATCAGGGCCCATGCTATCTTGACATATACACTCCATTATCTCAGATTCCAATACACAAAGAATATGGAAAGATATTTTAAAATTGATTGAAGCATTGATATAGGGAATCCTGCCAATTAATGTCAGTTTTTATAAAGATTCAGTTCATCTTACCTGAATACACTGAAGACATGGAGAACACTGATAACTAACCTGAGAGCATTCAGTGCTGGCATGTTATCTTAGTTAATGTGAACTTTTATCACCGAAACTCAGACAAGTTAAAAAGTTGGACTCCCACCAAAAACACAAGCATTGCAGCAAATCATTTTGAAGACTCAATAGAAGCTTTACATGTTGGTTATGCAAAATGAAACCTTTTATATCCAAATCTAATTTAGGCTCAGCAGTTCAAAGAAGATTTAAGGCACAATTTGTCCAATGGAACTGTTTGAGACACAGATCTATTCAGTTTTGGAGAATGAATTCCATATTGAAGAGACTGCTTTCCCTCCCCTGGTGGATGTATAATCCATATTCAGCTACTCATATCAAATTCCCAGTCTTTGGAAAGACATTGAACTTGGACATCTTCTCCTTGTTGTCCACTTATTAATTGCTTATGATTTACCTGCTTCCCCTAGATCAGCTTTAAAATATTGGACCAACAAGACAGAAATATTTATAATTTCAAGAGTGTTTCTTGATCTTCTTGTTTTTTCTTTTACCAGGGTAAACTTTCAGAAATAATTTTTCAAATTATGTAGTCATGTATTGGAGGGGATAGAATGAAGTTGGGGTGGGAAAAGAAGAGGGATTATATCAGAAAATCTAAGCTAAGAATTGGTATTGGTATTAGACATTAAATTTGGCTCCGAGTTTCCTAGTAGTCAAAGCAAGAGGGCAACCTGAAAAGTTTTATAGCTTCGTTTCAGTTTTGACAAAAATAATGCTAAAACAAGTTACTGGTTGACTATTTAGATCATTAAAAAAAACTATTTTGATAGTCTGATTTCAAGCAGCACTTGATCCTGCCTAACCAGAGGAATTCTCTACAAAGTTTATCTCCATAAAAATAAATTAATTTACCAGTTGAATGAAATTATTTCATATTGTAAATTCTTTTTGAATGCCGAAGTGAGGAAATTATATCTGAGAAGTGAGAAACACGTTTAGCAGGATAGAGACCCACCATTCACAATGATTTTTAAATATTTTTCTCCTGGAGTCAATTAATTGTTTGCAACAGTGTGGATGGTAGTTAGCAGATCCCATCTAGAGAGTTCTGGGGGAGTCTACAAAATGTCTAACAATCATTGCAGTACTGAGGAAAATACCTCACTCTGATGTTAAGGAAAACGTTCCCCTACGTGAGTTATATTCTGAAGTCTTTATTGACCAGGGTGTCCTGCTGCAATCTATTCCAATATATTTTTTATAAAAAGAGTTGCTCCAAAGAGATGACACATTTATCTGTGGTGTCCTTTGAAGCCATCTTCTCTTTCTAACTTTGCTGGCTTTTGTGGGTGTCATGGTATGTTCACAAATCCAGGAGGATGCCAGTTACCCAGGCACCAAACCCAGAGAAGACAGGGTCTGTTTCAATACCACGGTTCCTTGTATGTGATTAATGGTGAAACTCAGCCCAAGAGACAGGTGTTGGATCCCCGAAGGTCACCTATGATGTGGTGTCCTTGCTCCATCCCAGACTGGAGAGCTTTGTTTTGCCACTGCTACTGTAGTTGGCTGCTACTACAGAAAACTCTCGACTCTGATCTCTCAGTGCACCCATGGCCTCTGAAGTCCAGGACCGCAGACAGTCTCGGAGTTTGGTTTGACACCAGTGCTCACTTTATTGAGACCCCATAGAGACGATTCGCAGTGAGAAGCTAACCAGCAGCACAACTCTTGACCCCAGGGCTTGGAGAGCAGGGTGTAGAGACCCTTTCTGAGCAGACTTGCTATGTGAGTCTGTGTGATTAACTCCTTACTCAGTTCCTCTAAGAAGGGATCTGCCTGGTACGGGTCATGTGATACTCACAATGGATGCTACTCTTGCCAGAGCTCACCTGGGAAAGAATGGTGGCCCCGAGGGCATAGGAAATGGCGGTAGGTGAGTCTTAAGTCCTGTTCCTGGGAAAAGAGACTCAGACAGAAAATCACATGGAGGGAGCTCACTGGTGAGTACTCCTAGGAGAGATGCCTATAAAGGATTGAGAGAAGGAGGATTGGGAAGAAGGGCAAGTTACACTGTGATGAGGTTGAGACAGGAGCCTCAGGCGATTTTACAGGGAGGTCTGGAGCTGGGACAGCCTTTCAGAGATGCCCCCAAATTGGAGTAAGGGTGCTGGGCTTTGTGCCCACTTATAGTCTAGGCATTAGATGTGGGCTACCCCTGAGGAAGCAGCTAACCTTGGGCAAGGCAGCTTCTTTTGGTCAAGGGCAATTTCTGAGGAGGGTCTCAACCATGAGCTGCCAGCAAAACGATACTTCTGGAAGCTGGAAGAGGAATGACTTCGACCTTTTTGGACCTTGGTCCAAAAGGAGGAATCTGGGTGGCACACCATAGCATTATTATTATACCCAACCACCTGACTTTTATCTCCATACCTTCATATAAATAAGTAGCTCAGAAATATGAGAAGGAATGATACATTTAAGGGGTGGTGATGGATAATCACTTGAATCTTGATCCCAGCTGTTACAAGGATACATATAGAGTAAAGGTTATTTGGTAAATAAATAGTAAGTCCACACTTTTATTAGAGGAGTGGGTGAAATGATTCCATGAATCTCAATAGCTATTAGAGAAATTTTTCTTAAAGTGGTAGTGGTAAGTAGGCAGGAGTAGTTCTTGCTTACCTGACCTAGTAATAATCAAGCCATCCAAGGTTCTCATGAATCTTTCCGGCTTGGAGTAGAGCTCTGAATTGATTATCCTTCAGACTATGCTTGACCCCTTCGAGGTCTCTGGGAAACACACTATGACCCCATGATTATCCGGTCCCCAGACACAGCTTCAGCACTCGGGCGTTCAGAAGCCTGCCTGATTCAAACCTCCCATGTCAAGAGACACTATATGAATATAGCCTCTGGAGCCCTTAACAGTTAACCGTTTCAACCTGAATGACTTCTCAAGGTCATTTCAAATCCTATACTATATTTAAGTAAATAAACAAACAAACATTATCAGAAATTCAGACAATACAGATTGATGAAATGAAGAATTAAAAATTAACTTTAATCCCACCACGGCTAAACATAGTGGTATACGTTCACCCTTCTTTTTTCCTTCTCATATGCAAGTAATATTCTAAAAAGTGATTTTACCATGGAGGCCTACAGCTTTGTATTCAAATTCTGATTCCACCACTTACTCATGTTGTGACCTCAAGTAGTTTACTCTTGATTTTTTTGTTCATGTGTAAAATGGGAAGAATTACAGTCATCTTATGGAATTTTGTTAGACTTTGAAACAAGGTGGTGTATGTAAGACATATATTCCATCGCCTGGTACAAAACAAGCATTCAATAAATGTCATATTCTTTACTTCCCCACCCAAGGGGCTAAATTGGAAAAAACCACAAAGGATTCAACTTTGAGAACTGAGTTATGATCTAAGAAAAGCCTCCTTTAAAAGATCTCAAGCTTCATTGCTTAAATTAATTCCAAACTTTTTCAAGCTATTAAGAGGCAATGCACAATTTGATTCAGATATGTAACATGAGACTATGTAATTAAACATATATATCCTGAAATTAATTTTACATTCACTTTTATAATACAGTACACTTATATAGAATAACACATGGCTCTTGATTAAACAGCAGACTGCCATTCAGTCAAACAGCTCAAGATAGATCATAAAACGTGAAAATGCAGCATCAGCACCAAAATATGGTTATGGGGTTTTAATATTCACTTCCACACTCTTACCTAGGTAGCATAAAAATGGATGTTTCTGAGAGAAAATGTTAAGAAAATGTTAAGCGTTAAGTATATCATATTTCTGCTTAAATGCTATTGAGTCATCTAGATTTATTGTAAATAAGACAAGAGGAATTTAGAGATTTGTCTTTCAAAGTAAAGTTAATTAGGACCAATATAATTTTGGTTTAAAAATTTCAATTACGGTAATAAAAAACTTTTAAAGGCATTTGAGTTTATTATTTTCTGTATTTCTTATTTTATTTTCAAAATAAAATCTACTGAACTGTGCACATATTATGATGGAAATATTTTCAAACTCTCTGAACGCTAAATAATCCAAACTCTTGCACAGTTGGGGGAGTAGGGAAAAAGATAAATGAAATTCACAGATGATCCCTTAAAGTCTGGTTTCATTGTTTAATATGATTTTCTTTCCTTCCACAAACCTTTATCTGAGCAATAAAAAAGACAGTCAAATTGGCCATTTGAGTTTCATTTTCCTCATCTTCCCATGTTGGAAGACCTTTTAGGTCTGGAAAACACTATGTTCGACTAAAGCTCATGCACGCACTGTTCCTTGCATTAAAGTCATTTTCCCTTAATCTGGATCATGCCCAAATAAGACCTTTAAATATAAACTTTTTATTGAAGTACAACGTGTTGGGAGATAATCCTCCAAGGGTCGCTCATGTTTCTGCATGCCTTGTGAGCAAAGAAGCACTGATAGCTTTTGTTCAGACTGTTTTTTCAAGGATGATTATATAGAGAACAGCCTTGGAAGGTAGTGTCTCCCTCCTAAGCAGAGGACAGGTTTGATCACTGTCTAGTATAACAAAAATATGGTGTCCATCCATGGAGGTGGGGTAGATTTGCCTGTATCCTGTTACGAGAGGTTTGGGTTTTCTAAGCTTGGGGTTCCTCAGTTGACACAAAGCATTGCATACACAGCATGCATCTGAGCCTTCCCCGTGCAATTCTGAGGAGTGGGAGCAGGGGCCATGAGAGCAAATGTTCAGCTCATGCTGCTTGCTGTACTCTTGAGTAATCCACTCCTCTGTCTCTGACCCAGGGGTATCGTGTCATCTGCCAGCATGTATAAAACTGTGGCAGTATTGCAAGCAGAGTAAGTCTCGGACAGTTTACACTTCTTGACATATGATACTTTCAAAAGGTACACAAATCCTAAGAGTAAGAATAGGTGAATTTTAATGAAGTGAATGCATATAAGCAAAACCCCCCCAAACAGAATATAACCAGAATCCCAGGATTCCTTTTACGTTCCCTACCAGTCACAACCCCCCTACACAAGGTAACCAACCACTATCCAGATTTCTCACACGATAGCTTAGTTTTGTCTTTCTTGAACTTGATATAAATGAAATCATGCAGTGTGTGGTTTTAATTGGGTTTTGTATTGTTTATGTTGCTCAACACTATGTTTGTGGAATTCCTTCATGTTGCATGTAGTTTTTGTTTCTTCATTCTCAATACTGAATGGTATTCCATCATGTGAATATACCACATTTTCTGAATTGCATATCTTCTTCTAAAAGCCCACAATCTTTTATTAGTAACTTTCCTATTCAACTCTTTACTTTTCACTTTTTAAAAAACATTTTATTTATTTATTTATTCATGAGAGACACGGAGAGAGGTAGAGACATAAAGGGAGAAGCAGGCTCCCTGTGGGGAGCCCGATGCAGGACTTGATCCCAGGACCCCAGGTTCGTTACCTGAACTGAAGGCAGACACTCAACCACTGAGCTACCCAGGCACCTCTTTACTTGTATTTTTTTTTTATTTTATTTATTTATGATAGTCACACAGAGAGAGAGAGAGAGAGAGAGAGAGAGAGAGAGAGGCAGAGACACAGGAAGAGGGAGAAGCAGGCTCCATGCAGGGAGCCTGATGTGGGACTTGATCCCGGGTCTCCAGGTTCACGCCCTGGGCCAAAGGCAGGTGCTAAACCGCTGCGCCACCCAGGGATCCCCTTTACTTGTATTTTTTGAAGATTTTTATTTGTTTATTTGTGAGAGAGAGCACAAATGGGGAGGAGAGGGGAAACATAGCCTCCCTGCCATGCGGGGTTCCATCTCAGCACCCTGGGATCATGATCTGAGCCAAAGGCAGATGCTTAGCCAACTAAGCCACCCAGGCACCCCTTTACTTTGTATTTTGGTTTTTAATGTACCTGTGTTATTTCCTATACTAGACTATTCAACCCTTGAAAACTTAAGCTTCAAGACAACCCGAGCAATATATTAATTGACCCATTCACTCATTCATTCACTCATTCATTCAATTATTCTACAAATATTCAAAGAGAGCCACTTAATGTCTACTGAATGATAGATGCTAGCATTGTGCTCATCCACATAACAAGTACTAGAAAACATTTGGTGAATGACTGAGTAGTTAAAAAGCAAGAAGCAAAGGGGAAGAAGGCCACAAGAAAATGGCTGAGGAAATTGACCAGAGAGACTATGTCTTGACTAATGTAGAGTTGACTGTGTTTCATGAGGAAGGAGACTGGTTTTAAACAAAGATTCAAGGACTTATATGGTAAACTGCCTTATAAAATCTTTGCAAGATTATCTAACAGGCATTTTCAAAAGTAAACTTGTAACTTACACCTCCCCAAATTTGCTCCTCCACAAATCTTTCCCATCTCATTAAAATGCACCTCAGTCCATTCAGTTGCATCCAACATCATTTTCTTTCCCTTATTCCCCACATTCAGTGCAGTAGCCCTGTAGGCTCTATCTCTAGAGCACATCCCAAATCTGTATGTGGTCCAACTCCACCATTATTAGTCTAGTTTTGAGTTTCCTGTTTTTCTCCTCTGCCCCTGCCATATAGCAACCACAGCTTCTGAGACATAAATCAGATCATATTATGTCCTTGCTTAAAACTTTGATAGTATCTCATGGCTCTCGCAACAAAATCTAAATTCTTTATTCTGGTTTTTATGGCACATTCTGAACTATGAGTTTATCTCATCCTCACTTGCTAAGTCCCAGCTACCTGGCCTTTTATTTGCCAAGCTTGTCTTCCCTTATAGCCTTTGTACTTCCTCCTGCCTGGTCCTAGATGCTTTTCTTCCTTGTTTTCACAGGAAGAAGACTCACTGCTTCTTTTCAGTCAGATCACAGCTTAAATGTCACCACCTCAAAGAAACCTCTCTAAACTTCCAGTCCAAAGTAGCCATCCAGTTATTTTTTATCACATCACCCTATTTTAATGCTGTAGGAAGCACTTTCCTTTCCTATTTTGTTTCTCATTTTTGTGTCTATTTTGTGTCTGTCTCCTTCAACTGAAATGTAAGTTTCATGAGGGCAGGGACCTAGTCTCTCTTGCTCACCAAGAAAGAAGTGGAATAAGAGTAAGTAGAGACATATGGAAACTTTCATTTTATTCACGATGTCCTGTTTCTTAAACTGACAGGTACACCAATATTCATTTTATTGCACTTTCTATAGTATACATACATTATAGGTATTCTTTTTTGCATATTTTATAATTTAAAAAGTAAAAATATAATCAAGTTAAACTATTTACTTATAACTAAAACTTCCATGTTCTGTATTCTTTTTTTTTTTAATTTTTTTTTCATGTTCTGTATTCTTGTTTGGGTAAATAATTTGTCTGATTCGTAACCTAATAGCTATAGTGCTGTGAACTCTGTTTTCTTTTTGGATATTGCAATGGATTGAACCGTACTCCTCCAAAAAGATATTTTGAAGTCCTAACCTCCTATAGCTCAGAAGGTGACCTTCTTTGGAAAGAGGGCCATTTTAGATGTAACAAGTTAAGGTGAAGTCATACTAGAGAAATGGAGGCCCCTAATCCAACATGATTCATGTTCTTATAAGAAGATGGCCTTGTGAAGACAGAGATAGGAGGGTCTGAGTGATGCATTTACAAGCCAAGGAATGGCTGGAGTAACCAGATGCTAGGAGAGAAGCATAGAACAGATTCTTTCTTAAAGTCCTCAGAAGGAAGCAATCCAACCAACACCTTGAATTTGGACTTCTGGTCTCCAGGACAGCATCTTTTTCTCGCTTTCTGCTTCCTAGTTTGCAGAAATGTGTTATGGCAATCTTGTGAAAGTAATACGGATGTGTCTGAGGGGTATAGATCAAACATGCACTTTGATGATTTAAGATCTTTCTATGACAAGAGTGAGACCATACTGGGCCCACAATGAAATCGAGTTTCTCTACTTTTACAATTTTTTCTTTGTGCAGGCTCCAATAATGATGTAATGATAACATGGCGAGCCTGAGAACAAAACCCAAATTTAAGGGGCTTTAGAACATACTAGGGCATAGGAGAAAATTAGATAGCTCATTTTTCCTAGAACCTTCATTGCCATTGGTTGAATCAATCACTGAGCTGCATTCATAGCTATTATTCATAGCATGTCTGGTACCATTATGACCTTTCAGATCTTATTAGTTTTGTTGAGGTTGGTAGAATTACATTTACATTGATTTCTAAAGGGTGGTGTGTTTGAGAGCATGCTTCAGTGGTGTTTACCAAATGGAGTTGATGGGGTAAACACAGATAAAGAGTTAAGAATCCTCCAGAGTTGGCTGGATGATAAAGGCAAATCTTATTTAAGAATAATTGATTTATGTCACCCATAAATCTGAATTATATCTGGGAAATGCTCTTTTATATCCAATTGGTGTGTAGATAGGGTTAGAATGAGAATAATATCTAATCTCTCAAGATCACTTCTTGACCATGGAGAATAGTCCCCATTTGGTTTTTAATACAGAAATCTTGAGAAATGCCAGTATGTGCAATAGTGCATCCTATGCTCAACTCACAATAGTCATTCAATAAGTATTAAATGATGTCACTTGGACAGAAGTCTCTGACCATGTGGGAATTTACATTCACTGTTGTAAGATTTTATCTCGAGGAGAGAAGCTTGGGAAGATGGCAGACTGAGATGACCCTAAGCTTACCCTGTTCCATGTGTACAACTAGGTATCACTCACATCCAAGTGTATAAGGTTTTATCGCTACATAAATCCCTTTGACTTGGTCAAATGATTTTACTTGGTTGGGATTGGTGAAAGCACACATGACACACTCTTAGATCAGAATGGCCTCTGAGCCACACATGGCCAGATAACCTCTCTACAGATGACTGAAGGACTAGTAGTGAAAAGTGCAGAAATTGGAAGCAAGTACACATGAGTTTGAATCTTGGCTCCATTCTTTACTGGCCATTGGCCTTTAGGTAAATCACTTAAGTTTGTTGCATTTAAGATTCCTGGCCTGCAAAATGAGAATTAGTGTTAATGCCTAAATATTAGAGGTCTTGTGAGGATTAAGTGGGTGAGGATGCAGAAATGAGAAGGTGGCTGCTGTTAGAAATGATGTCTCTATCCACTCTATGGCCTGCCAGACTGACTGACACAGAAGTTTCCTGTGAGCAAGCTTTGTCAGCTCACCTGAGCCTCCATGCTTAGCATCACCAGGTGGTCACATGCCCTGACACTGCTCTGGCCCAGTGGGCAAGTTGGAAGGCAGGTCCAAGTTGTGAGCAACTGGCCCTTACTTGCTTTACTCCTCCTTCTCCTTCTTTCCACCCCTCTCTGCTACTCATGGATCAGTGGTGGGTTGCCAGGAAAAGGGTCAGAAGGCCAGAGGCAGTTTTAGGGGAAGCAATATCCCAACTGTACAGTAGTAGCTGCAGAGAGCCCCTGCTTCCTGGCTGTCTTCCCTCCTGTGCTCTGATCTCTCATATGCCTGTTTCTCCTCAACTCCCTGCAGTAACCTGTGGTTTGACCTTCTTCCCCTGCATGTTTTCCCATCATCACGGAGTCCAATACCGCAATCCCAATGCACAAGGTTCCCCATTAGAAATGATGTTATGAACAATGAGTACTGAGCCATCCAAAGGGACTATGGCAGGGGGAGCCTTGGGGCAGAATCCAGAGAACGCTTGTGGGGACAGGAGTCAACCCTCCATTGGCTGGACTCAGGGGTGGTGGGGGGAATCCTGGAGGGCACCCAGGAGGGGACAAAGCAACCCGGTAGCAGAGGCAGCGGACTTGGCAATGGAGCACTCCGAGGGCTCGGGGCAATGGCTCTTCACACAGAAATCCTTTAGGTGTTAGGCCGTTCCAGGCGTACGAGTGAAATACCAGCCCTGGTCCCAGACTTCTCTGTTTCCTTAACAAGTTATCCTTCCAATTTCTTTCTTTCTCCTTTTCTCCCCTTCTCTGCTTGTCTCTTGTCCACTAGGTCATCTGGAAAATGTCAAATCACACGCACTCTGGGCAAAATACCTATTCCCTCCCGTGAAGAAGCCAGATAGACAAGGACTCGGGAGATTTGAGGGGCTCTGCACTGGTTTCCACGGCTGCTGCAAGGCAGTGTCTCCCAAATCCAGAGGCTAGAAGTCTGGGGTTCAAGTGTTGGCAGGGCCACTCCCCCTCAGAAATCTACAGGGGAAGCGTCTTCCTTTGCTTCTTGCAGCTTCTGGTAGCCCTGGACATTCCATGGCTTGTGGCAACATAATCTCTGCCTCTGTCTCGGGCTGTTCTGGGGTCTCTTTACATATCTTCCTTCTAAATTGGTGTCCAATTTCCCCATTTTATAAGGACGCCAGTTATATCCAGGTAGTGTGCCCCCTGATGATCTCATCCTAATCTGTTTAAATCTGCAAAGACCTTGTTTCCGAATAAGGTGATATTCCTCAGAACATGGTTTTAGAACTTCAACACATCTTTCTTGAAGGGACGCCATACAACCCATAACAGTGGTCCTTCCCCACTAGGTAGCCCTTGGGTAAACAATTCATGAGGCTCTCGGTTCTTGTGCCAACACCAGAGCCATGATTTAAAAACGAAGGGCCTTTGCCCTCTACTCAGACACAAAGCATGCTGGGCTAAGGACGTTTGGTCAAGTTCGGAGAGCCGCAGTGCTCACTGAGCTTCAATGCTAGAAGGCATTTCAGAAGTTTCCATTAGCCACCTACCCACTTTACAGATGAGCACACTGGAGACCCAGAGACAGGCTTTACCTGAGATCTCAGAGCTTGTAGGAACTGTCACCACGAGTAGGACCCATGCTTCTACGCTGCCTTTCACTGTTCCACTCTCACGGGTAAGATGTTGGTTTAACCAACATTGCATTTGCCTCCTTTGGGGGCCTATTTGAATCCATTTTACCTTACCTAAATCTCTGCAGACATAGCTTCCAAGATGATCCCCCAAGGAAATACTTCTCGGAGACATCAGTGCATCCAATGAGTAATAATGAGAATCAGTGGGTAAGGCATTCTAACAATCCCCAAATGTGTTTTTAACACTGTTATTGTTGTTTTAACATTGAATACACTTAACCAGGAAATTCAGACTTCTTTCTGAAGCATTCCAACTGTTGTGTTTATACCCAGTTGCCACACAACATTTGCTCCTACTGTGTTTTAGTTGGCAAGGGCTGGAGGAAGGGTTTTTGTAGCCAAGTAGCCTCAGATAGGGAATCTTTCCAATCTCCTGGGACCTGGCATAGCCCCAGAATCAATAGTCACAGGGACAGATGCCAACACTCATTTTATCCAGTGTTTTAGCTAACCTTGGACCAACCCCCTATTTAGACCCTGAACCTGGATAGGAAGAACCAGCTGAAAAAATAGAACCTTGAAAAACTTATAGATAAATAAGTGAAAGCTGCATTTTTTTTTCCATCAGGGAAAAACGGAGGAATCCTGCAGAGGATATATTACATTTTCACTCCCTGCCCCCCCCAAAAAAACTCTCAAATGCAGCCATGATGCCAACCTCCTGAATTAAAGATGGATAAACACAGTCAATGTTTTACTATTATTACATATTTTCCAGACTACAGAATACAGAATTCTATCACCAGCACGGAGTATTTCCTACTTTCATTACACAATTTGGAGGCTGTGAAATGAAAATACACTTGATTTAAATAGCAGTGTATAAATCTGACATCCTTCTCTACAAGACATATATTTATTCAGCAAACTTTGACTGAGCACCTATTATGACAGACCAGCCTTGTGCTGTGCCCTGCGATGCTTAGCTGAAAGAATCTGCACCCCAGATGTGCTTACAGCTCACCAAGGAAGACATCGCCCACCGTCGCTAGGCCACCGTATCGCTTGCCGTATTGAAGGCGGATGGGCAAGGTTAAGGAAGTGCTCAGGAATGATTAGTTCTGCCTTTGAGAGAGAAGTAGAAGATGGGAGCATGTGCCAAGAAAGGTTCAGTCCAACTGGTGTTTCAGTGAGATGGCCTCCCCGATGGTGCGGAGGCTGCTGCAGGCAACACCAACCCTCTGTGCATTGACTCTGGGCCCTCGCATATTACATGATGATTTAAAATGTTCTTCAGTGGAGTCTGTCTCTGAGGGCAGATGAGTATGGAAAGATTCTGTGTGGCCATTCTAACCTAGACCGCAGTGAGGAAGCTAGGGCTCTGCGGGGTGCACCTCACCTCCATGTAGATGGACCCGGTGCATGGTGGGCTGGAGCATTTCTGATGACCCCTGCATAACATCCTGTTCAGGCACAGGCTGCAGTTGTTCCCTTGTCTGGACAAGAGCTTCTAACTGAGGATGCATGAGGAACTGCCGTTGTGGGGAAGGAGAAGAAGGGATAGGGGAGAGAGTGAGACCAGAGAAGGGGAGGCTGCAGGTGTGGAACTCATCTGGCTTCATTTCAATATTGCTCTCCCAGATTCCAAATGGAAAATAGAACTGAACACCCATGATTAAAAAATGCAATACATGCTAAGAAAGTCTAAAGTAATTTACACCGGGCATTAAAGTGTTTTGCATGAGAATATAGTATGATGGAGACAACCGAAGAATTATGGCTTTCATTAAAAGGTTTGCAACTCAGTGTGCTGTGATATAACTATAGCAGTTTTTCTGTCTTGGTGATGGTTTTTTATTTTAAACACTGCCTTCCAAACCAAGGAATGCAAATGTGACGGGAGCACTCAGCCTGGGGGTTTTAACTTGCTGCCACCTCTTACTAATCACTTCCCGCTAGGACTTTACCTGCTGATGCCAAGGTGAAAGGTGAGCAGTTACACCTCTATGGCCCCTCAACCTCCCGTATCCTGAGCCCAGCTATAAAGTAAACTGTCATCTCTTTCTTCATTATTCAAAGTTAGCTTTCGCTAGTTCAAAGCCCATTTGAGATTATGCATCAAGAATGATATACATTAAGGTTGGGATTAAAGGAAAATCAGTTACATGAAAGAAAGGTGTTTTTGCCACAAATCTTGTGTGTGCATGTCAAGAAGTATATTCATTGCCTAATTTAAAAAGAAACCAGGACAACTCCCAGAGATATATACCTGCATCTGGCCAGTCTTTCAATGAGGACGCTTTCTGTTTGAAGTTTGGCTGTGAAGTTAGAGGAAAAACATCTTTCCCTGGCTAGCACATGCTGCTTGTTTAAAAAAAAAAAAAATGCTGGATGGAATTCTGATTATAGGCACTCATTAAGAGTAAAATCAAAAGTTGACTCCAACCTGAATCTGCTTAGACAGGGTAAGAAAACTGGGCTTAGCAGTAAGAGAGACAGATCTAGGCTAGCAATAGGAGGAGTTAGATGAACTTTCACAATCTCTTTTAACCCAGGGATTCCATAATTTTATCAGTCACTGCCTAACTGAATTCCTGGTCTTGCTGGCCTGTTTGGAGCAACTTTTCACTGATTTGATACAAATCTTGATGATGCTTATTTGGAATTAAGGGAATGACAAGGAGCCAGGCACTGAATTAGGTGCTTTTCATGAATCCTCCCGTTGGATCCTCACATCAGTTCCTCGATTCAGATTATTATGAGTTTCTACCACACGTCATCCTCCCCCAGCATAATTTACCATATTCCTTGGACCTATCTTTAAATTGGGCACGTGGGGGTCTCAGATCTGATGCAAAACTGAATTTTAAACTACTGCGATCAAGTTCTGTACAATGTCTGGGACGCTGTGAGCTCACGCATGTTAAACAACCCAAAATCACAATGCCTGTGTTCTGCTGGGTCAGTTTATAACCCGTACAGAGGACAGAATGTGCAAACCGTATGTGTGAAGGTGAATTTACGAAGATGCTGGGGCTCTGGAGCAACCTGGCTCCAGAGACTGAATGCCTCCTGGTTTCTGTGATGTTCCTAATTCCACCCTGGCTCCCGGCACGTCTGGCGTTAGGGATGGGTTTGATAAATGTGTGTGGAACTGAACTGAGGCACACTAACCTCTCTTCCAGGCCCCCCTAAAGCGCCCCCAGTCCTCTCGCTTCCAAATATTATGATGGGAAGGTCAGAGGGGCAAGACCTTCCCATGTGTTTCTGGCATTCCCTCTGATCAAGACTTGATAAGCCAGAGTGTTATCTGAGGCCTCCAAAGCAGATGCTCAGGACCCGGTTCCACTTTTAACTCTGAGTCAGCTTTTGCTAAAGGACTTATGGCGTCTGGATAGGAGCTCTGTGATCTGTGGGATTTGAAGAGAAGCACCCGATTCTTCTGTAACTTGGGGAGGGCGCAGAATATTGCGGTGGGCAGACACTAGTGGAAACCATACCTCTGTCATGGTTTTGCACCCAGCTTAGGCATCTCATCACTCCCATCTGGTTTTGCTCTTGTCTAACAAAAACATCAAAGCGGACTTGGCAAGGATCATTGCCCAAATATGCTTTCATTGTCTCTGTCAGTGAATCTCTGTCCAGTCACTAAGGGAGAATGTCTTGCTGTGGTTAATGTCACTTGTTTCATGGAAAACACTAACTTAAGCAACTGTACCTAATCCCGAATAAATCCAATGGCTTTATAATGAAAGAGAAAACAAACATTTACAGAGTCGCTTAATTTGATCCAGGCATTTTATTTCATGCAACTCTGTTCCTAAATATCTATCTTACCGGTAAGGAAGCACAGGCTCCGAAAGATTAGACAATTTGCTCATGATCACAGGGTGTCGTGGTGGAGCTAGTGACGGAATTAGGATTCGTACTCAGGTCCATTTGAGAAGAGAGTCCTAGTTCTTCTGCCAAACTCTAAGACCTTTACTGGATCAAGAGAGACACAGAATCACTGACTCGTTACTCTGCTTCTCCATCCGGACGTGGCATGAGCTACTCAGGGCTGTGTCTCTCTTCCAAGGAGGATCCACAAAGTGTTGACACTCACTTCTGTGGACGTGCACACGGACGCCCGGCTGTGTCCAGGTAAGAACTGGTGCAGGCCCACCAGCCGGCTCAGCAGCCCTGGAGAGCCTGGACGGTGGTTGCCCTTAGTGTTTCTGACCAACCTAGTGCCAGGCAGAGCCTTGACGGTTCTAGATGGATGTGCCTGTGTCCACCTGAGAGAACCTGGCAGGGGGTGGGGTGGGGGAGGGGCTTGTTATCACCAGCCTGCAACCACACTTGACAAATAAACGATTCCTTCAACACTTAAAAATTATACCAAAATTGTAAGTATAAGACACCAAGCTGAACATGATTTTAAGGTTATCCATGGCCCAGAGACTATCTTGAAATGAAGATAAGCCCCTTGGCCATTCAAATAAACTTACAGAAGCTTGCAAACTGCCCACTCTCTTGCTTGGGGAACCTAGTTAATGGGTGAAAGGAACAGAATCAGTATGCTTTTCTCTTCTGTTGGCATGCATACGTTCTTAATTAGCTTGGGCCTGAGGAGGGAGCATGTATTTCTCAGGTTAGTTTAAAATACTATACAGTGAATACATGCATATCATCTACAGTTAACATGTATATATGACTGAATTACTTAGCACTCGATTGACAGGAAAGTAGTCAGTTATCACCTTTATTATTTCCCATGGACAATGCGTAAGATGGGGCAGTGGCCTTGAGTTTGTTTTCAGACATGAAGAAGAAGCTAGAGCACAGAGAGGCCGACCATCTGTTTCAGAGTACCCAGCAGGTGATGAGTTCTGACACATGCTCTGGGGCTCCAGCCAGAGCCAGCTTCCTTAAATAACCAATAAAATGTCAGTAGGCAAAAATGATCCTGTAGCAGCACAAAAGGTTTTCTGAGAAATCATGCCTATTCCTAGGTAAATTCTTACAATTAGTTTGTAACAAAACATAAAATCTAACAAATCCGTGCTATGCAAACTCCTTCTCATTTTGTATTCATTTAACAGCATCTTGATGAAAGCTTTTGCCTGTGAAAAAGAGCTACGTTTGATAGCTGTAGAGATTTTTCTTTTCTTCCAGTGTGAACATTTACTAAACATCTCTCTCTGGCACCTAACTTCTGCTCACAGCCACACTGTGAGAAATGGAACTGAAGTTCAGGAGGTTAAGTGCCTTGGATAGCGCCCTGGGGGTTAGTAAGTGACAGAGCCAGCCCGGGTTTCAAATCTCTCGCCTAAAGCACATGCTCTTCCCAAGACTCAGCCCAGAACCTGCTCAGTAGGCTCTCTGAGGGGTCCCCTACTCATGTGACTGGGAAAGGACATGAAGACCATGGAGAAAACCCAAGCTAGATTTACAGAATTTCTTACAGGCCCAAGGTTGACCTCCAATAAAATGGTGAAGTTTGCACTGGGTGGTTTGGCTGGAGGTCCAGGCTTAGCCTTCCTCAAAGGTCATTTGGACTCCATGACTATCACCCGCAGCCCCAGAATCTCATTTCTGCCCTGTTGGCTTTTTAAATCCAGATATTTTCTAACTCTCTCCATCCTCAGAATCTTCCCACTTCCAAAGTATCTATAGGTACCTGCAGATGAATAACTAGTGAATCTGATCATCCAAGACTGTTTTTGACAGTAACTCCGAGGAGACATTCTTATCCATACGCGTAACTGCTGGAGTGGAAATTTCAGACATGCCAGCAAATGAGTAGAGAAATCTTAGAGGAGGAATCATGATCATATAGTACCCCACTACCGCTCCTGGATTAAACTGCATTCTGGAGTGGACATGGCTGGCCTGAGACTCCCTACAAGTGTGGGACATGCCCTTGTCTCAGACTAAGCAAGTGTTAGATCAGAAAGTAGGTAGGTTGGATGATACTTTTTTGGTTGTAGGTAACAGAAACTAAAGCTAGTCTAAAGGGGAAAAAAAATTACTCTAAGCATATAGATGTGAGAACTCGAGGAGAACCAAGCAAAGATTGAGCAGTCAGGTCTCAGAACAAGGGAGAAGAGGGGCTGTTTGTGGGATGCGAGAGTAGGAGTTCAAAAACTTTATCTTGCTCTCCATGTGGCTTGGTTCCTAAAGTTTTGAAGAAGGAGCCAGATTGAGTCTGTCTGAGTCAGGTGATCACTTTGAGCTAATCAGCTCTAGCCTCTGAGAGTCATGAGGTCCATACATAATACAGGGAAGGGACAAAGAAAGTTTACAAAGAAAGATTTCTACCAGGAGGCTGTAGTGACCACCCTTGAGTCAACTCTTCTCATTTCGCATGAGTGGAAGTAGGGGCCCAGAAAGGTGAAGTGACTGCCCCCGGCCAAGTACCTGGTAGTGGAGGAGCTGAACCAAAATACAGGCCCTCCTAACTCCTGGGACAGTGCACTTTGATTGTCTTTCTGCTTTTGTCCTTTGCATATTTCATGCCTTCAGTCTATCTTTCCTCCCTGTTGCCCTTCCACTGCTGACCCAGAAGTCTTCCAAAAGTCCAAATCTGATTGTGACATTGCTCTGCTAAGTAGTCATCTGTCACTTCTAGTCCAAACTCCTTAGCACTGCATACAAAGCCCTTTTAATCCTGCCTTGTGGAGTGCCTTAGTCTGCTTGGGCTGCTATTACAAAATACTGTGGGCCGAGTGGCTTAAGATACAGAAATTTTCTCGCAGTGCTGGTGGTTGGGAAGTTAAAGCTTAAGGTGACAGCAAAGTAGGCTTTATTTTGAAGTCTTGTTCCTTGGCAGGTGTGTGGTAGGAGTCTCACTATGTGTTCACATGACCTCTTTGAATGCTCAAGGAGAGAGAGAACTCTGGTGTCTCTTCTTTTTATAAGGACATAAGCCCTCTTGTAGGGCCCCGTCTTTATGATCTCATTTAACCTTAATTACCTATATAAAAGCCCTATATCCAAATATAGGTACTTTGGGGTTTGGGGTTTCAGCATAAGAATTTTGAGGGAACACAAGTCAGTCCACAACATGCAACTTGTCCCATTCTTCAACACAATCTCTCTCTTCCCCATTCTCTTTACATTCACTCACTGGACCTACTGCACCCCAATCCCACAAGCCTTGCTCCTTAAAATCCCCTCCTGTTGCAATGTACTCTGCTTGTGCTCAAGTCCCAACTCAATGGTTGTTGCACTATGAAAGCTTATGGATGGACATCCTCTGAGTAGATGCTCTCCACATGCTCTTTCAGCACTGCCATGCGTGTGCGTTACTTGTGTGTCCTGTGCGCAGACCATGTGTATATATCATTGCATTTGCCACATTCTATTCCAGTTACTTAGTTCACGCATTGGTCTCTCCAAATAGAATGTGAAATCTTAGAGGGCAGAACCTGTCATTGATTTAATCTTTTCTCCCTATTGTTTGGCACATGGGTAGGTACTGAATAAGTGTTGGTTGAACAAAAAGGCACCATGATTATAAAAAAAAGCAAGACTGGTTTCTGTACTCTTTGCCTTTATTTCATCACCATCTCTTTCAGGGGGAAAAAAATTCATGAGCCATGAAGGCATATGTGTATCAGGAGTTGAAGGGGAAAGCAAAGAGTAGAAATTAGAATATTTTTCTAAAGTGATCAGGAAAGCAGAACTTTGCTTATTCACTAATGACAATGGGGAGACCCAATTCAGATTATAAGATTTTGCATAGTGGGTCCCTTGTGCATAGACAAGGGATGAATTTATCATACTCTTTCACATTGTTCTCTAGTATTGCTCCGAGACTACACAGAAACTGCAATGGGAGATCTCACAAAGCACCTCAATAGGCAGATGAGAAACAAACATGATAAAATACAAGAGTACCACACCAGAAGACTCACTTTTTCATTCATTTTGACAAGGGTAATGTAGTTTTAATTACTAATGATAATATATATTGCCTACTAGTAAATGACTTGTGGTGTGTTTTGTAAACCTTTCATCTTAGAACACGCCAATGCTCCCAAATTTGTTCATTAAACCTTTGCAACAAACCAAGAGGTTATTGGCTGTTAGGAAAAAAATGAGTCAGTGAATTAGCAAAAAGAAATTAATAACTTCGTACTGTAGCAATTGTATACTTTGAAAAGTAGAGGGCAAGATGCAGTGGTCTTTTATAAAATTTTTATTTAATTGGAATATTATAGTTTCAAAATTAATAAATTGAACAAAGGCCATATTCAAACCTGTCTCAAAATGATTGAATAATTCTTGTCTCATTTTCAAGGTCAAGGAAGTGGTATATAAAATGTGCTTGCCAGACAAGCTAGCAGAGACAGACAACAGTTTTATTTGGTTTACATTTATAATTTGTAGCACTCAATGCTCCTATTGATGTGTGTTTTTCTTCATAACAGATCATGCACAATTATCAATAAGAATTCAAAGAATGCTGCTAAGGTGTGAAATCATACAAATCATCCTACTGCAAAGAAAAGGCCCTGGAGGTGAACAGTATATTGAATTTTTCAAAGGAAAATTATGTGTTTGTGAGTGTGTGTCACTTGATGAAATGATTGTCATGGAAAATTAAATTTCACCTTGAAAGAAATGAGTAACAATGAAAAAAATCACCATAAATTCTCTCTGTATGAAGGGATTGTAACTTTTTATAAAGGAATTTTTCTCTAAGCCTCTAATCATAGTATATGATACATGTCAACTACACTTATGTTCACATATGGGTTGATGTAAATATACATCATTCTTATCAGCACTATATTATTTGGACCTACTACAGAGTCATTGCAAAGGGAAGTACAGAACTTTGGCATGATCTAATTTTGTGCCCCTTAAAGTATGGCCCATGGACAGCCTATATTAGAATCCACTAGGACACTTGTTGAAAGCACAGCTTTCCAAGTTCTAAACAAGACCTGTTGAATCAGAATCTCAGAGGTCAATCTTTTAATGAGGCAAGTTAGGGAAACACTTGTCCCAGCTAATTTAGACACGATTTATTTACAAACCATCCACTTGATTTCAGGACATTGGGATAGTGACATCGAGTCATGCCTGACAAATTCACTGATGCTCAAAAGGCTTTTGAGACTTGGAAAAAAGCCTCAAATACAAAATGCTTTTCAAAGAAATTGGATTTCAGTATTATTAGGTATTGTATATATTGTAAATGGAGACATAAATGAGTACTAATAAATTCAATAAGGAGCATTCATGAAAAAGTTATTATTCACAACAGGCCTGTCCTACATATTAATGCCTCCCAAACATAAAACTTTTGTAATACTCAAGACTTGGTTACTGGACACAGTGGTGAAAGCCTCATGAGGAAATTCATAATTGTTGAGTCCTTGTTTGAAAAAGCTTTACTTAAAAAAAAAAAAGCTTTAATTTTATAAGATTGCATTCTGTTTACTTGAGAGGAACATCCAGGAGTTGATAAAATAACAAATTTCAAACTTTTTGCTAAATAAGTATAGCAATATATATATGTGTGTGTGTGTGTGTGTGTGTGTGTATATATATATATATATATATAGCAATATAGTATAGCATAGACATTGTATAAGTTATAAGAAGAGTTCAGATTAGTGGGGAATGAATTAATATTTGTTTGAAAGAGTTCTGTGGGGTATCTTGGCCGTGGATGTGTGAGACATCTTGGTAGCATCAACAAAAAAAATGATGAAATCCATGATTTCATCTCATGTTGAAGTCTATTCAAAAGAATAGAACTGTAAATTTCAATATAAATATGACCTCAATGCAGTATGCTTTACTCTAATATTCTTGAGTGCTGTACTCGGATTCTTGGATTTTGTGGCCGACCCCTCAAAATTGCTCCTGGATCACTGAAAGGGTCCCTGATCTCAATCTGTGGGATAATCCTCAGCAAAGCTGTGAAATGGGTAAATTTTGCCTCCTTGCACCTATACTATAACCTGTACCTTCTTCTCTATGGTGGCCTCTGCTTTTGGGACAAGTCATATATAGGATAATGTTAAATATGTGTGACTTGCAGTTGCAAAGAGGTTTTGTCTGAATCATGGCTTTGCCACTTACTGGTTGTATGACTTTAAGAAATGCACTTAACCTCTCATTACCTCATTTTCCTTTTCTGTGTCACCTACCATGCCAGACTGGAATGGAATGAAGCAGGTTATACGTGTAGCAGAACACTTGTTATACAGTAAGTGCTCACTTGTGTCTGTATTTTTCTCCCTTCTTGACTACCATCCCAGTTGTCAGTGTTTTCAGAGCAAACTAAGCTCCAAAGGATTCCTACTGCAGTGTGCTACCCAGACCTAACCAGAGTCTTCTCATACGGTTCTTCTATTCTTTTCTTGGAAGTTGCTAGAGTGGGTCCATGTACTCAGTTTCCCATGGTAAACATTTAAAGGGAGCATTAGATTGGATTCATCTGATTGCAAATGGTGGAAACCTAACTTGAGCTAGCTAAGGAAATGAGGGATTTGTAGGCTCCCATAACCAAGAAGGGCAGAGATGTAGCTAGGGACAACAGCCTCACACCTCCGTCTCTCTCCTCCTCAGGAGACAGAGAGGTCTTGTTTCCCCCACTGCCCTTAGGCTTCTCCACTACTCAAAAGCCATGCCACTGGCACCCCCAGGCTAATTTCCTCATTCCCAGAGAGGAAGGGGCTCCTATCTCTAACTCCAAAGAGAAGTCCTGGGGAAGGACTCAGATGGATTCATTTGGGTCCTATGTCCACCCATCAACCAGTTACGGTGGCCAGAGCTTCATGAGAGCTTTCCCTCCGAATTGGATTACCTGAGAAAGCAGGGGCAAAGGTAGGTCCCAGAAGAATTGGTGTGGGGGGCAGGAATAGCATAGACACAGTTGTGAGAGGAATTACCATAAACTAGGCAGTCAAATTATTTCTCTTTTCTAGGTGACTATGCTTAAGGTAGGAGAATTAATTGCTAATGACAATTTCAAATAGCAGCTGCTGGCCTATGGGGAATGGAGATAATTTATGACGCTGAGACCTAGAGCCCTCCAAAGAAATGGCTCATTGCAACAGGACTTGCTTCTTTTTGGCCACCAAACTGTCAGTAAAGAAGTAGAAAACCAAGATCTTATAGATGATAAAAGTTTCTTGACTCAATTTTGAAATCATTTGAGGGCCTGTTAGCTACATGTTTTACAAGCAATGATGAGCTATCTGTGCCTGAGCAGGAGGCTCTGAATGCTTGATGTAGTGCAGTGGTTTTTTAAAGTGATGTTTCAGACCAGCATTGCTTGGGAACTAACTAGAAATACAAATTCTTGCACCCCACACCAGATTTAATAGATCAGAAACTAGGGATGGAGTCCAGAGTCTGCATTTTAATGAGCCCTCTAGATGCTGCTGGTGTGCATGAAAGTTTGAGAACCCCTGGTATAGTATATGCCATGGTAGCTGGCCCAGATTCCCCCCTTGGGACCTCAGTGCTCACTCCCTGGGACCTTGGGGATTTGGAAGCTTCCAGCTCTCAGCTAAGTCCCTCTCCTGGCATTGCTGTCCACTAAGAGAGTTCTCTCATCCAAGGTCACACTTCCTCTCTGCAGCTCCCTGCATGCATGACTGATCTATGGAGGTAAGGAGAGAGGACCTGAAGGCTTGACACCCTTTCCTCAATGTGGGACACTGTGAAGGGCCATCCCAGGACAGAGCTCCTCAGGGGATCCACAGAGGCCTTTGCTGTGACCACGTCACTGTTCAAATCCTCCTTCTACCCAATCCTGCTGTGCTGGGCCGTTCATCTACGGACGTGCCCCAATGAACTTCCTGCCTGCAACTCATCGTCTCCGAGTCTGTTTTCAGGACAAACAATTTTAGATACCTGGCCGCTTCCGGAGTTAGGACCATGCACACCCAGTCCCATAAGAGAGAGGGCACCGTAGCCACCATTCTGCAAATGCCCAGGGCTACAGGACATTGCCACTTCGCTGCTGTTTTGGTTCCTCTCTTTGAGGCCTCTCTTTGAGGCCTATGTGTCTTCCAACTCACTTCTTTCCAGAGGACCTTATTGAGAATATTCTGTCCGTACCCCTTCTCTGCCAATATAATGTGCTAATCCCTGCATGTGGTGAGCAATTGGAAACTGTGACCATTAAATCCCCTCTTAGATTGGAACTTGCCCTTCTTCCACACTAAGTCTTTGCAGGATCCAAAGGATCAAAAGGCTTTCTTGTATTTTGTCCTGCACTCAAGATGTTTGCATCCCTGTGTAAAAGCCAATCCATTTAGAACAAAATGGATCTGCTTTTAATGTCATGTCTGGGGTTTAAAAATTAGTCCTTAGTCCTACTGGGATGGGTACTGTCCTGAAAACCTGGCCATATAGTCTACTTGGGCATAAGACTGGCCTTGCGCTGTGTAGCACAGACCTCCTCACCTCTGCTCTGAAATCCAGGGATGAGAAGCAGTCCCAACCCTTTACAAGCAAAGATCCTGCATTCTTGACTCTCCACCATCTGGGCCAGACTCACATTGCATGTTCATTCTCATCCTCAAACACCTTTATCTAACTCAACTGCTCATTTCCCCCTTATCTCAACCAGGGTTTTTGTTCTATGAGCCTTTGTCTATTGCTCCCACCACGTGGACCATCATTCTCCTGCACCAGCTTCATCTTGCCCAAACCGAAAGGCCAACTCAAGTGCCATTTCCTCCATGCAGCCTTCTTGGATTCCCTTGTAGAAGTAATATACGCCAGCTCTGAGCCCCACAATCCCCTGCCCTTGTCTCACAGTATCATCATACTCTGCCTTGAGGTTGACTGTACATGGCTTCTCTCTTTTGCTAAAATACAAGTCCCTTGAGGCCTGGAGTCATGCCTCGGACAACTCTATAGCCCCCATAAGACCCAGGACAAGTGCTTTCACATAATGCAGAGAGGATTCCAACCATATAGTACATTGCTGTTATGGTTACAAAGAAATACTCACATATTGTTACTGCTGAGACATTCTTATAAACACAGTCCTGTCCTTCTCCAACAGAAACATGAACATTAAAAAGCAATAAAAACTATATTCCTGAGAATCTGTGCCCAGTGTGAACATGTGTCCTGTTTTGCCCCCGGGACGATCCAGATTTATTCCTGATGTCTTGATATAATTATTAATACTGCCCCCTTTACCTTTCAAAAGTGACCCAGATTGGATGATAAATTTTATAGTCATCCTGCTTATGCAACTCAAACCATTAGCTAACAATATGCTCTGCTTACCTATTTGTAGGAAAATCACATGGTAAGAATTCCAAAAAGAGAGCGTGCCTTGCACATATCTTGTTCTGCATGCTTTGCACACTCTCAGTCCTGTTTATATATTTTTTACCCAGGGCCAGTGCAAAAAGTTATTCCATGCCAGGAGTGTTTAAGGGCTGCTCTCCAGCAGGTGAACACCAGTGCAAGGCAGGTAGATCTGCTATCCCGGTCCCAGCAACTTGTCTTCTCCTTTGTGCCAATGACAGACTATAAAGGCCATTTGAGGGTGTCTGGTTTCTCTCATTCAATTTTAACCAAAGCTAAATAATTTCTACCTGAGGGCAGATATATTCCCTCCACAGCTCTTCAGCATAATTACTCAGATTGGCACGGGAGGATCAGGGAAAGATTGTAACTGTGGTTTTTCTGTTCTCCAGATGTAAACAACTGCTACCACCAGAAAATAGCCCAACCTCACTGAAATGGTGAAAGGGACCTCAACATATTCTTTATATTTGCTTCCTAATTATCAAGTAAGTAGACAACCATACATAACTTACAAACACGTGCTTCGTCTAATCCTCACAAGGGCCATATTGGATGCTGTTGGAGTTACTATTCTACACGTTTTCACATTTGTAGTTAGCACTAGAAATAGCTTCCATTTCTTAGCCACTGCGTGAGCAATTTGTAGATACTAGCTTGTTTCATCCTGACCACACTAGTTGAGTACAGGTCTATTAATTATTACCTGCCATATTCAAATATAAGCTTTGTAAGGGCAGGACCTTGTCTTGTTCACAGCTGTATCCCCTGTAAACACGTTGAGAAATTTGCTTGGCACAACCTAGGATCTCAGTACACACTTTTTGAATGAATGAATGAACAGATGAGTGAATGAATGGGTGAATGAATGAACGAATGAGTGAATGAATGAATAAGAATGAGTGAGTCAACAAGCCTATGAGAAAGATATTCTTTTTTTTTTTTTTACTATTTTATTTATTTATTCATGAGAGACACAGAGAGAGGCAGAGACACAGACAGAGGGAGAAGCAGGCTCCCTACAGGAAGCCTGATGTGGGACTCAATCCCGGGACCCTGGGACCACACCCTGAGCCAAAGGCAGACACTCAACCACTGAGCTACCCAGGTGCCCCAGGAAAGATACTCTTATCTGCATTTTGCTGATGAGAAAACCACAGCTTAAACAGGGTAAGGAGTTTGTCAAGATCTTGTAGATCACAAACCAGGAACTGTGAGGTTCCAAAGTCTTAAAGATGACAATGATAATATACCCTCCCCTCTCATTTTTCTGATGAGAAAATTCTGGTTCAGGAAGTGACCTGCTCAGGACCAGCTTAAATATTAAGTTGTTAGAACTCGGACCCAGGAACTCTGACTCCAACTTTCACCATTTTCTGCTCGTCACGCTGACGAGGCAGAGTCAAACCCATGTCCTCAGTGTGTACAGCCATGCACATAGTGTCCTCTGCAGGGGAGACGGGTGGACAGTTCCCCACAAGTAAAATACAAATCCTTCTGGCTGGAGGAAGAGAAATTATAATCTCCTAACTTACCCCTGGGCATTAGAATGAAACAGGAACCAAAGTTTATGATCTAATTTAGGGTAATGCTTGCTGCCCAGACAAACCATAACATTTCAGTGGTTTAACACAACAGCTGCTTATTTCTTTTTCGTGTAACATCCCAGACAATCATCTTGGTGGATGGACAGCTTTGCTCCATATGGAACATCAGAAATGCACACTCCTTCCACATTTTGCTTCTAGAATCCTAAGGGCTCCAGTCCTCTACTTTCAGTGGCAGAAGAGGGAAGAGAGAACAAGAAGAAGGCTTCATGAGCACTTCGGCCAAGAATGGACATAGCACAGTGCCCCCAGACCATTGATGAGGACTAGACCATGGCCCTGCCCAGATGCATGGGGGTCTAGGAATTGCAGACCCTGAGCAGCCATTTTCCAGAGCGTTATGGGAAGGGGAGCACAAAGTTTTGGTGGGCAGCTAGCCATCACGACCATTATGAGAAGGGAGGTGCAGGGGAGACACAGGAGATAGGAATCTGGGATGCTGTTTAGAGAAGGATGGAAATTGAAAGGAAGCAGTGGGGACAGGGCAGCAAATGCCAACTTTACCAGCCTTAGATGATTTTGTAGACTTTTCCTCTTTAGTAGTGATGGAGGTGGAGCAAAACTGTCTTTGCTGTCAGTTTGATGCACATCTGGAGAAGAACTTGGAACCTCTCATCTTAATTATTATCAAGCCTCTACACTCAAAAGTGCTACCCAAGAGGTTTGAAATTTCCATTCATGCCCACCCCTGCCTTCTCCATTTGGGTTGTAAATTATAAATCATGCAAAATTGGGCAATAGCATAAAAGCCACAAGATGTATCGAGTGCCATAGCCTTCAGTTATCTTAGCTCATTAAACAGAAAAATAGGTGTAATTTTTTTTATTTATAGGAAAACAGTATCAGGTAATGTCACATAATATTTCAAAATAGAATTTGTCTTTGTCAGCCAAATGGTGAACAATAAGGAAACACTGAATGTTCTTTTTAAGAAATGATTTGAAATTAATTTCAATCCATTCTGATGGTTCAGTAAAAAGAAAAATACAGGCTTTGGTAGGTTTCTTAATGTAGATTGCTATTGTAATTTAAAAACAACAAATAATAATAAAGTAATAATTCTATCATGCTGCCAGTGTGCTTGACAGCAAGTAGTATATTTAAAAAAATAAATTTGCCAGTGCAATATATGCCAATGAGGAGACTCCAGGCATTGTCTTCAGATTAGAAAGATTCATAGGATCATTTCCACTTATTTTAGAAAGTTATTTATTCTGACAGAGGTAAAAATTTTAAGAGTATAATTATTCAGTCTTTCTTTCCCTTCTGCCTTCCCAGGAGGATCTTTTTGTAGTAGGAATAATGGATAGGGCAGGGTAACGGTGAGAGGTGCAGACTTGGAGAAGCAAAGAGCCTTACTGGCTCTACATCTGCGTGAACACAAGGATGTTCGAAGAAAACCAAAACAGCTGAGAGTGGAAAGAAGGTGAATGGACCCTGGTCAGAGAGGGAAGGACAGAGAATTTTTTGGAAGCTGAACTAGGCAGTTACCATGAGGAGGGGACTGTGCAAGAGAGTGCAGGTCAAGAGGAGCCTTCCGAAGTCTCAAATCATGCTACCCACAGTAGCTGCTCCAGCTCCTGCTGCTTGAGAGGACCTCTCTTGAACTCCCTCCTGGGCGGTGGAGAATGGAACCTGGTGTCTTGAGATAGTAACAGTAATAGCTGAGGCTTTCAGAAGCACGCTTCCTATGTGCCCAACAGCAAGCTAAGCTTATCTACATTAATCTTTTAATCCTTACAACTTCCTGAGGTTAAATTATGATCCTAATCTTCCTAATCTTCTTTTATAGATGAGAAAACAGAGGCACAGAAAGGCTATTACTTTCCAAGGAGATACCAGTTAACAAGTAGTAGAGCTGGGATTCAGGTCCACGCAGGCTGGTTCCTGAGCCTACGAGCCAGACCATGATACTCACCTCTCAGGCTGTTGAAAAATCGGTGTAGTCGATGCATAAGCCTGATGTCATAAGAACAATAGAAATCTAGACTAGACTCCAAGTCAGTGGTATACACTTTCACTTACTGTACTCTCAGGTGAACACCCCTTCAAGAGAGTCGCATGTAATTGTAGGTGCTCAAATGCCAAGTTGTTCGTGTGCTCACAGTATTAAATGTTGATTATTTGCCAAACTTTGGGAAATAAGCCCAAGAAAACATAGGAATTACTCTTTCTCCAAATTTCATTTGTCTCTGGCCTACTTACTAGGCTTATATGAATGTGGTTGTAAGGGAAGAATATTGTAAACGATCTATGCAGCATGCAGAGCCTCTTCACTCTGAAGGCTCCATTTTGAGTGGCCTTGCAACTAATTCATAGGAAACCAGAGACTATTTGGCTAGTTCTTGGTTTCTTCAGTCGTTTATTTTTAAGGGTAACTTCACCACCAACCTTGCTGGGTCTACATTGGGACATTAGGACATTCTGTACATGTTCTGGAATTCTTACTGAAGATCACAGATTCTTGCACCTACTCTGGAAATTGATCATTCTTAAGTTAACTCCAGACCCAGGTCATTCCCCCATGGTTCATAATGGAATAAGATTAAGAACAAAAGAACATAGAACCAAGGTGAATAAGAGGGGTACGTGGGGAGCTAAATGAAGGCTGAGTTACTCCAATCCATAAAGGTTGAGGTGCTCCAGAAAATACTCATCCTACTGATGAGCTCCGGGAGGGTTAAACTGACTTCAGCATCAAAGGAATCGCTTTCTCTAGTCCAGGTTGAGTACGTGACTCAATGGCCTGTATGTCTTCTATCTATTTTTTTCACACTGTGTGTCATCCCCAAGAAGTAAACTACAATTTATTCACTCACTGAAGGGGTCATGACCTCCAGCATGTGTCTTTCACAGCTTTAGGTGGAGATAAGGACTCTACCCTTGCTTTCTTCTAACAGTGAGAAGAGGACAAAATTCAGCCTTTTGTAGCTTGAGGGGCAGCGATGCCGTTGTTCTGCAAAAGTAAATTGGAAGATTGGGTTTTCGTCCAGGGGGGATCCATTAGGTTATGTTCTCTGGTTTGTTGCGTCCAATCAGTGTCGTGGACCTCCTCATACTGGGAGGGAATGTGCTAGGTCAAGGACTGGTCTTGCGCCCTGACGGCAGAGGCCTGGCTGACCAAGAGCCGCCAATGAGGGTGGCTGCGGAGGCCGAGCTGCAGGTCCTACCTCGTGATAAATTGCATGGGTCAGGTGGGTCACCGAACCCCTATCAGTAGCAAAGCAAAGACATTATGTTTTGACATTGTCAATTTCTGGAGGTGGCACACGGTGCTATGGGGAACAGCTCCTTTAATTTCGCTTTATAAATTAAACAAAGCAGAAAAGTTAGATGATAAATCTGAAATGTTCCAAATATTTAAACCTGGAATATATCAACTTCATAGAACTGGGGCCGAAATTTAAACTACCAAAATTTCCCCAAGACCACTTCATTGAAAAGAAAAAATAAAAGAGGTCAGAATGCTCAGAGGCAGAGAGTATGTCACACTTGCCACCGAGGAAGGTAGCATCAGGCCGCTGTTTTGGGAAGGGTGGTGTGAGAGCAATGCCAACAGGTCGAGTTTTCATTATTTTAGCTTCTTTTGTCCTCCTGAGGCTTTCAGTTCATTTTCAGCTCTTCATTTTGCAATTAATACCTTCCTTTTAAAAAGCCAGAACTAAATTTCATCCTCGGAGACTAGGAAGTTCTTTTGGTGTTTTCAGTAGTGAGTCGGGAGGAGCCCTGGAAACCCTGGGCGTCTTTGGCTGTTCACAAGGGGGGTCGCCCACCTGTGTGTCTGCCCGCGGCCTGGGGTCTCACCTCGGGGCCCTCGTCTCCATTGATCTTAGGAAGGGAAACGGTGGAGTGGAGCCTGCCTGGCTCTGGACCTGTGATTCCAAGGTGGAAGGAGTCCAAGATTGTTGTTCAGTCCATTAAGCAATCCCTTGTAGCTGAAGGGGTTCATCTATCAATCTCGCTTTTCAGCCAGTAATCTGCTTATTTGGAGGTTTAATTACATTTTCAGGTCACCCGAGCGCTTCTCCTGGATATTTAATAAAATGAGTCCTTATTTTATTTATCACGCAGTTTATTTTGCAAGGGCTATGCAGGACGGGGATGGAGTGGAGGGGGCAGTTACTTCGAAAAAGACACACAAGGGAGATTTCCAGGTTCAAAGTGTCCAGGGTTATCGCAGAGATTCTTTGGGTCTTGGGGCTCAGTGGCGATCGCAGGTTGATCTAGCACGCAGGCCGCAGTCGCCACTCCCAAAACCGAACTCAAACTCTGATTTCCCAGGGCTTTTATGACCCATTTAACAACAGGCATTTTGGATTGGTTATTTCTCAGAGCTGGAGAGAATGTTCCTAGCCAGCCTCCTTTTGAGCTTCCTCTTAATTATCTTCTCTGGAGATGGGTAAAAATTGATGTTTAGCCCTGGCCCTGAACACATGTGTGTGAGCACACACCCACACACGCACACCCACACACACCCACACACCCTATCAAGGAGGCTGACACACTTGTGGCGCTTAACACTGTGTACGTTAGCTTGGATGACGGGCATCTAGATACTTTCCACAAAAACTACCAAACTGGGTGAGGGGTGGGTCCCTTCAGGTACGTCTGTTAACAAATTCCCACTAATTGACATCGAGCCAGTTAATTTCTACGTAATAAGTGTTGAGTGATTCGAGGAGCCGCCCACCCGCCCGGGCGGGGTCCATACAAAGCCCTCTACCTGTTTGGCCCTCAGAACAGAACATTTGATGTTTTGCCAAATTTTCAAAAATGCGGGGAGCAGGAGCAGCGTTTTTAATCTTTCGCTCTTTGGGCTACTAATTACGTAGCAGAGGGTATAAAGAGGGCTTTGCAAATCATTATTTCCATTAGGAAGGTGTTGGGACCAATTCCACAGAGGGCCCCCCTCCTATTTGCGCAGCTGCTGCTCCCAGGGGAGGCGGCCGCTGTGGTGCTGGCTGAAGCGGGGCTTCTGTTCTGTTTCCCCAGCACTTGGAAGAAAAACAAAACAGGCCTAATGAAAAACACACACGGGAAATGCTTTATTATTTCATCATCCTCACCTACTGCGCTCTGGCACGGCTCTATGATTGGAAGGCCTTCTGCCTCCGGCCGGCCTGCCCCGCTCCGAGCCCAGGCCCAGGCCCGGTGGGGCCGTGTGAGGCCGCTACTCTGTCATTTCCTGTCAGACCGTTGGGGAGGAATTTGCTCTTATTTCCTCCTGGCCACAGTTCTGCTCCTCCACCCCTGCCTCCCCAGCTCCGCACAGGCCGCGCGCCCTACCCCCATTCAGCGGTGCCTCGGGCTGGGGAGCGGGGGGCATCTGGAAACTCTGGGCACCAGAGGCGACCAACCTGTCACTTCCGGGAGCTGAGAAGTGGGTCAGAACCACCGGGGGAACCCTCACCTCCAGAGGAGGCCAAGGAGCGCCACTTGGCTGGGAAACCAGTGGGTTGGACGAGGGAGCGGTGCTGAAGTGAGTCCCTGTATTAATTCAGACTGTAATCTTCCCACATGCATTTTCTTGACTTTTCACCAGAAAGGAGAGTCAGAGAGCAGACATTCCCCAAATCTCATTGGACCATGAGCAAGTGAATAACTCCTTTCATAAAAAAATGTCTCCATTTCTTTATTTCACACAGAGTGAAACCTGGATATAATAGACAATGCATTTATTCACACGGCACTCAGCGACGCCCCACCACCAGATAATCCAGGCATGGTCAAGCAGGTATGGCTACCCGGGAAACTGGAATGCTTTAGGCCCGGCCTCCGTGGGACAAGCAAGGCCCGCCTGTAGCAAAGCATCACTGACAGCTTTTTTTTTTTTTTCCTTTTGTACAGTTTGGCAACTTGGAAATGGTTCCCGGCCTTCTCCATGAAAAGATGTGTAATCAGTGTTTGGTAGATGTTCAATAAATATCTGATGAGTGTAGTTGGGACTCTATGTCGGAGGGTGGAACGCTAAGCCACCACCCCATTTTTTGGCGACGGAAAGTGGGTACTTCCTTGTAGCACCCTGATACACTGCCACTCTCTCAGGGATCGACACCCCCTACCACCATAGCTACAGTGTAAGAGTTCTAGAATGCGGCTCTGTGGGCAACTTTTCCCTGATGAAGTTTCTACCAGATTGTCCTCTAATGGGTAGTTGTTATCTAAGATTTGATAAGCTACCGTCCGTGGCATGGGTAATACAGGCCTATCACTTAAACGTTTCATTCTGTGTGTATATTTTCTCAGAGTGTTTGGTAAATAGATCAATCAGCGAGTGTGATACTTGTGTAAGCACCAACAGCATTTGTGGGGAGGGGCCTTATGGTGAGAATCGCTCTATGTGTGTAGATGTGCCTAAAGACAGGATGGCCCTGCCTAGATTTAATTCCCTATGGAAATGTAGAAATAAATCATGTAGGGGTGCCTGGGTGGCTCAGTGGTTGAACATCTGCCTTCAGCTCAGGGCATGATCCTGGGGTCCTGGGATCAAGTCCTGCATTGGGCTCCCCATTGGGAGCCTGCTTCTCCCTCTGCCTGTGTCTCTGCCTCTTTCTGTGTGTCTCTCATGAATGAATAAATAAAATCTTTTTAAAAAGTCGTGTAAAATAGCTTACCCAGTGGAAAAAAATTAGAGATGAGAATAAAATGATCCTCCAAAGCAGAAGCCAGTCAAGATACCTGCCACCAATAGGGGGCAGGGAAAGTCCTGTCTGGTGTGTCTGTACTTCATTTTGAGGCATTTGAGAAACATGTCAATCCCATCACAGTTGATAACTACGAAAGCACTGAGAATCCTAAAGATGCCAAGTGTATGACTGTGATGGAAACAATAAACGTTTTTATAAAAGCAAAAGGTCTAAAACAGTAAATGTGCTGAGGAAAACCAAACCTTGCTCATCAATATGGAATGGAAATTTGACAGTAAGAATAATGCAGAAAGACAAAGAATAGTTTTCCAACTTGTGGAAAGGTGTGTGCCTCAGTGATCGACAGTTGTTGCCAAGAGATTGATGAAAGAGGAGACATTCTTGTCTGGGCGAATCCAGTCATTTTCAACCCTCACTGTACATTCGAATCAACCAGCAAGCTTCTAGAAAATGCTTTCTGGGACCATACCATAGACCAATGACATCAGCACCTCTAGTGGTGAGCACAGGCATCATGACTTTTCAAAGCTCCCCATGGGATTCCACTGTGCAATCAAAGTGGGCCCCAGTGGTGGTGCTCAGGTTTTAGCATCAGAATCACCTGTATGGCTTATGAAACTACAGTTTTCTGGGCCCAATCCCCAAAGTTTCTGGTCCACCAGGTTTGGGGCAAAGGTAGGAATTTGTATTTCTACTGTGTTGTTTTTTTAAAAAAGATTTTATTATTTATTTATTTGATAGAGCAAGAGAGCACAATCAGGGGGAACAGCAGAGGGAGAGGGAGAGGCAAGCTCCCTGATGAGCAGGGAGCCCGAGATGGAACTCTGTCCCAAGACCTTGAGATCATGATCTGAGCTGAAAGCAGATGCTTAATTGACTGAGCCACCCAGGCGCCCCTTCTCCCGTGTTTCTAGTTGATGCTGCTGCTGCTTTAACCTGATGTTCATTCAAGAGAAACCTAATGGCTTATACCTGACTTTATGGTGACAATGCACCTAAGGACATGTTTTTGTCTACCACATATGGTTGGTTCTTCAGTTTCAAGGGCCATATACATCTACACATGATGAAAGTAAGTGCTAGAACGGAGTGTGAGATAATGCAGCTGCGAAGTTGTTTCATCTACACTTGGGTAGATCATCAAGGAATGTGACTTGTCTCAATACAGATAGACTAGTCTGTCTTAGAAGACACCAGACAAAACATATATCACCAAGGAAAAGGGACTGGTGGGGTAAAAAGCATCTCAGAAATTCATTTTGGAATTGTAAGTTCATACCTTTCCTCCATCGGATTTAACCAACAAATGAACTTTTGAGCACTCATCTGGAACTTCCATGTTAGCCAGTGCATATCTGTTATGTCTGTAATATTAAAATTGTGATAAGCGCTATAAACAGAAAACCATGCAAATTATAAATGAAAACCATTTAAAATTATGTGAGGGAGAACTGGACTTTAGCAATTTGACTTTGGAGAGTTTGAAAGTCAGAGAAGGACTGTGAATTAATTACTGTACCAATTACTCTTAATTCCTAGCCAACAACTGTTTCAAGGAAGAACTGTTTCCCCATCTCTCCCTGGCCACATGCCCATCTTCTCACTACCACCATATGCAAATGTAGCTCATGGAACCATCACACAGCTGTGACATGAGTAACCATCTCTGATCCTCCGGTGGGTATGGCCACGATCCCTTCTTTCCTAACACTTTCCATTCACCTCTAGTTGTCTTTGGGTTCCCACAATTCCATAGCAGTTCTAACCTTTTTTTTTTTTTTTGAAAGAGAGAGGGGCAGAGGGGCAAGGGCAGAGGCAGAAGGAGAGAGAGAGAGAGAGAGAGAGAGAGAATCTTAAGCAGGCTCTACACTCAGTGCAGAGCCAATGCTGGGCTCCATCTCACAACCCTAAGATCAGGATCTGATCCGAAACCAAGATTGGACACATAACTGACTGAGCCATCCAAGTGCCCCTAACCTAATTTTTTAAAAATACAAATTTTCTAATAGAGTTACAAAGGCTAACATTTCTTTTTTAAAAAAAAAAGATTTTATTTATTATTTACTTGAAAGAGAGAGCATGTGTGAGAGAGCACAAGCAGGGGGAGCTGCAGAGGGAGAGAAAAGGGAAGAAACAAACTTCCCGCTAAGCAGAGAGGCCAACGTGGGGCTCGATCCCAGAACCCTGGGATCAGGACCTGAGCTGAAGGCAGATGCTTAGTCAACTGAACCATCCAGGCTCTCCAAAAGGCTACCATTTCTAAAGTTCTACATTAAGAAACGCAGCCATACCTTCATGTCTTCTCTTCCAAAAATATTTTTTTAATGATTAATGATAATAGTGTAGTAGCCAGCCAGGCTGAAGAGGGACTCTAAGTGCATTCATGATTTATTGAGTTTTTTGGTTGTCCACGGGCAGCTCTCTGGTAGTGTTACATCCAAGCAACTCTCTCTATTCTTTGAATCTTCCCATTAAAATCTGATCGTGTGATTCTTATGTTTTTCATTTTTAATGGTAAGTGGTGGGCATATAGACGGTCTTTTAGCTTGTTCTTCAAGGGCTGATGGTCTTTGGATTCATCCTGTGTTTTGGAAGTTTATTGGGTTTCATGTGGGAAACCTGTCAAAGTGACCCATATAGCATTAAAATTCCACAGATGTAAAGTGATGGGGTTGTGGCTGCTTCATAGAAGATTGAACCATATGTGTGGGTGAAGAACACAAAGGAAAAATATGCATTTTGATGGTTAAATATTATAGCCTATTTTTAAAATATGTACAAAAAGTATATTTGGTCTGATTAAATAAATTAGAATGTTTGGAATAAGGCACTCCAATTAATATTCTAACTAGCTGAGTAATGATAAGGATTGGGCGGGATGTGGCGGAGAAATCCTTATTTAAAATTTTTTAAAACAGGAAAAAAATTGTACTCACCCAATTTGTCATCTTGGCAAATGGGGTTCATAAAATAGAATGTATCCTTTTGCAAGTGCAAAACTTTTGTCTAGTTAATCAAGATCTACTAAATGTGGAGGTCAGATTAGTTGTTATTTATTTAGTTTGCTTTTCAGTGGCAGATTAACTTAACAATTACCAAATAAGAACTTCAATTTTGGGCGCATGATAAAGAGGAAAAGGAAAGGTTCCCACTGTGTTAGTTTTATATAAAAGTCCTTTATAAAACATGTTAGATATTCACACATTAAAGTCCTTTTAAAACATGTTAGATATTCATAATGTAAAAATATCCTATTGGTGTCAGTTTTTGCTTGAACATATTTTTCTTTTAAAAGTGTCTTTTTCAGTAAAGCTGTGGGGGATCTTTCTTTTCTGGTATTTAAAGTAAGATAAAGTTTAGCTGATTTCTTTCCCTGACTATCCCCTTCCCCCTCCAAAGGCTTAATAACCACAATCCTGAGATTTATGGTGAGTGAAAAAGAAAAATAAGTAAATTATCTGGCTGAGGAGCCATTCTTCCTCTCTCTGGCCGTACAGACTATTTTAAATGCTGCTAGCAGCAGTCTAATTAAAATAATTTCTGTCAGAAGTCTGTGAAATATGCAGCCACAGCCCAGCTCAATGTTCTCGAGCAGGAATGACAAATCTCTGCTTAATTGGTACTTAATATGGTAGTACAGGATTAGTAATTCTCCAGGATAAAGGAGATAACAAGTAGAAATCTCTTGCTTGGGGCAGGGAGCCTTGGAAGATGAACAGACCAAATAGTGCTTACCCCCAAACTGTTCCTATCAAAGGTTGTTATTTTGGCCATCATTTATGAAATAAAAGACAATTAATGCGCATTTTATGGCTAGCTCTAAGTCCTAATTAAATACAACTATGTACAAAGAATGTGAACAGCCTGACTTACAGAGACCAAAATAAATACTGGCAGAATTATGGTGACCACTGCAGCCTTAGCTCATCTTTTTATCCTATCTTGGGGATAAGAATCTTGGCAGAGGCATAAGCTACTTCTGAGGTACAGCCATTAAGCTGAGACTCCGTGAATTTTAGAAAATTCAGAAAATGTAAAAGACTAGAAGGGAGAAAATCATCCAGAGCACCATTGCTAATAAGTTGAGTGATACGTTGGGACCACAGCTAACAAGTTGGCATATTTCCTTCCTCTGTGTGTGTGTGTGTGTGTCTCTGTGTGTATTATTTCCACGGTATCGTTTCTGTGTTTTGCTTATTCTATAAATCGTTGCAGGCCATTTTGTACCTTACTTTTAAAAATTTAATATTCGGGGATCCCTGGGTGGCGCAGCGGTTTAGTGCCTGCCTTTGGCCCAGGGCGCGATCCTGGAGACCCAGGATCGAATCCCACGTCGGGCTTCTGGTGCATGGAGCCTGCTTCTCCCTCTGCCTGTGTCTCTGCCTCTCTCTCTCTCACTGTGTGCCTATCATAAATAAATAAAAATTTAAAAAAAAAGAAAAAAGAAAAACATTATGTGTTCCTTTAAAAAAATAAAAAAAATAAAAATTTAATATTCGTAAATGTTCAGGATAAATCTCACCTTTAGTGTTTACATGGTATATTATCAAGTCGAATAGTAGGAGCTAGTATCTATCTTGTGCTATGTGCCAGATGCTATTCTACAGGCTTTGCTTGTGTTAACTAATTAAATCAGTAATAGCCCTATGAGTCAAATACTTTCATCATCTGCATTTTGTAGGTGTGGATACTGATGCACAGAAAGATTGCATTAATTTCTCCAAGGCTACATAAAGTGGTTGGCAGAGGTAACATTTGAAGAAGGGCAATCCAACAACAAAAACTATGTCTTTAATTATTCTACTATGTCATCTCTTGAGGCACTACCTCAACTCAACCAGACAATGCCCTTGATCAGAGTCAGTGAAGTTTCTCTGTTAAGAGCCAAATAGTAAATATTCTAGAATTTGTGATCCAAATACAGTTTCTGTGGCATTTTTTAAGACCACATTTAAAAAACGTAAAACCCATTCTTAGCTTACTGGCTGTACAAAAACAGGCCATGGGGCAGATTTGGCCCATAAGCCAATCCCTGCTAGACATTAAAAGTGAATAAAACCTAATTGTGTGAGTAGCAATTGAGATCATTAATTAAACATTTTTTTGATACTAGTGAGGCCAAATAATTGATTTGATTGAATTATTCTTATTTCAGCTTGTAATATTAGTATTAGTATATTCATAATGTTAGTATTATGAATATTTGTATAAGCATTTGTTTGTGAATACATGTTTATAACAGCACTTGAACTGACTGAAAATACTTAAATTTGCATCAATTTAAAGCAATTGTGATTTTACTTAAGGATGGAATGAATTTGTTCTTGGAAAATCTCACAAAGTTAATAGAAAGTCACAAGTTTACATTTAATCATCAATTTGTGCCTTTTGATGGGCCACATAAAATTCTGGTGTGCTCCATTCATTCTTTATGGTAGCAGTTCTCAAATTGTGGCCCTGAAATCAGAAGCATTGGCATCATCTGTCATTGTCTTATTATAAATGCAAATTCTTGGACCCAATTCCAAAAGTACGGAGTCCAAAACTCTGGAGATAGAGCATATTAAAAGTTTGAGAACCACTGTCTCAGAAAATTTAGTTCCAAACAAATTATTTTTGAGAACAAAGCTCTGTGTGTGGCTGGACATGCGCACATGTATACACACAAACAAAAGGATTATTTGTGAGCTAAAAATATCTCACATTATACCATATTATGATACATTATGGAGCCACCATATAGATAAGACACAAGAATCAGCATGAGCAAAGTTTAGCACTGCATGTGTATCTTATGCAGGAATATGAATAAATCTATACTGTCACATCTATCTTTTTATATGACACTGTATTGATTTTGTCACAACTATTTCCTGGTTCATTACCTAAGCATGCCTTTCTTTACAATATTAAGGGATTTAAGACTTAAATATCTGAAAACTTCTTTTTAAACTGAATGTCCTCCATTATAGAGGACACTATCCCTGAAACTTTAATTGACAAGTTTATTGTAACAAAATGTGTCATTTTAAAATGTCACTCCCAAGATTTAGATTCTGGGAAAATGGAGAAAGCACATTCTTCTCTGATCTCCATTGGAATACAGGTGTAAAACCTGAACAGGATGTATGGAGCAGTTGAGGACTCTGAAAAGTAAGCAGTAAATAGAAAATTGCAGGGGAGGACCCAGATTCAAAGTGCCACTGAACTGGTGTGAGTTTACCATGAATGTTTCCCTGCCACATGGCCCCAGAAGCAGGCACAGCTGTAGAAATGCCTGGCACGATCCCAGCTTTCTGACTGAAAGCCTCAAAAGAAGAGTCCCTGGAGGGCAGCCTGGGTGGCTCAGCGGTTTAGCGCCTGCCTTCAGCCCAGGACCTATCCTGGAGACCTGGGATCGAGTCCCACGTTGGGCTCCCTGCATGGAGCCTGCTTCTCCCTTTGCCTGTGTCTCTGCCTCTCTCTCTCTCTCTCTCTCTGTGTCTCTTATGAATAAATAAATAAAATCTTTAAAAAATAAAAAAGAAGAGTCCTTGGAAAACAGAAAGCGCTAGGGAGATTATGGAAAGGGAAGGGTTCATGAAAGCAACCTCATAAAGTCATTTACTAACTCTGAAATTCCAAGATTTGCACATGAGTGAATCTCATCCTAGCCAATATATGCAAGACTTTGAAGAGTGAATAGACTTTCAACCAGGTCTCAGACTTACCATGGGTGGTACACTCATGGCACAGATCTGAATAGCAATGGGCTTTAAAACCTGAATTTACATTGGGACCACATTCCATAGAAAGCAAGTTGGAACTTATGGCTTGAAAATAATCAGATCAATTGCCTACTGAAATGAAAATATCAATATTCTTCATAAGTTTTAGATAAGATCCAGTTTCATAGTATAATAGTCACAATTTCCAGACTCCAATCAAAAATTACTTGGCAGGGATGCCTGGGTGGCTCAGTAGCTGAGTGTCTGCCTTCAGCTCAGGGCATGATCCCAGGGTCCTCAGATCGAATCCTGCTTCAGGCTCCCCATGGGGAGCCTGCTTCTCCCTCTGCTTATGCCTCTGCCCCTCTCTCTCTCTGTCTCTCATGAATAAATAAATTTTTAAAAATATTTTAAAAAAAGTACTTAGCATATGAACAACCAGGATAATTCAAATCATATGGGAAAGGGCAATCAATAAACATCAATGCTAAGATGACATGTAAATTCATATTATCTGATAAAATTTAAAGTAGGTATTATAAAAATATTCCAACAAGCAATGATAAACTCTCTTAAATCAAAGAGAAAAAACTGTGAACAGAAAAAGAGAAAATATAAAGAAGAACCTAATGGAAATTTTAGCACTAAAAATACAATAGCTGAAATAAAAAACTCACTGGATGTGTTCAGTTGCAGAATGGAGATGATAACGTACAGTCTGATGTAAAGACTGATCAGTAGAAATTATGCATATTAAACACCGCAGAGAAACCAAGATTGAAAAAATTAACAAAGACTCCGGTATCATGGGAAAATAAAAGGCCTAATATTCATGTCAATTCAGTCCCAGAAGAAGCAAAAGGGGGTGATGCTTAAAAAATTTTGAAGAGATAATGCCTGTAAATTTCCCAAATTTAGTAAGACATAAACCTAAAGATTCAAGAATCTCAGTGAACCTCAATGGGATGAACTCAAAGAAATCCATGCCTTGACACATCATAATCAAACTGTTGAAAACTAAAGGTGAAGAAAAAATTTTGTAAGCAGCCAAGAAAACCAGGATATTATCTATAGGATCTATAAAGATTAGGTGCTTTATTCAAGTGACTGCAGATTTCTCATCAGAAACCATGGAGACCAGTGGGAGGTGGCATAATAGTGTTCAAGTACGGAAAGGAGAGAATTATCAAAACAGAATTCTCTATCTAGAAAAAATATCCTTTAGGAATGAAGTGAAACAAAACATTATTAGATGAAGGAAAACTAAGATAATTTGCTGCTAAAGAACTTTTTCAGAAAGAAAGGAAATCATATTAGTAGGAAACTTGGAACCTCAGGAACAGGAGAAATACAATAGAAATGGTAAATATCTGGGTACATGCAATAAACTATTCTCCTCTTGAGTTCTTAAAAACTGATGCTTGAAAAGGAAAGATTATAGTATTGTCTGATAGGATTTTCAATGTGTGTAGATGTAATATGTGGCAACTACAACATAAGGGTGGGGAATATAAGAGGATCGATATGGTGGTAATATTTCTACATTCTATTTGAAATGGTAAAGTACTGAGTCTAAACAGATTATAAAAAGTTAAGTGTATACATTATAATCCTTAGAGCATCCACTAAAAATTTATATAAAGATATATAGTAAAAAAATAAAACAAAAAAAAAACAATAAATTAAGATGGAAGAGTCAAAAATAGTCCAAGTAATCCAAAAGAAAAAAAAAAGGATAGACCTAAATCTGAACATCTCAATAATTACATTAAATGTAAATGGTCTACACACATCAATCAAAAAATAGAGATTACCAGAATGGATTAAAAAAATCATGCTCCCCACTAGGTGCTTTCTATAAGAAACACACTTCATATATAGTAATACAGGTAGGTTAAAAGTAAAGGGATATGTGCGTATAAGTAATAAATGAGAAAAGTAAAATAATAAATGAAAAAGGATATGCCACAAAAACATGAATTAAGATACCACTTCCATTTGCTCTTCCTGGGAAAATATCTGCCATTCAAGAGCCCTGACATGACAATATGAAGTAAACTCATTTGATTACCTCAGTGAGATTGTTTTGAGTGATCATCAGCTCTGCTTAAGCCTCTTTTTTATTTTTAAGTGGGCTAAATACAAGCTTAGTTAGGAACCAATTAAGTTTTCTTCTGTCATTTCAAAGGAAGCCTCACACTTTAACAAATGTTTTTTTATAGTGACAAGCACCACAAAGTGCAAAGATCAGTTTTAATTCTAAGGCAAAATCAGTCTGAATACTCACATATAATCTTTTAAATGAGACAAACACATAGTCCCCAAGCTCACATGAGGCTCTAAGTGTTTATTAAATATCATAAATACATCAGATTTGCACATGTGCGCACAGATAGACATGAGTACACAGGCAGGTCACAGCTTCTTGGAAAACCACCCATGTTCTCTTCCTCAGCTATATTATGTAACACATATGGTTCCTGTCAGTAGCACTCATTCAGAGAGATAAAAATCCTGCAACAGCTAAGTTCAGCCCCTCTCCAGTGGCCCTTTCCTTTGATTTCCAAGATATCAAGTGACTATTCACTAAACCCTATAATTGCCAACCTTAGCCAGTCCCACCTCTGAAAGAAGAGGAAAGAAACAGTCCATTTAAAAAATCTTTTTCCAGTACACTGTGTAATTACCCTACCTTGATTCTTTCTGGTAGTAGCTTTCTTTGTTAATTTTTTTTTAAATAAAAGACATTGAAAGATACATATGTTGATTAACTGTGCATAAAAATTTGAAACATAATTTAGGGACATATGGCATATTTTGTGTTGTTACTATACAGTATTAAACATAATTTGATAGCACAATAATAAATGGTAGTCATGGGCATGGGAAGTTTCTTTCTTAAAAACTTTTACAGATATGAAGATAGCATTGTTTTCTTCAAACCTGGCTTGAATTCAACTTGACACATTGTTCTTTTTCTTTTTTGTTCTTCCTGTCCTTAACTTTTCTTCTGCAATGTGAAAATACAAGGCAGATGTCTTCATCTCACTGGAATGCTTTTAACCTTAATGAAGAGTTGTAATAAATCAGTACTTTCAACTTGCTTTCTATCATCAACACATACACACTATTTGAGATATTAGTCTCTACAGAGATTATTAGAAATAATTAGAACAAGTTAGAATTTACAATTATTAGTTTGTTAATGGGAATATAGTTGCTGTTTACTTTTTAAATTTATTTTATTGTTTCGCGTTTTCATTTAAAAATTTTAGTTGTTAACATATAGTTTAATATAGTTTCAGAAGTAGAATTTAGTGATTCATCACTTGCATACAACAGTGCTCATCACAACAGGTGCTCTCCTTAATCCCCACCACCCCTTTATTATATTTAATTTGCAGAAAATTATCTTGGTAATGCATGTAGACAGTGCAGTTATTGGACAAGATCTTTTTTTTTTTTTTTTTAAAAAAAAGCCCTCAATGATTCATTTTTATCCTAGAGTATGTGTGGTATATGTATGCGTATTTATACACACAGAGATACACTCATATAAAAAGGACTATTAAGGTATAATAATAATAACAATAATTGAGTGATTTTTAAGTTACTTGTATAGATCATACCAATTTACAAACATAGGAAATGAAGAACTTTTTTCATTTTAAAACTTTCCTGATTACTATTATAAAATTAGAATTTATCTTTTCTTGACCAGAGAAGGTATTTCATTATTTCATATTTTGTATTTTTTATTTTTTTATTTACCTGAGATTCGAAGATGACAGTACTTCAATAAACAAATAAACAAAAAACAAAGTTCAGTACTCTGAACTCCTCTCATTAATACACAAAAGAAAAATAACCTGCAAAACTGCAGCCCAAAAAGAGAGAGACGGTAAAAATAACCTCATAAAAATGTGATGTCTTGGTGACCTATTTTAAATGGATGAAATTTGGTGATAGTGAAACAAATTGCTATTTTCCGAGATCACATGAATAAGATGCAGCTGGAATTAATGCTAAAACCCTCAGCTAACAATGGCTGCATCTGAAGATGTGATGGATTTGAATAAGCTTTGCAGTATACTAAGCTTACATAAGTTTTTCTGATGGTGACATCCATAAGAAAATTTTATAAGTCAGACTAACTACCTATCTTGATTCCCAAATGTTTCAAAAAGCTGTTCTGACTTCCAATGAATCAAATCTACTCATTCACCTTTCAAGAGGCCATAAAGTTTCATGCATGAAACTCTGGATCAGGAATTATGAGATTTAGGTTATGAGCCTCCTTCTTGGAAAAGGGGAGCTAGGCCACCCCAATTCTGTTGCATCCTTCTGCCACATAGGTGATCTCTTACATGAGTGAATAGGTTGTAAAAGCCTTTTAAATATTTGAGTCCACGGAGTGATGGTGTCCAAAGACTCAGTTTCCAAAATCAGCTCCGCCACTTGGGTGATATAAAGAAAATCACCTGCCTTGCCAAACTTCCATTTTCTTATTTTTAAAATGGGGCTGAAGGTATTCCTAGGATGTGTGTGCAATTGCTTGTGACCAGCAAGTCATATTCGGCTTTCTACGCAGGCTGTGCTGGATATTGTAGATGCTGTTGGTGGCTTGATCTTTATTGGCCTACCTGACCTTTAGCATTTGAAACTTGCTCTTTCCCTTTACGACTTCCTTTCCAACACAACACACATTTTTCTGATCATAATTCCAGGCAGAGTTGGATGGGATCTCAAAACTAATCTGGAAGCTGATCAGTTTGAGAAACAGGCCCAGAGAGGAAGCCAGAATCTCTTAAGGAATCAGAATTTGAATTCAGGTCTTTATACCACTGGTGTAATTCTCTTCTCTCTTTTACCCACTGATTCATTCATTCTGTAAATATTTACTGAGCACCTGTTATGTGCTAGACACAAGGCTACTGTAATCTTTCTTTCAAAATGTAGTCTGTAGACCATCTTTAAATGCTGGCATCGATGGCAGAGTTAAGATTCTGGTCATAATTTAATCATTATTTAAATCACAGTTTTACTTGGGGCATCTGGGTGGCTCAGTCAGTCAAGTGTCTGCCTTCGGCTCAGGTCGTGACCCGGGGGCCCTGGGATCAAGCCCCTCGTCCTGCTCCCTGCTTAGCAAGGAGCCTGCTTCTCCCTCTCCTGTTCCCTCTGCTTCTGCATATGCTCTCTCTCTCTGTCAAATAAGTAAATAAATAAAGTTTTTTTAAAAAGTAAATCACAGTTTTACAGTGATACTGGTACTTTTCTATGATTGTCGTTGTTGTCACTGTTATTATTGCTAAGGAAGCCTTCCTTTAAGTGGTTGCTGAGAAGGACGTCCAAGGTAGAGCTCAGGTAAAAGCAGGCCTGTTCTGGGTGAAGCAGAAATACTGAAATTCTGAAGCACCTTAGCCAAACTCCTAGAGTTTCAGTGGTATCAGAGTCTGAGAACCATGGCTTTGCATGATTCTCTTCTTGGGCTTCACTTAAAGGTTTCATCTCTAGATAGAATGTAGAAAAGTATTTACTCTTATTTCAAGGAGCCAGAGAAGCTTACATCAGCCCAAAAAAAGTTAAACTGGTTTCTTTCCAACATTGTGCCAATATCCTTGAGATACGGGGGAATAAGAAATTTATATTTCCTTATTTGGGAAGATGCTTTCTTTAGGTATCGGTATGTTACTTTGGCTCTGATTGGCTACCATTCTGTGAAAACACAGGCTTGTATTTCACTCTACAGTATTGTATTCACACTCTAGAGTAAGACTGTTCTAACTCCAAATCAGTGAGGTTGTTCATTGGCCTGGTTATAGTCTATAATAATGTTCCAACGATATTAACAAACATCATCAGAGCATATTTTTATAGCTTCAAAGTCTTCCTTTCTCCCAGGAGCATAGGTGGTGGAATTGATGTTTTGATGAAGTTCTTCATCACTAAAAATTCCCTGTTCAGTGAAGACTATTGAATTAGGAACACACACGGGCTAATTATGATGAGCAAATGAAAATACAAAAAAATACCAATTAATAAATCTTTTTACGGAATCTGAAGCAGCTGTATTTGTCTAGGTTAAGAAGAGGCATATGACACTGAGGAGGGCACTTGATGGGATGAGCACTGGGTGTTGTTCTATATGTTGGCAAATTGAACTCCAATAAAAAATAAATTTAAACAAGAGGCATATGACATGCAGTAGGCTGAGTATTTTAAATTGAAGGGTTTTGGCAAAGGGTTACGTTTAGAACACAGGAAAATATAGTGATATCGGTTTCTTTTATAAAGAATAGACATAATAGAAGAAAACCTTCTTTTGAAAATGATTGAGTTTGGAATGTCCATCAATCCAATCCACTTTTTGCACATTTTCATGCAATCCATAGACCAAATGGCTTTCAGTTGTCTCTAGGATTAACTCTGGTTTCCACACACCGTAGACTAAGCCCATTTCTATCAACTACTCTGGAGGCCTGAACCAACATTTATGTTTATATTTGGGTTATAAAACATAATTTTGCTATAACTATACCTGTTTCCTAGATTATTATTATTAAAGCTCTAGTTTCTTCTTTGTGCTCAATGAACTACATCAACTGATCTAATCCTTAGGATTTTTCACACAAAATTATTTCTTTTGCTTGTTCACAAGAAGAAAAGAAAGGAAAACAGTATTTTTTGCTCTGTGTGGCTCTACAAGCAAATTATGTAGAAGTAAAGCAGTTTGCCCTGTAGTCTATTACATAGGCATAACTAGATAATGAAGAGCTGATGCCATAAAACCACACTGTTTTTATCCAAAATAGACATCGTATTTGAAGAAGTGATTTTGCTTTATTTTAGTATATTTGAGGTAAAACCTGACTAGTTTATGTTTCCCTATTTTATTCATACATATATGAATACATTTATTCATACATGATATATGTGGGAAAGGAAAATGATTGATCATTCCAAGTGCTTTCTAAAAATAAAAAGCTGGGATTTCATTTTTCAAATCTCTGTTTAAAGATAAAGGAGTCCCCTAAGAGTTTAGGGTAGATACCTTTATCCCAGGAGTCCAGCCCAATTTCTAAATATTTTCTCTGTGGTTTTAAGGATCAGAGTCATTCTAGCTCACAAGGACAAGCCATTCTTGATTGCAGATGAGGAGCATATTCTTGCCAAACGGGAACCCCAGGCCACCATGCAAAGGATACACCAAGTAGGGCAGTACTATGAAACACCTCAACAGGATTTTTTTATTTGTTAGGTTCCTTTCACATACTATAATACAGTGTTCCAAATGCTAGTTACAACTGAAAATGAATAAAAATAAAGAGCACACCCCCCATCCCCCATTATAAGTCTGTTACAAGGAAAACACTATATCCTAAAGAAGCAGATTGAGGAGACTGTGTTTACTTTTTCCTCACCCTGCTCTCCTACCATTTCTCTTTCCTTTATGGACAACCTTACCAAAATGCAACAGAGCAAAATGCCAAGCCTGAGGTAGAGATGGAAATGAATAGAAAGGTGACTGAGCAACTACCACCTTTCATCCCCTATCTGCTGGACACACAGACAAAGAGGAGCCCTGCTTTTCTGGAATAGAAATAAGAGCTCACCAAAAAAATACTAAAAAAAGAAAAAAATCAGAAATACCATACAGTGTGAATGTAAATCGGTGCCTTTCCGGAGGAGTAATTGGATAGTTTATTTTGCAAACACTTGGTGTCAGCATGGCCAGTGCTAGGAATTTCTCCTAAAGACAATCACCATGGATGCATACCAAGAGTTAACTACAAATGTGTTCATTGCAGCATTATTTATAATGGTGTAAACCTGGAAACAATTTCAATTCCCAGCATACTGGTTTGGTTAAGGAATGGCATAATCATCATTAAATGATACTATCAAAGAATATTTAACAAGATGAAAAGATTTTATGATATATTGATAAGTGACAAGAACAGATAACATCAAAAATTATGTGTGTGTGTAAAACAAATGTTGGAAGGCTCTACACTAAACTGTTAACAGTGTATATCTCTGTGTTGTGATATTTGGGGTTATCTGTCTATTTCTAGATGTTCTACAACAAATACGAATTACTTTGATAATGAGAAAATCTGCTTTTTAAAATATTGGAAAAAGAAAGGTGCCCCAAAGAGATGAAATGGCTTTGCAGAAATTGACTGAATGATTAACTATTGAGAAATCTGCATTGTACCTTCAGATTTTAAATGCAGTCCAAAATAAAAAATGATTTCTTTGTAGAAAGGCTTAATTGTCTCTTTAGGAAAACTGTCTTCAGCTTGGCAATGTAGCAGCCTATACATTCCCATGTTTTACTTGTATTCTTTTTTTCCCCAAAGTTCAGATTTATAGTACCTGCTGTTGCTTTTAATGTTGTAGTCGCTCCTAGTTTCTGCAGCACAGTGAAATTCCACCAGTCTCCATTCCACAATTTGCCCTCAGCAACAAGCAGTCTGGGAGACATAAAACCAAGAGATTTTCTAAGGGCAGGTAGCAGACACTTTTATTAAATATGAAATACCAAAGCTACCCCAAGCCAGAGGGTATTTACTAAAAAGGTTGCAAGTAAGCAGCAGATAATTTTAAGCTACTCAGACTGGGCAACTTTTGAAGTTGGATATAAGCCTCTTCAGTCAAAAGGGCTTTGAAAAGAATCGTGAACCCTCCTTCCCATAGAACCACAACTGTCCATCTGGAAGAGAATGTGGATTTGACCTTTGAATAAAAACCATGAGATGAAAAAGCATAATACAGAATTTTATTTTGTTTTGCCGAAACCTGACAGGCATTGTAAAAAGACCGTTAAAGGCACAGGCGATGGAGCCCCCCACCCCCCATCCCTTACATACTAGCTATGTGAGCTTGTGGGAGTTTTAATCTCTCCCTGCTTCAATTTCCTCAGCTGTAGAAGAGTTATTAAAATGCGCTAGACTCATAGGGTTAAGATAATAGTTAAATATAACAGTTTTTGTACTTTGCATATATTTGACAAATGGAAAATGATCTATAAGCATTACTGTTTTTATTTTGTAATTCTTATATTATTTTATTATTTTCATTTAGTTCCATCAACAGTGAAGGGAGTCATTCTTCGGACTTCGAGAAAGAAAAGAAATTCTTCAGAAATGTTTAGAGGTATATTCCAAAATCTATTTCAGATTTATAAATATAGACCCAACTGAGTTTTGGCTACAATCCATAGCTTCCACTCATAATTGCAATTCATAACTTCCCAACTGCTCTTTGCTTCAAATTACATTCCTACATAGCTATTCTGAAATGCGTATGTGTGATAGAAACAACTGACTGCCTCTTTAGAGTGGGAAGATGTGGGGCAGTCATGAGTAGTGCTTAAGATAAACGGCCCTTTAAAACAAAAAAGGGCTTGTATGTTCCTCTAGTTTTTGAACACTGTCAATTAGCAATGATTTCTTCACTTCCTGTTAATCTCACTGTGGTCAGGGGGATGAACATACCATTAACTGTTCTGAAAATAACTTCTATGCTGCAGAGAAATCCTACTTAATCTTAATCACGATACCCACCTTTGCCATTACTTCATCAAATCACCATCCCCTAAAGGAACAATGAACACCTTAGGATGTCTCCTGAGTTCTGCTCCACTGAGCACGGTACAGGTTGCTACCAATTTTTGCGTGCAAACTAAACTATTCACTCTGTTAACTAGTCCTGCTGAGAGTCAAAAACGTAGTGATCTTTACATTATGCTCATCATTCATATTTGAACATGGAAGTCCATGTATGACCATTAGACCCCAAATACTATCACTAACATATGTTATAATAGCAAAGAGAAGCATTGGGGGTGCAGATAATACAATAAATGGATTTCATTTTTGAACACAAAAAAAGTAAAAGATGGGTGCCTGGGTGGCTGAGTCAGTTAAGTGTCTACTCTTGATTTCAGCTCAGGTCATGATCTCAGGGTCATGAGATGGAGCCGCAAGTTGGACTCCTGCTGGGCATAAAGCCTGCTTAAGATTCTCTCTCTCTCTCTCTCCTCTGAACCCCTGCCCACTTGCCCACACGCTCTCTCTGTGTCCCTAAAACAATAAATATAAAAAAGTAAAAGACAATTTACTGCAAACACTAGCCTCCACAAAGCATTAATGGGACCATCAATCCATTTGCTAATTGTCCAAGTATCACAGACACTTAGACCCATAAGGTACATTGAAATAATTCCAATTTTCTTTTTTTCTTTTCTTTTTTTTCCAATTTTCTTCATTAGAAAAAACGCTCCCCTTATACACTTTATTAAGAAAACACCTCCACAGCAAAGGCTCTAAAGAAAGGATACCAGACTTTAAAAAGTAATTAATATATGTCTGGACTACATTTTAAGTATGAGGCATGTCTGGTCAATATAACATAAAACAAGTAATGCTGAAATGAAAACACTGGCCACAGGAATGCAGAGTTATCTGCTACTTTGTCAAAACCTAATCATGGAACAGAGGCAAAGGATCTCCTTCACTCAAAGGATCAAGCTCTGAGAGGCTCAAGGCAAAAGAAGGTCTTAAAATTAGGCACCATGAGGGCAAGAGGGGGGCCGGTCTGTGCTTGCTTTTGGGCTCTGTGTCCCACAATGGTACACAGTAGGCATTCGATACCTGTTGAACAGATGAGTGAATGAAGAAAGATTGGAAGAGAATATCATAAATGCCCCGTATGTTACTAATAGTGTGTGTTTACATGTGCGTTATTCTAGCAACTTCAGGTGAATGCTGGCACCCTGAGTAAGCAAGCTTGGTAAGCAAAACTCTTTGCAGAGGATGGTTTCCTGACAGTTCTTACTCCTGCCAAGCACCATCACTTAGCAACAGAAAGTGGAGGAACTACGTATTCCCTGGCTTTGTTTCTTCTGGCACTCAGAACATCTTGGCTGCTACCTAGGAATTACACAAAAAAGTAAAATGCTGATGCCTAAGTTAGCAATGAATTCATGTAAACAGGAAAAAAAATATTTATCGTTTAAATAAATCACAAAATTGGACCAAGGCCTTGAGAAGGTTAAAGTTTCAGTGTAAATGGCAATGGTCCAAACAGTTCTACATTCTTAAGTGTACTTGCGAAAGATCTTTTGTGAAATGGACACTAGGGAATTATAGCATCAAAAAGGGAATGAAGGGATTCGGTACAGTGTGACCACAAAGCCCATGTAGTTGGGGGACTTTCTTGAAAAATTTGACAAGACAATCTCTATTTCTCTATTTCTCTATTTACACAAATATATGTAAAATGTTAGCCATAAACCATAAATCTTACCATTGTTGTTGTATATTCTTTCTGGCTATGTTACTTTTTGGTATTTAAAAAGAGTATGACTATGAACAAGAATTGGAGATATTGTTTCATATGTTCTTTTTGGCCTCAGGTCATTATTTGATACATAAATCAGAAACAGTAGCTCAGTCTTACTATTAGATTGCATGCACTATAACAGAACCAAAAGAAAGCACCAGATTTTCAGGATTTGGATTATTATGAAAGTCATAATTCTGCTCCAGGCAAGGTTTTGGCTTTTTCATTTTTGTTTGTTTGGGGCTATGGTACTTCTGCTATATAAAATATTTTTTGAATATGATTTTATAGAAAATATCTGTTGCAATAGTTTACCAACCATCCCTGGAATCAAAACTTAATATTTTTAAGTTTCTCTATTTCAATTCTTTGATACAATGATTTTCAAGCACCGGCTACATGCCTCACACTATGCCAGGTCCTGTTAGAGATGCAAAAGAAATGCATTCAATAGCTCTTGCCTTCTGAAAGCTCACATCAGATGAAGATATAAAATCAAGTGCCAAGTGCTGAAATGTGCACGATGAGCTGTGCAGGCCACAGAAAATCAGACAGATGAGGGGTGTGCGTGGAGGACAAAGCAGCAACTGGTGAGAGCTATGAAGCTGAGAAGGGGCTCAGAGAGGTGGGGTGGGGGGGGGTCTTCTGGGCATTGAGCTGCAGGTACAAAAATGTGCCAGTAGGAACATCAGGCAAAATAAAATGGAGTATAACTCTCTTTTGGGGAATTTCAAAATGACCTGATAGCTACCCTTTATTGACTCTTTATTAAGGACCAGGCTGCCTTGACTTGCATCATTTAATTTAAACCTAAAAAAAAAAAAAGGAAGTAAGATACTATTATTATCCCCATTTTCCAGATGAGGAACCCAAACCTAGGAGTGCAGGTAACTGCTGCACAGCTCGTAAGCACTGTGGGCTGAAGTGAACCCAGGCAATGCAGGTCCCAGGCCACATCTTCTACATTACATTGATCCAGGGAGTTCCACACAGGGTATTACTGGGAAGAAAGATAGGCTTAGCCTAATGTTAGTGACACAAGCTTCACTGCAGGGAAACTGTCCAGAGTTTGGAAACAGAATTTCCCAGACTCCGTACTACCCTAGGTCCTGAAGACCATCTTTCCATGGAGTCCTCATTCTAGACAATGTGCTCGTGCTCACGAACAGTGCAGGGGGAAGTATCTCTTTGATCAGAGAATCTGCTGTTACCAGGCAGTTCAAGAGAGGCATCCAAATTCCACACAAGAAGTCAGCCCAAGAAGTCGAGCCCTGGGCCAGTCACTTGACCTTTCTTGATCTCCGTTTCCTCATCCTAATTGAGGGGTAGGGACTTGGGTGATCTCTAGGGTCTGTTTGGAAATTCTGCAAGTATTTTATAAATGTCGCTAACCGTTTCAGAGAAACATTAGAATTCCAGAAATGGAAATGTCAACGGAATAATGAGGAGCAGACGCCATGTGGAAACTCTGTCATGATCGTTCTTGAAAAATAAGTCTTCTTTGTTTCATTAGCGACACAGGAAGACGAGTACCCCAAAGACTTCCTTTAACAACTTGAAAGTCTCTCTCAAAAGACGAATGCTAAAGAACTGAGGTGTATTGTATGAAAAATGGGAAATGTGTATTTAATATATCAATTTTTTTGGTCATAAAAACACGGTAGCCTCATACCTCAATTAATCTAAATATTCAAGAGAATGAAATACGTTTTACTGAAGCTGGAGGCCAACAGTATCATTAACTAATTGATCTCTGGCTTAGGCAAGTGATGAATCAACCTAAAATATCTATTTCCTGACTGTTTGTGTTTAAACACCACCATTTCCTAAGGAGAAACTTGCAAATGAAGCACTCCCTCATTTAACAGGAACATTCTGAAAACAAGGCCTTGAAGAGCTCTCGGTGAATTCCCAAGCATATCATATAATGATTTTAGTTTCCTCAGCCCCGGCATTTTCATGTCCTGTGATAAAAGTGAGAAGAGGTGAAAGGTTCATGTGTTTTCATTTATCCTTTTTTCATTTACTCTTTAGAATATCTTCCTGATTTTATCTTTGTCTGTTCGGTGATTGTTCCTGCAAAGTGAGAGCATGTATTTTTGCTCTGCAGATTTTTTTTTCAGATAGCTTTTTAAATTTTTTATGTATTAAGCTATAATTTACAAACAGTATAATGCACAAATCTTAAGTATACAGCCCAGTGATTTTTTTCCCATATTATGTATCAAGTTAACCACTGCCCAGATTAGGATATAAAACATTTTCATCACCCGGAGAGTTCCCTTGTGCACCTTACTAGTCAATAGCCCTCGCCCCTGTCCTTGAAATCCGTATAAATGGAATCACACATTATGGACTCTTTTGTGTCCGACTGCTTTCACGCACTGTAACATCTTTTGGGATTCTTCTGTGTCGTGTACACACCCCCACCCCTCTACCATCAGGTAGTCCGTTCCTCTTCTTGCTGAATGCAGGGATATAGGACAGTCTGGATACCCATTCGCCTGTCAATGGGCATTTGGGCTGTCGCCAGGCCTAGGCCTATTAGGAGCAAAGCTGTGATGAATAACCTTATACGAGTCCTCTTGTGGACATGTGCCCTTGCTTCTTCTGCACGTAGCCCCAGAAATAGAACCGATTGTCATGGGGTAGGCATGTGTTGACCTTGCTATGTATTTTATGAACACTGTTGGAGAGTTGCCACATTGAACATCGGTTGTGGGGATACATAGAGCTGAGATCTGTGGGTAGGAAAAAAGGGGAATCCTGGGCATACTCTTGGTAATATCCCAGATCCAGCATTTAAACAGTTACTAAGTAGATGATCCAGCAGCTTTTCAGCAGTTAGCAGTTCACATGGAGAGGATGAATGCACCTTTTACATCCTTCATGGATGCTGAGGAAATCCTGCCCCTCTACCATCAGGGAGATTGTTCTCTGGAGACCAGGTAATGTTTCAGAACTCAGATTTCCTAGCAGGAAATGTGTCACAAAACAAATCCTAGCATATGAGAATCCCGGGCAAGGCCACACTGACATCTCCTCTGACCACTCAGGCTTCCACAGAAGTTGATAACCCCTCACGTCTAAGACTTCCCTGTGTCCCTGAACCAAGCGGTAGGCTTTGGCCTCAGGAAGTGTTAGTCATTTTAAAACCCATCTCCCTCTGTTCAGATAATCATCTTTCCTCTGATTTATAGTGGCTGGCCTGCAGGTGTTGAAAAGGTGGTCTTCATTTAGCCAGAGAGCAATAATCCCAGAAAGTATATCTCCACAGCCACATCGCCCTCCCCCGTTTCCCACCATCAAAGCCAGCCAGTTCCCCAGTCCCTCCAGCTGTGAATCTGCACCGTGCCTTGGGTCATATTTGTGTCATCGGTAGCACACTCTTATAATTCTGCCCCCAAGTTGAAAGGAGAAAAATCCCCACAGGGATCAAGGAGAGTGTCTCCTTACACAAATCTTTTTTCTGATAAGAGGTGACCCATAGCCAGAACCAGAGATTTATATATGCATTTTGACATAAATCTGCATCTGTAATTATGAGTCATAACGATCTTTATAGGCTGCACTAAATTGGTGAAGAAGAGTTACTGTTATTGACAAAGCACTGACCTGAACATTAGTGGAGGAAGAGCTAATTATTTTTTTTTTTTCCTGAGGAGTGAGACTTCTTTTCTAGTTGTGAATCACTTTGAACCCGGGCCTTCATTAAGTATCTTTCACATCGAAAATAAGCGTCACTGAGCCTCCCATACTCATCCTGTATCTTTACCTAGTTACAGTTGTACGGAAATCTCCAAACACATTCTAGAAGCCTTTTGATCATTTCCAAGACAGTGATCAGGGTATGGGAGGTGGTGGCTGAAGAGGCCAATCTATATTTTGTGAAAGCAGGTTATCTGTGAGATGTGCTCCCATGTCTCAAAGACCGAAGCCTATTTTTAGCTGGACATGCTGGGATTCAAGTGCGGATCCACCATTAGTGTTAATAGAGCCCTGGGCGGCTGACTGCTGTGTAGTCAGCCCAGAAAATGTACTCTTTGGAGCAGTGGAAGGTTAAAGCGAGCTTTAAATCACAGCCTTATCATACTTGCATGTTATTGGCAAGTCTGCCTAAAAATAGAATCTCATTACTTTAATTCTACAATATTCTTAGGTGAGCCAACCTTTATTATTAATAACAGCATTTCACATTTATATAGCACTGTCTGCTTAAGAGAACTTCACAAATTATACGCATAAAACTTTCCTACCTTAATGTAACAAGCTATGGGTTAAGAGGGCAGGAGCGAGGTGGTAAGTAGTGGCTCCCACTCTCTATCCAGACAGGAGGACTAAAGAAATTGTCACCAGGTGGCTCTCAACAAAGCCACTCTTTGAAGTTGGGCCATTTTAATTCTTTGAAAGTATGTTGCGTTTCTCATCGATGATTTGCAAGGCCCTGGGGACACTCACAGTCACCTCAAGAATAATAGGCTGCTTCTATAGTACATTTTGTGTTTATCTATTCGGGTCTTAGCCGAATTTTGAAAACGAGGTGGGCAACAACAAAAAAACCCTCCCCCCGCCTGCCACCTTCCCCCAACCAACAGGAGGTTTCTGAGGTGCCCTTTCTGAGGGTTCCCATATCCAGCTTAGGAACCCAAATCCAGCTATTTAGGATGGAAGGAGGAGGATATTGTTTCATCCTCCTTCCATTTAAGCTTACACCAATTCCTTACCAAATTGCCCAGATTAGTTAGTAGAGTCAGTAACCATGTTTTCTGGGTAAATGCCGTGTGGATGCTCCTTTGGGGCATGGAGTGGTGTTGTCGGCAACAGTCTAGTTCAACGACGTGGATTAACAATCATGTGACTATGTATGAGTGTGTTTATAAGAAAGAGAGGGACACAGAGCTGTGCAGTGGTGATAAGTATTCTCACAGCCTGCAATTCAAGAATGGGATAAGAATCTCTATACAGTTAGTGCATTTTACTGAGAGCGCATGTCATCTAAAGAAGCTGTCAGGCAAGTCAACACTTCCACAGTAATGACCGGAGAAGGGCCTTCTCAGAGTCAAACACTGAATGGGCATGAAAACACTGAATAAGACATAGTCTCTATCCTGCAGCCACTTGCAGTCTAGTGGGGGAATGATAAGCAAAAGGGAATTTCTTCTATTAAAAAAAAATTCATTTATTTACTTGAGAGAAAGAGAGAGCGAGCGCGAGTAGGGAGTGGGGCAGAGGGAGAGAATTTCCAAGCAGATTCCCTGCAGAGTGGGGAGCACAATGCAGGGCTCAGTCCCATGACCCATGAGATCATGACCTGAGCCAGAACCAAGAGTCTGGCACTTAACTGACTGAGCCACCCAGGTGCACCTAGGGAACCCAAATGGGTGGGAAAAGCACTTGGACAAGGACAGAGTACACGGGCATGGATAGGAGCCCATAGGAGAGGAGCATGACAAGATCTTGGGTGGTCAGGGAGTGCTTCCTAGAAGAGATGGCATTTAAGGTAGCCAGGCAACAAAGGAAGGAACGAGGAGAAGGGCTCTAAAGGAAGAGGAATCAGCAGGTAGTAGTCTTCAGACTACTACAGACTCTAGTCTTCAAGGCAAAGAGAGCAATATGATCCTAGCACTGAAAGCGGGTAGGTGTATCTCATGAGGAGCAAATAGTGGCCACTGGAGGAAGGTGGACAAGACCGAATGGGCTGTGTGTGCCCCACCGAGGAGCTTGGGCTTTATTCTGAGAGCAATGGGAGTTCACAAAATAGTCTTTTAATAGGAAATGACTCTATTGTGAAGTAAAGCAGTTAAGATATCTCAGCTCAATTTGCTTGTATTTGTACTTTTGAAGCTAGCCTGCAGCTTTTCCCCCCCTTACTTTCCTTTTTCTTATCTCCATACAGACTGTCCCAGGATACTTATATCTCAACATTGAGTCAAAGTTAGCACACCAGGTCTTCCTGTGAACTCAGAAGTAAAAATCAATGGAAAGATGGAAAGCCCCCCCCCCCCCCACCGCCACCCCGCTCCACAAGACAGTGGTTAATACCCGGATACGTTCATACTCCCAGCTGTTTTTGCGACACCAGTCTCAGAGGTAAATCCTACAAAATGTCACTGAGTCTTGTGCTCTTTAGATGGACTAAGGCGTGGGAAGAGGGACAAAAGAGAATTGCACAGAAAAAGGGCATTTCTCTCACGTTGACCATGATAAATATGCTTGTTCAGGAAAGAAAAGGTGAACTAGAAAGCTCAGGAGTCTGATCTGGACAGGAATGTATATGTGTTTGTGGTTCACACATGGAGAAATGCTGCAGGAAAGGCCAGCCCATTGGCACTGTGAACTCCTGTGCCTGACAATGTTTGTAGAGAGTTGGCTGTTTCCATTCTGCAAAGCTTACAGGCCCAAGGGGTCTTGCTGACCCAAAGGATCGTGGTCATGGTGACATAGACACCTCTGAAGTCTTCTGGAGAGGGGACAGTTCAACTGCCTTTCTTCTTCTTCCTTTTCTTCCTTGTTTAAACTCATAGATGATTCTCCCCTGCCCCCACCATCACCTCTGACGCCCCACACGTCTTTTGGAGAAAGTACTGTGGTTATCAGTTACTAGTTTGGATACAAAAAAGAAAATTAAGCTGATTATTATGACCTGTCTCTTCCCCTTGGAAATTTTGCTTTTAGATGCTAGTAATGTTCTCTCAACTGTAAAATGGATATTTGGGGAGGATTTAATGAGACAATCCGTGTAAAGATCTTAATCAGTGTTTAGCTATTCTTGTCTTCTTGGGGATCCTATGAGTTATCCTGGTTTTCATGTAGTTCTTCACAACAACGTGCAGGTCCTAATGTCCAACATGGCAATTCTTCCTTGACTTCCACCTTCCAAGGATTCTTGGGAGTTTTGAGTATATATTCTGGAGAGGGGACAGTTCAACTGCCTTTCTTATTTCATTATGGTACCCTCCAATAGACACTTACACCATTCAGTGTAGTGCTCTTTTAGCAAAGAGTTTCGAGTTGGAGATTTTCTCTAAGAGAAAAGAACTCAAGCTTGTGCTAGAGTTTGGTAAAACTATTTGCACAATGCATGATCAGTTCGAGAGGAATGTGGAAATATATATCAAGATGCATAAAAATGCTCAACTTTTAAACCCAGTCATTATCTTTCATCTCTGGGAATCGTTTCTGAGAAAATCATCTAGAATGTAAGAAAAATATGATTATAAATATATTAACCACAATATGATTTAAAGTATCTTAAAACTGATAACAACCTAAGTATCCACCAAAAGAGTTGTGGTTAATTCATACTGGCATATCAAATCAAGGGTGCGTTAGCAGCTCAATTCTGGGGGCCCACTGGGAATTTTCAGAAAGATTCTGCAACGGTATTCACCCCAGAGGAAGGTTTGAAATAACAAACTTAATAGAGTCTTTCTAATACAGCCTTCTCTTGAAAGGGGGTTATTTTCAGGCATCTGGGTGGCTCCGTTGGTTAAGCGCACAACTCTTGGTTTGGGCTCAAGTCGTGATCTCAGGGTCATGAAATGGAGCCCCACCTCAGGCTCCACTCAGTGTAGAGTTGGCTTGAGATTCTCTCCCTTTCCCTCTGCCCTTCACCCCCTCACCCTCTCCCTGTGCCCTTCACCCCACTCTCATGCTCATGCTCATGCTCTATCTCTCTCTGAAACAAACCAATACATCTTTTTAAAAAGGGTGCTATTTTCTAAAGGGCCAGCCAATTTCGCTCTCCAAACATGAGCATAATGTGCGATCACTCTTTGACTGTAGCTACCAAACCCCGGTAGCACAGGAACAACAGCCTCGTGCTTCCTAATAAGTGATTCATGTAATCACCATTTAGTGAGGCTACAGGCTATGCTTTTATTCAATTTACAAATTTACATGCAGGATTTCATTTGATCCTCACAAAAATCCAATGAGGTATTATTATCCCATTTTACAGATAGAGAACTAAGTTCCAAAGCTGAGCAACTGAGCTGTCTGACTTGAAAGCCAGTCATGGAATTGTCCTGCAAATTAGGTGACATTGTGTGTGTGAAGCCATAGTAACCTCTCAATACATAACCGCTGTTAGTTTTATAAACCACTATGCAATATTGTTTCTAGCAGGGTTAAACAGTCCAATCTTATAAAATAAAAAGTAATTTTTGGTCTGAAACAGAAACCGTACTAGTGTATGGACAAGTTCCCGAAGACTAGTTTGGCCAGTACCTTTAGCAAGCATAGCCTTTTAGTAATTAAAACTTCTATTCCGGGCAGCCCTGGTGGCTCAGCTCCACCTTCGGCCTGGGGTGTGATCCTGGAGACCCAGGATTGAGTCCCACGTCAGGCTCCCTGCATGGAGCCTGCTTCTCCCTCTGCCTGTGTCTCTGCCTCTCTCTCTCTCTCTCTCTGTCTCTCTCTCTCTCTCTATATATATATATATATATATATATCTCCCCTTCTCTCTGTGTCTCTCATGAATAAATCAATAAAATATATTTTTTTAAAAAACTCCTATTCCGTCTGCCACTTTAGTGCCAGCTCCTTGCCAACTTAGAGATAAAGGTAAACAATGCTTTTGGTCAATGGGGTTCTGCAGTATTGGTCATGGGAAGGCCTTCCACAACAATGAACAACCAGACCAACTTATTCTTGGGAAATCATGCTAAGACGCTTTAGAAACAGGGAGAAAGGGAGGGAGATGGCTGAGAGTACACAAGAGCATGAGTAAAGTTGCTGTGAGTAAGTATTCCTAGCAAATGAGTTCATCAGTACAGATGTATGAACCGTCATTTGACAAAATTAAATGAGGCAAATATTTAATGGTGTTAGGTTGGAGCAATCCAACTAAATGATTGCTTTTCTCAGAGTAAGAGTGTTCTTAAAAACAGTCTTTCCACATAGCAAATGAAACTATCCCTCAGTGAGCACGTTCACCTTTTATTACATTCAAAACTTATTTTGAAAAAGCATGAAGAAGCATGCTGAGCCAAGTCCCCTCATTCTACTTCACATCCAATTATTGCTCCATGGCCTCTCCGGCCAGGTCACCCTGGCGTCCCACTAGGTGTGCGAGCGGCCACCAGCTAGGTCAGCCCCGAGAGAGGGGGAGAGGCTGGCCTCTTGCAGGCTTCTGGAAGCACTCCCACTGAGCCGGTGTGCAGCGCTGGGCAAGACCATGCCCATTTCTAGAGGAAACCCCAGCATGTGAGAAAGCCCCAGCCTTGTTCTGACCATCGCGAAGGCTCTGCTCTAGTAAGTGGAGTACAGGTAGTCCCTGCTTTCCGAAAGTTCATGTTATGCCACTTTGCTTTTACGAAACACCTAATTAGTAGCTGCTCTTACTAACTCAAATCTGATGAGGATTTGGATTTTTTGGGGAAAAAAAGCCAAAAGCAAAAGTAGCAGCAGGAGCAGCCCCAGCTGGCTCCTTCCCCAGGACCACGCTCGCCGGCATCTCAGGCCCAGCTGCTGCAGCTCTGAACCTTGTCTGAGAGCATCTGTGCTTTATCTCAATTTATTTTGTGCATCCATTAGCAAGATGTGTCCTAAGGTATGAGAAAAGCCTACAAGAGGTTATTTTGGGGGGCTGGGAATGCTCAACAATTTTTCCATATTAATTAATGGTAATTACTTCTTGCTTTATTTCTATTGCTTTGGCTTATGCAGGACTTCGTAGGAGTGCTCTCCCTGCAGACGGCGGGGAAACCTGTACGTGCTTATGCCTTTGTGCACCGTTTTTCTACTTCTACAAGTTACAGGACAGATTTTCCTTACCTGAACTTGAAATAATCATTATTTTGCCTCTCCTCTCCATTTCTGCTATTTGTTTTTGGCTGTTTTTCTGAAATGAGAATAATGGCAAGAAATAAAAAAAGAAGTATCATTCAAGCTTTTTTTTTTTTTTTTAATGCTAGGGTTTACTTAAAAGAGGTGTTTATAAAACAGGTAAAGTTCAGCTTGCTGGCCTCTCTGGTGTAGAAGGTGAAAACTATGGAAGAAGGCCAACATGCTAACTGAAGCCTGAGAAAAACTGCATCCCCACCAGGAGTTCGGAAGGAAAGCCACGGAATGGAAGGCACAAAATAATCGCAAAACATCTCGGAAATCTTGTTCTGAGCCGTTTGATGAGCTATCTGTCTCTTCATGGATTGGTTTCTTGTTTTGTTTTGTTTGTTTGTTTTGTTTTTAAGAAAAATGAGATGAGACACTTTTAATTTTCCCCTCCTCTGTAGTCTTGGAGGTTGTTTAATCTCAAGTGAACTCAATTCACATTTTCCTGGCAGTGTTAGCTATCAGCTCAAAGCATTTTACTCATTGCATCATACTGCCAGTCAGCAAGCAGGGACCTAATTAGCTCTTTGCTTTAATGGCAATAGTTAAATTTACATTATTAATTCAAATATTACAGACTCTGTGGACTTGGGCACATAGCTGACATAAAGATGTAAAATGAATAATAAGGTGCTGAAAAACACCAGAGTCATTATTCCCATCATGTTGAAACTTTGAGCTATAATGATATCAATTAAAACTCTAATCCTGGCAAAAATAAAAAAAAAATAATTAAAAAAAAGCTTTGCCGGGTCCCTTTTGTTATAAAAGCTGCAGTTATATTGAAATGTTGGGCTGAAGTATTTAAGTTATTTAATTATTTGCAAAATACAATGGTCGCATAAGTCAAGAGGCATAATTACATTCTGATTACATTTTTGCTTTTAAAAAATTCCCAAACAGTAAAAATATAGTGAGTTTGTCAGCATCCTGTTGTGCATCCCTGGCTCTTCCTGCGTCCTGAAGCGCTGCAATCACTCTGCGGTGTCAAAACCTGTTTGGGTTGCAAGACAGATGGGACCTTCAAAATGAAATGTACCTATGACTGTTTGCTACTATATATATAAAATGTCTCATTTAGTCTCATCTGTGATTTTCCAAGAGGAAAATGTTTCCAGGAGCAATTTATCTCAGTCCTACAGGTTTGTATCACTGAATGACCATCTGAAAAGCAGGACCAGAGTCTTTTCTTAAAGGGAAACTGCATGTGTTGGGGATGTTTCTCCATGCAGTAGTGGAACAGTATTGAATACCATTCAAACGAATGAAATCCACCATATGAAATAACTGAAAATTATGAACTTCGAAATTCCCATTTGGTGTATGAACCCTTTCATTGGAGTTCCTAAAATATTTCTTACTGCATTTGGGGGAACAAAACAACTGGTAGAAAAAAATAGACAAAAAAATGTTCTTCTTCATTTTAGTGCCAGATTGAGCTTTTTGGCCTCCGTGCTATCTCATCAGCTCTTTCCAAGGTAAACCAGTTGTGTAGTTCTTTGACGTGAGCTCCCTCCCTGGCCAAAGCAGCCCTCTTCTTCCGCAGGGCTGCAAGCCCAGCTGCAAAACCTCCTGAATCCCCTGACTCCAATCCTTCTTTTATGGCTATTATTATTATTTTACCTTTGATTGAAGATTCTAATTTCCCCTTTCAAATAGGTTCCTTGTGGTCAGGCTCTGTGCCTGGTTATGCCTATTATTTGGGAGGAGATCCATGATGTTGACTGAATGAGCTAGAAATGAACTAGCTAGAGAAGGGTGATGTAATGGCTCACCCACCCAGTTTAAAGTCACTTTTCCTTTGGATACGTAAGATGCATTATTCTAATTTTAAAAGATAGCCATGATTTCTTTTATTTATTATTATTTATTTATTTGAATCAAAAGATTTGGGTTCACACTCGACTTGATTTGTTCATCAATGGAGTGACCATGGCCTAGTCATGGGCTGTATCCAAGGTTCAGCTTCTTTAGCAGCAAAATGGAGATCATAGCCACCTCCTGGCCAGGATGACATAAACAAGCACCCTGTGTATTTTTGTAAAACTAAATGACAAAGGCGGTGGTCTAAATAACAAGGCATATACCACCCCTTTGTGAACTGAAAATTGCAAATAAAAGTGTAAGGGATTCTGACTGCCAGTAAATGCAATTGAACTGTGTTTCATGCAACACAGCATGGTGGCAAGGTATAAGGATTCAGTCTTCAAAGAGGACAAACTGTATTAGAGGAGCGTCTAGTAATTTTTAAAAATCACTACTGTCTGTGGATGGGAGTTTAGGGTAGTAGTTAAAGGTACAGACTCTGGAGCTCGAATCTTGGGGCTCAAAGTTTAGAATACTAGTAGTGTCTGCCTTCAGCATCCTTGTGAGGATAATTTACATAGAGTCCTCGGCTTAGTTCTTGGCCTTTCGTGAGTCTTCAGTAAGTGTTAGCTATTATCAAGAATCAAACTATAAAATTCAAACTAGTCATCTGCATGTATAGAAAGGCTTCATATTACTTTTTAAGCAATTGTATGCATTTTCCCCTTTTCAAAAAATAAGAGCTCTCCCTTCTATTCTTTTTATTTTTTTAAAGATTTTATTTATTTATTCATGAGAGACACAGAGAGACAGGCAGAGACATAAGCAGAGGGAGAAGCAGGCTTCCTGATGGGAGCCTGATGCGGGACTCGATCCCAGGACCCTGGTATCATGCCCTGAGCTGAAGGCAGACGCTCAACCGCTGAGCCATACAGACGCCCCCTCCCTTCTATTTTTGAAAGAAACTTGTAGTAGAGAGCAAGCTGCCCACAGAGGTCCTAACTCCATGTCCTCTGAATGAATGGATGAATGAATCCAGGTCAGTTTCTAGAATCGGAGCTTCAAAATTGATGGACAGAATGTGTCAACAGGAGCCAGGGAAAGTGTCTCAGTTCACTGGTTACATGGTAGAGAGGTGATTCTGTGTCTACTGGACTGTCCAAGCCACTGAGGGTGCCATCTCGAGCCAAGTAGACACTTCGGGTAACACATCCGAAGAGTCCCGTCCAATAGTAACAGTAAGAGCGAGCATGGGTGATGGTTTACAATGTTCCAAGTACCACGCTAGGAGACTTACGTGCATTATCTTACTTCATCTTCCATAGCCTCCTGACTTGCTACAATACTAGCTCTCATTTTATAGAGGCTCTCAGAGGTGAAATTAATTTGATCAAAGTCGAACAGTGAAGGATGGCAACACTAGGACTTGAACTCAGATCGTTGGACTGACTATATAATATTGCCGCTGTGGAAGTGCTTAGGGATAGAGAATCTCAAGATTTTAGAACTCCTGAGACCATGCTGTAGGTACTAAAATTTTGAGGTGCTCAAATTTTGAGACTTACCTGGAAGTAAGTCTCAACTAAAAGTGATTCTCCAGGTTGTTAACTCAGGGGCCCTATTTTGAGCCAAAGTCAACTCCAAATCCTATGAAACAAGCCTCCACTGAATTAAAAAGCTGACACAGCCCAGTGGGGCAAAAGGTTCCCCTCTTTCCTCCTGTCCTCATCATCTGCCAGCTGCTGTACTTCCAATGTGTTAAAACTCATGGGGCAGAGAATGCTTAGCAAATTAATAGAAGAAAAAACCTGACTTTCCTAGCTCATAAAAGGTTGATACCTTCCAGCCATGCTACTGAACAGAATGGGATTTATGCTGTAACTTTCTTCCCAGATGGGAAAGTGCTTTACAAATAATGGAACTAATGCAATTTATTCCTAGTGAGTAAATTTGTCACCGTGGATGTTGTATTAACTCTCTAAGGCCAATTCAATTGGGGATTCAATAAATAAGCCCTTTCAGCCTACCCCGCGATGCCCCACCGGTTAGAAGGAGTCCTAGATAAATAGCAATTTGATCCTTTGCCACCTTGAATTCTCTAATCCTTGAAACATGCTTTTGAGAAATGTGGGAAGGATTAATGCCTCCATTCTCCTGCTGGAGAAGCTGAGGAACATGTGCAGCAAGGAATGAATCAGGAGATCTCAGATCTCGTTCAGTCCTCTGACCGCCTAAAGTGCTCATTTGGCGAGCATCTTCTAGGCCTGTTCTTGGGTCATGATTTTCAAAGTGCTCAGTAAAACCGTGCTCGAAAGACATTTCTCGGATTCAGACACAGTTGTCTGCCCACCCCTCAGCTGGATTTGAAGCCACCTCCTTGGGGATTGTGCTCCCATGAGCTTCTGCTTAAATCCGGCCCTAGGCCCTTCCAAAGGGGTTCCTTCTTTGAAGGGGCACTGCTCTGTGCATTATGTTCTGGATGCTTCCTTCACGCTAAAGCTGAAGGTCATTGTTTATTGAGCCAAAGTTGGCACCGAGAATGGAAACGAATGGGAAAAGGATGTGTACTTGAATGCACGCCGTGTTATTTATGCCCACGGACCATGGCACGTAGCACGCATAAAGGAGTTCTGATTTATTTATTTATTTTCATGAACTCAGGTCGTCCTTCACGAAAATGAATAGGCATAGCACGAAATGGGATTTGGGGAAAGAGGGAAACCTGTAGTGGAGAGCAATGCATGGGACCCACCGTGCTGCAGCGCAACTCTCTTAACAGAATTCCTTTGGAAAAGTGAAACTCCGTGCACCTGGCTTTCCCCAGCCGATGGGATGGGAAATGCTGAGGGCTGGGAAAGCAAAGCAAACCTGAGCTAAGGGGACTCCGTGCCTTACAGCCTGATGGATAATAATTCTGTAGCTGTGCCATTCAAGAGTCCCCGTAATGCTCCTTAATTCCGGTGTATCCTACGTGGGATTTAAAATGTCTTGAGGGATTTGCGGGAAACCCTGTTTTATTTGTTCCAAGCAAGCATCGTCTTATTTTGTTTTAAATAAAGAAGATGGAGCAGAATTGAGAGGGTTGTTTTGTTTTTTTTGTTTTTTTTCACCTAAATAAATAAGAAGGTCCATTTTACCACGAGCACTCATTTGGCACCGTGTTTCCCTTGTTAGTAGCTGGTATTGTTATTATTCACTGAGTGTTTTATTCTCATGATGTCACCGTGGGTAGCTTGGTATTTCTGGGCTTTTCCGGATTCTTTCCTGTGAGTAATTTGCCTTCTTTGGCTATTTGATAGATGGCATTGTATGAAAAAAAAAGTATTAAAATACTCCAACGAACAATGTACATGCCCATTGTGAACTCTACATTAAAGTGGTCTAGAAGCGTGTTGGGAATATAGAGGTTTGGTTCATTTGCTTTTTCCAGCTTGCCTTTTTCTATTTTGCAAAACATGCTGAATGTACTGTTTGTCTTGATGCAGACTGTATTATTTAGGAAAGGTCTGCATGGAGGAAGAAAACATAGGAGGTATTGTTCAAAGAATCATTAAGGAGATATTATTTGAGATAATAATGTAATTAGACTCCTTAGAGGGAAATGTAAGTATTTGTATTTTTAGCTTTTATGTAGGAGTGTTGCAGTGGCTAATTAAGGGAAAAGTTAGCTAATTCATAATGCTTAAATTTAGTGTTAAACCTGATAATAGATCTGAAATTTCAAAATCCAAAACAGCACCGGAACTGGCTCAAAAGTGGTTCTTTAATTCGGGGTCAGAAGAAACACTGTTTATAGTAACCAAAATTCTAATTTTATAGAGCCATCTCGATCTGAAAAGGAGTCAAAGGCAAATGAAAATTCTCTACAAATCTGCCATGTTCAAAGTATCCACTTCAAAAGAGAACTTTTTTTTTATTTCCAATTTATCCCAACAAAAATTCTCTTGGGCTTTTATTTCAAAAGATGAAAAATGAGCCATGGCAGTCAATAGTGTATGGTGACTATTTATCTGTTTACACCTATCCATGTGATTGCTAAGAAAACCAGATTAGACTTTGAATGTGATATGAAGAATGTACGCTATTCACAAGCCCATATTCCTCAGAGGAGAAATAGGTTAAAAACTCCAAATTAAGTTTTAGAAACTATACATCTCATTTTGGGGAACAATAACTCAAAGCCTGATTTTTTTCAGGGAGAACACAGATGCCCAATTTTTAAGTAAACGTATCATATCGCAAATGAATTCACGGTGTATAATTTATCTCAACAACAAAAAAATCACACAGCGAATTGTTTAATGATGTCCACATTTTAATTTACATGACGGGTGTCTCTCTGAACAATTCCTATACATCTGCTTTTGATTAATTGAAGGCTATCATACAGGCACCAGAGAAGCCTTTTATGATAGCCTTCTTTGGCAAATACCTTTACAAAGCAAAGGGCACTTTATCAAATTAATAATAGCCCCGAATCGGTCCCATTTTCAGTTTCTGATTTTTTCATAGACTACATTTCTTTAAGGGGTGTGCACCTGTAGGAAATTTTATACGGCAGGCAGCTACACTGCCATAATCAGAAACCAAATTCATTTTCAGAGGAAAGTAGGAAATACACAATGGCATACGTGCCTCTTTTACAGCCACATCTGCACAGCTCAGGGAAAAGTTTGCAGATATGTCTGCTGATCACATTACAGGGCTGTTATGAGAGAATAAAGTTGCACCTTTGATGGGCCATTGCAGCTGAGTTAGAGGTCCCCAGTTATTAGAAGTTTTGCATGTCACAGAGCGGAGCAGATTGGAGACCCAGACATACTTTCTGCAACTCGCTGAATTTTTGGTCATTTCCATCAAATATCAATGGACCTGTTAAATAGAGATGAAACACACACACACACACACACACACACGCACTCATACACATGCACACACAAATACACATTAGTGATAAAGATGACTAGCTTATTTCTGACTTTCACCTCCGTGATAGAAAGTCCCTTTGTGCTCACACAGTGCCTTCAGGACACCAGCTGAGAACAAAGCTGCTTTCAGAAGCAGTAAGTGATCTCATGCTATTAATGTCCAGGTGATGTGTGAAGCCCATTATCACATCACTAATGTGGCAGCAGACATTTCCTGGCCAACCCAAGGTAGCTCAAATGTTTGTGAAACGTGTAACTGGAAAAGGTAGTCCTAAGAAACTCTTTTTTTTTTTTTTTTTACTAGCACTCCTAAATGCTAGGCAAAAATCAAAAACCTAATCATTTATACATTAAAAAAAAAAAGAAAGATAATATGGAACTCCACATACAAGATTCCAGGAGACATTGAACAAAAACAATTTGTAGGATTTCATTGAAGGATTTTGGTAAAGCGTTTGTGTTCCACATGTAGCGTGTGACATGTTATCAGACAAAGCAGGGTGGAAAGCTATTAATGTAAAAAATGAGAAATTCCAGTTCATTGTCAGAACACATAGAGTGGACAGGGATCATCCCTAACTGTCCATTGTTCTCTTGAGAACATCTCACTGCACATTTGGGGCCACCTATGTGGACTCCAGTCAGGCAGTGTGCCCCGTAAAATTAATGTAAGTTGTGAGCAGGAGAATCAGCTCCCAGAAATAGCAGGCATACTGAAACACAGAGATAAATAGCAAGGCTCAAAACAGAATCTGCAATATGATTAAAAAATAACAACTGCTACCTAATGATGAGGAGACATTGGAAAATAGTGTGCACATTCTTGTTTAACATTTTGTGAACAATGTCAAGTCCATGTTACCCAGAACTGTCCTTTCTTTTCTGAATAAAGAACCCACCTCAAATAAATGGAAATTTATCAGTTTTCCAGTTGGCAATGCAGGACTATCCAACAAGTCTGTTTTTTTGTTTTTTAATGAGATATGTTACTTTAAAAACAGTTAAGATTAGAATTCTAGGTAAAAATTTTAAGATCTAAAACGAATACAGTAAAATCAATATTGATTATTAGGAGTAAAAGTGCTAATTGAGGCTGTAAAATCTTTTAAGAACTAAGAGGAGAAAATTTCCAGTAAAACTACAATAAATTACTATTAAATAACCAGAATATTTGTGTAGAATTTAATGTCAGTACATCAGCCTCCCCGAATTTTTTTTTAAAGTAGTGTATTACTGATTCAGTCCGGAAGACTATTCCAGTAATATTACAAGAGCAGTGTCACTTTGGCAAGTTACCTTTTCAACTTCTATCGCATTATGTTCTAAAGAAACCTACTTTGAGATTTCTTATGCTTTTAAGAATTCATTTTTAATTATTGCTCTTTTTTTTCTTTTCTTTTCTTTCTTTGCTTTTTGGCCTCAGGTCTTTCACAGCTTAATATCTACTGTGTTTACACTAAAGTGAAAGGAAAATGATTTTATTGAGAGACCACATTTTCATATTAAACACAACATTCTGATAGCTGATATTCTTGATGCCAACTTTAAAAGTGTTAAAGGGGCTCTATTCTTTACTGTGTTCTTATTAGGTCTGACCCAAATTTTTAGTCGATTGCCTTGAATGGGCAAATGTTGGCAAGGTCCAAATCCCCGAGAAAAGCTGCTTTCATCAGGGCAGAAGCTGGTGCTGATTTCAGGTCAAAGAACCCCAACATTAAATCTGTATGTTAGCATTTAAACACTCCATTTAAGAACTTTTCATTCCAGAACACTCCGAGGGCTCCATCTAGGCTGAAATCCACAGTCTGGAGCAACATTTAAATGGCCTGTAATATATTATTATTCCCTCTAGAGGTGTAAGGAATTCTGGTGTTTCTCAACAGCTGCTTCTCTGTCTTATCCTCCCCTCCCACCCCCAAAATTCATATTTCTGGCTTTCTAGCTATATTTGAGGTTTTATCCATCTACCCAGAGAAAGCAAGAGGGGAACGGAGACGTTGTAAACTGAGCAACAGCCTGTTCCTCATCACCTTTATGGACTTATCCCCTCCAGCATCTTACGGGTGACACCAAGTGACAGTGGTGTTCAAGATTCCCGGAGGCCTCTGGAACACCGTGGGAAGTGCCCCAAGCTGACATCAAGCAGGCCTCACCTTCCTGGTTGGTCCCTATTGGTGTTCAAAGAGCCCACGGAAACAACAGAGTGAGCACAGACTCCTAAAAACCATACCCAGCATCTACCTCAAAGAATAGCTCTTCAAATAGGGCCTTTTGCAGGTGAGAAAGCTGGGGCTTAGAAAGTGAAGAATTAATGGAGAATTAGGACATATCTCCCGCCCTGATCTCCATCCCAGAGGTCTCTTTTCAGGACACAGGCCACCCAATGGTTTCTATGGGCACCTGCAGTTTTTGCTGGTTGGTTACTTCTAGGAAGTCTTTGGTGGAAACTGTTTAAGTGGCCCTAAGCATGCAGGCATCACAATCCCCTTTGATATGAACTTTAAAATGGTTTCTTTACAAGTTTTCATGAGCATTTTGATGAACCCTAGTCTCTGAGGTCCTCTGAGGCAGTCCTGGTCATCCAGAGCTCTGAAGCAGAGTTTCTGAACAGGCAGGTAGGCAAACACCAATAATACATGCTCTAGACTTCCTAGGATCTGCACATAACCCCAGAATCCTTCAGACATTACAACTTACATAATTGTCAAGTTTCCTGCCATGAACGCGTATTATTTTTTTAATAAAAAATGCTAAGTGTTATGCAAAAATATCACTACTGATAGTAACAACTGTTTGACATCCTTTTATAGTTTATGAAGATTTTCATGTACTTATTCATCATATCTTCACAAAAACTTCACAAATATAGTATTAGTGTCCCTATTTTCTAGATGGAGAGTGAGGCTCAGGATTAAGAGATTTGCCTCAAGATACTCAGCTGCTAGGAGGCAGAAGAGGAACACGAAACTTCAGTCTTCTGATCCTAAATCACAATCCCCTTTGACGTGAACTTTAAAAATGGCTTCTTTACAAGTTTTCATGAGCATTTTGATGAACCCCAGTCTCTGAGAAGCCCAGATGTGTTTTCCATCTACTGTCTGCCGCCTTCTAGTTCTTTTTTTAATATCCTTTTTTTTTACTCTCTTTCAAATTTAATTTTGAGAAAATAAGGCCCTGAGGAGCCTAACTGTGGCCGGGAGACTCTTGAGGATTGGGAGCCAGGAAACCCACACTCAGGGAACCTGAGGCAGGGCTTGAAAGCTACATATAGGGGCACACTGGTGGCTCAGTGGCTGAGCATCTGCCTTTGACTCAGGTGGTGGTCCTGGGGTCCTGGGATCGAGTCCCACATTGGACTCCCCACAGGGAGCCTGCTTCTCCTTCTGCTTGTGTCTCTGCCTCTCTGTGTCTCTCATGAATAAATAAATAAAATCTTAAAAAAAAAAAAGAAAGAAAGAAAGAAAGCTACGTATATTTTGGGAACACATTTTTTTTAGGGACTTATGCAGTTTATCTGGACACTTTTTAAAATTTACCATCCTGTGAATTCATTATAACCCTTTTTACTCTAAGTATGCTTAACAAATGCAGTCATCCAAGGAAACAAATCAATAACAACAACCAAGCAATTCAGGAATTTCCTTATTTCTAACTTAATATTCAGTGTACTTCAGGTAACATCTTATCAGCTCTGCTCCAGGAGAGTCTTAGAATGCACAGCAATTTACGATGAGCTCTTGGAACAAAATCGGGAGCTGACGTGTCTGGGAGCTTGATTGTATACAATGGAATATTCCTCAGCCATTAGAAACGACAAATACCCACCATTTGCTTCGACGTGGATGGAACTGGAGGGTATTATGCTGAGTGAAGTAAGTCAATCGGAGAAGGACAAACAGTGTATGTTCTCATTCATTTGGGGAATATGAATAATAGTGAAAGGGAATATAAGGGAAGGGAGAAGAAATGTGTGAGAAATATCAGAAAAGGAGACAGAACATAAAGACTCCTAACTCTGGGAAACGAACTAGGGGTGGTGAAGGGGGAGGAGGGCGGGGGGTGGGGGTGAATGGGTGACGGACACTGAGGGGGACACTTGACGGGATGAGCACTGGGTGTTATTCTGTATGTTGGTAAATTGAACACCAATAAAAATTAATTTATAAAAAAAATAAATAAATAAATAAATAAATAAATAAATAAATAACATTCAGCTGGGTCAGGACCATAGCACCAATGAGGAAAAACCCCAAAAGACTCTACTGTCTATCTTGGCTCCCTGCAGTGAGATTCTGGTGTACATATTTGTAATTCTCTAGCTTTTCTGGTTTTGTTTCTAGGGAGACCAGAAAACCTACAATATACATGCCTGCACACGTCTACGCGCGGACACACACTTACACACGCAAGTGAAATAAAGATCACTTAGAAGTGGAATTCTGGATCAGGCATCAACTCTGCCCCAGATTGTATCAAAGCTATAGTGGCATAATCCTTTAAACCATTATCTTCCTTTCTAGTTTGTTTTTATGTTGTTTATTAAGCTTGTTGTATACATTTTACCATTTCTGTTTTGTTTTTCTGGGTATTCATACCTCCTAGAACTATCTACTATAGTTCTCACTTCAGGCCATGGACATATTCGGTGACCTCAAGGCTTTTAGGTATAATTCAACGTGCTGAATAAATTTCTTCTTTATTCAAAGTATTATAATGAGGATAAACGTGAAAGCACTTAACAAATTATAAAGCAATCTATCCGTGCAACATGATATAATCGCTAATTTAATGCATTGACTGAATTCATGTATTCATTGATTAAACAAATATTTACGTAGTGGCCATCATGGAGCAGTACAGTGCCAAGTGTTTGACAAAGTCAGAGTTGCCACGTACTTGTAGTTTGTGGACAGTAACTCACCAGTGGGTAATATGCCTTTGAAATTGTTTCTGAATAACAAAGATAGCATACACAAAACCTTTCAGTTTTAAATTTGCGAATAATTGAATTTGACTAAGGCTTTGTAAATACACCATTTTATTCAAAGTAAGAAAGTATTCATTTCTTAGCCTCATCAGCTGCAAAAAATTTTACCTAGTAAACAAAGACCAGGTATACACAGTGCAAAATAATATAGCTATTTGGTAAGTGTTTGCTTAATTTTATCATGACAGAAAGCAAATTAAAATAACTTATGGCCTTAAGGGGATTTTTCTTCTTCTTTTCTCCTTTTTATTTATGGTTGTTGTTAGTGGATGAGGTATTTTGAGAGGAGAGGGTTACTGAATAATTATTTTGGTGAACTGCATTGATCCATGGGCTGGGCATGCTCTAAATCTGTTTTGGGTTTTGATGTCCTTGAATCACTTTAGATTTTGTTATTTGGGTATCATTCTCACCTTTATCAAATTGAATAACTTCAACCTTAATTTATCAAGAACATGGGTTTCTCTGAATAGTACAGAGTTTAAAAAAAGAGTCACAAAGATGGTGAGCGGAGAGAATCATTCTCTCTCTCCTATATTCAGGATCTACAGACAAATACTCATTTTGCAATTTCTGCTTGTGTTCTATATAATGTGCCTTTTGTGCCTCATGGTGCAAAAAAAATGGGATATCATTTTTTAAAATAACAAACTCTTTAAAAGGAGCTTCAAGTTCCTTGAAACAAGTTTATCTTATTTTCTCTCTAGGGCACATAGTCTGAGTCTGTCCATGTTTGTTAAATAAACAAGTGAGTGAATGAATGAATGAACAAACCAACTACAAATAAGGGAAGCATGACCTTTTAAACACAATCTAATGAATAATAATAATGTTATTTTCCTCATATCTTGAGACACAGCACAGTGCTTGAGCCACGTTATACTTCCAATGAGTGTTTGGTGTGTGATGAATTCCACTGGCAAGTGCTTCCAACCTTTGTAAGCAAAAAAATAAAACAAAACAGAACAAAAACAAAACAAAAAAAAAACCTTAATCCTTTAGTCACACATGCATTCAGATTAAGAACATTGAAGCTCTGAGAGTATCCGGTAAATTACAGTTTCCAGAATGTGGCTGGTGGCATTATCTCCATTTGACATACTAGAAAACTGAGATCCAGAGACTGTAAATGATTTTCTCAGAATCTCCTAGCTAGTGATAGAACGTCAAATGACTGTCAATGCGATTTCTTACAATGAGTTTTCTGTGACATCTCAATTTGCCAGTCTAGCTGTAGGCCTTTAGAAACCTCAGGCCTTGTACCTTGGACTGACGTAGGAGCTTCTAGAACAGTGGGGCATTCCAGGATTCTGCTCTCGTGATATGGAATTGGGTGTTAAATCAGAAGCTGGGTCTTGGCAAGTATTACTCTGAATTAGAGCAGTTGCACATATTTGTGAGTGAATGAATGATGATAATACTAGCAGCCTCCACCAAAGCTAGTTAACAAGGCTCCAGCCAGTACTAATCAACATGCGACCAGAATTTTAAAGAACATCAAGCACATATAAAGTCAGTCTGAGCTAAGAACAAAGCTATACTAAGGTCATAAGGAGTGAGAATTTTGTGATGTTGCTCGGTGTACAGCAGTGATCTCCCAAAGGCAAGGTGGTGCAAATATTTTTAGAAGTCCACAGCAAAATGAGAGGATTTTTTTAATTTAATTTTTTAAAAAAATTTCTTAAGAATTTTTTTTTTTTTGAGAGAGACCATGTAGGGACCTTTTCCTAAAATTGAATGTATGCAATCTGAAGGACTTTATTCTTAGATTATGATTTTATGCTGCGGTACTAAAATCTCCCTTTTTGTATGAAACAAGGATGTGAGACCACGTGTATTCAATGTCTTTACTGGTCTCTAGGTGGGAGGGAGTTGGCAATTCTCTGTTAATCTTCAGGTTTTTTCTGGAAACTTGGCTAGTTCATGAAAGGCTGAGGTATGGTAACCAACAGACCACAGAAATTCACCTGTCGGCCTGCTTTCACGAAAGTAAATACAGCCTGGGACCTCGAGTCACTGTGACCCTCTATCACTCAAATGACTGCTTCCAACAAAGGTGTGGTGACAACCGGACCTTCCTCTCCTCCTGGTGTCTGCAACTTTCTTGGTGTGTTACTGACTGGTTTGAAGCCACTCCTATGCTGACACAGTCTGCATTTTCAACCAAGTTTTTCCTACTCCATCCTTCGTTGGATCCCCCCTTGATTAGAGAGAATTCAGAATCACTTGGTTCCCAAACCCAAAAAGCATCCCAATGCATTAGGGTCAGGGAAAGCAGAAGCAGGGCTTGTTTCAAACAACAGCCAAGGCTGCCTCCAACCTCCCACACACGGTCCTGCTTTTCATGATGGGATGCTAATTTGAAACCAGAAAGTCTATTTAGTCAAGAAATAGAAACTCTCCCTGTGACACCAGGGCTGTTTAAGATCACACAGTCTATCTACTCTGAGCGCACACACATGGGGCTCTGAAATCATTAAAGAAAGATCACGCCGATTCTGGGCACCCCAGCTGTTTGAGCATTCAAAAGCTTAGGTTGTCATGTGTTTTTGGCTGTTATTCATGCTGAAATCTTTCCATCTCTCTCCTTTTTTTTTAAGTTGGTCAGAAAATGGGTGGCGCTTTTCCTTAAAAGAACTTGAACAAAGGTTAGAAACTAGGTAACATCTGTCACAATCAAAACCCCTGTACTGTACTTGCTCACTGACAACTCTCTGGGCACTGTCAGGAAAACCAGCCTGGCTCTGGGGCAGCTTCCTCAGACCCCAAGGCTGGACAAGCCACGACACTGGGCTTTGAACTGATACACTCCTAATCCACAGAGCACATAGTTACACAGCAACCTTAGTGAGAACTTTGCTTTAGCAGAGAAATTCTGTGACAGCAGAGAGCTCGAGATCTGCTGAGCTGCTCATCTAAGAATGCTCCACACAGTCCTTCTGAGCCAGCTGATGTACAAAGCACTGGCCTGGTCTTCTCAAATCGGGGTAGAGACCAACGAGGAAGGCTTATTTCCCAAACCCTTCACTTTGACCTTCCCGAAGTAGCCTAAAAAAACAAACAAAAGCAACAACAAAAAACTAAGGATTTGGAGGAAAAAAAAATCACACGTTCAAGAGAATGTAGACTACCCAGATGTTGTCCATTAAGGTCCAGAGTCACTGATTCCAGCACACATCTGTGGTCCTGGATGCCGCCAGTCATCTTAATGTGTGCACAGGGAGAGAACCCAGAACCAGCAGCTCAGAGATTTACCAGGATCCATTCCCATGAACAAATCTGAGGAGGAGCATCTACGCTGGTGTGAACATCAGATGGCATGCTAAAAAGAGAGTTCTGGACTCGGAATTGGTGAAGTTGGAATTCTGGTCCAAATTCTGCCATTAATTAGCAATGTGTCTTAGGCAAGTGATTTTGCCTCTTTGAGCCTTACTCCATCTCCTCATATGGAAAACAGAGATTAGACTAGAACATCCCCCACAGTCTCAAGCGTCTCTAACACTTTCCGATTCAAGATGTTGACCAGATATCAAGAGAGGATTGTTAAGGACTATTATCGTTTTCAAGATAAAGTTGCCTCAACATCCTCGATGCATACTGATCAACTCGTATGGTAGACCGTGGGCCTAAGGGTCTAGGGGAAGTGGGCCCAAAAGCTGAAATCCGGTCTTGGCCTTGGAAGGGTGGGGACCTTCTGGTGTAGGGGATAGGACACACGCATCAACTGCAATACAGGGCAACCCAGGCGAAGTGCCAAATGCTCAGCGCAGGTGCTACACGGAATTCCAAGGAAGGAAAGCTCTGCCAACATTTGGGGCAGAAGGAATTATTTTCAAGGAGAGGCAGAGCTTTAGCCAAATCTTCTCTGAAGGTAAGAAGCTAGATCGGACCACTTCTTAGGATCCTTAGAATCCTGAGATTAGAATGAATTAGCACCAATTAATGTTTGCTCATGGTACATAAAGACTCTGCCTCTAATAGGCATAGCTATAATTATTCATGTCATGAAAATTAGTAACATTTATAAAGGACTTGTTTTTCTGGTACAGGTATTTCAGGATGGCTAATTACAAATTCCTTTGACTAATCATACCATATAGGCTAACTACCTTATAGGTGACTTAATAGCTAATTCTGGTTTAAATAATTGTCTAAAAACAAATTGAAGATGACTGCTGGAAACTATTGCTGCCAAACCACTGGGATTTCTTTCTTCAACTTCCAGGAACCATCTCTTCACCATTCGTCATTCTGGGTGGCACACGGGCAATTAAACAGAACTACAACAATTATTGGGCCACTATAAAGAAGTCCTCTCTTCCCATACCACTGGCCTTTTTGCTTTTTAAACTGGTGGACAGGGAGAAGAGTAGACTTTGCAGTTCTGCCCTCATCAAGCAGCTTTGTTATGCTGGGCATGAAGAAATTCGGAAAAGACACCAACACCAGCTACCCCTGGCAAGTGGCGAGGAGATGAGTGTGGTGCATCCCTCCGTTCCGTGTTCCCCAAACACCACAGTTCCCCAGGACACAAGGGGACTCCCGCTGGCAATGTTCAGGGTGGAATTTAAACTATGTCAAATTTAGAAATAGAAACAGGGACAAAAGGCTAATTTCACATAATTGGGCCATCCCGGTTTGCAGCTCTGATAATGGTTGGATAGGGAAAGATTTTTAAAAAGATAAAAAGAAAGCAGGAGTAAAATGGGAAAATGCTTATTTAAAATTAATGTCACACCTCATTTTCAATTAGTCTCTCATGAACTTTGCCTCACTCCCACACCCCTGCTTGTATATGCTTAAACCTGCAGACAACCATAAAATTAGTTTACATAAAAACGCTAATTAACGTACACCGCTGGAGGATAACAAACCAATCTTTTCATCTATTTTTAAATTCTTATTGTGAATCCTTAAAATATGCCCCATTTTAAAGCATCACTGACTCAATTTTAAAACATTGCCAAAACCTGCTTTGCTAATCTGCAAACTCGATAATTCTACCCCAAACCTCAGCATACTCAGCAACAATTTAATAGCAAATATCTCTAGTGGGACCTCATATTACTAAGATTCTATTACTTTTTATATTACACAAAAAGTGCCAGTGCACTCTAAAATATTATAAGTAGCTCAGACCAGGCAATGCTTGTCAAAATATGTGAAAGTTTATTTTTTTGCACTCAGTAACCTGAGATTTTTATCTTGTGTATTTATAATCTCTAATGCGCCTCCCATAATTAGTGTGAAATGTAGATTACTAATCAACTCCCTAAAGTTTCTGGACATTTTATTTCTGTTAATATGATTACTAAGGGTGATAAGTTGTATGGTTAATAACCCAATCCTGCTACTAAATGCAAATTCTAAACATATCTTAAAATAATTGCATTGATGCCTAAAATGGGCTTCTTTAATTATATTCTTCTTAGACTGCTAAGCAGCCCTATTTTGATTAAAGGCATTTGTGTTTATGTTTCTTAAAGATTTTTAGTTTGAGGTTTCAGAGACAGCTATTCATCCAGATATTTACTTAATAGATGTTGTAATACATTTTAAATGACATATAAGAAGCATACATCCCCGTTTAACGAGCAATACTTCATATCTTGACAGAAGTCTCTGTAAAACCGTTCAGTTTCTGAAACGTTCAAGTTTTTTCATCATTAATATTAGTCCAACTGGAAGTATATCGGAGTATGTCCATCTCTAAATACAGAGATATTGCCACACAGAAGGGATTTTACAATGCGTGTATCTTTTCAGCAATTTCATGCTAGTTCAATTTTTAAATTGATCTTTACTCATTTATTTTGTGACCACGATGCTATTTATTTATTCGCAATAAATGCTGTTCGCATTGCAAATCAGTTTTTAATAAACAATTCGCACTCTTTCATAGAGATGAATTGCAAAATGCCACTTTCGTTGTAAAGTAGATCCACGACCCACGTTTGCACCAGGTGGGGATTGACATGCCCGCAGCACAGACATTTCGGTTTCCTGCGCTTCACAAAGTGGCCCTAAGGGTCACGGAATGACACTCTTTCAGGCCACCTCCCTGCCTCTCCCTGCCTCCCACCCTTCACTGTTTCTTTATTGTGTTCTGTCCCTTTAAATTCCCTCTGCACACTAATAGCACGAACACTCTTCTTTTAAAAACATTTACAAGTTAAAAAAAAACATCTACAAGGAGCTATAACTGTCACAGGAACCCAGACACCCAGCCTATTCTCCGTCTGTGGGCAGATTCAACCTGCGAGGAGCGGCTCCTGGATGAGCCCTGACCCTACCCAGGAGGGTGAACTGGAAACCCCACATTTAACACACGAAGCACATCCTGAGCCACGGAGCAGTCTTGCTCATGGGAATGAAACTCTCCACTTCCCTCCCGGGCCAGGGAAGCATAAAGGGCCCTGGGTTCCTGTGCAAGCAGGCAGCCCCACTGGCATGCCCTGGGCCGTGTCCTGGAGTGGGATTGGTTCCATTGCAAGGCCAGGATGGTGCACTTGGTCTCTGATGCACGACGCAGGTGCCCGGAAGTGACAAAGGTCAAAAGAGCTTTGGTGGGTTGACAAGCAGATGCTGTCCTATCAATTGCTCATACAAGTGATTTGGACAAACCCAGAACCCACTACTGTCCCCAAAAGGCATTTGTGCTGCAGATGTAGTAGTCGATAAGCCTAATGCCCAGTGGCTTGGAATCATCAAAATTCCAAGCTCCTCCTTTCACAGATGCAGAAAGTAAGACTCAGAAGAGGTTACATGATTTTCCAAAATTAGACAGCTGGCTAGAATGCTCCTGCTGGTCTTTATGGTTTTTATGGTTTTTTTTTTGTTTTTTGTTTTTGGTTTTTTTGGTGGGGAGTGGAGATGGGCCTTTGCCAACTGTACTGTCTTTATAGCTACTAAGTAAACCAGAGCACAAGTGGTGACTGTCATGAGGCGGACCGGGGGCAGCAAGCCCCAGGGCATTCACCGCTGGTTCCAGAAGTCAGTGGGTAAAGAAGATGTGGTCTATACACAAGGGGATAGGACTCAGCCAGCAGAAGAGACGGATACCCACCATTTGCCTCGACACAGATGGAACTGGAGGGTATTATGCTGAGTCAAGTAAGTCAATCGCAGAAGGACAACCATCATATGGTTTCACTCACACGGGGAATAAGAAATAGTGAAAAGGATTTTAAGGGAAAGGAGGGGTATCGAGTGGGAAAAATTCGAGAAGGAGACAAGCCATGGGAGACTCCTAACTCTGGGAACCATAGGGTTGCGGGGGGAGAGGTGGGTGGGGGGATGGGGTAACTGGGGGACAGGCACTAAGGAGGGCATGGGATGGGATGAGCACCAGGGGTTATACTATATGGTGGCAAATTGATTTTAAATTTTAAAAAAAGTAAAAAAAAAAAAGAAGTAAGTGGGGTGCCTTTCTCTTCTTCTCAGTGACGATATCTGCAGCCTAAACAAAGACCACGCAACTCCAGGTTAGCCTCCTCATGATGAGTCTCTGAATTCTGACTCCAAAACCGAGGAACAGCCACGTAGCTATTGATCATTACTTGTGGGGAGAGTGAAGGGGTGGTGGGTGGACCAATGCGCAACCAATGCCTTCCAACTCCTCTCCATGCCTTACCGCCTCTGTGTCTCACAACCTAGGATTCTTGCTCCAGCGCTCCAAATCCTCGTCTGCCTCTGAAACTCCTCCAGAACACTTCCCCACTCTCCCAGGTGTGCTCCGGCTCCTCGACCCTCCCCAACCATGGTTATTACATAAAATAACTAGTTCGCTGGGCTTCTCAAATCTGCATTCCCCCTTTTACCTGTGTGTGCGCCTCCATCCTTGTTACCTACGTAATCTTGAGTGTAAAGAATGCTCTTCTGTATTTCCAAGCTTCCATAACTAGAGCTGATGAACATTGTGACAATAACTAGAATAAACCAGTTGGCTATGTCACGGAAATATTTTTTTGACATGGAGAGAGAGAGTAATCTTCCCTGTCCTGGTCCTCAGTGTCCGCCTCCCCCGCTCCGGGTAAATAGAGGGCACATTAAAATTATTAAAATTATCTCTTCATGCAAGTGGCATCAGTTGTGCTGGAAGATGTTCAAAAAACCTCCCTTCTGTAATGAAAGAGATTAGAATCTACTGTTCGTGTCAGAGGATATTTATGAACTTTTAGAGTCCTACTAATTATACCATGTATACAACTCTACATGAATGAACCCAGCTGTCAAAAATCCAAGACGACAGTATAACTGGATAACAATCTGTTCACCTTTGGGTGCCTCTTCGTAACTCTGGAAGTGACTCCAAACTCTCTTGACTGCCCCTACCCTAAAGCCTCACATGTGTCTGCCCCCAACGTGTTCCTTTGGTTAAGCCGGTCAAATGTTAGATCAAGACCAGCCTGTGAGAAAGTTGGTTAGGATTTAAGCATTGATGCCAGAGATAGAAAAAAAAAAGAAAATGAAGACATTTTGGTGGTAAAAAGGCACTTGGCTTTCTGCCAGTGGCCAATTTCCCCATTCAATGATGCCACTGAGACTTCCTTATTTCTCTCCTGTTGTTTTTCCAATTTTTTTCAGGAATTATATCACTTCCAACAAAAGAATTCAAAATGCTAATGTCTGAAGGTGTTTTTTTTTTTTTTTTTTTTTTTTTTTTTTTTTTTTTTTAGGCCCTGAGATATAGCTGTTGGTTTGCAAGTCAATTCTCATCACCCGATCCCGGCTCACCAAGGGGAGATGCAGTATTCTGCTAGAGTGTTTATAACAGCCAGAGAGAAAGAATACATTTTAGAAAGGCTGCATTATGACGTATTCAAAACTCGGGTAAAGTCCTCAAACCTTAACTTTTCAGAAAACCCAAATTCAGAGATCCAAGATTTGGGGGGTTCTGAAAAGATTTTGAGAGATAAGAAAATTTGACGGGTAAGAAAATTGACAACTGAAAAGGCAGGAAACATTAGCTCTCTGAGATTTTTAGAGATGAAAATGAGAAAGAGAAAGCAATAATTGGTGTCATTTTTAAAAGTAACCTTTTGTCTGCATAGATCGTATACAAAGCTGCATTATTATGTAAATATCAATGCCATGGATCTATTCAGGAAAATAACCATGCTAAGTTACAGACAATATCCAGTAATAGTGATTTTTCTTAAATGCTACAGTCAGGTTTTTTTTTTAAGATTTTATTTATTTATTCATGAGAGACACAGAGAGAGACAGACAGACAGACACAGACAGAGGGAGAAGCAGGTTCTATGCAGGGAGCCCGACGTGGGACTCGATCCCGAGTCCCCAGGATCACAACCCCTGGCCGAAGGCGGTGCTAACCCTGAATCACCAGGGCTGCCCCACTGTTAGCTTTTAAGGACCAATGTCTCAGCAGAGAAGGCGCCCACACCCCCTGACAACTTCGGGGTGGGACAGAACTGGGAGGGTGGATGAGGACATAGGGCTGCTGTTGGCCTTCTCTGAGGATCCTTCCTGGAGGAAGCAACAAAATTCTAGGAAATAAGCAGCCTGGATCTAGCTTTAGATCCATCTAGATCCTGGGTCCAGTTTTGTTTTTATTTTTTTTTTTGTGGGTCCAGTTTTAGATGCCATTCCGTGACTGTATGGTCTTGGGCAAGACATCCATTCTCTGGGTCTTGATTTTTATGAGCAAATTCAAAGCTTTAAAACCCGTAAACACTTCCTTCCAGCTCTGAAATTCGTTGAGTTCATTATGCAGAGCTAGGGAGTGATTGCATGATCTCCATGTGTGGCTCAGGGCAGACGTGAGGCCCAAACGCTGCAACCAGCTAGAGTTAAGAAGGCAGACAAGGGTTCAAGATTTAAGCATGTTGGGACAGCAGCTGAACACAGGAGGACCCCGGCTCCTGCATATTTCCTGCAGCCATTTTATTGATAGGAGAGGTTATAGGGAAAGGAGTGCCATTTTTCCAGGCGAAATCAATAGAAACCAAGGTATCTGGCTCAAGAGTTTGAGAAGATTCGAGACGGGAGCCCGGCAGGGTGAGGATGGCGCTAATATGGGGCCAGATAAATACATAACCCAAGGGGTATGCATGAGTAGAAGGATCAGGCCAATAAGGCTGTGCCTCTGTCACCTACTACCAACGTGGCCAGCAATTTTCCAACTTCTTTTAGCTCTGAAATCCTGTTATGGCAGCCACTGTTGGTTGAAGGACCAACAGACATTCCCTTCATCCCCTGCTTCCTGTCCGCCTACAACAGATCTCAAGCCAGCATGAGCTCCAGGTGGACGAGGTTCCTTTTCAGATCCAAAGTCTGAAGTTGAAAAATCCCATTCAGGTGTTACACCCAAGTGCCTGACCCAACACCCAGGCGGGGACTGTAGTGTCTCGCCAGCGCCACTGCTACCTAGACACAGATTACACAGCCAGCCTTCCAAGAGAGGTAGCCCTGATTTAGGTGCCAGGTAAATCAGTACCCCATTACTGCATTTCTACTTATCGTTTCAATATAGAAGTGTCAGAGAATTGGGACATGAGATCCACCTGGAGGGGGAGGACAGAAGAGGACGCAGCGAACCATGCACTCCTACCTCCTTTGTAAGAGGATGAGCCTCGGGGAGCACTTTCCAACTAGAGAGAAGCCCTGCTGGGCCAGAAGCCTGGAGATGGAAGGGCCCATTTGTTGATGGTCTTTGTTTGCTTGCTCACTTTTTCATGAAAAAAAAAAAAAAGGTGGTATTCTTTTATGATTTCTATGTTTTTGAGGTGTTTCAGCATTAAAAATGATCACTTTCATTGTTAGGAAACGAACTAGAGATCTCTTAATAATAGTGCAAAATATGAATTTGAGAACTACTGTTCCTAAGAATATATGAATTTCTCTTAAAACATGATATATAAAGTAATAATGTGAGCGGGCATATATATATTTTAAAGGAACCGGGAGTTAGCATAGTACTTCAGAGAAAAAAATTGTGAATATTGATTTTTTTTTTCCTAATGACATATTACCTGGGAATCACAGCCAAGGTAGGACTATTTAGACTACTTTATCCTTAACCTTTCTCCATATGTAAATTCACAGACATCAGACTGTAAAATATACTTGCTACACCTCTGAAGGGACCTGAAGACTGGTACAAGCTCTTGTTCTGAAAAATGAGTGGTTCTATCTTATTTCCAAAGCCCTCCAAATGTTCTTGGGATAGCCAGTCAGCAGTCTGGCCATATTTACAGATCATGAAGTTTTCCTGTGTCTAAAAACAGACTCTCCCCTAGTGTTGCTTAGTGAACCTCACTTTCTTCTGCTCTGTCCAGTGAGGTGGAGAAGGCCAGTTGGCATTCTCCAAAGTTCCACCTCATTGCCTGGAGGTTAATTTTGTCTCTCCTCAGCCTTCTCTTCTTCAGATTAAATAACGTACCTCCTTTGCTCGTGTACATAGTCTCCAAGCCCTGTCATCATTTTCCTCTTTCTATACATGGATTCTATGCAATTTACATACATATGTTTTAAGTTACAGACCCAAAGTGTAACATACAAATAAGAACCCAACCTACGATGAATTTACACAAGGATTATTTCCTAGCCACAATACGGTACTCGTATTAACACAGCCCAGGATAATATTGTTTTCTTAATGCCATCACTAGGCTAATGGCTCGTGTATTTCTGGAATACCAATTCTTTTCCAGCCAAGATTATGTCAAATTGTACTCCCTATCTCGCCCCTTCTCCTACCACCAACTACTCCCCCAAAGAAAGTCACTGTTAATAAATTTAGGTGTTAGTTCTTGTGGTAGTTTCCACTTGAACTCCAAATAAATAATATATCTGCACCTCTCTTTCTTGATTTTTCAACCTTAGGCAGTCAGTAGCTTTTGACTTCTCTACCTGAAAGATGAAAAATTTCACTCATTTATATGCCTGCCTTCTCTCTCTATCTTCTCCTCAATTTAGGTTAATTCATCATTTTTTACTTCTTCAGTTTGGTAGCTGTATACTTTTGAATGATACAGTTATATCTCCATTCCTGGATCTAGCAGCTTTAGAAAATATTTACTGACCTTAGTACTCCAAGATAAGGAAATCAACACAGCTCTCCACCTCCAGACTTCTGTTAGGATACAGCTTTTAGACTGCCAACGTTTATATTATTTACACTCTGTTTTATAAATATTATGACTTCTGATACTGTTATTATGTAAATATGATTTATTGCAGATGCAAGAAGAGAGAAATTAATTCCAGGTCACCAAACTCATACTTTCAAAATACAGTGCTCTGAGCATCACGATCAAATGGAGTCTCTACTCTTAAACTCCACTGAACCCTCAAAATCATGCCATGATTTAGTTTACTTCTTTGAGTCCCAGCCTTTTAGGCAGGTTTATAAACACCACAACTGGTTGCAGGCAGTTGAAACTGATCAACAATGAATTTGTTGAAAGAATATAGCATAACTGTCAAAATGCAGAGGAAAGCTAGGGTTGAAGCAACCACAAACTTCCAAGATGATGAGATGATGAAACTATAGAGAGAGCCCACCGATTCCTGGCAAAGACCCACTGATTGGCCTCCCTTAGACGGTCAGTAAGCCAGGGGCAGGGCACCTTGACTGACAGTCCCATCGCGATTGCGTGCAGTGCTGAAGGGTGATTCTTAAAAATAAAAGCAAGTTGCTATCACCAGAACAAGAAAGAAGAGGAGTAGACAAAAGAGTAGCACTTATTATGCACAGTAACACTTGTTGCATTTTAATTAATAAATAATTTGGGTAGTTAACTTCCCCATCCTTCCCAATATCATCCTTCCCCATCATATTTTATGTTCCATGAGGAGAGATGACATATATTATTTGGTCTCTTAATCCACATGATTAGCACGGTATACAGCATCTACAAACACCCACTGAATATTTGTTGAATATTGTTGACAAAAATAAATGCCAAGGGTCTGTGGGACACTGCATAGGCTTATCTGTATTATTTTATTCTAATAACAAATACTGTCAGATGGCTGAATTACATATTAAAGTAGTGATTATTCTTTCCAAGTTTTCCGATTACAAGTATTGTATTTTAAAAGAAAAGCACCTCTCAAAACTTCTAGACCACGGCAGGATCCCACGATCTTGTCTTCATGTTGCCCAAATGACTAAGAGTGACAATTACCTGATGCAAAGAACCAATCAGCAATTTGAATTTTCACTATGTGTTCAGGATGTCACAGCCTATGGACCTCTGCAGGCAGGATGTGATAAAGCAACATTTAAGACTGGTCTAATTCTATAAAAACTCCTCGCCCTCCCAAGGAATCAGTCCTTCTCCCCATTCCTCTCTATGCCACTTTTCCCAGGTCTTAACACCTTGTGTCAGTATTTGTTTATGTCCCTGCCTCTACAGCTAAACTATGAGCCGTGTAACAGAAGAATGTCAGATTCATCTTTGTATCCTCAGTACCTATCACGGAACTGGACAAATAGGAAATATTTATGAAATGTTTATTGCATCCAAATCACCATCAAGAAAAAGAAAAGGCTTTAACAAAGAAATATAATGAGTTCATAGAAATACCAATGCAGACTCTAAAGAGAGATTTCATCTTCATTTAAAATAAGAAGACCATAAACAATAAAAATAAATAAAATAAATAAAATAAAATAAGAAGACCAAAAAAAAATCAAAGAAAAGAAGGAAAAGATGGTGGGAGGGAGAGAGAGAGGGAGAGAAAAAGGAAGGAAGGGAAGCTTTAGTTCTTCAACTTGTAGAGAAATTTTAAGTTATTTTTCAAGTGAACCCACTCACAGACTGGCCAGAGAGGTATAATGTCTCTAAATCAGATGATGACAAAAGGAACAACGAAGAATTCAGAAACTATCCTCTCTAAAATTTCCATTTGTTTCTATCAATCAAGAAGAATTTTAATAAGGAAGTTTCAGCAGGAGTCACTAATTCCTCACAGACGTCAGAAATTTAGTTTCACTTTTCAGAAGCAGTTCGTGGCCATGCTTGCAAAATCAAAACTGTAATTCATCTCTAGACAATACCTAATTATTACTGATTACTAAGAAATAAGTCAACAAAGATATTTTCCTGTTTACATTCTTATCAGACTGTATCAGGACCATCTGTTTTCAAGTTTGTTGTTGCTGGGGTTTTTTTATCCCAAGGGATAAATACTCCACATTGTTCTCCAAATATATGCATGCAAAAATGCCTCTTGCTGCACAGCTGCAATGTTCACTAAAACATTTGGGTAGGGGAAACACACTCACACACACACACACATTCTTCTGGGAAAGAAAATGAAAAGAAAATTTGGCATCTTACTGAATTTACTCTACCTTTAACTGAAGGATATATTGGGGTCTGTCCCATCGCCTGTGTATGGGTGACTATCGACTTTGCTAAAAGTATGTATGTATGTAGCTTTATGACATTAAAGTAACTCCAACCTAGAAAACATAATAAAAGACTCTATGACGTGAGAAAGATTCTGCAATTTTAAAACAAATAATATGTGACCTCTTTGTTCCATTATTTATCAGCCCTACTGTCCTATTATACACACAATACGTTTTTCTTCTTTAAAGAGAGGTGAATTGTTCCATTGCCAAAGAAGCGAGGGTACGAGATTCAAGTTGTGGTACTGACAGAGCTGTTACATGGCTTTGGGCAAGCAATTAACCCTTGGGTGTCTCAGTTACTTCACCTGTAAAATAGGGATAAGGGTTTTAGCACAGGTGTGACACCTGGACTAAGTAGTATAATTATCATTATTGATGAGAAAATAATGCTGATCACCGATTTCACATCTCATGCTAACACCCCCCCCCCAGTCATTTCTATCTCCTCTGCATTGAATCATTTTTTAAAGAAGATTTAAAAAAAAAAAAAGGACAACAAAATGTGGAGGTTGGGACAGTGGCCCATATTCAGGTAGGCATGTATCCATCAAGGTGGATTATCCTTTGATCCTTTACATTTGTCACTTAGATATTTTCTAACCTTAGACTAAATACGCAAACTACAAAAATACGAGGAAACTGGTCAAGACTCCTATTCAACAGGTAACCTGCGCTGCAGCAAAATGCTTTCTGGTTCATTGGTAGGTGACATCCTGAAGGTACTGTAGCGGCGCAGCTTCCAACCGTGGAATTTAGGGGGATTGAAGTCAAGGACAAATGCACACCGAAGACACGGCCCATACACCCTCCAACAGGCTCTACTTGCAAGAACCCCAGCTCAAATAGGGAGAGAGCGGGACAGACGACAGGGGTACCTGGGAAGCCAGCTTCCTAAGAAGGAGAGGGAGCATGGAAGCGGGGTACAGGGGGGTGTCCTTACACAAGGGCACAGATGGCGACCCAGAGTCAATGGGAGAGAAGCAGAGGCAGACAACAGTGGGGATTCCCTCTGTGCTCATCTGGGACCTGCTCTCACTAGGTGTCCCTGCTTTAAAAGAAATGACCTTTGCACGGGGGCAAAAGTGGCCAAGTGGCGGGGAACCAGAGGGAAGCTTTCAAAATATGGACCGTGTTCCAAAGATCAGTACTCCGCGTCGTCCCCTCTGCGTCCCTTTGTGCAAACGCGTGCTGTTTGCGGGTCCAAGATGCACCCCCTGCCCCCCCCCCCCGCTTGTGCCGCTTGGAGATTGCCTCCCTGCAGAGAACCCCCTCCTCCCGAGCTGGGGAGACGCCTGGGCAGGAAGCGGCCTCCGCAGCCCTGCGCACCCGGCCGGGGCTCGAGGCCTCGCGCCGCAGCCCCCCAGGGCGCGCACCCGCCACCCGCAACCCGCAACCCAACCATGAGCACTGCGTGCAGGACCGGAACCGCCACTTCTCGTGCCCGACGCCGTCAGACTGGACGAGCAATAATCCCTTCCCGATGAGCATTCACGTCGCCGGACCGCGCCCGAAGGTCACCCCCACCCCCGGCGGCCGCGGGGGGCGCGGGGAGCGCGGCCGGGCGGGGCGGCGGGAGAGCGAACTTCCCGGGGCGGCCGCTAGAGGGAGCCCCGCCGCCCCGGCCGCGTCCTCCTCCCGGCTGCGCTCCCCGCAGCTCTAATTGCTCCTAGAGCCCCTGCACGGATGCAGGAGGCACTGCGGGCTGGGCCAGCGCGTGCTGGGAGCGGGGAAACACACAAAAAAACCCTCAAACTACAGATACTATTTAGACTGCTTTAAAACAACAGCCCGTCTAGTTCTTCTAGGTCCGACCCTGGGTAAGGAAAAACATAACCTGTATTCGTGGATCCTAAGTTCAAGTTCGAGACCTTCTGCAGCAGGATGGGAGCCCCGCGGCCGTGGGTTATGGGGAACAGCAGGTGCAGGGAGTGGAATGCAAAAAAAAGAAATGCACCTAGCCTTAGCACCCCAGCCGTTCTGCTTATAGGACTGTTATCCAGGAAATGCGGTAGGCCCTTCTATAGGAAATATGTTACTTTTTAAAATTTTTTATTTTATTTTATTGTTATTTTATTTTATTTTATTTTATTTTACTATTTTATTTTATTATTTTTGAAATATCCTACTTGATGGACTTTCTGAAAGCTGGCCCGCCTGGGCAGATGCATATAACTAAGGAAAAAATAGAGACGCACCAATCAGTGACAGGAAAGCCTTAAAATGTTGCCTCCTCGAAACACGTTATGTCCTAAGAAACAAGGCCTGGGTGGACCCCTCATAGATGGCAAAGCAAAAGGTGACACCTTTCTCTGCGTAATATTGTTCAGTGTAGCAGACCTGCTTGCTTGTTACAGTACAGTCAATGGGGTGTTTCATCTGGGATTCGGCGTAGTCTAGAGTCAAGGTGCAGCAGTTTTATTACAGAAATACAATTTTATTGGAGGCTGAAGATTTAATTTCCACCTTACGTAGAGAGCCATAAACGTCACGCCTCTTTTACATTTTGCATAGCACTTGATATATGTAATTTCTGGTCTAATTTTAGAGTTTGAAAAGGTGGAAGAGTCACAACACGTAGATTCAAATTCTCCAACATTTTAGCCGCAAATGCCATTGAAAGATGAGCAATTTTCGGTTTCTTCTGTCCTGGATTTGAAAGGATTCCTTCCCTCTGCTGATGGAATGCTGTACCGCATCCTTGATTAGGTAGGTGAACCCCAGAGCCCCCCACAGAACACCTTCGTGCTGGAGCAGAGGCTTTCTTTGTTTACATTTGTCTTCCAGGTGGTGCTCTACTTAAAAGCAAGGTGATCAGATGATAAGGATAATTTGCTCTCTATTGTGCTTGGTATCTGTCCTGGCCACATGCTAACGTCCTTTCCGAAGGATGCATGTGGAATAAAAGGATTTGTACCTGTGCTGAGAGGACTGAATGTGAAAGACATAATCGAACGATGGTAGCTGTGAAGCTGTATCAACGCTGAAATCCAAATCTGGGGAATTGTGTCTCTTTCCTCCCAACGGGCTCCTTGCAGGAAGCGCTCAGGCCGCCGAGGTACAAGCGGCCCTTCCTTCCCGGTCCCCTTTGCGTGTCCTACCGCCTCTTCGCCACCAGGTGGCGCCCTTTGTTTATGGACATCTGTCCATTTCCTTTTTCTCCAAGATGCTACCAGATAAACAGGCTCCAGAGCTAAAATACTGTTGCAAACACGAAAATTTAACACCCACAGATAAAAAAAGTAAAGCTTTTTCAGGCACTGGTATAATAAACCTTGCCTTAAGAGTCCTATTGCCGCTAGATTTAATAGCTCACACATTTTCCTATTTACAACTTCTGCACACCAAACAGCAGAAAATAACACTGCGGTGTGTGCCATAAACAGTGTTGCTGCAGGTCTATTTTATGTAGCGCCATCGTTTTTATAATCTCAAATGTTTAGCAACTGCAGTCAAAAAGCAAAAAAAAAAAGTCACACACACACAAAAAAAGAAAGAAAAGAAAGAAAGAAAGAAAGAAAGAAAGAAAGAAAGAAAGAAAGAAAGAAAGAAAGAAAAAGAAAACTATATGCTGTGAGCCTCAGTTTTCTTCAGTCTTAAAAATAATACACCTCCCCGAGAAGAAAATGTTTTCCTTCAGACAAAAGAGAGTGGTAATTCAGCCGTAGGTGATAGAGGGCAATGTCACATTCTTAGTCAAACTCCTCTCTCTTCCATCTGAGATCCAGTTGAGGGTAAGTCAAAATCTTATCTTGCCTTTGGTTCTATTTAGGGGCTAATCAAAAAAATGAAACTATTCGCAATGTTCAATTCTTACATTGTTCAGCTATTTCAATATTCTTGTTTTAAGGAATTAAAGATCTTCTCACGAACAAAAGGCAGTAATATTTTTTAAAAAATTAGAACTCTGATTTGCATGTGCAAATAGCTGTGGAATGAGCTCACCTAAACTAGTTTGCCAATGACCTCAACCTTGATCTGGAAAGATCATTTATTCACCAGTAAAGCATTCACATCCCCTCCACTAACTCTGTCTCAGATCTTTTCTCAAGGTAGATTACTAACTGTGACGTTGCAGGGTCTATTAATAACATATGCATTTACCAACACGGAGGAGTGACATATTTAACTAAAATATCATTTCTGTTGCATTTTTTTATTTTAATCAGGATTTTCTCCCTTTGTTTGATAGATAGATATGTATGTATCTAAAATTTTGCTTAAGCATCTGCAAAGCAGTGAGTGGAGGAGAATCTGCGGGTATGCATTGCTGAATTGGTCTCTGGACCTGAAAATCTGGCTTTTCTGTGGGCATCCACGCTGGTTCTGCAATCGGCCATTGGAAGCTAAGTCGAAGGAGCCCTCATACAACAAAATGCTGGAACCACCATTTTGCCGTCCGCTCGCACACAATGAAATGGTGGCATAGAAAACAGTTAACACATTGTGCCCACGAGAGTTGTCTTTGGAAATATTCTACTCCCTGATCCAAATATCGAGCTGCTTTTTAAAATATTGTCACCAAGGGACTAAAGGTATTTTTTTTTTCTTTACCATATAGAAACAGTGTGTGTGTGTGTGTGTGTGTGTGTGTGTGTGTGTGTGTGTGAAATGCTTTTGAAAGCACCAGCCCTATACATTCAACCACATAGAAAGAACTGGTCGAAAATAAACACTCGGGCTCAGAGACAGAGCACACCTAAATTAAAAGCACAGGTCCTGAAATTTCTTCTCCAAGCTCCCGGGAGCCGTGTGCTGCATTTGGCCTTGATGGCTTCTTTCATTTCAGCATTCACTTTGTGCAGTTCAGAGTTTGGAAATTCAAGAGTTTTTTTTTGTTTTGTTTTTCCTCTTCTTCTTCTCCCCCCCCCCCATTTTTTTCCTTTGGAAGTAAATGTCCTGCAGAAATTAAAAGCAAGCCTGCATTTGACCCTCACCTGGGAACCCCACACTCATTTTTTATAGGAGGTTAAAAAAATTGCAAAACAAAGCCCGATCGTCCCCTCCTCTTCCACTTCTTCGGCTCTTAGGTTCAGTCATTAAAAATGCTGCCTTGGCTCTGTTTAAGTGTGGAAATTCTCATTTTTCTGCAGGGCTTCAGACTCACATAGACTCCTTAGGGACATAGCGAGGAGCTAACCAACTGCACATGGGAAATGAGAATTTTCGTGGTCAGAAAAGCTGCAGCGTTTAGTAATTTGCCACATGGAGCACAAGTCATGAGTGACTTTTTTTTTTTCTTTTAAACATAATGACTTTACTTGAGCCCTCAGTAGAGAGTTGTAGGTTCGAATTTGAGCACGTGAACACATTACAAGGTCTTAAAATTTTTAACTTGACTTCTTTTTATAAACATTTTCACTATTTTCAAGAGCATAATAAATAGGTTAGAACAGGACACCCTCCCTTCTCTCCCCCCCGCCCCCACAGAATTATAAAAGGCTACTGTCTGTAAATGAGAAATAGCCCTGGAGGACCCACCAGCAGGTTATGCAGTATGTGACATAGACCACCAGGGGCTGAAATGAAACCACTAATACTTTTTTCATAGGATCATTAGCTAGAGTTAAACAAGGTGTCAAAGTGAAAAGATGGGGAGGTTGACCTGGCTCATTATATTTGCATGCCTTCACTTTAATTATTTTTTGCATTAAAATTAAACACTAATATTCGATTTTATAATTTAAACATGTTGTTACCCAGATACAATACATTACTTTTTATATTTTTTAAACGATTCATAACGCATAATTTTGTGATTACTATTTACGGCTGCTTTCCAATAGCTACTAACAATCTTGTGAAAAATGCAATTTAAATTTAAGGCTAAGGAGAGGTTGTCATGTTCTCCCTGTTGTGCTTTATGAGATAAAAATTATTTGATTTGATTTGAAATTTAGGTCTTAAAGTCTGCCTCCAGTCGAGATGAGTAGTAGGTCTAAGGCTCACGGAGCGAGTTTGCACGAGTGTTTTTGACCTTGTGCTGAGAGTCTTTGGGAAGAATATGTTCTCTTTATAATAGCTGCTTTACGATTTCAGAGACATTGCTGGGCTTTTACATGCGCTAATATTAGTTGCCCCGTGTACTTTAAAATAAAGCCAATCCAATAAATTTAGAACTGTGGTTGAGAAATAAATGTCACGTTAGTGACTCCGAAGCAGATACCAGAAGAAGGAGTATGTAGATTGTTTAGACCAAAAATTAAGTTTCATGTTTTTAATTGGTGTCATATCCTGTCCTGAGTCTACAGTGCTCATATCAAAGGCGCCCATATTAACCTGGAAAGGAAACCTGATAACAAGTCCTTTTATCCCCCAGGCTCAAACGTTTGTATACCCAACCCTAATTTTTGTTGCCACACTTTCAGGCAAAGACAACAGGAAATAGTAAACATGGCAACACCATGAAAATAATTTTCTAATGTGCTGTTTTCCCCGTGTTCACAGTGAGTTGCACAAGCTGCAGAGGAAACTGTTGTATCATTAAACCCAGTGGGACGAAAAAGAGCCACCCTTCCAGCAAAATAGATACCCTCTTCATTTCATAAATCTTGTTTCCAACGAGATTAAGCCAGGCATGGATTCTGCCTCTCACACCAGTGGCTTGAAAGTGTTGTACCACAGTAGTAGGTTCAAAGGGAATCAGGAGTATCCAACAACAACTTTGGGACAGGGATGCAATTATAACTGACCGCCAGATGTCTGGCCTGGCCGCAAGAATCCCCATCAAGACTGCAGAGGGTCTTGAGACCTCTGCAACCAAACAGGGAGTCCCAATGAATGATATGCGGATAAACAACAATACCACAAATCATCAACACAAACCCAAAAAGTTGCTGTGACTGATCAAGATTTCAGATGTCAAGTGTTGGCCAACTTCTCTCCCTCCCCCGTGCCTGTCTCCTCTTCCAAACAAAAAGCTTGTTAGTGGTTGAGGGCCCAGCAGGAAATGTTTTCACACCCAGTGCCAAATGCTAATCCTCCACTAAAGTCTTTAATATATTTAAATGTTTAGATTAAGGAGGCAGAAAGGATTCCACAATAGATATTCTTTACCTGTAGAATATGGAGATTTCAAATAATTTGGTTACATCTATATGACGTTTATTGGACTTGCTCCTCCATTAAGGATTACCTGAAAGGGGCACATTAAAATTCAAAGAGAAAGGGAATCCGTTTTAATGATCCTTTAAGCAGCTACCAGCATGAAACGTTTTGTTCCTTAAATAAATGTTTCAGGGACAAAATATGAGTAAATCCTCTTAGTAGATTATACCACATTTCTTAAACCATCTAGATACACATTTCTTTATTTCTTCATTTTCACAGAGCCCACATTGTATCAGCTCAAAATACTTCTTTTTGTAGGACTAGACTTGATGTGCAGTCGTGATTCATAAACTGTTACAAATATCAAGCCATTCCCATCCAAATATGGACAAAGGATTCTGGGAAAACCCAGTAACATTGTCTTAGTTTGTAAAATGGTTTAAATTTTTTGTTAACTTGATGGTATCAAATGCTAGCAAAAATAATAGAGCTATATTCACCATATTTATTCTCTTAGCAAGTAGTGGTGGGTTTTTCAGTGCCATGAACCATTTTACAGTTTTCATAGTGTCTCTTACAGTAACTAAAAATATGCCTTTTCCAGCAAATGCCTTCTTAGGAAGTTTTGACAAAGGTGTTTAAACTTACTATTTCAGATATATTTCCCTCTTATGACATGCTTCCCTAGGGCTCCAGGGAACACTCCTGTGGTTGTCTGTCCCAAACCCATTTTGAAACTCAGATTTCTCAATAAAAATGTCGAAACTGGAGGCGCTTCAGAGTAGCTGCTGTGAACACAGAGCCCTTTCTGCACAGCCAGCCTGACCGTCTCTTCGGGCTCCATCAGAGACCTGCTTCATGCGGACACACAGAGCAGTTCTCCAAACAGAGAAGCATCTTATGTCCTTTTCCGGAAACAACACTTCCAGAAATGTGCTGACCAAGAAGAAACAGCAGGGGTGAGAGAAGTGGCCAAAGCACTCACAACATCTTAACAAGCACTAATTAAATGTCTTTCTTAAAAATATGGCTTAAGAAAGCCAAATACAATAACTTCTTACAGATGGTTTTAGGAACTAACAAGACCCATAGGAAATGGCACAGTCATTAAGATTAGCGTCCCCAAAGTCTCCTACAACCATTAGTGACTGGAGGTGCTGTGCACTTTAGGAAGAAATGATGAGAATCTGTCTGAAGTGAAGCGGGGGGGGGGCACCCCCATTTGTCTCTGAAGGGAACTTTGCATCTGTTTTGATGCATTACACAGTCTATTATTGAAACAGCTAGTCAATTGAATATAAAAAGAGTATTAACAGCCTTGAAATCTATTTTTCTGATGGGGTACAAAGCTATCATGAAAAAGGACTGTGAACACCAAGAAGGCAGAGACTGTGTTTCATCATATCGGCACCTCTAGTTCCAACACAGAATGGGCACTTGATAACTGCTCGTTCATTTATTTATTGAACAAATATTCCTTTAGTGGTTACTCTGTGCCAGGCATGGGCTAAGTTGTGGAGCTAGAGTAAACCAGAAGACGGAGAAGACTCCTACCTTTTAGAATATACAGCCTGAATGAAGATGTTTGTTAAAGGGATGGATGGATGGATGGGATAAATGAATGATCCAATTGATTTCTAATAAGAGGGTTGCTCAGACACAATTCTGACTTCCCTTTAGGAGAAGAGCCTTGGGAACTGGGTTCATTCAAAGAAATAGAGCCGGATTCCCAAGAGACAGGGCTCAAGGCAAACCCAGTGGCAGTGATTAGCCTCAGCATGGGTTTGAAAATAGATGTTTCCATGGCAATCTTGAGTTTCAGATGAAGGAATCACTGGAGTTAAATGAAGTTTGAAGGATCTTAGAACCTGTTCAAGATTACTATTAGCACTAGCATTTTTTAAAAAGATTTTATTTATTCATTCATTCATGAGAGACACAGAGAGAGAGGCAGAGACACAGGCAGAGGGAGAAACAGGCTCCATGCAGGGAGCCCGACGCAGGACTCGATCCCGGGCCCCCAGGATCAGGCCCTGGGCTGAAGGCAGCGCTAAACCGCTGACCCACTAGCATTCTTAATAGGATCTGAAGAAGTACTTCTGATAATAAGGGAAAATGTAGACCTAATAGTTAGAAAAAAAAATTTACCTTCGAAATATAACTAAAAGACCGAAAGGGAAGTATATGTCTGACTCTATGATTAAGACAAGACCTTGTTTCTAGTTATTTGTATAATCCCCTTCTGGAAGGTAAGTCTTACCCCGCCCCAAACTGCCTTTCAATCTGGCAGTCTTCTTGATCTTTTTTTTTTTTTTTTTAATTCCTGTTCCCATTTGCCATTATTCAACTGCTTAATGCTAATGTTCTGCATTAGCGTTGTCTATATCCATGATGTAAACTGGGGTGCAGCAGCGAAGTGACTGTTAGAACCAGTAAGACCAGAGGTCCTGGAGACCCTCACACCTGCTCTCTCCAGAGGAGCCGGCTGGGTGCTTTGGGAAGGTAGACCCTGTCACAGGAAGCATCAAGTAAAGCTTGTCGGTGGGAAACAATAAGTCTATCTAGCCAGGCCACTGGGGAGGTGGGGGGAAGGGATCCAGGGGGAAGAAGTCCTGTCTGGATGTTTTCCATAAAAGAACTAGTTAACTGAATTTTCCTTTCCCAGCTGGTTGCTTTGCAGTATAATGAAAAGGAATTTCCAAGTGATGGGGCTGATGGCCCAGGACCTGACCCTATAGAAACAAACACCTGTGCCGTGTCACTCTGTTTATCAACATGATTTACCAACCAACACCACCACCACCCTTCACGAAAAAAAATCACCGCTGAAATCAATGGGAGAAAATAAACTTGCTTTGGATGTGGTGTGATTCATTTCATACTTTCACCAACAAACATTTACTAAGAAACTCTTCAGAGTCATTTGCTGACCAGCTAGCTCTATATGAGCACGTGGGTAGGGGAAAAAATGCTGCTAAAGAAGCTGGTAAGGGAAAAAGTTAAAATTGTGGCATTACAGATATGCCACAGAGACACAGAGGCAGGGCACAGAGACAGGGAAGAAGCTGGTGGCTACCACCCACAAGGTGATGGATGGCTGCAAGACCACACCGCATTTAGGTCCTCACACCCATTTTGTTACCTAATGGCCACCACAAATCTGTTAAGTAGGACTCATTATTGTCATTTTACAAATGAAGAAACTGAGGTTCGTGGAGGGTCAATAACATCTAGTAAATGGTGGCAGGACTATACTGCCTCTCTCATCTGGTCGACCTGTTCATATTTGAGACCATTTAATATTTAAGTCAAAAATCTAAGTGACCGTCGGAGCACATGTGAATGAGTATTTTTGAAAACAGGTCTGGAAAGCTCATTCAGGGAACCTTTGAAATGCATATTTAAATGCAACATTCACACCTATGGCCCAAAACGTAACATTTGATGAGCTCCAAATCTCATTCTTTGTGTTCCCTTTTACCTCAGACCTCTCCAAAGAGGTGCCACAGATGTAATGTTTCTGAGTCAAAAGGTTTTGCTCTTGAGGGCATTATGCTAAGTGAAAGAAGCCAGACAAAGAAAGACAAATACAATCTCACTTATATGTGGAATCTTGGAACATCAGGCTCATGGAAACGGGTCAGATTTGTAGTTGCTGGGGCCGGGGGAGCATTAGGGGAAGGTGATCAAACGGTGCCAACTTCCAGTTATAGTAGTTCCTGGGGATGTGGTGTGCCCCACGATGGCTACGGCTAACAATGCTGTATGGTCTATATGAGAATGGCTCAGGGAGTAGATCTTAAAGGTTCTCACCACATGTGAGAACTCTGTGATTGGATGGGGACCCCCTGTTAGGGGATAAATATGAACTAGTCTTACTGTGATAATCATTTTGCAATGCACACAAGTATCAAAGCCTTCTGTTGTACACCTTAAACATACACGATACAATTATATGTCAATAAGACGGGAGGAAGGTGCCTTTTCCTCTCCCAGAGACATATGGTCCTATGGCAGCTGTGACAGTCCAGGAGCCCCCATAAGTGACACCTAACAAGAATGTCCCTCAGAGTTCTGAGGCGCTGGCAGGGAAGGGGAAAGAGGGGAGGAAAGGCAAAGCCAGCAGAGCAGGGGAGAAGCAAGGGAGAAGGCGAGACAAGACCACTCTCCCGTCTTCCCCTCGCATCGCTGTGGCCAGCACTGTGGTCACCTCACAAGCAGCCAGCCATTTGTCACCATCTTCCCGCTGGCTTCCCCCACTACAGGCTGCTTTCAGGACCGAGCCAAAGAAGACTCCGAAATCTTGGTGTGTCATCTGAAACTTAGGAACCTAGGCAAACCGTGAGCCCCTCTGGGTCTGTTTCCTCATCTGTAAAAATAAAATAACAAGATGCATCTCACCCAATATTGAACATCTAAGAAGCTTGGGCATTTTCAGTAGTTTTATTGGGTTGTACCTGACATGTGATAAACGGCACATATTTAAGAGACGGTGCATTTGGAGGAGCACGTGTGAACCGGAGAGCTTCCGTCTCTACCTGGCTTAGAGTCCCACAGTGGCGCCCACAGTTTTGAAGCCATTTCCTGCCTAATTTTTAAAACCCTTCATAACCGGGCTATCCTGTACCTGGTCACCCTCATTTCTCACCACTTCCTGATACAGTCACTCTGATACAATAAGACCAGCCTTCTTCATTTAACATTCCCTCAGCTGGCTTTCCCCTGGGACCTTAACGTGACCTCCAAGCTCCCACCACTCACGTGCCAGCACCTTCATTCTCCTGCATTCATTCATTCAGCCCCTGATAAACACGGCCTCTCTGCCAAGCACTGGCCCAGGTTCCGGGGATGCTTCTGTGAGCAAGCAAGACAAGTTCACTGTCGTTAAGGACCTCCAAGGGAGCAAGCAATCTGCAGCCTCCCTGGTGTTCTTGCCAGAAACATCCTTCCCTAAGGCAAGTCCTCCCAGCTTCCCTTTTCTCTACCGGATAGGTCTGAATTCCTATTAACTCCTGATCCCAACCTTCTTTTTCTCCTACGGCGCTTGCAGGCTGTTCCATACAATTGGACGTGTGTCATTTTATTTTGTAAAATTCTCACGGGTGAAAGCACCACGCAGGAATCTGTTTTTCCACCTCCCCATAATGAGCAGTAGACACATGCAATGCCTCTTGACTTCAGAAGAGCACATCAGAAAGGCAGGGCGAGTGGAGGAGCTTCCTGCGGGAACAGAAGCCCCCACTGCCCCTCGGGGTCACCTGCACCGGGGGCTGGTTGGCTCCCTTGGAAGGACAGCACCAGACTAGCGAGGACAGACTGATTCACGGCTTGTCCAAAGCCAACCACAGGGGAAGCCATGCTCAAGGACATGTTCCTGCCGCCAGCGAAAGCCGAGTGTCTCCTAGCAACCAGATTCCAGGGGCTTCCTGGCCCCGGAACCGGGCCCTGCTCTTGCTTTGTGGCCTCGGGTTTTGCATTTTGGCATTGCTGATCGCTGCATTCATTCTAGATTCCCAAACTTTAGGAAGAAGGTCTGATGTGCGAGCTAGCTGCCTAGATTAGCACTGAGCACCGTGTCCCTTCGTGACCTTCTTTCCTTAATCATATAGCTCTCACGGAACAGAATGTTTGCTCTCAGCTTAAAAAGGGTGAATACAATTTTTTTTCAAGATTTTATTGATATCAGAGCAGCTGGTTTGAAAGATGCATAAAAAAGGAAAAGCATACATTCTTTCCATCAAATAATCAAAAAGTACTCAGACATTTTCAAAAAAGATACACTATCATTCCAAACCTGTTAGAGTGATAAACTTGAAACTTGGCAAATTCACAGATGCAGAAAGAAAAGCAGGTCAAATTTGAAGAAAATGACCCAAGGTCCTGAAAAGTTTTGATGGCTTCAAATTATGTCTGCTGCAATATGGCCTCAGCACCAATTCTTCCAGTGTTCTTTCTAGAGATTTCCAGCCTCAGCCCGATTGCATGTAGCACTACAGTTTTAAACTAGTGGGATTACATTTAGTAGCTGATGTTGCCTTTTTAGTTTTCTCTCATTCTAATAGAATATGCATCAAGACACAAGTTACTCATCCACTTAAAAAAAAATTCATTGAGACTTCATAGTGAAGAGCTCAAAGCCAACTCCAAATATAGCCTTAACTCCCCAAGCCCCATCAATGTGAGTTAAAATTTGGATTACGTTTCTCTTTCAAAAACAGCAACTTAGAGACTGAAAGGTGAATGGAGTGCCTGAGTCATGTGCCCAGAGGACTAGTAAACCCGGAGGTCTTCTCCAGCAAAACATGAACCACCGCTGCCTGGCATTGCCCTTGATTCTCAGGCTTCCAGAGCCTGCTGCTGCGCTCACACAGTGAACTTGGTCCCTGTCAGTTAGGAGTCCTTTGGAGGGTTCTCTCCATTTCCTCTCCCTTTCCCTCCCCTTCTCCCAGCACTAACAGTCACGAAGGCTTGAGTCCAAGATTAATTCGATCTTGGGGGTGGTGCAGCCTCACTAAACCTCAGATCGACGCTTTTCTCCTTGGTTTACCAGCTAGCCGCTGCTGCCTTGCATCTTTCCATCATCCACTTTAGGATTCTATCTTCGGATGGATTTTTTACTAAAGCAGTGTTGAATATTCCCTAAGTTACAAGCTCTTTGATGTTCTTTTGGGGTTCTGTGTATATTCCTTCTAAGGGTGCAGAATCAATCATGTGGTTCAAGCAATGCACCCCTGCATCACCCTTGGCTTGCTCATTAAGTGACCTTATATGTGGATCAAGACTTTTCTTACTGCCTCAGGTTGTTCTTCATTCCCTGAAATTGTCAGGACACGCACCAACTCTCTCCAGAGAATGAGTATCTTTAAAATCCACGAAGAACTTTTGGTGAAAAAGAAAACCTCCTCTGCCCACCCACCCCCCACTTGTCTGAGTTCTGCTTTCTCATTTTTTCCCCCTCATGTGTTTCCATTCATGTGTTGTATTAGGACTAGTTCAGGTAAATTCAGCAAAACCGTGGCTTTCCAAAGAGGCGACAAGTAACCCTGACTTCTCTGCAGGCCCTTTTCAAACATCTACTTGTCATTGTGGAATGAGCTGAGGATAGGCCCTGGGAGACAGGCCCCCGTCTCACTCCTTTGAGCCTGGCATTCAAATCTCTGCATAAGACACAGATGATTCAAGAATAATAGGCCTGGGTTTCAGCCTTAATCATTTCCATTTCCACCATGGTTTACACAACAATTATAAATGGCCAAATTGATTAGGGGCTCTATAAAGCCAAACAGATTGGAAGGCAGTGTAGAATAGTGGTCGACTAACTGCTTAGTTTTTATATTCCCCTAGACCTGGGTTAAATATCCAGATCTGTCACTGACAAGCTGTGTGACCTTGGGAAAGTCCCTTTACTTCTCTGAGCTTCATTTTCCTTACCTGGAAAACTAGATTGATGACTATCTGTATGGAGGTCAGTGTGAGGTGAAGTAAAAGGACATATCAAAGGATTTAGCATAGTGCCTGCGATGACTATTTATTAAATAATAGATTAGACTAGAGAGTGCTTGGATGTGTATTGGTTTATTAGCTTATCAGTTTTCTGTTAGTTCTATACAAAGCACTGTGCTGAGTATGGGGATTTCCCACCCTCACCCCAAGTACTAAATTTGAACCCTCTCCTTCCCCCCAAAAGCTATAACCTAATTGCTAATTGAGAAACAACATAGAAACCCACGGGACAAGAAAAAAGAGAAGATGGATACAACTTTTCCTGGGGTGCTGTCCATTCTCATAGTGTCAAGTCCACATCTGAGGCTGATACATGTGTCCTCATTGGTCCCCCTCAAATGACCAGAGCAATCAATGAAATAACATGCAACATTTTTCCAACAAATATTTGTTGGCACCTACTATGTGCCAGGCATGTATGTGCTAGATGATGGATATTCATCAGTCTTCCCGGGGTTTTCGGTAGCCTTCAGGGTCTGTTTTAAGTGTTTCATATACATTAACTCTTTTGATCCTTCAACCCTTCAAAAGTTGGAGAGGGGGACCAGCACTAGTCCCACTTTACAGATGAGGAAACTGAGCACTGAGATGTAACTTGTCCGAGGCCACACAAGTGATATGTGGAATTGGACCGGGACCAAGCAAAGTGGTGCTAAGGTCTGTCCTCATCATCCCCATGCCTAACTGCTGACTGCACCTAATCATTGAAGGGCCAATTTCATGCCTCTGGCTTGGTTTGCTCATTCTTCTTTTTGAAGGTGGATCCTCCAGATGATAGGGTTGGGGCTTCCCTCCTTCCTTCCCTCTTCCCTCTGAATACCTCGGAAGGGGCTGTGAAATCCCCTTGGACACTGGTCAGGCCCTCCACTGACCCAGCTGTGTGTCATCAGTTATCATGTTCCAGACAATCTCTTGCTCTCTTGAATAAGAATTATAAACATACTTCGATGCATTAAAAATATCTACCTTGGGGAGGTTTATTTCATAATCGAATAAAACAGATTTCTAACTTGAAGGTTATAACAGCCTTTGAAATATTATTTAAATTGTCCTAGACACAAATTACTTATAAGATTGAACCATCACTTTATAACAGAATTAAAATTAATACGTTCCTCCTGACTCGGGCACCGGAGCATAAATTCCCTTATGTAAAATGCTCTGAAATTTGGAGGGCCAAAATCTACACCCTTTTCTCTGTCTGCTCTTGTGTCTCTTCTAGTAAAAGGCAAAGACTACAAACCATCAATAGCAACCAAAGTGAGGGAAGAATGTTCACTCAGAGCCACACGTCACTTTCTTTCCTAGTTCTTCAGCTATGTAAAAAAAATCATTTAAAAAGAAAAAGGGGGGGAAGTCTCCTATTAGCAAATGGAAAATACTGTAAAAAGAGAAAAATGGCTGCCTGAATAGTCTCAGGACATAAATTTTTCTTAAGGGATGGGTGCTATCCCCCCTCATGTGCTCTTTCAGAACCTAGACCATCCTGCACACACAGTAGACTACGGGACCAGGCACTAAGTTCCATTCATGGTTAAAAAAATGACATACAAAGAACAAAATTGCTCCCTTGAAGTTGAAATCAAAGAGCCCTGGTGAGCAGCCGTATGTACATCGGAACAGGAGAGCACACACATGTGTGTGACGGAGGCAATCCAGAGAGAGGGGCACGCTTCCCGGGGGTTGTTCTAAACAATGACAGACTGCAAAAGCTGAATGTGATGTGTTGGAACATGAAACGCGCGCGCACACACACACACACACACATATGCACACGCTTGTGAAAAATATTACCAAAGTCCCTCAGAGCCAAAGTTTTAGAAGAGCACGTGCTCTGGACATAGCAACAGTAATTTCAAAATCATTCCATTTATGATTCCATTCCCCATCTCTTTGATCACTTTGGCACACTATGCAGGAAATAGCAGAAAGAGAAATACGAAGCTGGAGACAGAAAATTTAATTATAAAACAAAGCCACCCACCTTGCTTTCGGGGTCAGGAAGCACAATGGCCTTCTTTTGCAGCAAGAATGAACTTAACACCAGTGTGTTCAATGATCACGTGTATATTTAAAAGAAAAGGCAGTGGTTCTTTAAAAAAAAAAAAAGGAGCTGCAATATCTCAGTCCTCATTGCCAGTCTTACCAAAAATAGTAATCATAATAATAATAAGAAGAAATAAAAATAAAATAAAAGCAGCACACTGTGGTTCTCTGGCACAAGGCAGAAAGCGGAGTCCTCCAGCCACTATTCCCATGTTTTGCGAAACCAAACAAAAAGCAACAGCAAAAGGTGCTGTTTGGCAGGACTGAGTAGGACCTTAAAACACCTGGCGCCCTCCTGGGCCCCTCCCAGGGCCTCCTCTCCGGCAGGGCTGCAAGGATCAACACCAATGTCACCACCGGCCGCTTTAATGCCACAAAAGTACACTTAGGAATGGGAGGAAAGTGACTGACACGGATGTGCTGAGCCAGCCCCACCGCCACCAGCACAGTCTTAAATGCCCACACAAGGAGAATAAAAAGAAAAGCACATTTTGCAATAGAATAAATTCTTTTTTTTTTTTTTTTTATTGAGACCGCGGAAAAGTCACATGACCCTGCATGCACGTAGCCTCTTAGGAAAGCAGCCGAGAGGGTAAAGCAAGGCGCGGGGGCTCCTTCCTCCCGCCGCGTGTCCGCGTTCTTCTGGGCGCATCTGTGGAGCTATTAAGTGGGATAATCCCTCTGGCCTTTGATACATTTCTGGACATGATTATTTCATTACTCGCAGTATATCAGTAGGATCATAATAAAAAGGACTTCTGACAACCTGCCAAGAGTTTTGTGGCCTTGTAAACACAAAAGTGCTCTAATAAAATTTTATTAAGTGTTAAAAAGTCATAAAAAGTGAAATAACATAAACTACAAAATTTACTGTCCTCAGCAAATGCTGAAAATATCGTCCACAGTAAAATTAAATTAGCATGTAATAGACAGAGAAGCAGTGTGGAGTGGATTTAAAAGAGGATCCGGGGGAAAATGACACTGTAACCCAATCGGGGTCACGGGGATTTCATTCGGATTCTTTTCCCTAAATGTGAATAAATGTGCTGATTACAGACGAGAGCTGCGGGGTTACTGGAGTCTCGCACATTGTCAATACTTCGGGAGAAATAATATATTGCGGACTGTAAGGAGCGGGGGAGGCGGGCGCCGCGGCGGCGGCGGGGCCCGGGGCGTCCACGAGGGGGCGCTGCGAGACCGGGAATCCCCGCCGGGCGCCCCGCCGCGCGCGCGCTCGCGCCCCCCCACCCCCGCGAAATCATATTTACTGGGCCTTTTTACCCCCTTTCTCTCTCCCCCCTCCACCCCCGTGACACTTTCTCCAAATCGGAAAGTGAAGTGCGAGTGGAGCTTCGCCGCGGGCGGCCCTGGGTCTCCGCTTTCAGACTGGTGGGGGGGGGTGCGGAGCGGGGTGCGCTGCTAACCCGGGGGGGGGGCGCACGCCGGGGACACCCCCAGCCCCATCTCCAGCCCCATCTCCAGCTCCAGGTCCAGCTCCAGGTCCAGCTCCAGCCCCAGCCCCAGCCCCTGCTCCAGCCCCAGCTCCAGCTCCCTCCCCAGCTCCCTCCCCAGCTCCAGCTGCAGCTCCAGCCCCAGCTCCAGCTCCAGCCCCAGCCCCAGCTCCAGCCCCAGCTCCAGCCCCGTCTCCAGCTGCAGCCCCAGCCCCAGCCCAGCTCCAGCCCCAGTCCCAGCTCCAGCCCCAGCCCCAGCTCCAGCCCAGCCCCAGCTCCAGCCCAGCTCCAGCCCCAGCTCCAGCTGCAGCCCAGCCCCAGCCCCAGCTCCAGCCCCAGCCCAGCTCCAGCCCCAGCTCCAGCTCCAGCCCCAGCCCCCAGCCCCAGCTCCAGCCCCATCTCCAGCTGCAGCCCCAGCCCCAGCCCCAGCTCCAGCCCCAGCCCCAGCCCCAGCCCCAGCCCCAGCCCCAGCCCCAGCCCCAGTTCCAGCCCCAGCCCCAGCCCCAGCCCAGCCCCAGCCCAGCCCAACCCCAGCCCCAGCTCCAGCCCCAGCTCCAGGTCCAGCCCCAGCCCCAGCCCAGCGCCGCGGGCCCGGCCGCTCCGCCGAGGGGAGGCCGAGGAGCCCGCAGGCCCACGTCCCGCCCCGACCGGGCCCCGGAGGCTCTGAGCGCGGCGGGTTCAAGTGCACGCCCGAGGTCCGGCCCCGCGGCTCCGCGAGCCCGCTGTCCCCCGCTCGGCCCCCTCGGCGGAGCTGCGGGTGCCCCCGCCGCGCTCGGGGCCCCCCTGCTGGCCCGACCCCGGGGCGCCCCGGTCCCCCGGCCGCGACGCGGAGGCTCCGCGGGGACCAGAAGCCCGGCTTCCCCGGCTCGCCGCGCGGGACCCGCTGGGACGGCGGGAAGGGGCCGGGGCGACGTCCCGCGCCCTTGCAGGGGCCCCGGCTTTCCGCAGGGAGGCGGCTCCCGCCACAGCCTTGCCACCCCCTCCCCCCGAAAGGGCCGCGCAGGTTCGTAAAGGAGGGTGGGCGTCCGGGGACCCAGGTGCTGGTGGCGGAGAGACCGGGGGGCGCCCCGGGCGCCGGCCGCGAGCCCCTCCTGCGCGTGGGGACGGGGGTTCGTGCACTCGGAGGCCCGGGACTGACCCTTGGCGGCGGCAGTTTTCCTCCGGGACGGGCGTCCAAGGCTTGAAGCTGCAGCCGACGATTAGCTTACTTTTTGCCAGAAACTAAATACTTTTTAGGTAAAGCGGTGGCTGCGGCTGGGAAGAGGTAAGTTCAGGTTGCACGCCGAGCTCCTGCAGCCTCCTGCCGAGCGGCGCGGGGTCCTGGGAGGAGGACGCCTGGTCCTCGAGGGGTGACGAGGGCGACAACGTCGGTTTCGAGGCGCCGAGGTAGTGCTGGAAGCTGATGGAGCACCCGAGGGTCTTTTTGATAAGCCATGTTCACTTGACACTTCCAGCCTAAAATAAATATAGCTCATGTGCGGTGGGAGTTGCAGCCCCAGAGTTTCAGATATTTTTTTTTTGGGGGGGGGTTATAACTTAGATGAAAAAACTGTTTTTGTTTTTTGCTTTTTGTTTTTTTGACAATTAAAAAAAGAAAACCCTGTTTATTGTCATTTGCAAAGTGTTGAATTGGAAGTAGCCTGGACCGGATCACTGGAGTTTAAAAAGCAAACAAGTCCATTTGAAGGTGGTTTGACATTGGCTGTCCAAGGCTTTGAGAGCTACTAAAAACAGAATTAAAAGGAATGGATGTAAATAATAAGATCCCCCTTTTTAAAAAATAAAATAAAATTAAAAAAAAACAAAAAACAACAAGATTCCTTTTCGACTGCGTTGGGCTGCCTGGGGGGCAGGGACAGAGGACGTGTCCCCGCTCCGTCCTTGAGCCATTCCCAGCACACAGCAATTGTAAACGAGGTGGGTCAGTGTTGTCTATGAAAACGGAGGGCAAGTGTGTTTATGGAAATACAGAAACATGTATTTTATGACATAAGATTTCCTCAGCGGTTCGGATTAAAGTTTTGTATTTAAAATTTTATGATAAACGTTTTCTCGTTGATCTGCGAAGTTTCCAGAAGGAAACTCTATACTTGTGTTATTTTGTTCTGTGTTCACCTTTCAGACTGAAGTTCGTCTGCCCTTCAGAAAAAGTATTTTCGTGACTATTACAAACACCATCGTGACTAGCCTATTTAATTCTCTTCAGGTAGATAGGCGGTTGGTATAGTAATTTTTGTCAAAAACTTAAAGCAAGATTAGTACAACCCTACTCAAGTTTAGTGGAGGCGAGAGGATTTCCAAACCCATAAATGCAGCCTATATAAAATCGTAATAGCAGAGGTTTCTGTAAAGAAACTTGGGAATGAACACATTTTACATCAATATAAAAACATGTGTTAAAGGGGTTCTTCTACACTATTTCCCTCTTTCAGGAAAAAAAAAATCAGAGACTGGTTTCCATTCTATAGAACTACTATAATCAGGTATAAGAAGATTATTACGTAACAACATTTCTGTCAAGATGGTGAATACTTCTGAATATATTTGAATAAAAAAGAATATTCAAAAAAAAAGAATATTCTTGGCCCTTGATATGTTGGAGGTACTTGAAAAGGCAAGAAGTTTGTAAAAATATTTTACTGCTGTAATCTACAAGACCATAAAAACGTGCCAGTAATTATATTCTAAGTGACTGAAAAGTGTTTCTTCCAATCGCTTTTTAAATTTTGAAAAAAAAAATAAACTTTGAAATTTTGTGTGTACTTTAATTAGTGCCCTTCTTTTTAGTGTTCCAAGTATTTTGTTTTATTAGCTGTGTGACAATAGTGTTATTGGACTTTCTTGTTTTCCTTTCTACACGAGCAGTTGAAAAACTTTTTATTTAAATCTTTTTTTTTTTATATTTGCCAAGGGATAAATTTGAATGTGTGCCCCGTTGAAACAAAAATCCACCCAAGTTCATTTTTCTCTCCGAAACTTGACATTGATCCTGATCTCGCAGTTTTTCTGCACTCAGTTTTTCTGCTACTGAAATCAGTTTGGACATGCCAGTTTGTAGGAAAATACTGACAGCACAACTTTTACGTGGAAAAATATATATTTATCCGAAATTAGACCAGGAGGTGTACTTGTAGCATTTACTCATTAGGATGATAATTTTAAAGGTAAATTTGCACTCAGGAAGGATTTCCTTGTGCTGTGTATTTATGAATATCTAAGTTATAGCTACACTGCAACTTGAAAACTCAAGAGCCAGGTACCGAATTTCTGTATTTTTTAAAGTGACCGAGGCTCAGGATATGAGAAGCAGATTGGCGTCGTGCAAGCAAGCAAGCCTTTAAACTTATATTTTAAAATATAAACTTAATTTTGGTTTCTGACAGAAATCTTGTGGCCAGCTCATCAGTTTTCCAGACCAGTTTTAAAGCAGCATGTAAAAATGACCTTTTCCACATTAGAAGTTCATATTTAAGTTTCCTTAGCTGCAAAATCACTCTCAAACAGAGTGTTTTATGGTAAGGGCCATTTCATGTGTTGGTGCCATTGATTACATATGAATGTATAAAAATCTTGTTTAAGGACCAGTAAAAGTGAGGAAATTCCAAGTCAAGCTGGCTAATTCCATTCATAATTCATCTCGAGTGCCTGACTTCAGAAACTTGCAGCAGTTTCGAGCTGTACACACAGAATCGCGGGGGAGCGAGGCCCACTTTGGCCTCCTTGGCCAGGGAGGCTGTCGTTGATAAAACTATGGAATGTAGGTGAAGCTTCCAGGTTCTGCAGGAAACTTCCAACCTTGACCCTGTTTTGATTTTCACTTTTTGGAAATGTAAACACGGAAGGACAACTTTTGTGTTCTGAAATGGGATTGCCTGCCACCCACCCACTTCCTGCCCACTTGCACCTTTGTTGGGTGATGCTCAGAGGAGGGGACAGCAAGGCCTCACCGGGTCCTGTCCCCTCAGCCGTGCCCACCCCTGGCCCCTTTTATTCTGAGAGGATGGGACACACAGGGAGGACCTAGGCTGACTTGGCTCCAGCTGTGCGTGCACAGCCCTTGGCCCTTCTGGGCATGGGCGAGACACCCATCAAGGCCTTGCCCTCTGAGCCAGGAGGAAGCCCTGGGGAGCCCTGGGCCTGGACATTGGGGTGCTCCCAGGCTGTCCTTCACACCCCAAGCGGTCCTCTGCTCGCTTTCCAAGGCTGCACCGTAGGCCCATGCCTTCCCTCAGCTTTCATGTTCAGGAAGACCTTAAAGCATTTTCATGGAGCTGCTTAAGCATTCTGAGCCATTGTAATTTTAAACCAGACCCATTTTAGGAGTGAAAACTGGCCCAGAGAGAGTCTTTACAGAGTAACTTCAATCTGACATGAACTCAAGTGACTTTGTAAAAATAAGATCCCGAAGGGGTGGGTTTCTGGTGGAAAGGCTGCCGGGTACTCAGCCCAGGGATCCTCAGCACCAGTTAATATCCACCAAACACGCGTCATTAAACTGAAACAAACATGACCCTGAATTACTGGCTCCCCATTTTCCTGAATGTAGGTCATTTTGTGTCCTTACAATTTAACGTTTCAAGGGATTTCCTGTCTTTGAAGTCCAGCCCTCCGTCACCTGTTTGGATAGCCTCCTTAAAAGTAAGGGCTTGGTGCCTACTTTGGGAAGGCTTAGTGACTCCGTGTTCCCCTGGAGTTTCCCAGGTCACTAAGGCAGCCCACCTGCAGGTGCAGGTCTCTCCTTTACAAGTCAGCGCCTGCAGATCCCCTATCCCAGACTTCATTTCTCTAGGTCAGAGCCTACCAGAAAAGCCCGGAGCCATCCATTCACCTGGGTGAAGCCATAAAGAGGTAAGCTTTCATAATAAGGAGCCATATATCAAAATTCTTAGCTTTTGAGAACCGGAATAACTAGTGCTCAGGCATTAGAGTCTCATGCTAGAGCAAAAGATGACAACGGGGTCAAATGTACCGGGGGGGGGGGGGGGGACGACGACACCCATTTAAGTAATGACCCACATTGAAATATGCTTTTAAAAACGTATTATTTTTAACTTAAGAATGCATATTATCTCATCACCTTTTATCATACGTACCCTACAGTTAAATATTTTTAGAGAGAGTCTGTGTATTTAATAAGAAAGTGTCATTCACATTGAAGAGTATGTTAAGGAACAGCAGTGAGTTGGTTCTAGGAAGTGTAGGTGTGCTTATTTTTACCAAATGATGTGGAAGCTCTTTATTAAATACAGCACACCCTGCAACTGAAAAGATGTTTGCATATATTTAAAAGACCATTTACCCTTAGCATGTCCACCAATGAATCTGTTAACACGTCCACCAACTGATCACTATGAAGACTCAACTTGTTCCTTTTTGGAGCGGTTCACTCATTGTTTGAAAGCCTGGGCACAAATCAGAGATCTTCACAGCACCCCTCACCGAGAGTGTTTTCACCTTAACATTAAGTAAACTATCAGAATTTTATGAATTTGGGGGGCTTTCTTTTCAAAGAACTGGACTCACGTATGCATGAAATGAAGACATTCCAGTAAGTGAGAGGGAGAAAATAAAGACAGATTTCTTCACAGTTCTGGCTTAAGGTCATGATCAGAGAAGAAAGTGGCCAGGAATTGAGCATGCCTAAAGGAAGGAATATGAAGCTAAATCTGTATCTCATTTTTTTGATAATGAATTGAAATGCAATTTTGATGTCTAGACATTTTCTCTTGGTGGGTATTAATCACTCTGATCCAGCTGATTTCTTGGGAAGAAACTGTAGCCATTATAACTGAGTCCGCCCTGCTGGGTTGCTTTCTACCTCGTGGCATGGGAATCATCTAGAAAAAAAAAAAATCACCTTCACAAAGCATCCATCCGAAAGGTACAGCTCTCACGTCTCTCACAAAGCAAGTGGTACCCTGTCCAGCCGAGGAGGTATACACTCAGATTCATGCACTTGTGTCAGGTTTTTGGTGGTCTTCCTGGTCCCTGTCCTTGGCAACTGTAAGCCAAGCCATTTATAGGGTGTGTGTGTGCATCAGAATAGATTCTATAGCTATGAAATGAAAATTCTGTCTGTAGTCACACAGTCCTGCACCTTTCACGTGGGTAAAATATTCCAATTATTCCTTGATTATATCACAGACGATACGAGAATACGATAGGTGGAAACAGGATACAGAGCAGCTGAGTATCTCTGCAAACTTGGAGCACTTAAAAACACTTTGAAGTCACACAGCTGCTTTTTCTTTTTTTAATTGTCTTCAGTAAAACTCCCCAAAACCCCACAATGTCTACCTTAAAAGCACCAGGAGTATTTTAATTGGGTAATAACCATCCATATTTTCCTTCTGATAAATTAAAAGGAATTAAGAATGAAATTTTATGATGATTATAAACTGTATTACTGACCCAAGAGACAAGAACAATTACGAAAAATATGTCCTACATATTTTGGCGTGAATATGAATTTAGACTTCTAAACCATTCATCTTAAATGCTCAAGCAACTTATTAAAGCTTATAAAATAGTATTCACATAGTGATAAGAGGGTAACGTATAATCATGATTGAGATCATGTCCTCAATATTGCAGTGGGCCCCATGCCAAATACTGAAGCTGACTCGGTCTCTGCCTGTTGGGCTGCTGATTAAAAAAGATATACCATAAAAGAGGTGAAAGAGGTAACAGATTTTTGTGAATCTGAGATCCCTTTTTGGTCAATGATTATTTTAAAAATGCTTTTAACACATCTTTCCTTCTCCTCCTCCTCCTGCTCTTTCCTGTTCTCCCTCCCCCTCTTTCTCCACCAATTAAAATCACAAACCATGAGAAGGAAAAGTGATTTTTGGAAAACGTGAAAAACTGGCCTATCAGATTCTGACTACTAAATCTTGGGAGTGGATCTGGACAAAATGAAACTTTTCAGCTAGCAGCTGTCTGAGGATGACTTCAGCTCACATGAACATGAATCCTCATTTGAGGGTAACCCCACCAGGCTTAGCCCAGCTTTGGCCAGGCCCCAGGATAAGAGTCTGCTTTCAGAGCAGGAGCATTTCTAGCTTTGAGTCAATGCTACCTGCCAGCCCTCAGGATCCATGAATTCTCACAGTAAACTTGGAATGAATTTAAGACGACTACAGAAACTGCCAGATTTCCACGATGTGGGCCAAGATGGGCATGCTAAATGGAGGGGCCGCCTGCATCTGAATGTTTCTTTGGCCCAGCCCTGCAAAGTCCCAGCAGTCACTATTCAGACACTTAGTCTATGTTAGCAGAATTAAGCACTTTCGAGTGTATATTTAAGCTGTAAGTGGCTTTTTCCACTGAAGTATTGGGACTTTTTAGCATGATCTGCCTCTGTAATGATAATATAAAATTCCCAAAGATTTAACCTTTTCCCCTGGGCCTAGGTTTTATTTCAGCTCCACTGTGTCACCCCTGCCAAGTCGCTTAACTGGTCTGAGCTTTGGTTTCCTCACTTATAAAATGAAGGCAGTGATACCTCTTTGCAGTATTACTTTATTAAATGACCTGATATTAATAAAGTATCTGGCACACGGCTTGCAGTCCATAAATGTGTCCCTGGAGTTGCAAGGAAAAAAAAAAACAAGATTAAATTCTTGATCTGAGTTTTTCATCCCTAACATTTTAGATATTGTTCAAGAAAAAAGAGCAACTAAATGCACAGCTATAATATGAGCATCTGGTTTATACTCAGAAATAAAGCTGTGAATTCGAGCTTGAGATTTCAGTGTTATAGCCAACCCTCCCTCTTCCCCTCTGAAGGAAACTTTTTTGGGTGTGACATAAAAGAACTGAATTCTTTTTTTACTCCCAAAGTGATCACCTTTTGCTACACAAGTCAGGTTAGAAACTGACCCAAAGGACTTGAAATACATAATTTTCTTGGAGAAAAGGAAAAAAATAAGGGAGGAGTGTTTGGGGCCTCAGGGTAATGCAAGAATGGCAGAGCTTGGAGGTTTTTTCTGATTTGTATTTTACAAAACTTCTTGTGGGAAGTGGCCTTTCTCCACCAAGATTTATTCCTTGATTAGCTTTTATGGCCACATTCTGGACTCTTGAATATAAGGACCCGGAACAGAAATGCTGACACACCTGTAACTAAAGTGGTGTGATTGGCACCCCCATCATGTTGTAACTGATACACAAAATAAACTGACGGTAATTGCCACAAAGTTTAGGCAATAGAGGACCTGCAATAACTTTTATGTCTGAGCATATTGTAACAGGCTGACAAACTGTTTGATCTTGATCTGCAGGGTGAAACCCATTCCCTGTCACTCTCAAGGAGTAAAACATCATTAAATCTTCACGAAAAGATTGTTCACTGCAAAACACTGGGATTTTTGAATTGGAGTCAAGAGATACGACACTATTTTATGTTGATCCATTCAATGGCCCCTAAGAGCCCACAGAAAGATGCCGGAAGAATATGTGGATGAAGTAATCGTTAATAAATCTGTTGGTATTCTCAATGTAAGAACAGAAAGAAATGCTCTGACATCTCACTCCAGAAATAGAGGTCCTCCTACACATGTCACACCACTACCTCGGATACCAAAAATGAACTCAGGTTGGCGGTCATTACATAGTTGGCTAAACTTCACTGCATTTGGGGGTTTAGGTTTTACTGGATGTTCTTGCTGCAATTGCTTAAGTTGAGAGTTGAGATTGGCTTTTAAATTTTGGATATTATAAGTACCCAGTCATCGTAGGGAGCGTTCCAACTTTATTTTTCTTGGTTATGCTCAACTAAATTTTAGGCAGATAATGCCTCTAAAGCTTTGTTTTTCCTGCTGGTTTTCCCTGCTGACCTAGGTCAGCACCTAGGTGTCCTCATATCTAAAGTATGACTCCATATAGAGTCATTGTAAGATGACAAATTATCAGTGTATATTCCATCATCCGGACCTAAATCAACTAGTACATTTTGGAGGACTCTAGTTTGTTCTCATCCTTTTGTAGGTAGGTGTGGAGAAGGAGGGGAGGATGTGGGGTCCTCGGCTGCAAGGAGAGGACATTCTATTTGGGGGTAATAAAGGATCAGGTTATTCAAGAAAGTGGAGTATTAAGAGCTAAATTGTGTGGTGCATATCTCAGGGCTTTAGGAGATCAAAGGAAAGAAATCCCAAGGAGGACAGAAGGAGTTAGGAAAGGATTCTCCAGAAGAGGTGGGTTTGCCACTGTGTTTGGGAAGGTGGGCAGCTTTAGGTAGATGAAAAGAATGTTCCCAGCAAGGGGAACACGGTGGGTGAAAATGCCGAGACAGGAATGAGCTCAGTATGTTCTTAGATTTGTAAGGATTCCAAGAAATTGTGCTGCTGTGCTTACTAGCCTTGTTTGTTTGGAGCCAGCCAGTTTTCTTAGGGAAAGATTTGACAGTCTGCACACAGTGAGGTCTACTTAATTTTAGCTTTGTGTCTTGCTTCCCTTAAATCCAGTTAAAATACTATTCTGGATGATGTCATTTCCCTACTTAAAATCCTGGCATGGCTCCCCATTGCTCAACCTCTTGCAGGCTGCTGGCAAGGCCTTCATGACCCACTCCCTCCCCACCTTGAGCTTCATTGCATCTATGGCCCCTTCTTGCTTCTCACAACCCGGCATCAGCCACCTGGAACCCATCATGTTCTCTCTTTTCTCTGGCTGCATACAGGCTCACATCTCAGCTTAAACGTCCCTTCTGCAGGGAGACCAGGTTAAGGCTCCCCTGCCATTTGTTCTCACAGCTCCCTGCAGTAAGCATATTTTGTCTTCATTTTTTAATATCTGTCTGTCCCAAAAGACTACAAACTCCTTGCGATGAGAATGCATGTTTGGTTGATCATGAGTGGCCAGCACAGAGCCTGGTCCCAAACCATGTATCCATTCATTCAACACTCCCTACACCACATACCAGGCCCTAATGCAACAGGGAGCAAAACTCTGCTCTCCATTTTCATATTCTGCTTGGAGAAACAAACACTAAAACTAGCTAAAAGCAAAATACATAGAATGTACATATTCGTGGGCTAGCATAAATGCTTAAGACAGGGATCCCTGGGTGGCTCAGTGGTTTGGCGCCTGCCTTCCGCCCAGGGTGTGATCCTAGAGTCACAGGAGATCGAGTCCCACATCAGGCTTCCTGCATGGAGCCTGCTTCTCCCTCTGCCTGTGTCTCTGTCTCTCATGAATAAATAAAATCTTTAAAAAAATATAAATGCTTAAGAGACAAATAGTGCAGGAAGAGAAGACAGAAAGTGTCTGGTGCAGGAGGAGCTTTAGGTGGAGCGGCCAGGGAAGACCTCCCTAAGACAGTGTGACATCTGAACAAAGACCTGGAAGAGGGGAGGGGGTGAGATGTGCACATACTGGGGAAGAACAGGCAGAGTGAAGAAGAAGGAGGTGCAAAGACTGGGACTGTTGTGCCCCAAGAGCATTCAGAGGGCAGTGGGCTGGAGTGCAGAGAGCAAGGAGAAGGAGAACATGAGGTCAGAGCATGAGGATGGTGAGGGAAGGACACTAATCATGCACATAAAGAAATGAGTGTAGGACTGTTGTTTGTTGTTGTTATTACTTAATAACATCAGCGCTTGGGACTGGGAGACCCAGAGGCAATAGCCTGTGTCCTTTTCTGCTTTAAAGACTATTTATTTATCTATTACTTAATTTATTTTAAAGAGTTTATTTGTTTGAAAGAGGGAGAGAGAGAAGCAGACTCCCCAGTGAGCAGGGAGCTGGATGTGGGGCTCCATCCCAGGACCCTGAGATCATGACCTAAGCCGAAGACAGATGCTTAACCAACTGAGCCACCCAGGTGCCCCTAAAAACTATGTTATATGACAATTTTAATGATTTAAAACAATGCTAATATGCAACACGGAGCAAAGCTCAGCTATCAGAAGCAGCTTGAGTAAAAAGATACCAAGGCGAGCCTCGCCCCCCTCCCCTGGGTCTTGAGCAAAAAGCAGGAGCACCATCCCTGGCACAAGGAACACATGACCCCGCCTTGTGTCTCTGCTGGAGATTTATGAAGTGAAAGAACATGAAAGTAGGTGCCTTCAGTTACCAAAGGTTTTTGTTTTAGAATCGACCTTCCCAGGGGAAGGAAGGCCGAGGAGCCCCGGCGCGGTGGCATGATAATGGTGCGGAAAACAGTTGTGAGTCTTTGGGGGCCTTGTTCTTCGCCTACCACCGGTATGATTGGCAACGAAAGGAAGTGTTTCCCCAGGTGACCCTCGGCTCCTGAGCCAGTGAAGGACATGGTTCCCCTGAGCCCGGGGAAGGAGTTCCCGACATGCCAGGGAGGGCGTGCCCGCCGGAGGAAGGTCTTTTTGACCCTGCCCAGCGACAGACTGCAGAGTCGACGCCTGCGGGCGCGCTGTGGCCCGGGGATGCGGGGCCCGTGGCCCAGACAGCGGCGCGGCCCGTCCCTCCGCACCTTGGCAGGTGCAGCTGTGGCGGCCCATCACCCAGCAGGTGCGGCGGCCCGTCCCTCAGCAGGTGCCGGCGGCCCGTCCCTCGGCAGGTGCGGCTGCAGTGGCCGGTCCCTCAGCGGGTACGGCGGCCCATCCCTTGGCAGGTGCCGGCGGCCCGTCCTTTAGCAGGTGTGGCTGCGGGGGCCCGTCCCTCGACAGGTACAGCGGCCCATCCCTAAGCAGGTGCAGCGGCCCGTCACCCAGCAGGTGCGGTGGCCCATCACCCAGCAGGTGCGGCGTCCGGTCCCCGCGCGCCGCCCCCCCCCCCGCCTTCCCGCTCCCAGCACTTGCTCGGGCCCTTCCGCGGTGACCCGGCCCCGAAGCGCAGGGCATGCAGGCAGCGCCCGGGCGCACGCCACGTGGTTGGAGCCTGAGAAGCGCGCGCACCCCTCGGGCTCGGCGGGGGGCTGCCCCCAGCAAAGCGCCCTGGCCGCCCGCTGCACACGTGCACAAGCGAAGCCAGGCGCCGGGGTCGCGGGGGGCACGGGGCCACCCGACCAGGGCGCCAGGTGGGAAGCCCCCCCCCCCCCCGCCGCGCGGTTCGCGAGGCCTCGGCAGCTCCTCTGCGTGGGGCCTGTCCGGCGCGTGACCCAAGGCGCGGCCCGGCTCCGTTTTCTCGGGTCTCGGCCTGGCGTCCCCGCCCGTGGAGGCAGCTGGGCCGGGCTTGGCCTGCGATCCGACCTGGCGGCACCAGAGCTGCGCGATCCAAGTCCGCGGGAGTCCGGGCCGCTGCCAGAAGCTCAGGCTGTGCCTCGCACGGGGCTCCTGGTGCCGCCGGCCGAGGGGTTTGATCTCCGAGTGCACACATGTGGGGAGTCTCAGGTCCCCGGCTGGTAAGCCCCCGCTGGGCCGAGCTCCGCTTTAATTAACGCGGCCCTTGGGCTGGCTCCATTTCCCATGTTTCAGCACCTCGCTGGGTGTAACCTTAGCTTTCCATTTCGTCCGCGCGATGGATCTGAAAGGGCCCAGGTGAAGTTTGTCTTTGACTTGACAGCTGGATTACCTCCAAGTTTCACAACCGCCGAAGAAAAGTCCCAAATCCCAGCTCTTCTTATCATTTGGCGCTTTATGGAACAGCCACAGTGGGTGAGATGTTAATATGGTTAGACACGGTTCCAGTAAAATGAACTTCTTGCTTAAAAGTTTGTGCATCTACTAAGTGTGAGCAGTAGAGGCAGTGGAAATAAATGAATGATAGATGTACTTGAGGGATGACAGTGAGACGCGGCCCTGAGAGGCTTGGGAAGAGGGCAAGTGACTGCCGCCAAGCACTAAGCTACTTAAATGAAGGCATTTAATTGAAGGAGACAGAATGTTTCATTGCCTTTTGGAAAGAGTGTTCAGAGGAAAAAGGAGGATAGCCCAGAGTCCTGAGGAGCCCCAGTGCTGCAAGAAGCTTCTCAAATCAGTTTGAGACGATCTGTGATAGAAGAGCACAATGCCCTTTCCCCTTTTTGTTTTACTTTTGCATTTCTCTCAAATATTTGTTTTTAAAACCATGGAACTTCATCACCACCACCACCACCCCTTTTGTTTGTTAAGTCGTGCTCATTAGCGTACTAAGAAATTCTTCTGCAAAACTTACGGGCTCTGGGAATACAGCATGGCCCAAGCTAAAGAGGGTGCCCTCCGATGAGGTGCACCAGACGCAAGGAGGGGAGTCACTCCAGTCATCAGAAATGGTGTGTGTGTGTGACTTGAAGTACCATCTGTCCTTACCATGGTCTGCGTGGAGCATCTTCTAATACTATTCACTCTTCTTTTGCATATTTCTAAATAGTGACAGCTTCTCAGATCATATGATACTAGGAAAGCGCTGCCAAGGATAGGAGAAAAGGTAAATTTCTATTCCCTGGAAAGGGCTATTCTCCACTAGAGATGGTCACTTTTCACTTGTTCATCAGTTTCTTGTGAGTTGGCTAGACAGTATGACCATCTCTGAAAGGCCTGGGTCCGTAATAGCTTTGCCACTTATCAGATGTATATAGTCTTTGTCCAGTTTCTTCATTTGTCTGTTGGAGTCACTAACACATTGTGGAATTGTTGCAAGTATCAAACAAGCTAACACATGCTTCGTGCATGTGTTTTATGAATCATAAGCACTCCACAAATATATTTCATATTAAATTTTGTTTCTATCATGATTCCTTATTTCAGAGATCAACAGACATGATTTTACAACATGCTAGAGCCCCTTAAACATGTTCCCTAAAAGACCCTTGTTAACAAAATGTACGTTGTTTCTTTTATTCATCATTGCAAAGATAGAGCCAGGCATTCAGGGCAGTCACTTACAAGTGTCTCATCTTGCAAAACCCAAAGAGGTTTATAGATGTGGTCCTTGCTTCAAGAATTTTACTTCGTGGTTGTGGGTCTGTGATTACCCAGCCAGTGAAGGTCATAAAGATTTTTTTTTTCCTGAAAGATAAGGGTATAGGTAAGGATTTAGTTAAGCTGTCACATCCCATTTACAAGACCAAATATTTGTGAGTGATGCTGAGTTAAGAACTAGAAAATTGGCTTTCTGGCCTTCTTTGGCTCTGCCATCCAAAAGCATATAGTTGTATTTTAAAAAGTTGACTATTTTTAATTTATTAAAAATCTGTTGAAATTTTTTCTTTATAAACTGCATTATACTTTTTAACAAACAGACTCAGAAAGTGAAAAACCGACATTTAAGTTTGGCTTGGTGGCATTAATCCTACAAACATTGGAATACTAACCAAATTTTCGGATGCAAGCCATGTGCAAAAGAAGAAACAAGGAACCTCATATTAAGGACGGATTATGTGCTCTGTTGCCACTCAGAAATTCTCTGCCTTGCTGCCCAGGGTAAGGAAGTGATGAGTGACTGTTACTGATTACAACGCTGATCCCGTTTTCAATGGGCTTTTTCTGTTTGGCTGACATAAAGGATTCACCACCACCTGGTCCCATCAAGTTCTTGCTCAGTCACCAGCAGGAATGATACTTTCCCTGCCAGGATCACTGCTGCTAGGAGAACCAGATCTTTGGGCAAAGTGAAGACTCAGGACTCCAGTGAATGAGAATCCCGAACAAAAGACAGCTGTGTCTTAAACCAGGAGCCATATTCTTTGTGCTTGCCTCGGACTGTAGGTTTAGGAGGAGCCACACCAGGAGCCACTACCAAATTTAAGGACGCATGTTGGAAATTCTTAAGATTCCCTAAGACTATCAAAGCACTAACTTCGGCAGGGAGATTGGGGGTGGTGGTTAAAGGGGTGCGGAGGGAGGTGGATGACAAGGAATAACGGTTGGGCAGAGGGTCTCCTGTGGAGGCTGACTTGGTAGATGCTACAAAAGATTTGATGTCTAGATTTCTAAAAGAAAAGGGGAAATCTGAAAACAGAATCAAAGAAGTCTTGTATAGTGAAGGGAAATCCAAGCTGGGATTGGTAGATTGAAGTCTAATTACACATTCAAAAATATATTCAGAGCTCTAGGTTTCTTCCACTTATGACTTCACTCTGTGTATTGAAATCCTAGCTTCCAGTTCTTGTAGGTGAGTTTAAGAGAGCCTCCCCTACTTTGTGTGATATTGTTAAGGGAAAATGAGTGATGATATACACAAAAAAATCAAAGAATGTCTATACATATGCAAGATTTCTATCTTCTCCCCTAGACTCTGAGCTCCTAGAAGACAGGGCCTTGCATCTCTATACTCAGAGGGTCTGCTGGATGGTGGACAGGCACTTATATTGAATGATTGGTTATGCTAATTCCTGGCTGGTTGGCCGTGCAGAAGAAAGTTGCCATTGGAGGTGTTGAGTAGGGCCAGTAGTCGAAAGCAGGTCCTGGAAGGGAACACCAGCTTGGAGCTGCACGTGAGAAGGGGTCTCTATGAAGCTATTGCTGTCTGTGGCTATAGAGAAAAGAACATTTAGATTGGAGAGGCAATGGCCGAAAGGATTCCTGTCTGGGTCTTTATCTGGCAGAAACTTGTGGGAAACAGGTCCCAGCTCTCTGATGCCATGAACGGCCGTCTGCGTGAAGCAGGAAAGTCAGGTGAAATCAGTTAGGGTGCTCTGCTTAGTGCGGCTGAGCGTGATGGATGGCTTGGTGTGCTGTTTATCTGGTGCAGGTTGGTATTTCACCTCTGTTTTCATTAGACTGATGGTAAGGTAATAATTCTTTCCTCTGGCTGAAAAATCTGTCTTCAGCCATTTGCTGATCTTCTTGAACGGGCACTTCAGGTGCACAGAAGTCACCCTAAAGGAGACTTTGAATGAAAACTGAAATAATGCTGGCCGGCGTCCATGAGCTCTCAAGCAACACAGGCATCTGTGAGACTTGCTGTGGTGGTGAGGTGCACAGAGTCACATTTACTCAAAGAGAACCAGCTTTAAAAAATGGTCCAAGGTAACCATGCCTGCAGGAAACAAGGAGCCAACGTCATGCTCTTGTCTCTTGAAAATTTCAAGCTTATTTGCAAGTTAAATGGAGGCAGTGCAGTCTTCCTGCCGGGGTTTCCATGAAGCCCCATGCTGCAGTGGGAAGCACCCCAGATTGGGATTCAGAAATCTCTCCATGGTTCTCCCTACCGGCAGATGTCTTCATATCTCTAAGGCTCAGTTTCTTCATCTCTTAAACAAATAATAGTATATGAGGTGGTTTTAACTGAAAGCTCTCAGCAAGATAACTTAGCTGTTCGTTTTTCTCCAGGGCTATAGGAACACACTGGGAACAATGACAGAGGCATGTGATGTTAATGAGCCGTGGTGCTGCAGCCTCTCCCTCTTGCCTATCACTTTGATGAGGAGCATGGAAGGCAAGAGGAAGATGTTAGCTCAGTTAGCATCGGTCAAGGAAGCCATCTCCCCGCAACTGACAGGATGGGTCCTTCTAAGCAGTGTTCTGGGTTTGTGAGGTGATGAGCTGGTGACCAGACCTCTGCCAACAGAGTGCGTGAAGTTGCTCCATCTGCAGGGACCAGCTGATAAGTTTTATCCACTCAGTAGGGCATAGTCAGGCCATGGGGAGACAGAGTTGGGATCTTGGACTCTTGGTCTCCTTCAGGTCTCCCATTCACAGTGAGGGTGCCTTCCATTCCATCAACCTGGGGACAGCCCATCCATCCTTTCTGTAGCATAGGCCACTCCGCTTGACAAGTGGTTTTTATTTCATGTAACTATATAACTAGGGTGAACATATGTCTTGATTTGTTCTCAACAGTCCAGTTTATGCTTTTTGTGCCAGAATAAAGATTACAGCACTCCCATTAACTTTTATTTTCTTTTTTCTTTTCTTTTTTTTCTTTTTTTCTTTTTTCTTTTTTTTTTTTTTTGAGAGAGAGAGAGAGAGGAGAGAGAGAGAGATTGTGAGTGGTAGGGAGTAGGAGAGAGGGGGAGAGAGAGAGACTCTCAAGCAGGCTCCACACTGAGCATGGAGCCTGATAAGGGACTTGATCTATGTCCCTGAATCATGACCTGAGCCAAAGTTCAGAGTCAGATGCTTAAATAACTGAGCCACCCAGGCACCCCTCATTAACTTTTAAATTATATGGCACCCCAAATACAACAGATGACTTTTTCTGTAGGTACCTTCTTCACCCCCAAGGAATGCCTCATGTATCTTGCTAGTTTCCCTTCTGCCATCATCTTAGTTGGTTTATGACCTACAAATACAAATAAATTGTTACTTTATAATTTTCACACAGCAATCTATATCCATCAATATCATTTTCAGGGTACTCCCCACTGGTTGGGGGAGTCACTATGAAGAATTGTGGTTGCTAAAATGTAATGCTTCTAATGAGGAAGAATTTTCCCCCAAATATTTTTGTGAAGATTAATCAATGAAACCTTTGTGGACTATCAATCAAATATAAGCTACTATTATTAATAATTCTGAAATAACAATTCCAACTAAAGAATGATTTTTACTCATCCATTCTTCAAGTAAGCGATTAGTAAACAAACATTGTGTAATGGTTCCTGGCACTGTGCTAGATCCTGGAAACACAAAAATGAAAGACAATCTCTGACCATAAGGAATTGATAGAAAAGGAGGAAAAGAGACAAGCAAGTGGTGACAGCCTGGGTATGGTAGCACCAAACAGAAGCACCCAACTCGGCTTCAGGTCATTTCAGTGGAGAGGGAGAAGGGGAGACGCTGGTGAGGAATGTCTTCCAAGAGTCTGTGATACGGAGGGCCCTGAAGGGCACATAAGAGTTAGCCAAGGGAGAAAGATATGAAAAGTAATTTCTTTCAGATTTTTTCTAATATTAGAAAATAAAATAAGGAAGACAAATTCAGAAGTCAGGAAACATATCTTTTGCTTGAGCACTGATGTCTTCCTATTGATTCAAAAGGAAGCTGTTGCTAACGGCAGAGGCTTCTTGTGATCTCAGAGACTCAGTGGTTGAATAAGCTTTCATAGTTAGAAGACTCCTAAAAAGCTAGAATTCTGTGAAATCACTTTTCAGTAGAAAGTTGTGAGCCATTTATGGAATTTAAAATTTTCCAGTAATATTACAAAAGTAAAAATAAATAGATGAAAGTAATTTCAATAATATGTTATATTTAACCCAATATATCGAGAAATATTATCTCATTTCAACAAATAATTAATGTAAAGATGAAATACTTTGCGGTCTTGTTTTCACGTGAAGACTTCAAAATCTAGTATGTATTTTACACTTGGAGCGCATTTCAATTCACAGGAGCCACAGGCGAGAGCTAGTGGCTGTCGTATTGCACAGTGCAGGTTTTTTGTTTTTTGAGTTTTTTTGCATAGTGCAGTTTTATAACATCAGATCGATCTCACCATAGTCACAAATAAAAATGAACCCCAAGTGTCCTGACTCAGTTTATTCATGACTATTAAGTCTCTCGCATATATAAGTAGCATATACTCATTCAAGAAGGGATAAACAAATATTCTACAAAGATCCAACATCCTGCCCTAGGTGTTCCCTTATGTTTGGCCGCCACTAGTTTATAACGAATGACAGGCCCTATACGTCAAACTATATACAGTCTTTGAAATAGAGATGTTTTAATTGCGGGTGCAGCCAAAGCATTTCAGGCTTCACAGGTTGGTTATAGATTCCACTGCCGTGGGAGCCGGTTCGTGAGTGTGCATCTGTGATGCAATTCAGAACCAATGATTCCATCACCAAAGATGTGTTCAAGGCAAACCTTCCCATGTAACATTGGTCATGATCGGTTTTTTTCTTATCGAGATAGTTGCGACGCTATCTCCATGAGGCATATTACATTTGGTGGACCAAGAGGGAAGAATGATATCAGGATCAAAGTCCTGCTAGTGAGTCACCACTGGGAGGCAGGGTCTCTGGGTCTCGGTTTCTGTACCTGTGCAATGGCAGTAATAATTTTGGCCTCAAGGCCTTAGCATCAGGAATGTGGGAACAGGTACTTGTCATCTTTCTGATTCTCGGTTTAGCAATTGTGCTGATGTGGCAACAGATGTCTCCATCTCTAAAAGTGTCCATGAGCTACAGAGCCACCCAGTGAGTCACTTTTTCTCTATTCTCTTTACTGGGTCACTCACAGTTTGTGAAAGAGCATTTCTGATTGCATAGCTGGTGCCAGGGGCAGTGTGGAGTCATCGAGGATGTCCCTGTCAGCCCCAACTCCTATAAAAACTGATTATTCTCTAGAGAGGCTGCCTGCCATCCTGAGAGAACGTGGGGCTGGTGCCACAAAGTTCTTCCACAGAGGAGGTACACAGCCCGGGGCCAACTGTGTTAACTGCAGATTTCTCAGCTGTGAAAAATGAGAACAGCAATCTTTCCTCCTCTAGAAGAGAGTTGTGTTTATTAATTAGTTTGTATTTCAAAGTGCTTTACAACTGGCAAGTTTCACTATTGAATTAAGGAGAATTTCCTTTCATTTTATCCGCCACCACATTAGGATGAGAAGAAACTGTGCTCACTGAGGCTGTGAGAAAAATGGAGGGGATTCAGGCAAAAAAGCTAACAAACCTGACTTCCAAAGGTAGTGGCTCATTTCCCTGACTGCAAGATGGCACCCATTAACGGGAGCTTGGGAAATTAGGTATCTCAAAGGGCAGCCGAATCTGCTTTCTGAAGAAGTGCATTCATTTTAGATTTAATTTTTATGATCCCTTCAAGATAAAAAAAAAAAAAAAGAAAAAGAAAAAAGAAGATGCGGCAAATCCCCCTGGGATGGTGGCTTTGAAAATGACACCTTCCCTTTCCTCTGTGGGAAGTGGTAGAAATGCTGTCATGTTTTCTTACTTGAGAAATGGGAGCTTGGACTTGCTTGTATCCCAACTTCTAGATCCTCAGATCTCCTTGTCCTTTTTCTAGCTGGTGCTAGAAATGGTGCCCACCAGACTTTTCCTACTAAGTGTTCCATTATCACTGAAGATTAATTGTTCAACAAAAGGGAACACATTCATATTCTCCCCGTGGCAAACTGTCCATTCAGTTTTTTGTTTCCTTCTATTCTAGGGAAATGCGGCTGCCCAGCTGGGACTGTGCCTCTCAGTTTCCTTTGCATCTTGCTAGGGTCCTGGGACAAGTTTTCACCAGTGGAGGATGAGTAGAAGGAGGGTTTCTAAGTAGGCTCCATGACCAACATGGGGCTTGAACTTACAACCCAAAGATCGAGAGTCGCATCCTCTACCACTGAGCTAGCGAGGGACCCCCAGGAGGGTTTCTAAGAAGTGGGTGTGCCTTCTTCACTGTGTCTGTGGGCCGACAATGATGCTGAAGACCTAGATAGAAACCTGAATCCTCTCTCTCATAGATAAGGAACATCTTCTTTGAATTATTATCTGAGTGAGAAACTTCTACTATGTTAAGCCATTTTTTAAAGTCTATTGTTACAGCAGCTAATGTGACCCCAACACATACACTGCCAAAGCTCCACTCTTCCTCAAGATTCCTATTGTAGTTGTCCTTTCCATGCCAGACCACGAAACTCCTTTAGGACTTTGATGAAATCCGTATAGTGCAGAGCATGTAAGGTATTTAGTACATGCATGTGAAATGGAGGAAAAGAGGAGGAAGGGAGGGAGGGAGGAGTGACTGAATTAATGTGTATGCATTTAAGGTGACTCACTTATTTTCTTTTAAGCCTTCCAGCTCAACATGTCCATCCCTTCCCCACCCTCCATTAAGTTGTAAAGCCGGGGAATATTTTTTCCTTTCTTCATGGTCTTCCAAAGGTTGAACGCAAAGCCATGAGAGAAATCACTGGCCAGAGGAAAGCAATCCCTTAGAGAAAGCAATCACCCTAGAGAGCTGGGCCACCGCCAACATCTCCATCAGCAACTTGGAAGAGTTGTCTGACTTCCCAACACAATAAAAATGGAGACATGAGCATCCAGAGCCCCAGCCAGCACAATTACATGAAGCCAAAGCACATTATCACTTCTGGGTTGCAGGATTTATGACCAACTATGATGGAAAATAAAGACAGAGATACTTGTCTGAATTCATCATTCACAGAAGGCAATACATTTTAATCATACAGAAGTTGTATATATTGTACTTTTTCTAATAAAAACCTTAGCAAATGGAGCAGAAACAGATGCCAGCATCCCAGAGAAAAAAAGAAAAATGAAAAAGATTGCCAGTTTGCTCCTGGTTAGAGGATAGACAATTGATTTCCTTTATTGTTGAAAAACTCTTTTTAAATGTACTGAGGTGTTTCTATTTTGGTGGTTTCCTGGATTTGGGAAACTGCTTCTAATTTGACTGGAGCAGAGGAGTAGGCTTGTATTTAAGCATTAAGTGGTGAGGCTAAAATCCTGCCACTTCTAGGAAGCCTGTTATTTCCACGTGCCACAAATGTTACTTCCTGTGGCAGTGCTCCTGCCCTGACGTCCCCTAGAATCGTGCTCTTCATCCAGCAGAGCATTCTTTGGTTTTATTACCATTGCTCATTGATTGTCTTCACTCTAGGATGTGTACTCCCCCCCCTCCCCCAGGAGTGAAGGCCCATGGACTTCCTGGCCCAGTGCTGCCATATAGTGAATACTCAAAAAATATTGAAGAGGCCTGATTAGGTTGTGATTTTATGTAATTAAAATTCTTCACACAGACCACTTGTTTCCACTATTGACAATGAAAAGGTAAACCATCCCGGTTTTTGTCTAACGTTGTTGAATTTTGAATTATTTAAAGACATACTGGTGAAACCACTGTCTTACTGTTTATCGGAACCAAAAGAACAGCTTTGGAACCTCTGCAAGTTAAAAAGATTGCTTGAGAAAGGAAGAGATGCACTATATAATCCTTCAAACACAAGACTCATTGCTTAATTCTGTCAATGCTTAGAATAACTCCTTGAACCCTAAAAGCGAGTTTGTTTGCAGAACACCTGACACAGAGACCACAATTTTATGATGTTTGCCTTTCACAGTCAAGTTTACATTAGGGAGCTATATTTTCCCTATATTTATTTTTAAATTGTTTGAGTTTTCCAATGAAATAACATTCTCTTTTTCTTCCCTCTTCCCAAATGAACACATTTATTTTTTTAATCGTGAAACATTCTACATGAGGCTGTGGTTGGTGGTTGGGATGCTCTGGAGTGGTGCACCTGGAAAAGAATGTGTTATTAGCATTCAAGGAAATACTTAGTGGGTTGAATGTCTAGCCACTAAAATAACAGTTCATCATAGTTAGCCCAGATATCCATCCAAGAGTGGCAATCAGATTTCCTAGAGTCCAAATAAAGGATGAGAACACTGAGGAGGGGCAGATCAGAGGGACAAACTATGTTTGGAAATGGGAAGTAGGTCAAGGAACTAAGGATTTGAAATGTAGGGGAAGAAAGGGGGGAGGGGACGCATGGATCGTCTCCTCCGTAGACATCCAGTTTGAACCTAATCTAAGTTAGTGAAAAGTAAAATCATTATCTGATGTTTTGTGGCCACATTAAAAATGTGTTGGTAGTTTCAGCCAGACTAGAGTCAACATTGAAAACCACCAGCACCACTGACTTGAGCTGCACAGCATAGCTATGGCCCAAACCTGGCCAGAAGGGCCCGATGCCAATTATGGTCAGAATGGGGATCAGAGCAACAGAAGAGCCACATACTTACTCGAGGTGGCCTCCAGGGGGATGCTGGGGTATCCATCCCTAGGCTACTCATTCACCTCCTCTCTGGAGCAATAAACAAAGAGATGGCAAGAGGCTAAGCTCCTTTAGTTAGGGACTTTTTCCCCCCCTAAAGATTTATTTATTTATTTATTCATGAGAGACACAGGGAAAGAGAGGCAGAGACACAGGCAGAGGGAGAAGCAGGCTCCATGCAGGGATCCTGATGCGGGACTCAGTCCCGGGTCTCCAGGATCACGCCCTGGGCCGCAGGCAGGTACCAAACCGCTGAGCCACCCAGGTGTCCCTAGTTAGGGACTTTTAACCTTTAGGTGATTATAGATTCACAGATTTATGTTTTTATTCAATAATGACCTGGAGTTCATGTATTTATATATATATATATATATATATATATATATATATATATATATGCATAAGTATATCTATGTACCTGCCTGCTTAGTGTTTATATAAATGTGAATGAATTTAAAACATTCTAAACTTAGATTGTGGTAATGGCTAAACAAGTCTGAATATGCTAAAAACCATTAAATTGTTCATTTAAATGGGTAAATTTTATCTCACTGAAGATGTTTTTAAAAAATGAATGTATTTATCTCTTTATTTTTCTACAACTAAAAATCATACACTGGGTTTTGTTATTATTATTGACTTCCTTCCTCCTATGCTTTTTTCCCCCCTCTCTTCTCCAGGTCTTGGTAGTCCCAGGATACACTCCAGGATTGCTAAATGCTGGCTAACAAATTATAGCTTTATTCTAATTTTAGAGCTGCCAGGCCTTGTCCATGTTATGAGGTCATCAAGAAAAACTATACCAAAGATGAACTGACCCAGAATGGTGCTCCTCACGTGCTCCTGCACTCCTGCCCCCCTACCTGTCCAGCTTCTCATTGCCTCTCTGGGTGTGGATGCCTATTGTGGTCTCAGGCATCACCATGTGAAAGATGATGTTTTCAGTGATTTCTTCTTCTAACATTCTAGGATGTGGATGAAATTGGTGAGAATTCTTGTGAATGTCAAACTGGTGGGGTTTTTTTGATTGAAGTATAGTTGAGGGATCCCTGGGTGGCGCAGCGGTTTGGCGCCTGCCTTTGGCCCAGGGCGCGATCCTGGAGAACCCGGGATCGAGTCCCACATCAGGCTCCTGGTGCATGGAGCCTGTTTCTCCCTCTGCCTATGTCTCTGCCTCTCTCTCTCTCTCTCTCTCTGTGACTATCATAAATAAATAAAAAAATAAAAAAATAAAAAAATGAAGTATAGTTGAGATACAGTATCATACAACACAGTGATTTGACATGAATATATATTGTAAAATGGTTGCCATAAGTCTAGTTCTGTGGTTATTTTAAAACCTATCTTCAAAGTCAGTTCATATGCAATAATTCAGCTGTACAATGTCTTGGGTGGTATAATTGCAGTTGTAATTGCTGTTGTTGTTATAATAGATGATAAAATCTTATAAGGGTTATATTCCTCAGTTTTGTAGGAGCTATTCATCTCTTTTTTTTTTGATGGGTTGATAAATCAAGTGAATAGCATATAGCACTGCTTCTCAAATGATTGTGAAAGATCTAATTTTATAAAATTTCCAAGATATTGGTAACTTTTGTAAAACCAGCAAAAATAAATTGTTAGTAAAAAAGACATAAGAAACAAAGATATACAAAATACATACTCCCTTTCTAATATTTGGTTCAATAGACATTAAATTATATTTTAATAAATATCAAAACAAATACAAGATAGGAAAAATAGATTGAATTTTTAAAAGCTATACACATTGTTCACTGAAAACATCTATAGAGGTAAATAATGGAGAAAACTGCTCTTCTACTCATAATTTTTATAATTTTTCCATCACAACACAAAATTACTAGTGAAATACACTCCCATATTAAACACCTGTATTCATGCTTTTACTGAACAATTTTTATATCAATATTTAATGTTAATGTAATGGGTGAATTTTGCCTCTTACTTGTTAACATACCTAATCTAAGTAAGATTGATGACAATGTTATTCACAGGAGAAAGTGTATATCAAAACTGTTTCTGTGTTTTCATAATACTTAAGATAGAGAAACCGTTCTTACAGAGATACATTCATGAGAACAAGGAAAAAATAGGATATTCATTTTTAACTTTTTTCCAAAGTAAATTAGTGATACTCTATTTGCAAAATTTTTAAATTCTTTGTCAGTAACCATTTCCAACTATTCTATAAAGTTATCGTTAAATTTAAATTAACTTTTGATGAAAGATAGGGATTCTATTGTCACATATTTTTGGGTTATAATTGACAAATTAACCTTAAAATATCACGTCTTACACAGTCCTACTTCTCACTATATGTGATTTAACTAAAAAATTCAGCACTTTCTGATCTGGCTTATGTGCTGATCAATGAAATGAGTCCATTGATCATGCATTTGAATGTCAAGCCAATGTCAAATTGCTCTCCAGGTGCTGTACAAATTTGTACCCACTTATTCTCAATCTCTGGACATCTCTCATTGTGGACCCGTAACAGTTGATGGACCAGCACGGGCTCTTGGACCACACTTTGAGTAACACTACTTTGCAGATATAGTATTCCTTAATTTGTCAAGCAATTGGAGTCATCTCTTGAGATGAACTCTAGCATAAGATGGGTGGTTGGGCTCTAAAAACAGATTCTAGAAAGGAACTAGGATGGCAGGATAGTAGGAGGACCCTAGGCTTTCCTCACTTCTCAAACACGGCTAGATAAGTATCAAATTATTCTGAATACCCAGGAAATCAATCTGAGACTATCAACAAGCTGCACGACTAGAGGGAGAGAAGAGGCCACATTATGGAAGGTAAGAGGTGTGGAGACGTGGTTTGGGGGAGAAATAGATTGTGGGTGCTGAAGAGAGTAGGGAGCCTAGTCATGGAGAGAGATGAGAGAGAAGGAGAGAGAGAAGCACATAAGGGATGGCACAAAGAAAACACTTCCACAAAGCCTTTGACTATGAAAATGAGAGGGGTTGATTTACATGAGTTTTTACAACCACTGGGGCTCAAAGATAGAGTTTTAGAGGTTTATAGAGTGGCCAGTGTGGAACCCTGAGGGAGCTCAGTGTGCCTGTGGAGGAGGGCAGAGGCCTGGAGTTAAATAGTGGGATGTGAGGATTCCCTGGGATGCACTGGGAGAGACAGTTCCCTGTTCTTGGAGTGCATCTGGGAGAGGTGACATTGCCTCTCTGGGGACGAAAGAGCTGATGGGTGCCATTGTGCTCCCCTACCCCTCAGCATAGGAACAGAGACACGTGCTAAGGGAGCTAACCTGGACACTGATCTTTGCTGCACTTTACTGCAAACTCCATGCCCCTGCACTTTGGTAGGACTGTCCTCTGGGACAAACTGGCACCAACCCATGTGGTGAAATCCTCCCCTGGAGGACCAGTGTGGGTCCCTGCCATACCAGGTCCCTAAAGTTTGGAGTTTTATTTTTAAAAATATTTTATTTATTTATTTGACACACACACACACACACAGAGTGAGAGAGAGAGAGAGAGAGAGAGAGAGAGAGAGACAAGCAGGGGAGCAAGAGAGGGAGAATCAGGTGCCCTGCTGAGCAGGGAGCCTGACTCGGGGCTCGATCCCAGCACCTTGGGATCATTACCTGAGCCAAAGGCAGATATTTAACCTACTGAACCACCTAAGTGCCCAAGTTTGGAATTTTAAATCTCAGTCAGCCTTCCTGGTATAGAACATAGGTGCATTGTGCTGCCAGGCAGGCAAACAGCCTGGACACTGGCAGGGTGAAGGTAGCGATCTGAGGGATGCCTGGACACATGAGGGGAGACTGTTTGCTCTTCTGGGAGGACTTCCTGGACAGCCATGGGTATGAACTTCCCTTTGTGGGGATGAGGGAGAGGGATGGCACTATTTTTCTCCCCTACCCATCAGCACAGATGGACTTCGGTGAGCAGAACAGTGCTCACAGTGAAGGCTTAAACCACTTAGACGAAGCCCCATCCTCTTATGCTCTCCAGGTGCTTTTCTCAGGCAAGTGTGCCTGAGAGGCAGAGCAGTGGGCCCCTCTCCCAGAAGACACCACAACCCCTCATGCAGCTATTGACCATAAGACAAAAAAGACAAAAGACACCTATTGACCATAGACTGCTGCAAAGCTTCAGCTCTAGTGGAAATAGCAGCAGGTCTCTTAATAAGCAGACCAGAGCACACTCATTTAAATTCGCCACACTCTGGCCAAGATCCAAACACTCTCCACTGCAGGCAAGGAGAAACTCTGCAGAGGACTGACCCGAGGGAAAGAGCAGCCAAAACACAGCAGCAGAGTGTGCACAGCATAGGCCAGAAATACTTCCTGATGCCCCAGGCCCTGGACAGTATATGACCTCTTCTTCATAAAATCAGGACTCTCAGGAGCAGGAAACATAACAGGCTTTCCTAACACAGAGAAGAAGACAGGGACCTAGACAAAATTGCCAAGGCATAGGAATTCATCCCAAAAGGAAGGACAAGAAAAGGTCACAGCCAGGATCTAAACAAAACAGATATAAGTAATATGCCTGATCCAGAATTTAAAGCAACAATTATAGGGATACTAGTTGGGCTTGAGAAAAGCATAGAAGATGCCAGTGAGTCTCTTACTGCATAGATAAAAGACCTAAAAACTAGTCAGGCCAAAATGAAAAATGGAATAACTAAGATTTGAAACTGAATGTAATGACCACAAGAATGGAAGAAGCAGAGAAATTAATAAAGATAGATAAAGAAGATAAAATTATGGGAAAAAATGAAGCTGAAAAGAAGACAAAAAGAAAAAAATTAGATCTTGAATATAGGCTTAGGGAAGTCAGTGACCCATAAAGTATTATAACACTTGTATCTTAGAAGTCCCAGAATAAGAGGGGGGAAAGGGGCAGAGGGTTTATTTGAGGAAATTATAGCTGAAAGCTTCCCTAATCTGGGGAAGGAAACAGACATCTAAACCCAGGAAGCACCAAGAGCTCCCATCAAAATCAACAAAAGCAGGCCAACACCAAGACATTGTACTTAAATTTGCAAAATTTAATTTAATTTAATTTGCAAGACAAAAGAAATCCTAATGTAACAGAAGACAAATAAGTTTAGCACCAGATCTCTCTGCAGAAACTTGGCAGGTAAGAAGAAAGTGGCATGATATATTCAATGTGTTGAATGGGGAAGATATGTAGCCAAAAATACTCTATCCAGCAAAGGAGAATACTCTATCCTTTGCTGGATAGATGGAGAGAAAAAGAGTTACCCAGACAAACAAAAAATAAAGGAGTTCATGACCGCTAAACCGCCTCTGCAAGAAATATTAAAGAGTGGGGAGGGTGCCTGCATGGCTCACTCAGTTAAGCATCCAAATCTTGATTTTGGCTCAGGTCATGATCTCGGGGTCATGAGATTGAGCCCCATGTGGGGTTCTGTGCTTAGTGGGGAGTCTGCTTGAGATTCTCTCTCCCTCTCTCCTCCCCCACCCCCAAATTGTGCTGTCTCTCAAAAAAAATATTAAAGGGGACTCTTTGAGTGGGAAAGAAACATGAAAAGCAATAAAGACCAGAAAGGAACAGAGAAAATCTCGAGACAATGACAATATGAGTAATAAAATGGCACTAGATTCGTATCTATCAATAATTACTCTGAACATAAGTGGATTAAATGCTCCAATCAAAAGAAATAATAGGGTATCATAATGTATAAAAAAAAAACAAGACCCATCTATATGTTGCCTACAAGAGACACATTTTAGACCTAAAGACACCTGCAGATTTCAGGTGATGGGATGGAGAACCATTTAACATGTCAATGGACAGCAAAAGAAAGCCAGAGTAATCATACTTATATTGGACAAACTAGATTTTAAATCAAAGACTGTAATAAGAGATGAAGAAGGGCATATATCATAATAAAGGGGTCTATAGAACAAAAGATCTAACAATTGTAAATATTTATGTCCCCAATGTGGGAGCACCCCAAAATATGAATCAATTAATAAACATAAAGAAAATCATTGAAAATAATACGATAATAATAGGGGACTTTAACACCCTTCTTACATCAATGGACAGATCATCTAAGCAGAAGATATCATCCCCACTTTCTAGACTTAAGTAACTTCTCTGAGGAAGTTACTACTTAGTGATAGAGTTGGGATTTGAGTTCAAGCTAGCTGACTCCACATCCAAACCTCTCAAGCTGGCTGTGATTAGCACAACTGTAAGTAAAAGAAGCAGAATATTTAAAATATTCTCTAGGCAAAATTGCTAGGAAAAAATCAATAATATGAAATTTAAGAGGAATGAATGTCAATTTGTCTATTAGATTAACATGAGTCAATTATACAAAGGCTGGTTGAGGAAGGCCTGGCATGTCAGAGTCCCTTGGGATCACCTCATATCCTGCTAGCCTCACCTCTGATATCTGCTCCTGGAACAGCACATATCCCTAGGGGCATTATAGGCCACTTTGGGTAACAGCACCTAACTTAGAGAGCTCACCTTTCTGCCCTGAGATGCCTAAGAATCACACTGGGAAAGAGACTGCTCGGGTTACCTGCAGTAGCAGCTGTCAGTAGTTTCATTGTGAGCAATTCTGATGAACATTCTATAGCCTCAGATGGTTTGGTAAGATGCAGTCCCTGAGGTCCACAGCATGAACCATTCCAAAGGGCACCTTTGATTGGCTTTTCCTTTCTCTCCATTTCATGCTCCTAGGTTCTCACCCTCGGTCCCTGGAATTATCTCCAGAGACACCCTCTGCACACAAGTTCTTGTCTCAGACTCTACTTTTAGAGAAACCCAAGTGTTTTGTTTTGAACTGCTATAACAAGAATACTGTAGACTAGGTGACTTAAACAACACTTATCTCTCACAGTCCTGGAAGCTCAGAAGCCCAAGATTGAGCCATCGCAGATTCAGTGTCTGGTGAGAACCCCCCTCCTGGTTCACAGAGAACTGTCTTCTCACTGTATCCTCACATGGTGGAAGGGATGAGGGAGCTCTCTGAAGTCTTTTTCAATAAGGGCTCCAATCCCATTTATGAGGATGCCACCTTTATGGCCTAATCACATCCCAAAGATCCCACCTCCACATACCATCACACTGGGCATGAAGTTTTCAACATAGTCGTTTCAGGGAGGCCCTGACCCTCAGTCTATTGTACCAGGCGAAGACACCGGCCTGGCAGTAAATCATGTAAAAATTGGATCTTAATAGGTGACAAATTCCACGGAAGAAAGAAATGGGATGTGGTAGAAAGAAAGAAGGAGAGAGGAAAAGAAGGGAGAGGCAAAGAGAAGAAAAGAGGGTGGGAGTGAGGAAGGAAAGAAGGGAGGCAGGAATGGGCATAAAGCATTACCATCTGAAGCCCTGGAACAGATCAGTTGGCAGTACCACCTACAATTCTCATCATCCACAGAGGCTCAGTCTTCCTCATGTTAGGGCTCTTTGAATCATTCTGTGGGTACTGGCAGGGTTTGATTGACATCCCCCTCCTGGAAACACACATACATAACTTCCTGGACCCAGTGATTTGGTGCCCTGACAATGCCACTCTTCAGCTCTGTGCCCAGCCCTGTGCAGCATTCACAGGCCAGAACTCCCACTCCTATCAAAGGATGCTTGGCTGGGCACTCCTGGATTGACTCAAGATATTTTCCATTTACTTTTTTTGCTTGTTTTTGTTTATTTATTTATTTTTACTTCTGGGGCTTTTTACAAAAGGATCCTATGTTGCATCCATTTGGGTGGATGCTTTATGAGATCCTTTATGGATAGAATAATCTATGGGAATAAAGCTAAGCATACCTTGGGTATATATGGCACCTCTCTTTCTAAATGCTTGATGTGCCTTTACTCTTGTGATCTGTTTTACCCTCATGACAACCCTGTGGAGTGAGCCAAAGCAGACAGCACACACATCAGAATCTAGCCCATCCGGTTTCCAATGCTTCTAGTAGAAAGCTTAAGAGACATTTCAACTGCATCATAGGCACTTTCCAAGTCTTGCAACTTCTAGACTAACAGATCATTTGTCTGATTGTTTTCTTTGCTTTTGGGTTCTTTCCAAAGTTAATTACCAGCCTTAATTAGTTCTAGTTATGTGATCTCCAAGACTATGTTCTTTGCAAATATACACTGCTTTATTAAATAAGTCTAAATATTTACAAAATCTTCCAATCTATTACTTTGGCTTCTTTGATAATGGCTATTTTTATCTCTTTATAAAAGGAAACACTGACGGAGAGACATCCAGCCATATTGCCCAAAGCTTGTAGGGAACAGAAGAACCTCTTACCTGCCCTTATTTTGTCTTCTGTGATTTATTTTTCACTGGTGCCTGTGTGGGCAGGAGAGGTTGGAGCAGAGTCAGACAGGCAAATTGCCATGGTGATAGAGGTGGTGGGTGTATCAAAGATAAGGAATGGGCTGAATTTGTAAGTATAAGTGAAGACCACATGACATTTTCCAACCCTGATGGCTTTGTAGTACCCAAAAATGAGAAAATGTTTTTAAGGTACGCCAAAATGATCTGTTCCTGCCCAGGTCTCTCAAGGGTGCCTTGACTGTGCCTACACACTACACCACTCAACCAAGACTCTGAGCCATTTGTCTGAATCTGAAATTATTTCCCCATAGATGTTTAGAGACGACTCATGGGTATGCTCACTTCAGTAAGAAAATTGGTCCATAGCTTAACTGCTGTGTTTCTTAGCTAAGGTTTTTGGATGAACTCCAAAGCAATAAATCATCACATGTGCCAGGAGAGATTTTTTTGTGATAGTTTGATCTATCTATTTGACCCTTATATATGCTGGCACATAATAACAATAACAGTAATGGATACCTTGCATTTGTATACCATTGTACGGGTTACAAAGTACTTTGTACCTTGGACTGACCTATTAATGTAGAATGGTATAGGAAGCTTCTTTCTCAAGACTGGAAATGGAGATAAACAGGTCAAATGAGGGTTATCAGTAAATGCTAAAAAAATTTCAGAGCATATTATTTGGATGGACCCCGAGAGCATGAAAAGTCATAGAGAACCAAGTGAAAGTTAAGAGATAGAAAAATTATGAATAAGCAGAAGGAAGTACAGAAAATATATACAGATTACAGTGGTGGCAAACTCAAATACCTTCATCTGAATGAAGTGAATGGGTGAATTTGCAACTATGTGACAATCACATGGGCTTTGCCAAAAAATATTCATATTCAAAATTTGGTCTAAATGCTGAGCTAGCCAAATAAAGCACTTCTCCAGGCCACTTCTTGGCCTCCATCTTCTAAATCCTGGAGCATACGGAGGGAAGAAGCCAGTCAGCATGGAGAGAGCAGTGGGGGTGCCAAGATAAGAGCAAGGTCACAGAGAACAGGTACCATGAAGTCAAGATCATGTCACTTGTGTGTGAGAGAAGAGCAATGAAGAAATGGCCAGAAGGGATTCTACAGTGCCCACTGTCCTTTGGGACTCTGCTTTCCCCCAGTCAGCCCACACATGACCCCGCAATAAATGCCTTTTCTGCCAAAGAGTGAGAGTTTCTCCTTTATAGTCTGAACAGCCTTACAGAGACGGACGGCCCACATGCCTTTTTGATTTTCACAAAACCCTCATAGTGGAGGATGGGAAATCGGGGCTCCTGAGTCTCGTCTAATGCTGCTTTCTTTTCTTTTTTCTTTTCTTTTTTTCTTTTCTTTTTTTTTTCTTTTTTTCTTTTCTTTCTTTCTTTCTTTCTTTTTTTTTTTTTTACGCTGCTTTCAATATCCCACACCACCTTTACCTTTGGCATGAGATGACTGAGAAGCAAGCATAAATGTGTCCTCCTAGTTGGGATTACATTCTAAACCTACTTGATTCACAGTGGCCCTGAGATCATCCCTTTTCAACCCCTTAGAAAAAATGTGCTCCATAAAGAGGAATTGGCGGTGGTCCTCCCCTTGCTGAGAGTTCCAGTCTGTCTCAAACTCATCCAGTTCAGTCTTCAAAAAGCCACAGAGAGAGGATCTGAACACCCAAATATGTCATCATGCGAAGAATATAAAGTAAATACGTGAAATAACACAGCCATACATTCACTTAAATAGTGCTAATAAATTGTTAGGCTTAGCAGGAAATGGGAAACAGCTAACAGAATAATGAAGAGTTTGTTTACTCCTGGAGCAGACTGAAGTGATGTGTCACGTCCCCCCCTCCCCCAGCCAAGAACCCCGGCTAACAGGCTTGCTTGGGGGTGAGGTGAGCCCCGTAAACTACTGCTTTCTACATTTTAAAGCAAGTGCTGTTGGGATCCCTGGGTGGCGCAGCGGTTTAGCGCCTGCCTTTGTCCCAGGGCACGATCCTGGAGACCCGGGATCGAATCCCACATCGGGCTCCCGGTGCATGGAGTCTGCTTCTCCCTCTGCCTATGTCTCTGCCTCTCTCTCTGTGTGTGACTATCATAAATAAATTAAAAAATTTTAAAAAATAAAGCAAGTGCTGTTGAACGAGGCCACGTGATGTGATGAGCACTGGGTATTACACACAACTGATAAATTATTGAACACTACCTCTGAAACTAACTATATGTTGGCTAGTTGATTTGAATTTAAAAAAAAGAAAAAAAAAGCAAGAGCAATTGTTATGCTAGGACTGAGGGGAGCAACAGGGTGAATAATCCACACAATCAGAGGACCAGGGAGGGGAAGGGGATGTGACCTCTGGAGGCGGTCAGGTCTGGATTCAGGAACAGGTTGGTGGAGCAGGAGTGGGCATCGGACCCAAAGGAAATTAGTCGAGAAGTTACCAACCAACCTATTGGGTGTGCAGCCTTGCAAGTTGACTCAGCCCTTCTAAGTCCCAATTTTTCTTTAGTAAAATGAGAAACAGCAATACCTAACTCAAAGGCCTGGCGCAAGCACCGTATGCGGTGTGAGAGCCCGCAGGTGAAGCACGGTGCCCGGGGCTTGGAACATTCCATGGCTGTCAGTTATTGCAAACAGGGTGCCAAAGGCACAGCTACGTAGCCCAGAGGCCAAGGATCCATGTTCTTAAGGCCAAACTAGGAGGGCAGATTTTTCCAAGCTCAAGTCACCATCGGAGTGAAAGAGAAGCCCACTGAGTCTATGTGGGCAGATCCCAGGACCAGCCACAATTCGCTTCTTCAGTCATTCGGGAAACAAAATTCACTCCTGCATTAAAGTAGAGAAAGAAACCTAATTACTGTGAGAAATGATCAAAACTTACACCCGTAGGATAATGTTTTATTTTGTAATGAAAATTAGAATAAGTAAATCATCTTTCTATTTGGTTAGGAAGAAAAAAAAATCACAACCACATGTTGAGGATATAAGGCAAGATGCACAGTACACACCAACACCCCTGCACTGACATGTAGGTCGTTAGAAGTTCATGCTGACGACGTGGCCGGTGCATCAGTGTGTCCCGGGAGAGACCTACCGGGCCCGCTGTGAGTGACATGCACCTCACCTGTTCCCCATGTTCCCCTCGCCTTGCGGCAGTATGACATAGGGGAGATTAGAGGCCGAGAGATTACTTACTTAGAGGGCTATGTTTTTTTGTTAGGATTTTCAATTTTAAGGTTCTCAAAGGCAGGAACCGTATCTTGTTCATGTTCTCTAGGGTATATTTATGGATATCAATTGCCAAATTAAAGAAATCTTGGAAATAAAAGATGTACAGTTATTCGTTGTAATAACCTTAGTTTTCAGGAGACATTTTCTTTCTTCGAAGTGCTATATGATCTTGAGCCAGGTGTTCATATAGCCCAAGGTCAATTTGAGGGCTAGGTTTTTTCAGCTTGCTTTTGGTGGTTCCAAGTGAGGCAAAGCAACTGGACTAGGAATGGGGGATTTGGCCACCTTGGCCCCCACGCTCTCTCGGCTCTGGCCCAAGGCTAACTCGTCACTCCATGTGGTAATGGAGGCAGGCAAGCCTGGGAGGCTGGGCGAGGGGAGAGGCTGGGCATCTTCAGACCTCCCTGGAGGCCACTTTCTTTTCAGCCTATTTGTGTTCTTCAGATTCTTTAGAGCTGTGGCTCCAGACCCCCCAAGAAATAGCCTCATAAAGTGCTGGTTAGCACTGGGTATAAGGAGGACTGATGATATTTTCTCCCTTCTCCCTGACACAAACAGTAAATGGCTCTGTCAGGAGATAATATCTAATGCCACATTATTGTATCTTGGAACTCAGATACTATGATCGTTCTTATGTCTAACACACAGCAAGAACACATGGAAACGAAAATAAATGCTTCTAATTAGCAAACGAAAATACATCGGAGCCAAGTGAGTGCTGTCAGCTGTTTAAGAGGCCTCCTTGGCCTCTGGGGCTGCCCATGACAGATCAAACCATCTAAACACATTCTAACCACAAAAGGGATGAGATTTTTCAGACTCTTAGCCACAGAATGGCTTTTTAGTTCACTCTGCAGAAGATTTTTTTCCCTACTTGTAATAAATGAGTTTAAGACGAAATCAAATTTCGATACTTATAAAAAAATCAGCCAGTACAATTGATAGCACAGTTTAAGGAATGAAACACTTTTGCATGGAAACAATGATTCATGAACTGCTCTTCCCTACAGGAGATGAAGCCATTTGGGCTTTCCTCAGAGATGCTTATATTACTGGCAACGTTTAAAAAAACTTCATTATATAGAGAAAATTCCAGCCTTCAATTTTTCTTCTTGAGAGGGTTCAGTGGTTGCTTTGGTGTATGTGTGTCTCCTGGTAAGTGTGTGTGTGTGTGCGTGCATGCACGCACACACACACACACGCGAGTGTTTCATAAAATTAGATTCTAGCAAAGGGAAAGTGCATTTATGCAAAAGCAATTCATCAACCACTTCTGTGCTCAGAATTCACCGAGGTAATTTAGATACTTTAATGGCAAGGTAGTTTAGGTAGGTAGGAGGCGATGTTCCCTCCCCCATCTGACTGCTATGGTAATAGAAAACGTGTGCTCTAAATGAATCTTTTCAGAAAAGTAATTCTAGTTTTAATTATTTATCCACTACCAAATATAAAATATAATTACATAGCCAATGTCCATGGGAGCAAAATCCACAGCCCAGTATAGAATAGAAGAGCTTTCTGCTTTTAGAAATTTTCCATTTAAAAAAGAAGATATTACAAAAATAAGATTAGCCGAATGCAGCTTTTAGTGCTAATCTGATTTTCATGATGTTAGTGTTTAGCAAGAGTCCACTGCTTGCTCAAACACAATGGCTCCAGAATTTGCAGTGTTTTTACCATGGCCTTGACCTTTATGATGTCAGACATATATTACTTCTCTGCTATAATTTACTATTGACATCATGGATTAAATTTGTTGTTTCAGCTAATGTAACTGAGCAAGCAAGGTAGATTGTGAAACCAAAGCCAGCTACTGAAATACGAGGGTTGTCAAGTATAAATTTACAAAAGATATTCAGACTGGGTGTGGAAGACAAAAATAAATGGACAAAGAAGCTGTTTTTGACAGACTGCAAGGGGCTAGAGACTTCAACTTGAACATTGTAAATCCAAATGTCACGAAACACTGCTGCAGAGTGAGAGACACGTCTATTCCTCAGGAATATAAATGGTGATGGGAAACCAAACTTTCAAGACTCTGTGCATTTGTGAAAAGTATATCCCTGCTGCCTGGTAACAAACTCACTGATCTCTTCTTCCTCCGCTCCTACCCAGCTTGGAAATCGTTGCAAGTCCCTACCCTAGAACCGGCAATGACCACAAAGCCAGCATTCCTTAGGACACCACTTGGATGAGAAGCCCAGGCTATATTGCCTAACGTAAGCTATGACTGGTCTTCCCGTCTCTGACAAATAATGTTTTAACACCAAAATTTGAGTGGCTTGAGAGTGGATAGTGTAACCACTGAAACATTGTGAAGGTGCTCCATCATCAGCACTGCGACTCCAAGGGAGAATAACTGAGCCTCCTCCACGCCTGGTCTCAGAACAACGCCTGGCCTGCCAGGCTGTGTCTGTAGGAGACTGCTCTCGTAGTCAGGCTTTCCTTGTAAACCTTCCTACTGTTGTATTTTCCCAGACACCCTGCAAGCTAACAGCATTTCAGAATAACTGAAATCAGAACACAAAAAATGTGGGCTACCAGGATAGATTGATGGGTAGAGAGCAAAAGAACAGAAGCCTAGGAAGTAAAATGCTTTTCCATGTCACAGCTTGTTATTATGGAAAATGCCCATTTGGATTTCTTAATCTAGTCCAGGGTTAGACTAGATCTTATGGATGGTATTCAGTGGTCATGCATTTGGGGCATTTTTAAGAGGATAGAGAGCTTGGGGTTCCTTTTGTTTCTATAAAGTCACTTAATAACCTATTATCCAGACTTTTCTATGGAACGTTGGAGAATACCATTCATGTCCATGAGTCGAAAATACAATGAGTATTTACTAAATAACACATAGTACTTATGCTGTACTGGGCCTTAAAATTACATAGTCACCATTACAAATAGATTTTGCCCTCAAGTTTCTAGTCCAATATCCATGTGTGTCTATGTGTAAGAGGGAAAAATGCAGATTCTAAGAGCAATTTCAATGTGGGAAAATGAGGACATGAATAGATTCTTTGCTTCTGGTCCAAATTATGCCTTTAAATAAGCTATTAAAAGCCTCAAATGGGGCCAGACAGTATTTTCAGGTAGATATGAAAAGAAATGACACAGAAAGCTCTTATCTACATCTACTTTGGTTAGCCATGGAGATGCCACGATTGAGAATGGGGTGAACTTCAGAGACCCATCACCATTTTGGGTGTGAGAATACTGGAAGGAAGATGTGCTACAAACCTGATGCAAAAAAAAAAAGGAACCAAGAGCCCCTTGATCTGACTCCAGATGCAACCTTAGAGACATTGACAACCCCCAAAGGAAGCTCTAACTTGCCTAGACCTCTCGACACCTCTTTACATTAATTTGCAGGTGACTGACCGCAGGTTAAAGGGACACCCTCCAGAGCTCCTTCTCTTGGTGTAATTCAGAAGCCCAAGGTCCCTTATCTCCTTGATTTTCAGGGCTATGTGGGTGGGAAATTTTATTGTAAAAAGTTGTTGGCTTAATATTCTTGAAGAAAGTACTCTATTTCTTCATTTAGAAAAATACTTCCTTTGTTTAGGAAAATCAACTTTTACTTTGCCTGACCCTAGCACTTAGTTAACATCCCATCTCCTATTTTCATGAGCTATTTATGTTGGCTTCTAGCCATGTGTATTAATTTATCTCTGTTTTCCCCCCAGGCCAGTGAATTTGTTGGGATGTGTTCAGCTACATTAAAAAAAATCAAATACAGTTTAGCCAATATTTTCTCATTTGTCTTAAAGTTCACAAGTAATAATGTTAACAGTTGGTGTGGTCACTTTAAATCATCAAGGGCCAGCCTCCTTCCAGCTCCTTGCTCTGCCACCTTAACATATGGCTTTCACCCTCCTGGTTTCACAAAGGAAGGAGAAAATTACAGAGATGTAGGAAGAAGTGGGAAGACTCCCAGGAATCCTCTGCAAAACTCTACTTGGTCAAAACTCTTAACTGCAAACAGGAATAGAAAACATAGGTGTTGTCTGGGTATGATGCCACCATGAACAAAGAGTAAGAGTCTGTGAGCAAGGAGAAAGGAAAGGATTGGAGATTAAGTACACAGCAGGTTGTATGTATATGGAAGCTGCAGCAACACACATGGTGACTCTGCCACATGTGTTTGTTGAAATGAATTCTAGATGATGCAAAGACTTTGAGATTGCTCTCAATTTTTCTAACACACACACGTACACATACACACACACCCATACACACACACAGAAAAGCCCTCCATAATGTGTTTTTCTGAAGACTGGGAAGATGATAGACTTTCCAGATGCTCCTGTATAAATAGTAAAGTCCTTTGGACATTTTCTTATTTGCAATATGACAAACACACTGGACCTTGAGGAGAAAACTTGGTTTTGGAAATGATTTTGCTACCAACCATGCTATTTTTCCTCCCTGGGCTTCAGTTTTCCAAATGGTTTCCCTGCCATTTTCTACGGCTACAAGTCCATTCTCTACCCAATAGATACACATATCTCCACTGCTCAAAATCCCTGGATTGAAATCCAAAGTTCTCGGGATCTATCCTCATCTATGTCTCCTACTTCATGGGGTACTACTCTCCCCTTCTTTGCTCATTTCACTTGGTCACTGGCCTCCTTTGTTTCATTAACTATGTCAGGTACTCTGTTGGCCTGTGCTCTTGCTGTTTTCTCTGGAATGCTCTTCCCCAAGGTCTTCAGTGACTAACTCCCTCTTATTGTTCAAATCTCAGTTCAGATGTTGCCTCCTAGCAGTGATATCTAAACTACAATTTTCCACCTGAACCCTATTAAATCATTTTTTATAGAACTTTGTTTTCTCTTTAGAGAATGTACCATGGCCCTTAACTTGATAATTTATCTGTTTATTGTTTGCCTCTCACTGAGCATGTACATTTCTTGTAAATAGAGACCTCCTCTATCTTAACCATCATGGGTAATTCTGGCATAGTTTCTGTCAAGTACACTTCCAACAAATAGTGTTCAGTGAATGAATGAAGCAAGAAAGTTTCAGACTTGATCTCGCAGTTCCCTTCCAACTCTAAAACCCTATGACTTCCATCACTCAGGGCAACTACATGCATGAAATGAGCTCATGTTATGTGAGTGTTGAAGTCAGGAAGCAGTACACTAATGTTAAGGCTATTTTAAATATTGTGTAATTTAGGGCAATTTGTAAACTATTAAACAAAAATTGGCTCTTTGAACAGTGTTTACAAAACAAAGCTGGAATGATAAAAATTAGATCCAGAGCAAATGAACCATTTTGAAAAAAAAGTGTTTTCTGAAAAGGTGATATTCTGGAAAATAATACCAACTGAGCAATTTTTTTCCACAGTCACCACTGTAGAAAGTAATATTCTTCCCCTATCCTATAATATTTGAGGAAGTTCTATTTGCAAGTCATTTCTAAAGGGCAGCAATTTATTTGGTATTAGTGACTCTATGACCTGCAGACCCCACTCGGTGAGATCATATATCTCTGTAATATCTGCCAGATATGATATTGCATTGATGTGAGTTCACGATTACAGAAGACATACCCATTTGAAAACTTTCATTGGCCCAGTTGTGTTTCCAGATGGAGTAGAGCAAGAAATGGAACCCAAGAGTCTGCCTAGATGTTCTTTAGTTGTGTGCCAGAGTCAGCTGGATACAGCCAATACTTAGTTTTAATGATAGAACAAGCATGTATTCCCAAGCACTGATTTGAAGCAGTCACCTCACTTCACTTGGACATTCGTGTCACCTTAGTTTAGGGAACTTTGTTAGGAATACCAGGCCTCATGTCATGTCACTCTTCTATATCTAAATAGTCAATGGCTCCTCTATCCCCTATCTCCCTCACTCAGGGCCCCACAACATGGCCCAGTCTAATTCCTAAGCATGTAATCTCTCTGCTCCTATTTGCAACCACTATATTTCATCCAAACTGAATTGAATTTTTCAGAATATGTCTGATACTTTCTTACCTGTCTGGCTTTGCCCCGCATACCCAATTCTTGAGGTTCCCCTTCCACAACTCCCATCATCCCCACTATAAAAAAAAATTACCTGTTTCTTAAATCCTACAATCCCCCGCCTGGAAGTCATCTCACCATCCTCTTTGTATTTAATTATAATAATTACAATTTACATTTATTGAGATCATGCCCCAGACACTGTTCTAAATGTTTTGTATAGTTTATCCAATAGCCCTCAGATATGAGATAAGTATACGAGATAAGTACTATTGTAATCCCACTTTCCAGATGAGGATGCTCCACCCAGGGGCACATGGGTGGCTCAGTGGTTGACTGTCTGCCTTTGGCTCAGGTCGTGATCACGGGGTCCTGGTATCAAGTCCCAAGTTGGGCTCCCTGTATGGAGCCTGCTTCTCCCTCTGCCTTTGTCTCTGCCTCTATCTCTGTGTCTCTCTGAATGAATGAATGAATGAATGAATAAATAAATAAATAAATAAATAAATAAATAACATCTTTTTTTGAAAAAAGTAGATGCTGGACCAAAAAGGAGTTATGAACTATGAATACAGTTAGTACATGCGTTGACTCAAGAATAGGCATATGATCTCTAGAGCCAGTGGTATGCATGTGCCAGTTCAAACCAGCTTGAGAGAACCCACGCTAATATCTCCTTCCAACTCTGCATTCAGTGATGTCATATTGGTGGCTTAAAATAGGCTGTAGCAAGAGTATCTACACCATGGAAACAGGCATGAGCTACAAAGCAGTACAGCCCTCATTTTATTCCAGATCAATTGTTAGACATTTACCAGTATAGCACTGTCTGGAGCTCACCTTCTCAACCATTACATCAACCTGCCTCACCTATTTGTGTGTTTAAGTATTATTCTCACTAGATTGTGAGTTCCTCCAGGCAAGGGACTATGTCATACTTATTTATATCTCATGCTTTCTGGGCACGCTGCAGTCCTTTTCCTCAGTTAGTATGCGATACAGTTATTGGAAGGATTTGTAATTCATTGCCAAAGTAGCTAATACCAATATTCTATTTTGAGATGAAAAAAGTAGTAGTGGCTGTTCTTCTAGTTAAAACAAAAGTGTTCTCACTTTTAAAAATATTATATATTTTACATATTTACGTATTTATTATAAGGGACTGACTCGTGTGATTGAGGAGGCTGAGAAGTCCCAGGATCTTCTGCAGGCTGGAGATCCAGGAAAGTCAGTGGTGGAGTTCCAGTCCAAGTCTGAAGGCCTGAGAACCAGGAGAACCTGCAGCATAAGTTCTAGTCCAAATCTAAAGGCCTGAGAATGGAAAACTTATCAATAGTGTTTAAGTCCCAGTCTGAAAGCAGAAGATTGATATCTCCACTCAAACAGTCAAGCAGAGAGAGGAAAATTTCTCCTTTTCTCTCTTTTTGTTCTATTCAGCAGAGGCCTGGCCACATTCAGGCGGTCAATCTGCTTTACTCAGTTTAAGGATTCAAATACTAATCTCTTCTCTAAACACACACACACACACACACACACAGAGAGAGAGAGAGAGAGAGAAAGAGAGAGAGAAATAATCTTTAACTGGATTACTGGACATGCTGTGGCCCATTCAAGTTACAAATAAAATTAACCATTACACTGACCAATAAATAAGAGGGATGCTGGGTAATGACTCGCTTTTCTCTGACCTCCTCGGACCTCTGGGATGGACCCTAAAGCATCTCATCTGATCCCAAGAACTGCACCTTCAAGAGTCCTCACTGCCAAGCCCTGCTCCGCCCCCCGCAACACCCCTTAGCTCAGACCCCTTACATAGTGACCCCACCTAGGTCATGTCTGAGATTACTGTGCCTCTAACATTGGGTAGATTAAACTACTGACTTCTCCCAGGAAGGGGCCTGTCTGTAGGCTTCCCATGGTCACTTAGTATCTGTCTACCCCACATGCCCAAACTTGCTCTCCTGCCCCTACTGGGGACTCGCAGCACACTGCATGACAGAGACAGTGCTTTCTATTTTGTTTTGCTTTCTGACCGATCTTAAGCTCCTTAAGGGCAAATATTGCATTTTTCAAATACTGTCCTGTTGCACTTAGCACAGTGCCAGCCCCAAAGCAAGGATTGTCTGAGAATAAAAGAAATGGCACCATATCAGAAGATAGTGTTCTGAAAGCCTCGAGAGGCACCTAAAACAATGGAGGAATTTGTGGCAGGAAAATGTCTACCTGGAACAGCAGGAAATGACATGATCCAGAGGGGTTTTACCTTATTTAATTAACACTCATAATATTTACTGTGTACCAGGCAAGATTCTTTGCACTTTTTAGGAAAATAACTCATTTTTAATCTTGAGGAGACAAATAGGTTAAACTACTTGCCTGCAGTCAAACAGCTGAGTTGCACAATCAAGCTGTGTAGCAAAAGAGTCCTACTCTAGACAGGACCTGATGCTGCTTTTGTGAACCAGGCAGTTATGAGGGAAGCCAGCAGTCAGGCCAATGAGCCAGAATCAAGTTTGGGGAACAACTTCAAGACCAGGGGCCAGGGAGGCAGAGTGCTAGGGAGGCTTGGGAGACAGAGCTCTGATTGAGGCAAAGATGCCAGACTGTTCTCACCAAACACATCTTGATGCCAATCTCATTCTCCCTGGAGAATAGAAAAGCAACTGATCCATCCTTGGTATACTGCTTGGTGGCTAGGGGCAGGCTCTGGGGGCGGATAGCCCTAGCCCTGGATCCCATTTCCACTGCTCAACAGCTGTTGAGCTTGAACAAATTATTTAGCCTCACTGAGCCTCAGTTTCTACCCTGAGGGATTGTTATAAAGACTGAACTTGGGAAGGACTTACTAAATGTTGGTTAATATTGTTATCACTGTTGTCACTCATCTCAAATCCTCTTTGGCTTTATCTGAGCTGATGCAGCAAATATCAAATTTGTAATTGGCTCCTATATTATGTCCGGCCCTGGTCTTGGGCCAAGTATATCTTCATATAAGGAATTTATTAATTCTCAATTTTTGTGCGTGTGCTTACTGTGTGTATGCACCAAGAACTATCTTAGATGCTTAAGAGACAAAGATGAATAAAGCACTTTGTGCATTATGGTAAATAAAAATGTAAAAAGAAAAAAAGACTTAGAGATCGCTGTAATAAATGGTATCCCAGTGATATAAATAAGAATAATGGGGAACAGAGTGCCAGCTGCTTGGGAGGGGCCTAGAATCTTCGTAGTTGAGCTGAGTCTTGAGGAGTGAGAAAGACCTTCTAGATGGTAGGGAAAGGGGGTGGCTAATATTTTCCCAAGGAACGTGCAGAGTGAGCAAGAACATGGAGGGACAAATTATTTGGCTTGGTTGTGTGTAGGGTTGTAGCAGGAAATGAGTTTGGAAAAGGAGGCAGGCATCAGGTCCTGTGGACAGTAGAACAGTGCTGAGGGATTTTGGTAGAGGAAATGATGGGATTTAATTTGTATTTTAGAAAGATTATTCTGGCAATAGTTTTAAAAATTGATTAATAACATAATCTCACCTTCAGTAAAAGCTTTAGTGATTTGCATATGCCAATCACAACATTTTGCCCCAACCATGTATCTCCTGTACTCTAAATTCCTTAATATTTTTCTTTATGTTAGCTGCCTTTTTTTCCTCAAAATTATTATCACAAGCTTAAGTAGAAAGTCAGTGTTATTTGTCTTAAAAGTGAATAAAATGGAAGGAATATTAACAAAACAGTATTTACAAAATTCTATCTAGGTATTTTCCAAAAGTATTGAGTTCTAAAGGCTTCTAATTTTGCTTTTAATGCTTTCAAAGTAGCTTTGCTAGAATGCTCCTCCAGAAAAGTTGCAGTGGGCAGAGAGATGGGTAAAGTAGAGGCAAGGGAGTTAAATAAGCTGCAAGTATAAAGTGGGAAAAGTAGAAATAAAGAAGGCAGAGGTAAAAAGACAGTTCAAGGCATGGGGGTAAGGGATAGGAGATTTTCACATGGACTATATTTTCACACACCTCTGAACCTTTGCTTATGTTGAAATATCCATCCCAAACCCTCCAGTGCCCTCTTTCTCTCACCCAAATTACTGTTCTCTCCTACTTATTTCCACAAAATTGTTTTTGTGGTTGGTATATCTCTGTAGTCCTTGACAGTGATGTTGTGTGTTGCAAAGCTTTGTATTTTTAAGGCTTTGGCAGTTGCCTACAGTGAGTGTGCAAAATGTTAAGTTGGAAAAAAAATAACAAGTGTCAGATGGATGTTAAGGATATACTAGCACCAACATAAGACTTTTTCTTGATCCAATTAGATAAACTGGGTAAGGAACAGAAAAGACAGTAACTGTCTAATCACATGATCCATGTGATGAGCCCAAATTGCTTGGAAGCATCTTACACTTGGGGAAAACATGAATTAGAGTAGAGGATTTATAACTTTTTTCATCAGGACCTAAGGAAATACATTTTATGTCTAGAACCAATAAGAATAGGAGCATGGGTGCTCACGCACATTCACACACATACACACACACACACATACACACACACCATTGGAGGAAAGAGCATCAGTAGTCACCCCTACTCTGCACAGTGTGCTGCAGTATGCTTTATCCCATCCTGTTGTCTTTTCTTTTCTTCTTCTTTTTAAATGGTGATGGGGGAATGCTAAATTGATGTCACCATCCACTAGTGGCTTGTGAAAAATCTCATACTTTGAATATCTCTGAATTAAGGGAAGATGGGCTGGAGTTAAGAAAACCACAGATAAGGGACGCCTGGATGGCTCAGTGGTTAAGCGCCTGCCTTTGGCTCAGGGCATGATCCTGGAGTCCTGGGATCGAGTCCCACATCGGGCTCCCTGCATGGAGCCTGCTTCTCCCTCTGCCTATGTCTCTGCCTCTCTCTCTCTCTGTCTTTCATGAATAAATAAATAAAATCTTAAAAAGAAAACAGCTGTGTTTTCTAAGGCTATTGTAACCATTTACGTGAGAAATGTTGGGTCCTACTGGATGCTAGTGGCAATAGAAATGTATTAAAAGTGAAATTGATGGTGTGATTATACTCACCTTTAAAAAGCTGTAACAGGGCAGCCTGGGTGGCTCAGTGGTTTAGCGCCACCCTGGGCCCTGATCCTGGAGTCCCGGGATCGAGTCCCACATCGGGCTCCATGCATGGAGCCTGCTTCTCCCTCTGCCTGCGTCTCTGCCTCTTTCTCTCTCTCAACCTGTGTCTCTCATGAATAAATAAATAAATTTTAAAAAAATAAATAAAAAAATAAAAAGCTGTAACATTTAACATAGAGGGTGGAATTTATTTATTTTATGATAGTCACAGAGAGAGGGGGGAGGCAGAGACACAGGCAGAGGGAGAAGCAGGCTCCATGCACCGGGAGCCCGACGTGGGATTCGATCCCGGGTCTCCAGGATCGCGCCGTGGGCCAAAGGCAGGCGCCAAACCGCTGCACCACCCAGGGATCCCCTAGAGGGTGGAATTTATAAGTCCATTTATTATGTGTTAGTTTAATGTGAATCACATTCCCTAGCAATTGGACAACTTTGGGTGACTTTTGAGGGGAAAGTAGAACTTCTGGAAAAATGGCTAGTGGCATCAACCTTCCAAAGCAACTCATTTAATATGCAGTAAATCTGACCATGTTGGGTTTTTCTTTCTCTTTTTCTTTTCTTATGTTGGAAAGCATTCTATTTGCAAATTCCATTCACATCATGCTCTTCAAGAAATCTTCAACCGTGGATGCACTTGGGTCTTTAAGTCAATGCAGCGATTGTTGTCTTGGATGATAGCTTATTTTGTAACCCTCTCTCTGGTAGCCAAATGAGTGTGACAGTGATGAAATTAAAATTGTAATTACATTGTGCTCATAGTGTTTGTTCGAGTGAGACTTAATGACTGGGTTCCCTTGAGCAAATTGCAAAATATGAAAACGTTTCAAGGTTTAAAACAAGGAAAAATACATTTTCTTGAATGGCTCCGGAAAGGCCACCTCTATTTTTACAAGTGTGGCTATAAAATAAACAATCTTCATCTTTAATTTACGTTGGCTACCACACCAAATGCTTAGGTGTTAAGAAAGGACTGTACGACGATGCATTTGCCAGACAAAAAGCTTTCCCTGTTATTAATGACTGGTGGTGCCCCAGTGTAATCAAAGGCCACAGCTGCGGTGATATACAGCAGTGACAAACCTCAGGATCTTTCCTTCTCAATGCTAACCTAACAGCCAGCAGCCGAGAACTTCCAGTGCTGTATATCTACAAGATAAATAGCACAAGATATGAATATACGTATTGCTTACAGTCTTGAAAAGTATTGTTATATCCCCCTCCGCAATCATTCTAAATATGACGCAAGTGCATTTTTCACCATTTCAGTACAATGCTTGTTGTTTGTAAATGGCAATAGTTTTCCAGTGGAGATTTAAAACCCTCTAACTCTACCAGTTACTGCAGTCTGATTTGAAAACCGGTGCCTATGCTGCTGATGGTGTCAGTAGAACAGGTTTCCAGAGATTCATTACCCCTTTTACGTTGACAGACAGCATCAAAAAAGGAATCACTTCAAGAATATACTAGAAATCATTTTTATTTTTACTCCTCGATCATGCCAAGATGATCTAAGGGGAAAACTGAGAGTCACTCATGATATGAATTTGACATGAAGGAATCTGTAAGAAGAATTCACTGGTGTTTTTATTTCCAGCTATTAAGCCATTTTTCCCCTCTCTCTCTCCTGCTTTGAACCTGTGACCAGTAAGTGCCATATTTTGCTTTGTTAGGAGTTCAAGAAATACATTTAATTGGGAGTTATGGCCAAGGTAAAACACAGACTAAATAACCAGCTTGAAAAGAGGTTAGCTTTCTGCACTTACTCAGGTGTGAATTCCTGTGGAAAAATTCTATAATCACTAATCAGGTTTCCATTAAAAATAAAGTGAACAAAACCACTGAATGGACAAAGCAAGGTCTTTTCCCAGATCAATAGCAAAGACACGTCCATGCACACACAGAGGAAGTCGGTGCAGCTCCATGACCTTTTCATGAACTTTCTGGGAGACGGAAAGATCATTCAAAGGGCAGAGGTCAGCATTCATGCTGGTCACAAACAAAAATCAGATTTAGCCTCATATGAAGGATTCAGTGCTCTCACCTACTGATGCAAATTAAATACTATTATTGTACATTTTCTTACATTACCTATTGCAGAAGAAACTGCTTTTGTATTTGAAGCATGGATTAACATTTACTTACTAACTCCTCTTATTTTGCTATTATTATCAAGCATCACCACATTAAAGTGGAGGTTTAAAAACTGGAAGACCTCAGTTAAGATGGGAATCTTCAGCTCATCAAGAAGAACAGATGCTCAAGATGCGCTCTCTGGGTGCTCCCCACACCAGCCCCAGGACACACAGTTCTGTGGACACAGACTCACCACACAGAGAGAGACCAGCTCTTAATTTTTGCTCCACATAGTTCTGTGCAGAAGATATAGCAGTGGGAATAATCAGGAATCAAGAGCATTTTACAAAAGAGCCATGTTTCAAGTAGCCCAGACTCAGATCAGCATCATTGTAGAACCCCAAAACTACACGGATTCCTGGGTGGAAGTTGTCCACACAGAAGTGCCAACTGGTAACATTTCTTGCCAGTGTTCTTCAACAAAGGGGAACCCAAATAGACCAAACTCCTTTAGAATCAGTGAGTGTTAAGGCCCTTTGGGGGGACTTTGAGAAATCAAGCAAGTATCAGAATATAGGAATTCTACTATTCAGAAAAATTCAGTATCTTAGCTATCAATTAAGAAGGAAAGGCATTTTCAGGGGATCCCTGGGTGGCTCAGTGGTTTGGTGCCTGCCTTTGGCCCAGGTCGTGATCCTGGAGTCCCCGGATCGAGTCCCACGTCGGGCTTCCTGCATGGAGCCTGCTTCTCCCTCTGCCTGTGTCTCTGCTTCTCTTGCTCTCTGTATCTCTCATGAATAAATAAATAAAATCTTTAGAAAAAAAAAAAGAAGGAAAGGCATTTTCAGAGAAACTTATGCAACCACTAAAAGTCACAAATGGCTTTGTATCCCGCTATGGATGGTACACGGTAGTTCAAGGTTAGACAGTTCTGGAGCTTTTAATAAATGCACCTGTAACATATAAAGAAATCTGGATACTAATTCTCTTGTGCTCCAACATGTGTCCTAAAGACGCTCATTATTCCTACCTGTCCATGTTCTATTTTCCTGGGGTACAGCATTTAATTTTCTTAATTGACCTATGACGGAAGCAAATTTCAATACATCTTAAATCCATTACTACCAGTAGTTGTGATCTGTGAAACTTTAAATCTCAATATTTTGTGTTAAATTGGAAATTAGCTCTTAGGGAAAAAAGTTTATCTATGTGGGCATGTGGGAAGTAGGCTGGGCCTGGGAGGGTGGATGCATCCTAAAACCTGTAGAACTTGACATTTAGGGAAAAAAATTGGCAGAGGATTCCAGCTTATGCTCTTTGTTTTCCAGAAAAGAGATCAATGCTTGGTGATACAGTTTGTGTGATGGGGTGGGGGAGACCAATGAGAACAGAGGCAGTCCCTGACCATCAGAAGGGACTGTGGGTCTAGTGCTGGGGCAGGAGCCTAAAACTCCTCTGGAAATACAAGCTAAACTCTGGCTGCTGAACCGTGGGAAGGTAGAAAATAGACTGGGGAGGGCCCGTTAGCTCAGGAATAGATAACACAGTATCAGACATGGAGTAGCCACTTAGGCCTGGGAGAAAGAAGATGTTTGGTTAAATACCCATCTGCCTGGATTAGAATCCTGACTCTAACACCTGCAATATAAATATCCTTGGACAAACTAATTAACTTCTGTAGGTCTTTGTTTATTCATCCATATAATGGGCATAATATTAGTAACTTCATAGGACCATATAATCATATGTAATATTACACTGAATGCTTTAAGCGCACTCTTCATCTACCCTCCATGACCCTCTGAGGTAGACACCTTTTATTCTGCATTTTAAAGCTGAAGAAATGAAAAAAAAAATAAGGTTGAGGAAATGGAGGCTCCGGTAGGGTGACAAACTTGCCACCATCTCACATTTGATAAGAGGCAGAGAAGGGACTCGATCCAGGAGGTCCTGCATGGAGCCCTGTGGCAACCTCACAGTCTGACCCCAGAAACTATTCTATATTGGTCTTAATGGCTCTGCTTAAATGGCCTCCCACTGAGAGCCATAGTATTTATTTAAAATAAATAAGCTGCTTATAAAAGGACTTAACGTAATGGATTTCTGCCTAGCCTTTTTTCCAGAAAGGCTGACTTGTCCAAGCTTATACAACTAATTAGTGGCAAGATTGCATTAAAGGTTCATCTCCTGGCCCTTAGTGCACATACTTTCCACCGCACACACGGCCACGATTACAGCTTTCAACATGGATTGTAAGACGGCTCTGTGAAGCATGGCATAGTGGATAAAAATGTGGACTCTTGAATTAGACTGCCTGAACTGGCACCCTGATGCTACTGATGTGTCCTGCGACCTTATAAAAGTTCAATGACCTCTCTGTGCTCATCTGGAAAATGGGGCTGATAATATTAATATGACCTATTTCCTCCAGGCCATGGTGAAGACTAAGGGAGGAATACATGTAGAACAGTTAAAACAATGCCGGGGACACTAAAACCACTCAGTAAATGGTAGCTGTTATTATTTTTCATTCAAGCACGTAGCCCCCGTGTAATCAGATCAAGAACTGAATTTCACAAATTTTGCCTTGTACTTTCCAGAAAAATTCTGGGTCAAGAGGACTGACTACAGTTGGCACATGGTGGACTGCAGTACTAAATTAGAAGGATAGAGGGTTATATAAAGTCTCCTGAAGAGGAATGGTTAAGCCTTAGTTCTGAAATCAGATAATACTTCAAAGAATCTTGGTAACATTATAGAGAAGGAGGTCTGAGAAAGCATTATAGTTGAAAAAGGAAAAAAATTAGAGGGGAGCCTTGAAAGCATACCATACCCCGGTGACAGTAAATTTTACTGAGGGAAGGTTTGGGATTGCAAGAATCATGATATTATTCAGATCAGAAATAGAGAGCAAACTCAGCTAAATATAATTTGTGTGAAACATTTTAAATGTCAATTTTTAAGAGGAAATATAATATGGAACATAATATAAATGTGTATTGGAATGAATGGAGAATTATAATTAACCTGAAATAAATATTAAGCCCAATTCTGGGGGAAGAAGGCATAAAGATTTAAAAAATCTATTTCCCTTTCATCTACTTCCATAAAATTTTTTTTTAATTCTTCACGGAGCACAGCGAGTACATTTCTGCCTCTTCTCCCTTTTAATGTGTTCAACTTGGTTTTAAGCACGCATCAGAAAGCAGCTTACAATGAAAGCCTTTTGTCGTCTGTAGACAGAAATGTCAGAAGCTGAGCCCTGGCCAATACAAGGTATAAAAGAATTCCCCTTGATGCCATCTGTCCTTCAAGGTCAAGCCCTGCACAGCTGCATGCTCAGGATGGCCTAGGATCACCTGGGCAACCTCTGGGTGATGCTCATATTTGAGATGTGACCTAACATGGGGAAGAAAGGGGAGAAACGGCAACATGATATTTAACAGATTCTGGTCTGAGTGATCACACATTTGGCTTCCTGCAAGGCATAAATCCATTATCTTCAAAACTGGCCTACTTACATTGCTGGCATTCCTCCTAAACAGCTGCAAATGATAAGCCTTACTCTACATAATTTTCTTTAAAGTACCTTAGAGATATGATTAACCATATATATATATGATGGACCCTTATTTTCCTTGTTTCCATGTGAAAGCTCCAGAGATTTCAGTGACCTCCTCCATTTTTTTAACTGACTCTGAGTCCTTCAAATCTGCCTCATTCTACAGAGATTCAGATTCCAATAATGAGACCATATCTTAAAGAATAAACTTTTTAAAAAATTACAGGACTAGATCACACATTATAATCCACCATTCTATTGTAACTCACGTAGAGAATTTTTCCCCCTACAACATTCTATTAAACAAAGTGACTTTAAAAAATAAAATAAAATAAACAAAGTGACTTTTACCAAGAGCTTCTAGAATAAGAAATGCATTGGCACTGGTTTCTTGCAGTGCTTGAATAAGGTCAGCAAATATTGAGACCTAGGACCTTAGATAAAATTGTTTTCAGAGCTTTTGGGTAAAAAAAAAAATCCATCCATCCATCCATCCATCCATCAAATGGAGCTCTCCTTTTCCAATCTACTAAATAATTCTAGAATCATAATCATGTAATTTGGAGGGGTCTATGGTAGTGTGCTGAAGCCAACTTATGACTGGTTGGCAGAGTCAACTGTGTATATCTCTTCCCACCTTGGGTTTGGTAGCTTCAGATTAGGGATGGTGGAAGTATTTACACTTTGGACAGTGGCAAATTCTTCTCTCTTCTACCATTCCAGGAGCTCGTTGCTTAATATTTACCAAGCACCACAGGCCATGGATTCAGCCCAGGACCGTAAAGCTGGGGAAGGTTATTTCTGTGGACACCAGGCATTGAGATACATTAGGTACTCGAATAGTATATATTATGCTCATGCCTTAAAATGGTTGTGAATGGATGATGTGATACTGCGAAGAAAAACTACAAAAGATTATGCTTGTTAGTTGAGTTTGTTTTAAACTAACTTCTATGAAATATAAAAATTACTATTAGGGAAGATAAAATGAACCTCACATGGCAATGGCTGACAATAGGATTTTGTAGAAATGTGGAAAAGTTGAGAGTGATGAATCTTCTGAAAACAGCCTTTTTTAAAAATAAAAAAAAATCTCTCTATATATGTGTTTGTTCCTTTTTTTCCTCTAAAGAAAAAAAAGTACCTCATACATTAAAAAAACAATGACGACAAGAATCTTTCCATATGTTTTACATTAATGAAGCAACTTCCTCTCTGGAAAAAGATTGTTAAATAAAGTGGATTTAACTTTGACTCATCATTAGCCCTATCTCCTTCCCTGTTCTGGGATTCTTGACTCTCAGTACTACACATCCTTCCAGGAGAGTCTAGTAGTAAAATCATGGAGGGAGTTTAGCTTTTATTGATTCTGAAAGAACAATATAACAAGATACTGACAATAATAAACAGATACAAAGTTGTTTCAGCCTGGAAACAATTGCAGCCATATAACCCTTGGTGGCCTCTTTTATATGAACTGTTATTTTTCTCTTCACAATGACTAACATGGGAACGATCATCCATCCAATCCACCAGGTTCTACTTTGCTCAGGAAATGGTTAAACTACTGCAGGTCAGCCCTCCAACCTCATGGAAATGCTTTGATTTGTCTCCCACACAAAACCAATTTGAGTCATTTATTTTACTAACAACTCCCAACAGAATCAAGGCACTGCACAAAGTCTCCTTTTAAGAAAAATTTACCCGCACACATATGTGACTTTGCCAAGAAAGTTTCCTCTGGAAAAGACACAGATTTCAGGCACTTAAACAAAGTGTCTATGGAGCTTTTACTTAACATTGAGGAATTGCACGATTTTGGCTTTTTTTTTTTTTAAAGCAGCCTCACAATTCCAATCTAGTTTAATTTGATGCTGTTTCTGACATAGAAAATAAAAGTTTGACTCAGGAATTCTCTGGGGCAAACAATTCAAATGTAATATTACTCCAAGGACTCGTAGCCACAGAATTGGAGGATGTGGGACCCTGACTCTTGAGTCTTGTGGTATCCAGTCAGTCAACAAATACATATCCGGTGTCCTCTGGATATGTGATTTTGTAATTAGTGTTTGTATAAGTGATTCTTGTTTAAACATCGCATATATTTCTATATCCCATCTTCCAAAACAGACTTTCCAAGGGAAAGAAAATCAAACAGTTAAAAATATACTTCTCAAATAACAGCTCCTGTTCCAAAATGGGTGATTCATAATTGACTCAGCTTCTCCCTCTCAAAGGTCACCATTAGAACAGCCAGGAGGGAGGGTGACGTTCTCCTGTGACACCATGGCCCCTCCAGGGTCATCCTGCAGCTACCAAGCCACTGGCTTCATACCACATACACCTGAGTGAGCAAGATCTTGGGTGACAGTTGAGGAAAGGAGAAGAAAAGGAAAAGAGAAAGAGGACCGAGAAGTTGCTTTGATGAAAATAGAATCTCTCTTTTGTGTTCCAGTTTCAAAGTGAACCAAGTTCTGCACATGCCACTCTCAAACTGTAAGCCTTAGGAACACCAGCCTGCATCAAGTCGTTAACCTTTTAGGGCCTACTCAAAGCAGTGTAGTGTGACTTTATTAATGAATGCTTTAATGTGGTCTATAAAAGCTAACAAACACAGACACTTATTATGATTCATCAAATTTAATATTCCATCAAACCTTTCTGTTTAAAAACCAATGATTTTTTTTAAAATACTAAAATCTCAAAATGGAAGTCCCACACTCCAATGAAATTTAATGCATCAAAAAATAAAAACCATAAGAATTTAATACTGGTTGAAATTTTGAATAACAATAAAAGTAATAAATGCTGTGCAACATTAATTAATAACTCCAAAAAATATTTTATTAAAACCATAGACAACCAAGAGATGTGGTCCTCAAAAACAGACTTGCTGTTTAAGGCACACATTGTCTGCTGTGTTGCTAGGAGGCAAAAGACCCTTTTGTAAAACAGCTGGGTCTCTTGCTTCAGGCAAAGACAAATTCTACAAAAAAAAAAAAAAAAAGACAAATTCTACAGTCAAAACACTTAGTGAGAAACTTCTAGAATCTTTGCACTATTGTACTCAATGACCTTTATATTTTGGAAACCCATACTTATGTGCTTGACTTTCTCTATAAGATCCCTTTTAGTGTAATCTCAGTATATACAGTTTCTCATTGATATTTTATAAACTGCTACAAAAGAAGAGCTCACCTTGCTTGCATTCAGTATTCATCTACAAAAATTCTTGGGCAAAGTTTTCAAAATGTCAGTTTGCTTTACAGATACCTTCTTCATGTTTTTCTTTTTCAATGTTTGTGTACTGTGGCATTTATCAGAAGAAAAATGAAAAGGAGAACTTTGGTGGTCTGATCTGGTCCCACTTGATTTTTGTGTTCAAAATCTAGTTCATGGTCAATGCCTGGTATGTGCCAAAAATTAGTACAGTTTCAGGGAAACGCTGTTCCAGGTCCTGAGAACCCTTTGTGGACAAAGAAAGGGGCCTATAAATTATGCCACCAGGACAATCTGCCATGTCATCAAAGAAAAATCCAAGTTGGATTATTATCTTTTTCTCTTCAAATCATCCTGTAGATGGCTTAAGTGCTTTGCAAACTTTATTCCTCTTTATCTGGTTGTCAGATAGGTTATCTCTCATTTTACTAATGAAAGATCAGACTCAGTGAAGTTAAGTGATGAGCTAAGGCTCCAATAGAACTAAATCAAGAGGCTGAGATCAGGATCTTTCCATCATTAAGAATGCCATCCATTTCCTTAGTGAAAGGAACTACAGGGAAAGCAGGGAAACTGAGTAGGGAAAAATTAGAGAGGAAGACAAACAATGAGAGACTCCTAACTCTCGGAACCAGGTTGCAGAAGAAGAGGAGGGAGGGGATATGGGGTTATTGGGTGATGGGCACTAAGGAAGGTACTTAATGGGATGAGCACTGGGTGTTATACTATATGTTGGTAAATTGGATTTAAATATTTTTTTAAAAAAAGAATGCCATTTCTTATCTCCTAGGACAGAGAATGCCAAGTTATGTGAATTTTATCCAGTTCAGTTAATTTCTCTCAAACACACTGTACATAGTACACAGTTCTCTACCACACTCCAAAACAGAAAAAAAGTGCATGTTCATAAGATTTTTTAGAATGATAGAATCTAGAAGATATTTTAAATGATGTGGGAAGTGAAAAGCTACTATGTTTCTACTATGAAATGTGAATAATTCACTCACATTGTCTGAGATTTCTGTGGCAAACTGACTCATGGATCATAGGGTAATTATAAAAAAATAGTGCCCATGTGACAAAAAGTAGGTGAGTTTTTAACCTTTAGCTCTATGTCAATCCACCTTTGAAATAAATGAGAAGAATACATTTTTAGTAAGAATCAGACTCATGTACAGGGAGAGAATTTTGTATGATTCAAAATCACAGAAGTTATTTAGCCAAGACTTTCAACCATTCATCTTAGAAATGAAGATGCTAAGTTCCAAGAGGTTAGAGAACTTAACTTCTACAACCTTAATCAGGGCCACAGTTGACATGATCAAGTGCATCTGTATCACTGCAACTATAACTTAGGCTTCAGTGAGGAGAAAGAGTTGTACTAGTTATATTCTGAGTTCCCTTCCAACTATAGAGTCCGACTAGTTGGACTACCTCTTTTCAGGAAATATCCAGGTCCTGTGTTTCCCATTTGATGCTCTATTCATCCTTATTGCATTTTTGAGCATTAGGAGACAGATGTAGAATAATGTGTAAGGTACATCACAAGCCACATTATTGTGAACTCTTGGGTTTGCTGGTGGGACTTGTTGGTGGAGGGGTCAAGGTCATCCTAGAAATCTAGATGGTAGCTTTGATATCTTTATAGGAAATAAGAGGACCAAGGGCTGGTCCAAGGGAGCAGCCATTGGAAGGCACTGTAAGAGCCTGGGTGATAGAGTGAAGTGAGAGCCTGGTTGTGCGGTGGCCCTGGTTATGGAGCAAATGTTCACCCTCAGTTTCCCACTTATCCTGTATGAGCCCTTGCTACTCTGGCCCCATCCACATCTACAGCTGTGACTGTTGGCCAGGAACATGGTAGTGGAGAAGGATGAGAGTTGTAGACGACTCTGCTTCAGGGGCTGACAGAGCGTGTTCTCAGGGCACTGGGGGCCCTCACAGAATGTCCTGCAACATGCTGCTTTAGGAATCAGCAACCCAAATGCCTGGAGTTTAATTTCGCCCTCAATTAATACAGCACTGTGCTGAGTCCTGCAGATTCTACAGTGAGCAAAAACCCAACAAGGTCACTATAGTCTGGTCACATGGCTCTACTGGGCAAAGTTGCCTCATATAATAAACTCATTCAGAGTGGATTTCAGCACAGCGTCAGACTCTTTTAGGAGTGTTTTGTCATGAGCTCATCTCTATCCAGTTCCCCAGAACTGTCTACCCCCTTTGACCTCTATGTTCCAGAAATAGTGAATTAGTAACTATTCTCCAAAACCCCCATAATCTCTCTCATCTATACATCTTCGTACTTACTTTTCTTTCTCACTAGAATTGTCTTCCCACTACCTCTTTCCTTGTTAATCACTTTGATTCTCTTCTTAGATAGCCAGGAACCTTCTTTTTTTTTTTTTCCTCCAACATCATCCCAGGTTGAGCTGGGTGTGTTCCCATGGCACCTTATACCTCTCCTATCAGAGCTTTAAATTGCCTTTTGCTTGGCTGTCACCTCCACTGGGCTCTAAACTCCGTGAACATAATGTCCCTGGTGGGTTTTATATACCAGCACTAGCTGGGTATTGTTTTATATTATTTATATGTTTTATAATTATAAATATTTTATATGCCAGCACTAGCACAGGCTCTGGCCACAGGGTCCACAGGTATACTGCATTTCAATTTAATTGTTTTCCTTTGTAATTCTGTCTTCTTTTTGGAATGATTTTTAAAACATTACTCTGAGAAGGCATCTGTAGGCTTCATCTGGCTGCTGAAGGAGCCTGTGGCATAAAAAATTTTAAGAACATCTGCTAAATGCTCAATAAGTATATGATGAATGATGAGTTAGACAAATAATGGGTGAAATAAAGTAAATTAAATGAGAGAAAATTCCCTACGATCCAGCAAGGAAAGAAGGTGTGACTCCAGGTCTGGGAGTTTTGAGAACCTGGTGCCCATGAATATGATTTTATTCCACATGATAGAGGTATGAAATTATAGAAGAGGCTCAAAGTTTCTTGAATACCCAATATGTTTGTGGCCTGTGAAAACCTCTTGGTTGCCTTAACTACCACCAATCCCTTCCCCTTTCTTCCATGCTAGCAAAGCTTATCTCCTATAAGAGTGCTAAACCAGCCCAATTCCTTTGTGGTTCATCATGGCTATGGCCCAATTCTGAACAATAATATGTACTGGGAAGTCTGCCAGGAACTCATGGGAAATATGTCCTTCTTTGACAAAGAGTGATCTTGGAGAGAAGCTTTCGTACCACCCCGCCTTTGAGCACTGCTAAGGTGTGCAGTCTAGAAGTATGGTGACCATCTTATGTCCAAGATGCAATCCATTTGAGGATGAAGAGAAAATACACTAAGGATTGCAGATAGAAAGGTGGAGGATCTTGGGTCCTCAATAATATGATTATCATTAAATCATTCATGGCATCACCCTATTCTAAACATCTTTATATGTGAGATCATTAAATATCATTATTATTTAGCCCATTCTTTGGTGGGTATTCTATGACTCAATGCCTTCCTATCTCAAACAGCAACACAACCCACTGACAAGTTTGGCTGCCATGAGGATCAGAGTTGTACTCCGGAACTAGCCAAGGACACCACTCCTTGTTTTCAGTCATCAGTTAATATTTCCCCCTGCAAAATTCAGATTTGTTCAATAATTATTTTTGCCCTCAAATACACCAGACAGAAAAGATGAGCATTGGCTTTCTAGTAGGGAAATGACTTCATGATCCTATAATCACACATCAGCAGCAGACCTTGCTGAAACATTACTATATATCTAACTCTCCTGTGCCCTGACCTAACATGCCAGGCCTGAATTAAAAACAGAATACAGAAAAGGTTAAGTTCTGCTTTTAGATTGAAGGTTGCTATGATTCACACCAGTCCCAAGCATCACTTCTCCCAATTCCAGCCCATCCCCTAGGGTGCCTCCTGTCATCTTGCACTTTCTAATTCTCTCAGGGGATTGACATACTTTTCCAATGGACTATACGCTCTTTTGAAGTTAGGGACAATATCCAAGGGTTACTGTATCCTTCTTCAGTATCCAGGCAGAGAGTCAATAAGTGTTATTTGATAATACTTTATAAAAGATTTAGGACCACAGGCAATCCTCAGATATATTGGGGGTTCGGTTCCAGACCACCACAATAAAGTAAATATTGCAATAAAGTGAGTCAAATGAATTTTTTGGTTTCCCAGTGCATGTAGAAGTTATGTTTACACTATACTACTGTAGTCTTATCAAGTGAGCAATAGCATTATAACTAAAAAAGAAACAATGTACATACTATAATTTAAGAACATTACTAAAAGTGCTGTCATCTTTGTTTTCAGCAATTTCTAATCTTTCTTGGTGGTGGAGGGTCTCGCCTGGATGTTGAAGGATGCTCACTGATCAGGGTGATGGCTGCTGAAGGTGAGGGTGGCTGTGGCAATTTCTCAAACTAAGACAACAGTGAAGTTTGCCACCACAACTGACTCTTCATTTCACTTGAACACTCAGAAGCTATTGTAGGATTGGCCTAATTTCATGTTGTTGTATCTCAAGGAGGCCCAAAGAGAGGAAAAAGAGATGGGAGTGGTTGGTTGATAGAGCAATCAGAACACTCACAACATTTATCTAGTAAGTACACTACCTTATCCTGATCACAGATCACCCCAACAAACATAATAATAGTGAAAGGAGTTTGAAATGTTGTGGGAATTACCAACATGTGACACAGAGACATGAAGTGAGCAAATGCTGTTGGAAAAATGGCACCCGTGGACTTGCTCAATGCAGGATCCTCACAAACTTTCAATTTATTAAAAACATGCAATGTCTGGGAAGCACAATAAAATGAGGTATGTCTATATTCATGAGAGTTGAGAGCACATAACATAGTCCCTGCAGAGAAAGCACCTGTATAAAAAGATATTTATGATTCCAAGCAGCATGCACTCTAACAACTGTATGAAGGAGAAAGTCAAGGTCACTTGGGTCTGAGATGAGAGAAGACAGCCCCATAGAAGAGCTGCGCCTCAAAACTAGTCCTGAAAGTGGAAAAGACTTAGAGAAGAAGAGAAATGGAAGGTCATATCTGGTGGGATACCCAGGGTGAGCACTGATGGAGGCAAAAGGACTTTCAAGGGAGTGAAGGATCAATGTAGTTCCATATTTTTCTTTAAAAATGGGAGAGGGGGATCCCTGGGTGGCGCAGCGGTTTGGCACCTGCCTTTGGCCCAGGGCGCGATCCTGGAGACCCGGGATCGAATCCCACGTCGGGCTCCCGGGGCATGGAGCCTGCTTCTCCCTCTGCCTATGTCTCTGCCTCTGTGTGTGTGTGTGTGTGTGTGTGTGTGTGATTGTGACTATCATAAATAAATAAAAAAAATAAAAAAAATAAAAATGGGAGAGGTAGTTTGATTTTACATGCTAGAGGGTCTTTATTGTAAACTTAGGCCTTTAGACTTCCTGTTATACAGAGAGCCGTTAAAAGTTGTAGGAGCGAGTTATAAGTACGTACCTTGCAAATGCCACTTACTATACCTCTTGCTGTGAAATCTAAGTCGCTCATTGATGACAATGCCAGAGGCCCCACTGTCACTCAGGAGATTATTAGGTGGTGGAGTTATCCAGACCAAGGTTTCCATCACCCTGGTGAACAGATTATATAGGACAGACTCAAAAGCCTTCCTGTCTCTTAACTGTTGCTTTCTGCTAATGATCATTCCTACTAACAGTCACTTGATTTGAAGGACATTCCCAGAGACAAATTAAAATTATGGTCTTTTATTCTTCATTCTTGACCTGAAGGGCAGAGGCCTATAAAATCCTACACCTCACTTGATAACACATTGTCTGTCTCATTAATCCCACAAGACCCTTCTCTTATTTCACTATTTTCTCTTCCTTACCCCAGAATCCTAATCACCATTCCTCTCGCCTCCACATAGACATTCTGATGTTGTTGATATGTGTATCTTTGTACATCCGGCATTATTTTGTATTTAACAAATTTGAATTTGTTTTTTAAATTTGGACAGATGGCATTATACTTCAAATCTCATTTTTCTTACTTTTTCACTCATAATTTTGCTTTTAAAATGTATCTATATTGCATTTCAAAATATTATATATCTAAACACTGATCATATTGCCTCTATTTGTTGCATAGTTTTCCACAGAGTACAACCACCCCACTTACTTATTTACTGTCCTATGAAGGGCACCCATGAGAATTCCAACTCCCAATTGCCACAAGCAGTGCTAAAAAGACATTTTTGTGCATGATCCCTTTGCGATAATATCCCGGGGATGTGCTCAGAAGTGGGTTTGCAGAAGCAGGATGACTATATAATTTATTGTCTTCCCTAAGAGGAACATTTTGGGAAGTGAAGGGGGCACTACTGGTAAATTATGGCCAAACCTCAGGTGTTCCCTGCCTTCCTGGCTAACTTGTCATCTTCACTTTAATTTCATTAAGATTGTCAGATTGCTTTTTGAAATGATCATACTCTTCACACTTCTTCCAATAATCAAAGAGTTCCCATCACCCCCATATCCTTGTAAACACCTGGCATTACCCAGCTTTCCAGTCGTGACATTCTAATATGTCTGAAGTGGTCTCTGTTGTTCCAATTGCCCCTCTGGTACCAATTCACCATTTGAACTTCCTCTCCAGTGATTTGCTTCTTCATATCCTTTGTACATTTTTCTTAGAGTTTTCCTGCCTCTTTCTGGCCAATTTGCAAGAGTTCTTTGTATATTTTATGTAATAATCCAATGTCACTTTTTTTAGAGGCAGTTTTAAGCATTGCAAATTCTTATCCTAGTCTGTCATCCATCTATTAAGGTTGTTTATGAAGCTTGTTGTTTATGGTTGGCAAGGTCACCATTTTCTCTTTAAAAATGAGAAGACACTATTATTTTCTTCTCTGAGCTCTCGCTGGTTCTCTAGTTCTTTGCATATTCTCTACAAAACAACAGTAAGATCAATAGTAACTGAAATGTGGCCTAAGATATAAGACATCTTGGCCTGTGGAATAGGATACTAAAGCTGAAAAGGACTTTGGATATCACCTGGTTCAAACCCCCGCTTGACAGATACAACATTCCAAGTCACAAAACAACAAGTGCCTTGACCAAGGGCCAAAGCACAGGTCTCCTGCCTGATTCCAGGCTGGGGTCTTGTTAGCACACCAGGCACAATATCAAAGTGTCTCTGTTACTCCAGCCTCTCCTAATCAAGACTGACTCACCCTCCTATTGTCCAGGCTACAGAGTGAGTCTAGTTTTTGTTGCACAGTTGACTTCTTACCCAAGGTTTGGGGTGCTAAAAGGCTAAAATGCTTTCATTTACAATGTCATTATTATCAGCACATGTTTATTTGCTGCATTTTCAACATTTCAGAGTAATGCCAGAGACAGGTGACCTCACCTTGCTGTGGATAGCATCTCTGAAAAGAGCCCACCTAACCTCTTGAACCCAATGCCAACAAAACTTGGCTCCGTGGCTTCCTCTGTTTCACTCTCTCAATGCAAAACACATGGGCCAAATTTATGTCACTGCAATTTGCCTGGCAGCCTGCATTTAAATCACCAGGGTTTGCAGCTCCACGTTTTAGGGTGTTGTTTGCAGTCCTGTAGCCAAGAGCTCTAAAGGAACAAGAGCCCATGAAGGCTTGTTAGCCAGCCGGATGTGATGGGGCCCTCCTGGCAGACTAATTAGTATGCTGCAGCATATCTGCATATCTCTCAAGTAGACATTGTTTGTGTCTTTCCTCAGTGACAGGGGAGACTGTTCAGTAGGACATCTTACCTTTTAATATGCAGGGTTTGTTAGAAGAACAGCTCAATTCATATTTCCCTGGTTTGATGGTAAGTGAACAGCAGTGGCAATATTAATCTGTAGTAACCTGTCAGTGAACTCTACAGCTAATATGATGTAGTTATGATTTTACCATCAATCAGGACTGAACAGGCTCTGGGCAATCCTTACAGCACAGCCTCAAAAAATCTAATTGTGCAAAAGCTTCATTGGTTTCCAACATTTCTTTTTTATCTGTCACAGGCTTTAGGCCTAGTACACAACCTTTTATTATTGGCCTTATTGCATTAGCTTGTTGGACAAAGGAGAAAAGGCTAAAGCAGAGGGTTCCCCTGCATTCCATCATTTGTTTGCATGCAGGATTTTATTTGACAGTCCTGTATTGTTTTAGATGTAGATAAAAATTATCAGGACATATGGCATCGCATGAACTTTTGAACTGCCAATTGCCAATGTGCTCTTAAGGACTAGCGGCATCTAACAATTCTGATCTACCTACAGAGGCAGAGTTGCCACATGGACAACCAAATATGGTCTCTCCAGGGAACTGCATTTTAGAGTCAACATAACCTTGCATGTTCTCCTTGACCAGTTTTTATGCAGGGGAGGAGTAAAATCACTTAGGGATGGAACATTAGCAACTGAGATGATCTTTAGCTAAAATTAAGGTTGAATATTTGTGATATGATGATAAGCAGTTTACTTTCTCCAAGAACCTGCACACACAGTGTGAAGTAGCATGGGGCCGCATGGCCTCCGTTCATATGCAGAACATTTCTCCCCTATGTCTGGACACAGTCAGACTCTATTCCAATAAAAGCATGTGCATAAAACACAAATCCACATCAAAGTAGCTCCAGCCCTTGAGTCTATAGGGTTGGAAGGGACTATGAGACTTATAACATATAAAAACAGTTAGGAAGATGAACTATTAAGTTTATCCATTTAGGCATTTTAATCTTTTGCATCTTAAATGCGATTGGGCCTTTTGGAACTGGGAAATTGCTAATCAGCATGTTGGGTAAATGTTTCTACTTTAAAATGTGCACATTTAGAAATAACAGCTGGCCATAAAGTGTATATTTATGTTTGTGATTTAATGTATCACAAACTTTATATTTTATTTCATTTAGCTTCACAAAGAGACCACACTCTTTTTTTTTGCAAGCCTTATATAACTTCTACAACAGCTTTATGACTCAAGATGCATATATGATGATAAATCAGACATGCCTAAATTTTTCAAATCTGAAACTCCTTCTAATCAAAAAAATTAAGGATTATATTCACTTCTTACCCTGCTACACTTATTTAAAGATTCAGTTGAAAATTTCTATTCATTAATCAGGAAAAATCTGCATAGAATTACACTGATTGTCTTTTGAAACGCTGCACCCTTGCATCAAAGGAAACAGATTGTGAATAAGGGCACATCAACAGCACAGCTGAGTGTTAACTCTTCACAAGCCAGCATGCACATTGTCCACAACCTAATAAAAACATCTACACAAAATGAGGAAATGGCTGTGACATCCTGCAATAAGCGTGCAGGAACGCGCCTTGGAACTACCGAGACGGCTTGCTGGAGCAGAGAGACAAAAACAGGATGTGAAAATTATTGCAGGAGTGGTGGTGGTTTTGAGAGTTCTCTGGCTACCTCTCCATCGTTTGTGAGATTTGTTTTTTTTATTTAATTGTCTCTAGAAGATTCTTTTCAAATACATAAATCTAAATGATCATGAGGAAGCCCACCTGAAAACATCTCAGCTTTGACAGACCTCTTGGCAATTTACAGCTCCTCGTGTAACTATGTCTGACAATGTGGTTGGCATACCCCTAACACGGGCTTTTGTCAATACAGGAAAATGTTTGCATTTGTCAGAGCAGGTCTATTCCCAAAGCATCACAGCTAAAATGTGACGAAGAGTACTAGATCCTACTGTGTTGTTATTAACAAGAAAAACATGACATAGAACATTCCTGTGAGCGGTTTCAAAGTCTGAAAACTAGGAAAGAGTCCAAAACTGAATGATTACCCCCAAATAAGAAATCTAGGTAGTCTAACCTAGATGTTGCTGAATATTCAATTTTTTAAATGAAAAAGCATGTACAGAGAATAGCTACTATATGCATGCAATATCCATAACAATCAACAGTGAAAGTTCTCTCCAAAAGTAAAAAGTACTAAGCAAATGAACAACATCATTTCACCAACATTCTTCTTGGGTGGGCTGGAAAAAAGATAACTGGATTCATCTTATCAATGTCTCAATAACTGTAAATCAAGAAAATACGCCTTTCAAGAGAGTTCACTGAAAACAAGGGCAAAAGGTTTATAGAGGAGAACAGGAGATAGAGACCTGGGGGCAGACGGATGGTGAATTTCCTTTAAAAAAATATCTATCGGGATCCCTGGGTGGCGCAGGGGTTTAGCGCCTGCCTTTGACCCGGGGCGCGATCCTGGAGACCCGCGATCGAGTCCCACGTCGGGCTCCCTGCGTGGAGCCTGCTTCTCTCTCTGCCTCTCTCTCTCTCTCTCTCTATGTGACTATCATGAATAAATAAATAAAATCTTTAAAAAAAATATCTATCTGGTTATAGTGATAGAGAAAGATATAGAATTATGGGGAGAGGAAGAGGGAAAAGCTGACGAAACCCACATATTAATTAACTGTAAATTTAAAACAAATAAACATTACTATGCAAATTGTTTATATTTTCAAACATTCGTCCCTACATGTGTATGTGTAGATGTAAAATATACCTTCTCACGTTATCACAAAGGGTTTTTTTTAAATAAAATGTCTATTAAAGTGCATCTTGGGTACATATAACTCTGGCCAGGTTTGTACTCATTGAGAATATTTCCTAGACCCCAGATAAATTAATATAGTTTCACATAATTTATGTTTTTTTTAAAAATTATACTCTTGTTTGGAAGGTATAAAGAGCAACAATTATTCTGGTAATCTACTAAGCATGGAAAGAACTGAAAAATGTAAAAGTCATGATGGCAAAATGTGTGAAGTTCAGCAGGCAACGAAAGGGAAACAATTATAAGCTCAGTTGGTCAGAATACAATAAAGCTGGTAAAAAATATGACGATTAATTTCAAAATCATTAGAAAAACATCAAGTAATGCATGAATCATTGAGGTAGGATTAGTCAGCTCCTCTTATATTTTGTAGCAGAAAAATGAGAATTGTAATTCAAATCCAATCACATTTACTCTCATTCCTTTTTGGATAACATTATGGTATCAATACAAAAATTTAGATCAAGGCTGTAGGTCAAATGAAAAATATGCTATGGGTCAAATGAAGTATTTGGTTGAACTATATGAAACTGTCATTTTGTGGGACACCTGGGTGGCTCAGTAGTTGAGCATCTGCCTTTGGCTCAGGGCCTGATCCCAGATTCCCGGGCTCCTTGGAAAGAGTCTGCTTCTCCTCCCTCTGCCTGTAGTCTGCCTCTCTTTCTGTGTCTCTCATAAATAAATAAATAAAAATCTTAAAAAAAAAAAGAAAAGAAATTGTCATTTTGTAGGTCAAAATCAGTTGAGCTTTAGCAAGTCCAGGTGGTCCATGGATCTTCATATTTGTTGTAATGGAGGCAATTTAAGATAGTTTTTGAGGTCAAATGGGCATGTATGGATTCCACCTCATTTCTACACTTTGTTAGCTATGAACCCTCAGGTAAGTTACATGCTTTTACCTCTCCGACAGTGTCCCCACCTAGATAAAGGCGTTGTGGTATCCACTCTTGGAGTGTCATGTGGATTAGATGAGTCATCTGCGTATAGTGCCTCATACAGGGATTTGCCCCACCTAATGAAAGAGTAATTCCCCAAAGGTATATTTTAAAGTCAGAAGTTTAGAACTGAGAAAAGAGGGACCCTGAGATTCTACTGAATCTCAAGATGCCCCACAATTTTAAGTGTTCCGGGTTTCTGGTCACCTTCCAGAAAAGCCACACCTAACACAAGCCAGCTGTCCATATAGGTGAGGGCATCCCACCAGAACATCTGCTTTGAATCAATGTCAGCTTCATCTTCGAAAGATATCCTAAATCTTGTTTCCACACCTCACTCTGCCAAGGACAGTAGAATTTAAAATAACCAGGAAGACACAGAGAATAATTCTTTGAAATTCAATAGCCATGAAATTGCGAAGTGGAGTAGGTGGGGAGCTTATGTCAAGCCCCTCACACTTCATAAGCAATTTGATAACTTCTCAATGTCTCATGATATTAATCCCACTGGCCTTACATATTTGGGTTAATTTCCTTTGGGGTAAGCTTTTTCACACCCCACCCAGCCAGAGAAGTAAGTGTATCAAACTCTGGCGGATGCTGATGGGTGGTTTCTTTTCAGTGAGTCTAGGTCTCCAACACCCAGTCTGCTCTCCCCACAGAAGCCTTCCGGGTGAATTCCATTACTGACAAGCTTTCTGGCCGAAGGACACAGAGCCCTGAAAATACATCTAACAATAAGCTTGTGGCTGTGATGAGTGATTTCCATGTAATATTTCACTTTGTTCTCACAAGTCTACAGAAGTTATCACAGCCACTTAGAAATGAGGAAATAACTTCAGCCTTACCAAAATCACACTACCAGGTGCCAGAGGATCCCAGCGTTGGACTTCTCTGTTATTACACCTTGGCGCTTCTGAAAATCAGGAATAGCCTAAGAATCAACATGCTATAAAGGATTCTTTTTTTTTCCCTTATGGGTAGAATTTCTACATCAAATAATCAGCTAAAGATGACTATCTGCCCTCAATACCTCCTCCAGCTCATTCCCATTATTCTTCAAAGTGGGTCAACATCACTCTGCCTTCCATTAGTGATTAAAGGGTGGTCTTCTCTTCTGTGATTCCCAGTGTTTTACCTTTAAAGGGAACTCTTTCAGTGAACTGATACATTGTTTTCCATTTTAGCTCCATCCTTCCAATCCTTGGAAGTTGGGTATCCTTCCAATCCTTGGAAGTTGGATATCTTTCAACTCCGGCAACAGTTACTCGTATCACAGGTTTTCCCGGTGTTAAAAATACCAGATTTTGCCCACTTGCACCTTTAGAATCCGTGCAGGCCCAGGATCTCTGGCACAAATCAATATTCTCTGTTAGAGAAGTGCAGGAATGAGCCAATAGAATTAGCAGAGTAATTTACTGTGCCTCTGCTGCAGCTGGTAGGGACGGCAGAGGGAAGCCAGCAGATGTTTGTTGGATAATGGCGGCTTCCCCCAGTGGTCAGAGCCCAATGCCCATACTCCATTAGCAGTCTGTCGAGCTTAATAAAAAAAAGGATAAAGAAGATTTGGGTTTTGTCCGTTTGTAATGCCAATTGAGTTTGCCTCCTACTATTTCATTACAATGTTCCGTGCTTTTTATGTTTATAATATGGAATAATATCATATGAAGTTTTAGATTTGTTGTGATGACAAAAGGCAAAGGTTTGGACGCAGACAGGCCAGAAACTGTTACTGGGGTCACAGTTTCCTATAATTATAGAAACTTCCTATAATGAAAGTGTTCAGGAAATCATGGCCATTGGTAACCCACTACCAGCTTGTTGGAAACTAAAATGGCAGCAAGAAGCATGTAGAAGAACATGTGGGGTTTCCTGTGTCCTTGCAATGGAGTAATTTACAGAAGTTTTGTTTTCTTTTTCTAAAATATTAATGAATAAATTTGTATCAATAAAACACACAGTCAAGCAAAACCCTGTTTCCTTGGGATTAACTTCTGTCCTTGCCGTTGTGCCCAACCACCGGGAGGGAAACCAAGACGTTGAGGGCAGCAGTACTCTCTCCTACTAGGCTACTGAGGGGGCAACAGTACATATACTATGAACCCACAGCAAATCTTGGTATGCACTTTGGTTTTGTTTCTTCTTTTGCATCTTATTAATGCCCTGAAATGTTTATCGAGGCATATTCAGTCAAGATATATTTTCTGAGGTACTATGGCAAGGTCCTGAGTCAGGTTCACTGGAGAGATGATTTATAAATGAGAGTATAATAAATGTACGAATATTAACGGTATAGGAAGATTGACACAAACTTTGGGGGGCAAGGCCAGGGGAGGGTGTTTACAAGAGGAAAAGATGAGACAACATTATTTTTTTAAGAGCCACTTCAGCTTGAAGTCTTGGTGGAACTTGCACAACCAGAGGGGTGGTGAGAGAAAGGGGAAGGAGATGGCCAGGTCAGAGGCACAGACTTGGTCAAAGAACAGGGAGGAGCTGCGTGGGCTGGACATGAGTTGGTGGCAAAGTAGTCCCATATAAGCCTACAAAAGAAAAGAGCCTAAAGCTTGGAACACTTTGCATGCCAAGCTCTGCCATGTAGATTTTATGTGGTGGACTAATGGGCACCATTGAGGGGCTCTGAGCACCATCTGTCAGTTCTGTGATTCATGAAGGTCATTGGTCACTGAAGTGTAGGCTGAATTTGTGGGTACGGAGTAGCAGGAAGTTGAAGGATAATGAAGGCATGAACTTTAGGAAAATGAAATAGAAGCTAAACTGAGGATTTAATGTTAAGGGACTAGAAAATGCAGTACCTACCTGATAACTGGGTGATGTGATGGGAGGTTAGTAGTTCAAGAGAAAGAAAGGGCCAGTGGCAACTGAGGTTTCAAATCTTGGGAACTGGGTGACATTAAAAAGCCAGACCACTGAGAAAAGGAACTGATTTGGAGACACTGCCGAGGATCTCAGCGTGTCAAGTGCTTTTCACGCAGCGTTTCATCTCATGTTCACAATTTTTATTAGAAGCCATGTTATTCCCACTTTACTTCTAAGGAAACTAGGACTCTGATAATAACCAATTTGCCCAATGTCACACAGACAGCATGTGGAAGAGTGAGGATTTGAACTCATTTCTGTCTGGCTTCAAGTCTATACTGTATTCCAAAGGTTTTCCATCTGTGCTGTCAAGAATTCTAGAAATCCTCAGAGGCTCCTTGGGATCTGCTGAAGGGACATGATGGACATTGCACCTCTGGGGTCCCATCAGACTGGCTTAAGATTTCCTTCAGTGAAAGAGCTTTCCTATTAGCAAAACCAGCATGTCCTATTTCATCTTAAAAGAAGAAAAGAAGGAAAACAGTGTGGCTTGTTTTTGGACACACTGAATTTGAGAAGCACACGGGACAGGTGAAAGTGTCCAAACGTTAAATATGAAGAACTGATCTTAGAACTGAAGGTACAGGTTCAGGAGGATGTGGAGGGGAATCAGTGCAAAGGGCTGCCTAGTTCCTTGCTGGTATTAGCTTTCTAGTATAAATAATCACATTCTTGCATTTCTAATATTAGTAATCATATTTAACAGTCATGTGCTAGAAAGGCTAAACGTTCCTACTTGCCCTGTGATGCTGGATATTGCTCTCTTGAATGTCTACACACCTCTGCTCCCAACAGTTGGGTATCTAATTTATCAAGAGCACTTGGGCTTATTCCCAAACCAGTTTTTTCTAGTTGCATTTGTTTTTATAATTCATAATTTAATTAAATAATATGTAAACCAATGTGATATGAATGCAAAGGAAATAAAGTTTTTCTTTGAAAAATAGGTTGAATTATTTGGAAAGAATAGGCAAGTTACTTTGCCTTCAAATGAGATGAGAATAAGATTGTTATATAATACTGGAGGAAACCATAAAAATCCAGACAGGTTATTATTATTATTATTATAGCTTATACTACAAGAAAGTTGAGTTGGCCTTCAAGCATCAGACCTTGGCCCTACATCAAAAAAGTGGGAAATTAATGTATGTTGGTAAGTTTGAGATAAAAATAAATTGCTACATGGGTTTATATGTATTAGTTTTTATGATGCTTGTTTAAAATGACTTATTTACTAACCTACAACTACTAACTGACCAAGTAGGATAAGAACCTATTTACAATGTATTTCTAGCCCTTGAACAGAAAGGGGATTTTTACCACTTGAGCCAGGTCAGTTACTTGACTCTTCCGATTCTTAGGTCAAACCAACTAGAAAACTTGGCAAGGAACAAAAAAAAAAATGTTGAACTGGGTTGGAACTTCTAGAATCAATCAACATGAGGGGGGGCAGGGGCGAGAGTTTAGACTTTAAATGACTTAATTATGATTTCCACTTGGAAAATTATGTGGAAAGAAATTTCTTCTTATTTTAAATATATGTAGGCTCACTTATTACTGATCAGAACAATCCTGCCAATCTCCATGGTCACATAAAATAGGGTTCCAGGCCAGGCTAGCAGGGAATGGACCTCTGTGAAGACATTTTTAACTGCGTACGCAAGGTCAGATTTTACTTTGCTGCCCTGGAGAAATACAAGGAGCTGGAGCAAACAGAAGGAGAGGCCACACTGCTCCCCAACAGCTGCTGCATCGTGACCCGGAAGCCCTGAGCATTCAGCACCAGCCATGAGGCCTGTGTCTCTAATTGGCACTGCAGCCAGTTAAGACTCTTCCCTTTGTGTGCCCTAGACTGCCAGAGCCAGAGAGAGAGAGAGAGAGAGAGAGAGAGAGAGAGAGAGAATAATATGTGTGTGTGGTGTGTGATCACCTGCTTCCCTTCCCTTGTTGCCATGGGTTACAGAGCCCAGAGCCAGAGAGTGGGGCCAAGCACTCGGGGTGGAAATAACTGCGTCAGCCTCTGAGAAAAAGAAATTAGAAATAGGGAGCAGGGAAACAATGGGCAAAAGAACAAAAATCAACATCCCAAGGCAGCCCAACTGTGAGCAAGGAAGCCAGGCCGCCGAGAGGAGAGCAGCCCTTCATAAATCTAGCTCCCACCAGACACGTTGGTCTAAACACGGAGGAAGAGAACAGAACAAATGCAAATGTCTACAGCAACCCTATGCCTCCAGCCCCTTGGGCCTTTTGCACAGGTCTAGGATCCACCTTGCAGAAAAACAAAGTCTGTTAAGAGTTAAGTCAACAGCTGTCAGGGAGCCCACCCTATGCATAGCATTGCGGAGTACCAGGCACTGAGCAGAGAGACGTACCAACAGGCTACAGGAAGGAGGCTGTGACCTTGGAGAGGCCACTGTTTAATTAGACATCTGAAGTCTGTAAGTCAGGCTTGTTGTGAACCCTGCACCCAAATACTCATTACTCTTCTTATTTGATGGCCCATCAGGGAAAAGAATGTCTTCCCCCCCCTTTCCTTTAGCTTCTGAATATTTTATATGAAATGTCATAGCTTGTAGAAGTAGAGGGGACTTTTCCACAAGGTCCAATCCCCTGATTTTATGGCTGGGAACACAGGCTCAGAGAGGTTAACTGCCTTGATCAAGATAACCCAGCCTGTTTGGGGCTTTTTTTTGGTTTGGTTTTGGTTTTATGTGTTTGTTTGCTTGCTTGCTTGCTTTCTGCAGAGGAAGAAAAGAGGGTGGGGGGAAGAGTCTTAAATGAGCCAGCTAATGTTTACTTATATCAGTCTCAGATGGGCTGGCCAGGAGGTGAGAATCCCACATCTCTCAGAACGAACTATCAAGAGAAGAGATAACTAAGATCCCTGCTTTTCCGAGAGGGCCACCCACTGCCTCTGGATAGGAGGCCAAGGGCCTCTTGCCAACAATGTTGCTCAGTCCAAGTCTCATGGATGGCAGGACATTTGGCAGGACATTGTTAGGACAGACATGCTAGTGACGATGTGATCTACAGGCCTTTCTGATTCAGCCCATGGTACCACCGTGAGCTTCCAGCAGCAATTTCTTCCTCCTCTGACCCCTGTCAGAGGAAACGCGTCCTCACTTACTCCAGTGCCTGCTGACTTTTGCCATCCTCTCCTTCCTCAGGTCTGTGGTGAGCCTGTGTACTTCCCCGGTTACCATCGGCTATTGGCAGGAAGCTGATTCGACAAGATGTTGTGACTAATCTGTGTGCCTGAAGGGAACTAGTTTTTTGATGCTATATTGCTGACTAGCCACTTGCCAACTCTCTTTCCTGCTCTATCTCCACTTGTTAAATATGGTGAGGTGGCCATTCTCCTTTTTGGCTTCTAGTGTGTCTTGCTACCTCAAGAATTTAGGCTCTTGCATTAAAACATGTGAGGAGTGGTGTCAACTGTATGCTTCTGGCAGCCACTGTAAAAACGTGATAGCCACCTGATGCCAGTAGGTGGAGATAACTATGGTCACTTGACTCCATGACCCTCCCGGAGAAGGCTAACGACAGAGAGAGAGGAGCATGACCCTTCGTAGAAGTGTGGCGAGGTGATCCAGCTCTTCCGTCTCCCCTGAGCTCCCCGTGGGAGTAGGGTGGGGAGAGCACAGGTTTCTTAAAGGGCAAATAAATGATTCCAAAGCTTATGTGAATGTTCGTCAGGAAGCCCTAGGGAGCTCTGGCGCTGGGAACACACCGGAGCTGTAGGCCTCACCTGGGAACGCAGACTGTCCCCGGGAACCGCAGGAGACAGGTGTGCCCAGGTTCACGTCCCACCCACAGTACCACAGCGATTCCAAAGGAATAGAAGGGAGTTCAGCTTCTCTCTGCTAAACAGATTAATCCAGATCCTAAATCCTGCTTGTTGCTAATGACTAGATATCCCTGAGATGGATTCCTCGGCAAGTCCTTTGATCTTGCAGGCTCTCTGGGGGCTGCAGATTTCTCTCAGTAATCAAAGCCCATAGATCTTTTTTCTTTAGAGCTTTATCTGTACTCCGCGAGTTTTTCAAAATCCTTAGGCCATGTTCTTCTCTATTTCACTTCACTCTTGCTCTTCCTCTATCCAAATCACTTATTTACCTCTCGCTTTTGATCTCCACGCAGAAATAACCTCTCGGAGGTCTGGCATCAACGAGACACCAAGAAGAAATGTTTACAGAGCACCTACTGGGTGCCCCCGCAGGGCCAGGGCCAGGGTATAACTGCACACGTGGCAGATGGGCTCTGTCCTCACCACACTCATCTAGGGAGTCAAAAAGCCAGAGGTGGAAGTTTCTGTTGAGAAGTGGGAAGTTGGAGATGGAGAAAGGGAAACACAGTTACAAAGGCCCCCAAGTCAAGAGAGCATACGGCATGTGAGAGAAATGAAAGGAGCCTAGTAAGTCGGGGTGTAGACAGCAAAGGAGGACGGTGAGAGACGGTGTGGCAGGAGGCTGGCAGAGAGCAGGTCGCAGAAACCTGCAGACCTTCTAAACCACATCAAGGAATTAAACTTATCCTGTGGGAAATGGGAGACATTGAATGTTGTAAGCAGTGGGTGGTGCGATCAGATTTGAATTGTAGAAAGATGGACGCAAGACTGAAGGGGCCTGGGAGCATCGACAGGGAGACCAGTTAGGAGGAAAGTGAGTGGGGGTAATGACAAGAGTAGCGGCAGTGAGGATGAAAAATCTGACCAGAGACTTAGTTAAAAGTGGAGATGCCATCTGACAGCTGTGTGGGCTGGTGTGTGAGAAGAGCATGGGCTGCTCTGAGAGGCCTCATTAATTACCAAATAGGAAGACAAAGATGACCCCAGACGTCAGTCGCTGGTACTTGCCCAATCACAGCCCCAGCTAAAGGGATGGGTCTAGAGGAGCCTGTGTTAAACAAGGCCGCCCTACTCCACCTGGTCCCAGTTGATGAGATCAGGGGTAAGCCTGACCCAAAGGCAGGCTGTCCAGAGGCTGGCCAGCAACCTGTGATGTGGGCCTGTCCTATCACTAGGAGCTGGACCAGCTAAATTGGCTCTCTTAAGAATATAAACTATGAAAATGCCAAGAGAATGAGTCAGTTAGTAATAAGAGCTGAAGTTTGAAAAGGATGGAGCAAAAGGAAACATGAGCAAGCTGAAGCTATAGGGAAGAGGAAGACATGAGAAAGCAACAGTGGCCAGTCCACAGAGAGGATAGAATGCAACAGACGGCAGAAGTAAACAGATAAACCAATAGAGGGTATCCCTATAGTTCCTGAGAGCCACAGAGAGCACAGGTACTTTCTAGAACTATCTCAAGCCCTGAGCATATTCTATTTCAAATGCTGTTCCACAAGGATCCTTGCAATAAATCACCTCCGTAACTTGAGAGTCTTTGTTCATTGCAACAAAAGAGAATTGCCAAAACACTCACCTAATATTTTGCCCAGTGTCCTGTGCTTGACTCTGCCCATCTTGCTGCTTATCTCCAGGGTGGTCCAGAGATGCTTGTCTGCCCTAGATCCCTGGAGGAAGGAATTGTCATCCCTGATGACTTTACAAAAGCTGCCGTTGGCCATACTCAGTAGGTACATCACAATCAGAAAGAATGTAAAGCTTCATTCCAGAGATTCTGCTCTATGGCAAAATTTTAAAGCCATGATGTGTTTCAGTGGGTTGAAAATGTCTTTGAACATGTGCTCCCGTATCCAGAGCTATGATTAATTACTGGTTGTTGCTGCTGGTTATGCCTGCAGCTCTCAGCAAGAAAATGAGTAAAAAGTATTTGAGCTTTTACATTCTCTATCTGACAAAGAGCCTCTTTAAAAGAAAGAAAGAACAAAAGAACAGGAAAGGAGAGGACAGGCAAAGAAAGGAAAGGAAAGGAAAGGAAAGGAAAGGAAAGGAAAGGAAAGGAAAGGAAAAGAAAAGAAAACAGAGCTGGATATAATTTATACCAAGGTTCCCATATTTTCTGGGCAGCCTGGGCCCAGCCAGCATCTGTCCTGAGATGAGCTATGACGGAGGCAGGTGAGTGGTGCTGCTTCTTCCCCACACACGAAGTTATCCTCATCATGCTCTGTGCACATTTCTGAATTAGTTCCAGCTAGTTAGTGTCACTGCAGGACAATTTAGACTGCCATTGTTTGAGTATTCAACATACTCTTCGATGATGGATTCCCAGAAGAGGCAAAATCCATTATTTACACATAGTAGGAAAATAAACCTTCTCCCCAGCCTACAACGTGAAGATCGGAGAGCTTTTCATTTTAGACAGTTGGAAATTTTGCATTCAAGTGGCTTTGTCAACTCTTTTAATCAATGTCTTTTGAAAAAACAAATTTAGCAATTCGGCTCCTTTATTCAGTGGGGGGTGAGGTGTAACTAAGGGTATTAGCTATCAGTGAATGGTTCATGGTATATTAGCTGGCACTGGCTTGTAATAAAGTGCCACTAACTGACAGCTATGCCTTGAGGTAGTGTCACAGTAAAACAATAACAACAACACCGCCCCCTCCTCCCCGAATTGAAAAGTACAGGTAGGGGAGTTCAGTTCAAAGAGCATTTCTCTCCAGCTAGAAGAAAAATACCCTTCCCCATGGATCAAAGGTGTTCCCATGGTCTAGACACAATAGTTTTCAAGTCAATACAGCAGGTCACTGATGTTCTCTGAGTTCCCTTCTGACAGATCCCCAGATGCTCTCAGCACAGGGGTCAGGTCGGGGAGAAGGTGTGAATGGTATCCCATGGACCTCAGGACAGGAGGTGAGGAGATCTCTGCTTATTAGCAAAGGCTTTGCAGGCGACCACTTCAGTGGTCAGGGAGACTTTGGGTGGTTGGTCAATGCAACTGGATTGGAGCGAAGAACTATAGAAGAGTATTTCCCAAAGTGTGTTCCTAGGGATGGATTAGGTATAACATAGGAAAAGGAGTCCAAGATCAGATAAGTTGGGAAAATTATGGAATAAAGAAAGCTACACAGGTTGCAAGATTTCTTGAATCTTTTAATAGGCTAATTAATCTGTAAAAAAGAGTATGGTTTATGATCTTCCCAATTTCTTTTTAGCAGGAGGACCATGGGAGCCTTTTCATGGAGCAGCTCACCTCACTGGACTAGTATGCTGTGAAAATTCTTTGGGAGAGATTCCACTACTTACTCTCTGACTCTTCAGAAGAGCCTATTATGTTGTCTCTTGTAACCAACTTCATTCTCATCTCTTGCCCAGGTTCTTTCTTGCCCCTGCTCCAACCTGTTTTCAGCCTCACCCTTTGACACTGAAGGTCCTGTCGATTGTTCCAGGGACAACCCTGACTCTGTCTCACCCTGACTAGGTCCTCCTAGATTATACTCCTGGGGGCCTTCTTCATGCTTGAACAATCATCTCTCCTGGTGCTCCCCCCACGGGATCTCAGAGCCACGGTTCACTGTGTGAGGCCCTGCTCAGCCCCCTTATGGCCCCTTCAGCAGGCAAACTTGCACTGATTATCCAGTGGTCGCACTAAAGAGCCAGCGTCCCCCACCTCACTTCAGGGTTCCTGACGGAGACACGGCCCGCGCAACCTCCATCCTCTATGGGTTCTGAGGTGCTATGAGGGGCTTACAGACTCCACGAGGGCTTTGGGGGAAGAAGCGGTGGTTCCCTGCCCCCTGTATATTCCTTTCCAAAATCTGTCACTTTCCCTTTCTAACTAGAGTCCCTTCCTGCCTTGCATAAACCGCTGGCTGGGGGCGAAACCATGAGGAGGCGACGCTGTTCTTCCAAGCACCACTGTTTCTTATGCCCCATCCCCCAGGTATCCCCTTTGGAGCCGCTTCCCTCCCACCCTCATTAGCCTTTTTTTTCCCTGTACAACCTGCTCCATTTTGATATCAGTCATTTACACATAAGTATAATTTTAAGTCAGTTTTTACCTCTCTAGGGACATTTAAAAAATATTAGATAATTAGGAATGGAATGAGTGGCCTCAGGAAGTAGGTTAGGGAGCTCTATTCCCTGCACACTAAAAACCACAAGATTGCCTCTGCAGAATGCTAGTCCTGGCAATGACATTACATAGGAGAGCAAATCCAGGAGACTAAATAATTCCATGCCACTGGCTAAGCTCCCAGGTGGTAAAGGTGGATAAGCAGATCCCATATTTCAAAAAAGTTATACCTGGAGCCAACCATTTAGTGCTGTGATTACAGCTCTCACCAGCTGAACTTTCACGCCATTTTTTATATTTTTATGTCTTATACTGCACAATGGCAGTATTATTGGACTGTGCAATATGTGAAAGAAGACAAGAGAGTGACCCAGAGTTGTAATAATGCATCGATGGGTTGGTCACCATTCAGAGCTCGGAACCCAACACTTGCTGAAATGAGGAGAGGTGCCTGATGGGAGCAACAGAAGGCACATGGGCCCTGCCTGACTGGACAGAGAACCACGGAGCCACATATTGAGAATGGTGGAGATGCACAAGCAAGCAAGCAAGCAAGCAAACTGGCTGGCCAAGAGAATATGAATTGCCTTTTTAGTGAGTAGTCCATTTCCCCTCATATTGAAAAAAAAAAAGCCAAACAAACAAAAAAGAAAATCCATGCTAATAAGTTACAGCCACTTTGGATTCCACAGATGTCTGGTGTCCATCAGAGCTGCCCACAAGAGAAACACATTTTAGCAGCCTGCCTTGGCTGGCCAACATTGGCAGGGTATGAAAAAGAATACTTAGATTTAGTACTAGCTCCTTTCTGAGTCCAATTTTAGGGACTTTCCAAGTATGAAACTTTCTTTGTACAGAAATTGGTACAGAAATTGGCTATGGTGGCTAATGAGGTCACTAGGACCCATCAGCCATCTCCATGTTTCAGACTGTTGCACATGTCTTCTTCACAGAGGCCCCCTGAGCCACTCCATTTAGCTTCCATAAATACATACCCCTGTCTTCCTCCAACACTTGATTCTTTCAATATTATCTTCTATGAATTAAATACTCTGTGCTTTTACTTTGTCTACTTCCCATCTTCTCCACTCATTCCCCATAATGTAAGGGCATGAAGCCAGAATTTTTTTACAGGCTTTGTTCATTACCTGCTTTTACCCCAGTGCCCAGAACAGTGTCTGGCACATAGTATATGCTCATCAAAAATATATTGACTAACTGACTGAACCAATTAAAACTGTCAACCCTCTGGAAGAGAACATTCCTCTCCCTTAAAATATGTAGTCTATTGTCCTACTCTAACACACTTAAATTTCATGCATGTTCTTAGAAATGTACCATGCCCAGAAGCAGGGTACTGCCAGTCCTAATAAAGTAAGTGCTAAATTTTGGTGGATAGAAATAAATATAGCAAAGTCCATTAAAAGTTACTTTTCTGTTGCATATGTAATAAATTATACATCTGAGTTATACTTTCTTAATAGAAAGTATTGGAGTAGTACACTACTTGCCCTCAGTTACAAAATGCTTCCCTGTATTTTCAGCTTTTTAAAAATTTTATTTATTTATTTATTTATTTGACAGAGAGAAAGAGCACAAGCAGGCAGAGTGAGAGGGAGAAGCAGGCTTCTTGCTGAGCAGAGAGCCCAACATGGGGCTTGATCCCACAACCCTGGGATCATGACCTGAGCCGAAGGCAGACGCTTAACTGACTGAGCCACCCAAATATCCCTGAATTTTCAGCTTCATCTAGTAAGTTTCCTGAAAGATTCCTAAGAAAATTTCAGTATATAGACAGAAAACTGAGAAGGAGAACTGAAACCCAAACAAGTCAGGAGAATTGCTGGAAGACCATGGAGCTGGAAAAAGACATATTTAAGTTAGGACTTCAGCTTCACAATTCCCTCACCAGTGAGATATCTGCTTGCCACAAATGTTGTATTAGAATGGTGCTATGCATTTGCACATTATTTACTAGTAAATAAATTTCATTAAATTTCCAACATTGAAAGTTGAGTAAAGACTGGGTCAAGACCCTAAAAGGCATATATACAAGAATCCACAGCTTCTCAAGCATCTATCATATGGAACATTTCTAATTAACTTTTATCACCTACCTGGTAATTAGAAGGTTGTACCATCCAGAAACCCTTTTAACATTTATTTTATAAAGATAGCACTGAAAGGGACCTTGGTCATTGTCCATGCAGGCTGCTTTAACAAGAATACGAGACGGAGTGGCTTAAAGAGCAAACATTTATTTCTCACAGTCCTGGAGGCTAGAAAGTCCATGATCAACATGCGGCAGATTCAGGGCTTGGTGAGGGCCTGCTTCCTGGTTCTTAGAGGGCTATCTTCTTATTGTTCTCACAAGTTGGGAGGGGTGAAAGAGAGCTTTGGTGTTTCTTTTGTAACAGCACTCTTCTCACAGCTCATGAGAGCTCCACTCTTGTGACCTAATCATTTCCCAAAGGCCCACCTCAAAACACTATCACACTGAGGATCAAGTTTCAACATATGGATCTGGGAGGACACAAACATTCAATCCATATTAGCCATAATCTGCAGAATTCCTGCATTTTTACTTGAGAACTCAAAGATCCTCGAAGTTTACATGTCACAAGTGAGTTAGTGGTAAAGCCAAAAGTAGGGCAAACTTCTAACTCCAGTCTATGTTCCTCTCAGTACCCTCTTCTCTCAGATAGCTTACTCGGACAGATGAAGACAATCATTAAGTTCCCTTTGAGCTTTCTTTATGCCAGAGTAGCTAATTCAAACCATTGCAGCATTTCATGATATTTCCCAGCACGTTGTGACTTTATAGGTACTCAAGTATTTGAGGGTGTAAAATGACAAAAACAAAACTGAATAGGAGGAATTGAGAAGACTGACTCCAGTTTTCTTTCCATTCCCATCAGAAGTGACTCTGTGCAAAGCAGGGGAAACTAGCCTTGTCCTTGGGGCTGTCGGGAGCTGAGGCTGGCCTTGGCAATAGGGGGATCTCAGAAGACCAATAGGGGGAACTGAGGACTCACCTTGAACAATGTACTTTGTCAACACCTGTAACACCTTCAACACCTAGCTCAGTGCTCATATTTATTGAACTGAATCTGTACCAAATTTAAAACTGAGCTTGGAGCAAACCTTATTTGGTGTTAGGGGACAAGACATCAAATGAAGCACATTTTTCTTTATTCATTTCTACCCTTGTTGTTCTTTTAAATAAGTGCGGTTTCAAAAAAAAAAGGTAAATAATCTTTACTTCGAGATTGTTGCGAAAACTAAATGACATAACTCATATAAAGCGATTAACAAAACACAAGATGTAGAGTTTAATAAATGCATGTGATGATGATAATGATGATACACACATGCCTTCTTCTGCCATTGACAAGGGGTCTGGGCTCAATCATTTATTTTAATATTATGAAGGTGTAGCATGAGATATCTTTGATGAAGAGCAGTTCTTTATCTTATTTGCGGTGGTGGTTCATGCATCTATACATGTGATAAAATTGCATAGAATTACACACATATACAACCAAGTGCCAGTAAAATGGATGAAATCTGAATAAATTACATGGACTGTACCAATGTCATTTTCCTGGTTTTGACACTATACTATAGCTACGTAAGATGTTACCATGGGGAAACTGGGTGAAGGTACAGAGGGCCTTCTTCTTGTAACTGCTCATGCATTTATTACTATAACATAAAAAAATTTAAAAACAAATAGGTTGTAAAAAAGGATTCATAGTTTTCCCATAATTTTTACAATCTCTAAAAGATTTTGTTAAAAATATAGATGTTTTTATGTTTCCTCATCTATTGAAAAAAAGTTAAGAGAAAAATTCTCATCTCTTCCTGGGATTACTATCATTTAAATGGAAACCATTTTTGCCAGTAAATGTGGTTCCATGAATTTGAGACAGATTTATGCAAATAGCTGATTCGTAATATCACTCACTTAAAAGATATTTCATCTTTAGGTATACAGTGTAGGGGTTGAAACTTAAATGTTGCTGAGCAGCTGCCAACTATTAAAATTATAATAAAATCAAGTGGTCATTACCTAAGGGGGGGGGAACAAGCACGAGTCTAAAGAAACTTCATAAAGAAAACAGATAAAAAGATCCAATATGTTCCTAAGAAAAATTATGCACCTGCTGATCCCCAAATAATACATTATGCATGATAAGAAACCTGTCTGTGCATTCACAGAAAGACGTAAAGCTCCATCCATTTGCTTCCAAGGGAAATTCTATTTTCTGTAAAAAGCTGCTCAATTTAGAATGAAGGGATTAACTTATATTTGACCACTAGGTGTCACTGTTGGTGGTGTCGTGGGCTGTAAGGAGGGGGAGGGGAAATCGAAAGCAATCTCAGGGTAGTTTTCTGGATTCTGAGATTTTTTTTTAAACATAAAATTCTCATATTATTGTCATTTTGCCTCTCTGTGTTAAGAAGGATGACATGGAAAGGAAATAGAGAAGTGTGAAGATAGAGTTCTTGGAGAATTTCTGTACTCGGTGGCCATCCCATCACTTAGGGAGGTGGAAAGCGTGTGGCTTAACTATGGAGCTCTAATACCCTACAATAACTGACTTTTAAACACAAGCCCATTTTAATAATTCCCTAGCCACATGGCGGGAAAGCAGAAAAACATCAATCACTTCACGTTCAGAGAAGGAAGCAGTCCTCAGCCATGTCTGCTCAAGAAATTAGATGAATAATTTATATCAGAAAGCAGAGTGAGGGTCAGTGTGTGAAGGGGTTTTGAGGAAGGAGCTATTGAAGCACGTCAGAAACACCATCCATGAGGCCACAAACAAAGCCTGTTGGAAGAGTCTCAGGAAGTTGAATGGGATTTTTTTTCCATCAGCTATCAGTGAAGTATAATTTAATTCTGGACTTGGCTATAAGAAATGGGAACTTTTTCAAAGCCCATGGAAAATCAAACAATGAAAAAGAGATTTTCCTGGTGTTGTACTTGGCACAAGACTCCAGCAATAGCAAGATGGGTGGTGCCTGTCTAGTCTCTGGAGGGGGGTAGTCCTTTTCTCCAGAACAATCTGGGCCTGCTGCCAAGCTTCAAGGTCAGGGGCCTGTTCCTGGGGACCCAGTGGCATACCCGGGATCTGTAGGCCCGCTGGGCTCATTGGCAGAAGCTAGCAAAGGAAACTGCTATGTGCCAGTGCTATTTCAGGCAAGCGTCTCTAGCTGGAGCTGTTATTCTTTCACTTTCCTAAGGGAAGAAAATGTTTAAGAAAACCAAGGAGTTGGGATGGAAGGGAAGTTGGAGGATAGAGCCCAAATGAAGGGTAGAAATCCCTAATAAGCATCCAGAGGAGAATTTCTTTAAATGGAGAGGGAAGTTGACCAAATGGCCCCCAACTTTTCATACTTGAAAATATTTCCTTGCTCATTTATGTTAGAAGCTAATGCATGAAGTGACCATTTCTATCCGTTACTTTAGACATTTCTCAGGGCAGTATTAGTGATTTTTTAACCACATTCACTGAAGGCAAGTTAGTGAGATAATCATTTAATAAATGAAAAAAGAGGAAAATAAGCAGATAACCTTGACTGCTAAGTGTATGCTAGGTATCATTTCTCAGTGCTTTCCAGGTATGAACTCATTTAATCATCAAACAACCACATGAAACAAATCTGTTATTATTCCCATGATAGATGGAAGAAACTGAGGCAGAGAGAGGTCAAATCGCTTACCCGCGGTCACAGAGCCTTGTAAGTGGTCGTCTGCCTCAACGGTCACTCATTGAAGCAGTCACAAGATCAGGACCAAAGCTGGAGTCTGACCCTCATCACCCAGTTTCTCCTTATTGGACCACCTTTTGCCATCTTTTGATTTGTGAAAAATATCTTTCCCAAAATCAAGAGGCTAACCAGAGACCCACGCAATGTTTGCCCAGAGGGATTTCTTCACTAGCTACATTCTGACAAAATGCCAGAGCAAAGGATGAAAGACATGCTGGAGTGGGAGGTATTGGCCCTTGACAGTCATGCATCTCACGGCTGACAGCTCTAAACCCTATCTCAGGTAAGCCCTTGTGACATCTCTCTGGACCCATTTTCATTCTCGTTTCTATGATGCCTAGTCAGAGTCCCCTAGGCTCTATGAGACTGTATCAACCTCCCATTGTGATCTACATGAAAGCGACTTCCAGAAACTGTAGGTAACAGTACTTTGTATGAAAACATATCTTTTCCAAGGGATTTTAAATGCTTACCCCCTATCACATATATATACACTAAACTTATGCCAAAATCAGTTGAAACCAGTTGTGTAATTGTACACAAAATAGCTGAAGCTTCACAAAATGCCTTGTGAGCACCGATTTGAGGGCTGAGGGGAGAGACAAAGAAAACATATGTGTTCCCTAATAACCCTGGAAGCTGCATTGATTCTAATAGATAGTTTCTAGTCCAGCAACAGTATTGCAATTTGTCATTAATGGATGTGGGAACGCCAGTTTCCTTAGTTGGAATGAAGCCACTATTAGTATATAGCTCCCTCCCCCTCCAAAAAAGAAGAGAGAGAAGAAGAGCAACCCCAGGAAATAAATCCAGAGGAAGCATTGGCTCTGGAAAGTAAAAACAAATATCAGAGTACAAAATGTTTTGTGGAGGCTCTCATGCTATTACTTTTAGGACAGACACTAAGCATGAATGGAATGGAATCATCCAACAGATTTCTCATTCCTGTTGTACTTTTAATGAGCCAGGAGTTATTTCATGATTTGTCTAGGAAGCCAATTATGCAACCAGAATTAAAGGAACTTTAGGGATGCCTGGGTGGCTCAGCAGTTTAGCGCCTGCCTTTAACCCAGAGCGTGATCCTGGAGTCCTGGGATCAAGTCCCACATCAGGTTCCCTGCACGGAGCCTGCTTCTCCCTCTGCCTATGTCGCTGCCTCTCTCTGTGTGTGTGTGTGTGTGTGTGTGTGTGTCATGAATAAATAAAATCTTAAAAAAAAAATAAGGGACTTTAGAATTAAACTGCCTTCAATTCAAATGACCAAAGAAACCTAACTTTCAAGATCCTACCTCAAATCTGGTTGATTTTTGGAAATGTTTTCTTTAGATACCAGTTCTGCATTATGGTCTGATTGGGGTGATAGGCATTAAACAATTAATCGTAACAATAAGAGTATAGCTATCGGTTATGATAGTGAAATATAAAAGTTAAAAAGTAATTTGAAAGACTGAGAAGAAATCAATTTAGTTTCCTTTACTATAATAAAGGAAAAAATAAAGAAGGAAACAAAAAATGTTTATTAAATTGATCGCACTTAAATGCAAAGTTCCAAAAAAATTCTTCCACACTCATGAAACCTAAGTACCATAAGCAACCAATTGTCAATCTATCAGAAATAAATTTTCACTAATGACTATATTTTATATTCATATTTTCAACAAACACTTTTGGGTTCTGCTATGGATTGGATAGTATCCCCTCAAAACTCATACGTTAAAGACCTTACCTTCAATGTGACTGTATTTGAAGATAGGACTTTATGGAGGTAATTAAAGTTAAATGAGGTCATAAGAGGGTCCTAATATGATAATATTGGTGGCCTTAGATACCTCTGTCTCTCACTCTCCATGAGACTGGTTAAAGAAAGGCCATATGAGGACACATCAAGAAGGTGGCCTTTTGCAAGCTAGGAAGAAGTTTCTTCAGCTGCCGGACCTTGATCTGGGACTTCCAGCCTTCAGACCTGTGAAAGAAAATTTCTGTTGTGTAAGCCACTCAGTCTATGGTAATTTATTATGGGAGCTTGAGCTCACTAATATGGGCTCCTACTTTGTGTCAAAGATATTACTGCTTGCTGGTCTACAGTGGTGTTCAGCTCAGGTATAGTCCTTGCTCTCTTGAAGTTTATGGTCTGATTGGGGTGATAGGCATTAAACAATTAATCATAACAATAAGATTACAGCTATCGGTTATGATAGTGAAATATAAAAGTTAAAAGGTAATTTGAAAGACTGAGAAGAAATCAATTTAGTTTGGGAAGTCTAGGAGATGACATTTAATCTAAGTCTTAGAAATGAGCAAAAGGTTAGCCAGATGATGATAAAGATAGGAGTTTCTGGACAGAAGTAAGTTTATGCAAAGGCCGTGAGGCAGGAAAGGGGATGTTGATTTTAATAACTGAAAGAAGTGATTGGAAGTATAGCATGGTGAGCAAAGAAAAAAGGACACAATATAATTCATTTTGTAAAATATCACTGGAGCTTCAGTGCAGAGAATAAATGGCAGAGGGAGAATGCGAACTGATGCAAAAGGGACTAGCTAGGAGACAGGAGCCTGGAAGACAGTGGCTTCAACTAGGGTGGTGCCTATGAAAGTAAGAAGAAGTAAAGAGACTCCAGGAGTCCTTTTGTAGGTGGAAACAAAAGGATTCAGTTATTTAATGAAGGTGGAGGGAAGTGGTTAGAGAAAAGATAGTATTATGGATGACTCTCTGGTTTTCAATAACCACGAATAACTAGTGCCCATATATGGCATTTACAAATGGGAATAACTAGCAAAGCAGCAGAATTGGAAAGTGAGAACCACTGTTTGGAACTGCTATTGTACTTGCTTCTATAAGGCTGATCTTGAGATCAACCGTGAGACTATTCTCTGAGGTGAGACTCTGGATGTATCATACACACCAAATTCAGTAGGTGATGAGGAGAAATGACAAAACCATGAAGATCAGTGCAGTTCCAGTCAAACTTCTTGAATGTAGGTTATTGCAGGCTTGGATTAGGCTCCTCTTGCAAGTTTATACCTCTAGGAGCGAATCCATTGCTGGACAGCTATCGGGAATATGAGGAAAGGACAGCTCATGAACTTGTTCAAACCTCACCCCCATACTCAAGGGCAGGATCACAGGTCACAGATGAGCTGAAGGAATCCTTCCAGCTGAGCCAATACATGACTCAAGATACCTGGGGGCCGTAGCAGTTTTCCTGGATCCCTGGACATAAGGGGATTCTGGGGGGAATTAAGCCTCACTCGTTTTCTCCCACCATAGACTTGGTGCCACCACCACTATGGTCTGTTAGACATAGGACTAAGAACTCTTTTGCCAAAGGCCTTGAGGGTGTATTACCCTTCCTTGCTCTTCCAAATAGTCTAATATTAAACAATAAGATGCACATTTGAGAAACATATTAACCAACGGATATGGATCTATAGCTATCACAACAGAGACTACTGGTTTCCTTCTAACTCCTATTTTTCCTCCCTCCATAGCAATAGGACTGTAATTCTTAATGAGACAATGGAAGCTGGGACTAGCATTGTGTTGGTGGAGATGAAAAAATGTGTTGGGCAGGAAACTAGAAGGTAAAACCAGCAGGAGTTGGTGGTCAGTGGATATGGGGACTGAGGAAGCTATTCTAGGAGACAATGTCCAGGTGCCCTATTTGCAAAAGAGAACAAATAATGAAGCTGTTTCCAAAGAGAGAGAAGACCAGGTTTGGGAGGGGAGGTCATGAGCTGCATTTGGAAATGCTGACACCCATGAAGAGATCTCTTTCAGATCTTTCAGGCAGCTGGATACACAAGCCTGGAGTTGAAATGAGGGATCCGGACTAGAAATATAAATTTGTGAACATCAGTATTTCCTGATTAAGTAATGAAGGATAATCCTGCAAAGGAGACTAAATAGAAAAGTTAAAAGGTGGAAGAGAAAACTAGGAGAGTATATTGTCATGAAAGACACAGGAGGAGAGTATTTCAAGTAGGAGGGGCTGGCTATGGCATAAAGTGCTTCTGAGACTTTAGGTTCAATGATGACTAAAACACATCCCTTGAATTTAGCCACATGGAAGCCACTGGTGACTCTGGGGAGAATTGTTTCCAATGATGAGGGAAGCCAAATTAAACCAAGTTGGACAGCGACCAGCATGTGCGAAATGGAGCCAGCAAGTATAGGCGACGCCTCATTTCCCTTGCCAACTACTCCTCCCCAGTCACCATTACTCATTAGCAGTGGTCAGAAGCTCCTCTCAGTACAGTCTTCTACGTAAAGATCACTGCTACTATTGAGTAACTCTACTCAGGGTACTATTGAAAAATGTAGGTTTTACATTTTTTTTTAAAGATGATCTTCACCTGTGAAGGAACAAGAGTTTGAATGGTTTTTATGGCAACAAAGACAAATGTGCAGAATGATCTGTTCACTCTTTCTCAGTCCCTTTTGTAAGAAGGTTAAACATAGGCTTGGAGTGCAGCCCGGTCATGGAAGTGACTAAAGCTTCCATTCGGGCTTGATGTCTGGCCCTCTTTGCTCTGCTCCTATCATCATCCAAATGACCTGTTGAAATCTCCAGTTGCGGGCAGCAAGTGAATAGGGAATCCGATGATAGGATCCCTACTTTGTGAGCTATCCAAACAGAAGGAGAGGGAAAAGCAAATGTACACCTTAAGGACAAATCAAGGAAGCATTCTTTCACCCAAGGCCAGTATTATAAATCTATCTATTACAGATAAAAGTTCAGACTTGGGGGGGATAGGAGCAGTAAAAGACAGGGGCAGTTAACTGAGTGAATGGAATGTATCTACAAAAAGAGGGCTCTTAAGAAATAGTTTTAAAGTGAGAATTCTATAGTTTGGCACAGATTAAGAAGGATATTTATAGCCAAGGGGAGTAGAATACTTGGAAATGGCTTAGCTATTAGAGGGACAGAAAGGAAGAAAGGAGTCAATTCTAGCTTCAGGGTTTGTACGGGTCCGTAACTCTTGGTCAGAAGTCCCCACATTGAAAAAGCTCTGAAAATTGAATGTTTTCCCTAACTTATTTGGCAGTCAGTTCTGACTTGACCTGAACACATTGGCTGCAGCACCTGATCTGGAAAGATGTAAACATTTTCACAATTACCTCACTTCAAGGCGAATAGTCACCTGCCTTATTGCAGAAATATTAATGCTTGGTTACAGTGTGCTGCCCAGATCTACTGGGATGTTAGACACTGAAGTGCAGAAAACACTGAGTTATCTTCCTGAAATATGGAAAATTTTGAATCCTGAAACACATCTGGCCCCAAGGATCTGGATGAAGTATTGTGGACCTACAGGGGGAGAGGCCAAGAGAACTATATTCTTGGCCAAATGAGGATGATTAACAAAGAACAAATGCAGAGACCACCACCTGGGTAAGATGTCCACCTTTGTGGAACACACATGGGGCCTGTAGTTGCAGTCAGGGGGTGTGGATCATCCTGGGGCTGATTCTAGCCCTGTGTTCTTGTAAGATGGAGGTCTAAAGGGCCCTGATGGTCTCCAACCAGGAAACCCATGTTTTTTGAGGGCCTGCTGCACGCCAGGCACAACTCATTACCTCATTTTATTCCTCACATCAGCCCCTTGAGAAGAGAAAATAAGAATCATGGAGTAAATGTCATGGTTGGGGATCATAGTAAGTCTGTGTAAGTCCAAAGTCCATTCATTGCCCATTACACCATGTCGTTCTGAACATAAGTCAATGAGCTGAGGACTAGAGAGAGCAATTATAGCTAATTCTTATGGATATATTCCATATTCAGGCACCTCATTTAATTCTCAAAACCATCAAGCTGGGTTGTATTATGATCCCATTTTTCAGGTGGAGAAACTGAAGCTTACAGAGGAGAAGTAACTTGTCCAAGGTCTTATAAACCTAATCAGTGGTGGAGCTGGATTTCAAACCAACATCTATCTGTCCCAGAGCTGGCCCTGCCATCCTGTATGCTATGCTTCATCCTGAACATAGATTGCTGGTGCCATGGCCAAATATTTACACACACACACACACACACACACAAATACAGATACAAACATACAATCCCTTTTCTTAATAGCCATGTGATTATCCAGAGTTAAATGTCAGTGGCCTTCTGGGATCTCTCTGAAGGGTGAAGTGATAAAGGTCACAGTGATGGCCACAGAAACCTGTTTATTATCAGAGGATTACATTTCCTGTCACTTAAATGAGCCAGAGACCTCCAGACACTCTAGCAAGTCTCCCATTACACAGGAGAACAGCTTCAACATCAAAAGAGAGTGAGATATGGGCAAAGGAGAGGGAGGCACGCTTTTCTTCAGCTGTTGATGGTTGGTCAAGTGAGTCTAATGGCTTATTAATAAGAAGCAATTAATTGTGTAGCCAGCCCAGTAGTTCTAAGAAATGAAATCCCAAATCTGATACATGAAGGGCATCAGGGATTGAATAACTGTTAAAAAGAAGTTTCTGGCACTGTTTTGCATCAATAAAGATGTAAAGAACAAAGGAATAGTGTGCAACTGCACAATCAATAGACACTTGAAATACAAAAGCTGAAAAAGTGAAGAAGTGTGAAACCTGGTAAAATGTTAATATCTGCCTTCCAGAGAGGAAATCAGAATCGTGGAGACGCAGAGTTGGAAAGGACCTCAAGAGGTCATCCTGATCCACAGCTTAAATTCTCCTTGGCTGGGGACAGTTAATTTCTTATTTAAAACATGCAGAGAATTGCAATAAACTGTATTCCAGAGAAACAGGAGAATGTGCATCTATTTATTGCAGGCATTGGACACCTGGTCCATTGGGAGCAGTAAATCAGAGTCCCAAACCATGAAATACAAAGAATTTCTGGACTCATCAGACCTCTGGTGATGAACAAGACTGACATATGCCTGCATTCCAACAGAAATCATGTGAAATCAAAATTTCAGCCAAAAGAGATCTGGACCCTATAATGGGAATTCTTATAATTCTAAAGCCAGAACTCATAAATTTCAGCCACTGAAATGAAGGGATTCAGAGGCCACTTGGGGGAATCCCCTGCTCCATGTGGTGGTTGTGACAACCTGTGCTACTTGGCAGGAAATGATATCCACATGGAAGGGATGTTCATAGTCTATAATGATAAGCTAAGAGAATTCTAATGCTAAACTGAAATTAAAACACAGACACACACACAAACACACAGGCACACACACACACTTGGAGACACCAGGAATGTAAGAGACATAGTCATAATAGCATTTGCTTGTATCACGATGTTAATTTATTAGTTAATCCTGAAATATGTAAGATTTCTATCTTTCAGTGAAGTTGCTCTAGCAATGCCCCTGCATCCAAAATGTCCTGAATTCCTATTAATAAGGCTAAAGGAAGACTCAGTAAAATGTTTGGAATGTTTTGAAATCTCTGAACCCCTTGGGAACACCAGGCATAAAAATAGGACAGATTTAATGATCTCTATATCATGCAATGCTTGTTGCCTAGAAACATCCCCAAAGATTAGTAGATACTGTTTTAGCCCATACTCCTATATTTCTGAGTCTTTTACGCTTGTCCATTTAATCAAAGAGAGGAAATATACAATCTAGATCTAGCCAGACATTGTTTTATTCTTGGGTGCTTTTTAGGGACGTGCCAAGAATTCAAGGGATGTAGGGAGTTGTTTCATTGGTCAGCAGAACATTCCTGTGAGGTCAAATACGTTTGGTCATAAGTATTGCCATATCAATGCTATGGCTGAGGAAATAAGATCAAAGATTCAGGGGTGAGGCCAACACTTCTAACAGTAATCCCTTTCTTTCAGTCTAAGAGACTGTCTTGGTAAGAACAATCCCCTTTATGGGACCTGAACTGACAAGCAAAGGCCATTTGTAATGGGACTTTTCTTTTAGTTATAAGATTGTCTTCTAAACTAGTCAAGTCCCATGAGCCTTAAAATATAAAACTGGCTGACACAACCTAATTTTAATACGGCAAAATACTTGTCATGTCAGAAATGTATGAATGTGATCAGGTTTTAACTTTTTTTTACAAGGGTTTCACAGCATTTGTGCCTAGATCGTCTAACCTTTGAAAGACTGGGAACTATAGAAGTCAGAGCTCCACTCAGTTGGCTCCATAATAGAACTAGTGGTTGACTCTAGGATAACATGAGGCAACAGGACACACTGTGCCCATGTTGCTATGGTTGCACCTTCTGAGACCCATCCTTGACTCAAAAGGAAAGACCCAGTTTCCTTGGGGACATCCAGGTAGTTGGAGTAACTAATCAAGATGGACAGTACCTTGCCTGGATGCTGAGAAACCCTTCACATTTCTCTTTGAATACACATTCTCCATTCCCCAATGGGTCATGGGAGGGAAGCAGGTGGCATTAAAACATGCTTGTGCCTTATGTTTGTGAGTCTGTGACTCTGGGTAAAGGCCCACTCATTAAGAGGGAGAAAAACCTGTTTCAAGTTCCACCTCTGGAACTAGGAACTTTAATCTTTGATTAGATAAATAGTAAGATCAGTGAGTAAGAATTAGAAACCATACCTAGAATTCTACCAGATTAAAAGGTCTTATGAACACATCACATTGTGTCTCTTAAGGGGAAAGAAATGAACCCACTCATTTCCATTTGGCTTATTGAGAAGGATCCAGAATAACACAACAACGTTAAAGATATTTCTATAACTGTTATTCCACCCCCCATTACTCTTTTTGTTTGGTATTTATGTGAAATCACAAGGAAGAGTCACTATTAATAAATACACATTGAGTGTCAGAGACGTGCTACGGGAGTTTTGAAGTACAGTAAGAAACATGATATTGTGAACCAACAGATTAACACAGGCATATATTTTATTGTCTCTATGCTATGATGTTTTTATGCATTGATCCCATCTTATAAATCAAGTAAATAAACAAATAGAGTTGGCAATAGCTCATGAGCATCTGTAGACTATTTAGGCTATTACAAGGAGGAATGAATGTTTCTCTTTTCATGTTTTACCAAACTTGCTAATTTTATGATGTGGCATGCCTGATTTTTCCCAGGACTTGAATGTTAAAAATCTCTTGATGAACACAGAATAGACTAATTGATAAAATAGAAAACGGTTTACAAAAGTGGAGTGCAAAACATGTCCTTTGCCCCATGTACAATGTAATATTATGTTAATAACCAGTAAACACTCTGAGCACATCGCCATGTGCATGCTAGATTGGAGAAACAGTTGAAATCTTGCACAATGGTGGTTTTCTTCCACTGATTCACAGAATGGAAACAAGATGAGATGTCTCTCATTTTTGAACGTATAAGCAGAAGGATTACAAAAAAGAGGAACACTTCATTGCATCAAGCCTGAGTGTTAGAATCAGAGGTAACGACACACCTGGAAAACCAGGAAGAGGAAAATTTATGAGACAATGACCCCAAACTATAATCTTAACAAGAAAAATACATGAATCAAGCATTCAGGCTGTCAGGCAATGTCCCTATACAGTGGACCTTCTGGCCTGTCCAGAATTCCCTCTTCTTTTTCCTGGGAACTGTATCTTTAATTTCCTGTGAGGAAACCACCCTTCCCTAATCTCAGGTAACAATGAGATTAGGAACACTGCTGCTCCTGAGGTAGACGTGTAAACCAAGCTTTTACCATCAGCATATTCCCTCCCCCTGGCCATTATTATTGTCTAAAGCACAGGCACGTGACTCCAGTTTGATCAATCATAACTAGGCTGTTTGCTGAGCTGAACATGAACTCAGGAGGATATAAGTCTAAAATTGCTAGGGGCCAACATATGAAGAGGAATTATCCAAGAATAAAGCCAACAAATGGGAGAATAAGTAAGAATGAGGCTGAGTCCAAATAAATTTGAACTCCAGGATCTACTATGCCTAAATGCACCTGGATTTTTAAATTATTATATGATCTATTAAATTCCTTTTAATATAAGTCACCTTAGGGGTGGGTTTTTGGCTCTAAGACAGTCCTCAGTAACACATTCCAAAAAAATAAACATAGGCCATAGTGGGCCAGTGAATATGAAGTCTGAGTCTGTCATAGATGACATAGATGACATAGAATTCCCATCTGTGCCCCAAATGAACTAATGCCCTTCACTTGTCAAATTCATGTGCCAAATACAGAGTCAGCCAGAGGTAGAAGTGTACCATGAAAGATTACAGTGGTCATACTGGGGAGAAACCATCTCCAGGCTAGGATAATTTAATAATTAAGAAACTATTAAGAAACTAAAGTCCAAATTGACACAGGTAATATCTGATTTATCCACTGCCAACAGCAAATGAAGAAAAGAGAAGACAGAAATGGAGACCAGCTGGTGGACATGTTTTAAATTTGCAGAGCATCAGAATAGTACGCAATGAGAAAACACAAGTTTGTAGAGGTTCCATTTCAGTAGACCAAGTACAGACTTCCAGGAAGCTTTTGATAGGCAGGTTTTCCTGAGTTGTCTCCATCATTCCATCAAGCTCCTTCTGATCTCTGCCTGATATGATCCGAAATTTTCAGGTAGAGTAGAGGCAGAGAGAAAGAACTACTTTCCTTTGATCAGTTGGATGCACTTTTGTAACATATAAGGATTGCTTTGTAAGATAAAAATATAAGAATTTTAGTGTAGGGAATTCACACATGAGTATACAAAAAATAAAGGTTTGTGTAGGAAAAATTGAAGGTCAGGATAAGTGCATTGAAGGGGACCTGTAGACAATCTAAAACTTAATTCTTAAATGTTGACAATACAGAAAAGAAAATTGGAAAGCAGGACAGGAACAATTGAAGTGAAAAAACTAAAGATTTTTAATGCAGGTGAGAGTCTCAAGAACATGACATACAATAATGATTTAAAATAAGGGCCAATCGAGGCTTAAAAATTCAGACAGACTCAGATGTTCCTGGATTCCACATCTCCCAGTGTGACTGTGAGAACCTGTTACTCATCCATTTTCTTTACCCCATTCAGAAAAAGCATGGACTTCAAGCCAGATTGGGAGCTTCTCAAGGGCAAGAGATATTTCTTCTTCTTCTTTTTAATTTATTTTTATTTTTATTTCTATTTTTTTGAATTTTGAAATTTATTTTTATTTTTAAAAAGATATTATTTGTTTATTTGATGAGAGAGAGAGCACAGAAGCAGCAAGAGTAGCAGAGGGAGAAGTAGACTCCCCATGTCAGCAGGGAGCCTGACATGGGACTCTATCCCATGACTCTGGGATCATGACCTGAGCCAAAGGCAGACACTTAGCTGACTGAGCCACCCAGGCACCCCTTCTTTTTCTTTTTAAATTCCCATGGCCTTCCACAGAGGCTGTCAAATACTGCTGCATTCATTGGTTAATTATCCCAAGTGGAAGTGACAATGGCATACTGAATGAGAAAATAACAGTCAGAAAGGCGATGAGTTTAGTTCAAAGTCACAAAGCTAGTTAGAGGAGCACCCGAAGCAACAGTTCAATATTCCTGAGATGAAGAAAAAACTGTTCATCTGCCTGAAAAAGTATACTGGATAGTAGTGACTTTCCTAATCAGTTAAAAGGTGGTTGCCTCACAGAACAGGGTGATACTTTAATTATTGCAAGGAATAGAAGATTCCTTTCTGTCTTGTTTTGCCCAGAGATGGTGAACTGAGGAATGGAGAATGGAGTAGTGGTAATAAAAAGAAACTTCCACAAATATATTACCAAAAGCTTTATTTGGACTCCTTATTTGGGCTAAAGCATCTAGAGACATCAACTTACCAGTAGGTCTTGGGGTTTGTTAGTGTCTTTAGCTTGTGGACTATAGGTTGGGAACAAAAGAGGAAGCCAGAGAGACAAATGACAAAGAGAGTGAAATCTCGCTCACATGCTTGAGTTTGAGTCCACATAGCTCATTTAATGGAAACCATTAACTCTGGATTAATCCTCTCTTCATCACTACCCAACGTATGACCCTCTGCATTATCAAACTCTGAGTGCCATGTGGATGTGGCATAAAGGCCTAATCAAATTCAGTTGAGGTTAATCTAGAATTGTCCATACCGCCTTCCTCTTCCAGCTTTCACTGACAAATGAGTGTAAACCTGAAATTCATTTTGTTTCCAGACTGCCTGGGATGCTAAAATTATTCATATTTTAATCGGCTTTTTAACAAGAATAGGTAAGAAAGAAAATTAAGACAATTAAGAAATAATGAAGCCATTATAAAAACAGTAATGATTTAAAAGCAGGTAAGGGAATACTCTTATTGGAAATGTTGAATACCTGCAAATGAACAGTTAGATGACAAGCACACAATGGGATTAAGGGATTCCACTAATGTGTAGACCAAACCATTTATAATCATTTCTTCCCAAATTTGCGGATAATGCAAATGTCCTGATGATTACTGAAAAGATATATTTTCTTGAAAATTGACCATCCTGCAGGATGCTGGATATTATATCTGAAGATGTTATCATGGTTTTGCTCAAATGTATTCTCTTTTCAATTTTTTATTTATTTATGATAGAGAGAGAGAGAGAGAGAGAGAGAGAGAGAGAGGCAGAGACACAGGCAGAGGGAGAAGCAGGCTCCATGCCCCGGGAGCCCGACGTGGGATTCGATCCCGGGTCTCCAGGATCGCGCCCTGGGCCAAAGGCAGGCGCCAAACCGCTGCGCCACCCAGGGATCCCCTGTATTCTCTTTTCAAAGATAGTAACTTTCTAGAGTTTCTTGTAAATCAAAAAATGTTTCTGAAAACTATCAGGACCAGACTTACTCTCTTAAAAAGAAAAATCAGGGTGTGGTGCTAGGAGCTGTAACAACACACCCTAAATCTCAAGCACTTGCTTACTCAGAGTCCAGTGTGAATGTCCCTGGTGGGTCAGCTCTCCTGGGAGCACGTCTTCCAAGCAGTGACTCAAGGGTCTGGGACCCCTCCATTATGAGGATCCTTCATCTGCTAGGATCTCAAGGGATCTCATTCTTAGCCCTAAGTATAGCAAGGGGGGAGGACTTGAAAGATTACACAGAAGGTCTTATGGCCACTCCTGATGGTAGCTGAAGTAGCTTCTACCCACATTTCATTGGTCAGAATTCAGTCTCATCCCGCAAGGGCAGGAAGTATAGTTCAGCTGCATTGTCCAGGAGAGAGAAATGAGATTGGTAAGCACTAACAATATCTACCACAATACAGGAGGCAACCCCAAAAAGGAAGCTGAAAGAGAGCTGGAGGACAGGCAGGGCTCTGCATTGGGGTCCCTGGATACATGTGAATGTTGGCCACCAATCAAACAGTCCACAAATCTTCAGCATGACCCCTGTGTGTGTGGCTTGGTGCCTTGGGAGGAGAAGGAAGGGTGTGGGAGGAGTGCTGTGGGAGGAGAAGGAAGGGTTTGGGCAAATACCTACTGACTCGGACAAGGCTCTTGTCATCATGATGCTTACAGAATAGTTAAGGGTATAATATATGGAAAGATAAATACTCAGAGACCATTCAATAATATGAGACAATATTAGCCCGAGCTTTGAGGACAGGGACTTGGCTTTCTTTGCAGCCCAACACTAGGCACATAGGGTGGCAGAGGTTGGCACAGATACATGGAGCTGACTTGAATTAAATGGATTATAACAGATAGTACAAAGAAATACATTGACTAACCTTAATTACTAAGTCCTTGAAGTTCAGAGACTGCTACAGGGGGTAGCAATAGACATTTATTGCTGCCTTCAAAGCACAGTCATTATCCACCTTCTCTCAGCGAATGGTGAGGGGATGGCCTCCATTCTTAAGCATGTGGTTTGTCTACTCCCAGTTTCAGAGGCTGACAACAATTGTCTTGTATCTAGATTTCTTGTTCACAGACTGGTACAACTCTAGGCACATGATCCTGTTAAAGAGAAAGACGCAGTCCATCTGGAAACAGGTGGTACCCAGAAGAGAGTGAAGATGTAAGATCTTGGACAGCCGCGTCGCTTTGCCATCATAAGGGGAGATCTCAGAGCTGTGGGGATGCAGCCATATAGGGCCCAAGGAGAAAACTTCACCATAGAATTCAGAATGGAAAGATGGTGAGAAGCTGAATCTGTGGTGGCACTGCTTAAGCCCCTAGAGTATCACTCTCCTGGAGCAAGATGGCTTTGGATTTTTTAGTTTTGTGCCAACAAACTTCATTCTTGTTAAAGCCAGTTTGAATGTGGCTTTTGGTAACTTACAACACGAAGTCCTTATTGATACAGATGATGCGGCCACTATGGAAGGTACTATTGGTTTCCTAACTAGCAGTGTTTCCCTTCTTTCAGGAAGAGCCTGGAACAATCACTTTCCCAATCTCTCTAGTAACTAAGGCACATGTAGGAATATACTCACTCCTGATGAATTGGACCTGAAGGAAACTCTTCGGTTGAGGAGTGGGGGTGTATGGGAGGTGGTTCTGGAAAAATTTTACTCCTTGACAAAAAGAAACACACAAGAAGAAATTTCTTTTGTTGATGGCCACTGTGTGTGAGGATGTGAGAGCTGGAGTGGAGCAGCCATATTGTAATCCTGAAGAAACAAAGTCAACACAGAATGGAAGAATGAATGAAAGATAGAGCCTGGGGCCTTGATGTCATCAACCAATCGCTGGATTTATTAACTTTGCAATTATCCTACTTGACATTCTTTTATTTATTTCAAGTTATTATTGAGATGATAAATCACTTCATGGTTTAGGTTGCTTTTGCCTGAATGAAAGAAGTTCAGGAGTTTACAAGGGTTTAAAGGTATTAGAATTGAGAGGCTGAAAGAAGAGTAGGAAGGAGGTTTCTATAACAACCCAACAACAATATCTATGATTTATTGAACATCTACTACATATGAAGGACTTCTTCATTTATATTCTTAATCCTCGAATCTTCACAATAATCCAAAAATAAACATTATTATGCAAATTCTGCAAAGGAGAAAACTGAGTCTCAGAAAAGTTAAGCGAGTTGTCCCAAGCTACCTACCTATTATGTGGCAGCACCCAATTCCCACACATCTGCACCCTGTTATATTGCTACAACTATGAATCTTAGGTCTAACAAATGCAATAACACATTTTTAGAGCTTGAAACAATATTTTCTATACAGCGATCAAACCTGAACTTATGAAGTAGATGAACTCCCAATGGAATGAATGTGATTTGTTGAACTAATGGTCACCAAGAATTAAGAGGATCTGTACTTTTGCTTTCCTGCAAGATTCCATTTGCTCCTAGCTTCCTCTTTGCCATTTATGTGCTGTCTATGTGAGAAAATCATCGATTGGTTCTGGGCCCATGCACAGTAGGGGATGGTAAAGAGCTCTTTTTGGCAGTGTATCATCCCTTCCTCTTTCTTTTGATGGAAGTCCCCTGCTTTTCTTAAGGGAAATTACATACTCTGCCCTCAGCATTGTGCACATTCTGGTGGAACCATGACTTAAGGAAGGGGTCAGGTAACCTTCTGGCCAAGGTAACAAGTGACCCAGATAAGCCATAAAGACATTCACTTCTAGGACTCTGCATCTTGAGGGGAATGATGCTAGAATGAGGAAAAATGATTGATGCCCATGTACTCACTTCAGAGAGGGTACCAGCCTGGACCACCAAATGGTTCCTACTCTCTGCGCTCTACTACCTAGACCCCTGCCACAGTCCCTTCCTGAGCACATCTTTCCATTTCTTTGACAAACCATTTTCCTGTTTAAACTGATTTCCATTTAAACTTGGAAAGCTAACACTAGACTGCCAACTCTGTGAGGACAGGAGCCACGTCTTTTTAGGCTCATTGTTACATCCCGAGTAGCTAGCAAGTAGCAAGCATGCTACACATATTTTAATGTCTTAATTAACTAATGAGGTCCCGAAATGAATGACTCATCGCAGTCTATAACCAAGTGGAAGAGTGAAGCTTAAATTTCAGATTCTCTTTAAGGATTTTTATATGAGAAATTATCTGCAGCTTGTCTTGGCTGAAGAAAAGCAGAACCTTTGATATTATGAAGAGTGCGTGACAACTTAATCAGAAACAAAGAGAAAGTTTTCTCTTGAGCCACTAAGTCTAGAATGTGCAGAGAAATACGTGCTTCCCTGTGTGAGATATCCTCCATGCCATACATCCCAGAGGTTCTGATTCTTAAAGAGGGTGAGTTGGTGGACTGAGAAGAGTTAGAAAAACCATGAATATTTCCAAAGGAAGCCACAGTGTCCCTCTGCTAAGATTTATAAGGCCAGGAGTAAGTGACTTGGCCTGTAGTCTACTTGATAGACAAAGAATGGGAATGTGACTAGGACAGGAAGGAGTCCTCAGCACACTGCTAGCGGCTGTCCCCCAACTTCAGTTCTCTTCCAGTCTTTCTGTCTCCTTACCCCCGCCACCCCCCACACCACACATGCATGCTCACACGCACGCCGCATGCACACACACACACACACACACACACACATACACACAGAGGCTGTGAGAACCCAGAAACGTACAGACATAAAACAAATGGAACTGAAGGAAATCCAACACCACAACCCCCTAGTAACGATAATGATGAAGAAAAGCTGCTGCCAGATGCATCTTGTGATGACGCCAATGATCTAATTCGCCTACTATCAAAAGATGCCGGTAAAGGCAGCCTTGACAGAGGCTTTAAAAAAATCAAAAGAGCGCAGCATCACTGGAACTGTGTTATCTGATTTATGCTTTTTCAAAGACCAGGCTTGTGTCATATGCTGATAATAGACTCTAGCCATCAAAACGTTATTTTATCTGGTATCTTGATTTTAAAGAATTGTGGAAACTAGCAAATGGAACTGGGTTATTTATATGATGTTTGAACTATGGTAGTCCACTAGGGGAAAATGCAACACACACACACACACCACAAAATCAAAATCCAAGCTAGATAATAATATAATAAAAAGCAACAGCCATGGTGTGCCTGGGTGACACAATCAGTTAAGCATCTGGCTCTTGGGTTTTGGCTCAGGTCATGATCTCAGGGTGATGAGATCAAGCCCCTGGTAGGGCTCCATGCTCAGTGCAGAGTCTGCTTAGAGTTTCTCTCTCTGTCTCTCCTGCTCCTCCCTCCACCTTGGTCTCTCTTTCTCTCTCTCTCTCTCTCTCTCTCTCTCTCAAATAAATAAATAAAACTTAAAAAGGGCAATAGCCTTTTATAAATAAATAGCCATTTATAAAAATGGTCAACAATGTAATTTCTGAATTAAAACATTATTCTTTCATAATTTCATAATGAACATATGAATGAGTGCTAAGGTGGCATGTGGGTGCCCACTGGATGAGGCCCTTACCCACAAGTACTTGAGCACTGCCAGGATTCAGAGTCATTATGGCCAGCAGATGGAGATCCCCCGCTAAAGAAGATCCCACTTCAGGAAACAGCCTCATTTATTAAGTTACACAGAAATAGAAGGGTCTCCTTGGAACACAAATTTTCTAAAAGTTCTTTAAAAAGTTTAAGTAATTGAATGTAAAAACTCCCCAGAAGCATGGCCTAATCATTCCACGTTTCATGCAACTTAGAGATGACATCTTTTTCCTTGAATGACTAGACATTAATCAGACCTCCACACTTGAGAAGATAAATGCCAAGCAAAGAAAAGGAAGCCTTCTATATATTTACCTTACTGTTTAAAGCACAGACATTAGAAATGAATGAGATTTTTGACCATTTATCATACAGAGAGACCAACTGTCTTGCAGAAATTTTTATGTCAAACCACACCTGGCCATACATGTTTGTCTCTTGATTCGTGAGCCCTAAATATCACATTGCAACATTGTTGGACTTAAGCCAAAAGTAATGTGTTTAAAACTTCTTCCTTGCAGTCTTAAATTAGCTGCAATACTGGAAGAAAGAAAAAAGCTGCCTTGATGATTCAAAACTATGAAAAAATCGGAGTGTTATTTATTTAGTGTTTTAAACATATTATTTAATGGGGTCTGGGCAGTATATTGACCTTCCTAATGAGGTTTGACTGAAGCCAATATTAAAATTAATGTGCCCTCCCTGAGCACCCAGTGACAGAGTGTAATAGGAGCTGGCTTGGAAGGATCTATGTGGCAGAGAGAAGCCAGCCTGGCAATAAAAACTGGCCTTGGACAATCTGTATGCAGATGATCAAGAACTAACTTCGTCACTGTTAAGAATTCCAGGAAATCATCTTCTCAGACTAGGGTCAGTGCTCAATGATCAGAATATATTGATAGGCGTTATTGATTATAGTGGTTATAGTTTATGAAAACACAAGAATAAAATATAAAAGATCCTGAAAGCAGTTTAAAGTGAAAGACCAATAGTACCACATGCATCTGAACTCCGTGGTGGTTGAAATAATGCCTGGACTGGCCAGCCCTACAGCACATCTACATTCTCTTCTAGATCCTGTAGGTTTTCCAGCCTTGCATGCATTTTAAATTATTGTTAAGATGCTCACTTGCTAACTGACCTCCTCAAATAAGTCCTACCTCTCATCCCTAAGCATAACAGAACCACACAGCTCCTAATCCTTGAGCACACAGCCAGTCCAAGCCAATGGTGACATAGGTGGTGAGTCATTTCCACCTCCCAACTTCTCCGTTTGGTCTCCTTCAATTCCCCTTTCCCCCCGAGTCCCCCTGAGGTTGAAATGACTAATAATAGCTTATAGCATGGCATTTAGCAGATTCAAGGTAGCTTTCAGAATATGGCTTTTAGTAAGAATAAGCCTGGTTTCTATTTGTGACTCTGGGTGAGTTATTTTACCTTTCTCAGACAGTTTCTCAGTTGAAAAAAAATGGGGATAAGGAATGAAATTGTATTCACAAATGTTTTAATACCAAGAGGCACTCCTTTATATTAGAAATGATGTAGCTGGAATAGGGTTCTCCTCATTATTCTAAGTCTGGAGATTCAAATACTGTGTGTGCATTTCCTTAATATAGTCCATCTGGGTATTTCAAACTCCAAAGAGAATCTGAGAAGCCAAATTACCCAATTCATCCTTAGAGTAACTATATTTACACTGGCTTCCTAGTCCAGTGCATCCCAAACAGGATTATTCCCATCTCAAACTCTTTTTGGTGAAATCTTTTGGCCACATTCTCCAAGCAGATGATTATAGATGTTCACCTTCTCTTTGTATTTGAATCCACAGCGGAAGAAGATAAGACAAGCAGGTCGAGAAAGCAGAGAACAGGCCCGGAAAGGACAAGCACTGATTTTCTGTTGAACTTGCCTAACTTCCATATCATATTTAGGATACCAAAATAGTTCTTCAAATATACTTGCAAACGTGGCACTGCCCTAGAATATGTTCCCCCGACTCCCATCTGAGTCAGTGTAATGAGTCTGCATTTTATAAGAGCTGAGCCTGGTCCAAATGGAACCGTGTAACTGTTAGAAAGATTAATGGACTGTATCACCCCACAGTTGACTATAAACTTCTAATTGTGTGAATCTCAGTGTGGCGTCTAGAGCTAAATGGGAGCCTGCTTCCTCAGTCACTAATATCCACTGATATTGTTCATGATTTTTCTAATGCCAACCCTAGGTACATCAGAGCTGGGCAGACCCCTGAGGAAAACAACAACTTTTGTTGTAGGTACTTGAGAGCAGTCATTATCACTGTTGCCAATTAATTCATCAATCTGTGTTTACCAAGCTGCCACGGAGAACAGGGACCAGCGCTGAGCCCTGCTGAGTGAGGGGAGGACGGAGGAGTCTATGAAGACTGAGCCTCGGCTCCAGAAGAGACGTAAATACAAGCCAAGAGATCTCTTTCCGAGTGGGGACTTTATGACATCAAGCAACCCCTCTGAGCCCTAAACTGAGAAGCAGGAAACCCACCAGGCCATCTACCTGAAGAACAACAGACACAATGTGTGTGTGAACACACTTTGGAAAGCATTAAGCTCGACACAAATGAAAGCATTCATCATGACTTATAATACAAAACACAGATCCTGTAGAGCTAAGGATAAATCCGGTTAATTCGGATGTATCTGTACTCCTCCTTATAAATTCTTGCCCCTCTCTTTTCACATTTCAGAACATTTTGAGTGGTTCATCCACAAAACCAAACCCTCACTCTTTTTCAGCTTTGAAATCATGTGTGGAGGCTTCTTTAAGATATATTTGCTTTGTCCTTGACATTACCACCTTCTATTAAAAGAACTGTCAAGCATTGGCCCCTGGTTGGGGACAAGGGAAAGCTAGAGAGGACTTCTTCCCTCTACTGCTACCCACTTGTTCCTTCCCCTCCCTCTTTTTCTGGCTTCTTCTGAATGGAAAACACAGAGCTCTCAGCCCTGTGATGCTCATCCATCCCACAGGAAACTGGACCATTAAGCAGAAGCCACATAACCCCTGGGTCCTTCATCCCAGGCACCTAACTGTGTGAGCTGCATTTCATCACTTTGCAGAAATGTCCCTCTCTCCTTCCTTATAGTTGCATTAAGTGAACAGATCCCCTTGTGTTTGAAACAGTCTTTTCGAGATATTAAGGAAACTGGAATATTAGTTATCTACATCGCTACACTGTGTTGTGAAACTCGGGATGGCATAGTGCTTATTGGCAACTAGGACTGCAAGTCTCCAAAGTTAATCAAGTTGCTGAGGTTTTCAGGATCCGGATGTTGGCAGAATTTCCTTACACTCCGATGCCAATTTAGATGTTTAAATATCTAGGGAACGGTAAATATAGAACATACAACTACAGCATTAAGAAAGAACCGTGGCCGCAGTCCTGTCTCACCAGCATGTCTCCTAACTCCCCAAAACTCCCCTTTTGACTAGATGGGGAATATAAATAAATAAATAAATAAATATGTAGTTATATATTTATATTATAAATTTATTTATATATTATATATGTATAAATACATGTACCCTCCTCAGTCCTAGAAAGGGCTCTGCTGCCACTTTCAAAAGGGTTCAGGTGTTTTCCTGCCAACTCGTTTATAACAATCTAATTTATGCTCTGTAGATCAGAGAAATGGGCTGATTAGGAACCGATTAGTGTAGATTCAAATCTGCACTTTGAGCGATGGAAACGCTAAAGCCTATTGCAGTCTAGAGTTTAGAAGTAACTCCGATTCTATCAACTGTCTCAAGTTGTTACAGTAGGGTCTATGAAAGGACGATCCCAAAGAAGCCTGAAAATAATGAGATGGCGAAAGGTGCAATATCCGACTTGTACCTGCAATTCCTGTAAAGTCCTTTATTGGAATGTGAGAGGGATGTATGTTGGCCAAGACAAGACGCCTTTATATATCACTAAAGGAAATGACAGCCAGGTTTGGGTCTTTGGACTTAGCATCAAATGTTTTCTGTTGCTTTTGCCCAAAGGCAAGTAATAGGATGAAATCTGGTCCTGGGGAAGAAAGTTTGGGGAGGGGAAGTTAAAGCAGGAAAAAATAACAGAAGGGAAAGATTCCTAATGCTGCCCAAATCCTGCCATTTGCAAACAATTTTCTATCAGATCTGGACTGTGTGAACTTAGGCAAGCAAACCAAACTCCCTGGATGCTACAGGGATAAGGGAGGAAATGGTTAAAGCCCTGGAGATCCAGAGGAAAGGAGCCTGTGTTAGCTGAAGGAACTGGTGTTTTTCCTCTCATCTTTAAGAGTATAAATTGTGGGGGATATGAACAAACAAAAAGCCCAATGAGACTATTTATGAGGAGAAGCAATAAAACCCACACAGATAATGTATGACAGGGAGGGGGAAATGAACTTTCCCAAACAGAGTACTAACACCCTCTTCATGGGTGCAATGCACAAGATTAACGACGCCACCCTCAGAGTACTCGGTGGCATTTCAGGACCTTGCTTTACAGCTCCCTTCCATTTCACTGGGATGTAAATAATTGATAACTTGAAGGGACCCGAGAAACCCACTGCAACTGAACACAGATATTTTTTATGACATCAATTACAGGGCTAGTGACTTGATGAGAAAAGGAAAATATTTCAAACCGCACTTTAATGATCTCCACCAAGAACCCCTAGTGTTCCAAATGAAACGTGGGTCTCTAGGCCTTGTTGTTTTTCTTTTTCCTCCATCTTCCTCCTCATAGGGAACATAAGTTACTGCTGAACAGAGGAGATGGTTAATTATGTCTCTACTTCGCAGTGGTGGCTTGCAGGACTCCTTACCTTAACGAAGGAAAGGCTTGGGAGACCAGAAGGCTTTGAGGGAAGGTCCCTTGTGTGTGCCTCGTCAGGGCCACATGTTATATGACAAAGGTGCTGTGGAGTTGGGCTTGGCAACCAGGGCTACAATTGTCGTTGAGATTGTCATTTATGACATTACAACACCAGGGCACATTAAAATGATATGGTAAGCAGCACCATTAAGGCTGTTGAAAGGAAGTCAGAGTTCAAGTATTTGTGCATGAGGCACTTTATGTGGTGGCGACTTCTGAATTTATAGTTGTCAGGATGGGAATAGAAAGGTTGATTTGGTCTGAGACGGGGTCTGTTCATGCTTGTGTCTGGTTGATTGTGAAGTCCAGTTCATTTTTCCCCTTTTTTTCTGGCAAAACTCTTGCAAGGCTGCTAATGCTTCATCAGAAAGGGCAAGAACCGTGTCTGGAAGGTTCTCCACAAACCCACAGTGCAGCAGGAGTGTGCTCAGTCCTCAGGCACTTGGGTCCTGAGAGAAGGGTGCTGGGAGGTAGTATTGGTGTGGGAGGCAGAGAGGGCCTGGGTATGTGTCTGAGTGAAGGGGAAGAGGGTGGGGAGATGCTTCAAACCAATTCCAAGAACAATAAAATCTTGTTATTCTATGACTCATAACATACATTTGAATCCACCAACAAGTCAAAACACATACCTTGAAATATCATTACAGGATACAGGAAAAGTCTCCTGGAACCAGCTTATAATAGGGGTTTGGGTGTGTGTCTCCACTACCGGCATCATCACTGTTGGACTGCAACGTTTCTTTCTTTGGAGAGGCCTGAACCACAGAGGGAAGAGCTCTTTTGGTCTATTAGTTTGGAACTCAAGAGATCTGCCAAACTGCTTGTTCTCAAGTTGAAAAAGATACTGGTTGTCTGTTAGGCCAGAATACTGAAGCCCTCATACTTTAAAGCAATGTAATTCTAAGCTTCCATGTCTTGTAAAGGGCTGTTCACTGACTTGGCTTCTAAGCAGGAAGAAAGGGGGGTCAATGGTGCAATGAAAACAAGAATTCTTTCTCTTCCTTCCAATTTTTTGATACAAATACGCCCTTGTTTCTTCAGTTGCATTTCCTTGCTATTCTTCTATACTTCCCTAATACTCTGCATCATCTGATGATGTCAAATAAGCTATAGGATGTAAGATCTGCAAAATGTCAGCAGCAAAGTGCTTCTTATGGCTTTTTCCCCCTGGTTTATTTGTAAATGGCACCAGGAAAAATCAATCTATTTTTATGAGTCTTCCAACCCAACTGGGTCTACTTAAGAAAAATCTCCAGATGAAATTTATTGAGATGTTTCTAAAATGCCTCCTATTTATGTATCACAAATGAAACATTATTCAGAATTTGGAAGTGGTTTCTGGAGTATTTGAGTCTTTTCATTCTGGTCCTTAAGGAATAGCTCATAATGAAAACTTATCAATGGAGTTGATATTTTATTGCATCTGTGTTAATTTGGGACTGCTGACTTATCATTAATGAAGCATTTGGCTAGAAAACTATGTCCATATTTGATGGTCTGGTAACTTTTTTCCCACTTTATGCCACAATAACTGCCCGGTCTTATTGTTGCCCATAATGAAGGTGTAAAGTTTTATAGCCTAAGTAATGTCAAATGACACAGTGTCAAGAAGATCTGGAGACAAGTTGGGAGGGTTTAGATGAAAAAGGAAGTTGTGTGGCCCATGCCAGCCTTGCTTGTAGTTTTACTGCATATTGATCCCCTTTTACATACTGATTTAGCATCCTGAATTATGATTCAGTATTAAATTTAAATGCCACTCAAAAGCTCATACCTCAAAGGTTGTTCTAAGTCACAGCCATTTTTGACCCTGCTGGTTGCCTCTCTAGAGTAGGTATTTTATTAGAACTGTCCATAAAAGACTGCATGGTGGTTAGTTCTGCAGTAGAGGGAACACACAGTGCTTTATAAGCATCTGGAGTGCCAGAAAGCAAAGAGCGGTTTGGTATAACAAAAATTCACAAAATCATAGTCTTGAAAGGAACTTCCAGAGATCATTCAGTCCAATCTGTTACCTCTAGGTAGACCTGTACTTAACACAGTCACTAAAACTTCAGAAAAGAGGACTCCACAGACTTCTTTGATAATAAAGTTCATTATACAATAAGCCTAATCCTAGAGGAAACTTTCCCTACCCTCCCCAAACCCTACACTTCACACTCATTTATATTTCTCCCAAATTGAGGGGCATTGAAATTCCACACAGTCTACTATAGGAGGGAGTGGAGTGGAGTGTAACGTATTGGTCAAACTTTTCAAAAATTAGGAGTCCTTAAATTTTTAATTAGGTAGGATGAAATACACTCCAGGTGTTATTTATATAGCTTCTATTTGTTGCATATGAACCAAGGCTATTTTTTTTTGAGTGAAATATGTCTGCACACCATGCTAGAACTTTTTATTTTTTTAAGTCAGGCAAGCTGGATTGAGTTCTAGAGTCTTTTTTAAATAGGTGTCAGTTAGTTGCCCATATTTCAAAACACATGCTATATGCCTATGATATTTAATGTCCAAATACAGAAAAGAAGGGAAGGGGGTGCTTAGGTGGCTCACATCCAACTCTTGATTTCAGCTCAGGTCATGATCTCCAGGTGGTGAGATCAGGCTCCTGCTCTGCGCTCAGCATGGAGTCCACTTGTCCCTTTCCTTCTGCTCCTCCCCTTGCTTGCTTTCTCTCAAATAAAAAAAAAAATATATATATATATATATATATATTCTCTCTCTCCTGTCTCTCCTCCCCACTTGCACATGTTCACTCTCTCTCTTTCTCTAACAATAAGGGGGTGGATGAGAGGGAAGGATAGAAAGAAGGAGAAGAGGAAAGGAAGGGAGGGAGGGAAGGATGGAGGAAGGGAGTTAATTATTTGTCCATTGATTTTAGATCTGCCTGGAACTCATTTCCACACTTTTTGAGTCTGATGTGAGGTCCTCCTGTTTCTCATTGATCACTACTGAGGCAATACTGGGAAAGGAGAGGGAGCAAACAGCCAGTAGACCACAGACTGCTTTGTATTCCATGTAGGACCATGGATAGCTTTGTGTTCCATTGCTGGATCCAGATTCCAGGAGACCACAGAAGATGACAGAGAAGATAATGTGAGAACAGAAGGTGATTTATTTATGGCAATCTAAGATGATTCCTTTCTTGCTCACCTTTCCTTCCAATGCCTTAGGCAAATCTACTAATTCTTCCCTTACAGTGGTAAAGGAACAAGATCAAAATGATGTTAAGGTATAGATTTTCTCTTCTGCAGTATGAAAATATACAGGTTTCAGGGACACCTAGGTGGCTCAGCAGTTGAGTGTCTGCCTTTGGCTCAGGGAGTGATCCTGGGTCTGGGGATCAAGTCTTGTATCAGGCTCCCTGCATGGAGCCTGCTTCTCCCACTGCCTGTGCCTCTGCGTCTCTCTCTCTCTCTCTCTCTCTCTGGGTCTCTCATGAATAAATAAGTAAAATCTTTTTTAAAAAAGAAAATATATAGGTTTCAGAAATGAAATAGTTAAGTATATCTGGAATCCCCATTAATTGATGGTATTTGTTACAATACAATAATTCATTGGGTTTTATAAAGAATTAATCATGGGCCTCTAAACAAACATAATTCTTTATTTCAGTCAAATGGCTAGCTCACTGTACCATATGTTTACACAATTATCACACTTAATCTTCACCCAATGGAATAGGCAGCTGTTCTCAAAGTTTGGTTCCTGGACCAGCAGCATTACTCAGGAACTTATTAGAAATGTAAATTCACAGGCCTCACCTCAGACCTACTGAAGCAGAAACTCTAGGGATAGCACCAGCCATCCACGTTTTAACAAGACTTCTGGGTGACACATACTGTGGTTGAGAATCACTGGTTTATGGAGTATTCTCATTCTAGAGTCAAGAAAATTGAGGCACAAATTAGGCAATTTCTCCAGCACCACACAGCTAGGAAATAGTCAAGGCTACATGATTCCAAAGCCCTTGCTCTCAACTATGAGGTTATGTTGCATGATGGACTCAGTTTACTTGGAAAATCAGTGTCAAGAATATAGACAAATAAATATACTTCAGAGAAAGTATTTAGATTTTTTAAAAAATCAACAACTATGGCTTAAAACATGTCTTGCTCTGCTGAATTTCTGTTTAAAAACTTCTTGAACTGAAAAAGTTATGATTCAAAGTGCTCAAGTCAACCACCAGGTAGACAATGGGAAAGAATGCCTGGACTTGGAAGGTCAGGTGAGCAGGAGGCTCTTGCCCCATGTGACAAGGCAGCTACTAGAGAACAATGTTACATAAAAGTAATCTTTCAAGAGAAGTCAGGCATCCAAATTTCTGAGGGAAATCTTGCAACTTTAAAACATTAGCTACTAATTCATGAATTTTGAAAGAATGATGTAGATGTTTATTTAAAAAAATAGATTTTGTATAGGATGCCATTTTGCGACCTCTCACTGAGAAATCCTCATAACATTTAATGAACACAGATCAAAAGACTGAGGGGATGTAAGGTTCATGTAAAATATGTGTGAGGAGAAGTGTGGGAAATGGAACTTTTGGAACTGTGCTAACTGATCACATTTTCAAAAGTGGGTCTAAACGTTATGGCTGTGTCATCGTGACCCCTTTTATTAATTCACAGCTTGGTACAGTGTTTCATAATATCACTGCATTTGTACGATCTTCACTGAGATTGTGTGACTGCAGACTCCAGTTTCACAAGCAACTGTTTGAGGGAATGTTGGAAAATAAGTTTTTGAGGCACATGTCAAATGTTTATGTGGGCACCATTTTAAATTCTCATTGAGAAAGCCACTCTATAGACTGAAAAACATTCAGAGGAAGCAGGTTTGGAAAGGTTACTGCAAAATCCATCTCAACTGCAAACAGAAGTGATTTTAATGCCTGTTATTTTGGAAGCAGTTCAAAGTTGTTTTTTCCATTGTAAATAGCATTAAAGTGCTCTGTGGAGGCAAGTATTACTTTTTTCTTGGCCCACTGCACTTCAGTAATGGCTCTTATACACTGAAGGCACAACAATAAGACTCAGGAAGTTATGCACAGTATATCAGGGACAGCAGAGGAGAAGTGGGAGGGGAGAGGAGGTCATATGGTAAGTATAGAAAAGAAAAATTTGGGGGTGGAGATGCTGTGCATGTGAATACCAGCCAAGACAGGGAACATCTGGAAAACCTGCTCTGTATTATGTGGTCATTCCACAAACTTTTCCAAGGAATCACATAAGGAGAATATTACATTTTAATTAGAGTTGGGATTGATCCAGAGAAAAGGGGGGGGGAGGATGGTTTGCTGAACGAGCTGGATTTTAGTTTGGCTGGGTCCATGAAATACAATTAACCACTTACTTCCCTCCAGAGGTCCTTAGCCTATTCCAATGGCTCAGTGACTTGATGAAACATCCCTCTGGACTCCTGCCTAGCCCTAACCTGTAAAAGGAGAGCAGAAGCAATGGATGAGTGTCAGTTGAAGAAAGTTCAAACCTGGGACCTTTTTGCAAGGATGGCCCAGAAAGCCAATGTGATATCCTTGTTGCCCCCTTCCTTTCTTATTTATGTCACATGGCCAGTTCATCAGTTATTCTCTGAAGGTAAAAGGTAACGGAAAGCATAGATGCACTAATGTGATGAAGCATGTAATTTATTTAAGGTAATATTCTATTTCATTTTATGAGAAAATACAAGTATTGTGCCAAGAGATAAAATAATCCACATGTTTAGAATCCTCCTTAATAGAAATTAAATGCATTTTAAATGCTAATAATTTTTAAACATATAAAAATTTATATTTAATACATCTAATATTATTAGAAAGAAGTGAAATAATATTTTGTAGAACTTTGTCATTGTTGTGTACGAATTCATCATTGTACATTTACTGAGCTCAAACTACAGAGTGGGAACTGTCCTAGAGGAACCAACCAAATACTGACATTTTAAATTCTCATTGAGAAAGCCACTAGAAGGACTCCACTCAAAGGACTGACAGTCAAGTAAGACAGACAAGGTGGAGAACCTTAAAATGTTAATAACAATATAAGACAATGATATATATAACGACAGTCAGTAAATCGCCAAGCTAATGGTTCAGAAAGAAGCACCATGGGCTCTTGGGGTAGAGAAAGCAGGGGTGGCTTCCTGAGAGAAGTAGTGTTTGTAGTGTTTGTCTGGTCCTTAGAAACTGGGTGGAATCTGAATAAATAAATGGAGAGGAGACACAGGATCAAGCCGTGAGTGGGCTATGCTCTGAGCAAATGCCCAGGAAGGCAATAGGAGTGTTCGAAGGGCAGACCCAAGTGGCTGAGAAGAGGCTCCTGGGTGACACAGGGAGGGTGATATTTTAAAGGAACCAGTCACCAGAGTGCATAAGGCATTGACAAATGCCCTGTATAAGGCAATATATGGGGATTGTAGAAGACTTTGTTTGAGAAAGGATCCCTGGTGTAGGGAAGAAAGTCTTATAATTGAAAAGGGCTCAAAATGAGTAACTAGAGATATCTGGAGTATACGTACTACGTATATACCAGGAACCACAAAAGTGGGATACTTCCAAATGATTAAGGGATTTTTGTTTTTCTTTAATGGTATCTCCATGGCACATTACAGTTTGGACATAATGATGTCCACTGTGATTTCTATTTTTCCCTTCATTTATACCCCAGGCCCCAAATTATTATGCCATCTGAAAATAGTCTAAATTCCTGACCCCTTGCATTATTGACCCCATGCCAATAATATGTCAACTCCTTTTCTTTCCTCTTTAAGTATATCCTCTCCAGACAGTATTTGGCCCTTGTACTTGAGCTACAGACTTTCCAAAAGTTGCAGAAATCTTCCAAAGAAGGAACATGGCATCTTATTCTTGGAATTACCCTCCCTCGATCTTCTTCCAGCTGCTGTGCATATACATACTGCTTGATTTTATTTAATAAGAAAGCTCAAAATGCATCCCAATTCAGAACATAGCCCTGCATGCTGTTCCCTCTAGTCTAACCAGAAATCCCATTCTCCTCCTCCTCTAACTCAATAAACCAAATCTAATTGGAGAATAATTATAAAATACACTGATGTGCAATTTGTTTCACTAACCCAATAATTAATTAATATGCTACTTATGGTTCGGAAGAGCTCTTAAGACACAGCACAAATTCTACTAGATGAAAGAGAATACCAAAGACATAAACCAGGGGCAGCATCTTTACATAAGACAGGCCAGGAGAAAAAGACAACATCTACTTGGCCTTTTTTGAAGGTGAGATTTGTTTCACTCCATTTGAGGATTCTCCTTTTGCCCTTTTTAAATGTGAAGTAGATTGTCTGTTTTGCAGATGAATTGGTAGCTGAATCCAGCTGATGGATGGACTTTTTTTATGTTTAAATTTTCCAACCACCAGATGCTTTCAGGTGAGAGAATAGTGCTAATCAATAGAACCCATCTCTTATGGACTCCTGGTTGACTTGAGTACGCAAGCTATGCTCATCCTTGTAATACACAACCTCTAGTTGCTTTGACCTTCACACAATTGAAACCTGCAGCAGGAAATGCCTTGGATTTTCCTTTTCATTATTTAAAATGTGCAATATGCATAAATTGCTGCAGATTTCATTTTAAATGATTATAAACCTATCTTCTACGTGCCTTTGGAGAGGGGAGAGTTGAAGCTAAATCAAATTCTTTGTAATTATAGCAGTGAACAATTATTAAATGATGACTAAGTTTTTCTTAAAAAAAATCTTTTTTTTTCTTTTTGGACAAATGAACATATTCTTCATTGCCGGGTGAAAGACTCTGAGTGACACCAGGCAATGGTCCACCAGTGCACCTTCATAAACTGAAGGGTGTTATGCTTTGTTTTATTATATTTTAATTTTTAAAAGATTTTCATGTATTTATTTGAGACAGAGAGAGACAGCATGAACAGGGGGAGAGGGGCAGAGGGAAAGAGAGAGGCAGACACCCCGCCAAGCAGGGAAGCCCGATGTGGAGCTCCAGTCAGGGACCCGGCAATAATGACCCGAGCCCAAGGCAGATGCTTACCGGACTGAGCCACCCAGGCATCTCTATTATGTTTTATTTTAACCTTTCAACTCTGTCTTGTAAAACTGGCTTTTATCTTTCGAAGTGTCATGAACTTTTCTTTAGAGTATCCACCACCTGGGAAGCTATAGTGTTTCTCATCTAAGGGTGAAAGAGCCTGAGATGATCCAGAATGGTTCACCTTTATATCCTTCCCTTTGCAAGGCTCCTGGAAGCCTTTCTTTTAAATCAGCTCCATTTCCTTGGCAAGGCACGCTTGAAGCGTTTCCCTGGCTCAGCGTGGGTGTGCCTGTGTCAGAGCCCTGTTTTCCTGGAGACCTCATGTTTGTGCAGCAACACAGTTCACTTTGGCAGGCCAGCACCATACATGACGAATGAGGACTCAAAACCTACAAGTTCAGCTGATTTCCAATCTAAGGCCTATACGAAGGAAGTAGTAAATCCGCAGCAATGTGGTTCTTTGCCAGGGTCTGCATATGAGTACTGCTTTGTATTTTTATTGCTTTTAACATGAGGTTTGAAATTCGGCTGAGACTTGCCTCCTCATTTTATAAAAAAACAACTGATCAATTGCCTACCTATTGTCTGCAACAAAGAATGTACTATACTAAGTCATTGTATTTTTAATCCACATTTCTTTTACATGGATGTTATATGGAAATGGGAGAGGCTTTCTGCTCACACAGCAGTTAACTATTCAAGTCCCTCCCTCAGTGTGTCACCTGATTCTTTTTATCGTGCATTAGGGATCTCCTGAACCTGGCAAAAAGAGCAATATTTATGCAAGCTTACTTTTTAGGAACATGGACCTATTTTGAGAAATTCTTTTTGTCTTTCAAAACAAAAATACCAGTTCATTTTACAGCCATGGGATTTTCCTTAACGGAGAATTCGTCAAGCCAAATACTTTGGACTCGTCCCGCGTCGATTCATGAAAGGAATGCTGATTAGGAAATTCCATTTATTATTATATGAAGCCATATTGGACAAAGATAAGACAAACTTGCTTAAATGAATTACTATTTGGAGGAATTTCCAAACTGTAGAAAACTGAAAGGAATAACTCCCTTCCTCTCTAACATTTCCAATTCTGCACTGTCCGTCCTCAATGGAAATATCATATTTCAGATTTTAACTGCCTAAAGTCTATAGGAAAATATTTTTACCTGTTTGGTTTTTTTTCATTCTATAGATACCTCATCATGGCACAGTGTGTGTATGGATTCTTTAAAATAAAGATGATTATGACAATAAGGCAAATGGATAGATGCATTTAATGCTGGAAAGCATCAAAAAAAATCTGATAAAGTAGATTCAAATAGGTTACAGACTTCCTGTAAATCATTTTGATGGAGGCTAAAACATGCAATGAACATAGTGGTTGCTTAGTAAATGTTTACTGATGTGATGATAATGTTTACATAATACAATGCTTCTCCAAATTTGTCGTACAAAAGAATCACCTGGGGTTGTGTTAAAAGTGTGGATTCCTGAGCCTATCCCCAGAAATTCTGATTTGGTAGTTGTGGAGTGCGTCCCAGGAATCTGCAGTTTTGACCAATACCCCAGATAATCCAGATGTAGATGGCTCATAGACAACACTTTGAAAAAATACTGCCATGGGACACGAACTATAAAGAAAGCAAGATTTATTTCCTATAATAAATCTTCCTATTGTACTTTATGAAGCAATAGGGTGGCAAATGCGCTCTGAAGGACAGAAGGAACGTTACCAACCTGGAAGGATAGTTCATTTGTTCATTTACTCATTCCTTCATTCTTCAAATTCCACTGAGCACCTACAACAAAGCATTTACTTGCTTGCCAGTCTCTGTGGCTGCTCTGTGAACCCTAGGCATAGTCAGAGGTGAGCCCACAGAGAAACCTATTGTCAGATGAAGAATCATCATACTGAAGAGCATTCTTTTTCTATTTGAATTTTCCTGTTTTTGAGGGCACCAGTCATTATTCTACCAAACATATGGTTCTTGCTTCCAGAAAGGCTCCATATGAACATCTGCATTCTACTTTTCCTCCTTTCAGTGCTCAGAGCACTCTTTGTCTCTGGAGGTTGAAGTGGTTGGCTTTGAGCTTGAGCTCATATCCCTTGACATCAGGCTGGACTATCTTTGGTTTTGTTCTGTTGGTTCTTCTATTGAGATTTAATTGCTGTGTAACATTATTTTAGTTTCAGATATACAACATAATTTGATATATGTATATTGTGAAATGATCACCACAGAAAGTCTAGTTAACATTCATCACCACATAGTTTTTTCCTTGTGATGATAACTTTTAAGATCTACTGTCTTAGAACTTTAAAATATACAACGTAGTATTGTTAATTATAGCCATCATGTTGTACATTATATCTTCAGCTCAGTTCAGTTTTGTTTTGTTTTGTTTTTTTAGATTCCACATATAAATGAGATCATATAATTTCTGTCTTTCTCTGAATCTTTGTTTTGATGACAGAGGTAAAGCATGGAAGCCAGTTTAACACCAGCTCAGGCAAAGTGGAGAAATTCTGTATTGGGGAAGTTGACACTATTTTTTTCAACAAAGAGTAAGTTTTCTACTAAGGATAAGTTAATGATGTCATATAACTCACTTTCAACATATATTGCTTTTCCCCTTCAATCTAAAATCCAGATCAATTAAATTTAGCCTTTAAAATAGACCACATCCCAGATTCCTTAAAACTGTATGAAAATAAATCACATTTAATACTACCGTATGTACTACCTGATATATAACTCGTATAAAACTTATTCTCAAGAAGTCTCTGATACAGGATATTATTCACATTAGATGATGGAACATACATTGCCAACCAGTATATTAGAAGCCAACAGCGGTCTTCTTATTGTAAGCCTTGAGGCCCTGACTTAACACAGTGTCTTGAGGTAGGATTTGTTAATTAACAGATGCTAAAAACTTTCAATTAGGGTTTATATCTAGAAAAGTTCTATTTCCAGCAATGGTAGGATAGGTTTTTTTCAGGCCAGATTTCCTACAGAAAACAACCAAAAAAATTGGATAAATGTTAATATAAAAAGTCTCACAAATGTATCAATAAGCTGACAAAGCTGTAAGGAATTCCTGGGCTGAAATCTAAAGGAAAGAAGGAAGACACAGAAGAAAGACCTGAGCATCACAGGTGCTTTTATTCAGAAGGCATTTGCTGAGTTTTGTTGGTCTTACGCAGAGGTAAACAAAAGTCAAGGCTCAGGGCCAATGCAAGAGGGGAGCCTAAGAAAAATCCTTCCTCACATGAAATAAATCTAAGGACTACACCCTCAGAGAACATACCAACCAGAAGTGAACTAGCTTCCATTGTACCCCTTTGCAGAGAAGAGAAGAAAAGTGGGGGGTTGGGGGTGGGAATCCATGTCTGAGATGTCACAGCCATAGGCCAGCCCTTGTGTGCATTTGTATTTTTATTCCCCGGAAGTTCAGGGAATCACAAACTCTGAACTTGACTTAAAGTGCTAGAGGACTGGTAATGCCCACAAGCACCGGGCAGAAGCAAAACCTCTCTGGAGAATGTACTTTCAAAAAAAAAAAAAAAAAAAGAGAGAATGTACTTTCATCTTAAGCCTCAAATACTCTCACCAGTAATTTTTCAAAGACAATGACAAGTACATACACAAAAGTTACCAAACATACTAAAACAAGATACCATGAGCAAATTTGTTATCTGCTGAGTATCCCAAAATTTTGCTCCAGAGCACAATGGTCACTAAAATAGGTGCCAGACTAGGTGCCCCTTACCTACTGAATATTTGATGAACAGTTTCTTTGGCAAGAAAAGATTAAAATACCTGTTTAGGTACTTAGGGGACTATAACCACTGGGTTTTCTTAATTACATGACTCAATTAAGAAGCCAAACAATAAAAGTAATCAAATTCCTTCAAGTAAGAAACTTATCTACTTGGAAGGAAACTTTCTATGTCTGAGGAATTCAAAGAACACATAATCTTCTTTATAATCTTTAAAACACACACACACACAAGAAGAATGATTTCGTATCTTTACCCATTTTCAAAGGCAGAAAGTGAGGTATGAAACTGAGTCCCAGGTGACAAGGAAGTCAGAGGCAGCACAGAGAAGTGGCCTGTGGTCTCCTCTGGATTCTATATGGCACATCACATTAATCCAAATGCTACAATCTGAATTCATCAGGCCTTTTGATTTTGTTCATGTGTTTTAGATTCAAAAAATGTATTTTGCCAGAATTCTTTGCCCTTAATTTTTAAAACCATGTGTGTTTTAGGGTCAATTTAATCTGCATGTTTCCTATTTTCCTATAATTAAACCATCAAAATATTGTCCTTTAAAAACTATTTGATGTCCACAAAATCATCTGAGCCCTTTCAATAAGCTTCTTAAAAGGGTTTTTATCCCACTTAAGAACAGAAGTTGCACTGTGTTATGGGTGACCTGATGCAGAAACCAAGAATCCCCTTTAAATTCCAAAATCCTTGAAGTCTGAATAATTTCTGAACTTGGAAAAATGAATTCACCCATTGCTAAGTTTTCTGTGTTGCTAAAGAAGACATTTGGAGCAAAGATGAGTTCCATAAGAGAGGAAATAAGAGCTGCAGAAGAAATTGAAGGTATGTGAAATTAGCTTAGGCCCCTGAGGAATAGCTGGAAGCCTAACTTGTCACATTGCCATCCACAGAGCAAGAAAAAGCTCAAATGCACATCAAATGTTTGACAGGACTAAAGAGAAATGTGATGTCCATATGAAATAATATTTGCTCATAATGCTAAGAAAACAATGGAATATAAATGTATGGATTTCAGCACATCCAATTTGCTCTCCAGCATAATCTTCTGCTGTTGGCAGCTCATGGAAAACCCTTAATAATGCTTACCAACATTGAATAATTAATTCCTCATAAAGGATAAATAGGATTTGTTATTCTAAACACTAACTCCTATTACACAGAACTGCAGAACTGTGGTGGCAGGGCCAGTGGATGGAGAAGGTCTTTTGTAGAAGGTTATGGATAGCAAGCCAGGAAAGTGAGCTGGGCTGTGTAGAAAAGTCTCTCCCCTGCTTGGTGTTGACAAGAGCCCAAAAGCTGAGCAGCAGCTAGCATGCCTGTGAGGGGAAGGCTCTCCAGCCAGGCTCCAGGGTGCATTCAGGAGGCATTTCCAGGGAACCCATAAATACTTCTGTTCTGAGCAGTTCCCAGCTCTTGGAGAGCACAGGCCTGTTATCGCCAAGCATCAAATACTGAACAGACAGGATGCAGGGGCTTCCCCACCAGGGGAGCTGGCACACGAGCTCTAAGGAAAAGGGATCTGAGTCCGTTTCCTGCAATTGTTAGAGAAAGATGGTGGCCTGGCCCTTGGGTATTTAGAGTCCGGTGTACATTACTGTTCTCATGTGATCATTAGGATCTCAGCATATCCAGGCCTTAATTGTCTACAGAGAAACTCCCTCTGTTTAGGCACCTGAGAGAATTAGAAGTTTGATTCCACTATTATAGCTAATAAAATACAGTCTTATTCATAGTTTCAAAGGTCTAGCACATGCATTAAATAACTCCTTTGATAATGCTGTTGATTTTAACCACAACAGCAACAATAACAGTACAACAAAAAGCATTATTAGAACAAGTGAGTTTAGCAAAGTTACCGGATGCAAGGTAGATAGATATATAAAAATCAAATGTATTTCTATACACTAGTCACAAACTATTGGAACTTTTAAACAGCTTCGTGAGGTATAATTCACATATAATGTATTGCCTATATTTAAAGTATACAATTTAGAGAAGAAATAAAGGGACAATTTGATAAGTTTTTGTGTATATGAATGCATGTCTAAACGAATGTGTATATTTGTACATGAAACCATCACCACAATCAAAAAATGAATGTATCCATCACTCTCAAAAATTTTCTTTGCCCCTTGGTAATCCCTCCCTCTCACCCTTCCATGCTTTTCTCCACCCACATCTGTTTTCTGTTAATATGAATTAGTCTGTATTTTCTAGATTTATATATATATATATATATATATATATATATATGGAATCATGGACTATGTACTCTTTTTGGCGTGGCTTCTTTCACTCAATATTAAGGTTTACATGTTGTTGCTTGAGGTACTTGGAGCTTCTTGGATTTGTAGGTTTATAATTTTGATCAAATTTGAAAATTTGTTCAACCATTATTTCTTCAAATAATTTTATACTCCCCCTTCTCTCCTCTCCTTCAAGAAATTCATAACATATACATTGGGACTCATCAGTTCACTGATGCTCTGGAGTTTTTTAGGAGGTTTTCTTCAGTCTTTTTTTTTTAATCTCTGAGTTTCAAGTTTTTATTGGTTCAAATTTGCTAATTTTTTTTCCCTCTTCAGTGTTCAATCTGCCATTAATTCCATCCAATAAACTTCTCCACCCAGGCACTGTTTTCGTCACTAGAAGTTTAATTTAGGTGTTTATACAGTTCATGTCACAACTTACATTTTTCATCCTTCCTCTAGTTTGCTGAATATATGAAATACAGTTATAGAAATTTTTTTTTATTTATGATAGTCACACAGAGAGAGAGAGAGGCAGAGACACAGGCAGAGGGAGAAGCAGACCCCATGCACCGGGAGGCTGATGTGGGATTCGATCCCGGGTCTCCAGGATCGCGCCCTGGGCCAAAGGCAGGCGCCAAACCGCTGCGCCACCCAGGGATCCCAGTTATAGAAATTTTTGATGTCTTTATCCACTTATTCTAATATCTGGGTCATTTCTGGGTCAGCCTCACTTGCATAAATTTTCTCCTAATTTCACATTTTTTTCTACTCTTTTGTATATCTGGTAATTTTTTTATTGGATTCCAGACATGGGTGAGTTTTACCTTTGTGAATGCTGGATTTTTTTTTTTTTTTTGCATTCCCAAATATTCTTGAGTTTAGCTCTGGGATGCACTTATAGTACTTGGAAATATTTCGATCCATTTGGATCTTACTATTAAGCTTTGTTAGGTAGGACCAAGCACAGCTTTTAGCCTAGGGTTTACGAATTGTAGGGAGATTTTTCTATTCTGACTGGTAGGAAAAAAAAAACTATTTTTGACACTGTGTGAGTTCTAGGTATTGTTTACTCTAAACTTTTTGAGTGATTCTTTCCCTGCTCTCTGATAGTTTCCTCTGCAGCATGTACTGATCAATAGTGGACTTAGAGGGACTCTCTGCAAACCTCTGGGATACTCGCTCAGTGCTGTTCTATTCTCTCCAGTACACTGACCTACAAACTCTAGCCATCTTGGCCTCCCTAAACTCCCACTTGTACTTCCTCAACTTAGGAAGATTGCTGGGCTCTGTCTGAATTACTGTCCCCTCTACTGTGACCTGGAAACATTTTCCAAGTGATAAGCCAGGCAATCAGAGGGCTACCTTATTTTTTTTTCTATCACTCAAAAATCATTGCCTTACATTGCCTGATGTCCCGTGGCTTAAGAACTATTGTTTTATATATTTTGTTCAGCTTTTTAATTTTTTCAGTTGAGAGGCCAGATCCAGTCCTATTACTCCATTTTGTCTAGAAACAAAAGTTCATAATTGGAAATGGAAACTTAAAATATATACTAGTTATAATAGCATCAAAAATATAAAAATCTTAGGTAAAAAGTTAATATAGTGTGTGTAAAATCTATATACTGAAGATTATAAAACATTTCTGAGAGAAACATAAAATGGACCTAAATAAATGGAGAGGTAAACTGTGTTTATCAGAAGACACAGTATCGATAAAATGTCAATTCTCCCCAAATTGATCTATTGTGTGTATTGATAAAATGTCAATTCTCCCCAAATTGATCTGTTGTGCAATTTCGACCAAATCCCAGCAGATTTTTTGATAGAAATTGGCAAAAAAGATTTTTTAAAACTTAATATGGAAATGCAAATGTAGATCTAAGAAGTTGAATTATTCTAAAAAGAAGAACAAATTGGAGTAATTATGCTACCCAATTTCAAGACTAATTATAAAATTATAGTAGTAGAGATAGTGTGGTATTGAAACAAATACAGACATATAGATCAATGAAATAGAATCCAAAACCCAAAAGTAGATACTCATATCCATGCCAATTGATTTTCAACAAAGGTATCAAAATGCCAATTCAGTAGGATAAAGGATAGCCTTTTTCAGTAAAAAGAACCTGGAAGAATTGATCATATGGAGGGGAAAATTTCTAGGACCTATCTCACAGCACATACAAAAATTAACTCAAATGGATCATTTAAATATAGTATCTAAAATGATAAAACTTCTAAAAGAAAATAAAGGAAACAATTTCAATTTAAATTGAAAATGTTTCTTAGATAGGACACACAAAAAATAAATGAACCACAGGAAAAAAGAAACTACACCAAATTGGTCTTCATAAAAAATTAAACCGTAATAAAGAGTCAAGGGGTACCCGGGTGGTTCAGTCAGTTAAGAGTCTGACTCTTGATTTCAGCTCAGGTCATGATCTCAAGGTCATGAGATCAAACCCTGCATTGGGTTCCATGCTGCTGGGCATGGAGCCTGCTTAAGATTCTCTCTCTCCCTGCCCCTTCCCTCCAGCCCCAACTCAACATCCCCCCATCCCAACCCACCCTGCGTCTGTGCATGCTCTCTCATTCAAAAAAAAGTCTGATTCCATTTTGATGTTTGATTTTGACTGCTAATGGTTTTCAAACCCCACCATTCCACCTTCCCCTTCTGCCCCACATCTGGGCTAGCTGATAAGAAAGCCCAGGGGCTCCCACCTTTGTTGCCAAAAGGAAATTCAAAGCATGCAAACTCTGGCTCTCATGCACAGGAACCCTCACTCCAGCTCCATTCCCTAAACACAGTACAAACAAAACCAGTCTCTTTTCCCTGCTCTCTCAAGCCATTTTTGCTTCTGCTTAGGAGCCTGCGCTGCTCTCCCCAGAAAGTCTCATTACTGAGTAATAATCCTTTTATACCTTCCTGGCATGGTCTCAACACTTGAATCAAATCTGATGAGGAGGAATGCATCCTGTTTCTATGGGATAATCACCCAAAACTTTAACATTTCTAAAGACTCTGTTAAGAAAATGAAAAGGCAAGTCACAGACCAGGAGAAAATATTTGCAAGCACATTTCTCTAAAGGGTGTTTATCTAGAACATATAGGAGACCTCTTGGACCTCAAGAAAATAAACCATTTTAAAAATTGTCAAAAGATTTAAATAAATTCTTTACTGAAGAAGATAAATAAATGACAAATCGTCATATGAAAAGATGGTGAGCATCATTCATTCTTAGGGAAATGTAAATTAGAACAGATATCATGGAGCACCTGGTGGCACAGTTGGTTGGGTGATGACTCTTGGTTTCCGCTCAGGTTGTGATCTCTGGGTTGTGGGATCGAGCCCCAGCGGGCTTTGCACTCAGCGTAGAGTCTGCTTAGGACTGTCTCTCCCTCTTCCTCTGCCTCTCCCCCTTCAGCTTCTCTCCCCTCTATCTCCCCTGCCCACCATCTCTCTAAAATAAATAAATAAAAATCTTAAAAAAACACAAACAGATATCACTTCACAGCCACTAGATTAATTAAAATTACAAAGACCTATAATACTGAGTATTGCTGAGGATATGGAACAACTATAAATTTCATACATGAATAATGGAAATGCAAAAGGGTGCAGCTACTTTAGAAAGCAGTGTGGCCATTTCTTATCAAATACACTTATTATACAACCCAGAAATCCCACTTTTTAGGTATTTACGAATAAAAATGAAAACATACCCATGCAAAGACTTGCACTCAAATGATTATAGTAACTTTTTTCATAATAGCCAGAAACTGGAAGTAAGCCAAACATCTACCAACTGGTCAATAGATAAACAAAATGTTATACATCCACATAATAAAATATTACTCAGTAATAAAAAGGAACTACTGATACATGAAATATTAAAAGCATTATGCCAAGTGAAAGAATCCAGACACAAAAAAACTACACAATGCATGATTCCATTTATATAAAATTGTACAAAAGATTAAAGCAAGGATTTAATGAGAGGGAAGTGATGTCAATAGGGCACAAGAGAATTTTGGGGATGATCAAAATGTTCTATAACATCATGTAGTGTCAGACATATGATTCTATATATTTGTCAAAACACATCAAATTGCACCTTAAAATTGGTATATATCATTGTATGCATATTACACCTAAATGAAAAAAATTTTTAATTAATATCTAGCATCTATTGACTGGCGAATCAAATCAAATCAAATTGCAAGGTGCAAATCCTTGCACATTTTCAGTATGGTTGAGGTATGATTCTATCGACATGGCTCAGGGAGGCCCACAGACTTCCCTGAGATCATACTATCTGTAAGTAAATTGCAGAGTTGGAATTTTTTATTCTAAGTTGAGTGCTCTTTCACCTATGAAGCCTCTTCTTCATGGAATTCTAAGTTTTTAGATCTTTCCTTGATATTCTCAATATATTGATTTATACTACCTTTAGGTAATCAAGAAAGAAGATACAGACTATTTAAATCAATCTTTTAAAAATTCAATTATTTTTATTTTTTAGTTTGATTATTTATAGAGGTATTTTTTTAAGATTTTATTTATTTATTCATGAGAGACACAGAATGAGAGGCAGAGACACAGGCAGAGGGAGAAGCAGGGTCCACGCAGGGAGCCTGACGTGGGACTTGATTCCGGGACTCGGGGACCACGCCCTGAGCCAAAGGCAGATGCTCAACCGCTGAGCCACGCAGGTGTCCCATTTATAGAGGTCTTTATAATTCTGTATGTGACCACCTTATTTAGAACTTATTTTGTATTTTACAATAATTCTCACCCTAATTGAGTACTCTCTTAGAAATTAGCATCTTTTCACTTTTACTCAAAAACTTGCAGGGACTGGCCATGAAGTTGATAAAGGAAATGTCCCATTGTAGATTAGCTACAATGGAGTAAAAGTTTGGTCTTTAGTCCTGAAGAAGCATTGTTTTTGCCACAGTTGACCTGGAAAGAGGGAGAATTTGCTGGCCCAGCCTTATATTCTCCTGTTTAGCATGACAACCTAAGGGTATCACCATGATGGATTTTGCCCTGTGAGCCACTTACGTTATTATTTATTTATTTTTCTTTAAGCCTCTGATTTCTTGTATCTATTCTAACTCTCAACAATAATGTCTACAACATCACAGGTTTGGTAAGTTATATACACTTTTTTAAATTTTTTATTTATTTATTCATGAGAGACAGAGAGAGAGAGATGGAGAGAGAGGCATAGACACAGGCAGAGGGAGAAGCAGGCTCCATGCAGGGAGCCTGATGCGGGATTCGATCCTGGGTCTCCAGGATCACCCCCTGGGCCGAAGGTGGCACTAAACTGCTGAGCCACCCGGGCTGCCCTTATATCTTCTTCTAATCCTCTTTGTCCTCCTGACTTTGACTTTGGAAGAGCCAGAGAGCAACACTGTGAATCTATGAATCAAGGAGAATAAAATAAAACAACATTCCTTTTCCCTACTATTGGTCTTCAGGATTGAGGGTCAGATGGTGAGGCACAAAAACTCTGAATTGGATGAGAGATTAAAATTTGGATTTTCACGTGACTGGAATTTTTAATACATGAACATGAGACTCTTTTCTCAATGAAAAAACTAATCATCTGAAAGTAATTTAAAAAGTTATGAAACTGGTCTAGAATATTATCCAGCAGTAGGACCAAGATCTAACAGAACAAGTGGGAAGGTAGTAAGAGAATAAAAACAATGCTATTTCCAAATTGTACGTTATGGTGTTTGGCCCAATAAATTCAATAAAGTTATTCAGCTCAATGAGTTCACTTAACAATTTTTTTTCTTTCTTTTAGAGAGAATGTGAGCAGAGGGGACAGGGTGGCAGGGAAGGGCAGAGGGAGAGGGAGAGGGAGAGAGAGGATCTTAAGGTGGCTCCATGCCCAGCAAGAGTGGGCTCCATCTCTCAACCCTGAAACTGTAACCTGAGCCGAAATCAAGAGTTGAACACTTAACCAACTTAGCCACCCAGGTGCCCTTCAATTAAAAACTGTTAAAATTAAAAATCTTCATTCGCGCATCCCTAAAATCATGTTACACACCTCCAGTGATCCTTATTCCATACTCCACACTTTGGGAAAGACTGAGTGACATCATATTAGAATAAAGAGACTATGACAGCTTTCAGTCCCTGGCCATCGCTTAAGTGTCAAACAGAATCATTTAGTGAGAAGGAGAGGATCTCAGAGATAGCAAATGACTTGCTCCAAATCACACAGCTATTACTTAACCAGAACTCAATCCTAGATCAGAATGTTTTCCTGGACACTACATTGCATCCCTGGTTTGCCACTGGTAAGTTTTAATATTGTGTTGAAAATTTAGTTATTGAATATATATAATTTGCCTGCCTGATTGTTTCATAACAACAACAATTCTGAATTTCTACAATTTAATTAATCCGATATTAAAACTCTGGAAAAATAAATTGCCTTCAGATTTCTACTCTATCTCTAGTATGTGTGTCAGGCCACCCACTTATCTCAGAGACTGGGCTTGAAAAACTCTGAGTAGGAACTTTTTGGTAGAGTTTTCATGAATTCAGCAAATGTTTATTAGACTCCTCATGTGCCAGGCCTCGTGCCAGGGGTTGGGGGGTCAACAGAAAAAAATTAGGCTTCTTGCCCTCTAGTTGTTCAGCTCAACAGATGAGAAAACAGGCAACTACAGTAAAACGTGATGAGTGCTCTGATGGAGGAGTACTGACTCGCTGGTATGAGAATCAAAAGACAACTAACCAGTCTCAGGAGACTGAGGGGGTTCAGGAAAGGCTTTGCCTAAATATATAAATGCATATATATTTGCTTTATATCAGAGGTCATAACTAAAGTGGCATGGAGATTTCCAGTGGTTTGCATGGTTGGATGGAAAGGTAAAGACCTCCTGACAGACCCCATGCCCCACCTGGTGCGGCTCTAAATGTAAGCTCCTCTCCCTCCCCTACATGATTTGAAAGAAACATTGAGCTCTGAGCAAACAGAAGAGGAGAAATGAGTTGTTCAGGAACAAGAATCTGCCTTGAAATTGCATCTCTTCCCATGATTTTGCAAACGAAGAGGTCAGAATGCACAGCTAAATTGGTCGGACTGTGGTAGGCAGAAAAATGGTTCTCTGAGGATATTCACAGCCTAAACCCCAGAACCCGTGAATATGTAACCTTATGTGGCAAAAGGGACTTTACAGATATTATTAAGGTTAAGGACCTTGAGATGGGGAAAGTATCCTGGATTATTCAGGTGGGATCAGTCTCCTTAAAAGTAAAAAAGGAAATCAGAGAGTCAGAGGCAGATGTGATTAAGGAAGAGGAGTCAGAGAGATACAGCCTTTCTGTCTTCAAAGAAGGAGAAAGAGGGGTGTAAGCCAATTGTCGGTTAACGACTAAAAGCTGAAAAAAAAACAATCTTACTAGGTCACTTTGATTTTAGCATAGTAAGACTGCTTTGGACCTAAAAAATTGTAAAAATTGTAACGGAATAGATCTGTGTTGTTTAAGCTGCTAAATTTGTGGTAATTTGTTATAGCAATGATAGAAAACTGATATTAGAGCCCATGGCTCCTCACTAGAGTGAGCTGACAGTATGGTGAAGAAACAGTTTCCAGAAAAGTTAATGACATACAAATAAGCAAATGTCAAATGTCAAAGATAACCATCCAAACTGGTTGTGTATGTGTGCGTGCATATGTTTAAAGCTGGATATAGTGGGCTGTTTTAGTTATTAAAGAAATATATTTTCACTGGGGGGTTTTAAGGGTTCCTTGAGGAAGATGCATAATTTTCTGCAGATGAGGGTAGATGACCTCAAAAGTGTAACGAGAAGTTCCCTGTGAATACCATGTACATCTTCTCCCAATGGGAAAACAAGTGTTGATCATCAGTGGTAAGAAGCCATCGGGAGGAATGGCCTGGACACGAGCCTGCGCACCAGAACACAGTAAACATTTATCTGCTTTCCAGTACTCTGTGCTGCTGAAAACATACCTAAGGAGACAAATGGATTACTGGGACAATAAAAGCTAGAGATCTGTGGTGTGAGACTCATTACTTGCGTTTACTGTCCAAATAATCAGAAAGAGTAATCTGTAAGTATTCTTTCACAGTGATATTGGAAAGGAATTCTTCTTGCCCCTTCTCAGCCATAAAAGGGTACCCATGAGGATACGTGGAATTGCATCATGAATTTTTCCTTTGTCCTCAGCAGGATCCTGCTTTTGTGTTTGCTTAAAGTGGGATTTATGTGAAATAGACTCTTATGCTCTCTAAAAGTTCACCTACAGGTACGGATCAAACAATAATGGCTGTGTGATAAAGTACCTCTGCCCTCATGATGCAGTGAAACTGCCCGGAATGAAAATGCTTCCAAGTTCTTTTCCATTTTTCCATCTTTGCTTTCCCTGAAGTACAAATCATTCACTGTTTTTATTTTCCTGCAGCCTTGCTCTTTGTGCCCCTTCTTTATTCATGTTCCTGGTAATGAGGTGTTGGTTTTGAGGAGCTTTATACCAGAATTGGCAAGAATTCTTCAAGAATGCATCTAGTCCTCCTCTTTGTTCATCTAATCTGGAGCTTTGCCTAAACCAGCCAAGGAATGCAATATTCTCCGTACTCCCCCAAGATCCCCAGTTTGGAGACTGTTATGGGCTGAATTGCATCCCCCCAGATTCATATGCAAAAGTCCCAACTCCAGTATCTAGATTGTGACTGTGTTTGGAGATAAGATCTTTTAAAAGGCAGTTAAGGGGCAGCCTGGGTGGCTCAGCAGTTTAGTGCTGCCTTCAGCCCAGGGCGTGACCCTGGAGACCTGGGATCGAGTCCCACGTCGGGTTCCCTGCATGGAGCCCACTTCTCCCTCTGCCTGTGTCTCTACCTGTCTCTCTCTCTCTCTCTCTCTCTCTCTCCTGTGTGTGTGTGTGTCTCATGAATAAATAAATAAAATCTTTAAAAAATAAAATAAAAGGCAATTAAGTTAAAATGAGGTCTTCGGGGTAGACCCTAATTTAATCTGACTAGTATTCTTACAAGAAAGGGAGACTAGAAATAGACATCCAGAAAGAGAAGACCAGGTGAAGATATAGTAAGAAGACAGATATCTACAAACCAAGGAGAGACGTGTCAGAAGAAACCCATCCCACTAACACTTTGATCTCAGACTTCTATCCTCCAGAATTATGAGAAAACAAATTTCTGTTGTTTAAACCATCCAGTCTGTGGTATTTTGTTATGCAGCTCTAGCAAACTAATACAGACAGCAAATCCATTAGTCCACTTACTGTTAGAAGAGTTCTCCTCATGTCCAGTAAGATCTCACTTGCTCAAAATAGTGGTTTTTTTGTTCTGTCTTTCATGGAAAGGGTAGTATGTTCTTTCTAAAGTACTCTGAATATATTAGGGGAATCCAGAGTGTTACATGTAGAAGGAGTGTGAAGATTACTCTTTCAACCACTTCTTTTTACAGATGAGGAAACTAAAACCCAAAGAGGTTGAGTGAGTCTTCAAAGGTCACACTGCAGGTTGCCAGTCAAGCCCAGGAGATGGGCACAGCGTCCGGACCCCTGGCCCACTGCTTCCTAACTCATGCCCGAAGAGTTCAAAAAAATCTTTAGAGAAACAATGTTGGAAGGCATCATATGGATCAAGTGAATTAGGAGCAGAGGGTGGGAGCATAGGTTACCTGTGTATGGTAGCTGTGGGTGCTTATTTTCCATGATAATACAACTTTTGCAGTATTTTAAACTGTTACAAAACAAACAGTTCTGGACTCATGCATCATAATCAACTCAGGGGATCGATCCCTTGTACATGTGACAACCTATCGTTATCTGATGTTACAGTTTTCCTCCTTTGGGAGTTGGAGGGCATTACCATGACCTCCCCTACCATGGTGAATCTCATGACAAGACACACCATGTTGTGGAAACCGAGGCATGCTTTCTTGCCTCACAGTTTCATCCATTCCTCTTCTGCCCTCTCTCTCTCTCTCTCTCTCTCTCTCTCTCTCTCTCTCTGTCTCTGTCTCTCTCTCTGCCCAGGACTTTTTATTGCACGTTCATCTTTCTCTAGAAGCTCTTTGAAGGACAGAAACCTCTATATAAATCATAAACTTAAGGAAAGATACATTAACTTACTCTTCTTTCTCTCTTTTTTTCTAACCAATCCTTCAACCCCTCCTATGGTAGAGCGGCAGACTTCACACAAAACTCTAAACACTAAACTTCTTCCCTTTGGGTCCAGTGCTTTCCACCAGAACACAGGGACTCTGTCAGTTTCCCCGCATACTGCTGAGCATCGATGCTACCAGCAGCCAAGACAGGGGCTGCATGAGTGGATGGTGTGGATGCCCGGGGTCGCCATCCTGCAGGAGCTAGGGAGCAGCAAGTGGAGGCCAAGCCTGCCACTCTGAGGTGAGATTAAACCCATTCAAGAGCACAGAAGCAGGGGTCAGAGCTGCCCTAATCCATCTGAGCTGGATTAGGATTTCTCTGGCTATCAACTTAAGCAGAGTTGCCCCATGTGAACCTTCTGACTCATTTGGCTGGGGTTCTCAAAATGAAGTTTGCATACCACTGGGGGCAGAGTCACCTAAGGGTATGTTAAAAACTTGGATTGCTCTGAGCCCCACTCCACACTTCAGATTTTAGCAGCGTGCCAAAAACAGGAGTGATCGCCTTTAGGACACCAGCTTGCTGTGTTCATCTTTAAAAAGCAATGGGATGGACGTTCTAGAATATGCAAGCTGTTTTAGTTTAAGGGATTACTTATACTTTTGACAAGTGTTTAAAAAACATTTATGAAAGTGGAATTCTCAGAGCTGTGGCCTTGAGGTTTACATATTCATTAAGCTCCCCAGTGATTCTTCAGTTCACTAAAATTGGAAAACACTTTCTTGTAGTTTTCTTTCACAATCTTTTTTGGTTGATCATTTGCAAAGAATAAAAAAAAAAGGAAGGAAGGAAGAAGGGAGGGAGGGAAAAAGGAAAAACTTCTGTCATCATTTTGATCTGCCCTGTTCAATTAGGTCTGTACTTGCCCTCCCAGGCGGATACACTATCTATACTTTGCTCTATCCAGATTCCAACCTTCTCTCTTGTGCGGGACAAACCATTCCCTATGTATTGTACTAGTGGGACACAGAGCCTGCATCCTGTGGGCAGCTCAGGCATAAGAGCAACTGGTCCCACCCCCCAGTAGCCAGGCTTGAGCATGTGACCACACTTTGCCATTTGATGCTTCCACCCCTGGGATGAGGAAGAAGGTGAGTGATGGGTTTATAGCATCCTTGCAGGAAAAATGATATGTTGGCCAGATCCCCTTGCCCAAATATCATCCACTTGATAATGGTACTACTTGATCATTAGGCAATTTATTATGACAGAGACCCCTGAGCAAGTCATTGCAAAATTGTATCCTAACCCTGGTTATACTGCTGGTGAGCCACCTAACCAGGCAAATCTCTTCTTCCTTCAAGGCCTCACCTGTATCATTTATAACAAGGAAAATCATTCCTAAGCTGCTTAGTAGAATTGTAGTAAAATCCAAACTTTAAGTATATGTGTGCTTTGTAAACTGCAAAATACAACAGAAACATTAGTGGAAGGTGAATTTTTAAAAATTTATAACTATTCTCACAGAAGCAAAATATTTCCACTCAGCAAGAAGTATTTTTAGAAAGAGATTCTTGATTTTCTTGTGCGACTTTCGAATTTAATATCCAACTTGCTGATTTTTAACATCATGAATTTTTATATTTTGTGAAGTCCCTGTTGTTTCATCTGCTATCAGGCAGGCAAATTCCCCAAAGGAATAAAAGCATTAAATAAAATGCTATACATGCTACAGTAAAAACCTCCATCCATTTCCCAACAGCTGTTGCTTTTTAGAGAAACCAAATATTTTTGGAAAGGGCCACAAACATTCTGGATTCAAACCATTTATTAGCTTTGGAAACATAACATGCAGTCATCTTGCCAGTCTTAATCCTGCAGTTCCATTAAACACACCACAACTGCATCATAAAACAGAAAAGGGAAGAATTTATAAACAAATAAAGCAGTTAATTGGGGCAATAAAATAGCAGTTCCCTCCCAAGTGTGGAATTGCTGTGTTTCAACCTACAGAGCCCTGAAATCTACTTGTCAGGAGTCTACTGACTAGCAGAACCAAACACAGATCAAAGATTTCAGGATTGCTCTTGGGTTCACTATGCTTACCTCTGCCACCACATCCTCCGTACCTCCTGTCCCCTCACCTGGCCTTGCTGCAAGTCTTTCATTTTTTTTTTTTTTTGCTGCAAGTCTTTCCAAGGAGAGGAGCGGCTCCAATCACAGTACTCTCCTGATCTCTGTTCCATAGCCAGGGTTCCAGGTGAAGAAGGAATTGCTGGGAGATCCACAGCTATAGCTGCATCTGCAACACAGCACTCAGGTGGAGTGATGGAGACTTCTTCTCAGATGTGCTTCTGTTTCCTGAGCAGTACTGTGACCTAATTGTGCACTGCCAAGACAAAAGCAAGCTTTGGAGCCCTATGAACTGGGCTGGAATCCTACTATTGCCTCTTGCCTACTTCATGGCCGTGAGCAAAGATTTTTAATCTAAGTTTAATTCATTTATTCATTATGCACATATTTATTGAGCAGCTACTACACACCATGCTCTAATCTTTGGATTTTTTAGTAATTAAATGGCAATGCTAAATCCCTACTTATTGTGGGAATCAAATGAGAAAAAGAATACATATGCACATACATATAAGATATGTGTGTATACTCTTGCATATAGAGCTCACAATTATTCGCTCCATTAATGCAAGTAGCAGATGAGAAGTATATTGTGTGCGCCATTAAAATTGTATCTTGCATAATAGTATTTTATTTTTATTCAAGAAAGAGACAGGAAAGGCTTAGGGTACTCACCCCTCCTCCATAAACGAGCCCTGGCTTCAGTCATGTGAACTGCAAAATAGTCAGAGGGATTGCAGCTCCCACTCTGAGGGGCCCTCTATGGCAGTGGGATGGAGCAGAGCCAAGTGGTCCATGTGGGGAGTGCACTCATGACCTTTGCCTTGTTAACACCCCGGACCTGCACTCTTTCCCACCCCTGGAAATGTTTACAGTCCATTTATGTAATCAGATGCACACACGCACACACAAACACACACACAATCTAGCAGGAAATTATGCCTCTTCGTAGGGGTCTGGCTTTTAGTATGTTTTGTTTAAACTCTCTAGAGATAAACTGCCATTTACCTTCTTTTAATAGCCCCCATAATGCACAGGCGAGAGCTATACCCAAAAAGATGCTCTATTAATGACTTATAATACTTATGAACAGTTATTTTCCTGATTTAAAAAAGAATTAGATTAGTATATGGCACTCTTGTAAACTATTTCCCAGGTCCTAAGTTAACCTAAGAGAAGGGAAATACCTGGCAGTCAAAATCTGTGTGAAGCCTACATAAACGCTGGCTACTTGAGCTCTACTGCTTGAGATCTTTCTTAGACACAGCAACTGCACACCGGCCTGCATTAGAAAAGGTCGCCTAGGACACTATCGATTGGACTTAGAACCCAACATTAGCCCTAAAAGGGAGCCCAGGAAGGTGGAACGGTGGAACAGGAGAAAGGAAAAGGCCTTAATCTCTTCTCCAGGTTACTATCTTAAATACTTAAATTCAAAGATTTCCAGGCTGCACAGGCAACGTGTTGGGTTAACTGGTTTCCAAATGTCCTGGGATTGCTCAAACCTAAATGAACCTTTTATTTTTGGAATCATATGTGGCTGAAGAGATTGAACCCATGTGTCTCATTCATTTGCACATTGGCTGTAAAAACATCTTTAAGTTATACTCTGGAAAGGGGAGGTGGGCGGGGGGATGGGGTGACTGGGTGACGGGCACTGAAGGGGGCACTTGAGGGGATGAGCCCCGGGAGTTATGCTATATGTTGGCAAATCGAACTCCAATAAAAAAAAAAAAATACAAAGAAAAAAAAAACGTTCTACTCTGGAAAAGATCCGGAGGCCTCAAGCAAGCACACCATGTCCTTCGCCTTCAGACCTATGAGGAGCTGTGTAGGTGACAGTGCCTTCTTGTTTCTAAGCCTTGCCAGCTCCTGTCTCCTCTCCCATGTAAACAAAACTCAAGTGAACCGGGTGTCATTTGGAAGGCAGTTGGAGCGCTGTCCTTTCATCAGCTCACCTGGTGCTCTAAAAAAATATCCAAGAAGCCCACATCTGGTAGGTAATAAAATCCAGAGCAAATGAAGATGCCTGGCTGCTAAAGTGCTCTAGCCACTAGACAAAGCCATGGCGACCTCTTTTGCAACCAGTGCTGATGCCAGAATTTTAATGGGGCAAAGCCGAGAGCTCTTCCTATGTATTTTTCCTGCACGGGCTGCACTGGCTATGCTGCTCCCTGGCCACTAAGGGTTCCCTCCACAGCACCATCAAACCGGCTCAGAACCCAAACAAGAGAAATGCCTTGTAACTTAAAAGAATCAAACACAATAACACTTATCTCATACTCCCATTTCCCCAGGGTGGTGGCACTGAAGGGTGGATCTTCTTTTTTCTCCACCTCTTCCTAGTCTCCCAAATAAGAATAAATGTTAGATCCCTTTGCAGGAAAAGACAGCTTTGCCAACCGCAGAGGACATGTTCTGACTGTCAACAGTGATGGATGAGATTCTGTACGTTTAATAAATATAAATGTCATAATCCAACCATCAAATTTAATAAACAAAAATACCACAAACCATCTTTCCTCTCTGCTCCATGTGCTTCTTTAAAGCTGATAACATTAGAACACATTTTGCCCAAGCTATAACCTCACCATCTGCCTGGCTCAACTTCTGAGGACTTGGTACGCGCTAGAAAGAAAAGCAAATGACTTCACACTGAGAAAAAAAAAAAAAAAAAAAACGAGGGATGGGGGCCTGGAAGGTTTTTTCACTCCTCTTTTTCCTTCTGACCTATTTGTTAACTATAGGACCAGATGTAACTATCTGAACATAAGTTCAACCCTCAAGAATTATTAGGGAGGCAGATCGTGGAGAACATTTTTTTGCATGAGTTACACGAACAAAACTCAAAAGGCTGCTTCCCCAGCAAGCTGCGCTGTGTATTTCAGGGCTTTGATTTGGAAATGCGGAGATGAGATGCAGACGGACTCATTAAGGACACACTTTCTTTTGATGGTATTAATAATAATCACGACCACAACAATAAATACATACAAAAAAAACCTGTTTCATTCCTTGGCCAGATTCAAAGCTGTAACTGGAAGGGATTCTTTATGTTGAGCTTAGGAGACCTCAGTGGCTCAGGGAGTGATGGAAAGGGGGAAACCAAGCCCAAAGGACCTGAGAAAATGTCTACTATGAAGAGAGAGAGAGAAAGACATGCCAGATCTATTTTTTTCAGTTCCCTTTTATTGAGACCCTGCTAACATCCTAAGTATACATTTATACATTTATATACATTTTTATATACATTTATATACATTTTTTGCAATTTAATCTCATTGAGTCCTTTCAAGAACACACACCCAAAGGTACTACTAGTAGTGGCTGACATGGATAGAGGCTCTCTGATGTGCTCAAGCCTACAGCACTAGAATGTGGGACAGTTGGTCCGACCTACTTCCTCTCTGGGGCACCTCAGTTTTTCTTTGGGGAGCTGCTCCTCCCTCGCTCACATAGTCTGATCTCACCTCCCAGTTCCAGGACTCACATTTACCACATCTGGCTCCAAGCCCACATTCACAACTACTATGCCACAGTGCTTGAGAAATAGTTTCAGATGCTCCAGCAAGACTGGTGATTGGGGTCGTTGTCAGCCAGGGAAAGCATATTTCTTCATACCTAAAATCCCCCAGGTGTTCGAGCTAAACCCAAAGGGACCGTGAGTTTCAGGATGTGTCCACTGGTTGCTGCTCCCTCCTGCCATCAGAGATGTCCAGGCAGGGTCCTGTGCAAATATCTGCACAAGACAAATCATGTGACTGCTTCAGAGAGTGGTCTACTTTTCCTCTCATTAGGAATCAGCACACACCCTGCAGTTATTCCAGAACACATTTCAAACTTCACACCGTACACGGCATGTTTCCTAATGAAGCCAGGGAAGTTGAGTGGCCATCTCGTCCCCCTGCTAGTTCCAAGTGTCCAAAAGTAGACTTGGGTTGTCCAGGGGCTGGGTCATATCTCAGTGACTGGCAGGGTAACATGTGCCCTGAGACAGAACTAACCAGCAGGGAGCAGGAAGAGAGGGGCGGTCTGTGCATATGTATCCATCTGGGCAACCTCCCTGGAAATCCTGAGCTCCTGGGCTCTTTAATATATAAAAACCAGAAACCTGCAGTGCTGGGCAAGACAAGAGGTGAGAGGATGGAGCCTGAGCAAAGGAGTTATTTTACTTGAGTTGAAATCTCTCTACATTCCCTTGGTACACAGTGGGAAGAAGTGCAATGGAAAAATCTCCAAGATATTTTGCTACCAAATTACCATTGGGATATCACATTGCAATTGAAAAATTTTATTTGGAGTTGGGTAGGATCTCGGATTATAAAGGGTTTCTTTCCCTTCTTAGTTTTGATTATAAGGCAAGTCATTTTGCTAGTGTCACAAAAATGCAATAACTTCAGTGTAACAATTATTGTTTTTCCTCTTGACAGAACTCTCAGGCAATGGGAAGCAGCAGTACTTGGAACAAATATTGCTGCTTACCAGAGATGACGACAGGGATGGGCAAAACTCTGCAAGGAACAGTCCCTTCCCTGAAAGCTAGGAATCCAATTTACACAAAGGCCATGGTCAATGTTGTATTTTGGAGACTTCTACAATTTTCACAGCATGATTTCATACCTTGAAGGCCAATGTTTACTACTGCAAATTTCTGCCTTCCAGAGTCTTCTATGATTAAAAAAGAAAAAAAGTTGGGGGAAGAAGCATAGAAACCAAATTTTCCACCCCTAGTTTCCTTCTCCCCAAAATACATATAAACGATGGTAGCTGAGAGGTTAGAAAGAGGGGAGGGAAAAAAGATGTTCCCCTTCTGTCCAGATCTGTCCTTTCTTACTTGCCAATGCCTTTAAAAAGAAGAGATGCAAGAGATCCTGTGGTCTGCTCAAGGAAGGCTACTTCCCCTCAGGGCCATATTCATATTAGCACCTAAGTCAACAGTAGAAGAATCTGGCTTCTGTTCCTAATCATTGTTTTTAATCCAGAATACTAAACAATGAGTTCAATACTCTGTCTTAGTTGAAACTTAAAAATACTCATGTCGTTTTAACTGTCCTCCTTTGGGCTCTGAAATCCAGAAAAGTCAAGTGTGTTCCCCAAAGATGCATAGCAGGGGCTTAGCAATTAATCCTGGACATCTGATTTGTTTCTAACCCTACATGAGTTAACAATGGCCAACTAACAGCAAACTTATTTTGAAAATGCTTGCTAGCTATTTTTCCATCACTAGATAGTACCTGGTAGTTTGCTTCATAAATATTGTATCATGATGATTCCTAATATCTCTGTCAGAGTTCTTAACTTTTATGATAATAGGCAACTTGGAAACTCTTTGCCAGACATTAGGCCATAATGTACAAAATAAGTGACCTACAAATGGGTTGCAGCTATCTAAAGCATGTCTGGTAAACAAATAACTGATACTGGACAACAGTGAAAATCAAAGCTTAAGTGCTGTCTTTGTGAAGTGAAATCAAGACTGCTTTCTGGTTCTCTATCTCACCGTGAACTGCTATAGCAGCTGCTTTCCTTTTCATTAGAAACAACTCCTTGAGCAATACACCCCGGAGGAAACTATGGGAGGCAAAAATACAAATACAGCCATTCTCTAACAACACCCACTACACTATCTGCTGAGTGGCTCTGCTAACGTAAATAGAATATCTAGGTCCCTAATTTTTAACATCTTTACATTCTAAAAGCAAAGTACTCCCATGAAGAATTAAGGCCATTCATTGAGGGTGGAGACCCAGGAATAAATTACTCTTAGGGATACTAACACCCAAGTTCCAACTGAGAATAGTTTTATACGGATGAAATCAGATTAAAATAAATTTCAAGCATAACTTTGAAGGGAAAAAGATGTAAAATTTTAAACATTCAAATGATGGAAAACTTGCAAGTCAAAGGATGAAAGGGCTTTTGCTTGGACATTGGTGAGGGATTTAGGCTTTTTTATTTTATTTTATTTTATTTTATTTTATTTTATTTTATTTTATTATTAGTTTTATTTTATTTTTTATTTCTCTTAATCCTCTGCCTCATTCTACCAAAGATTGGAGACAGCTTAAAGAAATAGCATAGGAAACTATTTTAAAAACTGAGGGACCCTAAATAAAGTTTTTAGATGAGAAAATACTAACTCCAAGAGTGATATTAGCAGAGAGGAATGCATACCATATGGTAATACAGAGTTGCTCCCAAGCTTCCTCAGAGCCAAAATTAAGAGGGAAACAGAGTCATTTATAAGATTCAGCATGTCAACAAGACAAAAACAAACCAAATGTTCAGGAGAATCACATTTCCTGAAACTGAGACCTGGAAGCATTTTTCCTGTGGCATCTCATGAAGAGGATGCAGGCTGATGCCCAACAGCACGGCTGCAGCAGATGCAACCAGAGTTTGTGCAGGCAGGTTCAGCCGGCTCTGTTTGCTATGGCATCAGGCCAAGGTCCGATTGAGCAAGCACAGCTCTAAGGAAGGTGGGGGACCTTCCTTCAGAACAATATAACAGTGAGCTTCAACCCCGGCTATGCATTGGAACCTTAACTGGGGAGCTTTGAAATATCCTGATACCCTGCCCACATCCTAAGTCAATTAAATCAGAATCTCGGGGGAAGGGTTCCAGGATGGGTTCAGTATTCTTTAGAAACGGTTTCCCAAGGGATTCCAGTGTGCAGCCACCGTCGTGGAACCTTTGTGATGGATGTTCTCCCTTCGTTCTCCCACAGGTGCCTCCCCATTCCACACCCCCACTGTGAGGCCCAGGCCAGCATACAAGACTCACCACATCTTAGAACTTTCATTTCTCTTCTGCCTTTGTAAACAGTGGTTTGGACCGTAGCCACCTTCTGGGAAGAACACCGTCCCAACTATGTGCCTTGGCTATGACAGCTTCTGCTGTCAATCTTCATTGACATCATTTAATTCAAAGATGACACCAGTTGTAACCTTGGGCAGGCATTTGTCTCTTTAGTCACAGTCACACACTGACACAAATAGTGATTTTTCTTTTTTTTTCTTTTTTTAAAATAATGCAGGGCCAGTCATGCATTTTGACAGGAATGGCTTTTGTAGAATGGCTCACTCAGTACCCACTCCATCCCTTACACCCTCCCTCAAATTCCTCTGCCCTCTACTAGAAGGGCTGGAAAATTAACATATCTACCCAGTTTCCCATATAACCAGGGTTCATGGTTCTGGTCACGGACACAAGCAAGATCCCTAGGAAAGGTTCCTACTCCTAAGTAAAAAGACAAAGCTTCATGAAGAGAAAGGATTTGCTTGACTCGCGTCTTCCTGCCAGGAAGCAGCCAACTTTAAATCATATGGATGAAAGGAGCACACTAAGCATAAGAAGAGAGAACATGAGTGACGACATGGAGCAACAGCACCAGCCCTAAACTGCCTATCCTGGGAATTCTTACTACATGAGGAAAATAAACCCCTGTTTGGTACTTAGCCACTGAAGTCAAGTTTCTGCTGTATACAATCACATGCAACCCCAGGCAACACATGTATGGTACCATTCAACAAGGTAGACTAGAACAGTGTTTTTCAAACAGCAAGTTACAGTTCTATATTGAATCAACTTAAGATAGGTATGGAGATGTAGACATGGAGGTAGGTGGTAGGTAGACAGATGGATAGATAGATAGATAGATAGATAGATAGATAGATAGATAGGTAGGTAGATAGATAAGAGATTTATTTCAGCAGAAATGAAGGGTGTCACTAACCTACCCAATCTCTCCTCATCCACAAGTTAATACAGTGTGTCTTTCTCTGCTATAAGAATTAAGAAAGAATTGGGAGGCTTTCCTTGTCTGAGGATCATAGAGAAGATGAGTTAGACTGTCCAAGATGGAAAAGGACCCCAAGGGTTAGAGGAGGTTGATGGGGCCCAATCCAGAGGACGGACGGACAGGTTCCCTCAAAGCAGGATGGGAAACAGAGGGTGTGATAAATTCCTCCAGTGATGAAGACTCATGCCCTACTCCCACAGGGAGACCAAGTAGTGGACAGATGGTAAGGACAATCACCCAGACAGTCGGCAGGGTGCCCACGGCTGGCATGAAGTGGGTGAGGGAAAGCTGTGAGGGCAGGTCTGTGGGCTGCCCTAACCAGTACTGCCTGACAATGCTGAATAGCGCCCCATTTAGCAGAAGGCTCACTGGAAAGATTAAGGCCACCATGAACCAGGACCTCAGTGTGTCAAGGTTTCCTGGCACCACTTCAATTCTCAGATGCTTGTTAATTCACTAGAGGTGGAGGGAGCCCTCCAAAATAATGGATCCTGAACTCAATTTGATAAGAGAGAAAGAATTAATAAGAATGAGAAAACAAAGAATTGTGAGAGCTGATGGTTCTTGGATCTTCACGTTGGAGAAGCCATTCGTACTGCCCAGCCCACTATTTCAAGAGGTAACCATTCTGCAGTATAATCTTTGAGGGCAGCCCCGTCATGAGGATTGTATTTATCAGAAGATGATTAAGCCTCAGAGAAAAGGCTCATAGTTATTTCTTTTTTTCTTTTTCTTTTTCTTTTTCTTTTTTTTTTTTTTTTTTTTTGGCTCATAGTTATTTCGCCCAAACTAGAGAAAAGATTGAGGACGCCAGTTGCCCCTTCTAGTTAAGGCTTTAGTATCGTCCACCTGGGGAGTGGAAGGGACTCAGAAGATCATCCGGTCCCACTAATCTTGTGTTGCCCAAATCCTCTCCCCAGCATCCCAGCGTTGCCCCTGGAACTCTGGCTTGAGTGCCCTCAGCATACTGGACACCGTGTGGGCGCAGTGGCACAAATGGTAAGTGAGGGCACAAATTCTGTCCTCAGACCCTCAAAATGAAAACGTGAGAAACAAGTGCATCAAGAATTGTAACAACACTCGGTTGGTGGGAAGTGGAGTTCTAATTATGAGACAGGGTCAAGTCTGGACAAGGACCCGCAGTGAGGGTCTCTGGGCCTCTGAGGGGTGGGAGTCGATGAGACACTGTTCCAAGGAAACCCAGGGAAAATCTCAGGAGAGTGGGGACAGACTCCACCAGTTGCTCAGCACTGCTGCGAACCCACGGGCAGGACAGGTCACGGAAAGGTCTCACTCAGGTGAGAACAGGAAAAGGAAAAGGAGAAAGGGGTGCACATACTGTACCTATGTGAACATATACGTAATGTTCCTTTTCCCCGGGAAGATTCCTGCATTTCATCTGGAGTTTTGAAGTCATTAAGAATGCTCTCAAGTTCTCCCACCACCTTTGTCTGGCAATAAACATTACTGAGCCCAGCAGCAGTCAGCTCTTCCAGCCTATGGGAGGGACTATTGGGGGAATTTGAAAATTTTATGGTCTGAAAAGTGGGCCTTAGCACTTTAGCTTTTATTCTCTCAGAGAGCTTATAAATCCCTCTTCATTTAGCAGTTTTCATGAAAGTGACAGCTTTTGTTAGTCGGGCTAAAGCGAGATTAGAAATAAAAATTTTAACCATTAATCCTCACTGATTAAAGTGAGACCAGAAATCAAATTGTTACCAACTGTGTGCTAATTTCAGCTTAATTCTTTGGCAAGAGGCGTCGGAAATTTGCAGCTCGCCGCACTAATTCACAATGCCTTACTACTGATGGCAGAAAGTCAAGGTCTCCTTTCCTCCTGGGCCCAGGGTGTGAACAATGACTATTTCAAAATCAGTCCAATAAAATATAAACATTAAATTCTTAGCTGTGTTGTTGCTCAGCCATCACTTTCCACACCACTCTCTCCTCCTACTCACCAGCAGCCTTCCCCCACTCCACCAACAGCTATGAAAAAATACCTCCCCAGAGACCGGAGAATCACAGCTGAATGGCTGGCCTTTCCGCATCAAACAGAGTGTCTGCAGCATCAAAGCAGGTGTCACCCCCACACAAGCCGTTTCTATTACATACAGTGCTGGGAGGGAGGGAAAAATCTTCATGCCAATAAGCCACATCAATTCATCAATCAAAATGAATTCATGCGCTAATTAAACTAGCAAAAATTTAAAAAGGCATTTGTGTTACAGAAGGGGGAGAGTAGGATAGGGAGGGAGATGGGAGTTAAACTTCCAAGGAAGTGAAAACTTGACAGACACAGCACCAAATAGAAAAGGCAGTAAATACATGACTGGAATTAATAGCAAGCTTCTCCTTAACTTAAAAAATAATAAATAAATAAATAAATAAATAAATAAATAAATAAATAACATTCACACATGCCGAGATGGGGGGGGTTGGGGGGGGAAGGCAGGCAAATATTTTCCTGGCTGGGCCAAAATTGGCATTAATAGGAGTGTCCTCTGTATTGTGCACATTCACTGGGGAAGCCTGTGAGTAAAGAAAACTCTAGCCCTTTCTTCATATCCACTGGCCCCTTAATACTGAACATTTTCTCTTCCTCCCTTAGATGACTCTCCAAGGCTACAAAGTACTGTTGCATGGTTAGTTAGCAAAGTACTGTTGCACAAAAGCTGGGGGAAGAATGGAGGCTGACACCTAGTCCCTGCTCTGACGACAAAGTCACCTGCTCTGGCGACAAAGTCACCTGCTCTGGCATGGGCCTGCCGTCTTTAGGAAGTAGTGCCTTTTTTTTCCTAAAAAGGTGTCATGTGCTTGTGCACCCAGAGGGCTGTAACCCCACAGAGGCCCATGGAGGTCCTGGTCCTTGCTTTTATTTACCTCTCTCATCTCCTGCTTCTCCGTTTCCTCCCTCTGAACTTTGAACTGAATACTTCAGCTGTTTCAATATATCATAAATATCTGAACCAAGAGAAAAAAAACTCAATTATCCATCCAACTGTTTCATCTATATGACACCAAGCACCCATATATAGGGGAAATGTCTTAATGCTTAGTACTGTGTAGACAAAACATCTGGCTGACCCACTTAGTTCATGTTTCTTTCAGATGCTTCAGTACCACAGACGTGCTCTCGTACCCACTCTCAGGCTGGATGCTCCTTTGTGGAGTGCAAACTAGTCCTTTCTCTAGGCTCAAAGAGTCTAATTCAGTATAGTAGGGGCCTGCGAGATAATAAAGGGACAAGGGGGCTGTTTTCCTCTTAACACCAAATAAACAGTGTTTAGCCCACTTGCTAAATATTATGGGGAGAGAACTCATCTTTACTCCAATTGTTCTGATGCTTCATTTGACAAGATTCTTTCACTGTCTCTTGGCTGTGTTGTATTCAGAAGAGAAAAACTTCAATATGTGCCTCAATATCCCAATTTGACATAGCCTTTCAGGTTCATCTGTGTCTTTTAAAGCTCGCTCTTGAAACATAGGAGTCCAGTGGCATGAGCCTCCTAAAGTTAGTATTAGCGTAAACAAGTGGCCCGATCTCAGCTACCTTTGTTTCAAATGGTGGAGAAAAATGATTATTATTATTATTATTTTAATTTATGATAGTCACACACACAGAGAGAGAGGCAGAGACATAGGCAGAGGGGGAAGCAGGCTCCATGCACCGGGAGCCGGACGTGGGATTCGATCCCGGGTCTCCAGGATCGCGCCCTGGACCAAAGGCAGGCGTAAACCGCTGCTCCACCCAGGGATCCCCTGAGAAAAATGATTATAATCAATCAAGCCTGTCATCCGGATCTAGTCTTACGGCCAGGGCACTCCGCAACCTCCCCGATGGGTAAATGGCAAACGGCATCTCCCCATACCCCACAAAGAGAGGCAGGGGAGCGCAATCCTAGGCCCATGGTCCGTGAGACCTTTCCAGATCCACCCCCGGAGCGCGCCCCCCCCCCCCCGCCCCCAGACTTGGTGCACAAGGGGTGAAAACCAAAACTCCTTTTCTTCTCCCCAAGGCAGACCGTGAAGCTGTAAAGATGAGCTGGCATTTTGTTTTATTTTGTGTCATAAACTGTGCTTTACACAGCAGCGGGCCCTGGGGGAGTCTTGAGTAGCCCTGTGGGGCTGCAGCTGGGGGTGTGGCCCGGCTCCATCAGCAGGCGACCTGGAGACCCCAGCTGCGGCAGCAGAAGGGCCCGGGAGCCTTCCATCTGGGCTGCACGCTTTCAAGTTCACCCCCCCCCCAACACGTTGAGTCATCTTCACAAGCCAGAACCCCTCAGATGGAGGTTCCTGGAGGTTCCGCTCTTCCTCAGCCATTGGTTCCTCCGGGGTGGGGACACCGACACCCACGTGTGGCTCGGGACACTTTGGGTGCGGTGCCCGAACCGCCCGCGGTGCGGCTGATGCACGTGCTCGCAGGTGCACGGAGGCTACTGGGTGCTAAGCCCACGGTTGCGCTGTGTTTCGTGCTTGGATTCCCCCCCCCATTATGGTTTCTGGGGCTCTCGGTCCGCTCCGACTTAGCAGAATACGCCCCCCCCCCAATCCAGTAGATCCATACACACTTCCAGAAATATTTTCAAGGGTTTTCTTTGAGCCCTGGCTTCCAGCTGGAGCCAAGAAAGGAGGATGTCACCGCTCCCGGCGGCGGCCCAAAGGCGAGGACGGGGGCGGGGGGTACCCTGAGCCCCGCTCACCCCCACTTACGGTCTCCCGGAGGAAACTATGTGGGCCTGGGCTTCGTGTCTGCCTGGACTACAAGTACGTGAAGACGAGAGAGAGAGAGAGAGAGAGAGAGAGAGAGAGAGAGAGAGAGAGAGAGAGAGAGGCGGGGCCTTGGCCTTGGGGGCGCCGCTAGGGGGGAGTCGCCACTAGGGGGAAGCCGCGGTGGGGGAGCCACTAGGGGGGAGCCGCTGGTGGGGGAGCCGCCGCTAGGGGGGAGCTGTTAGGGGGGAGCTACTGGGGGGGAGCTACTGGGGGGGGTGCCACTAGGGGGGAGCTGCTAGGGGGGAGCCGCCGCTAGGGGAGAGCCGCTAGGGGAGATGCCACTAGGGGGGAGCCGCTAGGGGGGAGCTACTGGGGGGGGAGCCACTAGGGGGGAGCCGCCGCTAGGGGGCAGCCGCTAGGGGGGAGCCGCCGCTAGGGGGGGAGTCACCACTAGCGGGGAGCCGCAAGGGGGGGGAGCCGCTGGGGGGGAGCCGCCGGGGGGGAGCCGCCGCTAGGGGGGAGAGTCACCACTAGGGGGGAGCCGCAAGGGGGGGGAGCCGCTGGGGGGGAGCCCCTGGGGGGAGCCGCCGCTAGGGGGCCGCCGGAGCCCGCCCGCCTTTGTTCGCGCGGAGGGCGTGCGGCCAGGACGCGCTGAGCCGAGGGAGCCGCCCCGCCACGCCGCGCAGCCGCCTGCAGCCTGGTCCGCGGGTTCTCCCAGCTTCGGGGCCGCGCCTCGGGCCTTCCTCGCGGGCCGGTCCTCCGCGGGCGCCGACGGGGCGGGCGGGAGACGCCAAACAAAGCCTGGGGGCGGGGGGGGGCTGTGCCCGCGTGTGTGTGTGCGCGCGCGTGTCGTGGGGAGGGAGAGGGACTGCAACTAGGTAGAGAGCAAGGGGACAGGGAGCCGCAGCTGACGGCTGGGGGGGGGCTGTCCCTGGGGGGTCCCCGCCGGGGCTTGGGGAGCCGCTCATTTCAGTGCCAGGCAGAGGTCTGTGGGTGTAGCTAACGTGACCAGCAGGCACTGGCCTCAGGATCCTCCCTCCCTAGAAAAAGGGGCCAAAACTTAGCTCCGAGAGTTGCAGTTGCTAATTTATTTTATTAAATAAAATTAATAAAGATTTTATTTATTCACGAGAGGCCCAGAAAGAGAGGCAGAGACATAGGCAGAAGGAGAAGCAGGTTCCCCGTGGGGAGTAGGCTATCCCCAGAAGAGATTCGATGGTCCAAGGCCCTGGGAAAGTGGTAACATAAAGCTTTTTCCCAGCTGGCGACGCTAAGTTCCTGGGACCATGGCCACTTTCTGCTCTTGTCATGCTTGCTTCTGCTCCCCTTCAGCCAGGCTGCCTGGCATTCCTATAGAATACAGAATATCGAATACAGAATAAAGCCTGCGTCTCTGCGGCCAGGGCCAGTTCTGGGCAGAGTGACCCACCTACCGAGGACACCGAGAGGGAGACTGAATGTGATCCTGGGAATGAAGGTCACTAAGAACCTCTCAGACTGATTTCCCTTAGTTTGGAAGTGGGGGAGAAGCAATAGAAGTGTGATCACTCAGGTTTAAACACTAGCTTGGAATGTTAAACTCCACTCAGGGCACAGCAGGAAACGGAGCAGGTGCTCCTTTCATTTAAATTGAGCTCCCTTAACTCCTAAAGTAAACCATTTCTTTCATATGAGTATGGAGGAGTCACTGGGTCTTCTTTTCCTCTTTTGTAAAATTGAAGGACTGGATCAAGGTATCCTCCAGCTCCAAAATTAGAAGAGTTGTCTCTGTTCAGGAATTTGCAGAGAACATTCCTTTCTTAAATGCATGATGCAAACATGGAATGAAGAACATGAAATACAATTTTTTATTTTTTTAATTTTTTAAAGATTTTATTTGTTCATGAGAAACCCAGAAAGAGAGGCAGAAGGAGAAGCAGGCTCCTCGTGAGGAGCAGGATGCAGGGCTCGATCCCAGGACCCCAGGATCACGCTCTGAGCGGAAGGCAGATGCTCAACCACTGAGCCACCCAGGTGCCCCAAAATACAAATTTTTAAAAGAAGAAAATAAAGTAGCATAACATTTTCTCCAGCTGAAGTCCATCTTCCAAAGTTTTTATTCGTAATGTTGATAATTTGCTGTTATGTGAGGTCATATCTAAAATAGCTGGTGTTCCTTAAATGAGATGGCAAAGTCATTTCTGAGACCCAGCGAGGAAATCAACCAGGGAGACATATTGGTGAGATGATTTGCTGTTCTAGAGGAAACCATTTTCCTGCACTCAGAAAAGACTCAGACTTTTTTTTTTTAAGATTTATTTTATTTATTTTAGAGAGAGATCATGAGTGGAGGGAGGGGCAGAAGGGGAGAGAGAATCCTCAAGCAGACTCCCCACTGAGTAGGGAGCTCAAGGCGGGGCTTGATCCCAGGACCCTGAGATCATGACCTGAGCCCAAATCCAGAGCCAGCCGCTTGACTGACCGAGCCACCCAGGTGCCCTCGCCTCTTAGGCTTTAGAATCCTTGGGTTTTCAATACCAAACTCCTGCAGGATATAGCTGATTTTTCAGAGCACCTAATCCTTTTGTTCGTATTTTGTCCTCTTATCACTATTGTGTAAGTTTTGGGGTTTGAGGACAGCAGAGAGACATAAATCAAACTTCGTGGCGAGAACATTTCTCAGGATGCACATCAAATGTGAACGGTTGTGAGAATGTCCACCTTTAAAGCTGTTTCACCTAAATTTGTCTAAGTTGAGGAAGTTCCAACAGTGAAATTTAAAGTCTGTGGCTAATGAGGAACACAAGTTTTTTGAGTTTTTTTTACCTTCATGTTTAGAGGGCAGTTCTTTGGCCTCTCTGTTGGAACTATGACAATGTGGGCCGATAAAATATGACTTGGTTTCAAACTATCAAATGGCATTATAAAAATGTTTGGACTAGATTTAGTTCTCCTAAAAGGTGGCAGATTGATAGAGCATGGATAAAGCAAGTCAGCTTCCAGGAATGATTGCTTCGTGAGAAACAGGGCCCTGCTTTCTCCAGAGTGACGTGGACATTCCCAGACAACGTCTTAGCTCACAGAGTTCTCAAAGCACGCATCCCCGCTTCCTTTCCTGCTGAGGCCTCTGGCAAGAGTGACATTTCTCCAGTTCTGTAACGGAGCGGTACCTTGCCGAAACGAGGGGTCAACGGGTCATTGCATTCTAAGCAGCCAGAAGCCCGCAAGGCTATCACCATAGCTAACCCCTCCAGAACAAGCCTGTGAAATATGTTCTCTGAGCCCTCTGATCTCCTTGGTTGGCCACCTCCCCAGGTGGCTCCCCCCGCCCCCCCATGTACTCACGGTGACCACAGCCCCAGCCTGCCGGCAGGGCCTCCCGCCCAGCTCTTTGTCTCTGCCCCCTTCCCTCACTCCCTTACCTCACTGACCTTCTAGGTACATTCGTGTCTCATGTGCGACTGGTGCACCCAAGGCTGGTGGCCTGTGAAGCGGGAATGGGCCCGTCATCAGTCCACAAGAGCGACTAATAAAAGCTGGACAACGTGTTTTGACCGTAAGTGTTGATCGCCTCCAAATCATTTAAAGATCGCTTGTTCAACATACGACAAGTTGAAAAAAAAAAAAAAACATATGGCAAGTTGTTTTTAACTCAAGACCTTTTGTGGATAAGGAAGAGAATAAAGGTTTAGACAAATAAGCCCGCACGGTGGAAGAAATAATATCTAGCTCTCTAAATAGATCATTTACGTGCATATGCATGGGGTCATCAACGCAGATAAAGCTCCAAATAACACCAGCTACATGCACCACCACCACCACCCCCGCCGTGGCTGGTGTCCTTGCTCCCTCCAGGTCTGTTTTGAACCTTAGCACACACTAGCCAGAGGAAATGTGTGGGCCTCGTTCACCTGCTTCGTCATTAGGGGACAGTGCCCTTTGGGGTTTTATTGCTGATCCACTAATTATGAGAAGATCTGTCTGGGCCCACGTGTTCAGAGCTTGCCAACTATTTTAACTCTTTTGCTAGACAGGATAAGGTAGGGATAAGCGCCTTGCCCACCGCTCAGAAGTCACTCCGCCAGTTGGTTCCCGGGTTGACTTCGAGATGCTCCTTCTTGGCCCTGCTCCCGTGGTGGCTGCTGTGGCCTCAACTGTCCAGCAGCCGGTTCCTTGTCCCGCAGGTTTGTGAGAAGCTCTGAGAGTATCTTCCCAGAGCCGCCGAGCCAGGAGCCCAGTCATCAGCCAGACCGCATGACCACCCCTTCAAGGTGGCCTCAGTCGCCTTTCTCACCACAAGGAAGCGCGACCCCTTGGCCCACCTTCGGATGAGCCAACGGGTGTCCCACGCTTGCAGAAAAAATGAAATCAGCCCACATATATCGATTGCAAGCAATCTTAGCAAAGCACTCTGCTAGGCCCCAAGTAACCGGTTACAGGATCAGGTGAGGTTTGCTGAGAACACCGCAGAATTTCTGAAAATAGCTACAGGAAGGGAAGAGAGCTCCCAGAGGCCGAGCTGCAGCGAGTCCTGGAAAGCAGTGCATGACACCGGAGGTCCAGACGGCCAAGCGGCCTCAGCAGAGCAGCATATTTTTACAGAGTTCATTTAAACCATTATGTCGTGTACGCTCTCTCTCTTTTTTTTAAATGATACATCACTGCTGACAGTTGGCATGTACTGTTTTCATAGCTTAGCCTTTATAAATATTACGAGCACATATCACAGCAGTATTGTTATAACGAGTTACAATGATGTGTTCTTTGAGAGAGTGCCAATGACTGGTTTATATCCTTGGTGATGTTGCAGCATCATAATAAATGTGGTATAAATCTTTTCCAAGGTTCAGCAGTTCCTTTAAGCCAAGAACGCTACATGTGGGTTGTTGGGTTCCCCGTGTCGCCCCCCAACCTTTGAAACCTCTGCTTCCTCAATGCTTTGATATATAGCCCCCAATTTTGAGGATGTTAATATGGTCAGTGATCTAACCACGCTCCTTTAATAGAGGGCAGCCTTTATTATAATCTGGAAATAATTTTCATCTAAACATCACCAACAGCCAAACATAATAAAATATGTATAAGTCAAGTAACATTACACAGAGGCCGCATGGGCTCCAGCAGAGTCAGCCACAGCCGCTGCACAGCAGTTCGTCGCAGGGAGGCAGGGAGGGAGGGGACATTTCTGTCTGCTGTCACAGGGGTGCTGTCATTGTTGGGGGCCTATGGGAGAAAGCAGTCACCCCCTCCTAGAATGGCTGTGTTACCGCAGTGGAAGCCCAGCGGGTTTTCTCTGTGCATATCAAGGGCCTAAAGGAGGGTTGAGGCAGTGAAATAAGCAGCACTCCAGACACAGAGGGCTGACACAGTTCATCTCTTCCGGCCGTAACTCACTTGCTTGGTTTGGACAGGTGGCAGGGTCTCTGGTTCCCTCGTTTCTACCCTAAGGAACCAACATAAGGACAGAAACAAGACCTTTAAGAATGGTGCCAAGTCCACGCTCACTAGTTCAGGGCAATTCTGGGTAGGAGTCACACAGCCACAGCCCTGACCACACTCGTCTCCTGAGTCACTCCCTGTAGAAGGACACCAGCCCTGGCCCTCGAGCACCTGATTGGTGTCCACAAAAACAGGTCCCAGCTGCACTGGTCCCTTCCAAGTAGGGTGCGTTAGAATGATTAGTTGGAACTTGTAGGTCTACTGAAAACCGAACAACTGAATCCCGAGTCATTAAATCTTCATTTAACCCTGCTAATTGTATACATGGGCCAAGAACTGCCTTCAGATAATCACGCTCAACAGAAATTGGCCGGGGAAGGAGAATTGATCTATAGTCAGCTGTCCCAAGCTTGAGGTGGTAATTCTTGTGCAAAACATTAATCTATTCTATATCATCAATGAAGTCACACTTGAGTCAGAAAAAACGCAGGAGAGTGGTTTAGGGGGATGCGTAACAAGGCCAGGGTGAAATCTCCCTGTAAGGTACGTCTTTCACTCAGGCTCTAAATCACCTCCATTCCAGACTAGGCTGGGGGTGACTTCATTACCTTTTCCTGTGAATTATTAATACCAGAAACACTGAGCCTTGAGGCAAAGGTTGGAGAAAACTCTATGCATGGAGGAAATGAACCCCACCTATTTTCAAGTGCTTCTCCTTTTCTTTCCCTGGAATTTCCTCAGTTCCCACCCGCCCCCCACCCCCACCCCAGCTTCTTAAGTGTTTGTTTGAAATAGCTGGCATTTGGCTCATTAGTGGATCTACTGCTATTGCTCTGAGTTTGCTTATTCTTTTAGAAATATTTTTTTGAAAGGAAAACCTAATTCCTATAACTTTTTTGCAGCACATGTCCCAAGTCCCAAGTGACCTGTGAGGATGTGAGTTCTGAGTAAATTCCCTGCCTGCTTTTTGCTTTCCTGAGAAAATAAACTGGTAGGTGAAAAATGACTTCCGCCAATGGACCCTTCCCGTTGCCAGGATAACCTGTAATCTCAAAAGATAGATGCTCAGATTTAGGGTGCCAGGACTCCCGCTTTCACTGCACAGCTCTCTGAGGGTTTATTCCTGATCTGGTCCCTCTTTATCTGGTCCCTCCTCACCCTTGGTGTCCTGGGCACTCTCCTCTTAGACCCTTCCTCCTCTGTCCCAGATTCCCTGGAGCACACTCAGTCTGAAGACCTCTCGCGTGCCCTCTTGTCCTCACACTTGTTTTCTAACCACGAACGCCCTCCCTTGACTGTCCAGACACTGCAAAAGCATCTTGTTCAAAATGAATTTTATTATAGTCCACATCCCCCAGGCCCTGTCTCAGCTCTCGACCTACAGGAGAAACTAAAGAAAAGCCAAAAGATTAAGTCAAAACAAAATCTTGCATGTGTGTGCAGTTCTTAATGCCCTGAATGCATAGGCCAAAGAAAACTTGGAAAATTGGAGACTCAAAGAAAACTGTGAACATTTTTCAGACTGTAATTTCTGAAGTGCACCTATTTCAGAAGAAAACTATGACAATTAAGTCACTGACCCTTGGTTTGAAGTGGGTTTCTAAGCCTGAGGAAGATGTGTTTGACTGAGTAGGGGGAAAGGTTCATGGGGCTTCTGGAACCCCAACCGTGTCTCAACCTCTTGAGGAATTAGGGATAAATGAAATCAGAAACATGTGGAATATATTTCCCTTTAAATACATGTGAGGCTAGAAATTAAGGGAAAAGTGTTTAGCTAAAGTTATTTAGGGTTTGGCTTTACCCACAACATCTGAAAAATAGTTCAAGATGTTAGATGAACCCAAAGTGCAACCACGTTCACCTTCTACTGAAAATAAGAGTGTGCGTAGCAGTTGAGGGGAGACATGTTTAGTGTCAAGTTAATAAAAAGAGAAAAAGGTATGTTGGAGCTGAAAGGAGGAGGGAACGCTCAAATATGCACAGAAAAGAAAACTGTTAAAACTTAGAGGAGCTTTGGCTAGAGAAGGGGCAGAGGAATCTGCGCCTGCCTTAGTACTGTTTCTAAGACATGCACCTCCCGGGGGCATAGGGTCCTCTTAGCAAACAGTGCTTTTCACCAGACTCTTGTCACCTGCCTTTCCCTTGAAAGTTTAAGCTATTGCACCTTGATTATAAAGAGGAGTCTTATAGGCACCAAAGACAGGTTCGAAATGTCACTGGCTTTTAGCTAGATGTCATAAAAGAACCAGTGGATTATTATGCCTAAGTACTTGAACTCCTGGATGCCTAGACACTCAATCGGTTGGGACCACACTGGGCTGCCCTGTAAGAGAGAGAGCCTGAGACCGCTCTAGGACTGCCTACAGCAGTGGGACAGGCTCTTAGCCTATGGGTCTGCTATTGTCTCTTCTGGGCCCCAGTGGAGGGTAGAGCTGTCCCTCCACTGGACACGGAAGGACCTGGTTTCTTTAAAGCCCACAGTCTAGGGACACCTGGGTGGCTCAGTGGTTGGGCATCTGCCTTCAGCTCAAGTGGTGATTCCAGGGTCCTGGGATCGAGTTCCACTTCAGGCTCCCCACAGGGAACCTGCTTCTCCCTCTGCCTGTGTCTCTGCCTCTCTCTGTGTGTCTCTCATGAATAAGTAAATAAAATCTTAAAAAAAAAAAAAGCCCACCATCTATACCTCTACAACCATTTCTGCTGCTCCCACTCTATCTGGATTGATGGGATCCGTGGCCCTGAAGACCCCTTTTGAGCTAGCAATCATCCTCTTTCTTTTCACTTTGGACCTCAAAACAAGAGAGAGCAATAAGGTTCACTTGTGCTCCATTTGCACTTGGGGAGTCTGGGACTCACTGTAAAGAGGGGGAAAATCTGCTTCTTGCTCCACCTGTAAAAAACTAGAAAAGAAGCTTCAAATCAGACTAAAGCACTCGATAAAACTTTCAGGTGGAAGAACAGGATCAAATGATTATGTCCTGTAGGATGCCCTTCAAATTTGGGGACATAAACTTGGCTAAGTCTCTGAACATCTTATTATTTCAATTTTCCCATCTATGAAATATAGGATAACAATGTCTGCTCTGCTGTTTCATAAAGGGACTGTTATATGATTAAATGAGATAAAATGTGTATAGGTGCTTTGCAAGACATAAAGTACCCTCCAGCACTCCGCACCTCTCTTCTGAGCTCTGAGTGGTCTATTTGACATTTTTACCCGAATGTTCTACTGGTATCTCACGCTCAGCATGTCCAAAACAGACCTCTCAATCTTCTCCTACAGATTTCTACCTACTCCAACTTTCTCATTTCTGCAAATGACTCCACCATGCAACCAGAGGCTTAAGCCAGAAATTTGAAGATTTTCCTTGATAGCTCCCTCTGCCTCCTACAGCTAATTCATCATGTCCTATTGATTCAACTCCATTTTTCTGGAATCTGGGCACTTCTCTAGCTCAGGTTCTGTCCCCTACACCTTAACTACTGTAAAAGCCAACTATTCGTCTCCCTGTTTCCACTCCCCCCCAACCCCTCCCCACTCCTGCATCTCTCCCTACCCACTCCTCCACCCCTCACCCCCACCTCCACAATGTCCATTCTCCTCACTGCAGCCAGAATCAGCCTTTTAAGTTTGATCATCTTACTCTCCTGCTCAAAATGATTCAGGTTTTCTGCTCCCCAGGAACTTGAGGAAAAATTCAAGAACATAGAAAATGAGAGAAGGCTCTACTATGTCTGGACTTAGGATGTGTGACTTACCAAGGTCTTGCTGTGAGACACACATGCAGAGCTAATATACCTCTAACCAACAACTGGGTCCTCCTCAGCCAGAAGTCCTCACGGGACACCCCAACAAACTGGTCCCCCCATTAAGAGCGTGTGTGTGTGTCTGCATGTGTATCTGCTTATCTGTACAACTTTTGTGCCTACCGTTTACCAACTGTAATTGCAAGTAGGAAAGAGGAGAGGGAATAAAGTATAATGAGATGAATCACAAGATGAGTTCTTTTCGATTTGTATTTTACATTGACAAATAAGTATTTTTAATGATCTGAAAATTTCTCTCTAGATTTTGAGTGTTTTTTAAACGTCCTAAAAATGTTAAATTTGGAAAAACCTCAAACTATTTTAGTAAGCACCTGAAAAGCTTCTGGAAAGGAAATAGGTTTAGAATTTGGAATACAAATAACTCCGTAACATCCATATGCAAACTCTTGGCTCCGTGGGTTATCTAAGACAAAATTTTAATTTAAAACTGACTTCCTCAACCACCCATTATTAGTGATTTGTACTTAAGAAAGATAAACTAATTTTAACATTTTCCTAAGCTACATGTATTTCAAAAAGATAAGTTCACTACCAGAAATATTCTGTAAAGTTTTACAAAGCTAAGCGTGAATGCTTTCTGAGATATCTGTTGTTTTAAGTTATTGGGTCAGAATTTTAATGCTTTTGGCCAAAAGCCATTTCAAAACTGTCAGAGTAAAAATTAAGTATAATGTAATTTTGAGAATAAGTCATATATTATAAAACAGAATAGAGCTAAGGTGTTTCTAAGCTTTCAAAGTTTTTATTTTAAATTATCTCTACTTGCATTCTAATCTAGAGGCCCAAATGACTAAGTGTTAACTAACTATATTTGAATTCTTGATGGCACCTTTTCTCGGTGGTCTTCAAAAACTTCGTAGACATGACCTGGTGTAGAGTAGATTAATCTCAGATGCAGAGGAGCTGGGTGGTTGGGACAAAGTGGCACAAGCACAGTGTAGGGAGAACAGCATGGGTGTCATGAATCTTAGAACCTCATCCCTTCCTCTCTGCCTGCCATGCCCCTAACAATCAGCTGTATAATCCAGTTTCTTAGAGGTTCAACTGCAAAGTGAGAATACAAAGGCAGATGGTTTCTTGAAAATGCTTTCCGGGTTCCAAAACACCTGATTCACGATTCTATAATTTAACACACCAAATCATCTGTAATGGGGAAAATCTTCAAGTGAACCCATTTAAAGCAGAAACTAAAAAATGCAAAGTAAATAGAATCTGGGTAAATTTTGAATGAGAATTTATTTTGAAAAATAAAACTAAAAATTATTTTTAAAAGTTAAATTTATCATATTTTAAATTGGGGGTTATAATTCCCACAATAAATTACTTTTTAGAACCAAGAATGAAACAAATGGAAGATTCTCTTCATGTGGCTTTTCTACCAAATTTATGATAATATAATACCACATTATGATATCTATTACTAGCCTAAAAATACTAAAATATTTTGGACCTTCATTATGTTCTCAAGGATCCTCTTATTCATCTGATTTTCAAACATTTCTGATGAATTACTATTCCATCATCATTCCTCTTGATTTTTACCCTCTTACTTATTACTAACTTTTCTATTTCTTCCATTCCCAATTGTCAATAGCTTTGTGTGTGATTCAAGCAATTGTCAATATCATTTTATCAACTTTACAAAAAAATCACATCTTTTACAAGAGTTGTACCTTCACTTTCCAGTAGATTTATATTATCTTGTCCACGTAATTGGCAAGTCTAGCATGAAGTAGGGGGGACATCTTTAAGTGAAGGCTGATTTTATAAATAAATGAATAACATTAGTGAACATTTTCACATTATGGCTACTTTTGCTCCTGTGCTCATTTGGAACCTCAAATGAACTCACTCAGATAATAAGGCAGCCTTGTATTGGTGAGTTCTGGAATCTACCTTTCTCTCTCTCTTTAAGATTTTATTTATTCTACAGAGAGAGAGAGAGCACAAGCAGGGAGAGTGGGAGGCAGAGGGCTCCCCATGGAGCAGGGAACCAAATGCGGGGCTCAATCCCAGGACCCCAGGATCATGACCTGAGCCCAACGCAGATGCTTAACCAACTGAGCCATCCACGCACCCCTGGAATCTACTTCTCTTTTTGTTTACACAAAGCCATCTTATACAGAAATAAATGATGTTTTTCTGATTCCTGATCCCTAGGAAAATTCCTGTAGAGAAAATACTGCATTTTAGAAATATAATACTACTATCATTGGAACTCTTCTCATTTGAAAATTAATAAATGAGAGACTTGACAAAGTCATGCTGTATCAACTCTAAAATGATTGCCTGCTGTGACAGCTCATAGCAAAATTGTGATAACTGCCTTCACAGGATATTTCATAGTGAGAAATACTCTTTTTAAAAATATTCTTGGTAACAGAATCCACAATATCTTTATGTGAAAGGCCATTTATCAGGTAATAAGGCAGCAGATCATCTTACAAGGATCCTCAGGTTGAGGTCATTTGTTTCTGAGAAAAGGCGGTTTCAGTGGACCCTGTGTCCATATTATGGGAAAAAGAAATGGATTGACCTATTGATGCTGGAAGGGAAGTTTTAGAATATCTAGGGCAAACAAATCCTGTTACAGAAGGTGCTTGAGCAGCCATGCTGGTGATTTTGCTTTCTCTGCACTGCTGCTTTTCTGAATTTTATCTGCAGATGTGTCATTTGGCTCCAGCATGGAGCCCTGATGGCCAGGTGACTGCATGGTGCTAACCATGGGTTTCTGAGCCAGGATGCCCCAACAACCCTTCAACCCAAACTTCCACTTCCAAGCAGAAGCTAGGATGGTGGGTTGCATTTTGGTGGAGACACAAACCCAGGAAACAGGACTGAGACCCTATAGACAATAAAACAGGAGAGAAGGCCGAGGGAAGGGTATGTTGTCCAGTTGGTCAACATTGTGGGTGACTGGAGCTCCACCTCACCAGGACCATCGAAGAAACTACAAGAACATACTTCAGGACTGTCCGCATGGAACAGAAGGGGAAGCGTTCCTCCTCCAGCTCCCATAACCATCCATCAAGTGTTGCCTGTGAGTCCTTACCCTCCTGCACTTCCGGGTTGCATATGTGAAGAAGTTTCCACAGACATTTCTCTCACAGGGGTTGGCAGAGGGGTGCTGGGGCAAGAAGCAAGATGTCTGTGGTGTAGCTGAGGTGAGGCACTGTCCAGTTTGGCCAGCATGAAGCTAATTACAGCCGCAGCAGCAGGGACAGTCAAAGGCCGTGAGAAGAGAAGGTGATGCAGATGAGGTGTTCGGCACAAACAGATACAATCACTGAAGTGAAGACTAACAAGTGGGTTGTGATCAGGGCACTCAGCCGTCAGTTCTACCCCCTGCCAGGGATGCCAAGAAGAATGGGTGGCTTTGTCCTGCCTGCATATGGTAACAAACAGAACACAGGGCTCCCATCTCTTTGCACCATTTTGCATGTTCTTTCTTAAATGCCATTTTTGTTTGTCTCCTCTGCCTGTTCAGGAGGATGGGTGAGTTCTTGGAAGCTTATTGTTTCAAAAGCACACCCAACAGGGCCCCATAAATCTCCACTCTAATCTCTGATTCCACATCTAAGATGCTAGTAGAGGGTATGACTCAGAGTAGGCCCTCTATAAATAGTAACTTTATTTTTGCTCCATAACTTTTTTTTTAAGATTTTATTTATTTATTCATGAGAGACACAGAGAGACAGAGAGGCAGAGACACAGGCAGAGGGAGAAGCAGGCTCCATGCAGGGAGCCCAATGTGGGATTCGATCCCAGGACTCCAGGATCACACCCTGGGCCGAAGGCAGGCGCTAAACCGCTGAGCCACCCAGGGATCCCCCTGCCTCACAACTTTTAACCAACTCTTTACTCCTTTTCCTATACTGTTAATTTTTAGAAATCTGTTTAAATCCTGTCTTTCGGGAAAAAAAAAAAAAAAAGAATCTGATGTCACAGTTTCTAAAGTTAAATCTCACCACTGCTTTTGTCCCCGTATGTCCCTACCCAGGAGGAGCCTTCTCTAGGGCTATTGCTTGGAGAATTAGAAGTTCAGAGTCAAACACAGTTAATGAATGCACTCACCTATGACACAATACTTATTGGGCACCTTTTATGTGCCAAGCACTTGTTTAAAAAGGGGCAGGGAGGGGAACACCACTCTTCCTTCTAACAGTCCACTGCAGGGAAGGAAAACAGATCAGTAAAGAGACGGTTGTGATGAGAGGGATGGTGATAAGCACAGGGAGCCAGGAAAATAGCCAACCTCAATTTGGAGGAAGAAAGGGAGTACTGGAGGGCTCACTGGGTTGCAACTTGAAGAAAGTAGCTGGTGGCTCCAGGCACACGGAGGAACTTTTACAAAGCCCCCAGGGCACCTGAAGGATACAGGGCAGGCAGGTCATGAAGGACCTTGTGTACCATGCTGAACAAGTGGCATCTGATCTTGAAGGACACAGAGAACCATGCACAAGATATCTCGAATCTGCCCACTTCTCACTGTCTGGTCTAAGCCCCTGTCATCTCTCGCCTAGACCACTGTGGTGGTCTCCTAATTGTTTCTGCTTCTACCCTTGCTCCACTAAAATCTCAGCCCATCCCCCAGAGTAACCTAGCTAACGGTGATTCAGATCCTGTCACTCCTCTGCTCAAAACCCTCTCACGGCTCCCCAGACCGCTCAGAGTGAAAACCAAAGCAGCCCCAATGGCCCCAAGACCCTCAGTGGTGTCACACCAACACCAGGCTGTTGCCCCACACCCCCAACTCACTGAGCTACCCTGTTCTACTCTCCTTGCTATTTCCCAGCAAGAGCAGCCATTTCCTCCCTTCCCGATGTTCCCTCACCTAGAATGCTCTTCTGCATGTCCAACATGGCCTGCCACCTGTTCATTTTTTTTTTGAAAATGACTTCACTCAAATCCCTGTTCATTTTTTTTTTAACAGTGAGGCCTTTCCACCAGACTGTACATAAAATAGCAAACTCCCTTTCCCCTGCCACTGGTTCCTCCTACCTCCCTTACTGTGTTGATTGTCCTCCCTAGCATTTTTCACTCTCTGACATATTTTTGTCTTTATTTTATATTCAGACATATTTATTACCTTCCTTATGTGTATTGTCTCCTCTTGCCCACCAGAACGTGAGCTCTGTGAGGCAGGAACTTTGTTCTCTGCTTATCCTGGGTCCTAAGTCCAAATAGTATCTTGGAAGGATTCGTTAGACAGACAAATGAATAATTTAAACAGTTTTAAACCAGAGGGTAACAGGATCAGATTAATGTTCAGATGGCAGCACAGGTAAGAACAGATTAAAAAACAAACAAACAAAGACCAGGCACCTGGGTGACTCAGTGGTTGAGTGTCTGCCTTTGGCTCAGGTTGTGATCCCGGGGTCCTGGGATTGAGTCCCACATGGGGCTCCCCACAGGAAGTCTGCTTCTCCCTCTGACTATGTCTCTGCCTCTCTCTGTGTATGTCTCTTTTTTTTTTTTCTGTGTATGTCTCTTGTGAATAAATAAATAAAATCAAAAAAAGAAAAGAAGAGAAAAGAAAGGAAAGAAAAGAAAAGAAAAAAGAAAAGAAAAGAAAAGAAAAGAAAGAAAAGACCAAGGAGGCCAGGCAGGAAGAGGGCCTGAGCTGATGATGGAGTGGAGGGGAAGAGAGAGACGGTGGGTACGGGGTGTTGGGAGCTGAATTCTGCAAATCCTGGGGCTGAGTGGTGGAGTCAGGAGGACCCTTAGCTTGTGGGAAGGTAGCAGGCAGAGCGGTGTCCTTCACTGAGTCAGGGGACAGGGGGCAGAGGGAGGGGAAGGACTAGAGAAATCCTCACTTGACAGCTTCTACTTGCCAAGTGAAGTAAAAGATAATCACCACAAAATGTTAGCATGAAAATGAGCTCATGAGGCAGGGAAAATCTGCTGTGAGGGCTGTAGGAGAAAGCTCGGAGGGGACGGAGGGGACGTGTGAGAGACAGACACATAAGGTGGCTTGAGTAAGAGAAGTCACACGGGAGCACGAAAGTCTTGTGAATCAGGGTGTGAATCCAGGCCTGCACTCACCAGATCACCTCTTGAAAGTGATTTAACCTCTCTGAGGCTCGTTTGCTCACTGGGAAGAGGGATGAGTATGTCCTATTCTGCCGAGGTATACCTTCCAAAGATTAATGTGCCTGCAAAGTGTCACAAAGCCAGGGTCTGGAAGATCCATATTTTGGGGGGACTAGAACTCTTAGAGTTGGAAAAACCCTCTTTAAAGACTAGAATACCAGCGTTTTCTGTATCCATCCAGAATTTACAAACATACACATCTCCTTCTCTTCCTTAGAAATAGCACACCATGTATGATGCAAGCTCTGCTCCTTGCTTTTTTCACTTAATAATACTCAAACATGGAGCTTGCTCCATATAGTATCTTGAAGAACTACTATGCCCTTGAGCACCTGGGTGGCTCTTGATTTCAGTTCAGGTCATGATCTCAAGGTTGTAAGACGTGCTCCTCATCAGGCTCCATGATCAGCTCAGAGTCTGCTTGAGATTCTCTTTCTCCCTTTCCCTCTGCCCCTTGCTCCCCCGCTGGTTGCACTCAAGCTCTAAATACAAATAAAATCTTTTGAAAAAAAAAAAAAAGACCCACCATGTCCTTTTTCATGGCTGCATGCGATCTTGTAGTATACGTGTCATACTGTATTTGGCCAACAAAGGACCATGTCTTAGTTATCATTCCCTGCCCACTTCCTTGCATAATGCAAGGAATCAGTAAACATTCAATGCTTTCTGACAAATTAATTATGTTCAAAATAAAAATGGATATGGACATACAATGAGAAAAGAAATAACAAATTACATACTTTTAACCTGCCAAATGCCACATGCATCATAAAATCCAGCAAAATAACACAATATTTTTATTAATTAATTGCCTGGTATAACTATAATATTTTTCCTATATTTTTTGGCTGCAGTCTTGATCACTTCTTCATATGATAATGATTTTGTAATATAATTTTTATAGAAAGGATAAAAAACAAAGACATTTCGGTCTTTGTTCTAGCTTGGTTGAACTAAATTTGATTTTTATTATTGATAGCTGGGATGCAGCAAGCATTACATACAGACACATCTCTGTTTATTATATGGCTAGAAATTCACATCAATACAAGAATCATGGTAAGTTCTAGTTCACACATTCTTATCAAAAAAGAATATATCAGGAGTGTCTTAACCCCTTAGGGCTGCTGAAACAAAAATATCATAGACTGAGTAGCTTAAAAAACAAAATAAATATTTCTTATAAATAAGTCAAAGATCAAGGCAGATTCAGTGTCTGGTGAAAGCCCAACTTTTCACTAGTGATCATCTTCTCGCTGAGATCTCACGTGACAGAAGAGGCAAGGAGGCTCTCTGGGGTCTCTTATAAAAGCACTAATTCCATTTGTGAGGGCCCCACCTTCACAACCTAATCATATCCCAAAGGCCCTACCTCCTAATACTACCGTGCAACCCATTCATAGGTTTTCAACTTAAGAACTTGGGGTCGAGGGACACAAAAATTCAATCCATAGCAAGTGGCTTTATGTATGGTGACTTATGGTTCATTACTGAGTGTATTCCTGATAGAAAAGAACTTCCATTTTCATCAGTCATTGATGAGGCTAGTTTATAGATATCAAGCCTCTTATCTCCTTCATCACTCACCTATTTCCGACACCATGTCCAGTAAACTATGTTGATACTGTGATATGGCTTCTCGACTCTGCATCTTTGTGTCCTGATGCCAAGTGAATCAGCACTGTGGGCAGTAGAAATATTCTGGGACAGTTTCTACACTGGGATGGTTCTCAGTAACTGAAATGAACATGGAAGTGACTGAAGTCCACAGACGTACATCTCAGGAAACCCAAATGAAATGTTGTCCCAATCCATTCCCTCAACTAGATCTCCAAAATACAGGTGGCCATTCCGGACACACTGGCTTCTAACTGGGGAAGTCTCAAGGGGAAGGTGGAGTAGACGAAGACAGTGGTCTTAACTAATTGCATTTAAATATCTTACTCTTCCAAACTTTACAAAGCAGGTGGCTATGTGAATATATGACCTGGGCCCTACCCAAGGTCTTGGAAGGGGCTCATACAAATGAGGAACCCTAAAGCTCAAAGCTCATTAGCGTCATGGTAAATTTGCAGCTAGTTGGAATGACAACAAGTACTCCACAAATTGTTTTTCTTTTCCTCCCATGCAATTGTTTTATAGTATGATGCCCAGCACCCAGTACACAAGTGCCCTTGCAGGGTGTACTCAACCAACACCTGACAAACACTATATTTTACTTCCCATCCTCACTCAACTTGACTTAACACTACTTTGGTGGGTTTTTACTTGAAGTAGGTCTAATTTTTTTTAAATAAATTTATTCGACAGGATTTCTTAAAATGTAGTCTACAATAACCATACTTCTAAGAAAGAAAGGCTGGAGGTTGGCATTTGAAATCCAGATAAATTACACAGGAACAATGCCCTCATACTAAATTCAACTAACACTTCATTTACATCAATATTGTACAGAGGGACACAAAGAAATCTATTATGAATCTTGGGCCCAATCCAACCCCTTCACTAAATCATGTTGAGTTTGGATAATTTTGTTCCTCCACCAAATAAAAGAGAAAAGAATAAAATAGAACAAACATAAATCCCACTTCCAAGAATTTGTTATATTTACCTTTTAAACAGTTCTTTCCCAAGAGATAAAATATGTTTCCATAGCCTCTTCTACACAGAGAGCGGAAGTAGAAGGCAGTCTTTCCAGAGGCTTGGATACTCTTTGTTCTAGCGAGATTCTAATAAATGCACCCAATTTATAAGTGATACTTTGAGGACTATCTCACAGAATTTAAAGCAATCCAGGATTTAATAGCAATCAACAGAATCAAGGCAAAGTGAAACTATTACGGCTGAACACACTGCAAAAGTGGAGTTTGAATTGATGCCGCATATTATTCATTTTGACAAGTGCAAACTCACATTGAAGATAGCAGGAGAAGAGACGGGGACTGCAAGGAAGGGTAATACAAATGTAATATTAACACGGAAACAAATCTGACTTTAAACCTGGCGTGCCTCCTGGTTAGCAAGAATAATAATAAGGCCTTGAATTCTCATTGTTTTTGCATCAAAAGTAATCAAAGAAGCCTCAAATTTTAATGGGAGATATGGTGGTCAGTCCACATCAGTTATATCTTCAAAGGAAACCTGTTATCAAATTAAATGCATGCATTTGGGGGATGGATGCAGATAGAGAACATCAAAAATGCACTCAGACATTGAGAAATACGGAAAGGAGAGCTTCAGGGCTCTCCCCACAAAGGCCAGCCATCAGAGACTGACCCGATACACATAGGGTGGTGAAGCACTGAGGACACTCACAGCAAGGCTCTCGGCTCCTCCTTGGAACTAACTGGGGGTTCAAAGCTGTTCAAGACATCTCAGCAAATTGCCTGTGACTGGTGGGCTCCAATGGACTTTCACAAACACTCCAAGGGCACCAAGAATGCAAAGATGCAATCGGGACTCCAATTGCACATGGCGAACACCAAGCCCAAGGACATGTGCTGAGCCCACCCACCACATGCATATCCTGTGCAGAGTGTACTGCGTTTGTCTCACTGGCTGTCATAGAAATCTTATGGGGTGAGCCCTACAGTTCCTCTCATTTTACTTGTGAGGAAACAGAAGCAAGCACAAAGCAGTTGAGGAATTTGAGAGGGCCAGTCACATCTAGGTGATGCCAACACAATGGCAGAAAAGAATCTTAGTTAAAAGACATGAAATCGGTCTTTGAAAATGTTTGTATTTTGCTTGCCCACTGGGATCCACGGGCTTTTCCAAGACTCACAGACACAGTCCAATGTCCTGGGTTCTGATTTCCCACAGAGCTCGACCTCTGTCTCTTCACTCTGCTCCAGGGACTGCTGAGTAAGATATTTATAAATACACTTGCTAACCTAATGTCCCAAACTACACCAAATGAAAAAAAAAAAAAAAAGAGCATGATCAGAATGCACCTACCAGAGAAACTGCACCTGACGGGGAATACCTGCCATGTCTTCTCGACGGGGGAACATCCACAGCCTAATAAAGAGTTAAAGTGGCTGTTCAGGGACACCCATGCCTGTCACAGGTAGCCATTATTCTAATACCATTGCTCCTCCTGAATTAGTGTCAAGTATGTAAACCCAAATTTATATTAGCATAAATATTGAGGAATGTTTAATGCCGTGCTGTATTCTTGATTTATAGGAGGGCAAAACAAAACAGATAAATCATTTTCCTTAAGTGCCATGGCAATACATCTTTAAATAACCAGCCCCTCAACTCCAAAGGCACTAGTTTCTCCTTAAGCCACATTTGTAATTCTCATTAGTAGCCAATGAGAGCCATACCCACCAGGGAGAAAGAAACCTGAGTGGATACCTTGCTCTTCAGATTTTCAGAGCAAGTGGATGAAGCAGATATTTTGACTTCATCATAGGAATGTAGTCCAGTAAGGCGAGGAGTACCAGACAGTCAGAAACCCAGAATGAGGCATTCGTTAACCCGGAGCTACACTAAATTCAGCAAAGGTAGAGATCTCAAATGGATTAGTTTTGTATAGAAATGTTGTAGGTTATAAGGAGAGGAAGAACACTTAAATGAAAGCACGTCTTTCTTATCGGCTCTAGAAGTCTGATTTTCAGATCCACAAGGAGTGCATTGTTCTTTAAGAATTAAAAAGGAGAAGTAATTATCAATAATGTAGTCAGCTTCTGTATGTCAGACAGATAAAGTCAAGCCACTTTTAAAAAATCAATGAGATACAGAATATGAATTTGTATCTTAATGGACAGGCACAAATAAAGAAAGGAAAGCATAACCACAGTCCTGGACTCAAGGTTTTCAAGTCAGGTCCAGAATTTTCTCTCAAGATACTTAGCTCCAAAACGAAGAGTGGAAACAATGGAAGAGACCACTATCAACAGTGGGCTAGCTGCTTACCAGCTAAGAGCCTTTTGTTAAATATTCAGGAGTCTCCAGAACTAGACCTTAAATTGTTAGTAGCTTAGAAATGGCTATGGTGGGAGTAGTTACACGAAGGAAACCAGCGAGTGCTACCAAGCTGGCCCCCACCCGGCCACCCACCTCCCACCCTCCACCCTTGTCCCCAGAGCCATTTTACTAGCACACCACTGGGCAACTCCTAGGATGTGTCCAACTATGTCTTTATTCCTACTCACAACTTTCAAATATTGAGTCAAAATAGTGCATTAGTTGTCAATTCAGTGACTAGGAAACATACCACTTTGTTAAAAATGCATTGGGTAACGAAGATGCTACCCAGTAAAATGTGACTCCATAAGGAATGACTGTCTGGTAAAAAGTACACTGGCCTGGGAAAATAGTGGGACTCCCAACTCCACCACTCAGCAGCCGGATGGCCTTAGGCACTTCACTTCACCTTTCCGGGCTTTCCTTTCCTTCCTCAGTTGCATAATGGGTGTAGTAATACCCTCCTTGCCTACTTCACAGGATTGCTGGGAGGACGCCCATGAAACCAAGTTCTAAATTGTGAGGTACAGGAAAAAGGTCAGGAAGTCCACCAAACGAACCATATATTTCCTCCCCTTTCTTCATAATGGACCCTCTGTCATGGAGTGACCATCAGCTGGCGTTGTGGGCCTGTATGTACTGAGGCTCCCAGCCATCCCATTAGCTCTCTGGCCAGAGATGACAGCTTGAGTTTCCTGAATGCGCCCCAATGCCCAGTACAGCCTTGCACAAATTGCTTTGTCCAGAAGGATGACTTCTTTGAAGGCTTCGTACTACAAGGAATGAATAACCAAGGGCTTTGCGAAACTACGAAGAAATAGAAATTCCACAGAGAAGTTAATGGTTTTCTCACTTCGGTCTTGACATCTTTTTTTGATCCCTCTGATTACAGCTTCCTCACATTTGATCTCTGAGCCGCCTATAGCCTCTGTTTCAAATTGCTCCTCTAAATGCACTGTTCCTTAAAATTCCTGCAGCCCAAGCACATGGATTCTTTCCAGCCCACCCTGAATTATAAGGGTCTTGTTCTAATACGCAGCAGAATAACAGATGTGACTGGTCACAAAGTCATCAACCAATCCCTGATGGCCACTAATCCCCATTCACTTTCGTTTCCTACTGTTCTCCTTTGTGATTTTCTTATTTTTCATTTAGATCTTTACAATCCACAAATGGACCTTTGAGTTCCTCACCGGAGAATAGCATGGCATCAGGGAGAACACAGAGGATTTGGGGGCTCAACAGGCCACAGTTGAAATCTCAACTTTACCAGCTAAGAGTTGCATGACTTTAAGGAAAATGATTTCCCCTTTCTGACCTTCAGTTTCCTCATCTTTGAAGTGGGAACAATAAATTAAGTGAGACAAGGTATGTGAAAGTTCATAACTCCATGGTGCTGAGCACAAAGCTCCCTTATACTCACGTCTCCCACCTCTGGAAATGCTTGCGACCCTTCCTGCGATCTCTCAGAATGCCCTGAGAGACGCTTAAACCTATTTGCCTTTCACCTTTGGTTGCCAACTATGAATGAAGCTTGTAATAGGCTGAATTAATTGAGGTAAACCATTGCTATTACTGTTGGGAATGCTTTAAGAAGGCTGCTCTGACTACCGTTGAATCTGATCCTCAGGGCTACCACTGGTTCTTTGGGGTTGGACTTTTCAACCTTCCTTCCTTCTTTTTCTTTTTCTTTTTTTTTCTCACTAGGCCAGTAAATATTTATTGCAAGTCTACAGGAGGCAGATACAGGAGGTGTGTAGCTCGAAATTTTTAAGAGTTGGGAGACCCTGTTATGAAAAAGAATATAAAGCTGCAAATACGTTAGATATAAAAGCGAAGATTTCTTAGAATGCAAATGGAAAGGACCCAGAAGCTAAAGGTTTATTTGCTTTATAGTAAATCTGCCTCTGATGCCTACTGCATGACAGGCATGATGGAAGGTTCTGGGGATACACATATGAATGCAGTAGACAGGCTCCCACCCACGTGGATCCAGCAGGCTAGTAATTTCCAGACAATGCTCAGCCTTTTCTTACCTCCTCAGAGAGCTACATGGCCCATGCCTTTCTCATGGGTGGAGGCCCTTGAACACTTGCACTTTCTCCTGTTTCTTCCTTCTCTGAGCTAGAAGTAACCCAAACTCTTCTACATCCAGTGGCTCTCTCAGATCTCCTCCAGCTTGAAAGAGAAGACTGTCTTCTCGGTGGGTGTCAGTGGAGAGATTTCTGGAATTTTCCCAGAATGTGAAATCTCATTTACACCCGAAGTCATAAGATCCCAAAAGTGAAGCAATGTCCCTAAGGTAGAAAGGTACTTCTTGCCCAGCCAAAGGTAAAGCCCAGGGCCCTGCTTTGGGCTTTAATGGCATCTCGGTTATGCCATCTCATCTCCCCCAGGCTTGCTTTCCAAATGGGGACTAGGAAAAGGCAAACACACTTTATCCCTCCCCAGGCAGGAATTTTAGCAAAGCCAGTCCTCAATGTACATCACGGATAGTTAGTTGTCTTTATTACCTTCTTGGCACAATAATCAATCAGCCTTTAAAATTCCACCGTTATCATTGTTGGTTGGGATGGTTGTGCTTACCAGCTCTATCCAAAAAATACAGTGAGGTCTAGGAAAGACTCGCATCTTTATAAGTATTAAAGATAAGTAAAAATGAGAATATAACTCCTGTGTTCTTTTCATTTTAACTTTAATTTTCTCATTCTCCCTGAAGAACATGGTAACGTACATCTAAAGAGCTGAATTCCATCTTACCAAATTATCATCTTTTTCTGGTCTGGGTATAAAAGGCTGGGTGTGTGTAACCGTTGAATTTTTTTTTTCTCCTAAACACAAGGATTAGCCACTAGATGCTCCTTGAAATATTCATCAATGTCTAATGCATACAGAATATCGCTTAACGTTCAGGACAGTATAATCTTGCCTTTTGGGGAATTCCATGTTTTGATTAAATGGCATGGGTATTCAAGAAACAGAAACAATGATCCCTGAAAAGCCATATATGTACGTGTGTGTGTGTGTGTGTGTGTGTATGATAGATATTGATTCCATCTTGGAGAAACAGCAAACCACAACACTGCTGCAAAAATTATTAAATTTGGGTTAGAAATCCTTAAAGAATGAGGGCTGGGGAATTTATTGTATGATCAACATATTGCATCTTTGCAATTGCAGAGAAAAAGCATGTCGCAATTGCGGCTGAAAACATCAATGTAAATGTTATTATGCCTCCCAGTGCTCAGTCATGTTGGCTGCTGACACCGCTCGGCGTCCCAGGACTGCGGGGGCAAAGCAGGCCTGTCGGGTATTGGCTCAGGGGTCATGTGATCCCGCTGCCTGCACCCACGTAAATCACCGAGTGAACCGTTGTGTGAAATCATCCCTACGCCCTCGGTACATTTGCAGGGTGACAGCTCACCCCCAAAACAGACTGGACGGCTTCAGACCACATTTGCGCCTCCGACAATCCATCCTGGAACCTGGCTCCCGGGGACCTCAGGACTCGCTGTTTATTGCGTCTCATTCATGGGCGACCTTGCGGGGGGCTTTGCTCCCCCCCAGGCACCTAGCCTGCGCCTTTACCTGCTTAGCCCCACTTTGCATTTGTACGACGTCTCTTCGCAAGATTCCACGATGAACCTTTTGCAGCCCTGCAAACTGCTTTTCCGGTTGCTACTCCCCCCAAATCTGATAAAGGGCCTAGCAGTGCATTTCAGTCTTTGTGTTTGGATCATTCATGTGGGGAGAGTATAACGAAATCAGAGTTGGGAGGATACTGAGACATCTTATTACCTACAAGAAAGAGATACTACAAAATGTGTCCCAAAATCTGAATGTGAACATTTGGCTTCAAAGATTTCTTATTCTCTCAATGCACAATAACCTTTTCATAGGCTGAGACTGAGGGTGGAAATGCGTATAACCTTTCTGGAGGACAATTTGGCACTCTCCTAGATGAGTAATTTAAGATGTGTGCAAAAATAGAGTGATAAGAATGTTAAACCAGAGGCGCCTGGGTGGCTCAGCGGTTGAGCATCTGCTTTTGGCTCAGGACATGATCCCGGGGTCCTGGGATCAAGTCCTGCAAAGGGCTCCCCAGGGAGCCTGTTTCTCCCTCTGCCTATGTCTCTGCCTCTCTCATGAGTAAATAAATAAAATCTTTTAAAAAAATGTTAAGCCTGAAGTGTTTATAATTGCAAAATAGCTATTTATAATTGCTATATATACTTATGTTTTTATAATTACAATAATTAGAGTTATGAACAAATAGTAAAGAATAGATAGATATGAAAATAACCTAAATGTCTGTCCCAACATGACTCTGCAATAATTATTAAAATTTTTTGAGATTATGCTTATAACTTTAGACTGTCTTAGTAAGCAAGACCTGAAACACAGAAAACATTAATGATATTTACTGCCTGCAAATCTACAAACACACAACAAAACAGCATAAGCGAAGTCAAACGGTTGCAACACGTATATTTAAAAAAGAATGCAAAGAGCTCTTGTGATTTGATTTTGATTTGATTGATTTAAGAAGAAAGGAGAAGAAAAGAAGATGCTAATAGGACAATAGGAAGGAGCACAAATAGACAATCCATAGTAACCCAACAGCCAATAAACAAAGGAAAAGACACCTGGCTTCACCAATAATCAATGAAAAGCAAATGAATGCCATAATCTGATATTTTTTAACAATTACACTGGGGAAAAGGGCCAATAATATTCACTCATGGCGAAGGAGTGAGGAAACTGGTAGTGAGAGCATCTATTGGTACAACATTTTTAGAGAACACTTGGCAATACGTAAAATAATACGTCTATAAAACATAATACAATAATCACTTGCATTTCATGATTGCTTGGCATGTACGCGGGTAAGTGCTTGTACAGTTGCATGTATTAACCATTTACTCCTCACAACTGCCTGTGAGCAGTGCTGTGCACTGGCAGTACCGGAAGGCGCAGTTCACCCAGACCTCCTTGCGAACCGTGCCTCCTGGAGCTGTGTCAAGCAGTCTCCCTGACCATGAGGTAATTACTTTAATTGTCCCCACTTCACACATGAGAAAACTAAGCCCTGGAGAGACTATGGAACTTTCCTATGGCCATGGCAATATGGCAATGGTGTGATGGTAAACCAGCAACCTAGAAACAGAGAAAGAGAACAAAAAGAAAGAAAACAATAGAACAAAGAAAAAGCCCTGACCTATAGTGTTTGCCAATTTCTGTGGTGTAAATACTTCCACCTTCCGCCAATAATCACCTATGGACATAAGCTCACTGAAATGGAGTTCAGAAGAAAAGTGCCTAAGAAGCTCTCCTGAGCCAGTCTCAGCATTCCCTGATTTCTAAGTGTTCCCACCAAGATACAAATTCAGGCAGCTTGCCTTCCAGACCAGATGTCCATGGCTCAAAATGTTATTTCTAGGACTACAAAAAACCTACAGAATACATGTGGCCAAAGTTATATGTGGAAGAATGTTTGTAATGGAGAAAAAATTGAAAACAATGTAAAAGTTTATTTATTCATTTATCAGCTCTTTAACTGAGATCCTACTATGTGAGAGTCACTACCCCGGAGCCAGGATACAGTGGTGATAAACCTGACATGGTTTCTCAGAACTTACAGTCCAAGGGAAAGACAAGAGATGAGTACTTACTCAAATTATAATTCACCTAATCAAAGAATGTTACACAAATGGAAAAAATAAATAGGTGTGTGTGTGTGTGTGTGTATACATTATGTGTGTGTATATATAAAAGGACACAAAGTTTAAAACCTTTAGCATAAATTACCTCATGTAATGTTTTCTTCCTTTTTTAAACTATAGATATGCATTACTTTTATAATTAAACATTAAAAAATTAACTAACGTCATTACCGTGCAAAGATGTTTGAAGCTATGGTTTGAAAGAAAGTAGGTTACAAAACAGTATGCATACATTTTGCATAAGAAAAATGCCTCCAAAGATGCACCCTGAATTGTTAGCAGTGGTTAATTAAGTAATGTTTTAGCTTCCTCTTTTTGCCTCTTTTTACTTAACAATTTTCCTACTATGAACATATGTAGCTTTTGCAATGAGAAAAATAAACAACATAAATTATTTTTAATAAATAAAAGGAATAAAAGAGAAAAATCAACCAATGACATCTTTTTTTTTTTCCATGTGAACAAGCTCAGAGCTGCTTTTCTGCAGAAAACCCACTAGAGGGGCGCCTGGGTGGCTTAGCAGTTGAGTGTCTGCCTTCCACTCAGGGCGTGATCCCGGGGTCCTGGGATCGAGTCCCACATCGGGCTCCTTACAGGGAGCCTGCTTCTCTCTCTGCCTGTGTCTGCCTCTCTCTCTCTCTCTCTCTCTCTCTCCCTCATGAATAAATAAATAAAATCTTTAAAATATACAAAAATAAGAAGTCTTAAAAAAAAAAAAAAGAAAAAAGAAAACCCACTAGAAAGAGCGAGCCAGTGGGGTGTCTGGCCTCCTAAAGGATAAATGTGGGCTCTCGAAGTTTGGAAGTGCCATGACAATGGGCAGGTTTCACCCTTCATCTAGGTGTTTGCCTTCATGTAAAAACAGGAGTTCCGTGTTGAGCTTGTCCCACCCAAGGGGGGGAGAAAAAAGGGAGAGATGCCCAATAAACTGCAAACATGAAATCACCTCCCTCACTGGAAATCACGGTCAGGTTCAAATGAATTCACACATTTTACACATATTCTTCTGCTTCCACTTATCATGCCAAAGGTCAATCTACGGTTTACATTCATACCAATATGACGTGTCCAAACCATTGTAATTCTTAGAAAAGTACAATGCACAACTGCACACCAGAAAAACAACCACCCAGCAAGGGGAAAAATTTCAATAGCGTTAGGATTGCTCAACAAACCAACAAAAGCCAGGAAATTCAAAGTTAAGTTTTACACTCCCTCCTTAAGGCCGCACTATTGTGAAAGAGAAATAAAAGGCACAATGGCGTGTGTTAGGGGTGCAATGTCAGCAGTAACAGCACTTCCAGGCTTTTATTGACTGTGTCATAACCTTAACATTCTATAAACAGGGGATTTGGCTTAACACCTGGGTCCTTTAAAAGAGAAATATCTCCTGGAAGCCTAGACTAGGGAAACCCAAAGAGGTTTCCTAGTCTCTTAGGTATACACAGTAAATCATTATAGAAAGAGGAAACAGATAAACTTGTAGTTAAGATTACAGCCATTCTGGCCTCTCGGGAAAATAAATAATTACAACAAAGAATCCTATTTACTTATGAGACCAGAAGAGACTCCTGAGTAATCTGGTCTACCAGCTAATTATTAGACACATTCCCATGCAAAGCTTTGCATTTAGGGAATAAAAGTATTCCTCAATGGTACTTTAAAGTGCTAATAGTTTAATGTTTCTTTTCTTACCATTTGCCAAATACAGCAAGCTCCTTTTTGTACGGTCAATGCCTGAATAAATTGAAACTCTAGCCAATTCAAGGACAGAAATGTTTTTAGAGATTTAAAATGAAGCATAATTTCATTACCAGGCATGAAATCTGAACTTTTTTTTCTTAACCTGGCAGGCAAAGTTTATTGAGGAAGTCAATAAAAAAAGAGTCCCAAAAAAGTGCATTTTCATGAATTGACTTGAGTGAGATTGTGGAGGAGAGATGCTTCACAGACGCTGGACACCAGAAACTCTTCTCCTATGGAGAAGCCCTGAACTGCTGGAGGGACATCTTGAAAACCCTTGAGGCTTTGCCCCACCCACCCTGAAGGAAAGCCACCTCTGCTTAAGAGTCATGATGAAAGACTGGGACTCTAGCAACCCTAAAGTTTGGCCCCTATATCGCGTCAAACCAAGGAATGATTTGGGATCAAGGTTCTTCTCCCTGGTAACATTCGGAGATTCTGGCAACAGAGAGCAAACTTCAAACGAGCGAATGATTTTCATCTTTGGAATCTTCTCTTCAGTCAATGGCAATGGTCAGAACTGCTCTTAGGTAATTAAATAATAAGCTGCTTTAAGGCGAGTTCTTGCCATGATCCTTGACTATCAAAACATAAGTAGTGAACAAAATAACAGTTACCAATAATTAAGACCCCTTTAGCATGTTAAAGGAATATTCTTCTACTTTAAGGTTACTTTTTTGAAAATCAGGTAATGAATATAGAATTGTATTAAATCATTTTGGGGCATCTTTCAAAAGATCGTGTGGTTTTTTTTCTCTCTTATATATTAATATGATGAATAGCATAATAGCTTTCTAATGTTAAACCATCTATGCATTTTTGGAGCAAACATAGATCCATCCACATGTAGTTGGCCAAAACATAAGTCACATGACCATATATAACTGAAAGAGGGAAAGGTAGGCTATGTGCCCAAAAAGAAAGGGAAGTGAGTTTGGTGAATAGCTACCCGGTCTCTGCAACACCAGCCATGCCATCTTTGGACCTATAAGGATACCAGGTGCTGCAACAAGGGGTTCCGAAAGCAAAGGGCAAGTCCTTCCCCCTCTTCTCCATGACATCCCCAACTCTAAATAGCCAAGAAATGGAGATAATCTGGAGCCAGTGAGGTCGGTCAAACTCTCACCAGAGAAGAGTAAGATAATTCTTAGATTCATATATCAAAACTGTAGTCATATCAGGAAGGCAGGTCTATACTTTTCACTCCTCTGAGCTGGGTGGATATATATAAGGACTTACAGATACCATTATGTTAGTTTTGTAACTGTAAAATGATATGCATCTTCACCTTTTTATGCTAATAAATCAAATGTGTAAATAGCACAGAAACTAAATTATACATGTTATTTTTAAAATTAGAAACAGAAAGCAAAGGTAAAGCAACAAAACTTTTAGCTGAAAAGTGAATAATCTGTTTTGTAGACATTTTTAAATTGCTATTATGAACTCGGTGGATACTATATTCAAAGTCAAATGTCATCTAAATATGAGTGTGATGAGTAGGATCTTGTCCCTGTGCCCCTCCCAGGAACCATTTGGGTGTTTGGCTTCTTCAGACTACAGAGGACACTCAGTAAAGAGAGAATTCTATCATGGAATGGGAATGTGCCTTGCCTTTCAGGCATCAGCCTTAATTTGATTGATCAACTAGATCTTACAGAGTCATGAAATGTCTAAGTGACATTGTACAAGGTTAGACTGAAGCCATTGATTGTTACAGCCCCTAATCCATTGATACACACCTCAGCCAATTCACTTAGACCAAATCATTTGATTATATATGTTCCAGGATTGCAAACAAGTAATCTTACATTTTAGCATGAAATATTTTTTAAAGAATTTGCATTTTCTAGAAGGTTGAAGGAAAGAAACATTCAAAAGTAATATATATGAATGACAGCTGAATCTCAAGATGATTCTAAACCAAACATTTTGGAGCATTTCTCTCCCTTTGCCACTGACTCTCTCAAACTCTTCTCTCTTCTCAAGGTCCACGAAAATCACCATTATGCCTTGGCTCTCCTAGGTACCTCCTTGACAACAACCCAGAAGAGTTAAAAATAATTTCCCTTTCTTCAGGTAAGAATTAAGGCACAATGGGTCACCTGGGTGGCTCAGTTAGTTAAGTGTCCAACTCTTGATTTGGGCTCAGGTCATGATCTCAGGGTTGTGAGATCAAGCCCCATGTCAGGCTCCACACTAGGCTCCAAGCCTGCTTAAGATGCTCTCCCTCCTCCTCTCCACTTAAGATTCTCTCCCTCCTTCCCTCTGAGCTCATTCACTCTCTCTCTCTCAAAAAATAAATAAATAAAAGAAAAAAGAGAGAGAAAGAATTGAGGTAGAGAGATCTTAAATAATGTGCTCAAAGTCACCCACACCCATATCAAGGGACCCAGGTCTCAATCTCCAGCTCCCTGACAGACCTCCATGGTCATGCTCACCACCAACATCACAGTTCCTACCGCATTTCCTTGCATGCATTCTTTTGTTTCCCAGAGGAGAATGACGGATGGTGTATTTGTCTTGTAAAGAATCTGGAAATCTGGGATCCCTGGGTGGCGCAGCGGTTTGGCGCCTGCCTTTGGCCCAGGGCGCGATCCTGGAGACCCAGAATCGAATCCCACATCGGGCTCCCGGTGCATGGAGCCTGCTTCTCCCTCTGCCTGCCTGTGTCTCTGTCTCTGTCTCTCTGTCTCTCTCTGTCTCTCTCTCTCTCTCTCTCTCTGTGACTATCATACATAAATTTTAAAAAATTTAAAAAAAACCTTTCTTAAAAAAAAAAAAGAATCTGGAAATCCCATTCTTCTTACATAGGAGCTCTGCAGATTCCAGGACCCCCCCCCCCCCATTACTTCTCACCACTTCTAGTACTACCCTGATCCACCATCTCCCACTTGGATTACTGCAGGAAACTCCTGACCTCCTAACTGGCTCTCCCTCCCTGCTCCCTCCCTTTCTCCACTACAGGCTATTCTTAGCTGGACAAATCCTTTCAAATCCTAAACCAGATTGTGTCACCACAATGCTCAAAACTCTCCAGGTTAGCCATCAAATCAAAACCACAGTGAGACACCACTTCAGACCCACTAAGATGGCTCCAAGCAAACACAGATAAATAATAATACATGTTGGTTAGGATGTGGAAGAATTGGAACCCTCACACATTGCTGCTGGGAATGTAAAATGGTGCAGCCACTTGGGAAAACAATCCGGCAGTTCCTCCAAAGGTTAAACATGTGACTCGGCAATTCTATTTCTAGGTGAGAAATAGGAATGGAAGTGTATTTCCACACAAATATTTGTTCATGTTTACAGCAGCATTATTCATAATAGCTGAAAAAGTGGAAGCCACCCAAATATTTATTAATGGATGAATGGATAAATAAAAAGTGGTACTATGGAATATTATTCAGTAACAGACAGAAATGAAGTACTGATGCATACCACAACCTTGATGAACCTTGAAAACATATAAGTGAAAGAAGCTAGTCACAAAAGATCACATATTATGCAATTCTACTTAAATAAAATGTCCAGAATAGACAAATCTATAGAGACAGAGGCAGATTAGTGGTTTTCCAGTGCAGAAGGACTTGCAGGGGGATGAGGAGTGACTGCTGATGGCTCTGGGATTTCTGGCTGGGGTGATGAACATGCTCTAAATTTGATGATGGTGATGGTTTCACCATTTTGTGACTATATATACTAAAGCTATTGAATTGTACACTTTAAGTGGGTGAATTAGGTGGTATGTGAGTTCTATCTCGATAAAGCTGTATATTTTTTAAAACCCTCCAGAGCCAATTATAAAACCCAGCACATAGTGAGTGTTTAACAAATATTTGCTGAAAGAGAGAAGGAAGGAAGGAAGGAAGGAAGGAAGGAAGGAAGGAAGGAAGGAAGGAAGGAAGGAAGGAAGGAAGGAAGGAAAGGGAAGGGGGAAGGAGGGAGAAAAGATAAGAAAAAGGAAAGGAAAGAAAAGAAAAAAGAAAAGGAAAGGAAAGAAAGAGGGAAGAATGAGTGAGCAGTGGGGGGTGGGTGTTGATGTACAAGATCATTTTTAGGTTCAGAAGTTTCATTTGTAGATCATTTGTAGAGTTCAGATAGGAAACTTAGGTCTTGCCTCAACTCGTCACTCCTTGGGAGGTCTTCACTGAAAGCTCAAAATCTGTTCCCTCCCCTTGGTCCAGTCTCCTCCAATGCCTGCCCTTCCTCCTTTGTCCCATTCATTTCACATGATTGCCTTGTTCCCTGTGAGGATGGAGGCCACAGCTGCAACCCCCAAAGCCCCCAGCACAGTTCTTGGTGCTCAACAAACACTTGCGAACTTAGTGCCTCGACGTGAAATCAGTATCTATTTACATCTACTTATTAAACATCTACTTTTTGTCAGACAATCCAGTGGACACTGTGGAGACTATGAAAAAGTTGGCAGGCTTCTGAATTGCTTGACTTGTTCTTACATGCATGTATTACTTTTGTACTGCAAAAATAAAATCATGCAAAAAATTTTTTTAAAAAAAAGTTCTAAGTCCTGGTTTCATCTGAATGCTTGAAAGAAGAAAATTGACAACTCAGAAGATCTGCCATTGACATCTGATAACTACAGATATGAATGTAATAATTTGGGTACAAGCCATGATAACACTACGCAGGGAAATGAAGAGTATGACCACGCTTCCCAGTCTGATCCTTGGCTCAGCCACGTATTAATTGCTTGGTTTCAGATAGGCTGTTGGGCAACTTGGAGACTTGGTTTTCTCATCTATAACCCGGGGATCTTGACGCTATCACCGACATCGTAGGGCTGTCATGATGATAAAATGAGATGTGAGATGAGCCGTGTCAATATTTTGCCAATTATCAGTAGCAATATTAGCAGTGCCACAAAATGGAGCAGATGGTCTCTACAGTGACCCAGAAAAGAGCTAGCCCTTGGCTTTGGGCTTCAGGGAGAGAGAAGTTTGGTTGACCCCATGCTCTCCAGAGTCAGACCATCAGGGGTTCTAATCCTAGGATGACCACTTACTACTAGCTTGAGGAATGTGGGTGAGCTAATTCTCATTCACATGATTTTGTTTTACCACTAACTGGGGAGATTAAAAGCACTTATTTTGTGGAGTTGTGACCATGAGAAATTGATATGTTCTAATGTGTTCAGCAGATAGTAAGCTTTCCATCAATGGCAGCTATTAATCCCAATTCTTAAGAGGCAGCTGTGCCAAGCGCATTTCAAAACGGGTAAAGAGAGAAAGTGCCAAACAACCTTCTAACCAGAGAGAGGCACGCATGCCACAATGCCCTGCAAAAAAAAAATTATTAACCTCCTAATAATTTTTTATTGTGGTTACTTTCCATAATTATCTTCTAAAAGCTATCACAGGTACTGACTCCAAAGTTTTCCTCTCTCTAGCTGGTTTGGAACACCTTATAGGAACATTAGAAAGCTCTCTAGCAATCCAGCATTCCGGTGTTCCCCTGCGATGGGCTATCACAAACCCTACTGTGAAGTCAGTCCCTCATCCTTAAACACATTATAGTCTTCTATAACAATGGGGTCAAAGTCGGGGGCAGTATTCCTCTGTGTTTAGATTCAACAGGACACTGAAGACGGGTGTTAGATTCCAGAAGGAGAGGAAACCAACAGGCTTCATGCATCGAAAACCTAACTTTGGCCTCATCTTAGTTGGAGGGTTTGGATCACCATTTCCCCACCCGTCTGCTCTCCCATTATATATTCCTATACTAACTAAATTAGTAATTTATCACCATTTTCCATGGTTCTCAGACTTCAGAGTGTATCGGAGTGACCCAGAGAGCTTGTGAAAACACAGATTGCTGGGCATTACCCCCAAATTTCTTATTCAGTAGGTCCAGCCCGAGGCTCTGGAATTCACAACGCAATGCCATCAGTTTCCCAGGTCAGGTGACACTGCTGCTAAGGGGAACACACAGAGAACCAGTTACCTAGCCTAATAGCTACTTGGAAAATATACTTCCTAAAGGTGGCCTTGCTTTAAAAGGAACTTTGACAGCAGAAGAGCGTTTAGGATAAAGTCCGATGCACACAGCCTGGGAAGTTTCTAGAGGGTGGACCTTCTGAGAGGCACTGAGTCAGGAGCTGATCGGTTGCAGCTGCTCTGATGAAATGTCCTATAATCAGCGGCTGCTTGCTCCGCAGACCTCCCTTAGCACAAAGGCTTCCCAGCCCAGCTGCCTGCTCCCAGCTTCCTGGAGCAGAGCTGCAGCTGGCCCCACTTCCCTCCGCACAGGGGACCCGTGGGTGTGGTGAGGACCTGAGCAGGGGGGCCTCCCTGGGGGGACTTCCTCCCCACTTCCTCCTGCCTCCTGACATCAGCTCTTCTCACTGGGGAAACCAGTCTACACTGTCTTGAGGGCAAGTGCTGGAGTTTATTGCCATAGCAACTGATCCTCTATCAGCAGAGGGGTCCAAGGAGCCTGGGGTGTGATTTGATGGGTAGGCTCCACCATTTCCATCTCCCTAAGTGACTATGTCACCACTAGGAGCTCTTCCCTTTGAATGATGCACTTTTCCACCCACCGTTCTCAGGGAGGCCCGTTCTCCATTCCTCATCAAATGGAGCCTGGTACCAACCTCAGAGGAGAGATCCAGATCTCACCCACGCAGGGATGCTGACAACAGCGACCTTGCCTCCCATACCATTGTATGGAAGTTCCCCTGAGAGGTGCTTGCTGAGGGTTGCGGAGGGGAGTGACTGGGGCAGCCACAACAGAGGTTGGAACCAGTAGCTCTCCCTACACATGGCAACGTCTTTTTAAAAAATCTCCTGATCAAAAGCTGAAGACTAAAGATGGTCACCAAACACCTCACCAGTCTGCCCATCATGGAACTACAGAGAAATGAAGAAATGTCCTTTGAGATTGGATTCCTACTTACCAGCACATTTTGTTGATATTTTGAGACAAATTCACCTTCACGGTTTGTATTTTATTTTGTATTTTCTTTTGCTATCATCTATTTTAACATCTTGAGTCGGGTTTCACATAAAAGAGCTAGAGCCAGGATGTTTGGGAAATTAACAGATGATATTTAGCAAACATTTTGACGGGTCATAAAGAAACATCTGCAGTGAGTCTGAGACTAGGAGTAGCGTGCAGGGGGAAGGAGGCCCCTCTCCAGCAGCTGCGTTGGGTTACAGGGTTGAGCTGAGCCCTGGGTTCCGAGCGGAGGGCAGTGCGATTCAACGAGCCCCCAGCAGGGGGAACCCTGTTGCAGTGAACTAACTCCCTCCTTTTGATAGTTTTGCTCGGGTCTGCAGACCGTAATTGGCATTTTGATTCCCTCTAACCCTCTGCTTCCTCCTTCAAAGCAGACACTCCTCTCTAGGAAGCTTTCCTCCCACATCTTATGAAAATGGACATTTTGATGGGAGGTGGCTCTTGTGCAGAGGATTAAAAGCAAAACCTGAATTAGGAAGACAATTCAATGAAATTAAATAGATGAGAAGAAGGTTGAATATACACTCTCTCAAGTTTAAGGCTGGTCTTGCCTGACTTTCATGACTGACCCAGAGAGCACAAGGAATTCCTAGATTGTCTCATAAAAATCTGAGTCAATGGTGCACATCAGTATAAAAGGGCCCCCTGGTATTTCATTTCTTAAGGGTCAACTGTATTACTTGACAGCAAGTGTCTGTGCAGAAAACGCCCCATGCTCTCCTGGCAGTATACAAATAATAACAATAAATAGCCCACTCATTAGCCAAAACAATCAGGCCTCTTTTAGACAATACTAAAATGTCTTGGAAGCAAACGATTCAGAAGTAGACAACAGCATTCTCTCAAAACCAGGCTCTAGTGTTGCCAGCCATTACTATTTCAGCATTTTAAATGACCTCTTTTTTGTCCTTTGAATAAATAATAATTTATTTGTTTTGAATAAATAAATGAATAATTTGGAATAAAATTAGGCAATTTAGTTCATTACACTCACACTTCACAGCTCTGTAGACACATTTGGGCAAAATTCTCATTTAAACCTGTTATGGGTTTTGTAATTTGATAGATGTTTTTTTCATTTTCCTTGTAAAGCTTTCCTTGCTGGAGATTTTGTGGAGCAAGGTATCCTTATTCAATCTGGCTCTTTTTTCAGCCACATATTAAAAGCCAATTCATTCAAGAAATGTTAACTCATTTAAGCCTCTTGAGGTAGCTGTCCTGTCACAGAGGGGTAAACCGAGGCATAGAGAAGTTAATGACTTACTGGAATACACAGAAGTGGCAAGTCGCCCAGGCTACTTGATTTGAACCCAAGAGGTCTCTAGCCAAAACGCAAATATACTTAACTACTATTCTATGTCATCTCTTAATAATGAAGAGTCCTTAGTTGTATACACATTCAGCTAGTAAGTGGCTCTTTTAATTAAATGTGCTAATGTTCTAACCTAGATAAAATATCTAGTCAAATCCCTGGCTCATACTAGATGCTTGACCAAAATTGGGGGTGTGGAAGGAGGACACATGTGGGTATATATATATATATATATACACACACACACACACACACACACACACACCCTCTGTACTCATTTAGTGAAGCTGAACCAGCTTAAACAGAACTAGGATTTTTTCCAGCTCTTTCTGTCACTACCTGTGTGGCCTTTTTCTACCAATTTTATCACACTAAATTCAATTTCCCCATCTGGGCATATTACTAGAGTCTACCTCACAGAATTGAGATCGAGGTAAATGAAATAATGCATCTAAAGACTTAGCACAGTGCCTGGCACAGAATAAATGGTCACAATCCTTTCCATTTCATTTAGATTCAGTTTTATTTAAGGATTTAATCGGTGTTTAGCATCCTAAAAGGTATATATTTACTGAGATTTTCCCTCAAATAAGGCCATTCATTCAAGGAGCAAGTTCAAGTCTTTTGGGAGAGACATGGAAGCATTTGGCAATCAATATTGATTGAGGGTTTTGAAAGGAAAAAAGATGAAGAGCACTATTAGAAAGTCAGCTATGGACTGAAATTTGGCAAGGTTTACAGAACTTCAAGTCCAGTCCTTTTTCTCTGTAGCCAATACTTTATGCAAGACATAGCTGCAACCTCTGCCCTTGACTGAGGGCAAAGAAGGATAAAGAAATGAGAAGAAGCTCGGATAGGCCACAGAGAGAGGTAGGCCTTCCCCTCTCCTTTCCTCTCCTTGCTCCATCTCATTGTACAACTGCTCCTCATTTTGCTCCACTTCCCCTGGCTGGACTCTCCCTCAACATACCACCCCCTGGAGCAGCTGTTGGGTGGTGAAAGAGCATAAGCTGCCTTTGCTGCCTACAGCCTGTGACAGGAGCCAGGTGGCCTCAGTGAGTGACCAGGGGTGTTCAAGGCCTGTGTTGAAGAAGGGAAAGCGATTTCCCTCAAACCTCCATGGATGTGTAAGGGCCAGGGACATTTTTGCTGAATGGTTGTCTTTGCGATAAAGAATAGGAAACAATATTCCGTCCTCAAAGTTGTATTTTAGACCATTGCATGAACCATGATTGATGACTTAACATCAGTCTAGGGTAGGATTTTCCCAGTGGTCACATGCCTCCTGGGAAACAGCATGTGCACTAGGTCTCCCTGGGGTTCTCACAGACCCATGGGCAACTTTTAAGATGGCATTTTAACATTGCTATTCTCTGTGCTATTCTTTATGATTGCCTTCTTACCAAACAGGCGGGCCTTGTCACTGATGAGGATCACATAATTCCAAAATACATGAAGGAAAAGAAGGACTACAAGAGACCCTTGTGCTGGTGGGAGTGAGGAATAGTGAAAAACACTATTGTGATATGTGTCCCTATATGTGTACATCCCAGGGACCTCCAAAGTACAGCTGGGGAACTTTTATTAAAAAATGGTAAGAAATAAATCCCAAAGAGATTTCACTCTATGATTCATTTGTTTATTCACATTTCTTTTTTGAGCTTCCATTATGTGTCAGCACTGGTCTAGAAGCTACGAAGAGGCATGAGACAGTTTTTCTCTTCAATGACCTGCGGTCTGGTGGTAGGAAAGGTCAAGGAGAGCAGACTCCCACAGTGTGAAGAGCACAATAATGGAGGCATATCAAGGTGCTATGTGCACCAGAGGGGAGCTCGGAGATGGAAAACTAACCTAGTTGAGGCTGCCCACAGAGAAAGCCTTGTAAGGCATTGACTCTTAGCAAACCCAGTGGACCTAGAGTAAGAAAGGGAGGAGATGGTTCTAGATCAACATCAGGAACTCACTAAAGCATGAAAGCTCTCAGGGCAATTGGAAACTACCAAGAGTGAGGCTTATGTGTGGAAAGACCATGAGAAATTACTCTAGAAAGGTGGGCAAGGGCCAGATGGGCCATGCTCAAGAATGAGTATTTTATCCAGGCAGAAGGAAACCACAAAGGTGTAAGTCTAAAGGTGATATAATCAGATTCGAATCTTAGAAAAAATCACTCTAGTAGAAGCGTAGAAGTTCATTTTCAAGAGTTCGTCTGAGAGAAAGAAAGATTGTTACCTGGGCTCTCCCTACAGGTCCTTTCCAAAAGTGAGTACTCACTGTACATTAAGCAGAAGTCCAGACAGTCCCAACTGAAAGAAGCCCATGCATTCAACCCTGACCCTTCTTATCTGTAGGAGACTAACCAGGACCATAAATTATTTTGGAAAGGAAACATTATGAAGGAAAGTCCTTTTCCTACCCCTTGAATCAGGGCCAGCCTTGTGATTCACTTTGACCAAGAGAATGTGGCAAAAGTGAAATAGTGAGACTTCCAAACCCAGGCCTCAAGAAATCGTACAGCTTCTACTTTCACCCGCTTGGATAACTACTATCACTGTATAAGAAAGCCCAGAATAGCCTCCTTGAGGACGAGGGACCCAGTGGAGGGAGGCCCAAACATCAAGGCATCCATCCAACAGTTCACTCACATATGAATGAGACCATCCCCAACCAGCCAACATCCAACCAACCCATCAACCAAGGGTAGCCGCAGAGGTGACCCCAGGTAAGACAAGCAAGAGAAGCATCTGGATGAACTCAGCACTAATTCCAAAATCCAGGGCAAATTAATGACTGCTGTTCTACGCTACTGTGTCTTGGGGCGGTTAGTTACACAGCAATAGGTAACCCAGCCTCCTCTGTTCTGCAATTCCTGAAAACTGGCACAGCACCAACACGCTGTCCAGACCTTCACCGGAATTAATACTGTCTGGAGGGTAAATATACTCCCCATACTTTGTGGAGAAAAGGTTTCTGCTAGCATTGTCTTAGCATCCTTCCCTCCAGAGTGCCAATTAGGGTGCCTGACTTTCTCTAACTTCTATCTAACTATAAATGCACTGCCCTGATTGATGAGACATCAATATTAATTAATAATTCATAGTAGGGTCAGACTTTTTCACATGTAATCACAACTTTAAATCTCAATAAATGCCCCTGTAGGTAAGCTGGAAAAGAGCTTTTCCTTCAAATCCTGACCTTAAAAAAAAGTTACCTGTAGTCCCTTAGAACTGACTAGTCCCTCAGAGTTTTGAAAAAGCCAAAGTTGGCTAGAGATGCTATTTTTGTCCTCAGGGCGGAATGTCCCTCTTGCAGAAGGTAGCTTTCATGTGAACAGTGGGGACAGACAAGGAGACCACAAGACTGGGCATTCAGGGTGCCATGGGTTCCATATGGTGGGGCGTGGAGGAAGGGCACTGAACTAGGCACTCGAAACCAAGTTGATGTTATGAAATTCACGGCATCGAAATTCCTGCATGTACATCAAAAGGGAAAGAGTCTTGTTGCCACACACTTGAACTCATTTTGAACCTGCAGGAATTCTCTGTAGCGCACTACCATGCCTCATCTTTGTTCCATAAATCTAGAGTTAAGTTTCTATCTTTCTGCTGTCACCACATCATACCAAAACAGGGAGACAGATTTTTGCCAAATTTAGAGGGTGTGTTTCGGATGTCCTGACTTGAAAAAAAAATAAGCCCTGGGATTTGCAAGCATGAAAGCCACTCAGGGAGGCCCCCGGAGGGCAGATAGAAAGGAGACATGAAAGACACTTGCAGCTACCAGTCAGAGACATGGCAAAGAATTCAACGGCTGGGACCAGAGAAAACAAAACTGGGTTTCAACCATGAGCCCAAAAGAAGACCACGCAGGGCTCCTGCTGCACGCATCCGTTCCCACTGGAGCTATTTCTCACGAAGCTACATCTGTAATGTTCTCCAGGGTGAGCAGCAACAGGGATTTCTTTATTTAGCAAGGGTTAAAGATCCTTCCCAGCAATGCAGGGGGAGGCCAATGAGTGTCATAAATAGCTACGGGCGGGGCCTTAGGAGATGCACCCTTTGGAAACAAAGACATGTTTGAAGCTGAGTTTTAACCTAAGAAATGCCATCCTATGTTCCTTCGGGTAAGATTTTTCCTTCCCAGGAGGGGGGTTCAAATCTCACCCTATGAATAAGCACAAGTGATCCAGTAGAAGCAATTTTTTTTTTTTGGTAAGACTTATTTATTTATTTATGAGAGAGAGAGAGAGAGAGAGAGAGAGAGAGGAGAGACAGAGTTGGCAGAGGGAGGGAGGTGGGCAGAGGGAGAAGGAGAGGGAATCCTAAGCAGACCCTGTGCTGAACGAGGAGCCCTACACGGGCCTCGATCCCGTAACCCTGAGATCACGAACTGAGTTGACACCAAGAGTCAGATGCTGAACTGACTGAGCCACCCAGGCACCCCTAAACAGTTCTAGTAGGTACCTGCTGTGAGCCTTCGAAAACCACTTGCATGTTTGCATTACACTAATGAAGGACAGTTGTCTTTTTCCATATATGCTCGCAGAGGCATTTAATAAACAGTAGTTGGAGGAGTGAATGAATGAATGAATGAATGATGTCTGAGGAGCTGTGAATGGTGGAAAAGTGAAATGAAGCATCTAACAGTACCCTTCACAGAGAGCCAAACCTTGTTAGCTAGGCCTAACGTTGATTGGCATTTTTAGTTCTATTACTTAATAGAGCGTTGAGATTTTTCAAACTATATTTAAAAGATCTAAAATCTAAAACTGTAGCTTTAAAAGGCCAGGACTACAGTGTTTCCCTAATACTTTTCCTAAGAACTGTTTACCTCACGTTTAATATTGGCACTGCCACTGTTCCTGCAATGAATTGACAAACTAGTTCAATACACCTCATTTAGAACCATTATGGGGCATTTCATCAAAGATCTGGTTATGAATGTCTCCAAAGAAAGGATCAATGAGGTTTTTATTATGGTGGGGAGGGATTTCTTAGGGGGAAAAAAAAATCCCTATAAAATGCAGGCCACTAGACTAAAGCGTGACCCAGACAAAGGACACATTCCATTTTATTCTATTGAAGGTAAATATAATTTTTATGTTTACAATAGTCTCTTCCCGCATATATTATCCATGTAATTGTTTACGTTTCAAAACTCACTGGATGGTAGTTTTACGAGCAGCATAGATAGACTCTTCGCAGGAGTTAGTGCTTGGGGACTGCCTTAAAGAGAAAACTGCCTTATAATTAGCACATTTGGTACATTAGCGATAAAGGGCCCCATGGAGGGTACAATAAGCCTGAAGCTCACCAAACCCCCCTCTCTCTCAGAAGAGTGTTAGAGCGAGGTTCGGGGGGCTCCTACTTGGCTACAGTTGGGTCAAGGTTCCCTTGCATTGTGGTCTTAATTAAAGATCTTGTGAAACATGGTATAGTTAACCATTTCTTTGTGTATCTTCTTTACACAAAACGAATTAATTTAGCCTTCGTGTGGTTCTATTTAGTTCCAGATCGTTTTGTCATTTGATAAGAAAAACATTTCTAACTGGCTTTAGTATTTTTCTTCAGTTTGTACCTGCCAAGTCAGTAATTTTAAGGAAGCTGAATAAAATTTTCAGAAGTGTTCTGTTTTATATTACCTCGCCAGTTTTGTTCAGCCTTATTAGTCGACCCTTTTGCCCATTCTACAAATCTCAGAAACATGTAACAAAAGCACTTGAGAAAACCAAACACTATTTTCCTGTAGGTATCAGTCAAGGCTCTTGGGATGCAAGGCAAAGAACCCGGGCTCTGGCTAACCCAAGTCAAGAAGCAGGTGGTGGGAAGGATACTGGGACGACTTGGGTTGAGGGGGAGCTGAACCATGGGTCTTGGGTGGTGCCGGATGCTCCGAGTCAGAGCCCCTGGCTGGGCTCCACTGACCTTCAACCCTCCAGGAAAGGATATGCGACTGGCCCAGCTGGATCTAGACCATCTACCCTTGGGCCACTCCCATGTGGTCAGGAGCTGCCTAGGAAAGCATAGACGTGTGGCTGAGCGGCCACCCTTCCTCATGCTGCCCACCTTCTAGACTTGTCTGTTGTAGGCATCTCCTTAAGTCACTTTGGCTGTATTGCATCTGCCAATGGTGAGTGCTTACATTTTTTCAGAATAGACTCAACGGCAACAATAATAACACCTGATATTTTTGCCGAGTTTTATAGTTTCAAAACCCTTGGCATACATTATTATGAATGCTACATTTTTATTCATTGTAAAAAGCTACCACTCACTGAGCACTTCCTAACTTTCTGATGGTAAATTATCACGTACAGGTGTGCTAACAATGTGCTAGGCGGGTGCTAAGCACTAGGCATAGATTATCTCTAATCCTTACAAAAAAAAAAACATAAGAAAACCTAGTAGGTTTGTATTCTTATCAAATTGGTCAGGTCATTTCTGGAATAAGACAGGATATAAATAAAGTAAAAGAATAAATACAAAACTAAAGTGATATCTCACACACAGACTTATTTGACTTTCCCAAGGCCCTGACACAATCATAATTATTCACAGTGCACAGACGAGGATGCCAAGGCCCACAGAGAGCTTCTGCCCTAGACCTGTAAATCTATAAATGGTAGAATTTTCATCTCCTAACTGCCTGTCAGTGTTCTTTACCATATTAGGCCAATAACTTGAGCGAATTTATTGATAAGGATATTTCTAGAATTTGGCCTATCTTAGTCGAACTCAGCTTTAGTTCATAGGATCAAGAGTCATTACAGAGACAAATCCTTGCTGAACTGGGTTTATGTTTTAGTTTCCTTAATAGAGAAGAGAGAAAAATAAATGAATTATAGTCTGAATTGCCATAATGAAGAGACTCAGTTCTGTGACTTTAATTCTCTCCAACATGAGTCTGGGATGAGCAGGCCAGGTAAGGTGGGGGAGTGCTAGTATCCTTCACATGTGCCTTCTGGTCATCACCGTTCCCAGCAAGTGAGGGAGATAAAAGTTTGGGGCAAGCAGCTCAGGTTTTAGGACTTAGAATATGTACCTTCTCACTTTGGCTTCTGAATTCAGCCACATGGGCAAACGTCCTGCAAGAGAATATGAGATATGTACTTTCTAAATGAGGGGATGAGTGTCCACCTAAAGTTTAGAAGGGGATGTCACTGAAGGTGGGGAGGGGTAGTGGAAACCCAGGGTAAAGTAGCCATTTCTGACACAAGGAGTATTTTCACATGTTTTTGTTCTGTTTTGTTTTGTTTTTTAGCCATCAGAAATTGAAAAAAGAGCTGCCCATAATCAGGAGCAGATCCAGGTTTTCTGGGGCCTGAAGCTTATACAATCTGGAGGAAATGGTGTATGGAGATCTTGTTCAAGAAAAATAATACAAAAATATTGAACTTTGGGAAAAGTTACAAAAACATATGATCTTAGGAACACATTGCTCGCCCCTCCAGGGGCCCTGCTTCATCCAGGACCTATACAAGTGAGAAGCCTAGAACCTTAAGCCTCATTAGCTTCAGGGTAAACCAGTGTATCCCTGTAACAGCTGGATTTCTCTAACTCCTTGTTCCTGCAAACTTACAGACATATAAATGCTATGACTTTGTATCTGAAAAAGTGGTCAAGTCAATGACAGACACTGTGGGTGTGATTTTTTTATAGTAGCCTGTTCAGTCAGTCTGGAGCCTGGTGGCCCAGCTGGTGGTTGAGAGGCCTTTAGTGAGTTCTTCTGACCAGCTTGTCTGCCAGCCATAAATAAACATGGCCAGAACAATGACTCATAAAAAGAAAATGGTGATGTTTGTTTTGTTTAAGTTGAACTGGAAGCGCTGGATCCCATTTCTGACCATTTCTGACCATCTTGACCAGCATTGTCACCTAGCCAGGCTCAGGTCCCAAAACTGTAGAATAAGGGGCAAAGCTGGATTCTGCTTAGGCCTCCTACACCGTGGGGAATATTCTGGTGGAATCTTAGTAAAATGGACTCTGACCTGCTTCACCTCATGGGCCTGAGCTCAAAGAAAAATGATAAGTCATTACAATGGTCACTTAACCATTTGCCTAGAGTAAATCACAAAATATGATAAACACAATTTTACTAAAAATATACTTTGAATGGGGAGGAGAAAGCTCATATAGGTGTCCACTCTGGAACACATGCTTCTTTGTTAGATATTTCCAGACATACACAGTTCTCCTCAGCACAGCTCAAATATTCATTCATTCATTCATTCCAGGAGCATTCATTTTCTGCTTGCTCCACGCAGGTAGGCCCAAGGACACAGGGAGGGATAAGGAAAGTGTGCATGAACACGCACATACATGCACCCACTCACAGTGGAGGGTGAAAAGGGCTGTGCCAGGGTTATGTGTGGAGCCCTGGGGACATACACATGATCCTTGACTGGGAGAGGGTAGAGATGCCACATCAAGAGAGGATGGAGGCATGTTTAATATTAGTCATCATGAAGACTATTTCTCTCCTTGGTCCACTAGGCTGGAACAATCGCTCCCTTTCTGAAACACTGGGTACACATGACACCAGTGATATCCCCTTGCCTGGCACTCAGCATCAGCCTTATCTTTCCCACTGTAATATAAATGCTGGGGGATGATAGGATGGAATATGAGCAGGTACGATGTGCAAAGGACACGGATGGATATTTATTAAGTATCTGTTTTAAGTTAGGCAGTTTTACATTGTTTTATTTAAATCATATTTTTAAAATTTCAGTGAGGAGGATAATATCCCTATTTTGCAGATAAGAAAATTGGGGCAATAAATTAATTAATTAAGTATTAATTAATTAATTAGGCGTCTGGCTGGCTCAGTCTGCTAAGCATCTGACTTCAGCACAGGTCATGATCTCAGGGTCATGAGATCGAGCCCCATGTCAGGCTCCACAGACGGTCTTCTTGTCCCTCTCCCTTTCCCTATGCTCCTCCCCCATGTTTGTGTGCTGGCTCGCTCATGCTCTTTCTCTCTCAAATAGATAAACAAAATCTTAAAAAAATAAAAAATAAAAAAAATAAATAAGTCTAAGGAGTTGGTCCAGGCTCACATACCAGTACTGGTAGAGTGAGTGAAGATTTAAACCTAGTTGTCTCTGACTGCAAAGCCAATATACTTCCTAGATACCAGGCTTACTCATTTTTCCTTTACCTCACAGTACATAAAACACTTGATTACTATTTTGTTAATAAGTAGTCTCACTGGGTCTTTCTTCTTGGGCCTTCTTGAGATTAATAACAGGGAAATCTACCACAGCCTGGTTTCTCCTGGTATAGAAATCAATTAGTTCAAGATAAACATGTAGAACACTAGCTGCCTTAGCAACAGCCATTAAATAATGATTAAATTACATATAATAATAAATAAAATAAAATGACATTGAAATAATGACATCTAAAAAAGAATTTTGGCAATTAAACACTCCAGAGTATTATATCAACATAATGCCCATTCCAAGCTTACTGGTAAACCTGTACTCTGCACCTTCAGCTCTTAAGAAAAAAAAAAATAAATTAAAAAAAAAAAGGAGAAGAGGAAGGAGGAAAACCCAAGACCATGATTGTTGGAAATGGTTTTTCCCCCCACATAAAGTAATTTCTATGTTGACTGGCAGCTATGTGATTTAGTTTGGCTAGTTGCAGTCATACCAAAAGCAAATTTTCTTTTTACCAAATCCTATTATATATCTTATTACTGGGGTATGAGAAAACATTACCTAGCATTTCCTATTTAGTGTTCTTAGAAAAGAATCATCTATCTTCCATTCTAAGCAAAAGAAACTAGATATGTTTTTTAGTTAGTATTAATATTCCAGCCACTAAGTTCCACGTGCTATTATGGAAATAATATATCTTATTAAATTTTTTTAAAAACCTGGTCATAACCTACACGATATATACTGTTTTCAGCACTAATATTAGACTAGCACAATAACTCTAAGCTGATTTGGGATTTTGTGTCTATGCACAAAAACCCAGCAGTTCTGTCTTCTGATGCTCTTTCAAGACTCTTCTCAGTCAACTTTGCATGGCATATTTAAAAGAACTTACTGTAATAGTCAAACTTTTATTGAAATCCAACTCATTTTTAAAAATGAAAATCCTTTGCACTAAGAGAAGATTCAAGACCCTTCAAATGATACAACAGAAAACTAATGTCGAATGATAGAAATTATTCTCAGAAAATAGTAATATACACGTGGAGATGTGGGCCACTGCTAGTGGACCAGCGATAGCAGGGTGAATTGAAGCAGCTGGCCAGGAAGAGAGGACAGGTAACCCAGTAATAATTGGGACAAACAAAAAGTAGTAATATCCTATTAGTTCGTTTCAATGTAGATAGAGCCTTTAAACTACAAGTCTCATATACTTTCATCTTCGCCCAGATTTCATGAAAACAGCGTCAGCCATTTTTGTTTCTTTCATGGACATTTTTATTTACCTTCTTTAATGAACCTTAGAATCATAGAGTTCATGTAGCTTGCAAATAAACTTCACAGTTGAAAACATTGAGGCAGTGGGGCGCCAGGGTGGCTCCGTCAGTTAAGCATTGACTCTTGGTTTCAGCTCAGGTCATGATCTCACAGTGGTGAAATGGAGCCCCATATTGGGGGTCCATGCTCAGTGGGGAGTCTGATGGAGATTGTCTCCCTCTGCCTCTCTCTCTCTCTCTCTCTCTCTCTCTCTCTCTCTTTCAAATAATAAATAATAAACCTTTTAAAAAAAAAAAGAGAGGATGTGCCTGGGTGGCTCGGTTGGTTGAGCATCTGCCTTCGGCTCAGGTCATGATCCTGGAGTCCCTGGATTGAGCACCGCATGGGCTCCCTGCTCAGCGGGGAGGTTGCTTTTCCTTCTGCCCCTTACCCTGTTCTCATGTTCTCTCTCATTCTCTCTCTCAAATAAATAAATAAATAAATAAATAAATAAATAAATAAATCGAAAGAAAGAAGAAGAAAGAAAGAAAGAAAGAAGAAAGAAAAAGAAAAACAGAAACATTGAGGCAGAGAGAAGCAAAGTGCTACACCCAAGTTCACAACCCTTTGGAAAAGCCAGGATGAGAAGCCAGCCTTCTAGACCAGGTTTCCACCCTCAGTACTATGAATATTTCAGACCAGATAATTCTTTCCTGTAGGGGGCTTTGTTGTGTCTTGTTATCTATTGGGTAATATTACTCTTATCTGAGCCTATTATCTATATAGGAACTGATTCCAAGCTCTACTTCTCTTTATTGTATCAATGATTCCTCAGCCCAAACCCAGTTCCAGATATGCCCAGGCTTGCTTTAGGAGTGTTCATTTGTGAAAAGTCCACACCTTTTTCCTGGGAAAAATTGTGGTGAGATAGAGCAGATAAAATAGAGCACCTGCCAGAGTTAGGTTTAAATTCAGGTTTTGCCACTCACTACAATATTTTTAATTTCTCTCACCCCCATTTCCTCAATTATAAATGGGAATGACAGTGCCTACATCCAAGGTTAAGTATTTTTTAAGACTTTATTTATTTATTCATGAGAGACACAGAGAAAGAGGCAGAGACATAGGCAGAGGGAGACACAGGCTCCCCACAATGTAGGACTCGATCCTGGGACCCCGGGATCACGCCCTGAGCAGAAGGCAGATGCTCAGCTGCAGAACCACCCATGTGCCCCCAAGATTAAGTATTAAATAAGAGTTTGTAAAAACCATGACTCATTGCCTGGCCCCCAAGAAAAGCACAATGATGTTAACTCCCTCCTATTTTGATCCTTCTCACTAATCATGGTACCAAAACTACTAGAAAAGATGAAGCATTTTCCGATGGAAATCTGGTGGTGCTATAGTACAGATCTTGAAGACTCAGAATTGAAAAAGCTGGTCTATACTGGAGAACTTTAGGCCCAAGCTTTGCCAAGAAATCTCAGGCCTCCCCAGAGAACTATCTGCCTGAATTCTAGGTATTGGTGAAACTAAACCAAGAGAAGGACAACCAAGTAGCTGGCATCTAATCAGGAGTCCCAGGGCAGAAACACACATGCAGGTAAGATTCAGGCCTTGAGTCAGAGCCTTAGTAAATGAGATCTGGGTGAGTTTGCTAAGGGTGAGGATGAGGATGAGGATCAAGGGACTTCTTCCATGTTATAGATATCTTATTTCTCCAGAAAATCTTTCCAGAACAGAAGTTCCTTCCTTTTGGAAGCCTGTGGCAGTGTTACAACTTTAAAACATGTTGAAAACATGACTAGCAATTATTTTCTATGGAAAAATATCTGGAAAAACTTTACTGCACATGGCAAGGCAACATGATTCTCAAAACAACTCTTTTAAAAAAGGATTAATGTTTAGTTAAAACTTACAGTTCTTAAGATTTTATTTTGCCCATGATGCCTTATTAACTATTGGACAATGTCCATCTCATTCTGAGCCTATTATTTATGAATGAACTGATTCCAAGCTCTGAATTATATTATGAATGAACTGATTCCAAAGCTCTGAACCATCTCTATTCTACTTCTCTTTATAGTATCAATTAAAGACTTGTGTATAATGAAAAGCAGAAATCAATAATTTATGTTTAAAATTTTTATTTCCAATCCCTCCTTATTGCTTTTGAATTTTAGTATTCTATTTCAATAGAATTAAAATGTTATGTACTTGATGCTATGCATCACAGCTTTATCTGTACCGGTATCACCACCATCACCACCAATAACAAAAACCTGGAAACAACCTAAATGTTTGTTGTTTATTGATTTGTGTCCCCGCCCCCCCAAAAAAAGATATGATGAAGTTCTAACCCCCACTACCTCAGAAAATGACTTTATTTAGAAATAGGGTCTCTGTAGATGTAGTCGAGTTAAGATGAGGCCTTTCGAGTGGGCTTTAATCCAATATGACCGCTTCCTTTTTAATAGGCAAAAATTTGGACCCGGACACAGACATGCACAGAGTGAAGACAATATGAAGAGAGAGAGGGAGACTGCCGTGTGAAGATGAAGGATGTGAATGAAGTCTATAAGCCAAGGAATGCCAAAGATTCCCAGCAAACCACCAGACGCTAGGAAGAGGTAAGAAAGGCTTCCCCTACAGTTTTCGGACACACTTGCAGGTGAGATTCAGGCCTTGAGTCAGAGGCCTCATGAATGAGATCTGGGTGATGTTCACCAGGAATGGGGAGGAGGTCAGGGATCAATGGACTCCTCCCAGATTACGGAGGTCTTATTTCTGAAGGGAGGAGGGCTTGGAACCCACCTCATATTTGGACCCTGGGAGGAGGTTGGCCCACAACAAACCAGAAGATGCCACATCATATAAACTGTGGAGTCCAGTGCTGGTAGTGAAAGAAGGGCTTTCCTGGGTCACCCTGGAGTCTATGTGGCTTGGATAGGACCCATCAGTTCTTATATGCTCCTGAAGCAGACACAAATGGTAGCAGCTGAGAACCAAACCCGGGGCCCTCCAGGGCTAGAAATAAAATGGAGGGTCACAAGTAGCATGTAGCACAGATTCAAGGAACCTGCAGTGCCATGAGCCAAGGTGAGGAACTCCAAGTTCCTAGGGGAGACCTCCAGCCTCGCCCACAGGCTAGAAGGCTATACCAGCAATGGGCCTCCACCGTAGCTGTCAGCCAACGCTCACTCTGAAATCCATCCCACCTCCGTGATCACCTTCCCAACAATTTTACGACAGGGACAAATAAAAATCCCAAGGGAATCACTAAAGCTACAAGGCTCTATGTCCCCTTCCCCCTTATTTTCACACACCAAGATCCTTCTGAAACCAGGGTAGGGGCAGACCTGAGTGGAGCCAATTTTATCTAAAGCATGTGAACATCTGTAAAGACTGTTTACTGCAGACTAATTTTACCAGTTAGCAAAAATCTAGTTTTTTACCCTTTTTTTCTTCCTCCCAAGACATAAGTGAGGATATACAAGGAAGATCAAACCGGTCTTTTTTTTTAAGATTTTATTTATTTATTCGTGAGAGACACAGAGAGAGAGAGAGGCAGAGACACAGGCGGAGGGAGAAGCAGGCTCCATGCACGGAGCCCGATGTGGGACCCGATCCCAGGGTCTCCAGGATCACACCCTGGGCTGAAGGCAGGCGCCAAACCGCTGAACCCCCCCAGGGATCTCTCAAACTGGTCTTAAACAAACAAAAAGAGATATTTTCGTCTATCTGAGTAGATTACAAGGAAACGCGTGACCTTACTACATGGGTGTGCAGACGATGATGATTCAAAGGAAATACCCCAAGTGAAAACAATTTATTTTTTCATTTTTTAACATTGTCCTAAAGAAAGAACATCTTGCCTCGCCCATCTCTGAAGGTGGTTCTACAGCTGCTGCACAATCGCATACTTACAGTAAGACTGTCTAAATTTTGGGAAAGTAAACATCTTTCCAGCCAACGCCTGGTTCCCATAGAAAGGCGTCAAGAAAGTTGAAGGTGCAGAAGAGCTTTTCTTTTTCGGTCTTCAACTCATCCAGACCTCTGGAATGATAGTGAAAAAGTGGCCGGAGCCAGAGAGCGCAGGCTCAGGACACCTTGGGGCCGTTGGTGGGCGCTCAGCCACCTGCCGGGAGGCCGCCACCCAGGCCCTGCTCCACAGCTGGGAGCACTTTTCCTTTCACACACTCTTCGGAGCTCACATGGTATGTCCCCAAAGTAATTCAAACTTAATGTGGAAGAACGGCCTGCATTGCATGTCTTTGTTTCCGCACTTCTCTCTCCTTTCCGAGGAAGGCCAGCTGTCCCGGGAGGCCCGGGCCTGTCCCTGCCCGGGAGCGCCTGAGGCATGTGGTTTGAAGGGTGCGATGACAGGACGGCCCGCCTCCCTGGGAACATCTGCTCCTCCGTGCATCAGGTACGGGTGTCCTGGCTTCAGGGACTCTTCCCACTGGTCTTCAAAAGGCCTCTGCTTTCAAGAAGTGCCTTTTAAGCTGCGTCCGCTAAGCGCCAGCAGTGACCCCTCTAACATTTGCCAGCTGGTGCTCACAGGACTCAGCCAGCCGTGGGGAAGGCCTCGGAGGACAGCAGTCAGGCTCCTACCAGGAAGGAGGCACAATCACCCCCATTGGTGGAGAAGAAGACGACAAAGAATCTAGGAATGATTCCTTCACTCTCAGGAAGTCATTACAAGAATAACAGTTGGCATTTTATTTTAAGATTTTATTTATTTATTCATGACAGAGGCAGAGACACAGGCAGAGGGAGGAGCAGGCTCCCCACTGGGAGCCCCAATGTGAGACTCGATCCCAGGACCTCCAGGATCACCACCTGAGCTGAAAGCAGACCCTCAACCCCTGAGCCCCCCCCAGGTGCCCTATCAGTTGGCATCTTCAATGGCCAATCTGTGTTTCGCACTTTAATACTGGACTTCAATTAATTTTCATAAAAGCTCCTTCAAGGTTAGTTTTGCTATCTCTGGTTTACAGATGGTTCAAATGAGGCTCAGAAAGTTGAAGTAATTTGCTCATGCAAGTTGTGGAACTGTGAGGGGAAACTCAAAACTACTGATTCTAAAACCCACGCTCTCTCCTCTGTTCCCTGTGTGTGTGGGTATGTGTGTCTGTGCTGGTGTGCAGACTCTACTGGTAAAGGATAATTTGAAGGTATTTGTTAAAAGCACTAAAAATGGTAACTTTGGCACTTCTAATTTTGAATTTTATTATCTCAAGAAATAATAGATATATACAAAGATGTAGCTAAAAGGTTTAGCTAGAAGGTAAACTAATATTCAACCCTGGGGGTTTAATTTAAAAAGCAGTATCTTATTTACATACACTAAAAATGCTGTGAGACCATTAAAATGATGCAAAAGGAAATGGAATGAACCTGAAGAGTTCACAGTATGGCACTAAGTTCGTTTCTTTGTTTCAAGCTTATGTTCTGGGTACTATTGCATACATAACAAAGTGCCTCAATTACTCCATTTTTTTTTTCTCAAAAACTCGTAGGTCAGGAATTGGAGGTGGGACCCAAGCAGTTGTTGCTGGAGGTCTCTCACGCAATTGCAGTAGAATGAAAACTCAGTCACCTGAGAGCTCCCCTGGACTGGATATCCAAGATGGTGGACAGCTGGGAGGTGAGCTTGGGGGCTGTTGGCTGCAAAGCTCACACCTGGCCTCTTCATATGGCTTGGACTCCTTTAGAGCAACTGGAACTTCTTGCATGGTTACTTGGAGCTCCAGCATAAGTGTTAGGAAGAACAAGGTGGAAGCTGAATACCTTTGCTCACCTAGCCTCGGAAGTCACATAGAGTCACTTCAGCCACATTCTAATGGTTACAAGCGAGTCACAAGCCTGCTCAGGTACAAGGCAAGAAAACAATGAAAGGAATATAAAACAGTTTGCAATTAATTTTTTAAGCTATCATAGCATGTCATTAAAAAGTTTTCCTAATATAGTTGCATTTTTGTTAAGTTGGCATGTGGCTAGAAAAAAGGTTATAAGGTCATAAATAAAACATTAAAAGTGATTTTCTCTGGAGTTTGGCTGAATTTGATTTTCATCTTTTTTTAACCTGAATTTTTATCCTGAATCTCTATAAAATGTGTGATCAGAAACTAATCGAATAAAAATATTTAATTTTTAAAGTCTGAAATGAATACTAAATAAAATAATATTTATGAAATAAAATAATATTTTATCTCCATATTCTACTAGCTAGGAACTTTGCCCCACATATCCATCTTCCAAAATCACCACAGAGTAATCCATCACACATAAAACCTTCAGGTACAAATTACACATGAATTCATACATGCTTTCTATCACATTCATGTCAATAAATCTCCTCAATGTCTTAGACCACTGCTTACCTGTCATGTCTAGCAATTTATAATGAGTCTTAAAACACAATCAGTGCAGGAAAGCATCGAGGAAGTGATCATGGCCATGGCCTTCTCATGCAACACCTTCAGGAAAACTCACAAGGCCCCCTGCCATAGTCTCCTAACTATGGCTATTTTTTGGCAGCTGCGGGTGGTTTTTTCCCATAGAAAGTAAAAGGAGATCTCAGATCAATCAGCTGCATCAGTTTTTAAGATTGTTACTCTGGGAGGAGTAAAAGAAAAGATCAGCTCAATTGGCTAAGTCCACCAAAAGTGATAAATACTGCCTCCACAGCAAATGGATAGACATGAGTGGGATGATCCATTCAGTCAGGCTACTTTCAATGCTAACACCAATTGCCGCAGACAGAAGAAACAGATGTCTTTCACTTAGTGAGTGGAGGTATGTACTAGATCAAAATATTCACAAAAATCTCAGAGGCTAGACCATATTAATGACCCTCTCTTTTTCTTTCCTCCTCCCCTGAAAAACACTATTAAAAAACTAAGGTCACCAGCTGTTGCATGCCATCAAGAACTAAAGAATTTATAGCAAGAGTCCTATTTAATTACAGCTCATGAAACTGATCCTATGGTATTGCAGACCTTATATATAAATATTATTTATATCCCCAACTTTCAGGAAAGCAAGGTCTATTTCACAACCTTGCCAGAGGTCAGGGATCTGCCCCTGATGCTAAACATAAAAGGAGTTGTATAACATAGCTAAACAGATTACGGGCTGGTGTGCAGACATGGTTTTCTTCTCCACACAACTATAGCTCTCCTTTTTTCACAATGGAGAAAGAGCTCCATTCAATACACATCTCCTGACAGCCAAGAGAACCTGTCTAAAGAGTGCGTACTTAATTCAGAGGGCCATGGGGAACCATTGAGGGCTTACCAAGAAAGGAGTAATGTGACCTAAACTACGCCTTAGGGGGATTAAAGCTGAAATTAGTAGAAGAGAAAACAAAACTACATAAATTTGAAAACTAGTTCTTTGAAAAGACTAATAGAATAGGTAAATCCCTCCCAAGCTTGATTAAGGAAAAAAGAGCAAAACAGTAAAATTAGGAATCTGAAAAGGGAGGCATAATAACAAGATCTGGAAAGGCTAAAAGGGCTATCATAGAATATGACATAAAACTTATAGTGACACATTTGAAAACCTAAAGAAAACAGATGACTTCCTGGGGAAAAAAATAATTTTTCATAGTTGATCCAAAAACTAGTAAGTGTGAATGAATGAATACACTGTGTACACAAAGAGGTAATGATGGGCAACCTTTTGCATGAATCCAAGAAATATTTTTGGATTGGAGATTGTTTGTAAGGATTAAGAAAGAGAGGACTGAAGCTAATTCTCAGTAACCTGGCCTAATTGAGTGGAAAAAACTAATTTAATGCACAGAAAGACAAGGAGAAGGAGCTGAAAATAAGGGAAAGAGAATGAGTCACCTTGGAAACACCATGAGGTATAGCCAAGTGGTGAGTACATCCAAGTGGCAAAGTATAATGACCACCAAGTGTGTAGACTCACAGACTGATCAGGATGATGCATTGGAATGCAAAAAGAAAATAGATTATATTTGTTTTCTTTTTAATCTCTTTTCTTAACATCTAGATGTTTGTGTCATTTTACAATGTGTAAAAGATATTAGTACTGTAGTACAAATATCCTAAGTATATACATACAGCACGATAAATGCTCAAAAAAAAAACTTTTAGTGATATAGATGACTAACCAAAAACATTTAGGGGTATATCCATACAGTAAACTTGAACTGCCACAAAAAGCACAGAAAACAGCCCCAATCGGAGCACGACAGAAGGCTTGTTTCCTTCAAGAAGATGCAATTTGTGCTTACGGTGTTTGAACATATTGAAAGGAGATTTGTGCAATTTCAGCAGAGTCTGGATTGAATTCAGTGCTAAGGACATAGTAAATTACAATAATTTTCTTAAACAATTACAAAACTCTAGGGAAAATAAAATATCGTGCAAGATAGAAAAGGTTTCTTTTTTTTTTAATAAATTAATTTTTATTGGTGTTCAATTTACCAACATACAGAATAACACCCAGTGCTCATCCCGTCAAGTGTCCCCCTCCGTGCCCGTCACCCATTCACCCCCACCCCCCGCCCTCCTCCCCTTCCACCACCCCTAGTTCATTTCCCAGAGTTAGAAGTCTTTATGTTCTGTCTCCCTTTCTGATATCTCCCACACATTTCTTCTCCCTTCCCTTATATTCCCCTTCACTATTATTCATATTCCCCAAATGAGTGAGAACATACACTGTTTGTCCTTCTCCGATTGACTTACTTCACTCAGCATAATACCCTCCAGTTCCATCCACGTGGAAGCAAATGGTGGGTATTTGTCGTTTCTAATGGCTGAGTAATATTCCATTGTATACATAAACCACATCTTCTTTATCCATTCATCTTTCGATGGGCACCGAGGCTCCTTCCACAGTTTGGCTATTGTGGACATGGCTGCTAGAAACATCGGGGTGCAGGTGCCCCGGTGTTTCATTGCATCTGAATCTTCGGGGTAAATCCCTAACAGTGCAACTGCTGGGTCGTAGGGCAGGTCTATTTTTAATTCTTTGAGGAACCTCCACACAGTTTTCCAGAGTGGCTGCACCAGTTCACATTCCCACCAACAGTGTAAGAGTGTTCCCTTTTCTCCGCATCCTCTCCAACATTTGTTGTTTCCTGCCTTATTAATTTTCCCCATTCTCACTGGTGTGAGGTGGTATCTCATTGTGGTTTTGATTTGTATTTCCCTGATGGCAAGTGATGCGGAGCATTTTCTCATGTGCATGTTGGCCATGTCTATGTCTTCCTCTGTGAGATTTCTCTTCATGTCCTTTGCCCATTTCATGATTGGATTGTTTGTTTCTTTGCTGTTGAGTTTAATAAGTTCTTTATAGATTTTGGAAACTAGCCCTTTATCTGATATGTTATTTGCAAATATCTTCTCCCATTCTGTAGGTTGTCTTTGAGTTTTGTTGACTGTATCCTTTGCTGTGCAAAAGCTTCTTATCTTGATGAAGTCCCAATAGTTCATTTTTACTTTTGTTTCTTTTGTTTTCGTGGATGTATCTTGCAAGAAGTTACTGTGGCCAAGTTCAAAAAGGGTGTTGCCTGTGTTCTCCTCTAGGATTTTGATGGAGTCTTGTCTCACATTTAGATCTTTCAACCATTTTGAGTTTATCTTTGTGTATGGTGCAAGAGAGTGGTCTAGTTTCATTCTTCTGCATGTGGATGTCCAATTTTCCCAGCACCATTTATTGAAGAGACTTTCTTTCTTCCAGTGGATAGTCTTTCCTCCTTTATCGAATATTAGTTGACCATAAAGTTCAGGGTCCATTTCTGGGTTCTCTATTCTGTTCCATTGGTCTATGTGTCTGTTTTTGTGCCAGTACCACACTGTCTTGATGATAGAAAAGGTTTCTGATCATACTACGTGACTCACTGCATGAATCGCATCTACATAGTCATAGTTATTTAAACACAGCACAAATATTGACATAAACAAAATTACTGTATAACAATACTGAGCGGATGAGGACATAGGGAGGGTGTGTGCGTTGTGGGAGGAAGGTAAAAGAGTCACAGTTTTATCTTCCAAGTGAGAGGTCAATGTGATAGATAATGTCTGACACTGAAAAATAAAACTAGTATCTATGTAAGTATCAAAGAAAGTAAATCTCAAGAAGGAAACATTACATTTGACCTCAAGGAGAGCAAAGACTCAAGGGAGAGAGAGATGCACAAAATTATCTATCACGAATACGGGACCCAGAAGACAGAATAACTAACTCTGCCCAAGTTGCTCAGGAAAAACATCACAGAGAAAGAGAAAACCCCATCATCCATTCTCTCCATCTTTTCATAATAGGATACACTCCCCATCCCCTATCTCCACTTTAGGTTTCAACTGAGTACAATGTCACTAGAGATGCTATTTCCCGCCTCCCTTCCTGCTAATTAGGACCATGGTACTAAATTCTGAAGGGAGCAGATGTGATGTTTGCAGTTCTGGATTACATGCTTAAAAAGAAGCTCCTTGTTACCTATTGCCTACTTTGGCCCTTCCCGTGGGCTGAGATGCAGGTGTGGGTACCCACACAGACCATGTGGACAAGGACAAATCCCAGAGGACGGCAGAGCAACAAGAGAGTACCTGGGCCCTAAGTGATCCAATGGGACAACACAGCCTATTTCAAGCCTGTCCACCAGCTCAGACTTTTATGTGAAATAGAAATAAACCTTTCCCTTTGTTTCAGGCACAATTATTCTTTTCTTTTTAAGATTTTATTTATTTATTTATTTATTTATTTATTTATTTATTTATTTATTTGAGAAAGAGAGCGAGAGAGTGCACAAGCAGGCAGGGAGGAGCAGAGGGAGAGAGAGAAGGAGAAGCAGACACCCCAATGAGAAGAGAGCCAGATCCCTGGGTGGCTCAGTGGTTTGGCACCTGCTTTTGGCCCAAGGCATGATCCTGGAGTCCCAGGATCAAGTCCCACGTCGGGCTCCCGGCATGGAACCTGCTTCTCCCTCCGCCTGCGTCTCTGCCGCTGTCTCTCTCTCTCTCTCTCTCTTTCTCTCTCTATCATGAATAAATAAATAAATAAATCTTTAAAAAAAAAGAGAGAGGGAAGAGAGCCAGAGGCGGGGCTTGACCCCAGGACCCTGAGATCATGCCCCGAGCCAAAGGCAGACGCCTAACCGAACCTCCCAGGTGCCCCATATTTTAGGCACAACTATCCAAACTGGTATCTTAAACAACATAGGGACCCTGTCTGGAAGGAGTTCTTGGGCAAGGTATAAAAGCGAGAGGCACCAGGGCCAGGAATCATGAACATGGGGCTATAGTGGGGACGTCACAGGAGAGAGTGGGAAGTTGGAACTCAATGCTGTGAAGCCATCTGCAGGAGCTTTCACTTATCTGGTAAGAAATTAGGCATTAGCAAAGGTTCCTCTATATCAATAGTGCACACTCTGTCTCTAAACCATGTAATTATCTGAAAATAATCTGTAATCGAAATCATGCATTTTTAAAATTACATAAAAATAGATTACACATAAACTCTATACAACAGATTACACACGATGCTTGATATCTCTAAGAATATACTGGTTGGAACTCGTAGCTTTTCTGCTATATTCCCACTTGTCTTCTGCCATTCAAATGATCACTTGAGAGCCTTGGGAAATAATTTCTTTTTTCATGTATAAAAGGTATTTCTAATGATAAAGTTATCTTCCTAGTATTAAAAAAAATCTCTTATGGAAATACTCTTGCCTTATTAAGTGATGTTTCTAAATAGTCTATGATGCTGAATAGAAACTTTAATAAATCGATTGGAAAGAAATGAATATTTAATAACTGCTGGTGGAAAGATCAGCTGGATATCCACATGGAAAAAGAAATTAAATTCACTTTACATATGATAAAACAATAAAAAGTAAAAATGAAAAGACTACAATTCTCATCCCAATAGTGGTACAAAGGAACTGTATAGCAATTGAGAAACATTATTGACAAGGTATATGGGAGCAGCAAAAGGAAAATGAAAAGTGTATCCAAAATGGAAGGAAAACAAAAGATAAGATGTAATAAACTTATTTGATTACACATGAATAAAATGTTTAATATTTTTAAAAACGGATGCAAATCCAAAAGTGGATGCCTTCCACTTTTTACTAAAAAAATTAACAAAAGGACAGAAAACAAATTAGAAGATACAAATAAAAGTCAATGCTTACAATAATATTCAGATTTCCTAAGATTAAAAATGCAAACTGAATAACCATGACCTAGTTCATGCTATTATATTAGCAAATAAATTTTTAATTGCTTGTACCCTCATACCAATAGCATTGCATATTAGTCTTTTTAAAAAGTTGTTTAGAAGAATACAAAAACTCTATAATCGATCTTTTAACACAGTAACTTACTTTGAGTAGCATATGCCCAAGAAAATATTTAAAAGAAAAAAATCTACTTGTACAATAGGTTAAAAAAAATCCCACAATTAGGAAGTGGATAAATAAAATTTGGTGTATTGTTGCTATCATAGATTTTAAGTAGCTATTAAATAATACTGATATATGTAAAGTTATGTGCAAAAATGTTTGAGACCCCAAAATATTAAATAGAACACAAATTATTCTGTTTACTGATGATATTTATGTAAAATGTAAGTCTCTTCTGAAAAGTATCAAAGAAGACATCTATGTAACTAGAGCTTAACATTAAACAATTCATTTTTTTTCTGTAAAATGTTGACTGGGCAATAAAAAATAAAAGATTAATTGGTGAGGGGTTAAAAAAATACTTCAATCATCTTGCAATCACCTTGAACCCCCAAGTAACAATTATTGTAAGTACCATTTACTTTCGAGTGCATGCCAGCATTTCTGCCAACCTCCTTAAATAGAACATTTTGGTTAGGCATCATAGCAACCTGCAAGCTGGAAGCTATCTTCTTCATTTTACTGATGATAAATTGAGGCTTAGAGACAGTGAATAATTGACCAAACGTCATACCAAAATAACACACCAACATTACATAGTAGAACCTAAATTAAAATTCAGAATTAATTAATTAATTAATTAAAATTCAGTTCTGCCTCCAAAGTTTTTATGAAGACCTTTCTTTATGAGGATCAAAATAGCCCATACTTGTTGAGGAAGATACGGAAAGTAGGGGGAAAAACATTATTTGGAGGAAAAAAGCCTATAATTCCACCATCCAGAGGCAATCACTCAATATTTTCACAAATTTCTTTCCAGTGGTTTTCCAGCATATTTTCTTTCTCATGGTTGAATTCATAGTCCATATATAATTTCATGTCCTGGTTTTTTATTTCACATTACATCATGCTCATAAGTTTTAATGGTAGCATAATACACTATTATATACACGTTCCATACAGTTAGGTAACCATTCTAATATATACTTGAACGCTACCAGTTTTCACTATTAACAAAAAGCACTGTCATAAACCTCTCTATACACAAATAATCCTCTGCAAGAAAATCAATTAAAATATAAATCATTTTAATAAAAGTTATGAAAAATGTTAAGACTCTTGTTACATTTCACCAAATCTCTTTCTGGGAAGGTTGTATGAGTTCACAGCAGCAGTGACTGAGGTTTATGTCACAACACCCTTACTGTGACTATTGTTACTTTTCATCTTTGCTAGTGGATAGGTGAAAAGTTAGACATACCATTCTTATTTGAACCTACAGATGAAAGTTGCTTTTTCACATGTTTTTACAAAATGCAAGGGTCTTCTTCAGAGGTTATGCTAATTCCCCTAAATTCTTCCAGTGTTAGGCACGTCATGAAGCAATCATAAGCTCGAGAGTTTCCTATTACAATATGCTGCCTCCCAAAGAAAGCCTATCTGCCATCTTTATTTCATTTATTCACCCACCCATCCATGCAATCCTTAAACAATCTTTATAGAAGGTCTTTAAAGTATTCACATCCTCTAACCCCACAGGCTTTTTGCTTGTAGAACGCCTTCTGTGGACCAGTCACATTCGATTTGTTTTCTAAAGAAACTGGAGGAAAATAAACCCACGGAAAGAGCCCCCATCTTTTGCTTTCCTTTGTTTCTTTCACCTCATTTCCGCAGAGCAAAACATATTGCCAGAACAGCTGTCTTGAAAACAGTGGAAATTAAGCAGATGGTACCACCTGTAGCTGTGGAACTATAGGCTCTATGTGAGGCTACCTACCTAGTTGTGCTAATGTACAGTTATTCTCAGTTTTGTTGGGAGCAGCACCAAGGCTTGACAAGATTCTGGTTCAGAATCTCTCCGATAGATAGATAGATGATAGTCTCTGAAATAACAGTGAATGATCATTTCACTTTCTAATTTAATCTGCTACGGAGCAAGTGCTCTATCAAACAGCTATCATATCAGTCACTTACAGGATGTCCTGAGGTTGATCTATCTATAAACCCATTACCCACCTTCAGTCTAGCTAACGGTATGTCTCTTGGTAGGAAGGAGCAGAGTGGCACAGCTTAACTCTCCTGCAGCACAAATGTGTTATTTATGTCGTGTGTGTGTGTGTGTGTGTGTGTGTGAGAGAGAGAGAGAGAGAGAGAGAGAGAGAGAGATGCTAGGGATAGGCGGGTCAGTGAATATTCTGTAAGACTTAAATTGCTGCAGACCAACAGGTCTTCAGGCTTCATACTCCCAAGCATGTGTGCATCTGTTCACTTAACAGACTATAGTGGGTGCTTTCTATAGGCTAAATTTTAGAGACAAAATAAGGAACAAGGTGGATAATGTCACTTCCCATGTGTATGGTCCTTGCATGGCTCTTACACTCTAAAGGAGAAAGACAGTTAACACAAGGAAACAATATAAAAACACGACAATGTCAGATTATGATAGAATCAATAGGTGATACGGTAGTGTAACTGAGGGCTGGCACCTTAGACTTCCTGAGTCCAGGAAGGCCTCTCTGAAAAGCCAACATTTCAGCTGAGACCCGGAGGGTAAGAAAACACCAAAATGTCAGCCACGATGAACCTCCAGGGAGGAGGCCTCAGGTGGCAGAGAGTGGGCTCTCAAGGACAGAAGGCCCCCCAGTATGGTTGGAGTAATGTAAGGGCTGGGGAAAGAGACGAACGAGGTAAGTTTCCAGTGAAGAAGAAGTTGTCTGAAATCCTGTTAAAGGGTTTAGACCTTCCTGCAAAGAGCTAAGAGAAGACTTTGAAAGGCTTTAAGGGTGAGGGGGGATATCACAGAAAGAGATCCAGTTGGGTTTATATTTGTCTTATCTGTGTGGTAGCTCCCTCACCGCCAATTGTTTGCCTAACATCATCTGTCCCATGACACATCCTCTGTCCACTTTATTCAAAATTGTGAACCTAACCATCCTCTCCAACTGCTCTTCTCACATTTCTGATCCCCTTGAACCTGCTTAACCCTTTCTTTTCCCAGGACATTTCTCACCTTCTAACATTCCATGCAATTCACTGGCTTGCTATATTTACCATTTGTCAGCCTCCCATGGGAATATAAGTTCTACGACCCAAGGGGTATTTGTTTGGTTCACTGATCTCTCATCCCAAGAGCCTGGAATGGCAGCCGGCACATAGTAGGAACTCAATAAACACTTATGATTAAATGAATGAGTTGACATGAAGATAATAATTTGGTGTAATAAGGAAATAGCATATTCATTCTTTAAACCAGTTTTTCCCAGAGAACGATCTGAGAAAACCATACTCTCATCCACAGCAGGGGAAGAATCAGGATGGGATGCCTTAATACCAGTTGCCACTACTCCATTCTAACCGTCTCAATTTTTTTATGGTATTAACAGCCAGGGTCCTCAAGGAGTGAAGAGCTACTCTGTGTTATTCTTGGGCATTTATCCGAGCTGGCGTGTCATTTCACTTGGACATGAAGCAATGTGCTTTTTATTGCTTGTGACTTCTCGTGCTCTACCTCGTGCCGGTAATAATGACAGGGCCGTAAAGCCCGTTCATTCATGTACTGGAATGTACTACTCTGTACGGTGCAGCTGTGGCCATCAATACCATTATATCAGCTCACCGAGGTGCACAAGATGATTAGCTACTATAGTTATTGAAGTTTTAAGCATGGCTAAAACAGAAAACTTGCAAGATTATTACAAAATAGCAAAATATGCTGACAAGCTCTGCTTTAGTACCTTAGAATTACACATACCTTCCCATTCTAGGCAGGCTCATAAAGCAGGACTAGGATGTTTAAAGTAGCCACAGTGAGGCCTAGGTGCAAGCAGAAGATGGACCCCAGGGGTTCGGTCCAGACCCTCCTAGGAGTGCCATTTTGCTTTGTAGTGTCTACTTCTGTCAACTGTGAGAAACAGAAAACTCTCGCCATGTCTCGAGATCTCTGGAACAGCTACCCTAAATGAAATTATAATCCACTTCACATTCCCAAAGAACTGCATGAACAGAAAACTAGGAGATATCAGAAGAGTGCCTTAGGGGCTCAAAGTCCCCCGTCCCAGCACGCAGTACCTGGACACACGAGTCATGGACACTATTCCCACCTTTCTGTGAGTGCAGGGACACTGCTGGTTGCTGGCTCTAAAGCCATTAGCTGGGCCCTCCCCTCGGAAACCCCACTCACCCTGGCTTTTGCTCTCCCGCAGCCGTATCTTCAGAGGTGATCTGTGGTGTACCCCAGTCCTGACCAGTAAGACACAAGTGGGACTTCTCCAAAGTTTTTCCTCACTGGTAGAGAGATGCATGAGAAGAAAGAGCCTCCTAACACCCCTGGGTTGTTTCAGCTGAATGCAGTGGTGTCTGCACAGTGTCTGGGAACGTGGCAGCCACCTCACACACAAAACCAAAGACAAGCTGGCCTGACGAAGACGGCTCAGTAGAAAGATGTGAGACTCTGGGTCCACAGTCCTGTGGCACAGCTGTGAATTTACCCTCCGGGAGTCACTCTGCCTCTGCACTTCCTGGTATGCATGATAATAAAGCCCTTGGTGGGTAGAATGTTGTGTAGGCTGGACAATGCCCCCCCCCCAAAGGTGTCTACACCTGCTCCCTGGCTCCTGCGAATATGTTAGTTTACATGGCAAGGGAAGAGTTAAGGTCAAAGATGGCATCAAGGTTGCTAGTCCACTGACAACTTTAAAATAGGGTGATTACCTTGGATTATTGGGGAGAGGGAATCAGAGAGAGGACCAGGAGATGGCAGTGTAAGAAGGACTCAGGAGGACATTGCTGGAGGATAGGGCCACAACCTAAAAAAGGCAGGCAGCCTCTAGGAGCCGGAAAAAGCAAGGAAATATATTCTTCACCCAGAGCCTCCAGAAGGAATGCAAGTCTGCTGACACCTTGACTTTAGCCCAGTGAGACTGTGTCAGACTTCTTACAGAACTGTGTGTTTTAAGACACCAAGCTTGTAGTAATGGTACAGCAGCCACTGAACACCAATGTGGATGACCATATACTCTATTGTCTAAATCCGGACACTTTTGAGAATGAAAAGGGTACTGTTAATAATTTGGACAAAAAAAAAAGGGAAAATTGCAAATGTCCTGGGAATATCTCACTTATTGTTGACATTACTATAAATTAAGTTTTCTGACATTTGTGGTCAAAAATATCCTAATTATAGGGGTGCCTGGGTGGCTCAGTCGGTTAAGTAACCGACCTTTGGTTTCAACTCATGATCTCATGGGCTGTAAGATCAAGCCCCACCTTGGGCTCTGCACTCAGTGGGGAATCTGCTTGAAGATTCTCTCCCTCTGTCTCTCCCTCCCTCTCGCACATTCTCTCTCTCTCAAATAAATAAATCTTTAAAAAATATACCCTAATTATAGTGACCATACCAACACATTCCATATATTGGCACAAATACATTTTTTAAATGCTTTAATTTTAAGACTTTAATTTCAACACACCAAACACGACAGGAATTAGCAACTCAACCTGGGCACTTCCTACACATGTGGAGTGCCCCCTCATGATGAGGAGAACCTGATCCTGAAGTTAGCTCAGAGTGTGGAAGAGAAGGAAAGAAAAGAAGAATCAGTCCCCACAAAGTTTACAATTAAGTCAAGAAGACAAATGTCACAGAAATTAAGGGCCTAATGAACTGATTTATAGAAGAAGCTGTTTCTGGCATCTCTTAGAATGTTTCTATGCCAAATTGCTTGATTTCCCAAAAGACGAGGAAAATGGAAAAGTAGTATTTTTTTTTACTCCCTGGTCTAAGCATCCTTACCCCTAAACACTGAGAAGAGTTCTTTCCCCCAAAGTGAGCCAGAAGAAATAGAAAGCAAAGGTTCATTTGGAAAAGCTCAATTAGGAAGGCGTTGGCATTATAAAAGAGTGATAGTCAACTGTTGAATACAGAAGAAAACACGTATTCATCAGAACCTCCCCTAAAGAGACTGCAGGCTAATGCAACTCTATCTTAATGCAAGAAAATAAGGATCCGCACTGGAATGAGCTTAGGAAATTTGCCTTGGGTATTGAGCTGGAGAACAGCAGCCGAATTAAGAGGCAAAGGCTAAATGCATAAGAACCCTGAAGGAATTAACTCAGATTATCTATCCATGAAGTAATGCAAGAAAAAAGAGGTAAATTTGGGGCCTCCAGCTTGGGAAAGGAATTCCATTTCCTGGGATCACTGGAGCAGCGCGGAGGCCCGTGCACAGAGCCATCGGCCTGGGGAAGGATCAGAGGACTCCACTTACCAGAACAATTTCCTGCACTGGGAGGATGGAGGAAAGACGAGGGGAGGGGAGGGAAGAGTCTTTGATTTAGGATGTGTATACCAGGAGATTCAACCTCTATAAAGTCACAGAATCTGTCGGAAAACCACGAGATGGCTTTTTCTTTTAATTGATTTGTTCAGGTGTATTAGAACATGTTTGAAGAAAAGCAAGCTCCCCTTTGAAGAGAGAAGGCAAGTCTGCGAAAGACTCCTAAGTAGGTTAGGGCAAAAGCTGACGGGGCTGGGAAGCGGGGAGAAGCTACTCAGGTGTCCCACGCCAAGGGACTCCTCACCGCAGCCAGTTTGTCCGCAGGGAGCAAGGCCCCTGGGGTTCAGCCCCTGATGTGTCTTCTTTCCGTGAGAGGGAAGCCGGGGAGCAGTGAGGACGTGAATATGGATGGGTGGGCAAGCCGAAGACCTGGAGTAACCAGGACATCCACGTCAGTCAGAAAGATCCATCCTCTCCAGTTGGACTTCCATGTGTGCCACCACAAAAAGAAACCACAGTTCCCACGTACTGACTTCGCCTTTGTAGAGAAAAATGGCTCTACTCCGTTCAATCTTCTTGAACTCTCCACAGCTTCCAGCCATTGATCAATACCTATTATCTTGCCCCTGCTTCTGAAGCAGTTTAGTCAGGCTTCCTTTTTTCCTTCCTCTCTTCCTTCCTTCCTTCTTTCCTCCCTTCCTCCCTCCCTTCTTCCCTCCCTCCCTCCCTTCCTCCCTTCTATCCTTCCTTCCTTCCTTCCTTCCTTCCTTCCTTCCTTCCTTCCTTCCTGCCTTCACCTAGTCATTCAATAAATATGCATCAGTCCTCCCAGAGTGGCACACCCCAAGGGAAGATGAATCAAACTGGGTCTGATTCACATACTAGTGTAACACGCTGTCCTTGGGCAACAAAGCCAGGAAGTCATCCCCATTTCTTTGGAGCAGCGCAGAGCCGCGCCCACACCTTCTCTGTGGTTCACAACTCCATGACGGGCCTCCTTTCCAGTCAGCTTTTCATCAAGGAACAGTGTAAATCTGTGTAGATCCAAACCCAGTTTCCACTGCCCCTACTCCAGGAACCCAGACATGCCTCCTTCTTGTTCAGCAGAATCGAGTGACACCTCCATTTGGCCATCGTGTTGCTTTCACCAAAATACATCCTCCCCAGCCCCTTCTACTGATCAGGTTAATTCTTCGAAGCTTGGCTCAAAACTTAAGAGATCCAAAAAGCTGGGGTACCCCAGTCAGTTGAGTGTCCAACTCTTGGCTTTGGCTCGGGTCATAATCTTGGGGTGGAGATCTCGGGGTCACGGGATTGAGCCCCCAGTCAGGCTCCGCACTTAGTGTGCAGTCTGTTCGGGATTCTCTCTCCCTCTCCCTCTCCTCTCTCTCAATCAAGTGAATAGATGAATCTTTAAAAAAAAAGAGAGAGAGAGAGAGAGAGATCCAAAAAGCTACTTTCGGCCAGCCCCATTGAACTCATGATCACTCCCGTCAGCTGTGATGTACTCTGAACACACGCCTACATGCATTTCTATACTCTCTGTTCAGGTGTTGCTATTTAATTGCTCCACGGTTTTGTGCATCTTGGCTTCCTCAATAACTTTGCCTTTCATCTGATATTCTCAAAAGCACTTAGTACATAACTGTACTCATGGTACATTTAAAATGTTGCTCAACAAATAGCTGCCTCACTTTCATTTTTCTTTTTCTCCCCCAACTTACCAAAGCACTCAACTCACTCATTACCATGGCAAAAGTGGCATTTTGGACTCATCCCAGGCCAAAAATTAAAAAAAAAAAAATATGTTGAGCCCACAGTGTCTCTTCTGTGTCCTCTCTGGCCACAGCAAATGAAAGCTTTGAACACATCACATTTTCATGTTCATCTTTCCTCGTTCCCCACAACCAAAGCAATCACCCCAATCCTTCCTACCCTAATGGCAGCAGCCAACCTCTAAGATTTGGAGATGACATCCACCGCCCTGCCCCCTGGCTCAGCAAATGAGATGGTGTGTTGAGCACTTTGAAGATGACCAAGGCACATGGAATGCGGGGCCCCTTGGCCCATTTCGCTCCCCAGGCCCTCGCTTCACACAGCACTCCGTGGTCTACTCCGAGCGGCAGAAGGTCAGCTGCGGCCTCCCGAGCCAGATGGGCCTGGGTTCGAAGGCCAGATCAACCGCTTACTAACAGTGTGAAAACGGGTTCACCCTCCCTGTGTCTCGGTTTCCTCCTCTGTGAACTGAAGATAATGCTACCTTCTTTGCAAGCTCGCTGGGGGCATTAGAGGAGAAAATAAGTGCCAATGTTGTGACTTCCCAACATTAATTCCCTGGCCTCTCAACCTGTTCTATCATAGCATCCACCCCACCCTTTGCTTCTTGAAAGGGTCCCAGTGGCTTTTCTCTGCCACTGGACGTTTTTATTTTCATCAGATGAAAATAAAATGATTTTATTTTCTAATTAGAATATTAAAATTGGGGACGCCTGGGAGTCTCAGGGGTTGAGTGTCTGCCCTCGGCTCAGGGCATGGTCCTGGGGTCCTGGGATCGAGTCCTATTTCAGGCTCCCTGTGGGGAACCTGCTGCTCCCTCTGCCTCTCTCTGTGTCTCTCATGAGTAAATAAATAAAATCTTTTTTTAAAAAAAGAATTTAAAAATTGTCCAGAAGTGGAAAGAGGCAAGTCGTCAGAAAGCCCAATGCAAACTACTCGAGCAGAAAGGGAATTAAATGGGTCACAGCTCAGAAGTCCAGGCTATAACCCACGCCGGACGCAGATGGGCTGGACTTAAAGACGTCCCCAGGACCCGGCGCGCTCTGGCTCTCAGGCAGCCTCTGCTCTCTTTCCGTCGTTGTCCCTCCTCGGGCCCCATGAGGCCCATGATGGTACAGTTGCTCCTCCTCCCTGGTTTCAAGTCCATCATGAAAAATCAGTCTCTGTTCGCTTGGCTTCAAAAAACAGACCTTTTTTTTTTGGATAAGGTTGGGTCGTGGGCCCCTATCTGAACGAATTCCCGAAGCCGGGAGGTAGGAGCTGGGTTGGCCAGCCTCCCAAGTGAACACCTATGACAGGTACCACATCCGTGCACAACGTGAGTTTAGGACACCGTCCTGAGTTTAAGCCAGCAGATCTCTGCTCTGAGTTGATGCTGTGGCTAGAGCCCAGCATGTTAATGTTTGAGGGCCAGGGAGAGGAGTGCTTCTGGCGAAGAGGCAGAAAGAGGATTCTGGAACTCCCAGAATAACTTTCCAGGGCTTCACTATTTTGCTCTGACCCACTTTTGTCCATCTGGAATGTGGTTAAGTGCACAGGTTCTAGGCGGCCTGGCTCCAAATTTTGGCCCTGTCACTCCCCAGCGTAGCCAAGTCCCTCCTCTGCATCTTTGTTTCCTCGTTTATGAAAAAGAATAATTATCAGTCTTCGGCAAATAAAGACCTTAAGACAGTGCGTGGCTCCCGTGAACACTCGGTAGGGCTTCCTCTGATGCGGGGGACCTCAGGAGAGCATGCCCACGTCACTGCCGAGGGCATTCATGGTGAACTGCAAGTGGATGATTAAAGCTGTGGGGGGAGGCCTCCTCCGAGAAGCAATGACCCAACACGGCGGCGCTCTGGGTTTCCTAATTACCTGCATCGTGAGCACAAAAACTCTGTATTACACACACCCAAACACACACGCACCAAAAGTATAATGAAAATGTAATTAAAATTTAAATTTAAAAAGGGAAGGATGGCAATCGAACGTCCTGGCTCCCAGGTACCTTGGCTTCCTGAGGTCTTACACGGATGGGCGTCCAACACGCATTTCATTAAACCAGGGAAGCTAGAGCCTGGCTAATTCCATACCTGGTACCAGGATTCATTACAGAGGCCCCTGAATCAGATGGTTAGTGTGAATGATTCCCCTTGGAAGGTGACCTGACTAGTATCTAAAAACACTCAGATGTCCCAGCCGGGTTGATGGAGGGCAGGAAGCGTAACCTTTGACCAGGCAAGTGGTAACAACGTTGGCCTTTCTGCAACCAAGAACCAAAGGAATTAAAATTGAGTCAGTCACCAAGTAGATTGCATTTAGGGTCATCTATAAATCTCTCTGAAGCATTTACCAAAATGTTTGCTTTTCTAAGTAATTTAAAACGAATGGGAAAAGGCTTTCTACCAAACATCGAAAAAAGAAACCTGGCTCCTTCCCCAAGGTTCCAGTCCAGCCGTCGGCTGTTACTTTACTCAGCAGCCCCTCAACATGGTAACGAGACTGCAAATGACAGTTAATTCTTCCACAAACCAAATATACTTCTGCCCCTTGCACTGAATAAGCTGAAATTATTCTTCAACGATGTACATATGTGGCTGATGCTGAGTTTCTCACAAGCTAAAGGGGAGATGATGAAAATTCGTTTCACGTACTTTACTTTAAATCTCCCTTTGTGGGCAGCCCGGGGCGGGTGGGGAGCTCAGCGGTTTAGCGCTGCCTTCAGCCCAGGGTGTGATCCTGGAGACCCGGGATCGAGTCCCACGTTGGGCTCCCTGCACGGAGCCTGCTTCTCCCTCTGCCTGTGTCTCTGCCTCTCTGTGTGTCTCTAATCAGTAAATAAATAAAAATATTAAAAAAAAATAAATCTCCCTTTGTTCGCCACTTCCCTTGTCATAGCATTCAGACTGTGTTTTGCAAGCCACCAAGAATCTGCAGGGGACCCGGTTCTGTGGTGGTTCCTGTTTGTTGTTGGGCTATTTATTCTAGGGACCCGGGTAGGGCCTGGAAGGAGATGTTCCTATACAGTGAGGCTAAAACCAAGCAAACGCAAGTCTAAGAGCGATTTCAAAGCCGATTTTTGGCTTTGTCTTGAATAGGAGGGTTTGGTTAATCAGTGCAAAGATTGAGGTCAGGTGGTAAAGCTGCTCTCTGACTCCCCTTTCTTTCAACGGTTCGGCATTGACCAGGGCCACTTAGGGACCCGCGCAAAGTGAATGTAGCTTTGATAATGCTTCCTACTTTGACACTACATCACGTTACCCATCTCAAGCAATATATTGATTTTAAAATTGGCTTCCTGACTTCTAAAGTAATTGTCAATTCTTTTTTTTTAATGGAGTTCCTGCCTATTGAACATAGAACCCCTTTTTGCTTTGCTCCTATAGGCGAGGTACATTCTGAATCTCTCAGAATCCTTCTTGTGTTCTTAAGATAAAGGAAGCCGTGGTTCATCTCCGTGCGCTTCCTCTGCTGCTTCATGAAGATTCTCTCGGCACTCCCTGTTTTCACACCATCCCAGAATGTTACCCTCAAAACTGCAGGTGGCACTGGTCTAGTTGTAAGAGAGATGATTTCGTTTTGTTTTCGTCTGGCAAATTTTGTTGGGGTCTTATATGAGTTTAATTGGCCTCTAGCCTATAGACCCCAATGGGTAAACATGACCCAGGCAGGAATTCATCTCGCTTGCAATTTCACTTGTAATCTGTACTTTATATAAACTGTCAGGAATGAGCTAGAAGTGCCACAGGGATCTAGAAACGACTGGTGACAAAGAGGGAGGGAATCTGAGGGTCCCGTTATTTCTCAGGATGTCCAACTTCCACTGGTTGGAGTCATTTCTGAGAAGGCCTGTGATTATCTCCTTATTGGACACCCAGGTGGACAGAAATTTCTTGGCAATGAGTCCCCTTATAGGTTAGAGGGACATAATGAAAAATAACAGCAAGAGTTCAACAAGCCACAGTAGGTGTCTCACGCAGGGTCTATCATCACCCCCATTGGACTGTTCTCCCCTCCAGGGACACTGGGTGTAGGGCCTCTGGCTTGTTCAGGGCCCAGGAGAGGTCAGCTTAATGCCATCTCTCTGTGGCTTTGTTTCAGCATATTCGTTGTTAATCATTCATTCAACAATGTTTCTTAAATATTGGCAACATCCCCCTTAGACTCTGGCAAGCTCTACAGAGCTTGTTCTGGACATTCCCCCCCCCCCCATCCCTCTCTAAGCCGTGCTCCAGCTACCCGAGACCTCAGAATTCCCTGCCCAGGTGGCCCTAAAGAGGAGACAGAGGACTAGCTATGGTGGGGTAGAGGAGGATGGAGTGTGAGTATACCGCTGGTGTTCAAGGTTGGAAGAGAAGTGGGGATGGTTAACCAAGACCCATTGCCTCCATTTGCTGCTTTGTCTCAGGTCCTGTGTACAAGCTGTTGGATGGTGAAGGAGAAACACCGTCCCAGCACTCCTGGAGCCTCCAGCCCAGCTGGGAAGACAGCTGCACAGGAAGAAATCAGAAGGGGGCTGGGCTCCTCAAGTGAGAAGCACAGGGTGCCCTGGGGGCTCCCACTGGGGTGGGAGCTTGAGTAGGGGAGGAAAGTAGGGACTCCTTCTCCCAGGAAGTCCTGCCCACAGTTTCTACCGACGATCACCCAGGTACCCAAGTCAGCATTAGTACACCAGGACTCAGATACGCAGGAACTGTAACTTTCTTTCTTTTTTTTTTTAGAATATTTATTTATTTATTCATGAGAGACACACAGAGAGGCAGAGACACAGGCAGAGGGAGAAGCAGGCTCAATGCAGGGACCCCAATGTGGGACTCGATCCTGGGACTCCAGGATTGCACCCTGGGCCAAAGGCAGACGCTCAACCGCTGAGCCACCCCGGCGTCCCTGTAACTTTCCTTTTTATGTGTAAGTCTGATGTGCTGAGGTGGCTTTGTCTCTTTTCACTTCAAGCAGTCTTTTCCAATCCAACCCATTTTCTTTCAAGTTCCCCTTAATTGACAAAAATATTTTTTTTCCAGTAGCTGCTGAGGAGTGTCTTAAGAGCAACACAAGATCCATTTTTCTTAAATAAAGAAGCTACTTTTCTTTTAAACTGTGGAGTATAAAATCTCCACCTTGCTACCCATTTCAGGTGTTGTTTGACTTCCAGCTCTATGACCTTGAGCAAGTCACCTCATCTGCGCACTGGAGACAACAGTGCCTACATCAGAGGCTGGCATGAGGGATAATGAGATGAAGCTTTTTTTTTTTTGAGATTTTATATATTTATTTGAGAGAGAGAGAGGGAGAGAGCATTAGAGCACGAGCAGGGGGGGGGGGCGGAGGGAGAGAGAGAAGCAGACTCCCCGGGACCCTGGGATCATGACCTGAGCCCACAGCAGATGCTTAACCGACTGAGCCACCTGGGTGCCCCTGAAATGAAGCATTTAAAGCACATAGTGCAGGGCCTGGAATAGGGCAGCCCCCAGTAAATGGTAGTGATACTTCTCTGTCTCCCATTAATCTTAGAAACCCAGACTATTTTTGGAAAACTTTTGAATTAAAACAAGAGAAAGAGGAAGGAAGGAAGGAAGGAAGGAAGGAAGGAAGGAAGGAAGGAAGGAAGGCAGGTTATATTCTTCACATCCAATAACACTCTGGTTCACTCTAATGTCAAGAAGCCATGATTATGTTTTCTACAGAAACATAATCAGTAAACACATGCATGCAGACATAAGAAAAAACCAAAAACAGAAAGTGAGAAGAATACTCCTTTAAGGAGGAAAGAAATTCAGTTAATGCAAATATTATCATTCAGACTTCTGTTTTATTTGCAATGAATTTGTAGTTTAAAATCAGATGAATTCCTGACCTGGAATGGAACGGATCTTAAGCGGGAGATAGCAAAGAAGAATGGCCTCTTGAGACCAAAGCACAGACAAATGGGGGTGGGGGGGGGCATCACATCTCAAAGGAAAAACAGCAGTGAGATCAGCCCTTAGAAAACCCAGATGGTTGGTTGAAAATAGGACCGGTGAGTGTTCTTTTATTATTATCATTTTGTAACTGTCCAAATGGAATGGCATTTTTTGGAGAGACACTAGACAGAAATCACGTGGTGCTGCCAGGACTAAGAGCTGCAAACCAGTCAATGGATGTGGAAGTGATAAGAATCTTGACACTGGATTCCCTTTGAATCTGAACCTTTCCCCACCTTCTGCTGCTATTTGGAGCGGAGATACTCGACATGGTCCACTCATTTATCTTTGTTCCTCATCACGCTCCTACCTTCTGGAGTCTATTTCTCAGCTTTACTAAAATGCTTTCCGAAAATGAAGTTCTAAGATAAAGAATCAAATTCTGGAATTATCTAAACTCCAGTAACGCTGGAGACATGAAAATCCATAGAACCATAGCTCTCAGTGGGTTGATAAATAGCACTTTTATCCTCACCTTGGGTTTCTGGTGTGTTATGGTAATGTAACATGCTACCTTTCTATATTTACTGTCCCTGCCTCCTTTATTTATAGGGACTGACAAAACCAGACATCTATATTTTTTGTTTTGTGTGGTTTTGGGGGAAGGTGGATCTATAGGCATATAAATGCATTATTTTCTAGATAATGTAGTAAGTGCAGCCTAATAAAGTTCTTCTAAAGGCAGCGTGACTACCTCCATAAAGTAAATTTAAAGATAAAAGCTGTTTGGAAGGCTGTTTTTAGTTGTTGAAAAAACTAATGGATGCAGTAAATAAAATGTTAGGAAAAAAATGTATATAAAAAGCCACGCCCGTGTTTCTCCTCCTCATGCAGCGACTCTGTTTCCAGGGCACGCTGTGCTGTAGGCATGCATTAACAAAACAATCTTAAACACCATTGCGGTTTTTGCTTTCTAAACTTATAAACAGATGCCCAGTGTTCTACAGAACGAACATATTTTATTCATTCCCTGTGAGCCTACACACTCTAATTACCATCAGTGGCTCCGGTCACCATGATTTATATTTTGATAATCGCTGCCTTCTGAGGCATTCACACTGTTTCAACACAGCACCTTGGAGACCACATCACAGTTCGGAAGCCCTCCTGCTGCAATGTTCCATTCCTATAGGTGGGGAAACTGAGGCTCTTAAGAGATGACGGAACCAGCCGGGATTATTCTTGGCAGATGCAGGACTGCAACCCAGGTTCGCAGAACCCCAGATGTCACCAAAGCTTCCTGCTCCACCGCAGCTGCCTTCTGTCGGCCCCCAGCACCTCTGTTGGGTCCTAGGTGGTAGGCAGAGGAGGGGAGGGGAGGTCACAGCGAGGCAACAACCTACCTGTCAGGTTTTCCAGCTTGGCCGCCCCGGCCGCCGCTACCTGCCTCGACCCAGGGCTTGTTGGAATAGCAGGATCCTAACCTGACTGCCCAGAATGTGGTTGCTTTTCTGTCCTTTACTTCTCGAGAAGCTGGGCCTGGAGGCGAGGTCCCCACAGGGTGGCAATCTGAATACTGTGTCGTGGAGCTGGAGTTTCTGTGAGCGAGGTAGGTACCTCCCTGCAAAGCTTATGCAACCAAGCTGAATCAAAGGACTGTGCCAGCGTGCTCCTGAGGGTCACTCACTCCCTGGGGGCCGCCCTGGCCCTCTGGGGCCGTACAGGGGCCCCAGGGAAGCCAGAGTTATGGGCCTTTTTCAGACATGGCAGCAGATCCGGAAGCCAAGGCCCCTGGATGCCGCCAGCACGACTGTCACCAGCTGCAGTCAGGCCTGAAAGGTCCTCCTCTGGGCTGACACAGCTGGTGCAGTTCACACGGTCCCCGGACACGCTTTCCCCCAGCGCACGTCATGGGCCTGCAGGACCCTGGGGAGGTGTCAGGAGGGCAGATGGCTGGCAGCAGGCCGCAGCAGGCCGCAGCAGGCCGCAGCAGGCCCGGGGTGCTCTGGAGAGTTCGAATTTCTGGAGTGCCCCCCGAGATGGTGGTCCTGGCCCCCGGGGTTTCGGCTGCGCAGCTGTCTACCCGGCAGCCACCAGCACCTGCTGGCCCAGGAAGCCCCCGTGTGCAACCGCCTCAGCAATGGCTGAGCACAGCTGCATCCGAACCGAGGACCTGGTGAGCTGCCCCAGAAGGGCCCTGGCCCCTGACAAAAGCCCCAAGCCTTGCCATCTATTTCACCTGTTGCTCTTAAAGTTTCTCTTCCTTTTCCACACGGTGAGCCACCCCCTCTCCAGGGCATTACTGAGTCCCAGGGAGAAAGCAGCCCCTAAGCATGCTCCATCCCACCCCTTACCTCCCAGCTCTTTCACCCGGGCCAAGCAGGCAAGGCTTGGGTCTAAGGACTCAGGGCTGTGTTTGCTCATTTGGAGAATCTGTCAGCTAATTATCTACAGACAACTCAGCACCTGGAGAAATGCATTAAGAAAACACCTCCCCCACCCCCACCCCCAACCCCAATGAGACAGGTCTTCGGGAAAAATAGTGACACGGCACCCTAGAGAATTTCAGAAATACACAGATGGCTTCTCCTGGACAACAAGAATTTCTCAGGAATGTTAGACAAAGGCAGTTTTATGTTCACAACATCACTATTGCTGCCAACAGCATTGTTTAATACAAAACTCACTGGTTAAAACCAAAAACCGAAAAAAAAATTAAAAAAAAATAAAAAATAAAAATAAATTAAAAAAACCGAGGCACCTAGGGGGCTCAGTGGGTTGAGCGGCTGCCTTTGGCTCAAGTCATGACCTCAGAGTCCTGGGATCGAGTCCCACGTCAGCTCCCTGCTCAGCAGGGAGTCTGCTTCTCCCTCTCCCTGCCCCTCCCTCCTGCCGGTGTGTTCTCTCTCAAATAAAATCTTTAAAAGTAATCATCTTACTTTTGCTTAATATTGCACTTAGTGCAGGCTCCTGATATTGATAACTATAGTAATACGCTTAAAATATGTATCTCCTTCTGAGTCTTCCGTCCAACCAACATGTGATCAGAAATAGTGAATCATATTATCTACTAAAGAAAACTAAGACGTATAAAATCGGACACAATTAGAACTCCTAGATGATTTCAAATTTTGTTCTTGTTGTTTATTCTTATTGTTTTGTTTTGGTTTTTTTACCACTTCCTAGTACTTTATGGACTTATATAAAATCTGACACAATTGGGATCCCTGGGTGGCACAGCGGTTTAGCACCGCCTTTGGCCCAGGGTGTGATCCTGGGGTCCCGGGATCAAGTCCCACATCAGGCTCCCTGCGTGGAGCCTGCTTCTCCCTCTGCCTGTATCTCTGTCTCTCTCTCTCTTTCTTTGTGTCTCTCATGAATAAATAAATAAAATCTTTTTAAAAATCTGACACAATTTTAGAAATCCTGGAACATGTCACAATTGTGTTTTTCATTATTGTTATTATTATTATTATTATTATTATTATTATTATTATTACGTTTGTCATGTTTGCCACTTCCTAGTGCTTTAGGGATCCAAAGGCACTAAAATTTTTTACATTCTATCGAAATTGACAACTAGCTCTTGGCCCCAGTATAACTCTACTTGAGGAATTCTCTGGTAGTGAGTGTTTGGCAAGATTGCTTTTTATCTCATGTATTGATATTTATGACAAGACTGAGAAGTAAATGTGCAGGGTATCCAGATTCCTTCCCCTCGCCCATACACATATTTCATTCCAGCAGAAAAGTGATATTTTTTGCCCATGCTGTTTTACAAAAGACCTAAAAGAGAAAAGTTTTTATATTCCTCTGAGTTTGGGGGAAAAGGTAGAAGGGCTTGTAATGAATAGTTTTAAAATAAATGAACAAATAATGTGTACATTCTAGTAGCATCTTAAATTTGAAAGTTCCAGATAGAAAGGTAACCTTGCAAAGCATCTTTTTTCCCAAGAACACTTGTCATGGTCCCTCACTGTGGAAGCCTGGGCGGAAAGAGTATGGTTTCCTCGGTGTCCCTTATAATTGCTAGAGCTTTCCAAAGCCCATATTCTAAAAACATACTTATCTCTCTCTCTCTCCGTTTTAAAAAAATTTATCCCTACTACATATTGCAGAACAGAAACTTTCCTCCAAGTAGACAACTTCAAGGTAAAATGGCCTAACTACAGACTGTGCCACAGGCTTACGGTTAAGCTAGAACCACCTGCCCTTCTTTATCATGCTGCTACACGTCAGTCTGGAACCTTGGCTAAAGACATGGAAAGCCAGGAGAATGGTCAGGGTTACTTTGGTTGCTATATTTGCTGTGGGCTTAAGAAAGTTGGTGATTGAAGGGGTGAGCAAAAATGAGGAAATGTTCCTGGAGCCCTTAGCAGAGAAATTCAAACTAAACTTCCTGCGAAGGAAAATGTATGCAGAGAGGGTACTATACCCTGACCCGTCCAAGTTGTACATTGGACGACACTTTGTGCTAATGGCTCTATGTAAAGCAGATAGTAAACAAAGAACCTTTTAATGATCGAAGGGTTTTCTCAAGCATCAATGTTCTCAGGACTTCATAGGCTCTAACAATATGCTATATTCATTTTCTTGGGCTGCCAGAAGAAACTACCACAGAATGAGTGGCTTAAATAACAGGAATTTATTTGAGTCCAGTTCTGGAGGTTGGAAGCCTAAGATGGAAACGTTAGCAGGTTTGGGTTCTCCTGAGGCCTCTTTCCATGATGCGCAGATGGCCACCTTCTCCCTACATCTCACGTGGTCCTAATCTCCTCTTTTTAAGGACACCAGTCATATTGGCTTAGAGCCTACCAATATGACCTCATTTTATCTTAATTACTTTTCTAAAGCCCCTGTCTCCAAATACAGTCACATTCCAAGATACTGGAGATTAGGACTTCAAAATACGGATTTGGACAGGGACACAATTCATCCCATAACATGTGTTTCTTATGAGAAACATAAGATAGCTTTTAAGTGATAATATGTATTTGGGATACTCATAGTGTTCTCACATTTTCATTAATATAATGGTGGCACTAATTTATTTATCTGTCTACATGGTGCTAAAAGACTGTAGACTTGAAATCCAGGCAACTTTATCCAGGCAAATTTTCCTGAGACTATTAGTAGAAGTATTTACTCTTCTGTAACTATGAGATGCAACACACTCCTGATAACAGTAAGGGGTCCAAAAGAAAACACCAATTTATCTGACATGTTTTTATGTATCCCGGTGAGGTAGAAAGAATATTGTATTAGAAAGCAAGAGAGTTGAGTTTTACTCTTACTGGGGAGAAGTGACTTGCCTTGGGGTACTTGGGACTTATTTCCTTAGCAGAAGGTAGCACTTAAAAGAGTAGACTTTCAGAGTCAGACTACAGAGCTCAACTGTACCCACCCCCCATAAGCTGTGTGATGTTGGGCAACTACTTACCCTCTCTGTTGTTCCGTTTCCTTATCTGTAAATAGTACTATGAACTATTTCAGAGGTGATGAGATTAAACGATGCTGTATGTTCAAAACACTTTTAACAATGTCTGTCATGATATAATAGTTCAAGTTTCACCATTTTTATTGTCTTTAAAATGCAAGATTAAATGAGATGCCTTCTTAAAAGGATTGATTGATTGATTTCAGCTAGAGCAGAAGTGGGAGGGCCAGAAAGAATCTCAAGCAGCCTCTGCACTGAGTGTGGAGCCAGATGGGAGGCTTGATCTCACAACCCTGAGATCAGATGCCCAATCCACTGAGCCACCCAGGCACTCCTAAATGAGATACTTTCTAAAGTCCCTTTAGACTCCAAAGCTAAGATAGTAATGTTGCTATTATGCTTTATGGTACGTAAAAGTTGCTACTTGGCAATTGCATGTCAACATTTGTAGGCATTAGAAGATCTTTGGGATAAATTTTCTTCATTCTATTTGCAATTAGTTAGCTGTTTTATACTATAAAGCATCAAATGTGTCGAGTCATTCTGTCCATCCCATTCCCAGAAGCTACTGAAATCATTTTTTATCAGTCCTTCAGTTTGCCCTAAAACACAAATAAGATAGTACCATATTGCTTTCTGCTGTGTTTCTGTATTGTGCTGTAAATTTTTTTTCTTTTGCTCTCATAATAACCAGTATTTTATTCTGGGTAGGGGAAAGTAATAGCATTTTTCATGCTCATATTGAGGATTCTAAAGCATTCTAAAATTAATAAATATACTAGACCTCATGACGGTCCCTTTCACTTAGAAAATCAGGCATTCAGAGACACTATCCCCTCAATTACAAATCTTATGAAAGTAGTTTGCAATTTAATTGATAATTAAGTAACATGATAGATGAACCATGAATTGGGGAGATGAAAAATTATAACTCTTAGAAGGCAATGAATGACCTATTAGAATCAAATGGGATGTTTGGTAAAATCTAGATTCTTGATCGTTCTTTGAAGTTCTGGAGTGAAGCTAAGAAATCTGCATTTTTGTGAGTGTCCTGGGCTATCCTTATGGCCAGGCAGGTTTGAGAAACACTGCAATAATCCAGAGAATAGATTAGTAGGACCAGCCCTTGAGAATAGCAGTAGGAATGGAAAAGAGGGGATACAGACACATACTTAGAATCACTATGAACATTGAGTATCATATAATAGTTCTATGTATCTTATTATGGTACCAATATTTAAAATATATTTCAAGTCCACTTCAAATGCATTATAAATTTCTAATGAATTCTCCTTTGTTGAAAAATATTTTACTTTTAGGTTTTAAAAGGAGAAACTTAAAAAATAATAAATAAATAAATAAATAAATAAATAAATAAATAAATAGGAAACTCTTTTAACGTTTTTAGAAATCCTCTTCCATTTCAGAGGAACAAAACAACGGAACATTAAGTGTCATTAAGTCTCCAGAAAATTCAATTCAGCAAATACTTCTGAAGTATTTTTAAGGAACCATGCAAGAGGTACTATAGAAAATACAAAAAGAAAAAAAAAGAAAATACAAGGACGGAGTCCTTACCTTCAATAAACTTTCAACTGAGCAGAAGAGAGAAGATAAAATCTCAACTAATTTTAAAGAAGGATAATTTGGAAAATAAGAGAGAAATAACTGCCTTGGAGATTCCAAAAACGGAGAAATTATATATTGTTCAGATACTAAGAAAAGTCCTCATGAAGGTGTTATTTGAGATGGTCAGAAAGACCAGGAAAGTTTCAACAGATTTAAATATGGATGGAGGACATCCCAGGTTAAAAACAAACTGCATAAGAAAAATCAGAGGGGGATCCCTGGGTGGCGCAGCGGTTTGGCGCCTGCCTTTGGCCCAGGGCGTGATCCTGGAGCCCCGGGATGGAATCCCACGTCGGGCTCCCGTTGCATGGAGCCTGCTTCTCCCTCTGCCTGTGTCTCTGCCTCCCTCCCTCTCTCTCTCTGTGACTATCATAAAAAAAAAAAAAAAAAAAAAAAAAAAAAAAAAAAAAAAAAACTCAGAGGAAGGAAGGCACAGTGTGGGTTTAAGATTAAAACGGTACTGGGACCCAGTTCCAATATGGTGGAGAGGAGTGTGGCGTTCCTACACCACCAAGCAATTCTCAGACACCAGTTGGGTGTCCATCAATTCAACTCAATTCTGACACTATCTACGTGGAGACTGGATTGAATTCCACAGGTTAAGGTCTCAGTCCTAAAGACTATTCTCCACCTCCGATGCCACATCTATGCTTCTGACCCACTGGGTATAGATTGGATGTTCCAACAACCACCTCCTTGCATTCAATTAATTTGCTAGAGTGGCTCAGGGAACCATTTTATTTACTAGATCACTAGTTTACTATAAAGAATATAATTCAGGAAGAGTCAGATGGAAGACATGCAAGGGCAAGGCATGTGGGAAGGGGCACAGAGTTTCCAAGCCATCTTCCGGCACACCATTCTCATCTCCATATGTACACCAACCCATAAGCTCTCCAAATCTTCTCCCTTGTGTGTGTGTGTGTGTGTGTGTGTGTGGTGGGTTGTTTGTTTTGTTTTGTTTTGTTTTTTTGAGGCTTCATTACATAGGCATGATTGATTAAATCACGGATCCTTAGGCATAGATTCAACCTCCAGACTATCTCCCCCCACAGGAGGTCAAGTGGGTGAGATTGAAAGTTCCCAACCTCAAATGACATGGTTAGTTCTCCTGGCAACCAGCTTTCAAATATAGGTGCCATCCAAAAGTTTGCCTCATTAACATAACAAAAGACACCTTTGCCATTCTGATTACTTCGGAAATTCCAAGGGCTTTAGGAGCTCTGTGCCAGAAACAGGAACAACAACAAATATGTATTTTTTATTACAAATCATGATATTACAAGGATATTATAATTCATCGAGTTTGATAAAGAACAGAGATCACAGAGGATGTTAGCATGTAGCAGCGCTTGTAAGGAGACAACACCAGTCAAATTAAGATGGTAGGCTTAACTCAAGGGCAGTAAAGAAGCATTGAAGGTTTCCCAGGAAGTGACATGATTGGAATTTTCTTTAGGAAAATATACCTAGTGATGGTCAGAAGGATGGATTGGAAGAAAGGGCCAGAGCTAAGGAGTTCCAACTTCATGAAAGAACTCACAATTTCTCTACATTCCAGGTGATTTCTTTCATGAGGTTGAAAAAAACTCACAAAGAGTTAAAAGTACTTGTTCCCAAACTTCAGCATGATCAGAACCATCTGGAAGGCTTATTCAAACACAGATTGTCATAATTACGGCTGGGAACTTCAACTCTCCTCTCGGCAATTAATAGAAAGGCTAGACAGAAAATTAGCACCAATGTAGAAGAACTGAACAACATCATCAGCCAATAGGCCCTAAATGATATCTGTAGAACTCCACCCAACGAGAGCAGAACACAGATTCTTTTCAAGTCACCACAAAACATATACAAAGGTAGACCATATGCTGCCTCATAAAACAAATTACAACAAATTTAAAAGAATTTAAGTCATGCATGTATGTTCTCTGACCATAATGGAATCAAACTAGAAATTAATAAGAGAGAGAGAACAGGTAAATCTCAAAATGCTTGGAAATAAAACAGCACACTTCCAAATAATCCACGAGTAAAAAGAGGAAATCTCAAAAGAAATTTTAAAAATTCATAGAACTAAATTGAAGGTGAAAATAGAACATAATAAATTTGCGGGGTGCAACTAAAGCAGTACTGAAAAAGAAACATGTTTATATTAGAAAAGAGAAAGCTCTCAAACCAATAAACTAAGTTATTGCCTCAAGAAACAGGAAAAGATCAAAATAAACCCAAGGCAAAGAGAAGGAAATAAGAGAAAAAATCAGTGAAATTGAAAACAAAGAGGAAAATCAATTTTAAAAGTCTCTTTTTTTAAGCAAAAAAGTTAATACACTTCTAGCAAGACTGTTAAAGTCAGAGAGTAGACCCAAATCACTAATATCAGGAATGATAGATACTTCAATACAGATGCTACAGACATTACAATGATAATAAGTTACTACAAACTTTACACTCATAAATTTGATAACTTAAGAAATGTACCAATCTCACTAAAAAATCACAAACTACTATTAACCAAGATGAAATAGACAATCTGAATAATCCTATAACCATTAAAGAAATTAGATTCATTATTTAGGAATCCTCCCCAAAAATATCCTGGGCTTTGATGGTTTCTCTGAATAATTCTACAAAACACTTAAAGAAGAATTAACACGAATTTTACACACTTTTTTTTAGAGAAAAGAAGAGGAGGGAACAATTCATTTTATGAGACAATAAGGCAATCAGACAAATAGCACCAAAAAAACCCAAAACAAAACCCTACAACAAATATCTCTCATGAACTTAGACACAAAAACCCTCAACAAAATGGAATCCAGTAATATATAAAAATAATTATATACCACCACTAAGTGAGATTTATTCCAGGTATGCAAATCTGGTCCATGACTCAGAAATCAAACCATGTAATCAACAAATCAACAGGCTAATAAAGAAAAATCATATCATATTAATTGTCGAAAGAAAAGCATTTGACAAAATTCAATACCCATTCAAGATAAACCCTCTGATCTAGAAATAGAGGAGAACTTTCTCACCTTGATAAGGGCATCTACAAAACCTCTACAGCTAACATCATACTTAATAGTGAGAGACTGGCTGCCTTCTCCAAAGGACTGGGGACAAGGTAAACATGTCCTCTGCTACTGCTCTTATTCAACACAGATAACTCAGAAAGGACCATAATCTTAAATGGAAAATTATAAAACTTTTAGAAAAAAAATAAGAGGAAATCCTTGGGACCTAGAGTTAGGAGAAGAGCTCCTAGACTTGGCCTCAAGACGACAATCTATAAGAGGGAAAGACGATAAATTGTACTTCATCACAACTTTAAATTTTTACTCTGCAAAAGATCCTGTTAAGGAGATAAAAAGATAAGCTATAGACTGGGAGAAAATATTTATGAATCGTATATCTGAAGGACTCTCAAACCTCAATTGTGAAAATCAAACAATCCAACTAGAGAACAGGAAAACAAATGAACCAACATTTCACCAAAAAATACATAGATGATATGTAAGCACATAGAAAGATGTTCAGAATAATTCACTATTAGGAAAAGGCAAAAAAAAAAAAAAAAGAAAGAAAGAAAGTGCAAATTAAAACTACAATAAGATGTCACCACACACCTTTCAGAATAGATGGATAAAAATAAAAGGAAGGGCCAGAACAGTCTCATAAATTGCTGTTGTGGCTATAAAATGATACAACCACCCCAGAAAAGAGTTTCACAGGTTTTTTTTTTCTTAAACTAAATATGCAACTACAATAGGACCCAGTAATTATACTCTTGGGCATTTAGCCCAGAGAAATAAAAACGCGTGTTCACACAAAAACCTGTACAGGAATGTTTATAACAGCCTTATTTATATTAGTCTAAAATTGGAAACCACCCAGACATTCTCCATGAGTGAATGGTTAAGCCAACTGTGGGGCATCCTTACCATGGAATACTACTTAGCCACCACTAAACAGGAAGAAACTATTGATGCATGTGACAGCTTGAATAAATCTCAGAGAATTGTATTCTCTGAGTTAAAAAAAAAAAGCCAATCCCATAAATAAGGGATATAACAAATATAAACTTGTAAGTAACAAAGAAAATTGAAATAACAAAATTATACAGATGAACAGATTAATGGTTGTCAGTGGTTAAGGACGAGAGGAGAAGGGAAGGAAGCAGGTGTAGCTACAAAGAGATAACACAAGAGACCTAGTAGGGATGGGTCGTTTCTGTACCTTGATTGTAATGGTGGTTACTAGAATCTGTGCATGTGATAAAGTTGCCAGGAGCTACACACACACACACACACACACACACACACACACACACGAGTGCATGTAAAACTGGTGAAACCTGAATAAACTCAGTAGATTGTACCAATGTCAATTCCCCGGTTTTGACATTGTACTCTAGTTATACAAGACATTATTAGCATTGGCAGAAACTAGGTGAGGGGTACATAGGACCTGCCTGTACATTTCTTTATGCAACTTGCTATGAATCTATAACTATTTCAAAATTAAAAGCTAGGGATCCCTGGGTGGCGCAGCGGTTTGGCGCCTGCATTTGGCCCGGGGCGCGATCCTGAAGACCCGGGATCAAATCCCACGTCGGGCTCCCGGTGCATGGAGCCTGCTTCTCCCTCTGCCTGTGTCTCTGCCTCTCTCTCTCTCTCTCTCTGTGTGTGTGTGTCTATCATAAATAAATTTAAAAAAAAATTTAAAAAAAGTAAAAAAAAAAAAATTAAAAGCTAAATAAACCCAGCTATTTTTACAAATGATGAGGTACTCAGGAGAGTAAGGCTGGGGGTTGGGGAGATCTTTCACTTTTTACTTTATGGGCTTCTATAAATGGTTGAGGTAAATACATAATAAAAATGCAGATGGATCTCAGGGGGAATAAACACATAGATTTCTGATTCGTAGGTCTGGAGTGGAGCTTAAAAATTTGCATTTCTAATTGGTTCCAAGGTAAACCGGTGCTGCTGGTCTGGAACCCACACTCAGAATCACAGATTACAGACTATGCTAAATCAATTCAGTCCTCCCTTGTTTGGTCTGATCTAAAAATGCTCCTTAATCGAGTGATTAGATAGCTGCAGGAACTAATCTGAGCTCTCCTGTCAAATTTCACAAAGGCCAGTCCTCTCAAATAGACAAATACAGACAAATTATCAGTTCAGATCAAATGTCTTTCAACTCAAACAAATGGCCACTCAACCTGGTCCTGGAAAATAAATAAATAGGGTAACTAAAATTAAACAAAATCAATTTGCAAAGGGAGATATCCTCATCTAATCTGTATCTTTAAATGAATCAATCTTTCTGAAATGCCAGGCAAAAGCAGTCTGTCAAAATCTGCTCAACCTACCCTTGGTAAGCCAGATCTTCATGTTTTTGCATCTACCACCCGAAGGAAGGACATTCACCATCTATCTCACAGAGATGTAAGCTGAGTGTAGCTCAGTGAATAAAATGTTATTTTCTTTTTCAGTTCCTTTCTCAGTCACATTTCATGCCCTCTTCTCAGAATGTTTATCACCACCCAGAGTCATATTTCTGTTTGAGTATCTGGCAAGTGACTCCCTGCTGAACAGACAGGGGAGAAGCCCCATAAATCAGAGTCCTGTAGTCCACAGGCAGCCTTGCCAGCCAGCAGTGGGACCCCTGAATATTCTTCAAAGCTAAGTACTTTGGAGCAGCACTCTTAAAAATAAAGATCCAATTACTCAGAGCTGGATGGCATTAGAAATACCCCAAGTCCCCAAGTGAGCAGGACCCTGAGGGGTTGTGAATAGTTTCCTTGGCTCCCAAGAGGGCTAATCAGCACTGACCCAGTGAGTTCAAGGCAAACAAGCTTGTCTGCACTGCCTGCTTCTCCAACGTGAGAACCACGCACCCACTGGGATGCTAGGAGATGGAAATAAAGTACAAAATCATGGGTCTGTAATTATCTGTAAGACATCGTGACAATTCAACACAAGGAAGTTTGGCATGTCCACAGCACATTTACTCTTAAAAATAACAGCAGAAAGCATGAAAAATTCTCCTGCATATTCCTACATCCCTACTACTCAAAGTACGCTCTTCAGAGGAGCAGCATGGGCACCATCTAGGAGATTCTGCAGACTCAGACCCACCCAGATGCACCCAATCAGCATCTGCGCATGAAGATCCCAATTGGTTCACCAGCACATTGAGTTTTGAGCAGCTCTAGGGCCAAGTAGCAGATCCCTGTTAATGGCATTGGGGAAGCTGCCGGAAAAGCAGAGAACGTGGAGGCAGGGATCTCATGAGGGACTGGATCACCACCACAAACACTGCAAGACCACACAGGAGAACTGACCAGTGTTGAGTCCAGGCCAGAAGGACTGGGAGACTTGCCATAATCTGGGACACTCTTGTCTCAAAAAATGCTCATGAAGGCTAGAAAGCTCTGAGACTCTGAATTCAAACCTCACATACTCCCAAAGAAGACTGATCCAATCCCATTACCATTTCCTAATTGAGTTTCTCATTTCTCCAATAGTTTGATACCTCACAGAGATTTGTTGTTGAGGAAAGTTGCAAATACTTGAATAAGATACCAGGTGAAGTGTTCTGGAAAGGCTGAAAAATTTATCACAGAATCATTACAATTCTTGCTTGCCTTTTCTTTGCTTTCAAATCTCTGTTATTAGTGATGAAGCCATAGGTGTTTATCAAAGAGAGAAGCCGGGAAGTAGAGGTGGTCTGTAGAGACTTTACTGAAGTCAGTGCATGCTACAGGGCTGCTTTTGGTGGTGTTCCAAAAGTTTCTTGTGCTCTTATACTGTGTGAACTTTTATGTAAAGCTCTACCTTCATAATAATCATAGTAGCCATAAATATATTTTGAATGACTATAGTGAAGGCTTTACAGACAATTTCAGCACCCAGTTTAAGACATTTCATCTAATTACACAAACATTTTTAAGTATATATTTAATGATGATTCTGATATTGGATTGGGATAACCCAGCAATACCATTTTCTTTTGAAATGACATTCTTTTATTTAAAAAAAAATTTTTTTAAGATTTTATTTATTTATTCATGAGAGACACAGAGATAGAGAAAGAGAGAGAGGCAGAGACACAGGCAGAGGGAGAAGCAGGCTCCACGCAGGGAGCCCGACGTGGGACTAGATCCTGGGTCTCCAGGATCCGGCCCTGGGCTGAAGGCAGCGCTAAACCACTGAGCCAACCGGGTTGCCCAGGACATTCTTTTAATAGGAAGATAAATTAGTCCTCCTTTCCCATGGATAGCTATTATGTAAAATACTAGAGGAGCTTTTCTTATCAAGGAAAATTTGAGGGCCTTCTCTTTGCTTAGACTTTGCAAGACGCCATGCTCACACATGCACCTTGCCTTTCAGGACCTTACCGCCTAGGTGAGGAGGCAGGTGTAAAAATGTGAGATATATTTTACAGGAAAAATTGATAGTATTTTAAATGAGATTATCGGGAGCAGATAAATGAATTTGGCTGAGAGGTGGATTGGGAGATGATGAACTCATCTTTGGACCAAGGAGTAGGAGACGGCCATGAGGCAGAAAGGAAGAAACTAACAGACTAGTCAGCAATGAGTAGTGACTCAAAGCTCCATGGAGCTATGACTTGTATTAAACCTTAAAAGAAAGATGAATTCATGAATGCAGAATCAGATAAAGAGGACTGTGGAAGTATAGTAGGCATTTTATATCTAAATGGGAGGGAAAAAATAAGATTTTAGTAAAGAAGTGACAAAAACATTGTGTAAGGAATTTTGGAGGAGAAAAAGTTTTTGTTGAAGGCTTCCAGAGCTAAAATATCTGTTGGGAGGGATAGATGAAAAGTATATTTGAACGAAAAATAAATAAAACATTGAGTCAGGCTATAATGGAGTTAATAAAGGAGAGACTGGATTTGACAGATAGATTGGTGGTGCTATGAACAAAGACTGGAAATATAGATGAGGAAAGAGAGAAAGACTGTGACTAGAATGATGCTGAACTTGGCATCAGTAGGTTGGAAGTGACAACGAGATAGCCAATATCACCATGTGTACAAGGTGGCAGGGCCAAGATGAGGGTAGGGATGACAAGGGGCTGAGGGTGTAAAATTTAAGAAGGTGCTCGCTCCCAGGTCTCAGGCCACACAACCCTGAGAGGAACTGCCTCCCTAAATTCTGCATCTGGGACCCAACTGCTCTGTCCTAGTCCCTGTCATGCTGGGCCCATGGAAATATGGAACTATGAGCTTTGATGGAAATATGAGTTTAGATGACAAACAAGATCAGAGATTCAGGCTTGAGGTGTGCGGCATAGGAGCAATTGTATTCATGATGTCTTCAGAGTAAAGAGCAAAGAGAATGAAGGACATAGGGCTGAGCCTCAAAGAACTCTCCTTTGAAAACCAGAGAAGAAAGAAGAGAAAGCAAGTCTAACACGAGAAAGACCATCAAAAAGTTCCAAAAATGGTTATTTCTATTTAAACGTGGTTAGATTTAGCAGATGCCCTTGCTGTTATTCCCTTCTGAATCGCCACTGAGGTGGTAATTAAATAATTTTTGAAAAAGTGTTCACTCACAAGGATTAAAAGAACAGGTGAGGTGGGACACCTGGGTGGCTCAGCAGTTGAGCATCTACTTTCGGCTCAGAGTGTGATCCTGGGGTCCTGGGATTGAGTCCCGCATCGGGCTCCCTGCGTGGAGCCTGCTTCTCCCTCTGCCTGTGTCTCTGCCTTTCTCCCTGTGTCTCTCATGAATAAATAAATAAAATCTTTAAAAAAAAAAAAAAGAAGAACAGGTGAGGAGAAGACAGTAATAATATCATGGGAACTTGAAAAGCTGGTGAAGAAGTCATAACTGTCCAGGCAGTCTCAAAAAACCAAAAACTAAAGCCAACCATGAGGGAAAAGCCAGGAGCAAATATATTTGCTCCCCAGAAACCTGAGAGGTGTGGGATTTGGAGGCACTTGATGTCTCTGGAGGTAGGTGTGTAGGTGAACTGAAAACAAAAGTATTTATGCAATCTGTATATTCCACAGCAGTCAAATACGATCGATTCCCTTCCCCAGTCAGCACGGTTAGACAGTGCCCTAGTCCTCACCCAGAGGAATCCTAGAGGTCTATTCTCTACAACAGTTGAATCAGAGTGACTTTGAATATGGGATTACAAATCACAGCTAAGCATAGGGTTTCCTTACTGGCAACAGGACTAGGTGAAAGTCTGTACACAGAAGAGTAGCACCCTTCCCCAACTGAATTCCAAGAATGCCAGCAGCCAAGAATGCAGGATTCCTCTCTGAGAAAAGCCAACAAAGCTCAAGAGATCTGTCTGCGAATGTGAACAGCTTTAGACACCCCCCCCCACACACACACACACACAAATGGAAGAATGGAAGTTTCCTAACAATGGAGCTTACTGGTCATCTGGTACTGACTTGGGCACACACACACACACACACACACACACACACACACACTAATGCAGCCTCCAGATCCCATGGTAGAGACACTCTGACAACTGAACAGTCAGAAACCATTAGACATTTAGGAAAACAATCCTAACAAAAAAGGGGTGGGGGCAGAAGGAAGGAAGGAAAGAAAGAAGGGGACACCTGGGTCGCTCGGTGGTTACGGATCTGCCTTTGCTCAGGTCGTGATCCCGGGGTCCTGGGATCAAGTCCCCCCATCGGGCTCCCCACAGGCAGCCTGATTCTCCTTCTGCCTGTGTCTCTGCCTCTGTCTCTGTATCTCTCATGAACAAATAAATAAAATCTTAAAGAAAAAAGAAAGGGAGGAAGGAAAGAAAGATGGAAGGGTGGATCCAACTTGCAGAAAATGTTAATAATATAGGGATGAAGAAAACATTAAAAAGTGAGCGGCGGGGATCCCTGGGTGGCTCAGCGGTTTAGCGCCTGCCTTTGGCCCAGGGTGCGATCCTGGAGTCCTGGGATCCAGTCCCTCGTCGGGCTCCCTGCATGGAGCCTGCTTCTCCCTCTGCCTGTGTCTCTGCCTCTCTCTCTCTGTGTCTCTCATGAATAAACAAATAAAATCTTTTTTTTTAAAAAAAGAGTAAGTGAGCTTCTCAAAAATACAAGTTATTTTAAAAGACATACTCAAATCACAGTAAAGAATCCTTGCAAATTATGACCACTGAAATGGAAACAAAAAGCAATAAAATGGTTGGAACATACAGATGAGAAAAATGCCCACAAATCAAATGAAGAAGATAAATATATGGCTGTAGAGGCAATAAAATGAAAAATTTAGATAATCTTCAGCAAGTCCAACATGTTATAGCAGTTTAACAAAGAAAGAACAGGGAACGAGGTGAGGAGGAAATCATCAAAGAAATAACACCAGAAAAGAACCTCAGAGGAGAAATACATAAGGTCCCAAATGAAGAGGTCTTTTCAAGCACCCAATTTAAGAAATGAAAAGAAGGCTGATACCAAAATTCATAATCATGAAATTTCAGAACTCTAGAAAGTTTAGATTTTCCAAGAGGAAATCCAGGAACTCTGAGGTAATAAGGGCCACACACAAAGGATGGCACAGGAAATCATAATGGCAACACAGGAACAAGAGGACAGTGAAACAATGCCTCAAAAACACTCAGGGGAAATCACTTGCACAAAAGAATTCTATTTGCAGCCAAACTATTAACCAGATGGAAAGACGGGATAGAGACATTTTTGGAAATACAAAAAAAAAAAAAAAAAAAAAAATATATATATATATATATATATATATATATATATATATATATAATATGACCTTCTCTGTGTTTTTTATTAGGAAGCTACTAGACTCAAGGCTTACTACCCAAAGGGGTGATACAACAAGAGGAAGATTCGGGATCCAGGAAACAAGGGATCCAACAGAGAAAAAGGCCCATAGAGTCTACACAGTAATGGTAAAGGGAGACTGTTGGGCCTCAGCTGGGAGCCAGTCTAAGCAGGGCTAAGGTGAAAAGGGATTCTGGAATGGTTTATCTTAGAGAAAGACTACCTGATTTGTTTGATTGTCGTCAGAGAAAACTCACCCCTTTGTCCAAGATCTGGGGATAAGCTAGCCCAAAAGAGAAAATGAAAGCAAATGAAAAAGAGAAAGACGGTTATTGATTCTAGGGAGAATAACAGACCATAAAGGAACCGGTATCATCATAGGCTCAGCTGGGAAAAAGACGTACATAGTCATAAACTTTGACTATTCATCTAACCAAAATGAGTGAAGGTGTCTGCAGGGAGGAAGGGCGAGAAGGCCAAGCCAACCAGGTGGCTCAGTGGACTAAGCAACCGACTCTTGATTTCTACTCAGGGCATGAGATGGAGCTGGAAGGTGTCAGACTGCACCCCACATGGAGCCTGCTAGAGAGTCTCTCCTTCTGCCCCTCCCACCCCTGCACGTGCTCTCTATTTAAAAAAAAATAAAAAATAAGTAGAATCAAGGTATCAAAATAAATACACAATCTAGAATCAGATGCATTTATGGTAATCAGCGTGTATTTCCCATTTCATGGGAACACCTGTTAAGCAATCTGTCAAGTTTTACAATTTGAAGTTAATACACTTTTTTAGGGAAGAAAAATGAGAGGATTATGATGGAATTATACAGCCATCGTTTTAAAAAGTGGTTTTTAAGACAGTCTCAATTACATTAAGTACACTTCAAAATCTTAAGTATTCTGTATTGTTCTTTAGCATGTGAATCAATGGCTCTTTCCCAGGTCTGTGTTCATTCTTTTGAGTATTTCGAAACAACACTGTGGGTAGATGACATGCAAGTACAAATTCTCCTGTCCTCAGAGATTTAAAAAAATTCATTTGCCGTGTTTTCCAGAGGTCTAGCTGATAGAATCCATCACTGATTTCTTTCTTTTCAGTTCACTATTTGAATAGTTTTTCCCATTTGTAAATCTAAGTATCTCCAAACAGTGGCTCACAACACATTTCAACTTAAACATATAAACATTTCAGTGGGACAGAAAACCGCACTTTATTCAAACAATAGATTAGAGATGAAATAGTGCTTTTAAGGTTGTTTTTGACATTTAAAAAGGGCTGAAGTATTTTCATCCCTTTGCTGCCTGTTGTTTCGTGAGAGACCTAATAACTTTGAAGAGAAGGCCCCAGCACATTATATACACCGAAACCCCGTCCAATGCAAAGTGATATTTTCCTTTCTATTTTTCATTTCTGGATGCTGGCTCCAGTCAACAATATAATCATTTTCTCTTATTGATTTTCTTATAAAATGTATCCTTGTTAGATTCATTGATGACTATACATTACGGAGGCACCTGATAAAATTTCATTGTGTTATTACCACCACACAGGAAATGCTTTTTGCTGGATGAAAATAACGACTTCTCAAGGTGAAGATGAAACTGTGTTTAATGCAGAATTCCAGAGAATGGCATTCTTATTTTGAAAGCTAATCATCAAGAACTCCCACCCTCAAATCAATTCAATATTATTCTCTGCTGAGAAGATGCACTGTATCACTCTAGCTTGACCTCAGTTTTTCCAATTTCGAAAAAAAAAAAAAAAGATTAATTTTCCCACTTTAAACACTTAACAACTTGAGGCTTTAGCTCTTCAAAAGAATTCTGATTCACTCATGACTGGCCTGTACGGTGCACCTCCTAAATCACCCTGCGTGGTTTTTGGTGGCCTGTATCTGATTAACTTGGATTGATTTGGGCTAGATTTGTTAAACAACTCAAGTCAAATAGCGACTTCATATTTGTAGGGTCATGTAAACATGTAACTCACAGTTATTTTTTCCTTTTTTATTTGGGGGCATCATAATAAAGTATAATTTCATTGGGTCCTCTTTTCTACTGAGAAATACTTAAGTTGTTTCTTTCATTTTACCAGAATTATAGGCTTCCTGATATTCCTAAAGCACCACAAAAACAACAAAGGGTGGTTTTGTTTGCAATAATCCAAATGGTTATGGATTAATTCCTAGGAAGTCTACTAAAAAGGAAATAAAATGTTAATCTTGTCACTTAAAAATTTGAAATGAGGGCACCTGGGTGGCTCAGTGGTTGAGCGTCTGCCTTCGGCTCAGGTCGTGATCCCGGGGTCGTGGGATCGAGTTCTGCATCGGGCTCCCCACAGGGAGCCTGCTTCTCCCTCTGCCTGTGTCTCTGCCTCTCTCTCTGTGTCTCTCATAATAAATAAATAAAATCTTTTAAAAATAAGTAAATAAATAAATAAATAAATCACACACAATAATTGATACAACTTGCTGGACACTGCTAATAAGAAGTGACTTAGGGAGCTGATTAACACATAGAGAAACAATTCGTAAGTAGCATTCTGATTGTACATGATTGGCTGCTTCCCCAGACTTAAAACAGCATGTACACTAAACTGGCTTTTGTAGATTATTAATTTGCTTGACAAATCTTTTCTGCAGTCTAGAGGTAAGAGCCCAGCTCTTATCTCGATTATCAGAGCTCTTCTGACTAAGGAGGTTTCACTCTAAGTTTCTAAGCAGTGCATTGGCTAGATTTTCCAGCAGATAACTGGACTTGGCTCTCGCATACCTTATGGCCGGCCCTTGGCTTAAGCTGGAGCGAGCTACTTGTGTATCTGCAAACCTTAGTGTCCCCACTTGAAAAGAGTGGGGAGGCCAAGAGTCCGTGCAAGTTCAAGCGAATCAAGTGTTAAAATCGAATTTGATCCTTAGAAAAGATAACCAGACAGATAGCACTCTTCTCCATAAATCATTTTGAGGGAGTCCTGACCACAATAACATCCCACATGGCCGTTGTATTAAATGTGTGTAAACAAAGCTACTCTTTTAGCCATTCTAAAAAATATGCACTTGGGGACTTATAAACAGCATATTTATATTCATTAAATCATTTTTAAAATAGGCTGTGAATGAGAACTTAAGAGCGCTTAAGAAAATATTATTCATTCTGCAAAAGAGTTACTACAGCCTAGAATGCAAACTGGTCACTTGGGACTATTTTAAAACTACAAGCAGGAGGAGACAGAGGTCACTGCCCTCCTCCCTCTATGACAAGCCAAACCTCCTCAGACTTGGCCCATCCACTCCTGAGTGGGCCTGGCCCATCCACTGGGGCTTTTGCAGTCTGGACATGACCAAGATTTTTTTATTTCAACAAGGCAGAAAAATCACAAAACTAAAAAAACAAATTTGCTGCAAGGAAAAAACAAAAAAGTACTTTGTGTTCCAGATTTTATTTTAAAACATTTATTCAGGCTTCTCTATGATTTCAAGCCCCACAGCCCAAAGGCATTAAACTGTATTGAAGCTTAATGGCCTGAAAAGTTTCCTTTTGAATTAAAGCACATCCAGTTACGAAAGGGGGAGGGGGGGCATCTGCAACTAATCTGAAAGTTTCATTTCTGATCCTGGACTTTGAGGACATAAAAATAGCCAGCAGAAGACTTTCAAATCACCCAGAAGGGAATTTGATTTCTGGGAGCTGGGTTTCTATACCAGTGCCTCACTAAGGGAAGTTTCCATTACTACAGGGTGACCTAATAGGTTTAGATGAACCCTGAGAAGAGAAAAACAACCTACCTACGCTTGTCCAGACACTGCTCCTTCTCTCCAGGTGATTCACTTATTGTAGAGACAAATTCTAAGAACTTCCATTCTATGGATAAAATGGGGCCTTTGTTTCCAGACCAGAGGGCTCCAAAATGAGAATGGTATACCAGGATATGGGGAGAAATTTTAAATTGTTTTAATTTATGTGTACTGCTTAGATCATCTTCAACTCTCTGTTTGATATATGTAAAGTACATGGTACATCCTCCAAGTAGGTGAATATACCAATGATGGCTACTCAGTTAAGAACATTTTGAGACAATTCCTCTAGACACTATACCTGAGGCACAGCCTTGGCTGCCCCAGGAGCTGAGGGAGGGCTGACACTGGTTGTTCTAAACCTTCATCCGTGGAAGAGCCACTTGCATATTGCAGGGCCCGTCACCACAACTAAAAGAACCTGGCTGACAACAGCTCTACTGATTGGATTTTGTTACTGCTTCCTGTTCTTTTGCCTTTCATTAAAAAAAAAAAAAGTGCTACCGTGCATCATTAACAATGGGACTCTAACCAAAATACAAACAGCTGGGTCCTGTGCAAGTCTTTATTGGCAACTGTCACTGTAAAACATCTATATTTGCATGAGTGCAAAACAGAGCAACTCTGACATGATCGTCTTCCATTCAACACCCTATTTCTTAGGATAGCACAGCTTATCTCAGAAAGAGAGAAATGCTCACTATCAAAGTGGACATTTTTATTATCAGCTTCAATCTGTTATTTTTGAAGAGCTATTTTTGTCTCCATACAAACAGGATACAGAGTACAACTTTCTTTTGTTGATTAAGTGTCAGTGTTTCCTCTTGAGTTGTCTGAATGCCTGTTTAGCAAAAAAGGAGAATGGGGTGGTCTCGGAGAGATACTGATCTGGTTTCTAAGCTTCAGGATGTTCAAAGGAAAAGAGAGTAACACAAACTACTAGTTAAGGATTTGAAAAAAAAGTATTTTTAAATATCTAAATGACTTAACATTTCAGAGGAAGACAGACTCTCCACCCTCCAATAAAATATCCCTTCACTTTAAGAGACTCCAATGAACATTATGTTTAAACAGTTTAAACAGTTTTTGCTTTTAAAAAGTTTATATCCCTGGGGTGCCTGAGTGGCTCAGTCGATTAAACATCCAGCTCTTGATTTCAACTCAGGTCATGATCTCAGGGTCATGGGATAGAGCCTGCATCAGGCTCCACAACTCAGCGGGGAGTCTGCTTGAGATTCTCTCTCCCTCTCCCTCTGCCCCTCCCCCCACCACATGCTTGCTCTCTCTCTAAAAATAAATAAGTAAATCTTTAAAAAGTTTACATACTCATAAGGTTTAAGATACCTAATTTTAAAGATAAAATGCCCGGCAAAGTCCTCCAAGTCTTAAGGAACATGATCCATTTGACCAATTGGCTTCATGGGTAAGAACTTTACTCCTTCTCAAGACTCTTTTCCTCCTTATTCAGGTGGCCAAACCCAGGCAGGTCTCACTGTTATGATCCCTCATAATATATCTCTCGGGGACCCTTATCATAACTGTATTTAAACAACTGTGTGCTGCCAGTTTTAAGATTTTGTAGACTGACTTTTCTGTTCCCCCACATCCCATCTGAAAACCACCCCTAAAACAATAGGAGAAACATGAAACAAAAACACAAGCTCCAACTCTGATGAGAGCAGGAGCCATCTGAAACACCCCAGCCACAATATACACATGTGGAAAGCGGGTGTGAGGTGGTAATTGACTTAACCAAGTAAAAGGGGTAAATGCTAAGTGCCCACAGAGGGACATACTGAGGAGAAGCCAGCCCAGCCAACAGAATCCCCAAACTGGGTAAGCCTCAGGCATGGGAAGCACCAGGGGCTAGGGCTTGGGAATTAACTGCCCCATGAAACAAGAGCAGTGAACTGACATCTTCAACAGAGCAGTTGTTCACCCTCTCCTCTATCTTGGATCCTCACCTCCACCTGCAAGGCCAGGAGACAGGAAGAGTATTCTCTGGAGAAACAGAAACAGACTCAGGGACACAAGGCACAGCAGAAAGCGATGGAGAGATGGCTGTGACTGCTTATCTTCATATTAAACAATGAGATTCCTGGCTCTTCTCCCACCTTCCTTCTAAAGGCAATAGTCAGATTTGTACACCCTTGACACAAGGTTATAGCCCCTTAATGGAAAGCCCCCAGAGAACAGACCAATAGGTAGTTATATCTGAGGGCTTGTCAATGAAAAAGGCAATTCACAGTGTGATTATTCTACAGTGACTCTCACCAGCAAAGCTTCTCACATACAAACAACATCTCTAGTCTTAAATATGTACCTCCCTATGTTCTCAGCAATTTTCCTTTAGGAATTTTTCCTAAGGAGGTAGTCAGAGAAGTGGACCAAGATGTACATACCACAAAGCTTAGCACAATATTACTTTTAATAGTAACAAATTCAAACCTAAATATTTCCATCAATAGATGGCTAGTTAAACAAATGTTGTAGCCATTAAAAAGGGTACCCTATATGTATTGACAAAGTAAGATACTAATGGCCTACTGATAGTGATAAAAGACAGGTTTCAAACATCATCTATTATAATTCAATTTATATAAATACGTGTTTATATATGCATAAAAACAAAAAGCGTTTTTTAAAAATAGGGGCTATCTCTAGAAGGCAGAATTATGAGAGAATTTTCATTTCTCTGCATTACTTGAGTATTTTAGCAAACATATCAGAAAATCAAAGACAATTCCTACTGAGAAAATAAAATGTTACAAATAACTTTAAGTATAGCCCTAGGTCTTAATTATAAACTTACAGCCGAGAAATACCAGACATTTGAGAAAATCCTCAAGCATGCCAGACAGAAATGTAAACCAGTAAACATGGTAGAGGGAAGAGAAGACCTCTAAAGTGAGGGAAACAATGCAGGGAGCAGAAGAAAACATCCAAAAAATTACAACTAATGTCCTCCAGGGGAAAAGAGAAAATATTGCATTCATGAAACAAGATGAAGCTCTACAAAAGGAACAGCAACAACAACAACAACAACAAAAAAAAAAAAAACGGGAAAAGCTTTAGAAAAAATATGGCCACCAAAAGAAAACTCCAGGAGAAGGACTGGAAGACAAAGTCAAGAAAATATAAGGAAATAGACAATGAAAGAAAAACATGAGAAAATTCTCAATGTAGAACACCGAACAGCTGATAGCTAGAACTGACAAAAAGAAAGAGAAAACTCTCAACATAAGAAACATTTCTAGAACTGAAGTTTATAAGTCTGCAAAGTAAAAGCCTTCTGAGAGCCTTGAACAAAATACGCCCATGTTGGAAAAGTTTAGAACATGAAGGATAAAGAGAAGATCCTAGTAGCTTCCAAATGGGAGAGTGCTAGATCTGGATGGACATACAAAGGATCAGGAATAAGAATGGCATCAGATGTCGGAAGGCTGCATTAGGACCCAGAGGACAATGAAACAATGAAGATCATTTTCGATTTAGAATTCCATAACCAAATTATCATTCCAATGTGGGGGCAGGAAAAAAATCATGTAGGAGATGCAAAATACCAAAATGATTGCCTCTCCTGTCCTTTTTTCTCGGGACCCTTTTTCTCACAAAACAAGGAAGAGGAAAACATGTGCTTCAAGAAAATAGGGAATCTAATGTAGGCCCCCCAAAAAACCAAAAAGGCAAAAGAAAATCCCAGGACACAAGCCTCCGAGCAACTGGTTCAGATTAGAGCAAGAAGACTCAGGATCCAGGAAAGATGTTTTCAAGAAGGAAAAGTCAAAGTGGAGGGTGTAAGGAGAAACTGACAGAGTAACAGATAGATTTACTCTAAGGGAGAGTGGACTGAGCAACTATAAGAAAGAGTAAAAAGACGTATTAATGGGTACAAAGAAAACAAATCCAGTGACAATCACTGGATTTGAGAATTAGTAACTCGAAAGAAAGTGAAAAGTTACATGATAGGAGAAATGTACTCATGGTACACCACTTGGCTCAGACAACAAGCTGACTGTTGTAATTTTATAAATTCTGAAATGCTGATCTAACCCATAATAATGGGGGAAAACTGGAGGGTGGTGTAAGCAAGCTAGGTCTTCAATAGTGATGAGCAAAAGTGATGACTCAACAGAGAGAAGCATATTCTTATTTAGAAATATGGAAGTCCTACCAGAAGAAGCAAGCAAAAGAGCTGAAAGTAGTTGAAGGATGGGGACCACAGCTTCATTACATGGTGGATGAGACCATTCCTCTTCATGGAAGACTCTTACAGCTTTTAACTAAAGACGAACATCAGTCCTGATATCCGCTACAAAAATTCAGCCTTAATTCTGTACTTTAAAAAGTAGACTATCATGTCTGTTCAGCATTTTATATCCAAAAGCAAAGAAATTCCTCCCATCCTGCCCCTTCGTCACAGGCCTGCAGAGCCTTCTCCACCAAGATGAATTGGCTCAGACCAGACACTCTACTGGCCTGAATAAAATACAGATGTGCAACCGTCTCCAACTTGCATATGGATTTGTTGCAGAAATTCCTGAGCCAGTTGGTTGTTTGGAACATAGGGGTGTTTTTTCTTCCCCACCTCCACCCCATAAGACATATTTTAGATGATTATTCATCTCAGAATTCTGGATGGTAGCTTTCTAGGATTAAGGGGATGGGGGGAACTGTAAGTCAGATGTAGATTATTGTTAAGACTGAGCTTCTGTGTTGGATGGTGGATTTATAGACACAGTATAAAATTATATTATAAACCACAAAGTGCAAATATAGTATAATTCATATAGTATAAATTGTAAAATCATAATAAGTGAAAAGAATGTGTCATGAACCAAAAATTACCAATCCACTTCTACATACCTTAAACCCAATAGAGACAAAAATATATTAGCCCCAAACCTTGTTTAACAGGTGGCAGGCACATTTGCCCATATATTCAGCAATTATAAGCAATACAAATTTATTTATTTTTAATAGTATATTTTTGGAGGGTTAACTGATTTTATTTTAAATTTTTTTTATTGTAGTATAGTTGACACACAATGTTACATTAGTTTCAAGTACACAACTTAGTGATTCAACCTCTCTATACTATGCTATGCTCACCACAAGTGTAGCCACTGTTTGTCACCATACAATGCGACAGAAACTACTATAGACTGTATTCCTTATGCTGCACCTTTTATTCCTGTGACTTATTCATTCCATACCTGGAAGCCTGTAGCTCCCTCATTATACCCAACACCACACCTCCCTTCCTCTGGCAACCATCAGTTTGTTCTCTGTATTCATAGGTCTGATTCTTCTTTTTGTTTGTTTACCCATTTGTTTCATTTTTTAGAGTCAATAAACATTTATTAAATATCTCCTAAGGGATAAGGCACTGAGTAATCCTCTGGTTATGGTAATCAAGAGAGATGTGGCCTGTGGCCTATGGGCATTGAAGAATCACCTTTATCTTTCAGAATTCAGAAAGTATATTTAAATATATGGGCCAAATAAATAAATAAACAAATGGGCCACTTCAAATGTGTTAAAAACACACACACAGTAGTTCTCTTGTGCATCTCATTGTTGATCATCAAACAAAAATGAAAAGCAACAATACAATGGATGAGGAAAAAATCTATTGGTTTTAGCTTGATTGTGGGCACTTGTGAAAAGCAGATTTAACTTAATAAGTGGAGAGTTCCAAGAAGGTCCAAGCAGGGACCCCTTTTGAGTTTCTAAGAGCTGATGATTCTGGTCTTTCCCCCTCCCTTGATGCAGACATCCTTGAGTAGTGCTTTAAGTTTATTAGTCAAGATCGGGGGCACATTTAGGTCACAGATATAGTGAGTACATGTTAATACTGAGAAAGTAATTAAAGTCTCTAAATTCTCCTCAAAAAGCAATTCTCCCCCCATGATTTCTTGATCTTTCCTCTCTCTCTTATACACCTTCTTTTCCAGAGTTTCTCACTAATTCTCTTGAATTGTTTCCTCTCATCCTAAAAATGTGTCTGAATGTCTCAGTACATAACAGGTTTTCACCCAGAGATCCCGGTTTGTACCATAGCCCCCAAACCTCCCAGGCCACGCATACACATCCTGACTTACCCAGCGCACACGCGCTCACGCACACACGCACACACACACTCCACATGTACCCGACAGCTCCCCTCGCCAACAGGCCCTGTGCTTGGCAGGCCCCAACCTGCAGTCATGATCCTGCATCAGTGCTAAGGCTTCAATGAGCTCATCCGGAGAAAATGTACTAAGCATGCATTTACGCCTTTGCCAGGGGCTGCAGGCAGCTGATGCCTGGTTCTTGATGCCCACACATACAGGCCCAACCCCCCTGCTGCCCAGAATAACAACGTGATAGGAAAAGGCAAGACAGATAGAGGGAAGACTGGGGAGGAAAAAAAAATTTCATTAGTTGAATAACACATAGCGTTTACTCTTTGCCAGGCCTGTTCTGAGTGCTTTAAATATCAACCTGTGCAGAAGAGACTATTATTTACACCGAAAGATGAAATGATGGAGGCTGGAGAGGTTAAGTAACTTGTCTGAGGTCACACAGCTATAAAGTAATGGATTTGATCCAAGCAGTCTGGCTCCAGAGTCTGTGCTCTTAATTATGACTCTGTTTAATTCTTTGAGCCTGAGGTAGAAAGCCTCCTCTCTACCTTTCTAATTCCCGGGATAATGAATAAGCTGTTTTTCTATCAGAAGGAATGGGGGGGGGGGAGTGTTTGAGATTAGCCAAGAAACTTGCCAGCCACGCGGAGCAGAGGGACTGATGCTCAGAACAGGGATCAGGGGAGGAGGGTCCTGGGGTGCAGGATCTCTAGACAGTGAGAATCAGGTACTCCCTGGCTGGAACACACATAGGGCTGGATAATGCTCATGGTTAAGGTAGGGGAGGTGACTCCAGGCCTGGAGGCCACTTATAAAGAGGAAATAAACCAGAAGTGGAGGTGAAAGGCTGCCTGGACTGATAAGAGGACACTTCTGGCTATCTGTGGCTGTAGCGCTTTGGCAAACGAAGCCAGATCATTCTCATCAGAGAAGCACATAAATAGCATTTCCAGACCTTGGCTTCTTTTCAACTCAGTGAACATTCATAAAGGCCTATGAGGAAAGAGAAACATTGAACAGAACAACCTAAGGAGCATGGCCCAGATTTTTCCCATCTCAGTGAGGTGTTTACATTTAACTTAACTGTGGGCTTGGTACGTGGGCAACGTTTGGTGGGGACCTCAGCCAGCAAGGCACCTGAAAGCACCCTGCAGTGCCGTCTGCAAAATGAGAGCAGCAGGGCTTCTCGGAAGCTGCACCAGTTGGAGGGAAAATAAATAAATAAATAAATAAATAAATAAATAAATAAATAAATAAATAAATAAATAAGTAAGTAAGTAAGTCGGGGCGGGGGGTGGGGGGCAGGGAGAGAAACAGGGGAACCGAAGTCAGTCAAGAGAAAAGAAATCCGCAATAGGAAGGTCAGCCACTCTAAGAATAACTGTCCTGCAAAAACAAAACCAGGCCAAATATAACGTCTCCTACCTCAGCCAAAATCATCTGCCTTTAGAAGTCAGTGTGATGTTCTGGTATTTTTTTTTTCTCCTTTATTCCCTATAGGCTCTTCTAAGGTAGGCCATGCTCTGTGAGAAGATATATGTGAGCAAGGTTTCATTTGACATCTGTTTTCCAACGACTAAATTTGTGGTGGTTATATTTAGAACAAAAGATAGTTTAAGGAATAATTAGGTGCCCATATGTGATACAGGCAGGATAGCAGCAAATGTTTTTAGGATCATGTTTTTAAAATTCAAAACTGAAAATTAGAAATAAAATAATGTGGATTTGAAGTTTCTCTAAAGGATTGCATTTTAAAACCCAGCAATATGACATATCTGTACCTCAATTTCCACATTTGCATACTTTACTGCTGTTTGCATAAAATGACTTCCCTGACCCCTCCCCGCCCCCAATCTGTGAGGCCAGGATGATCAGTTGGGTTTCCAGTAGTGGTGATGGATTTGCTCTGATCCACCCTCCACCCTTTCTCCTGTTTCCGCCCATGATGAATGGGCACCATTACAAAATGGTGGCTGGGGTTAGGAGTGCAGCCTAGAGGAGCCCATCCCCATGGGGGAATCAAACGCTGGACCTCGGCCTCTTTTGTGTGGTGCTTTAACCTACTGAACTAATCAGCCACAGAAAAATAAGGATGCTTATCACTGACTTGCCAAATAGAAGTGCTATGAGAATATATTTTAAAAAAGAAGAAGAGGAAGAAGAAGAGGTAAGGAGAGAGATCTTAGGAGCTTTGCTTCTATAGAAAAACAGCTATTTAAATACCAACTAATAGTATTAAAAGTCAGAAACAGAGGCAATGGCAATAAAAGCCCTTTCTCTAAGTCAACAACTGGCTGGAGACTACACGTGTCTACAAAATGAGTTTCACAAGCTCATGCTTATTTTAGAAACATCAATACAAAAACAGCAGTAACAGAAAGTATTTTTCCCCTTAGTTTAAGCACTGCTTGGATATGCATTATACCCAGCCAAGCAATAACTTCTTCTCTTAAATTTCCCCAAGTTCAAGTATATGGCTTCGAGCACACCACAAGCTTTATTAAACGGCCTAGCTCTAAGTATGCAATAATCGCTCATTTCCTGGCCATTAATTCAGACATCATGCAATCACTCAAAGGCATCCATTTTCCTTTGCTGCTATTTTGGGGACTGCTGCCCTATTGTCATCCCCGCCTTAGACCCCTGACTTCGTCGTCTTTTAATTAGAGCCAGCTAGAGCGACAGGCGGAGTCAGCCTGCTGAGGGTGATCCATCACATGGCTCTCCGCTCCCTGGCCTCCTAGATGACAGTTTATAAACAGGACATCTTGGGTATCAAGATAGCTGCTTAAGGAAACAGAAGAACAAATGGTGACCATCTTGTAAGCCCCTTCCTTGAGATGACTCTAGTCCAGGGCTGTATTTACTGACTCTGTATTTTTATTAAATACCCAAATAAGCTTTACTAATGATGAGTTTGGAAGATGCCTTGGCTAAGCTTGCCCTCAGACACACTACTGTCATAACCTAAGAGTTGCCCAAGGTGTTAACAAACATACTTCCAACTGAGCCACTGGCCTATTTTTTAGTAGACCTGCTTTTTAGCTAACCCCTGGCCACGTTGATCAACAAAGGTACCAGTCCTGGAAAAGAAGAAACTAAAAATCAGCTCAATACTTACAGAAATCACTACTTCTTAGCCCACAAAGTGCGACTATTCAACAGTAGTTTCCAGGTAAAACTAAAAGACTGACTTACGTCTGCTGAAATCTAACCCTGCTATCCAGAGAGAAGATATATAAGACCCAAAGTTATATTGGGTATAATAAATACATTAGGCATATTATGTATATCTAAACCATGGGGTGAGCTGGTGCACATGACGGGTGTCGGGTTAGACACCCAGCCATGCACTGGAGAAGCTCACAGCTAGAGGGAGTGCTGCTGGTGAGCCTGAGGGGAACAGCATGACGTGTGCAGAACCAGCGGCGTGTGCTGCAGAAGATGCTCAGAGGCTAAGGCTAGAGCTGCACTGGCTAGATTTGCCTCGGCTCCTTCATGAACTGTGGAGTATGCCCTTGGGTGGTTTACTTAGCTTATCTCAGTTTCATTACTTTGATATATTTCTTTCCAGTCCTCAGAGTGTGTATGTGTGTGTAATCTTACACATAAGAAAGCTGAGGCCTTAATTTTTGCATATTTCTACCTTATTTTATACACTTTAGAGTATAACAGAAACATTTTTCCATGTCAGTATTATTTCTCATGACTGTATAAGACAACAACCTACAAATACACATTAACTTCGTTAACAGCTCCTTATTGTTGGACACCTACATCGTGTCCCCTTTTCACTATAATAAATTGTGATAAATATTTTTTCCTATCTTTCAAAAGAGCTTAATAGAACTGGATTGAAATATTCCATGAAAGATTTTAATACCTCATTAAAACTGTCTAAAACCCAATAATTTAGGAGGTAATTATGCCATAACTATTTTATTCTTTCTTAGCTTGCTCATTGTTCTATTCCATCTTTTTAATAATAATGCAGATTGTACAAAGACCGTACAATAGGATCTAATTCAATATTAAACAATGAATGTTGATTTGATCTCCTACAGCACTATTTTTCAGTTATTGACGTAGACACTGAGGATAGAGCAGTGAACAAGAGAGACCAGATGGTAACTATACTTACGGTGAGCATACCATAACATTTAAACTTGCTGAATCACTATGTTGTACACCAGAAACTAATATCACATTGTATGTCAACTATACTTCAGTTAAACAAACAAACAAACAAAGACAGACCAGTGACGCCTGGGCGGCTCAGCAGTTGAGTATTTGCCTTTGACTCAGGGCCTGATCCTGAGGTCTGGGGATCGAGCCCCACATCAAGCTCTAGCAGGGAGCCTGCTTCTCCCTCTGCCTATGTCTCTGCCTCTCTCTTTCTCTGTCCCTCATGAATAAATATAAAAAATCTTAAAAAAAAAAAAAAGACCAACCAACCTTAGTCTTCATGGAGTTTACCACCTAGCAGGGAAGACAGAAAAACAAATGCACAAGTAAACATAAAGTACGCCAGAAGCTGATAAATGCTATAGAGGAAAAGTTTGAGAGAAAAACAGGCAGGACCTACAGGTTGGGAGGTACTATTATTTTTTTCTAGAGCTGCCAAGGAATAACTCACTAAGAAGATGATATTTGAGCAGAGATCGAAGGAAAAGAGGTGAGAAAGCGGTCCAGGCTGAGTAAACAAGAAAGAGCATGAAAGCCCATAGGCTGGAGCCAAGTGAGTGAAGGGACTATAACAGATGTGTTACGATAGGTAGCAGGGGCTAAGTCAGTTCTGGCCTGATAGGCTTTTGTAAAGGTTTTGAGTTGAGTTGGTAAAAATGAGTTCCTAAAAGATGCTTTCATACACATTCTGAAGCCATCCACTTCTTTCTAAGGAATGGTTCCCAAAATAACATTATTTGCTGTGAGTTCTAGTTGATGTATTTTCATAGGCCTTCTTCCCATTCTAATCCACCAATATACATCCTATTGGACTCATTCTTATCCAAATGGCTATTCATAAGCTCAAGATTTTATTCTTGAAAGTTTTGTTGTTTGATCAAGAAGAGAGACGTGCTATAGTTCCCATCCCTCCCTTACCTGAAGACTTGCTTTCCTCAGTGTAAGATACTCATAGTCAACCCAGTCCAGAAACAGAATGATCCTCTGACCTTTCATCAGGTCAATAATAGCCCAACACTACATCATAAGGCCTGCGTCATTCACCTCACTGCATCTCATCAAGTAGACATTTTATCATCTCATATCATCACATGAGGAAGGGTGATTACAGTACAGTAAGATATTTTGAGAGATACCACATTTACATAACTTTTATTACAGTATGTTGTTATAATTATTCTATTTTGTTATTGTGTTGTTAATATATTACTGTGCCTAATTTAGAAATTAAATTTTATCATAGGTATGTACGTATTTTAAAATATAGTATATAGAGAGAGTTCAGGACTATCCATGGTTTCAGGTATCCACTGAGAATGTCTTAGAATGTATCCTCTGTGAATAAGGGGGAAGGACTGCTATATAGAGGCTAAAAACAAAACAAGTGAAGGTAAACTTTTTTCTGAGGACAAAATTGGTTTCCATAGAGATCAGAATTGGGACCATCTGATGTTTTATAAGTGTTCTGCAAGAGAGCACAAGAGAAAACTCCCAGAGTATAGACAACACTAAGATAGCTAAAATGTGAACTGCTGATAGGAACAAAATACTAAAAGGATCTCTCAAAATTCTGTGATTTAATATAAAATTGAAAGCTGAGTGTCAGCATTTAGATGAAGTCATGCAAAATGTTTTTATGAAACTCCACGATCTCGGCTTTTTAGTCTTGCCAAAGAGTTTAAGGGCTTTCTCTTACAAACACTGCTCCCTGCCATCTTCCTGCAAGCAAATAAGTGAATAAATGTGCACAGTATCAGCAAATATAATAAATAAACACTATTTCTTCCAATAAACATGCTCTGAACAGAGACTATGTGCAAAGCACTATGCTTGCTATTGGAAATGCAAAGCTCTGGTCTTACAAGGTAACAACTTGATGGAAAGTGATGAATTCTCTCCTAGATGCACCATATGATGCTATATGGAAAAAGAAAGATAGCCTAGGTGGTCGAGGTTCAAGTAAGGTAAAAGAAGTGGTGGGAGTTAGTTGGACTTAGATGGCTTAAAAGGATTTGGTGTCCCAGAAAGAAAAAACTATAAGAGATGAGGCCCATGGAGAGGCTTTGGGATGTTGATGAAGATATATGGAATAGTTGCAATACACAGATGGAGAGATGGGCTCTGGAAGTGATCAGGGGTGAGAGGTAAACTTGTTCTTATGCTCTTAGGAACAATGGTACATCCATGTCTGGGAAAGTGTATACAATTCTGGTCTCATATTCAATATCCACACATGACCAGCAGCTTAGATAAAAGGCAACTAAAATGGTCATGTGAGTGAAGTGGTTCTCATAGAAATACTAAAAAAATTGACTCCCTATCCAAAAGAGGCTAAAAGGAAAAAATACACCAAAGTCTATGAAATTAAGATAAATAATGAGTAGGATAACATGATGCACTTGCTCATCAAACCCCAGATATCAAATTCTAGACAAAATCCAGCCAACCAGGGCATTTCACACATAAACCCTATCTAAAGTCAATGTCTCCTAAACTTGTTGATCTTAAGTATTCCCTGAGGAGTTTGTTAGAAATACAGATCCCAGGGATGCCTGGGTGGCTCAGCAGTTGAACGTCTGCCTTTGGCTCAGGGTGTGATTCCGGGGTCCAGGATCGAGTTCTCCATCAGGCTCCTTGCAGGAAGCCTGCTTTTCCCTCTGCCTATGTCTCCGCCTCTCTCTCTCTCTTGCTCTCTCTCTCTCTCAGAAATAAATAAATAAATAAATAAATAAATAAATAAATAAATAATCTTTTTAAAAAGAAAAAGACATACAGATCCTAGATCTCATTGCACAGATTACCATCCCACCTCACTGTCCTAACAGCCTCCTGGATCAGAATCTCCAAAAGATATGCCTTGGGATTTGTATTTTAACAAGTGTCTCAGATGGTTCCTATGCTGTAGCAAATTTGGGAAACACTATTCTGAAAGTAAAGGCTGGAAACTCCAAGGATCAACAGTATTAACTGCAAAAATTCTTTCACCTGGCCAGCAGTTCATCTCGAATATACCAATTAGAGCTACATTAGATAGCTTGAATCCCCTTGAGCAGTGGTACTGATGAAAAGTACGGAAGGTTGTCGATGATATGGGATGTTCCGTGATGACAGATGCTATTTGTGGATACTCTGACTGATCATAGATATCACCAGCCTCATCAAGCCTCTGGAGACCATGAAGATCCGAGTAACAGTATTTGACTGTGACTAGCTCAGCATCCAAGGGCTGATGTACAATTTCAGCCTCCTTCAAAATGTCCTTTGTGGTTTCCTCAAGTTCTGCCCCCAAGAGCAAGTCCATTCAAAGTTTTCCTCTCAAGAATCACCATGGAAGCTGACAAGCCACAGGCCATTCAAGGGAGCCACCACCTGGCAGCTGCGACTCCCGTTCCTCCTGTGTTGCTCTCCAGTCTCCCTTTAGATACTCTTCTCTTCAGCTCATTCCTTCCTTCAGCCTTCATGACCCTAAATGTCTGAGGAAGGGATTAGGACTTGCACTGCTTCCCAACTCTGGGCTTTAACTTACCCAGCACTATGCTGCTTCAAGGTAATTCCCCTAAAAAGATGTGACTGTCACCTGCTTGTCAAAAATTGGAATTTAACATTCATGGCTATCATTTTAAATAACATTCCAAGTAGAGAAAAATTTTTTAAAAAAAATCTAGAGTAGAAATCGTTTGCCAAGTTTCAGCTTGATTTGCATTTGAAATACTTAGAATCCAAAATCAATAAATTATAGGGTTTCTGCATCTTAGGAACCACTAAGAAAAGACAATGACCTTGATTTGTATAAGTTGCTGGCAGGTGAAAGACACAGGAAATTTAAGTGGTACATGGGTCCTTCTAAAACATTCTCATATTTCCATAGTTTGTGTTAAGTGACTATGTTCTAAATAAGAGCTCAATTAACTAGAATCACAAAAATAATTGTTTCACACATCAAATCCAAAGCCCCAAAGGTTTAGGAGAAGGTTAATATTTTCATAAGTCTGAGTCAAACTTGATCCCTTGTTTTTATTTTAAGAATTTTATTTATTCATGAGAAACACACAAAAAGAGGCAGAGAGACAGGCAGAGGGAGAAACAGGCTTCCCACAAGGAGCCCAATGTGAGACTTGATCACAGACCCCGGGATCACACCCTGAGCCGAAGGCAGACGCTCAATCACTGAGCCACCCAGGCGTCCCAAACTTGATCCCTTGTAGTCAGTCATTTCCTGATTGCTAAAACCTTCAACAAAAGAGAAAGGAAAGATCACAAATCATCAGCCAATGACAGATGTTGCTTCACTATATGGGGACATTCAGTCAGAAAAGTCTGAGAGGACCTGTTCTTGTATAACGTAGAGGACCAAGAGAAGTTTCTTCTGAGCAAAAACTTCTCACATGTTGAACAAGTGCAACCATAGTAAAAAATATGTTTACAACTTAATAAATGTTGCCAGTCAAGCTCAGAATCAGCCTATGACAGTGAAGTGATTTCTTAAAAGAATTACGTGAATGTCACAGGGACTAGAAGCCATCACCAAGCGAGGCACTCCCGTGCACAAACTATTATTTTAAAAACACATATTGCCTTCATGAGACAGTGTATAGGCCTTTTTTAAAATTTAAATTCCATTCGCCAACATATAATGCATCCTTAGTTTCAGATGTAGTATTCAATAACTTATGAGTTGCATATAACACCCGGAGCTCATATCACAAGCCCTCCTTAATGCCCATCACCCAGTTACCCCATCCCCCCTCACCTCCCTCCAGCAACCCTCAGTTTGCTTATAACAGTTAAAAGACTCTCATGGTTTTTCTTCCTCTCTGATGACTCCCCATTCAGTTTTCCCTCCCTTACTTTATGGTCCTCTGTGCTGTTTCTTATATTCCACATAGGAGCGAAACCATATGATAACTGTCTCTAATTGATTTATTTCGCTCCACTTAATACCTTCCAGTTCCATCCATGTCGATGTAAATGGTAAGTGTTCATCCTTTCCATTGGCTGAGTAATATTCCATTGTATATATTTACCACATCTTCTTTATCCAATCATCTGCCGAAGGACATCTCGGCCCCTTCCACAATTTGGCTACTGTGGACATTGCTGCTATGAACTTTGGGGTGCAGGTGTCCCTTCAGATCACTACGTTTGTGTCTTTGAGGTAAATACTTAGTAGTACAATTGCTGGGTTATAGGGTAGCTCTATTTTCAACTTCTTGAGGAGCCCCCATACCATTTTCCAGAGTGGCTGAGACCGTGTATAGGCCTTTGGTAATGGTAATTCTCCTGTTCAGATGCTTGCCCATGAATGGGATGTGCTCACTCTGTCACTTATGTTTCTCCATAAAATTAAGGACTGGCCACTTGTGATGTGGACTCTTATTCAGAAAAGGGGATAGTTCTCTAAAGATGTCAGCCTTAGTCGTTGACACTTATCAACCACTTTTCATTATTCAACATTTTGTATTACAAGACCCTTTGCAAAATAAATTATGAGCCAATATATTTGTTCATCTGGTATGTTTGTGGATCCTAGACATACATCAATGTTATTTTCTTATTTCCCCTTCAATTTATTGGGTAATAGATCTCATGCTGAAATGCTTCTTTCAATTAAACTTGCAGTAGATCTAAAGATTCAGGATTGTAAGCTCATTACAATGGGAGTAACATAGGAGAACAATACCATTGCTGGTGGCCCTGGATACCCAGATGGAAGGGTGGAGAGGGGAATTCCTTATAACAAGTTTCAAATTCAATCTTTGTGTGAGCAGATTCAATTCTTCTGAAGGAGACAGAATCAGACATCAAAATCCAATGAAAGGAATACTGGCATGCAAAATCAGTAGTTGTGAAATATTTAACAAAAGCCAAATATTGAACTGCGCTGAATTCATAGGTATGTAAATATGACTGTTGTAAGAACAGAGAAGCCCAAGAACTAGGGTTGCCAGATTTAGCAAATCAAAATCCTGAACACCCACTAAATTTGAATTTCAGATAAATGATAAATAATTCTTTTAGTATAAGGATGTCCCATGCACTCCTTGGGGCGTACTTACACTAAAAATATATTCATTCTTTAGCTGAGATTCAAATTTCACTGGACATCCTATATTTTATCTGCTAACTCTATCAGCTCATTGTTACAAAAGGAGACCACACTTGAGTCAACAGATAAGAAACTAAATTTGAACTAATCTATCTGATTCAATATTACCTGAACACAATGAGTACTTAGGCAGAAAGCAGATTTGGTACAAAGGAAAAACCTCAGTGATAATCTTGTTCTTGCTTGAAGTAGAAGGACATTGCATGCTATCATAATGCTTTTCTTCCTGTTAAATTCCCTCGAGTTAATACAATACAAAACCTTAATACTTTGCATTTTGTAGTAGACTTCCAAACGGGAAGACCTCCATCTCTCTGGGAGTCTATGTGCATTTCTAACAAGACCACAGTCATAAGGGGCTATGTACTGTGTAGATTTAAGTTAAAAGAAGTTACATTTAAGTTAAAAGAAGAATGGAGGGCAGCCCCGGTGGCTCAGCGGTTTAGCGTCGCCTTTGGCCTGGGGTGTGATCCTGGAGACCCCGAATTGAGTCCCACTTCGGGGTCCCTGCATGGAGCATGCTTCTCCCTCTGCCTGTGTCTCTGCCTCTCTCTCTCTCTCTTTCTCTCTCTCTCTCTCTCTCTGTCGTGAATAAATAAATAAATAAGTCTTTAAAGAAGAAGAAGAATGGAGTGTCAATGTGGCAAACTTGGAGTGGGATTATTTATCACTTGGGATTTAAGGTTTGGTATGTCTGTGTATATGTGTGTGTTTGAGGGTTTCCCTCTTACCATCAGAAAAGTACTGACTGCACTGATATAAACAGGTTATTCTTTAAAGTCAGCAATAAAAAATAAAATTATAGATATTTTGGGCAATCCAGAATACATATAGCTCTTTTTATAAATACATATCTGTAAAAGGCACAGAACACCTCTGATTAAGCATTTGTTTAAATTAAGAAATTAAACTAAAAATACCAAGGTGACTCAAGATCAAAACTTAGCATGTATAATTCATTTCCAAATACATGGGATATCTTGGAGACTAAGGAAATTATTCAGCCATCTCCTATATTCTCGGGTATTCTGATGTTTTTTAGTGTACACAGAATCCCATTATTTCCCATTACGCATCAGGAAATCAGAAACTGATTCCAAAATATAACTGAAATTGAACTTCTTTATTACACACATTAGTTTCCCTCTATTTATCTAGAAATCACTTTGGCACAAGAACGTCACCTGGCAGTAACAGACTCACCATAGTGCTCAGGAAGATGGTTAAATGAATGAATCGATGATTCCAGCAAGATTTGTTTGGAAAATAGTTCAGATGGTACATACAATATTAAAAAGTGTCAAATGCCCTTTAGCATGGGTTTTATTAAGATTTGAAATGAGTTTTTTGAAAAATCTATATAGTTGGAGTCTAAGAAAACTGACATCAAGCCTTAGCTTGGCTTTCAGTTCTAGTTCCAAGATCTCCAAAACTGTGCTGGTTTTCTTTGCATCCAGGGAAGATTCCATTTGTGTCTGTGAAAGGAGAGCAGCAGATATTCCTGGATCTATTCACATCTTCAAGGAGACTGCCCATAAGCTTACCAAGTACTTTTACTTAGCCAGCTTTCATTTCAAATACCATTCTCACAAAAGGACAAACACATTCTTTATATTTTCTAACATTCTAACCCAAAATAAAATGAAATATAAATTTGGAGTTTCTTCACCAACACCGTGATAATAAAACCAAGAACACAGCTTTAACATCTGCATATGTCAATTGGCATGCAACAGAGAAAGACTAAGGCATGAAAATAAATTGTAGTCCTCCCTACTCACACCTGCATTAATGATGCCTTAATGAATGACAGGAGAGAAATGAGACTATTATGCATTTGACATTTAATCAGCCCAAAAGCTATAGTGTAAGTATTATACGCTCATTTTACAGTTGGAGAAACTGACTTCCCAAGGTCTGAGTAGGAAGCAGAAGTGATAAGACTTGAACTCAGGTCTGACTGATACTAAAGGCCACACTTTTGCCAAGGCATCATGATGCTTCCCACTCCGCCAAGGGCAGGAGACTTGCAGCAGACCATTTCTGCTAGCAGCTAGTCAATGTGGTACACATATGTGACTGAGACTGGATTGAGGATGTCTTTTCCTATCGGAAAGGGCAACAGACAATTCTGTTCTTTCACAGGATAAGAAGTGTCAAAGTTTGGACAAATTAGCTCTCCCTAAAAATTGCAATGGGACACATAAAATCAGAGTCATACAAAAAGAATAAAATACCTCATTATTTCTTCCATTGTTATTTTTGGATTTTCGTTCTTTGTTTTTTCATACTAGCTTGCTGAAATATCAAGGTTAATGTCTCAGGTTCCAACTTCCCAAGTGACCTTTATCTCAATTACCCTTCCATGTAACATCTGCTTCAGAAATATTGACCTTCAAAATGTTCCTGAAAAGCAACTTTATCTATAGATCTGTACCCTCTGAACAGCAAGTACCTCCCACTTATCTTCCTCTCACTTCTGGAGTTAAACACATTGATTGAAGTTCATTTGAAAGAACAAACCAGTAACAGAAGGAAACTTTCTCAACCTGGTAAAAAGAAGCTATGGAAAAAAAAGAAAACTGCAAATACTTTCATGTAATGGTGAACATCTGAGATCCTAACATTGAGGATACGGCAATGATGTTTCATTTCACCATTTCTATTCAACAGAGTACTAGAAGTCCAAGCCAGTACAATAAGGCAAGAGAAAGGTAATAAGAGGCATACAGATGGGAAAGGAAGAAGTGAACTGTCTTTATTTGTAGATGTAACATGACTACATATGTAAAAAACCAATCTAACTAATCTACAAAAAGCTACTAGTACTTAAAAGTAAACTTAACAAAGTTGTATGGTACCAGAGAAATACACAAAATTTAATTAAATGTCTATATGTTAACAACAAATAATTCCAAAATGAAATTTAAAAGCAATAATTACACTATCAAAAATATGGAATTCCTAGGGATAAAGTTAACAAAACATGAGTAAGAACTATACACTAAAAACTATAAAGTATCACTGAGAAAAATTAAAGAAGGCCTAAATAAATACTATGAAAATTAGGTGGAGAAAATGATATTATTTAGATGTAAATTCTCCCTAAATTTAAAGAAACCCCAGTAAAAATCCCAGGAAATTTTTATGTATATGTAAACATTGACAAATGGACTCTAAAATTTGCATAGAAATTGAAAGGACCTGGAATCACCTAAACTTTTTTGTTAAAAGAAAAATAACATGGGAAGATGTAACCTGTCTGATTTCAAGACTTACTGTAAAACTACAGTTACCACAACTGTATTGGCATAGGAATAGACTTATAGATTAATGTAACAGAATAAAATGTCTGGAAACAAACAGATACATATGTGGCCAACTCATGTACAACAAAAGTTACCAAAATAATTCAATATGAAAAGAACCGTCTTTTCAACAGATGGTGCTACAACAACTGGATATCCACGTGGGGTAAAAAAAAAAAAAAAAAAAAAAAAAAAAAAGGACTTTACCTTTCATACCACACACAGAAATAAAGGTAAGAGCTAAGACTTTAGAAAATCTCTGTGGCCTTGGGGTAAGGAAAGTTGTTGTAAATGGGACACAGAAAGCACAAACCTAGAAAAAGATAGTAATAAATTGTACTGCATCAAAACTTACAACTTTTGCTCTTCCAACAATATTCTTTATAAAACTGCAAAAGCAAGCCACAGCGTAGGAAAATATATTTAAAAAATTGACAAGAGACTTATAGCAAGGGTGGTTGTTTTTTTATACAAACTCTTAGACTCCAATTAACATTGGGCAAAATATTTAAACAGACACTTCATAACCAAAAACATATGACTGGCCAGTAAGTCTACAAAAGATGCCCAACATCACTCATCAGGGCAATGTAAAATAAAATCACAATAAATAATACTAAATAGGGATCTCTGGGTGGCTCAGGGGTTGAGCATCTGCCTTCAGCTCAGAGTGTGATCCCAGGGTCCGGGATCAAGACCCACATCAGGCTCCCCGCATGGAGCCTGCTTCTCCCTCTGCCTGTATCTCTCTCTGCCAATTTCTCTGTGTCTTTCATGAATAAATAAATAAAATCTTTTAAAAATAATAATAATAAAACTAAATAAATAGATAATGAAATCACTACTCATGCACTAAAATGGCTAAAATTTAAATAAGTGCCAACACCAATTGATAGCAAAAATGTGGCACACCTAAAACTCTCAAATACTGCTGAATACCATATAGTACAACCACTTTGAAAAACATTTTATAGTTATTCATACAGCTAAATATATACTTACCATACGACTGAGCAATTCCACTCCTAGGTGTTTAGCCAAATGAAACATATGTCCCCACAAAAACTGATACATCATGAATATTCATGACAGTGTTTCTCAATATAGCTAAACACCTAAAACAACACAAATGGCTATCCAGAGGTGAGTGGATAAACAAAGTGCAGTACATCCATACAACTTATAAAATGTATTTCAAAAAATAAATTGATCCATGCATCAACGGATGAATCTCACATAGAATCTCAATTCATATTAATTGAGAAAAGTCAAACACAAAAGTACGTACATATAATTTCATTTATATGAAATTCTAGAATAGGAAAAATTAATCTACAGAGATACAAAGCAAGTTAGTGGTTGCCTGGGACCAGGAGTGGGGTAGGGAGTGAGGATTGACTATAAAGTGTCATGAAGAACTTTGGGGGATGACGGAAATGTTTTATATATTAATTTTGGTGGTAGTCACATGGATATATACATTTTTCTAAATCTGAATACTGTACACCTAAAATTTACTATGTGTAAACTATACCTCAATAAAGTCAATTTAAAAACTAGATTTAGATATTATTTCTCAGCTATTAGGTTAATAAAAATCAAAGTTAGAAAATATACTATGTTGATATGCAGGGGATAGAAACTCTCATACATTACTAGTGACAATGCAAAATTAGATCATCCATAGGGAATTTGTCAATAGTAACCAAATGACACAGGCATTTACTTTCAACCCATGTATCGCACTTCTAGGAATCAATTCCAAAAGTGTATTAGTAAAAATTATGAGAAAAAATATACGCAATTTTTCATTAAAGCACTGAGTGTTCTGCAATAGAAAGCAGAACAATAGGAAAACACCCAAATATGTAAGGACTATGATATATTCAAGACAGAGATGCAGGTCAGACTTCTCTGAATATGCCTCATGTTTCAATTATGTGTGTGAATATATTTATATTATGTTGCCTACTTCCATTCACTGAAAATGGCTGAAATAATGATCAACCCAGTAGCAATGAGTATCTTCACTGTGTTCTCTAAATACCATTTTCCAGCAAAAAAAGCCAGAGTTTTTATGAGAGACAGCTCATCCCAGGCCTGGAAAAGGAAATATATAAATTGATCACAATAAAATCCAAATAAACTCGGTGACAGGCACTGAGGAGGGCACTTGATTCAGGATGAGCACTGGGTATTATACTATATGTTGGCAAATCAAACTTCAATAAAAACAAATGAAAAAAAAAACAATAAAAGCCAAATAAAAATTGGAAACCACCAAATACTACCACAGTCAAAAGGATTCAGAGTCAAACTACAGAACCTCCCACTGGCTGAAGATGGGACCATTTGAGCATCAATAAAGATTATAAATACTTGGATTGACCAAGCAATATTTAAAGTCCATTTGTTCATAATGATACTAAAAAAATAATATACTCATTGGTCATTGGAGATTGTTAGGGAACCAAATTCATTAATTTGAAAATTGGTAAATAAAGGGAAAGAAAATGCCATCAATAAATGCCATCAATAAATCCAGACTGCAGAAAAGGTGGTAGGACAAATACCTAGGTCTTTCAACAACTAAATGCCAAGCAAAAATAGAGATGAGGAAGTTCTCTATAGATTACACAAGATTAAGTAACTCATCAACCTGACAGCAATGTGTGCACCTTATTTAGATATTTATTTGAACATAATTTTTAAAATGTTTTATGGGACAACTAAGGAATATGAACATTGACAACATATTAGATGATAGAAAGGTCAATTATGCTAAGTGCTAAAATGTTTAGTAAGGTTTCAAGGGAGTCCTTATCATTTAGAAATATATAGTATATTTAAAGGTGATACAGAATATCTAGGGTTTGATTCAATACAATGATCCATGAAAAGAATGGGAATGGATATATAAACAAAAGAAGATTGCCCATGAGTTCATTACTGTTGAAGCTGAACAGCGGGTACAGGGAGTTCATTATGTTATTCTCTCCAGATTTTTGTATGTTTAAAATTTGTCAAAATAAAAAAGTTTTTTTAAGCATCAGTAAACAGTTGAAAGGAAAAGGGAAATCTAACCTGGGCATATGAGCTATAAATAGATATCACAAAGAAGAGAGATCAGACTTGGTGAAAGCTACAATTCAATGTGTAGAATCACATTCTAAAACTCCATCTATACAAAAAATTAGCAGTAAGCTAATATTTGATAAACCCTGATTTGTGAAACATAAATAATCAATCCTACAATAAGGCCATGAGTCCTGGAGCTGCAAGACAAAAGCAGTGCATGGACCCCTAGGAAACAGGTACCCACCTAGAACAGAGTCAGAAATGGAGGACCTCAGTCTGGAGAGAATAGTTAGCAAAAAATAACAGAAGGACAATGAGGACCTGAAACCAGGAACAAAGCAATGGAATGAGAATAATGCTATAAATGCTAGACAGAGTTCATAGGAATAATTGACAGTACTTGATACTGAGACAAGGGAAAAAAAGGAGCCAAAGATGATTCCATTCAATTCAACAAATATTTACTGCACAGCTGTGTGTCTGACATTGCTTCGAAGACCTGGCAGTCTAATTGGAGAGATAAATAATTAAAATAATTAACTATAATATATACAAATGTTTTATGGCAGAAATGAGCTTGGAAGTTGTAAGAGAACATAGACTAAGGAGCAACTAAATAGATGGTGACATTAATTCAGATGGTGGGATTGCTGGAGGAAGAGCACTTTAGACAGGATTGTAGAGGGGCGCCCGGGTGGCTCAGTTGGGGAAGTAAGTGTCTGCCTTCAATTCAGGTCATGATCTCAGGGTCCTGGGGTTGAGCCTTGCGTCAGGTTCCTTGTTCAGCAAGGAGTCTGCTTCTCCCTCTGCCTCTGCCCCTCCCTCTGCTTGAGCTCTCTCTCTCTCTCTCTCAAATAAATAAATAAGACCTTAAAAAAAAGGGGGGGCGGTAGAATCCGAGGTTCTCATGGGACATCCAGTTGCATGGGTCCAACAAGAGGTTAGACAGAGGTCGTATCAGCATATAGACAATGACTTCCAAAATAAATGGATTCGTTAAGTTTGTTGGAAGACAGCAGAAATTGCCATCTTTACACTTTGGTCCTATAAATACAGTATTTTATTTTATCAGCATTTTCATTGAGTTTACATTTTTATTTATTTAAATCTTTCTTGAATGCTAAGTAAAGAATATTCCAATTTAATGCTACTATGAAGACTTCGTGAAATCATCTGAACCTAATGTCAAATTCCCTGACACATTGTTTAAGTGCATCATTTAAGATAGATTAAAGCAATTTATTTATAAATGTTTGCCTCACTGCACTTATCAGTATAGATATAAAATGGTATAGCGATAATGGCTGCCTTCAGTGAGAAAAAAAATGTTACCTCAAAGAGGGAAATGCAATAAATCTTTGTTTCAAGGGCTGTGTTCTGAGAGAGAGAAAGTAGATGCAGCTCTGCTGATGTAATTAAACTGAGCTAAAAAAAATAAAAAATAAAAAATAAAATTAAAAAAAAAACCGAGCTAACATTTCCAAATGAAAACAAATCCCATTTTCCCTTTAGAAATCTTTGTGCTCCTTAAAAAAAAAAAAAAGAAGAAGAAGAAGAAGAAATCTTTGTGCTCAATTTCTGAATGCCCTGTTTTGGAATTGACAGTTTTCTTGGAAAGTCTGGGAAACCAGAGAAACGGTCTCTTAAGTTTCATTATCAATTGGTCCAAATATAGGCAATAGAACAATGACTCAGGAGTGCCTAAGGCATTTGCTCTGCACGGCTCAACTGTAACACACAGTCTTCAACACAGTTGGCATCAGGAAACTCAGTAAGTACAAGGCCTCGTGTGGCATTAAGCTCAAACTCTGGCGATTGGGACAACACGTCTACTTTTGAACCACCACTGATCATCATTTTCTTGGGTTGAGAAAGAAATCCAATAAGCCCACACAGAAAATGAAAAGGTCACCATGAGCTATCATTGGACATTTGCATATTAACTTCTTAGACCTACTAGGAACCATAAGGAAAATCCTCCCGCTGGGCCATTTTCATCCCATATGCGTTCTAGATATCTTTATAGTGAGAAACAAAAGTCAATATTCTCCAAAAAGAACCTCACCAACTTGAAAAATGAACGGAAGTTGAATAATGGTTCAGATGGAGACGTTTATTTAACTACCACCTCCCAGAGATAGGGGATGGAAGCCGGCCTCCAGATCCCCATCCCGCAGAGCGCACGTTTTTATTTTTATCTAAGCAATGTGCATGATACAGTACATGACTAAACATAATCCAATTTGATTTGTGTTGCGGAGGCTCTCCAAAGAACAAATCTATAAAATTACAACATGTGAAAGCTTAACACAGTGATATAAAATGGCAGTGGCACGGTTCATATCTTAAACTGACAGACTGATGGTGATTATTGCAAGGACAATGCCCTGCATATGTCAAACGATTTGCAAATAATTTATGTCACCTTCTCCTCCATTATTGTTTTTGCAGAGGACATAAACTGTGTCACCAATATTAAACTGTCTGCAAAAAGAGCCGAGCTCAGCTTTCTCCTCCCGGAGAACGCAGAGCCATCTGCACCCAGACAAACATGCATATGGCCATCATTTGTCCAACATCTTACACAGTGTGAAGGTTTTTTACTTGAAATGCCAACCTGGGTGGCAGATGATGTATGTGTTTCCTCAGCCCTGTGATTACCGGGCCCGCGCCGCTGTGCCGCGCTCTCACCTCATCAGTTCCACAAGCTGCGCTCCAAGGTGTGTGAGGCATTTGCAGCGATATGGCTTGTGACACCCGGGGGGGTGCGGGGTGCTCCGATGTGAGTATCTGCCTCCCGGTTTTGTTCCGATCAGGGTCACCGTCTGACCTGCAGAAATTAGTGTGGGGAGAGATGTAGGCACCCAAACCAGCGATTTGAGAACTGGGATGAATGTATTTTGATAAAGGGGAAAAGCAAAGGGCACTCTTGGTATAATCCCTGGTTACCGGCTGTGCCACCTGCCTTTGAAGTGGCCTGTGTTTTGTCCCTTTGGATGAGCACCTAGTGGAAGGTTTGTAAGGGTATACTTGTTGTCATCAGTCCTAAACAGAGAGGGTTACACCTACGACCAGGAGATGTCATTAATTTTAGGGATTTGCCATTACCTAATAGGCCAGAAGAAGTAGAGGGAACTGTCATCCCCTACAATGCCATTACCAGGCGGCTCTCCTGCACATCTCAAGTTTCAGGAACCCATAAATAAGGTTTTCTTTTATGTGTATGCATGTCCACACACACACGGGGGTCAAGGGAGATCCTAAACCATAATTTCTAAACTATTAAGACAGGATTGATTATCCATCATCTATCTATCTATCTATCTATCTATCTATCTATCCAGCTATCTATCTATTTATTTAACTTGTAAATGCTCCCCAGAATCCAGATATTTGATTCAAGGCAGAGTACAGTATTTTTTTTCTCACTACGATCCTCTGTTTTTATCAGGGAGGGAGAGGGAGCAATTGGAGAAGAAATAAAAAGGTTTAAAGATTGTCCCAAAGGGATCTGTTTAGACATCAAATAGTTTTCACAAAACCACACATTTTGATGAGTTAAGTGTAAGTTCATCAGAAACATATGGATTTATTTTCCTATAAAATTCACATGGACATAAAATATCTCCCGGGCCCCCCTCTTTCAATGGCGGGTTGTGCGGGGGTGGTGGGGGGAGGGGGGAACTAAACAAAGACATGTGATATTTAGTTCTTGTCCTCTATCATTTACCGTATTTCGACATAAACAAAAAAAATCTTCAAACACGGACTTTGAAAACTTGAGCAGAAGTACCAAATTTTAATAAAAATAAATCATCCCTCAAAATTAATTTATAAAACAAAAATCTGTGTACTTCCCAAACTAAAAAAAAATTCCATTTAGAACCAGTTGTGCCTATGGGAATAAGTGAAATAGAAGCCACCAAGGCCATCTAAATAGTGACTCAAAAGGATATGATTTCCAGAAAATGAATACTCTCAATTGAAAAGAACAGCCAGTTAACAGAATTTCCATCAATATTTGCCACTTCTGATTACCTGTGATTCTTTCAATTAATGACAAGAGGGCAGAAAATGGAAACATACATATGTTAATAATAAAATTATAGAAAAACAAGCAAGATGGATTTTGTGATCTTACATTTGGGGAGTTTTAAAGATGTGGCCAGCAGCCCCCTAGGAACTTATTCTGACAAGTTTAATTTACATGTTTTAAAATGAGCATTGTCAAGGTTGGCAGAGCTGAGTTACACCCAGTTTATCCCTCCTCCATCCCCAGGTTTTTTGTTCTCCTATACCCTACGAATACCAAGGACGTGGATAGTAAAGATTTCTCTTGTGTATAGAAGATTCTTTGGGTGATTTGTTAAATTAGAATCGTAAAAATTAATATCTTTCTAAACTGCTTCCTGGACATTACCATTTGGACGTCCAACTCAACATGTCCAAACCTAGCTTCCAAACGGTCAACGTCTCATGAAAGTGCTTTTCTATCAACTGTGATTTTTCTGCCATCGAGGCTCCAAGTTCTGCCACTACTTTTTCTTTCACCACATCTCCTTAGCTATCAGCCCTGTGACCTTTTTCTTCCAAGTTCTTCTCAGACCTGCCCCACTATTTCCTTTTCCTTGGCAATTTTCCTAATCCAACTACCTATTACCTCAATTTAAATTAATGAAAGGGGCTTTCATTTATGTCCTCTAGCTACAGGAGGCATAGAACAATCTTGTTCAAGAGCCAATTTAATCAATATCTTATTCTTCTCTTCAGTAAAAGTAATACTTCGGATTTGTGGATTGCCTCATAATCCACAAAGCGCTTACACATTCCTTCATTTGTTTGATCTTCACACCAAGAGTGTGAGATGGGCAGAACCATATTAACATTTCCATTTTGTAGATGAGGGAGATAAAACTTGGAGAGGGCATAACTTGCCTGAGACCATTATACAGAACCAACTGAAGCCAGGAGAACAACTGAAGGTTTTTGACTCCAAGCCCAGAGCAATGTCCATTATAGCGTACTGCCTAGGACAACTGCACGTTGCCTAAATGTCAGAATTGCTTAAGTGTGCTCAAGGCCATTTGTCACCTAGTCCTATTTTCTTATAACTTCACCTTTCATGGTTATCCTACAGACACCTTTGATCCAACTACACTGATTTATCTACCATCCATGACTTTACCGGGCACTTTTTACTCAAACTGTAACCTTTTAATAAACGTCTTCCCCTATTCAGAATCTACCTTCCTATCTTCTAAAATACAATTAGGTTTACCTTCTCCATGAAACTTTTGACAACCATTCCATTAAATGTCAATAGTTTTCCACATGTTTAAACTGTGTCATTTTTGGAATACTTAATTACACATGCCCTTCTATCTCTTCTTAGATGGTTGCTTTTTTGCCTTCTCATTTAACTTTGCACACATCTTTGCCTTATCTACCCCCACCATAGACTATAATCTGCTAAAGAATACAGGCTGTGTCTTTGTATCTCCTTCAGAATTGAACAAGTGCAACATAAAAAATGTCCAGTAAATATTTGTTTAGTTGAATTAAATTCATTCGGATTGAGTTTTGTTAGTAGATGGCTTTTATATCTGGCCTTATTATTATAAGGATTATAGTAATACTTTTAAGTATTATTATGGTATTCCATATGTAGGCATCTTGCCTACCCACCCTTAGGTGCTTTCAATATAATTTGATATATTTTTTTTAAATTTTAGTTACTTTAAATACTATTTATATTATCAATCATTAGCAAATGAGGAATTTAAAATAAAGTAACTTTTTTTCTTGGTCTCTTTTGGAAGTCAAGTTTTCATGTGACTGGGATGCCTGGGTACCTCAGCGGTTGAACGGCTGCCTTTGGCCCAGGGCATGATCCCCAGTCCTGGAATCGGGTCCCGCATCAGGCTCCTGCATGGAGCCTGCTTCTCCCTCTGCCTGTGTCTCTGCCTCTCTCTCTCTCTCTCTCTCTCTCTCTCTCTCTCTGTGTCTCTCATGAATAAATAAATAAAATATTTTTTAAAAAAGTTTTCATGTGACACATTATTTTCTGATTAGGTTTACACAGAGATGGTGTTCACTGATTCCTATTAGAAAACCATTTGAAACAACTTCTATAACAGAAATATATCATTAATCAATTGCAATTATTGAATAAATTGCAAAGCTTTGACAACATACCAAATGAAGTGGACATACCTTCACTTTATTCTTTTATATATCTATTAATCATCTTAAGATAGTTTCTAATATAAGCATAAATACAATAAAAATAACAAATTTTTTCAAGGTTTTCTATACTTACTGAAATGATGCTTCTGAAAAGCCAGTCATGCTAATCCTCGCTTATTTGCATTTACTGGGTCCTTAGTATACTTTCAAAGTTCTAACATCAATTGTATACATAGAATAACATTTATTTTTTTAAATAACTATTTTACGTGGGGTTCTCTTGTCTACCTCTTGAACATTTGGAGTACACTTATTTTTAAAGATTTTATTTATTCATGAGAGAGACAGAGAGAGAGAGAGGCAGAGACACAGGCAGAGGGAGAAGCAGGCTCCACGCAGGGAGCCTGATGTGGGACTCAATCCCAGGTCTCCAGGATCATGCCCTAGGCTGAAGGCAGACGCTAAACCGCTGAGCCACCCAGGATCCCCTAGAGTACATTTATAATAGCTGTTGTAACATCATTGTGCACTAATTCTGTCATCTGCACCATTTCTGGGTCTGTTTCTACTGACTGATTTTTCTTCTTGTGTTTCTTTGCATGCTTAGTTTTTTTTTTTGGATGCCAGATGTTGTGAATTTTACATTAGTGGGTGCTGGAGGTTTTTATGTTCCTTAAGTATTTTAAGGTTTTGTTCTGGAATGAAGTTAAGTTACTTGGAATTAATTCAATTCATTTGAGGCTTGCTTTGAAGCTTTCTTAAGAAGGTCCATACAGCCTACAGTCCAGGCCTAATTTGGCCCTGATTCCCTTCTGAGACAATACCTTCCTGTGGACCCCATTTAATGACTCATGCATCAAGTGATCTTTCTACTCTTGATTGGTTGGAACACAAACTATTTCCGGCCCACCATGAGCTCTAAAGATCATTCTGCTTGCTCTTTATCAGTAGTTCCTTGAGTCTTGGTAGTTACTTCTTATGCATGTGATGATCAACACACAAGACCAGAACCAAAACCCTTTATAGATCTCTTAGAGTTCTCTATGCAGTTGTCTCCTCTCTGGTACTCTGCTTTGTGTTTTCTGGCCACCTTGGCCTTCTTGAACTCTGAACTCTTGTCTTCGCAACTCAGGGAACCTAGCAGGCTCTGTCTGGGTTCTGTTCTCTTGTGCTGCAGCCTAGAAATGCTGGCTAAGCAGAAGCTGGGGCAATTGAAGGGCTCACTTTGTTTTCCTTCATGCAAAGATCAGTATCCTGAACTGACTACTGTTTCACGTCTGAAAACCAATGTTTCCTATATTTTGTCTGCTTTCTTTTTTTTTTAGTTGTTTAAGGCAGGAGAATAAATCCAGTCCCTGTTACTCCTATACTCCTATCACTGATTAAAAATGGAAGTTCTTAGATAGCACTTGAAAGGTAAAGATTACTCTAGGGTACAGAGTAAAAATGAGCTTTTCTTTTTCAGAACTATCAAAAACAAAACAAATAAACAAACAGAAAAAAAAACAGAAATGAAAATGTATCCTTTCTAAAAGAAACCCTTCAGCAATGGTATTCAGTTCAGAGTAGAAAAAGTAAAATGTACCAACTCTTTAGAGTAAAATCTTTGATTTATACATGTATGAGGAGGTAATTCAACATTTTAAAGGTGATTTATCTAACGTCTTTTGAAATCACTTTAATTTCTTAAAGGTCACAAAAAGCATTGTATTGAAATGGCCTGGTATACTACTAAAATATAAGGTCTCTCTCCCTTTGTGTTAATTGGTAGCAAAAAAAAATAAAAATAGTTTGATTGCCTATCCAAATCTATTCCTAGTCAAAGAAAAAAAGAACAAAAACAAAAGAATAAAATAAACAGAAAAATTGGACTGAGCAAGCTGGTACTTTTTTTTTCCTTACATGTCCCACTTTGTATTGGTAAGACCAGATAATGAGTAGCACTTTTTCTTTGTAACAATTCATTAATCAGAGAAATGATCCTTGCTGGTGTTTAGATGTTTTACTTAATTTGGTACCTCTGGCCTGCTGCCCCACTAGTGCCAAAATTATTATTTCTCACCCAGCAGGTGATAAATAACAACTTCAGTCGTGATTAATACCATGAATCCTTCAACCTGACTAATGCAAAAAAACTTGAGACCTACAGAACAAGTGGGTGATAATTGTTGTGAGGACTGTTGGAGCTCTGCTCAGCCTGTGAGGAAAGAAATCCACGGGAAATGAAGCGTTTGCTAGCAGGCCAGCTGATCCTAAGAGGCTTCATTAAGCCCAACTCAGCGACATTCGCCATTTGAATACCAGGCCTAGATTTTCTCCCTCCCAACACTAACTTTTAAGTATCTTCAGAGAAAAGAAGCCACTAACTCATTTTTGCATGCATTTAAATATTTATTGAATGGATGAATGAATAATAAATGAGAAAATAGAATTTTTGTCCAAGTACTCAACATAGTAATATGGGTCATTTGAGAGCTACATATGGTTATCTCTCGTCATTTCTCTAATAATGCAATTGTGCACAAATGTAGTTTTGCTCAAACTCACAGCAAAATTACCATTCTCTGCTGGCAAAAAGAAAACTGTTAGCAATGGCCAGTAACTAAAGCCACATGGTGCCATCAACTTGATTATTATCATTTAACACTAGATACTAAGGTAGTATTACCAGTGGTCCTCAATTAGGCAGATGGTAAGGGGAATATGGAGTGTTTGAAAAACTTCCCACAATATTGCTTGTCTCCTCATTGAGAAACTTCTTTGAGTGGTACTATATATTTTAAGTCACAAGTCAATGGATTCACAATGGTGGTCAACCAGTTTAGTATGGCCTGTAGGCATATTTGTTTGGCAGGCAAGTTGTCTTCATTTTGTTGTTGTTGTTAATACTTTAGGTTGAGGGATGCATTCTCCAGTATTCCCTATTGTCTTAATATCCAGTCTGTCTCATTCTGTTCATTATAAGCCTGGCTTCTGAACTGAATTTGTGATTCCTGACTAAATGGAGAAGTATTAAATAATAATCGAGAAAAAAAAAAACATTAAAACTAACTTGGATTTGGGATATGTGGCTAAATATATCCAAAGATTTTCAAGATTCATAAATGAAATAAGCATCAATTTTCTCAGCTAAGAAATATTTTACTTTTGCCCTTATCTAAACAAGCAATTCCTGGCATGCTATCAAAACCACTTGAAAAATTGCACAGTGTTGGAAATGATATGGAAACACAGAAGAGGGGAAAGTAACCAAGCCTAGATCTCAGGATGACTCTTAAGAATAGTCTTAACTAGGATTTGAAGTAAGTGGAGAAACAGAACCCTCTTCTCTCATTAATATCTCATAATTCTTAATAAAAAAGAAAGAGAAGTAACTTAAATTAGAATTAGAGTGCTGATTTATCACTGATTTGCTTTTTAAGAGGAAATAGGAAACCTAAAGAAATTAATGACCAAAAATATAAACTGAATTATTAGTCGAAAATCTACTCCTCCCCCAAATGCAATAACTTTTGAAGAATGGTAATCCTCATCTTATGCAGGTTTCAGAGAGCAAAGAGAAAGTATCACTCTATTCATCTCTTTAAGTCAACTTTTTGAAGTATGGTATACTTTTTGCAGAATAAAATATAGTTTGATGAGTTTTGCCGAAATCTGTTATACATCTTACAAACAACACCATAATCAAAATATAAAATTTTTCCATTACCCAAGAAGTTCCCTTGTGCCCCTCTGTATTCAGTTAAAAAATAAAATAAAAATTTAAAAAACACCTCACCCAGGCAACTATTGATCTCTTTTCACTATAAATTAAATTTGCTCCTCTAGAATTTCATATGTATGTACATGGAGTATACACTTTCACCTCTGGCCTTTCACCCTCACTAAGGTTTTGAGATTCATCCAGGTTGTTGCAAGTAGCAGTAGTTTGTTCCTTTTTATTACTGGATAGTATTCCACTGTTTGAATATATAATTTATACATTTATAGATGGACTTTTGGATTTCTCTCAATTTGGCTATTACAAATTAAGCTGCAATGAACATTCAGGTACAATTCTTTATATGGATATAGCGTCATTCTTCTAGGGCAAACATTTCGAAGTGGATTTTGTTCAATCATATAGTAAATGCATGTTTAAGAAACTGCTAATTTTCTAAAGTGCTCATGCCAATTTGTATTCCTACTGGCAGTATATAAGAATTCCAACTGTTACCTCACATCTTTGCCAATACTTGTTAGAGTCAAACTTTTCCATTTTACCCATTTTAATGAGTGTACCGTGGCATCTCATTGTGGCTTAATTTACATTTACCTGATAACTAATGACATTAAATTTGTTTTCATGCATTTATTGGCCATTGATAATATTTTTTAGATCTCTAAGTCTTTTGCTCACATTTTAACATGGGTTGTCTTTTATTAAGTTCTAAGAGTTCTTTAGTGTTCTAGATACAAGATGTTTATCAGATACATTATTGCAAATATTTTCTCCCAGTCTATGGCAACTCTCTTTATTTCATAGTGTCTCTGGAAGAGCAAAGGTTTTTAATTTTGAGAAGTTCAGTTTTTCAGTATTTTCATTCTTTTTAAGTATTTCTGTGTCCTACCTACAAAATCTTTGCCTGCTTTAAAGTCCTTTTTTTTTCTGCCTTAAAGTCCTAAAGGTTTTTCTCAGTATTTTCTTTTAGAAGTTTTAGAGTTTTAACTTTTACATTTAGATCTATATTTTGAGTTTATATATGTGGATAGTTGAGGTGAGATTTTTTTAAAAAATATGATATGGAGTTGTTCCAGAACCATCTAAAAGGTTATCCAATTTTCTTTTGGAATTATTTAAAGTTTCATTGATTATTCTCGATTGTGTTTGTTTTCTATGTCATTTTGGGTTTCTCTACTGTATGTCCGTTTCCTATTTTATTGATTTCCATTATTTATTATTTCCTTCATAGTACTTATTGAGGTTAATTGCTCTTTTTCTAGATTTCTGAAGGTAAAAGTTCAGATCATTGATCATAAACTTTTTTTCCTTTCCTAATATGAACATGTAGAGCTATAATTTTCCCTCTTGGCACTGCATAAGCTAAATCCCACAAATTTGGATATACTTTTATTACTCTTAAATTCAATTTTTTTTCTAATTTCTTTGTAAAATTTTTTTTGATCCTGGGTTATTTTGAAGTGTGTTGTTTCATTTGCTAATATCAGGGGGTTATCCCTGCCTAAATTCACTCAATAACTATTTGTTGAGTATCTACCATATGTTCGACAAATAGATACACTCTTGGAGATAAGGAGCAGTAAATTAGGCAGATCTTTATCCAGAATACTTACATTGCACAGATCCTGCAAACTAAGGATTTTTATTAAATAAATGAAAATAAGCACTTTGGGGAATGTACACATCAAATCCAATCAAATTTAACTCTCAAGAGTATTAGTCTAGGGATGAAATAAGAATATGATACCAAGAGAAAGACAATGTGGTTATTTAAGAACTTGGCGAAATGCTTCTTGAGCTATCCAATGAGAAATTCAGCACTTCTAAATTCTCCAAGGGAACAGATAATGGATACCTAATCTAGTATTGCTTTTAGTTGGAAAAAAAAACTTTTAATGTCATAGTCAAATGACTGGCAAGAAATGAGACAGTGAATCTACATTATATGAATGTGTTAAATGATTATTTACATAATTTTGGCCTTATATCCAGAATTATATCATAGATTAACTAATCTTTCAGTCTATTTAAAACATCAAATATTTATCATGATAAACAACTAGACAGTTAGGGAGTGATCTTTCCTAGTGAGAAGCCTGAATATTTTTTTAAAAAATAATTAACTGCCTTAATTTCATTATTAGCTTTGTATTTTTGCTTTGAGACTCCATGTATATATGGTCATTGATGAGACTTGTTTGTATGTTTTTCCTAATGGTATTTTCTTCTTGGTTTTTAGTTTCTGTTTGTTGTACTAGTTCTAAATATTATTCCTGTGATCATACCTTGCTTATTTTAACAGAAAAAATAAATAGAATCAGGAATTCAAACTAAGTACATACAGTAAAAAACTAAAAATAGCAATATCCTTAATGTTTTATTTTTAATTCTTTCTGGTTTTATATAAATGACACATTACACTGATGAAAGTATATTGCATTAAGTTCAGTAAGGCAATATTTCTGATTTAAAGAAAAAGAGCATAAAATTAATAGTTTTAGTTTATAGTTCTTTTACACATTATTATTTTTAAAACAATTTTGTTAAATTTAATTTGAAAACCAAGGCAGTGAAAAACAATAAGGAGCTAATCCCCCAGAAACAACTTTGTGCCCGTGAATGGTATTTCTTTCAAATAGATAACTAAACCAAAATGAAATAATTGCATGTTGAACATTAACAAAATATACAGGTAATCTGGGAGCAAGACTAAGCTCTCCCCTCAGGAACACAATTTCAACTCAATAATCATTGAAAGTGCACATATTAAATACTTGGGTGTAAAAACCACAAAAATACTGAATAATATCTAATAAGCCAAACTTAGGATATTGAACTGTCAGTTGAATCACCTAAGTTCTCATTTCAGTAATTTGACATATTTGGTAAAGTTTTCAAAATACTCAGTAAATAACAAACTGTTTTTTAAGGTATAGTCTTTGACTATCTCACACTAATGGAAAAAGGTATGAGTCAGGAGGGAAAAACATCATTTTCCAAATTAAAATAATAATTTCTCCTCCAACACAACTTCATCAGTGGGTAGGTGATGATAAAATGAATACTGTATACTTTAGTGATTTTACAGGATGTGAATGCTGGAGTGACGTCACCAAGATGGTGACATAGATTGTTCCTGACTTGACTTCCCCTCACAAGAACAACTAACAACTATTCAAGAACAAGACACCATTTGGGGCACCTGGCTGGCTCAGTGAGTAGAGCATGTGACCCTTGATCTTGGGGTCATGAGTTCAAGCCACACACTGGGCATAGAGTTTACTTAAAAAAAAAAAAGAGGAAAGAAAGAAAGAAAGAAAGAAAGAAAGAAAGAAAGAAAGAAAGAAAGAAAGAAAGAAAGAAAGAAAGAAAGAAAGAAAGAAAGAAAGAAAGAAAGAAAGAAAGAAAGAAAGAAAGAAGAAAGAGAGAAAGAGAGAGAAAGAGAAAAAGAAAAAGAAAAAGAAAAAGAAAAAGAAAAAGAAAAAGAAAAAGAAAAAGAACAAGACATCACCGAGAGAATCCTAAAACCAAATCACACCCAGCAGCTCAGAGGCCAAGACAGACTGCATTCGAAGCTACACACTTACTACTCTGTCCCACCCCAGGCCAGCGCAGCACCACTTGGAGCAATCTCTCCTGAGCCTGTTTCTACCATTGGGAAAAGAGAACCCAGGGCAAACCACCTGTACCTCCCCTGCCACTGCATTGTGGGTCACTTTGTAGGAACCTCTACTCTGATCTTACATCAGAAGGTTGCAGGGGAATCTACAGGGCCCAGCACCACTGGGAATCCAACTGACAAAGAGGAAAGGGGCTTACAACAACCAGCACACAGATCCTGGCAGATCAAATGCACATCTGCAGTGTAGTAATCCCAACCTGTGGCTTTCCTCATCTGTACCACAAAGTCAGGGCTGTGCTCTGACCAGTGGAGACTCAGTGAGGTGCAGATCTACCTATCCAAATCCTCAAACAAGGAGCTTTGAGGGCCCTGGAGCCTAGGCAAAGTGCTAAGTCATAGCCCCACTCACTGTGGAGTGCCTTCCAGTCCCATCTCACCAGAAGGGCTGGTGACAACTTTTGAAAGCTCTGCTGGCCCTGTAGCACCCCAGCTGAGAGGCAGGCAGAACCAACAGTCTGCAGAAAAAAGCCAGTGGTCCTATTTGGTCAGGGAACTTGAGGTGTGGGTCAGCTTGAGTTAAGACAACCAACAAAGAGCTTCACCAGCTTTAGAGCTATTCTCCCATTATGCCACTCTTTCTAATCATAGCCCCACTCACTGCTGAATCCAGCCTTCAGCTTCTCTGATCAGGAAACCTATGAATCAGAGCACACAGGAAGCTGTGAAGCCCATCCAACACCCTATGTACAGTGACATTTGAACAGAGACTGCAGCCCATAGCTTCTCCTGTCTTTAGTGGCCTTGCCTGACCAGAGAATTAAGTGCACACTCCACAATGAACTAGGTCCCCCAAACAAGTTGTACAGATCCTGGGTTCTGTCCTGCTGCTTCCCCTGGCAGGGGAATCCATGGCCCCATCTATCACTGACTATGGTACCAGCCTTGACCATCTAGTAAGCCTAACCAGAGAAGCCAGGCAACCATGGACCCCATCCTATAGCCTCACTTGGGCAGAGAACCAAGCCAGCAGTCCAATCCAACTGTTCTCAGTCAGAGGCACACACTGTCTTCCATCCCTGTCCTCAGAGCTCAAACAGTTGCTTCACCCAAAAATAAATAATAGCAGACCCCACCTGCTCAAAGACATTATCAGAAGACACACCTAGAAACCCAAAATGAGCTGAATGGCTAGGTTACCAAACCTGTAAAGTCTGAAAGAGAAGCCTGATTACTCATATGTGCAAATACCAAAGTAAGGAATCAAGGGTATGAAAAATCAGGTATATGACACCATCAAAGCAAATTAATAAAGTTCTAATAACTGACCCTAAGGAAATCGAGATCTATGAACTGTCAGACAAATAATTCAGACTAATTCTCTTAAAGAGGTTTAGTGAACTCCAATTAAACAGGCAACTAAACAGAATTAGGAAAACAATAATATGAACAAAACAGGAAATTCAACAAGGAAATAGTGCCCATTAAGACAAAACAGAAAAAAAAAAAAACAGACATCCTAGATCTGAAAAATACAATAACTGAATAACTGAATAGAATTACAAAAGTAGTCAACCATGCAGAAGAAAGAATCAGCAACCTGTAGGATAGGACATTGGAAAGTACCCAGTCAGAGAAGCACAAATTAAAAAGAATGAAAGCCTATGGGAATTATGGTACTCACGGAAAAGAAACAATATTTGCATTATGAAAATTCCAAAAAGAGAAGAAAAAGGGATAAAAAGTATATTTAAAGAGACAAAGGCTGAAAACTTCCCAAACCTGGCAAAAGAAATGAACATCTAGATCCATGAGGCTCAAAGGACCTCAAATAAATTGAACCTCCACAGAGTTACATAGAACCACATTATAATTAAATTGTCAAAGGTCACAAAGCATTTTAAGAGCAACAAAAGAGAGAGGTTACTCCCATAAGACTCTTTGTGGTGGATTTCTCAACAGAAACTTTTCAAGCCAGGAGAAATATTGCTCAGACATAAAAATTGAAAAAGTCCTATCAGGGATCCCTGGGTGGCGCAGCGGTTTGGAGCCTGCCTTTGGCCCAGGGCGCGATCCTGGAGACCCGGGATCGAATCCCACATCGGGCTTCCGGTGCATGGAGCCTGCTTCTCCCTCTGCCTGTGTCTCTGCCTCTCTCTCTCTGTGACTATCATAAATAAATAAAAAAAAATTAAAAAAAAAAAAAGAAAAAGTCCTATCATATGTGACCACATGATTGGACCTTGAGGTCATTATGCTAAGTGAAATAAGTCAGAGAAAAACAAATACTGTGTGATTTCACTTATATGTGGAACCCAAAACAAAACAAAAACAAAAAACTCATAGAAAAAGAGATAAGACTTGTGGTTACCTGAAGCAGAGGGTAAGGGGAGGAGGATTATGAAGAAGGTGGTCAAAAGGTACAAACTTCCAATTATAAAATAAATAAGTATTGGGGATATAACGTATAACATGATGACTATAGCCAATACTGCTGTATGATATACAGGAAAGTTATTAAGAGAGTAGCTCTTAAAAAGTTCTTATCACAGAGAGAATTTTCTCCCCCTTTTTCCCCTTCTTTAATATATATGAAAAGATAGATATTAGCTGAACTTACTGTGATATTTTCACAATATATGTAAATCAAGCCATCATGCTATATGCCTTAAACTTATACAGTGAGTTATGTCAATTATTTCTCAATGAAACTGGAAATACATAAATAAATAGTAATAACATGGGTAAGTCAAAGTTTTAGAACTTTGTAAAGACTAATAATTATAATAATGTATCTACCATTCTAGCAACTACACATATTAGTTAATTGGCACTAAAATTCTTCATTCTAATGATAACTGCTTTTGATAAAAATAAACCCTAAAGCATTACAATATCCTAGAATACTCTGATTCATTCTGAGAAATTCAAATTATGCCGGATGCAATTTCATTGTTAAGTACATTCTATTACATCTTAATTATTTGAAAACTGATAATCCATGTAAGAAGAAATGCTAAGGCTTACTATAATAACTAAAGTTACTGTAACATTTCTGGACAAAATTTCAAATACCAATTTAGTGTGATAAATATGGCATTTCTAATCAGTGAATTTGTAAAATGGTATTGGGAAAACAGTATAGCCATTTGCATAAACAAGTAAATAAATAAGCAATAAAGCCAAGTCCTTAACTCTCTCATCTCTTGCCTCACAATTTCTGAATTCATCAAAAGCAGCACATAGATCAGAAAGCAACAATGAAAAAGAATGCATTCAAAATTTTTAAATTTACTTCTGGAAAAAATAAAGTCAAAAACAAATGGCAAACTGAGGACAAATATCCACAACACCTATGAAAACAACAGGTTAATTGATCTATGATACAAAGATCACATCATGTAAATCAATAAGAAAAAGATCCAATTTGCAACAGACAAAACTAGAGATTACAAATAACCAACAAAGATATGACACTGTTTAACCTAACTTATATAATTGGAGATACAAAATCAAAGAGTAATAAGATATTATTTTTCACTTAGATTGGCAGGTGTTTCACAGGAAAACAGTTCCATGGGAATATAAAATGATACGATGTGGCTATGTGACCTTGAACAAATTTCTTAATCTCTCTGTACCCCCTTAGTTTTCTCATCTTGAAAAAAGGTGATGATATTATATCATAGGGTTGTTGTAAGGGATAAATTATTTAATATCTGTAAAGAGCTTAGAACAATGCCTCATACCCTGTAAACACTATATGTCTATATTAAATAAATACATTTTAAACATTCAGACTTTATTTTTTGGAGCAGCTTTAGGTTCACAGCAACGCTGAGGAGAAAGTACAAATATTTCTCATGTACTCCTAGCCCTCACATATGCAGAGTCACTGTCAACATCCCCCACCAGAGTGGTACATTTGTTATAATTGACAAACCCACATTGACAGACACATCATCACTCAAAGTTCATAGTTCATAGAACATGCCAGTACACTCTTCGTATTATACATCCTATGGGTCTGGACAAAAGTAAATACACTTTTTAAAAGGATAATTTCACAATATGTACTTCTAAAATTTATCAAAAGCAAGAAGCACATACTATTTGACAGAAAATTCCAACCATTAGGAATTTACCCTTCATAAATATGACATAAACATGTAAAGATATATGTTCAAGAATGTTCATTACAATGTAACTTATACACATCATAAACCATCAAAATCTCTTGATGGCTCATCTTCATATAATGAAACATTATGGAACCACTGAACATGTGTACACATCTCCTTCTGCTCTATAGCCCATAAACTGTCAAAGAAGATATATATGTTTAAAAATATATATTCCTAACAACAGTGGAAAGCAAGAAAAAATGTTCCCAGAGGGTTAGAAATTCTGAAGAACTCATGCTTAAAAAAATAATGCAGATGGCATTAGATCTACATAGAAATAAGTTTAGAAGAAACCAAAGCTCCAAATGATAGCAGAAGATTATCACAAAAAATTAGTCTAAGGAAATTCCATAGGTCACTGATACTATATAAAGTAAAGGAAGGGATATTTCCAAGTGATTAATTAGAAAAATGAATTCTGAGAAGCCAGGCAAATGGAGCTCTTTTCAATCTCCAGCTTTTGCTAAGAATAAGTGGGAAATGTTCAATAGCAGTATTTGTTCTCAGGATGATGTAGTGAGCACAGATCTGGGATCAGAGAGACAGTGAAGTGCACAAGGAACAAGTAATGCCAAGAATGAGAAACAACACACTCACAAGACAAACTGCCACCAAACTCAATTTGGAAGTATATCATGAAAAATGAGAAGAACCAGATAAGGTTATATCACTAGCATCCACAAAGAAATGTACAGCAATTCTCAAATGCAAAGAAAGATAAGCAGACAACCAAAAATTGTCAAACATATAAAGAAACTCAAGCCCATGAGAAAGACTCCAAATTCAAAAGAGAAACTATCATCCAAAAAGAGTGACTTATGCAACCAAAGATAAATTTATAAGATCTTCTGAGACTCAAGAGAATACTGTTATTTGTGAAACAAAAATAAACAGAAATCTTGGAAATTAAAAATACTCTTATTTGGATAGCAGCTTCTGCTAAGATAAGAGTAATAGGAACCAGATTTACCCTCCAACCTGATAGATCTAAAACTCCAGACAAAAACATGAAAGAATGGTTTCAAGACACTGAAGAACAGCCAACAAAGGACAGTGATCCCTGAGGGATAAGAAACATAGTGATTCCTATATTTGCCCCCCCCCCCAGTTGTCCTGAGTTTCCAGGACAGAGCACATGGAAGAGGAACTGCCAGACTCCCTAAATTGAGGAGGTAGAGGGAAGAGTCCAGGGAGACAGGCAGTTAAAGAGTTTGTAGGGTAGAATAGTAGAGGGGAAAGAGAACTCCAGAGATCTGCAGAGGATCTCCCTTGAATATTCAGCAGGATACTGATCAGTGCACAGGTATGGGGAAACTATCTGGGGTTGAGGCCAGGAAAACGCCCAAAAGGATTAGAGGGAGCAGTACTTAGAGATAATACAAGGGTAAGAATAGTGCCTATTCCCACCAGTGAGATTTTAAAATTTCATAAATCACAAAATGTTAGCGTAAAAGGGTCTTGTCTCAGAAGAGAAAGTAGTCCTAGACTGTATATTGTTCCTCTTATGTTTGAAACATTAAAAAGACCAAAAAGGATCAAACCATTTCCAAGTAGTTTAACTGCTTCCTGGAGAATAGTCAAAGGAATACAAACATTTCCAGGTCCCCAAAAGATAAAATTTGCACTATCTGGCATCAAATGAAAAGTTACTAGGCATGCAAAGAAGCAGAAAAAATAAAACCTGTAATAAGGAAAAAAAAATCAGTCTATATGTAGCAAAACAAACTTTCATGAGGTACACAAAGGATAATCTAAATAAATGGATTTACCATGTTTTAAGAGATTTACCATGTTTTAAAATGTCAATTCCCATCTAAATAATATGCAAATAAAAAGACCTTTTATTTTTATTTAACATTAACTTAGAGGTGCTGGTTACCATAATATGACAAGAAAAAGAAACAAAAAATTTTTTAAAACTGCCATTTCCTATGAATTGTATCCTTTTATCCATAGAAAACCAAAAAGGATCCTTAGAAAGATCATTAGAATAAGAAGGTTCAGGGATGACTGGGTACCCGACTCAGTCAGTTAAGTGTCTACTTTCGGCTCAGATCATGATTGATCTCCAGGTCCTGGAATTGAGCCCCTCAGCTGGCTCCCTGCTCCGGGGGGGGGGGGGAGACTGCTTCTCTCTTTTCCTTTCCCTCTACCTCTCCCCCTCCCACTACACATGGTCTCTTTCTCAAGTAAATAAATAAAACCTTAAAAAAAAAAAGAAGTAGGTTTGACAGGATTACTAGATCACACAAAAGTCAAAAATATTTCTTTATGCCAACAATTAAATTTTTCAATTAAATATTTATAATAGCTAAAAATAGAAAAAGTGAAAAAATAGTAAAATCAATAAACAGGATGGCCCTCTATGGTGAAAAACTTTATTGAAGGGCATTAAAGAAACATATGGAAGCATGACACATTTATGAAAATACTTAATTTTGCAAAGATAGTGATTCTTCCCAAAATAATGCAGACGTTTAACGTAAATCCAATCAAAATCCTATTTTTTTTGTTTTTGGTAGGATTTTAAAAGTTGATTCTAAAATTTGCATGAAAGTGCTAAAATCCAACTTCAATTCCTGAAGACAAAGAATAAGGGGATATTTGCCCTATCAGATATCAAAACTTGATATAAACTATGATAATTATGAGCATTTGATTTTGATGCAAAATAGGTCTATTAAGTCGACTTAATAGACCAATGTAATAGGATAGCCAAGAAACAATCCTATGTGCAGCAGGATAGGTAATAGAATTGGGATTATATATGAGCCAGAAAACCTCAAACCAGTCAAGGTTAATAAACAGTGCTGGGAAAATTAGTCACCCATTCTGAGAAAAGGATGAAATTAAAAAGCTACTGCATACCGTTAAAGAAAAAAAAGATATCCCAAGTACATGAAGAACTTTAATATGAGAAGCAAACCTTGTATAAGAAAATGTTGAGAAGTGGCTTTATTACCTCAAGGTTGATAAATACAGTGGATTGATGTTCAATACCCATTACACAATCCTTTTAGGGTGCGTCTCTCTCCTGCTTCTGCAAAGTTAAAACTTATATTTTCCAGACTCCTTTACAAACAGGGCCCTGGGTATTATTTAGGTTCTGTCATTCAGATCATTTGTAAAGATTTGAAAACTGAAAGTGAGGTGCAAGGTACAATTCTTTCTCGAGCGTCTTTGTTTTTGTTTTCGAAGATTTTTATTCATGAGAGACACAGAGAAAGGCAGAAACATAAGCAAGAGGGAGAAGCGGGCTCCCCTTGGAGAGCCTGATATGGGACTCCATCCCAGGACCCAGGGATCACCACCTGAGCCAAAGGCAGATGCTCAACCACAGCCACCCAGGTGCCCCTCTAGCATTTTCATAAAGGGTCTGTTTTTTCTGTGGCAGCATCAGCAGAGAACCTGATAATTTAGTCACACTAGCTTTGTGAAGTTAAGAAGCAAGGGGTGGGTATCCATTGTGCCAGTGCATATTACAGCAGGCATTGTCTGACTCTTGCTCCATGCTGCAGCATGGCAACAGCAGCCCGATCATGGCAGCTTTTTGATCACAGCAGTAATGGAATGGTTGTGCAGGCCATGGTTTCCTGATGATAGGAGATAGCATCACTGGTCACTGAGTTCTGTGTAATCATTCTTGAAAGTACAACCTAGAGTGTTTCTTCAGTATGCTAAAAAAAATTCTGCAAGCCATTAATATCTTATAGCAATAAATTCCTTGTCTAAACTCTCTAAATTCTAGTGGGATTTTTAGTTTTGCTTCTTAACATTTATCAATATAGCCATCATAAATTGTCATCAAGATACCCTGTGAGGAACACAGAAGCCAGGTGAGCAGACTTTAGTCCTTTGTAGCGCAATTCTTCATGACAATCAGTATCTGAAGAACTTGACTTTTTTCCTTAACTTTTATAAAGGTATGCTATGCAATTGAAAATTATATCTTCTCAACATATCTGATTCCAGTTTCCCATTGTCTTCCTCTACAAATTTCAATGAAAGTAAAGTGAATGTGCTTAGGAATTACAAAGTGTTCTTTGCCTGTATTACTTTGACATATGGTTTTTTAAGGTCTCCCCTAAGTTGATAAAGTAGGCAAAACTTACAAGGGGAACACTAAAATACACAGAAATATGTTACTCATCATCATACAATGCATTTAGTTTCCAGTTATGGGCTCTATGAAACTAAAATCCGCCATAACCATATTAGTCTCAAGATTGAGTCTACCTGATAGGTTAAAATACAGAAATCAGCCACAAGGGCTTAGGGGTCACCTACCATGGAAAACAAGAAGGCCTTCTTATTCTCATAAATGATGGGATGCTAAAACTGAATCCTCAATTATACATAAGGATTTGGGAGTGTCCTTTTTTTAATAAACAAGACACAAAAGCTCAAGTCATAAAGGAAAAGACTGACCAACACTTCAACTATAAAAAACTTAAGAAATTCTGTACATTAGAACAAACCATAAATGAAGTGAAAGGCCAAAGCACAAATTAGGAGCAAATATTTATAGCACTTATAACCAAGTAGGCATTACTATCTATAATACAAATAGGACTCCCATAAATTACTAAGACTATGCATACAACCCAACAGAAAACCAGGCAAAACCAACATAAGTAGTCATATCACACACACACACAAAAGAAAAAAAAATTGGCCAGTAAACATATAAATATATACTAAACCCACTGGTAATCTTGAAAATACAAATGAGAACCACATTTTAAAAATTGTCTAATAGTTCCAAATGTTGGCAAAGAGGTAAGTATAAAGTGCAAACTGACACAAATATTTATGAAAATAACTTGGAATTACTAGTAAAGTTAAATATACACATACTGGACAACCCAGCAACTGGATTCCTAAGTATATGTCCTGGGAAAATGTTGCACATTTATACCAGGACAAATGTACAGAATTGCTCATAAGCAACATTTTTTATAGCAGCAAAACTCGGGACACAACCAAAATGTCAACTGACAGGTGAACAGAAAAATCAAGTGTAACATTTGCATATGAAAGAATACTATATAATTAACCACTGCTACGTGAAATAAAATGATGAAATTCAAAAACGTAATACTGTGTGAAAGAAGCAAAACATAGAACAATGCATACAGTATGATTCCATTTATAGAAAGACCAAAAGCAAAAAAGCTAAATCATGGGAATGATTAACATAAAACTCAGGATAGTGGCAACCTCCAGTGGTAGGGTAAAGAGCTGGGATTAAGTAAAAATAGTGCCATATAGAGGTCTTCAAGATACTAGTAAATGTTCCATTTTTAGTATATGTGCTGCCCTAAGTGAGCATAAGTAAATGTTCTATTTTTAAATTTAGGTGTGGATATGGTCAACATAGCAACAATATTAAGAAAATGGAACACATTTGTATATCTTAAAAAGCAAACTTCTATGAACTTATGTATAATATATATTAAGTAAATAAAATATATAAAAAAGAATGGGATTATAGACTGCCCTCAGTTGGTAGCATTTGAGGCAATGGAGTGGTTCAAAAGTATATGGGAGTTTTTATTATTTTCTCTTTTTGTATGTTTAAAATCTCCTTAAGAATTGTTTTAATTCTAAATGAGCATTTCTTATCTCAATAGTAAAAAGCAGCCTAGATTTCCAGATTTCCACTCTTATAATGTAGAAAGCTGAAAAGAGCATTGCTGTCACTCTTAGAATGACGGACAATCTACAAATTCACCCCAATTCTTGACCAGCAGAGAGCTGAGGTTGCAGGGCCAACCAACTCAGTCTAAGAAGAGAAGATACATAAGCATTTGTTCACTTTAAAAAGAAACTACTGACAACAGTAAGAACTTAGCTAAAATTTCTAATTAATTGCTAAAAGCTGAGTGTGACCTCAGAAAAGACTATTAAAACCCTGGGGGCCAAAGACAAAAGAAGAATTCACATTCACTCTCAGGCTCCTATCCAAGGACCTCACAGGATGTTTACCAAAAAAAAATTGGAGACATGGTAGGAATCTAAGAAAGTGTCCCTTGTGGCCTCTTGAAGAGGAGAGCAGCAGTGGTTGCAGTAAAGGAACAAAATCCCCACCTGGATCCTTCTCCCCCATTTCTCACATGAACAAAAGTAGCCAAACAAAAGCATCTGTATACCCATATGCAAAAAAACTCTTACTTCATCCCACTAAAATTAATTAACTCAATATAGATCATAGAATTTAATGATATAAAAGTGAAAACAATAAAACTACTAAAAGAAAACACAGAAGAAAATCGTTAGGACTTTCATTAGGTAAAGGTTTCTTAGATATGACAACAAAAGCACAATCCATAAAAGAAAAATGTGATAAACTGGACTTTATCAAAATTTAAAATTTCAGCTTTTCTAAAGACACCACTGAGAAAATGAAAAGACAAGCCATAGACTGGGAGTAAAGCAGTATATATTATATGAACATAGGCTCTGATTAAAGATATATAGTAAACCCTGGGTAACCAGTATAAGAAAATTTTAAGGTATAAATAATAAGCCAACAGTAGACATAAAATGGCCTCGTTAAAAAAAAAAAACAATCTAAAAGAAGAGTTAAAAGAAACATTAAACAAGTAGAATAGAAAGTACCTGGCAAGATGTTATATTTTAATCCACCTACATCAATAATTACTTAAATGTAAACACCTTTAATCAATTAAAAGAATTTGTCAGGTAATGCAAGATCCAATTCTAAGCTGTTTATAAGAAAAACGTTTTAAATAAAAGGATATAAATAGGCAAGAAGTAAAATGATAAATAGGCCTTGTAAAAATTAAAGAAATATACAGTAACTATATCAAATAAATACTAAATTAAAGTTTTTTGTCTGATATTTAGTTATTTCAAAGAAACATTACCAGAAATAAGGAAGGATAGTACAAATCAATAAAGGGATCAATTTTCCAAGAAGAAATAATAGCCTTAAATATCTATATACAACTAATGAGACATCTTCAAACTGCATGAAGAAAATCTGACAGAAAGGAAGAAAAAAAAAAAACAATTTTACACTCCTCTCAGTAATGCAGAACAAGTAGACAGAAAATTTAATAAGGATATAAAAGACCTGAACAACAGCATCAACCAATTAGACTAGCTAAACGTTTATAGAATACTGTTATCCTAGAGCAAAATACATACTCTTTTCAATTGCACATGAAACCTTCACCAAGATAAACTATATTCTAGACCATAACAAAAACTTTAACAATTTTTTTAAAAATGAAATATAGGGATCCCTGGGTGGCGCAGCGGTTTGGCGCCTGCCTTTGGCCCAGGGCGCGATCCTGGAGACCCGGGATCGAATCTCACGTCGGGCTCCCGGTGCATGGAGCCTGCTTCTCCCTCTGCCTATGTCTCGCCTCTCTCTCTCATTCTGTGTGACTATCATAAATGAATAAAAATTAAAAAAAAAATGAAATATAATGTATGTTCTAGAAATATAACAGAATTAAACTAGAAATCAGTAATAGAAATGATACCTGGAAAGTCCTCAAATAGTTTCAAATAATACACTTATAAATAACCCATGGGTCAAAGAAAAATCACAAGGGAATTGAAAATATTTCAAACTGAATGGAAATAAGAGCACAATATGTCATATTTCCTTTCAAGCAATACTTAGAAAAAAATACATAGTAGTAAGAGCTTATATTAGAAAATGAACTATCAAATCAGTCTAATCTTCCATGTTAAACTGTAAAATGTAGAATAAGTAGGGGCACCTGGCTGGCTCCATTGGTAGAGCATGCAGCTCTTGATCCTGAAGTCATGAGTTTGAGCCCTATCTTAGTTGTAGGGATTACTTAAAAAACTTAAAAACAAACAAACAAACAAACAAAAAAACTGGAGAGCAAGTAGAAGAAGAAATAAGAACAAAGAAGAACTGAGAATGACAAAAGTAACAGAAAAATCAATGAAACCAAAAGCTGGATTTTTGGAAAAACAATAAAATTGACAAATCTCTAACCAGACTAAGAAAAAGATGAAAATGAAAAATATGAAGAAGGAAGGAAGGAACATCACTACAGATGCTACAGATATTAAAAGGATTATGGAGGGATGCCTGGGTGGCTCAGTGGTTGAGCGTCTGCTTTTGGCTCAGGGTGTGATTCTGGAGTCTCAGAATCAAGTCCCACATCGGGATCCCTGCATGGAGCCTGCTTCTCCCTCTGCCTATGTCTCTGCCTCTCTCTCTCTCTCTCTCAAATAAATAAATAAATAAATAAATAAATAAATAAATAAATAAATAAATAAATATCTTTTTTAAAAAAAAAAGGATTACGAAAAACCAAGAACTCTATGGCCATAAATTCAAAAACGTGGAGAAAATGGACAAATTTCCTATAAAGGCATACACCAAAGCTCACTCAAGTGGAACGAGATAACCTGAATAGCCCTAAATCTATTAAGTAACCTAAAATTTTAAGTTTAAAATCTTCCAACAAAGAAATCTCTAGGGCGAGGGACCTGCATTGGTAAATTCTACCAAACATTCAAGGAAGAATACCAAATGTAAACTCTTCTAAAAGGAAGGAATATTTCCTGACTCATTTAATGAGGCCAGCATTAACCTGATACCAAATCCAAAGGCATTACATAACTGGAGATCAATACTTTCCATAAATATAGACACAAAAATCTTTAACAAAATCTAGGAAATCATATCCTATGGGATTTATCCCAAGAAACTAAAGCTGATTCCATATTTAAAAATCAATTAATGTAACCTTTCATTTCCACATACTAATGACAAAACTATGATCATCTCAATGGGTACAGGAAAAGACTCTAATAAAATATACCATTCATTCATGATTTAAAAACACATACACAAACTCTCTACAAACCAGAAACAGAAAAGAACTTTCTCAACCTGATAAAAGGCATCTAAAAAAATCCTACTAACCATCCCTAATGGTGGACTGAATACTATCCCCCTAAGATAATGAATAAGGCAAAGATGTCCATTCTCACTACTCCTGCTCAGCACTGTACTAGAAGTCCTAGTCAGTGCTATAGGCAAAACCAAAAAACAAAGTGAAACAACACAAGCAAAAGGCATATGGATTAGAAAGAAATAAGACCATTTCTATTCACAGAACACAAAACTGTCAAAGTAAAAAAAATCCCAGAGTCTACTACAGTTTTATCAAAAATTCAATTATTGTAATTTGATAAAAATGTAAGGAAAAAAATTAGATAGAAATCCAACCCTGATTCTTAGGAACTTAAAAACAGATTAGGAAAATACTTCTATCAGTCTAGATATAATCAACCTTTTTAATATTTAAGATTCAATAAAACATATAAATTAGCTCATAAGAAACTAGTTATAATACTTTAAAACAAGAAGTTAAAATGTTTTAAAAAGTTATTTTACTTTAAAATACAGGATCTTGAAACATCTCAATGTAGAACTACATTTTATCCATCCTCATTAAATGACAATCATACACAACAGTATGAAAAATGTTATCAAATATTATGTTCATCAAAAAAGTATCAGGATGGGGGCACCTCAGTGGCTTAGTCAGTTAACCAGCTGCCTTTGACGGCTCAGGTCATGAACTCAGGAATCAAGACCTGCATCAGGCTCCCTGCTCAGCAGAGTCTGCTTTTCCCTCACACTCTTGCCACTGGTTTGTGCTCCTCTCTCAAATAAATAGAATCTTTAAAAAAAAAAAAAAGGCATCAAGATATACTAAGTGAATCTCTCAGACTGACATTTTTTATTTTTCCTGGATTTGGGCTCCTAATGAATTAATTCAATGTCTACTTGTCCAATAGTCAATTAAAAAGTAACAAGTTGGACTTCTAAAGGGTTTCGTAGAAGATATATTAAGTCCAATAATGCACATCATTCAGGTGTATTATTAGACTGTATCTATCTTGATTTAAACTTTGTCACTACTCACAATTTTAATTTAAATAAAGGACTGTGCTAGTTATTTTCATGTTAAATATTTTGACAGTAAAACATTTAACTTTTTAGACAGCAAACTAGCTCTTCAGTGATCATTTTTAGCTACTATGAATTGGCTTTGTGAAGCCAAATTTAAAAGATAAAAAGAGGCAACTGAATCACTATCATGGGATAGTCAAGGTTTCTACTTTCTAATGCACTGTTTTGATGGGGATTCACTCAACACTAGAGAAAAACAAGGCCTTCTAGAGGCTTCCATAGATATGGTAAGTCTTAAGGAAGAGTAAATAACTCTGATAAAAAGGTATCTTTTTTTTTATAAAAAGGCATCTAAAATAACTATCTAAAAAAATCTATTATCCCCCAATGTTCCTCATTTTAAAATAAGAATACAAAAAAATAATACAGCCAGTAGTAAAGATAAAAATACCACAGCTTATTTTGTTGAAATGTTTTAATATCAAAAAAAACTCAAAGAAAAAAGTCTAGATTTTATACACAAGTACAAATGGTTTCAGTTCAATTAAATGAATGTTACGATTTAAAAAAAAATCAAGTACAAAACAAGAATACAAAAATATATACCAAAAAAGAAACCAAACAAACCTGTCATAAAAATTTTGCAGAAACACAGGTAGCTTGGGATTTTTTATTTTAATAATATGTATTTAAAAACTAATTAGTTCAGGAAAGCTATAAATAGCACTATAATCCAAAGAGAGTACCCAAAGTTTATACAGGATTTAGACTAAGGATAACCTAATTTACCCATAATATGGTCTAAATCTATAATCTTAATCAAAAAAGTGTAGTGTTCACTAAAAGCCAAACAGATGCCAGACTGCCTGTGTTTGAATTCAGCTCTACCTCTATAACCAAAGGCAAGGCATTATGCTTGCTTTCTACCATCCTCTCTGTAAACTGGGGATAATATCCTTCATACTGTTTTTGTAAGGATTAAATGAGGTAAAAATGCCTGGTATTACATAAAAAGCAAATATAGAAGTACTACTATCCTGATATTTTCAAGACATGATATGATTTTCACATCTCTTTATAGCATCCTTTGTTGTATATAAAACATTAGAAAATTTGAAAGGGACAAAACCTATAATCCTTAGTGCTTATATACAAATTCCTGTTGATACCTCTGTGAAAACTAAACTCCCTTTCCCACAAGAGGAATAAAACATTATTAAAATATTCTTGTCTCAAAAAAATAAGGTCCTTGAAACTCTACCTTCATCCCAATATAAATTATAGCTGCTCTTATTAAATATTTACAAATTCAGTTAGGTTTAGATGAAGAGTGTTCTTAAATGGTAATCTGTTCTGGGATTTAATTGCCTTGCTATTATTTACATTTTCTAAGTGCATACTTCGTTTGTGTGAAGTGAATACTTGTTAAAAACATTTTTCCCCGTCTCTAGGTTCAGCATGTATCAAAGTAATCTTAAAAGTATGGAACACAAATTACTTGCCTTAGAAAAGACAGTTTATTGCATGTATAAAAGCTCAGAGTGGCTTTTGGAAATATCAAAACAAAGTAAATACACTAACCATTCAGTTCTTTTGCACTTTATTTTTATATGCATACATGTTTCAAGAAAACAGAAATTTCAAGATACAGAGTACAGCATATCAAATGAAATCATTCAGAATTATTTGAAGTAACAGTATAAAGTACATGTATAGGATACATTATATAATTTATTCTGAGGTTTCAAAAAACAGTGTTTTTGGTTTTAAAATTCTGATACCATTATTTACTATAACGTTCAAGTAACATATTTCAAGTTGTTTTTTAAAATAATAACTAAATTAAGACATATCTCTACGATGATCTGATAGATGAGCTGCCTTTACCACGATCTTCAAAATAGTGCTGTTCAATTCTTCTACAGAAAGCAAGGAGGTTGCTGTAGTTTTTCACCTTCTCAGAAAGTTCATCATTGGTCAATTGTGTGGTAAGAATGGTATACAAATGGCCAAATACTAGTGCATCTAGTTCAGTAGGCCTAAAACAAAAGTAGAAATGAGAGTAACATGAACAGCATTTAACTTGTATGGCAAAATATACATTACTTTTTAAAACAATTTATTCATTTATTTAAAAGAAAAAGTTATATAAGAAATAAATCCTACCTCAACTTGATAGAATTTATTTTGTTTTTACTTGGAGTTTCTGTTGTAAGATATGAAAAAAACCTTTTAGGGATCCCTGGGTGGCGCAGCAGTTTGGCGCCTGCCTTTGGCCCAGGGCGCGATCCTGGAGACCCGGGATCGAATCCCACATCGGGCTCCCGGTGCATGGAGCCTGCTTCTCCCTCTGCCTGTGTCTCTGCCTCTCTCTCTCTCTGTATGACTATCGTAAATAAATAAATAAAAAATTCTAAAAAATAAATAAATAAATAAATAAATTATAATTTGCTAGTTGCGCAACTTGCTTTTTAAAGTAGTACGTTGTTAAAAAAATAAAAATAAAGTAGTACATTGTTAAAATAACATTGGTGTAATTGATCATATTCATTTTACTCATTAATTTATCCACTAAAAAATACAGCAGGTCTCCAGTATACTAGGAACCATGCTAGAGATGTTAAGAACATGAAAGATATTCTAAGACATGGACACAAAACATAAATTACAACACAATTTAGTAAGTGTTTTAATAGATGCATAAACAAAATTCTATCAAAGTACAAGGCTATCACTGCGGCACTAGGACAAATGACACCTGATTACCCAATTATATATTAACAACATAATTTAATTTTAATTTTACAACTTTTAAATTAATTTAGCTTTCATTTTTTAAAAAAGATTTATTTATTTATTTATTGGGGCGGAGGGGTAAAAGGAGAGAAATGAGAGAATCTCAAGCAGACTCCCTGCTGAGCTCAGAACCCAATGGTCATGACCTGAGTTGAAATCAAGCATTGGGGATCCCTGGGTGGCACAGCGGTTTGGCGCCTGCCTTTGGCCCAGGGCCCGATCCTGGAGACCCGGGATCGAATCCCATGTCAGGCTCCTGGTGCATGGAGCCTGCTTCTCCCTCTGCCTGTGTCTCTGCCTCTCTCTCTCTCTGTGTGTGTGACTATCATAAATAAATAAAAATTTAAAAAAAATTAAAAAAAAAAAAAAAGAAATCAAGCATTGGACCCTTAGCTGACTGGGCCACCCAGGCACCCCAATAATTTGACTTTCTGAAGGAGAGATAAAGATGGCTTCAACAAAAAATTTTCTAGGGTATTTTTCCCTTCAATTATATATTAGTAACAAAAAATTGAAATTTATCTATAGATGAGGCATCACCAAACTACATTATACATTATATTAAAATAACTGCCAATAATATTAAAATATTACTAAAGGGAGAAAATATCACAATAATGAACTAATTATTGCTGTCAGTCCCATAGTGATAAAGTTTTTGAGAAAATGTGTGTTAGCTTACCTAAATGTGAAAGTATGTTCCAATAATCTGGTTTGGAAGAACAGATTTTGGAGTCCATCAAATCTGAGTTTGGATCCTAACTCTGCCACTTACGTACTAGCTATGTGGCCTTGATCACTAATGATGAATGACCTCATGCTGTTGCGTGGTTTTAAATACCTCTTCAAGCCAATAATTCCCCAATATTTATCTCCAAACCCAGTCCCTCCCTTAACATCAAGAATCATAAATTCAAATGTCTACATAACATCGCCACCCAAATGCTGAATTAGCATCTCAAACTTGCATATCTCATATTCCCAAAATAAAAGGTACCATTATCTACTCAGCTATTTGAGCCAAAAATCTCACGGTTTCGTGAGTCTTCTCTTCTCTTTCTCTTACCCTTTCATACCCATCAGCAAGTATTGCAAGACACAACCACCAAGTATGTCCTGATTACTACCATTTATCTCTCTCCATTATCATCTACTCTGAGCCACTATCATCTCTCACTATAGCCTTCCTGCTTCTATTTATTGACCACATAGTAGCCAGAGCGATTTTTTTTAAATGTCACCAGACCTACCACTCCAAGCATAAACTATTCCAATGAACATCCTTTCTATTTACATGGATATGCCAAACTTCTTATCTGTAGCAAACAAAGCCTAGCCAACCTGGCCCCTGCTTCTTTTCAATCTCATCTCTTACCACTGTCAACACACAACCAATATTGGCCTTGCCTCCTCCATTTGAACAGATCAAACTCAAGCCCACTTACGGCTTGACCCAATTATTCCTGCTATCTGGAACACTCTTCCCTTAATTTCACATTGCTGGCTCCTTCTTGTTTTTCAGAGTAAGGCTTAAATGTCACATCTGAACACCCAAACTAAAGCGGACATGCAGCCACTTACTACCGTGTGAGCCTATCGGAATTCTCCATGTAGTACTTAATACTATCAATATCTGTTGTTAATTGCCTGTCTCCCTCTCTGCTTGTTTCCTGCTGTGTTCCCAATGCTTAGAACAATGCCTGGGACAAAGTTTTTTTGTTTTTTTTTTTTTAAGATTTTATTTATTTTATTCATAGAGATGGAGAGAGAGAGAGAGAGAGAGAGAGAGAGAGAGAGAGAGAGAGAGGCAGAGACACAGGCAGAGGAAGAAGCAGGTTCCATGCAGACAGCCCGACGCGGGACTCAATCCAGGGTCTCCAGATCATGCCCTGGGCTGCAGGCGGCGCTAAACCGCTGCGCCACCTGGGCTGCCCCTGGGACAAAGAGTTCTTAATAAATGTTTTGAATGAATAAAAAGGTGATGCATTTTTCATGCCACACTTTAACTATGTCCACTTTAACTGATGATACTCTAAGCTCTTCAGAGGTAACACTGCATATCTCTCTTATATCCCTACTTCTTAGAAAAGGATCAGAGGAACTGAATCACAGTATTTGCTGAATGCAAGGGGAGAGAAAGCATCCTGCCTAAAGTATGCAGGATATTTAATTTGTCAATAGTACTTATTCTTTCAAAGCCTTCCCCTTTTTTTGGCACATTCATGAAGAATCAGTAACAAAGTCAGATGTGTAGTCAATGGTCATGTTTAAGAGGGTAGCTAACAGTGTAGTATTAAAAAAATCACAAGTGTCCTTGGACTTAACAGCATCATGAATAATATCATTAGAAATGAAGAATCAATAATAAATGGATACCTGAAAAGAATCAGGGATGTAAAAGGTGGATAAATGTAGAGGTACTTTGCAAGAAGTAATATAAACACTAACTCTTCCATATCCCTAAGCCTATTTCTTAAAAGGTGTTATCTCACCAATTTAAGATTTATTTTTTTCCCTAATTATGTAGGGTTAACTACTTTTTGCTTCTTGAAGTAGATCATTAAAAAAGTGAATTTGTTTCCTGATGCAACTTTCAGTGAAAAATTGTGTGTCCGTTATCAATAAATGAAGGCTCTGAAGGAGTTTAAGTGTATATTCAAACTAGAGTGGTCTAGACGTATCCCTGAAGTGGTCAAATGTTATTTTCTGCAAACATATACCCATATAACTCAAAAGGTGCTGAATTATATAGGTAATGAGCATATTGCAACTGATCTCTTGTTACGTAAAGACAGCAACTGTGTGGCAAGTTACTTTAGAACATCTAAGAAGGGGGATCCCTGGGTGGCGCAGCGGTTTAGCGCCTGCCTTTGGCCCAGGGCACGATCCTGGAGACCCGGGATCGAATCCCACATTGGGCTCCCGGTGCATGGAGCCTGCTTCTCCCTCTGCCTATGTCTCTGCCTCTCTCTCTCTCTGTGTGACTATCATAAAAATTAAAAAAAAAAATGTTTAGAACATCTAAGAAGGAGTAGAATACAATATACTAAATCAAATGAAACACATATACTTAACTCCCAATGTCTATTTTTTTAATCTTTACAAATTTCAGCAATTACTTATATTAATTTAGATATATATGTGACATATATAAATTACCAATTCCTGTAATTCTTTCTTTTTGAAAAGTCCACTTGTGGTAGTGGTGCTACAACTGTAGATCATTACTAAAACTCAGAGCCATAAACATAAAAGTTTTACCATATGTAAAAACCATAAGCCTGATTTTTTTAAAAAAAGCAATAAACTCAGAAAAACATTTGCAATTCATGAGACAAGAAAAAAAAACCCACACTTTGCCCAATATTTGTACTGTTTAATTGAGCCAAGATCTTAATGCACATTGTTTTAATTACCTTTCCTTCAAAAAAAAAAATTTACCTTTCCTATACCCTATAAAGGGACATTTCCACCCTTATGTTTACTAGGCAGGAGTTGCAATTTGAATGCTGATAGCAACTCTCTTCCTAAGACTTTTAACATCTTTCATTTATATTACATCAATCTTTATAGACTTTTATTAGAAAAATATCCCAGGATCATAAATATATTTTTAAGATTCTAAGAAATGTGTTGCCTTATCTTTCATTATCATTCTTTCTACATTTCCATTGGTTGGTTATTATTATTTTTTTCCCCTAGTTTTACTCAAAATAATTGACATGCATCAGTGTATAAGTTTAAGGTATACAGTATGAAAAAAAAAAAGGTATACAGTATGATGGTGTGATTTACATATATGATGATTATACCAAAAGTTCCAGCTAATATCAGTTATCTACTATTCTTTCATTTGAATATCAAAATAAAAATACTGTAAATGTGAATGTTTTCCTACTCTTTCCCACTTAAAATTGTTCTATACTCAACTTTTTGCTTTCTTTATTATGATTGCATATTTCTTTCTTCCTGATACCTTTCATAGTCAGTCTAGTTTCAAATACATTAATTTTGTCTCAATGTTCACTAATTTTTCTTAAACTGTTAACTTGCCAGGTCTTCATGCTACTAGAGATAACCTACATATACCATATCTTTATATATCGATCATTGATCTCAGGACTGTCATTCAAGTTTGTAAATCAAGCCCCTTGCCATCAACCTTTTTTAGATTTTGCCTTTGAAGTTTTGAACGATTTTCCCTTAATTTTCTCAAATGGTGATTTTTTAAATTATTATTAAAGTATAACTGACCTACAATGTTAGGTTAGCTTCAGATGTATAACTTACAGATTCAACAACTCTATACATTACTCAATGCTCAACCACAATAACCATAGTTTATACATTACAATATTATTGACTATATTCTCTATGGTGTACTTATTTATTTTATAACTAGAAGTTTGTACCTCTTAATCGCCTTTAACTATTTTGCTTATCCCTCCTGCCCACCTCCCTTCTAGTAACTGTCAGTTTGGTTTCTGTATTTCAAAGTCTGGGTTTTTTGTTTGTTTGTTTGTTCATTTGTTTTGTTTTTTAGATTCCAAATGTAAGTAAAAAATTTTTTCAAATATAAGTAAAATTATATGGTCTTTCTTTGTCTGATTTAAATTTTAGCATAATACCCCTGAGGTCCATCCACGTTGCTGCAAGTGGCAAATCTCATTCCTTATGCTTAATAATACATATAGCACATCTTATTATATATTTTATATATGTGTGTATACATAAGTGTGTATACATATATATGTATATACTTTCTATCATTCACCTATTGATAGACACTTGGCTTGCTTCTATTTCTTGGCTATTACAAATGATACTGTAAAAAACATAGGGGTGCATATATCTTTTCAAATTAGTGCTTTCATTTTCTTTGGGTAAATATCCAGTAGTGAAATTACTGGATCATATTTCTATGTTTAATTTTTTGAGGAAACTCCATACTGTTTTCCACAATGGCTGCACCAATTTACATTCTCATCAATAGTGTACAATTTCTCTACCCTCACCAACATTTTTTATTTCTTGTCTTTTTGATATGAGCCATTCTGACTGGTAAGGTGGTATCTCACTGTGGTTTTGATTTGCATTTCCCTATTGATCAGTGATGTGAAGCATCTCTTCATGTGTCTGTATGTCTTCTTTGGAAAAATATCTATTCAGGTCCTCTGCTCATCTTAAATCAGATTAGTTTGTTGAATTATAGAAGTTCTTCATAGATTTTCTCTATTAGCCTCATATCAAATATATCATTTGCAAATATCTTCTTCCATTCAGTAGGTTGTTTTTAATTTTGTTGATGGTTTCTCCTTCACTGTGAAAAACCATTTTATTTTGGGGTAGTTCCAAGTTTATTTTTGCATTTGTTTCCCTTGCCTGAGGAGACATACCAATAAATATGTTGCTAAGGTTGATGTCTAAAGCATTACTGCTTATGCTTTCTTTTAGTTTATGGTTTCATGTCTCACATTTAGGTCTTTAATCCAGTTTGAGTTTATTTTTTGTGTGTGGTATAAGAAAGTGGTCCAGTTTCGTTCTTTTAGATGTAGCTGTCCTGTTTACCCAACACCATTTATTGAAGGCTGTCCTTTTCCCCATTGTATATTTTTACCTACTTTGTCAACTGACCACATATGTGTGAGTTTATTTCTGGGCTTTCTATCCTGTTCCATTGATCTATGTGTCTGATTTGGTGCCAGGACCATACTGTTTTGATTACTATAGATTAGTAGTATATCTTGAAACCTGGGATTAAGATACCTCCAGCTTTGTTCTCCTTTCTCAAGATTGCTTTGGCTATTTGAGGTTTTTTATGATTCCATACATACTTTGGGAATATTTGTTCTAGTTCTGTGAAAAGTGTTATTGTTGTTTTGATAGGGTTTGCATTCAATCTGTAGATTACTTTGGGTGGTATGGACATTTTAACAATACTAATTCTTCAAATCCATGAGCATGCTAAATCATTCCACTTGTGACATATTAAATGTCTTTCATCAATGTCTTATAGTTTTCAGAGTATAGGTCTTTCACTTCTCTGGTTAAATTTATTCCTTGGCATTTTTATTCTTTTTGATGCAACTGTAAACAAGATTGTTTTCTTAATTTCTGTTAGTGCATAGAAATGCAGTAGATTTCTATACATTAATTTTGCATCCTGCAACTTTACTGAATTCATTTATGAGTTCTGATAGTTTTTAATGGAGTCTAGGATTTCTACATATATTATCAGGTCATCTGCAAATAATGACAGTTTTACTTCTTCCTTAACAATCTGGATAGAGGGATCCCTGGGTGGCGCAGCGGTTTGGCGCCTGCCTTTGGCCCAGGGCGCGATCCTGGAGACCCGGGATCGAATCCCACATCGGGCTTCCGGTGCATGGAGCCTGCTTCTCCCTCTGCCTGTGTCTCTGCCTCTCTCTCTCTCTGTGACTATCATAAATAAATAAAAATTAAAAAAAAAAAACATTGTTTTAAAAAAAAAAAAAAACAATCTGGATAGAGATGCCCAAGTGGCTCAGAGGTTGGGCACCTGCCTTTGGCTCAGGGTGTGATCCCAGAGTCCAGGAGTTTGAGTCCCATATTGGGCTCCTTGCATGGAGCCTGCCTCTCTGTGTCTCTCATGAATAAAAAAATAAAATCTATAAATAAATAAATACATACATACATACAATCTGGATGTCTTTTATTTCTTTGTGGTAAAAGTGGTAGAATGGATATTCTTGCCTTGTTCCTGATCTTAAGGAAAAAGCTTTCAGTTTTTCACCATTGAATTTGTTAGCTGGATTTTTCATATACATACGGCCTTTATTATGTTGAGGTATATTCCCTCTATGCCCACTTTGTTGAGTTTTTATCATAAAGAGATGTTGTACTTTAAGTACCTTTTCTGCATCTATTGAGATGATTAAATGGTTTTTATCCTTCCTCTTATTAATGTAATGTATCATACTGATTGATTTGAGAATAATGAACCACCCTTGCATCCATGGAATAAAGCCCACTTAATCTTGAGGTGCCTGGGCGGCTCAGTCGGTTGAGCGTCCACTCTTGATTTTTCAGCTTAGGTCATGATCTCAGGGTTGAGAGATCAAGCCCCAAGATGGGCTCCATGCTCAGAATGGAATCTGTTTGAGATTCTCTCTCTCCCTCTGTCCCTCCCCCTGCTCACATGTGCATGCTCTCTCCCTAAAATAAATAAATCTTTTAAAAAGATAAAATAAGTCCCACTTAATCTTGGTGAATGATCTTTTTTTTTTTTCAATTTTATTTATTTATTCACGATAGACACAGAGAGAGAGAGAGAGAGAGAGAGAGAGAGAGAGAGAGAGGCAGAGACACAGGTAGAGGGAGAAGCAGGCTCCAGACAGGGAGCCGGACGTGGGACTCGATCCCAGGACTCCAAGATCAGGCCCTGGACGGAAGGTGGCGCTAAACTACTGAGCCATGGGGGCTGCCCAATGATCCTTTTAATGTACTGTTGAATTCAGTTTGCTAACATTTGTTGAGGATTTTTGCATCTATGCTCACCACAGGCACTAGCCTAGTTTTCTTTTTCTGTAGTATCTTTGCTTGGTTTTAGTATCAGAATAATGCTGGTCTTATAGAATGAATTTGGAAGTTTTCCTTCCTCTCCTATTTCTGGGAATAGCTTGAGAAGAATGGGCTTTAAATATCTGATAGAATTCACCTGTGAAACTGTCTGGTCTTGGACTTGTTGGGAGTGTTTTGATTACTGACTTAATTTCTCAAATGGCAATTTCTTTATTGAATAAACCTCAGTAAAATCCAATTCCTCCCCGAAATTTTTCGTCTTAAGATTCCCATGTATAATTTTTGTAGCATTTCCTCAATACCCTTTCCTATCAGTATATGAGGGTATATTTTCAAGTTTTACCATTTAATAGTTAATAGCAGTACTCTTTTTCAAACATAACTCCTCTTCCAATTTCTCAATTTAAACTACTTTTAACCAACATTTATTGATCCTCTGCTGACAGATAGGTTTTGTTTAGAAAACACACAGACCTGCAAGGAGCTCATAAATGCTTTACAACAGTATAATTCATTCTACCCTGACTACACTTGGGGGAAAAAAGGTATAAAAATAACACTTTAAGAAAAGTTTTACTTTTTCATTCCAGGTCCATGCTCACCACATGAAAAAGAACAAATGATCTAGCAGCCTTTGGATAGATGTTTTAACAGATACCACAGCAGCAAGACAGCTTGGATACAGCAGGAAATACAGATTTTGTTATAGTTGCATTTCAAATATATGATTTAAATACTTAAAAGGCTACCCGCACTAAATATGATAAATGATAAAAAGGCCACCAGTGTATCTATCTTGTGTTATTTCTAATTTCCCTCAATTTCACTTTCCTAAATTTTTCTTTCTACCATTTATCTTCTCGGTCCCCTTTTCCCAATTCCTGTTTTTGCTCCAGGATCTCCTCACCCACCCTTTCCCCTTCTCTCACCAAGTAAAACTACTAAATTCTTTTCAATGAGTCCTCTCAACATCCCCAGGAAGTTAGCTAGGAGAAAAATTCATTCTAATTTTAGAGGGTACTGGGAGGATACATAGGGAAATAAAGTAGCAACCTGCTGAAGTCGGTATATATTAGAGCCAAGAACAGAATTCAGGGCCACCAACCTGGAATCCAATACTACCTTATCGAGACTTAAGCCATGCTCTATTCACTAAAGTACAGTATCTCACAAAGTAATGATGCCTGACAGAGAGAAGTGAGGAAAAGACTGTCATATCAGAGTGAAAACACAAATTATTTTTTCCTAATTACAGTTTACTATTAATCAGAGAATGGGGTAAAACTAAAATTAAAAATGAAATCTATTTTTCAATCGTTAGGGGAAGATGTTTATGTAAGTATCATACAAGGTAAAATTATTTCAGAAACCTACACCTTCATATCAATTAAGCAGTTCCTCCACAGCAAACCTTTGGTTTTGTGTTTGTTCTAAATTTTGAATTTTTCATTACAAGCTTAAATATAATTGTACCCTAATAAAAAGAAAACTGTTGTGATATGTCCACTAAATCACATGCTCAATGATACCTGGTTATGAATGAAGTCTCTGACACGGAGTTTAAATGAGAAAAATAAGTCTCCCATGAAGGTAGCATGCATAACAAAACTACCTCCTAACACAGAATGATGCAATTCAAACAATAAAACACACTTCTGGGCTTTTCAGGCCCTAAGAATTCCTGTCAGCAAGAAAAGGAACTACTTGGTACTAACACATGGATACATTTCTTTTGTGTCAGAAACTAAACAAATAGACTCTGCATAGCAAACATCACTAGAAACAGGAACACAGCTGGAGGAGCTTTACCTACCAAAATTTCATGGTTTCAATTCTATGACCTTTGTGCTTCAGAGATCAACAGACCCCAAATTTCATATGTAGTATACATTAATATAAAAATATTTCCAAGCTATCATCCTTGTCATTTTTGCTACAAATATTAGTATCTCTTCCAAAAAGATGTTTGATATGGCTACAGAAGATGAATGCCTATAAAGATATAATAGCAAATAAACCTTTTTAAAAAGTATCAATCTAAAAAGCAAAAATTTGTACTACGGAGCCTAGAAAAGGCTAGAGTTTCTAAATAAAACACCGAGATTAAAATGTTAATTTAAGCCCATCTTAAATTGGATCACAGGAGGATTCTGATATATTAAAATTATAACTTTTAAAAAAAGAGGAAAACTCATTCTTTGCCTATATTATTACTCTTTTCGAGATTACAAAACAATTCTGTCTTTATGAAACATAAATTAATTTATATATGTGTGTGTATATATATATATATATATATAAAATCTATATCCTTCATGCTTTCTATGCTTTACAAATATTTTCATTAAATTTAAAAGATAAGTTCAAAATAGTGCTTGTCCATCCAACAAAATTTTTAATTGTTTAGTTTTCTGATCCAGGGGGACCCAGGGTATCACTGTATATAAACAAAGATGGTTATACTTTATGTTTTAACAATATTTTGCAAATGAATTTTGTTAAGATGATGTAGTTCCATACACAGCACCTCCAACTACCCCTAGTGGTATATTTATCATATCATAAAATAATGACTGGTTTACATGTCTGCCCTTAAGACTAATTTTTAATGGCAATTACATCATAGAAATTTTAGTCTCCCAGAGCTTAGAGCTGTGCTTGATAACCAAGAAGTGCTAAGTAAATGTTTAATGAGGGCAAAAAAGAAAAATAAAATGTCTTCACAAATATTTCTTGATAAAACAATTCCTCTATAATAAAATAAGCTTTTAATCTAACAACATAGAAAAGCAACTAACTAAAAAAAGATAAAGTTTCTTACTGCTTATTGAAGAAATATGGTTGTGTTCCCAATCTTTGAGAAAGCGCTTGACAGCACTGGTCTACATCTTCTAAGACCTATCAGAGGCAACAGACCCCCCAAAAATATTTAAATTAGTAAAACAATAAAATATGTCTACAATCTGTCTCACAGTTTATAACAAAAATGTAAATTTAGGTGACCTTTTATCGTATATTTAGATCAGACAATAAAACACATATAGAACATAAGTAATACTTTCTATGTAAGAAACAGGAAGAAAATTTGAAACTTCCCTTTAAACACAAGTATATTTAAATTACTTTATAAGGATTACTATTTAGAAAGTTGTTTTTTTTTTTTAAGATTTTATTTATTTATTCATGACAGAGAGAGAGAGAGAGAGAGAGAGAGAGGCAGAGACACAGGCAGAGGGCAAAGCAAGCTCCATGCAGGGAGCCCGACATGGGACTCCAGGATCATGCCCTGGGCTGAAGGCAGGTGCTAAACCGCTGAGCCACCAGGGCTGCCCTAAGAAAGTTTTTATCTCAAAACTCAACCCCTTACAAAAATGTATTCCTAAATCCATATACTCAACTGACTTTATGTATGTAAAAAAATCTGCTTCATAAAGATGACACTGCTGACCCACCAGGAGTAAAAGCGTTTGAGTTGTTTTCCCAGTAGTGGAGATGGATTTTATTTACTGGATCCCTATTCATCTACCCAATCCCCCTTATGGCCAATGGCACACATCGGTAAACTGGCTGGCAAGGACTATGAGCAGACTTGAAAAAGAGACATTATTAGTTTAATGATTGAATTAGTTCAATCTTATAACTTTGACAAGCTATGTATTTTTTTAATTTTGCTACTTCAGTAAATTTAAGACCAAAAAAAATAGATATATTAAGTGCTGTATTTAACAGGGTTTTTTTTTAAGCTCTGATGCTGCAGATCTATATTTATTGACATAAAAGTTGCCCACAATGCATTGGTGAATGGCAAAAAATTAGATCATAGAGTGCAAGGTATAATATGATCCCATTTAAGGAAAATGTCACTAAGAGACATCTAGAAGAATGTTCTCCAAATAGTTAGCAGTGGCAATTTCTAGGTGGTAGGATTTCAAACAATTTCTATTTCCTTTTTTAATTTTTCTGTATTATACAGTTTGTTTTATAATAAGCATATGTGATTTTTATAAAACAAAGAAAAACCACTTCACATCAGAAAAAATAAGCAGAAATGTTTTCTCAATTTTTTTATTATGTTGAGATTTTTAAAGACTACCGATACAAAAAATGAATTCAATGCATTAAAGTTGAGGAAACCCTCAACTTTGACCTGAACTCACCTGGTCCAGAGTCTTGTTACCCCATCCAATAGCTTTCATCTTACGCTTGACTTCCCACTGTTTCTGATAGGCCAAAATATGATTCAAAGGCCAAGGGTAAGGAGATCCATATCTAGCATGAGTGATCTAGAGCAAAAAGACTTTGTGAGAAACATGATTCTTTCTAAAAACAAAGCCTGTTTTTACAAACAGAATCCTTAGGAAAACATATTTTGGAACACAAATACAGCTATCTGAAAAAAATACATAGCTTACAATCTAAAAAATTAAAATTTCAAACCATTCCTTTTAAAAATATATAAACTTTTATGTACTTTGCAACCAGTTAAATCAAACAATGACACATAGCTTCCCTAAAATGTATGTGCAAGCAAAATTAAAGTAAGTGAAAAACTATATCACTAATGGTATAAACCACAATGTTTCATTTATGAGCAGGGACTTACGATTCTGAGCAAAAGTGTTTTCTCATTAAATTTTAATTAAGATAAATGCTGCAGAACCACTCACCTCCCCTACTGTAGCTTCATCACACCACTGGAGATACAACTAGGAACAAAAGAACAGTCACTAAAACTTTAGAATATCAAAAAGAAAATGGATAAAATTATTTTTGGCCATGGTGATTTTTTATAAGCTAACTTTATAAAAGTCACATATATTAGAATTTTTCCGCCTCTAGCTAATGTTGCTATACAGAATTATTAAATTTAATTAATGGTAGTACTTCCTAAAAGTATTTCTTATTCACATAGTATATCTAAATATCGCTGAAGTATTTTACAGATACTATTTAAGTAAAACTCCCAAGGCCAAAGTCAAATAATGATTGGTCAAGAATCACTCCTTTTTACAAATAGAAAAAACCATATCTGAAAATGTCAGACAACTTATTCAAACATAATAACCAAATAATTTCAGTACCCATCCTAGGCCTAGAATTGCTTGACTATATTCCTATTTCCCAATAACTTTAAAATAACCCATAAGACATGATCTTTTATGAGAGGAAAAGCTTCTTTTCAAGGTCTATTATCTTCTATTATACCTCTGCAGTCAACAGCATATTGTTGACCAATTCCATGTAGGCTTTCATTTCTGCTTTTTGGACTTCATCCAGCCCATCACTAAGAGAATGGCCCTAAAGGAAATTTTAAAAAATTTAAAAGAGCATCATATTAAATAGATAAAAACTTTCAGTTATCTTACTACCAAGTAATATCAATGTTTTTACTTCATCGATGTTTTTACTATAAATGTCTAATTAATTTCCAAAATATCTAAAATAAAATTTTATATGAAAAAGTTAATACTCCATCACTACAAAATATTGATAGCTATTAATAAATATTAATGGCATATTTATATGTCATTATAAAAATGTATCTTTCAATGGACAAAATTACATTATCAATTATTTCACAAGAGAAAAAAACAAGAATGGTCAGTAAACCTGCAGTTTTTCTTTTTTTTAGAGACTAACCTTATTAGTAATAAATGCCAAAAGACTGATATTTATTGTTGCTTATTAAGTGATCAAAGGTGAAAAAGAAAGTTAGTAAAAGTATAGGGAAAGAGACACTAATTTAAAAATTCTAAAATACTATAATAATGAGTAGATGCATAAAATGGTATATAACCCTTTAGTTCAATCCAGCCATCTGTGGTGAGACTTTAAAAATGTATATAATATCACAGTATCACTCTTAGGAATTTATCCTAAGGAGATAATCTGACAAGTGTACAAAGCCGTCTGTAAAAGAATATTTATCTTAACACTCCATAAGAGCCAAAAACTGACAATTTAGGTGTCCATCAATAAAGGCTTAAGTAAATAAATTATAAAACATCCATACAAAAGAATACTATACAATAATTTAGAAGGATGATATGTTACCCATAATGTTAATGGAGGTTGTCCTTATAACCACCAAAACCTAAACTGAATTCAAATGTATACACTAATATGTTCAACTTCTAAATATATCCTATATCTACCTTCTCAAATGTTAACCTGACATTTTGTAACAACCAAAGTTTCCATTTGTCACCAAAACTCATGTGAGTTAGAATATTATCTACCACTTTGTAAAGATCAAATTACATCTTTAGCTATTGATTTACATTATGGGGAAAAAAAAACTTACGCTTTAGAAATATTTCTCCACTAGTTTATATTGGCATTTTATAAAACTAGGTTAAAATCAATACAAATGTTAAGACACACTTAACAATGATGAATGACTTATTTAAGACTAACTGTGATCAAATATATTTAATATCTTTTTTATTACCTTGGCTTTAACGAATTGGACTATTGGACCAAGTTCTGATACTACTTGATTTCCTACATGAATAAAAGGTACTTTACCTGTGGAGGAAAAAAAAAAAATGTATGAAAATACTTTCAGTAAATTAAAACAAAAATAGAATCTGTTTTATTAATATGCTGATTTCATAACCCTGTAACTTTTGAAAAGTATAGTTAAATGTGTATGTGAAATTCTATAAGCTTTTAAACGAGTACTGATTAATTTTAAAAGAAAAAGGAGATTCATTTCTAGAGTTCTCACTTGTATGTGATAACTGATCACAATATTCCCTTTTTAGAACTAACACTAACAAATCGCTATATAGCAGCAGTAAATACTAATTATTCAATTTAAAAGAACCAAGGCAGGACATTGGTCCACAACCACTATTAGATTTAAAAGAAACGTAATGGGGCTTTCTCTTCAGAATACAATGAATCAATCTGTACTTTAAATTACATTTAAGAAGACGACTTCTTGGGATCCCTGGGTGGCGCAGCGGTTTGGCGCCTGCCTTTGGCCCGGGGCGCGATCCTGGGGACCTGGGATCGAATCCCACGTCGGGCTCCCGGTGCATGGAGCCTGCTTCTCCCTCTGCCTGTGTCTCTGCCTCTCTGTCTCTCTCTGTGTGACTATCATGAATAAATAAATAAAATCTTTAAAAAAAAAAAAAAAAAGAAGACGACTTTTTTATATGTACTTTTAAATCTTAGACACCCATTAAGTTCAATATTTAAGCATATAATGGTATAATAATAAATGTCTTTGACTAAAAAAATATCAGGCATTAAAGAATTAACCATCTTTGAAGGTATGATAGTTTATGAATTATAATACAAAGTATGTTCCCAGACACATCTGAGGGAAAAAAAATAAGTATGCTTATAAAAACTGGCTTCTCTAACTAAATGTCACATTAAAAAAGTATTTCATTTTTATAAATACTAATAGTTGATGAAATTATCAGAGATGATGAAATAGTCTCCAAATAGCAATAAAGTTCACCCCAAAAGCTAGAGGATGAAACTTGCTATCAGACCTAGTTCAAATAGAGTTCACACTAACAGCAGGCTTCTTCATGGTCCTTTTTAACAGATTCACTCCTCTCTGTCTCACTCAGCCCAAGGGTAATAGATGAGGTGCATAGCACCAACAAAAGCTTCAGTCTATATCCATAGGATAACACACAAAAGAACAAATAGGATCCATAGGATAACATACAAAAGAAAGGCAGGCCCCTTCAGGGAAATAACAACTCAATAGATATATTTAGAAGACATTTCCATATTACCAATATAAAAACACTGAATTCCACAGTTCTTTTTCCTACTGCTTTATAAATCTTGCAAAAAAGAATTTATCTGAGTATTAGGTCATACTGTTTTTTAACTTGGGATAAAATCTTTTTAAGTACTAAAATGCTAGAAATAGTGCAGGTCCTCTGAGATAAAATGATCTGAGAATGAAAACGATGTGTGGATAAATGCCTAAACTGAAGGCTATTTTTAGGTTTTAACACTTTGAAAGCCAAGTATATTTCTCATTTCAATATTCAGTTTGCCTTCTTGGAAGAAGGAGTTTGTATTTTCTTTCTTTTTTCCTTTTTTCTTTCTTTCTTTCTTTCTTTCTTTCTTTCTTTCTTTCTTTCTTTCTCTCCTTCCTTCCTTCCTTCCTTCCTTCCTTTCTTTCTTTCTTCTTCTTTTCTTTCTGATTTGCTTTATTTATTCATGAGAGACACAGAGAGTCAGAGAGAGAAGCAGGCTCCCGATGGGGAGCCCAATGCAGGACTCGATCCCAAGACCCTGCGTTCACACCCTGAGCCTTAGACAGACAATCAACTGTTGAGCCACCAGGCACCCCTGTATTTTCTTTTTAAAAAAAAAATGCTTTCAGTAGATTCTGAAGCAGGAAAGCAGTGTGGGTAATCAACTGAGTATTCATGTATGTCTAAATATAAAGAAATATATAAAAATCAAGGCAACAAATTAGAAGTGAATAATGTTTTTTGTCACTTGCCTGACTTAAAGTGGAGCCAATGTTATATCCTTATTGCAGGTATCAAGCAAAGCACGGTAAGACATTTATTCTCTGGCATCAATCAGGGATCATTTTAAAAAAAAAAAAGCAACTGAGGGCTCTATTTCTTATTTTAAGCAGAAAAATCATTTTTAGAACTTTGGTTTTTAAAGGAAGCAAAAAGAAAGCAAGTTTGTAGATTCAGAAAATACTAGAAATAAAAAGAGCTCTGCATACCATCCAATCCAACCATTACACATTACAGATGAAGTCACTGAAGCTCAAAAAAGTGAAGTGAAATTTCCCAAGAAAATTGTTAATATGTGACAGGGTCACAGAAGGATTAGAGTAAAAATTTCCTAACTCTTAGCCAAGAGTGACTTGATTTCTGACCACTCTGTGATGCTCTCTGCTTTAAAAATCTACCATAGCAAGATCAAGCAAACAAAACATACCACTCATCACCCAAAATCATATGATAAAAGAGAATACTAGAGTGATGATAAAATTTAAATAAATGCTTTAATATAAAGTGCCATTTTCATCTACCTACAGGAAACTCCTCCTACGAATGTATGTATGAATGTGTGTAGGTCTAGGTCTTACAGCCTCTATTTGTCTTTCATAGGGTCTATTAAAAAACCGGTATCTAGCTAGGTGATAACTTAGTACAGCCATCTTAGGAAATAGGTGGATGAACTCTATGCTTCTCCTCATTTGCCAAAGACATCAACTTTAGTATTAGATTATTAAGTTTTTTATATGTGTAGCTACACTTTTTGCATGACTACATAAAGGAAAAAGATGGGACAAAACCCAATATAATTCACCAGAATTCAGAAAGTTTATAAAACTTAACATTCAAAATTAACAGAAAATGAGTCAGTTAATGGTCTTCAACAATCTAAAATATGTCTACGTTTACAAGACTAGAAATTTTTTATGGAAATGTTTTAAAATGTAGATTCATAAATCTCTAAGTGTAGATGTATTAATGTAGAATTTTCAGTGTGTGTGAGGCTGTCTTCACAGTTTTTGACAATTACCACTTTAAGAACCTAAGATGAAAAGAAAGTGTTTTACACATTTCTAAGTTATCTTCGGAGTGAGAAGATATGTAAATGTCTCTCTGAAAAGCAATGTAGTACATTTATCCCAATCATTTGGACTTAGTGGATTTACCCATAAAGGAGTAATTCTGTGTTATTATTGCAAAGTAAGATCCATAATTATTATCCATATCAATTCTAGTTAACATTTATTTATCAGCTATGGCACTATATTTTTATATTAAAAATTATCTAAACCATATTTATTTAAAACTGTACCTTAAACTACTAATACATGATACACAGAAAAGGCAATACTGATTATAAAAAATAGCAGAAAGGCTAAAATCTTAATAAGTATCTTAAAACTTGTTGAAATAAAAATTAAACAAAAAAAATAATGAGAAACCAAAAGCATTCAGAGATGACCTTAAGATCTTTGACAAATTAATTATTCCACAATCTCTATTCTTCCCTCTGTTTAATATGAGAACATAGTTTAGAGAACCATGTTTAATAACCAATGGACTCATTAATACTAAAATTTGTTTTCTGAAGTAGAAATAGTCTTATGTAAATATGACTGGGGATATCTGAGATTATGTATTTTCTTAATATTTACTACTTAAAGCAATTTCTATAACTTTCCGACTATGACCAAAGAGTTGAAATGAGCAGCAATGTCCACCCAAAGATTATCAAGTTTACAACTGTTACTTTACAAAACCATGGGATAATTCTTCAAAGGGTAAATAAGTAAACAAAAATAGGCATTTTTAAAATATAGGTATAAAAACTGGATTATCACTACAATTTATCAATGTAGAATATTAACAGAATTTTTGAAAACTTACCAGATGGAGACATATATTCTGCATTTGCCCTACAAACCACTTTGATAGGCAGATTACACATTTGCAAAAAGGCCTACAAATCAAGAAAAGCATAGTTAGCCTAGTGAAAGTATATACATATTTGAACACAACTTTTATTTTCTAAACTTAATAGTTCATATATAGCACTTTATAGGAAAAGAATAGACCAATTTAAAGCAAAAGATTTGTATTCCAAACAAAATAAAAAGGCATTTCAATGCTAAAAAAATCAGTATGACCTAGACACCAGTAAATGTATGACACTTTAAGCATTTATACACACTTAAAAAAATGTAAATTATCCACACTTATTTTACTGCATTAGTTTATAAGTCAGCAATACTATATATTGCTTTAATTTTCTTCAATGATGACGGAAGTCCACATTTTATAAGGTATTGCTTAATTCCATTTCTCTTTATGGGTTCTTCCTTTCTTGTCTTAGGAGAAAACTCTCAAAATGTTATTTACTACTTCCAAGTTCTCTCCTATAATTCTCAATATTCTAACATGTGGCTTTTATTGATCACTAATTCACTTTTTAAAGACATAAGTTGCTGATTTTCACTTTGTTTATAGTAACAAAAACTTCATTAGCAACTTAAAGGCCTAACAATAAGGAACAAGTAAATCATTTACGGTAAATCCAAATCATGGAATGTTATGCAATCACTTTTAAAAACCATGAATTATATCTTCATAGATGGCTGTCTGAAATAAGTTTACTTCCCAGCTTCCCTTACGACTGGATGTGACCAATGTCTAAATTCTGGCCAAAGGGACTTAAAGTTCTGGGCCACTGCTGTGAAGTTTCTTTAAAAGGAAAGGGGATGTGGTCTCTCCACTTTTTTTCTTTTCTGCTCACTAGAATATGAAAACGATGATTATAGCCACAGCAGTCAAACTGCACCATGAAATAGGAGCTGAGAACTGAAGATGGCAGAGCAACAAGAGTAAAGAAACCTTGTTCCTTGGGCAGCCCCGGTGGCGCAGCAGTTTAGCGCTGCCTGCAGCGCGGGGTGTGATCCTGGAGACCCCGGATCAAGTCCCACTTCGGGCTCCCTGCATGGAGCCTGCTTCTCCCTCTGCCTGTGTCTCTGCCTCTCTCTCTTTCTCTCTCTCTCTGTGTCTCTATGAATAAATAAAATCTTTAAAAAATAATAAAAAAATAAAAATAAAAATAAAAAGAAACCTTGTTCCTCAATAATCATAGTCACCGAAACTGGATTACCTGTGTTTATAAGAAAAAGAAATAAACAACTATCTTTTAAGTCAGTTATTTTGGATTTTCTGTAATTCACAGCCAAACCAAATTCTAATTCACCAACAATTACTGTTTCTAGCGTTAAACATCACCTCAACCAAACAACAGTTGATTCTTCTATGTCTGTGTAAATGTTCAATGTCCTCTAAATACTGTAACCTGTGCTTTCAAATTACAACAATGACAGTGAACAACTTGACTGACCCACAAGTGTAGACTAGTATCAAAATCAAATGGAAGGCTTATTAAAACACAGATTGCTAGAAATGGAAAGATTAGAGACAATAAATATCAGTAGCTCTTTCAAGAAGAATGGTTAAGAAGAGATTAGAAGGGTCTTCCTTCTATTACATATGTATCTGTACCTGATGAGAAAGAAAGGCTGAGTTTGTTAAAACATAAACAGAAAAGTTAAAAAAAAAAAAAAGGCAGCGGAAACACACTGAAATGACAAAAAAACAAGTAGAATAACAAGCATACAAGATCCATGAGAAGGTAAAAAGGGATGTAAGAGCACAGGTTTTTGTCAGAAAATAGGACACTTTTTCCACTCTAATGCAAGGGGGGGTTAGAGTCAGTGATTACAACTTGATAAGCAAGAAGGACAAGAAAATGAGAGAACATTCACATTCTATGAAATGGGAGAAGAAATCATCTGCTGAGAATGAAGGAATAAAAGGGGATTGAGGCTTACAGGAAAGAACAAAAGAATTTGAAAGAACTACTTAATATTATCTTCTCAAATGTCTGAATAATATTCCCTTGTTAGTTAACAATTACACTGCTATAAAAATAATAAATATTGTATATTTTGCTGAACAAAATATACAGTGGTTGCTGAACAAAATACACAGTGGTAACTGTACTAATCGCTATTCCAAAAAGCTATTACTTCACTAAAAAAGATTAAGCAAAATAGTAAGATTCTGCAATCAAAGCCATGTTTCAGTCCTGTGAATTTCTTACTTTTTTACTAAAATATAACTGGTTGCATTTTTAAGATTTTATTTATTTATTCACGAGAGACACAGAGAGAGGCACAGACACAGACAGAGACAGAGGGAGAGGGAGAAGCAGGTTCCCTGCGGGGAGCCTGATACGGGACTCATCCCAGAACCCCAGGATCTCGCCCTGAGCTGAAGGCAGACATTCAAACACTGAGCCACCCAGGCATCCCTAACTGGTCGCATTTTGACCAATTTAGTAACACTCAACTCCCCACAGACCTCAACTAATGGCATAATTCTAATTAGTCAAAGATTAATTTTACATTTACTACCATTACTCTTCAACCCCAATTCAAAAGAAATTTTACGAATTAACCTACAGTTCACAAAGAAGTCTGATGTCATAAACACAATATTTTCATCCAAACATTAAAAATGCATAACAGAACATTACTAGGACTGTCTTTGAGAATATAAAAACTTTAAATCTAAACCAGGCTTTGATTCAAATATTTTCCCTTTCTTTTGTAGGATGGAAAAAAGATTCCTGGGAGGTTCCCAAACTTTCACTTTCCATCTCTTATCAGCCCCCAAATAAAACAGGCATGATACACCAACCTAAAACACATTTTATTTTCAATTCTGAAATTGCAGTCTTCATATATTTATTCTTATGTAAATCCACAGAAAAATTAATTCTAATTAAATAAGGAAATTTAGGATAACTCAGCTAACTCCTATTCTTCAGCTGGATGCTTTATTCCAAACTAATTCAAGTGATTAACAATATAAAATAATTTGCATCAAAAACTGAGCACATACTATCAGAATGTATAATTGTGCTAATACGGTAGCCACCAGTCACCTGTGACTATTTAACTTAAATTTAAATGAATTAAAATTGAATAAAATTTTTAATTCAGTTCCCCAGTCACACTAGCCATATTTCAAGTGCTCTACAGCTACATGTGGTGAATGGCTACTGTATTTACTGGACAGCACAAATAACTGAACATTTACATCGTCACTGGAAGTTCTTTTAGACAACATGGATCTAACATTTTTTATTTCCTAAAAAAAAAAATAGTAATATCAGATCATGGATAACCATGAAGAACCGAAGTTACACATTTATCTCTGCAATCTTTCAAAAATTCTATTAAAATAAAGGCGCTTGGGTGGCTCAGTTGATTGTCTGTTGGACTCTTGATTTCAGCCTAGATTATGGTCTTGGGGTCATGAGATGGAGCCACATACTGGGCTCTGCACTCCTCAGGGAATCTGTTTGAGATTCTCTCCTTCCCTCTCTCTCTCTACCCCTCTCTCCCCACGTGTTTTCTTTCCCTCTCAAATAAATAAACAAATATTAAAAAAAAAAAATTCTAGGGTGCCTGGATGGCTCAGTTTGTTAACTATCTGTCTTCTGCTCAGGTCATGATCCCAGAGTCCTAGGATCAAGCCCTATATTGGGCTCCCTGCTCAGCAAGGAGTCTACTTTTCCCTCTCCCTCTGTCCTTCTCCACTGCTCATGCTTGTGCCCTCTCTCTCTCTCTCTCTCAAATAAATAAATAAATTTTTTTAAAAATTCTAAAATAACAGTGAAGAAACAGAAAACTGATAAACCCAGGATTACACAAAGAAGGGGGACAGGAGACCGAAGCAGACCAGAAATGTCTGCCCATTTGTCAGATGGAAGAGCAGACTTAACAGGGCAGAGGAAGCTAAAATCTTAGAGTATGCAAAGGGAAAAAAAAAAATCAATGCATCCACCTCACAGAAACTAGGAAGATTCCAAAACTGGAGGCAACAACTACCACAGAAGGCAGAGGTGAGGTTAAGGACTAAAAATAAGAGGGGTGGCTCAAAGTCTGTATAAGCATCACAGAACTAGTCTGCCTCCAACTTGGCAGGAAACTGAGGTTCATTTTCTGAAGAAACTGAACCAGCAAGACTCCTGACTCAAGTCTCAAGAACAGCGGACAGCCCTGGGTGGGTGGGGTGGGGTGCTACCCTGAAAAGAGTAAGAGTTAAGTGAGAATGCACACACTGACTGAAGAGACCCAAGCACCCTTTCAGCCCCCATATACTAGCAACCAAATTAATAAGTCCCTCCAAGATAAGAGAGAGAACTGTAGAAAAGTCCTATAAATGCTGACAGTTTGAGGAGGAGTGGAAGAAGATGGGATAGCATCCAACAAAAAAGGCAGCTCATTATGCAAGCAGTCTACTGTAAAGCCTACATGTCAAAAAGTCCCTCATCTCCCCCTCAGCTTTTTAGTACCTCACTCTCAAATATAAGCTGTTAGCACGGACCAAGAGGTATTTGAGGAAAGCCTTGAACATAAAAATAGAGAGCCAAAATAAGCCACAAAAAAGGAAATGACAGGGAAGAAAAACTGCAGAAAAAAGAAAACTTTAAAGAAACATTATAATGGTTAATATTCATTGAGCATTTACAGCTATATGCCAGGTACTTGCATAAGAGCTTTGCCTAGGGGATCCCTGGGTGGTGCAGAGGTTTGGCGCCTGCCTTTGGCCCAGGGTGCGATCCTGGAGACCCGGGATCGAGTCCCACGTCGGGCTCCCGGTGCATGGAACCTGCTTCTCCCTCTGCCTATGTCTCTGCCTCTCTCTCTCTGTGTGACTATCATAAATAAATAAAAATTAAAAAAAAAAAAAAGAGCTTTGCCTAGAGGTAAGTACAACAAATATGCTTATTATAATACGGGAACACACAAACATACAAAGAGTTTAAGGGATGTGATCATGGCATACAGGAAGTAAGAAAGCAAAGAAGGGAAAGAAAAGGGGAAAAAAGAAAAGTGGAGCATACAAAGGACTGAGCAAAGAGATGACACTGATGTCTCAACAGCAATTCTGAAAGCTCGATGATAATACAAGGCCTTAAAAACATTACAGAAAAAATCTTGCCAACCTAAAATTCTACATGTGGCCAAGGTATTTATCAAGTATGAAGACAGAATAAAAGTAGTATCATATAAGCAAGGTCTTTAAATTTTTATTTCCCGTGTACCCTTCCCTAGGAAGCTAATGAAGAATGTGCTGCACAAAATAGAAATAATAAACCAAGAAAAAAAAATACAGGATCCAGAGAATAAGGAATCCAACATAAAAGAAAAGCAAAAAGAATTCAATGGATGATGATGAATAGCAGTCATAAGAAAACAGCTCTGAAGCCAGCAGAGGGGGAAAAAAAAAACTGTTCCAATTAGAGTAGAAGGAACAAGAGTTTCAAGGGTAGTATTTCTGAGAGAAGTGAAAAGAAAGAATCTGATGTATTTGACCATTGTGAGGGGGAATATTACAGTTCAGAGTTTAGGAGAGAAAACTACCCAAATGAATTAAATAAAACGATTATTAACTGGGGGTGGGGGCGGGGTGGAGAGGTGGAGGGGTCATACAGAAAGAATATGTTCAGGGCACCTGGGTCACTCAGTCAGTTAAGCATTTACCTTTGGCTAGGTCATGACTCCTGGGATTGAGCTCTGAATGGGGCTTCCTACTTCTCCCTCTGCCCCTCGTCCTATTCATGCTCTCTCAAATAAATAAAAATCTTAAAAAAAAAAAAAAGGAAAAAAGGATATGTTCATACTGAGCCACTCAACTGAGATCAATATTTACATTCTAATTATAATGTAAACACTGAATACTAATTTAACCCAAAAACTGAGAACATAACTGGGAAGACGGGGAAGAAGAGGAAGGAGAGTTGTAAGGAGGGGAATTTCAGAGTGGAATTCAATAGATACCTTTAAAATTTTTAATTGAACTAATAACACAAGCATCTTAAAAATATAGAGGTAAACACCTGGAAAAATAACACAGCTGAAAGAACTGAAAGCTGGTTGCCTCTGGGTATCCGGATTTGGGGATGGGATATGGGGGGGATAGTAGACTGCGTGCGTGAGTACATGTTTGTGTGTATGTGTGTGTAAGATAAGCCTCTCATTACAGGTGGGAGTATAAATTAATCCAACTACCTTGAAACTGTCTGGTAATTACTACTAAGCATATGCCTACCATATCAGACAATAATTCCATTCCCAGAAATATACCTCTCCCCCCATTAACCTACATGTACTAGAATGCTCAGAGCAGCTTGATCCATAATAATCAAAATACTGGGGACTCAAATGTCTATAAATAAGAGTAGCAAATTTGATTCTAAAATTCCTAATTCTAAGCTAAAAAGGATATCCAATGTCACCAATTGTTAGGAGAAAGGAAAAAAGTAAGTACAAAAGGATTATATTTTTTTCTTGACTCTGAATTCTTTAGAAAGAGCATGGAGAACTTTTAAATCAGAGAAATTCTAGAAATAGTCCCAGAAAATGACACCTGCAATAATCCATGAAGATTCCAAGTTCTAGTTCTTCAGTAATTGCTTCTGAATCCTATCTTCTGGGAATCATGGCTCAGATTTTTTTGTAAAAAATGATTTTGAAAATTAAAATATATTTTATTTGCATTAAGTGAAAGCAAAGCCAAAAGTATAAAGAACAAGAACAATCTGCTACCAGTCAATTCAACCCTTACAAATAACCTTAAATCCCAGATTCAAAAGTGTTATTATAAATAACAATGCCACTGCTTTGATTTGATTATAAAACTAGCAGTTTAAATGTTGAGAAAACCCTTTCAAATGCTGTAGATAACAGAATATCAGAAATACAGACAGGGACCCTATTACAGCAATCTTTCAGTAACATGGTAGTTAAGCTTCTGATTCTTCTTGATACTTATTTCAGATGCTTCTGTCTTCTAAAACTAGCATTTACTATGATAATTCCCAATTATGTGCCAGATAATGATTATCGGTTCGATAAATGAACATGAAAATCTGAACAATACATCAAATCACAAAATGAAGACTAAAGAAGTCTAAAACCCAGTAAATCTTCTAGTTGTAATCCTATGTGAATTTTTTTAATGAAGCAACAGAAACTTCTAATAATAAAAACATTTTTTAAGAGGCTGCTTAGTCAATATTCAAAACATAAAATTTATATTCAACCACTGACTGGAGTGTAAATCAATGGAATATTTTATAAGGGTAGTTTGGCAACATTACAAATATCTTAAACATATGTAACTTTTGACCCCACAGCTGTACTGCTAGAAATCCTACAGTATACTTATACTATACTTATAATATTTATACTTGTAACAGTAGCCTAATATCCATCAGTAAGAGACTGATTCTGTAAACTGTGGTGAATCCATCAATGGAATATTTGTAGTCTTCAGAAAAGAATAGGGTCACTCCCCAAGTGAACTTCTCATACTAAACTCCAAAAGACATTTCTCATCTGGAATCTTCTGTAAGGGCTACTGAATGACATGAGACAACATAATGCCAAATGAAAAATTGCTTTTTATGTTATTTTTCTTCTAAAGGTCTGGAGTAAAATATTAAAACACAATTCAATAAGGCCTACAAAAGGCTAATTTATTTGATCCAATACATAGCTTCCTGTGAACTAACTTGATAGAAAGACACAATTCTGCTTATCTAGAAGAATGAATGGCAAGTATTTATGCATTCATCCACATACTTGATACAGACTTACTAAGCAGCTATTATATATCACCACTATTGTAGGCACTGAGAATAGAACAAGTGAACGAACATAAAGTCTCAGCCTTCATGGAGTTTACATTCCAATGGAGACAGATGAAATTAGAAAACACATATGGTGATTCCTGCTACTTAGAAGTACAAAGCAGTATGAAGGTATTGCTATTAGATGTAGAGTGGTCAGATAAGGGCTCATCAGAAAGCCACTGTCAGTTAGTCCTTTAAAATCTGAGCAACTTGCGATGCCTGGATGGCTTAGTGGTTGAGCGCCTGCCTTCGGCCCAGGGCATGATCCTGGAGTCCTGGGATCAAGTCCCACATCAGGCTCCCTGAATGGAACCTGCTTCTCCCTCTGCCTGTGTCTCTGCCTTTCTCTCTGTGTCTCTCATGAATAAATAAACTTTTTTTTTTAATTAAAAAAAAAAAATCTGAGCAACTATGGTTCAATCTTCAGGAGATTTAAAATAAACATGCGGGTATTATAATTCTTATAAATTACAATTAACATAAGGTAAACAGAATATTAATATGAGGAAAATTCCGTAAAACAAAACACTTCAAAAATTGTGCATATCTAGTTTAAGTCTTTGTTCCCAAAGAAATATACCAGAAATATTTCAGAAAGAATCTGGAGGAGCAAACCTAATTGAAATTAAATTTAAAGCCAAAAAATTACCAATATCTTTTACAGAAAACAATGAATATTATGCCTCCTCACAGGAGAAAGAAAATAGAATCTATAACAGTAAAAATCAAATATCTTGATTTTTGATTTATAACATGAAATATCAAATATCAAAAAAAAAGAAATATCAAATATCTTCTTTTAATTGCATTGTTAACCAAAACCAAAACCAAAAAAGGTAAATAAAAATATTTAGTTCATAAAATGATGAGAAGGGCTAAACCCTGGTTGAACAGAAACACAGCCAGCCAACAAACACAGGCCTGCCCTGGTTACTACATTTGCATAGGGAGAATGCTGCAAATCTCATGGCGACTCTCCTTCCCATCATTTAGAGCAGGGCAACTTCCTATTGTCCACACCACTCTTATGACTGGGTGACCATCAGCACATTCCTACTCCTTAATTGTCACTGGTTAAGTGCCTAGCATAACCTAATGGATCCTAAAAGAGTACAGACTTAAGAAGCACGCTGTTTAAGTGGAACACGAGGATATCTTCTGAAAAATGTAAATCCTTGGGGTGCTTGGGTAACTAAGCATCCAACCCTTGATTTCAAATCAGGTCTTGATCTTAGGGTCGTGAGTTTAAGCCTTGAGTTGGGCTCCATGCAGGGTATGGAGGAGGAGGAGAAGGAGGGTTGGTGCGAAGGGAGGAGGGAGAAGAGGAAGAAGAAAAATGAAAATTCTCTGTATCAATTCTCAGTATAGGGATATGATCCTGGGGTCCTGGGATGGAGTTCCGAATCGGGCTCCCCACGGGGAGCCTGCTTCTCCCTCTGCCTGTGTCTCTGCCTCTCTCTGTCTCTCATGAATAAATAAGTAAATAAAATCTTTAAAAAAAAAAAAAAGAGTCAGTATAGAACAGTAAAACTTAACAGAGCATAAGTCTCACAGTGAGACATCTCTGGGTAGAACCTTGGTGACTGTTAGCTTGAGAAAGTTCCTTTAACTCATAAGCATTCTCATTTCTAAAATGACTACAATTAATTAAACTGATTAACTGAGGTACTAAAGTAAAGCATCTTATATACCATCTGGCACACAATAGTTCAATAAATATAAGGTATTATTAAAATTAATAGTAATAATATTAGTAACAATAAATACTCATTTATCCATTTGCAAAGGAAAAAAGACTTGGTGATTTCAAAAGAAAGCTGACTTCACTTATTACCCCTTAACACCTCCTTAAGAGGAAAAAAGTAAATAATTATACACTGTACTTCAGTTATATTTGTTCCTTTATAATCAAAACAGCAAAATTGTACATAAGATAAAAATCCCTAAATAGATATTAAAAGGATAAATTAGGGAACATAACCAAAAGCACGTTTAAAGAGTAATAGGGTAAAGAGTAAATACATGATTTCTATGTTTGCAGTATGTACCCTATAACAAATCTTTTAAACAAGGCAAAAACAAGGGTATAAAGATGTCCTGATATTAACACAAACTTTTATGAATAATTTTTCAAAGTCGTACATACTGATGAAACTGATAAATGAATTGATAAAAGACCTCCAAACTGTAAGCTCTGTGAGTACACACTGACCATGTCTACCTCATTCACTACTTTATCCTCAGCATACTACACATTCTCATGTAACATTTGCTCAATGACTAGGCCATAGATATTCACAATAATAAATGAAAACATACCTAAATTTGTAGAAAAACTAGTGAGATACAACAAAGATTAGTATTTTGTTATTTTATGGAACCAAAGCTCACTGCATTAAAAAGTTAGATGTAACTCCTGTTAAATTCAGTTATTTTTTAAAAATCAATAACATAGGGATCCCTGGATGGCTGAGTGGTTTAGCGCCTGCCTTCGGCCCAGGGCGTGATCCTGGAGTCCCGGGATCGAGTCCCACATCGGGCTCCCTGCATGGAGTCTGCTTCTCCCTCTCTCTGCCTGTGTCTCTGCCTCTCTCTCTCTCTCTCTCTCTCTCTCTCTCTCTGTCTCTCATGTATGAATGAATAAAAACTTAAAAAAAAAGTTTTAAAAATAAAAATAAATCAGTAACATGACAACTACATCAATAAGCAGATATTATTTTAGAAAAATTGTAATAGAAATTGTAATAGGAATTTAACTTAAAAAATTATCAGAAACCACAATTCAGGGAGCATAAATAGCTTTAAACAGAGAAAATCTAGTCTCAAAAACATGAAATGCTATTGAGAGCACATATGAGACAGATCACATCAGAGTATGCCAAGAACTACTTTTGGAATATTTGACTCAACTTTAGATACATCAACATCTGACAGCTGTAGAAATAAAATCAAGTTCAGAAAGAAACCAACAAAAAAGATAACCAGAATAGGAAAAGATACAAACTCTCCCTGTTAGAATTAAATATAAATAAAACTAAGTTGTAAGGCCAATATTAAGCATAAGGAGCTATAAAATAGACAAAGGCACAGAGAATAATTTCTATCACTCAAGAATCTAAAGCAATACCAGTCACATTTTTGGCACTCAATGAACACTTTGGAAGTAAAGAAAGGAAACTTTTTTTTTTGAGTTCCTATAATCCTTTTAAAAGTGTTATTATTTATAAATATTCCCAACTGAGAAAAATAACAACAAAAAACTCCAACAAATTTAAAATTATTAGGATACGCTAAATAGTAGATGGCAAGAATCTAAAATGTATTCATTTTGATAAACTAATAGTAACCCAATATTGGATCATTTACCAATAATCAGCACCATCTTCTTTCCTCTTCTTTATTCCAAAACCGAAATGAACATTTACTTGTCTTACAAGTTAAATACTTAAGAACACTCTGCATTTAAGCAGTAAAATCAACATTGCTTGCCACTAAAAATATAAAAATAATACAAAATTTGAAAGAATTGTTCTTAAATGTTTAAAAGATTTAAGTACCTTACGCTGATAAATACCGTGGAAAGTAAGGGATTATAAACGTAGCTTCTAAATGTAAGTAGATCATTTAACAAAGTTATCCAAATTCTAGATAGGGAACAAGCAATTTTCAGTCTAACCATGTAAAAGCTATCCTTAGACAGCAGACCTTGGCTTTTCTTCTTTAGGACAAAGCTTCTATTCATTTCATAATTAAATTTGAAATATTTCACATAAGAATTCACTAAGGACTATTCTAAAGCATGCAATGCCATTTTCAGGGCACAAAATGAAAATGGTTCTGAATTTTAATCCATATCTTGTTTTACCAGTACACAAAAGAAAATCTGTGACGACAACTGAAGAATTATTTTCCACCTTACTGAAGAAGCATGTTTTAAAATTAAAAACCATGAACAAATCTACCTACGAAATAATTCATTTTTTATATCAAACAGCTGCAGACCCTGTAATTGAAATAATGTATCTAAGGTTACAAATGAAAAGTGTTAGGTATCATTCCTGAAGTGACAGATTAAGTTCCTAATCCAGTTAAAGTAATAGCCATATTTGTAGTTTAACATAAATTAAGACTTTAATTATATTTGTGACTATTTTAAACAAAATAACAAATTCCTTTATACCTGAGAATGTAATTTATAGCAAAGCCAGGTTCATTTTCAAAACCAATCTATTTCACACCGCACAAGTACTCTGGTATAATGGTGTAATGTAATTCTTGTTGTGGAATGTTGAAAGAGTAGATACACTAAAGAGCACAGAAGAGGTTTGAAGATAAATGAAGATGCTATTCATTCAAGGGTAATTTCATCTCAGAACTATATGAAAGATGTTTCGTTCACACAGGCTAGTGTATGGCCTCAAATTTAAGTGTATTTTCAGCTCAAATATAATGCTGCTAGATCGATTATGCTGATACTGTATATCTAATAATGAAGAATTCTAGCCCTTTTCTGTTTAAAAAATAGACTGTCATTTTTTCATCTTACTGCTATGTCTTCATTGTTCTGTTTAACAGCAACAAATTTTTAATTTTTTTTTTTTTAATTTATGATAGTCACACAGAGAGAGAGAGAGAGAGGCAGAGACACAGGCAGAGGGAGAAGCAGGCCCCATGCACCGGGAGCCCAACGTGGGATTCGATCCTGCGTCTCCAGGATCGCGCCCTGGGCCAAAGGCAGGCGCCAAACCGCTGCGCCACCCAGGGATCCCAGCAACAAATTTTTAAATCCTGCTTGCTCTTTACTTTTTAAACAGAAAAGTATATGGTTGATATTCTAACTTGCAAACTCTCCTTGACTGCAGGAAAGTCCATTTTTGCTAAGTTAAATAGATACTTATGTCAACAAACTATTATTCTGTAAAATCATTCATTTTATTATTTACTAAAAATGACAACTCTAATAGCCACCTAATTCTATTTTGACAATCTTCATTTTCACAAATCCTGTTAAGACTAATTTAAATGTTTTGTATATACTGTACCATTTATATGTTGAGGAATTAATATTAATACTGAAAATGTTTTTAATCTGCTAAATTCTGTTTGCAACTTAAGTTCAATTTAAATTATCTTTTCTGAAGACCATACTTTATATATTTAAATCCTTCCAAGTTTTATAAGCATAAAATCACCAAAATAATACTGCTGGTATATAAGAGGTGACATAAGACATTCAATCTGAAGAATTTAAATTCTATAATATCAAGGAAACATCCTACAGCCTCCATTTTTCTCATTTTACTAAAATAACTGAAAAGGATTTTACAGGTTTCCTTATGGAATAAATGTTCCCTAAATTCTCTCTCCCTTTAAGCTTTCCTTTCCTTCTTCTAATCCTGAAGATAAATACAAAAGCCTCGTTTTGCAGAGGATGATCAAAGTGGAGGGATGAACAAACCTCGGAAAACTTTTATGCTCTATGAAACTTTAAGTTACATCAATTTAAAAAATGTCTTTCATAAAACAGTATTCTCTTAATTCTCTATTAAAATATATCCACTGGTGGCATCCTACTTCTATCAGGTTTGAACATACACTTAAAAAAATTGCATACAACCATAAACAATTTGAAGAAAAAATGTATCCAACCAAACTGAAAATTCAAAAATCATTTCCTCTGTAGTTCTACAAGTTGTCCACTGCAACCATCTGGATGACATGACATGTTTACAGTAGATGTATTTTCAGAATTACTGCTATTTCTCCAGTGGAACAACTGACTCGCAGTCCAAAGGAGACAGATACTCCTCTCTCCTACTCTTCCCAATCACTACATGAGGATATTATCATTTAACTGCTAATTAATATGTCTACCTAAAAGGCATAATTTGCTAAAAGGAAAAAGCAAGGGTCAGCTAACAATTTATCAGCAGATCTGACATGTAAGTATTCATGGCCCAGAATTAATAGGGCCTATAAAAATGCTGACTCTTTTTTAAATGATACAACATATTCAACAGAAAAAAAAAAGTTTTTTTGTTGTCTGCCCTTTCATTTTTAGAACAGGGTATTTATTCCCGAAAAATAGGGAATAATGAGACTATTAAGTAGAATAGTGATCTTTCCCTTAACCTGAGCCTACATGTTACTCTTACAGGAAGTAAGTGTAAAAACTAAGTAAAAAGAACATTTTCTTTTATGTAGTATTCTAATAATGATCATCAGTTTGAGACACTCTCTAAAAATAAGCCCAAACTTCTACAACAGATTAAGCCATACAAAAAAGGAAAACAAGTTTCTTTTTAAATTAGCTTCATATAATAAACAATATCCTTTCTAAAACTTACTAGAAAGTAACATTTTATTTTATACTTCATAAAATATGTATAAGGTACTAATTCAGCATTCAACATCTTGTTATTTCTACTGCTATTTCTATTGCTTTCACTTTTTTCAAAAGAATTTCTCATTTATTATCTAACTTGAACTTCACAATAACTGACAACATAGGTAAGACTGCCTTTATCACATTGCAGAGGTCCAAAAGCTGAGACACATGTTTATCTTTCCCATCTTAATGTAATCTGTAAGTTGTAAGATATAACTTGATGGGAAATGTCAGAAATGATTTTTTAATTAAATGCCTACTTATTTTTTAATAAAAATTCAAAGATATGTGTCACTGGACTGAACTGCTTATGCAACAAAATGTTACGACTCTAGACTCCCCAGGTTTGCATTCCAGCTCTGCCAAGTACTACCTATGTAAGTTTGAGCCATCTGCTTAATGTCTCCGCTTTAACTCCCTGATTTGTAAATTGGGAATAATACCACTACCCATCTCCTAGAGTTGCTGTGTGGGAAAATCATCTATGACACCTAAGATACATTTAACAAGGCCTGGCACATGGAGTAAGTGCTGTATACATTTTAGCTTCGTTATTATTGTTGTTCTTACTAACATTACCTGCAAAATTCGGATTATAATGGCACCTACCCATTCAGTTGTTTTAAGGATTAAATGAGTTAATAAGAATTAAGTGCTCAGGGACACCCCGGTGGCTCAGTGACTGAGCATCTGCCTTCGGCTCAGGGTGTGATCCTAGGGAGTCCCGGGGTCCTGGGATCAAGTCCCGCACTGGGTTCCCCACAGGGAGCCTGCTTCTCTGCCTCTGTCTCTCTCATGAATAAATAAAATCTTAAAAAAAAAAAAAGAATTAAGTGCTCAGCATAGCAATGAACATTTAGGTAGGTACTCAACCAATGCTGCTGTCTGTTTACTGCCACAGTCTGGGGGCTCTATGATGTGGGGCAAAGCTCTTAGTTTTAGTTTCCACATCTTTAAAATGAAGTCGTAATAGTCCCTTACACCAAGGTTATGGAAAGGACTGAATGAGATACTTCACATAAAAGCTCTCAGTAGAGGGGCTCCTGGGTGGTTCAATCAGTTGAACATCCGCCTTTGGCTCAGGTCCCGATCTTGGGATCCTGGGATCAAGCCTCACATTAGACTCCCTACCCAGTGGAGAGTCTACTTCTCCCTCTCCCTCTGCCCTTCCCCACCCTGCTCATGCTCACTCTCAATCTCTCTCTCAAATAAATAAAATTCTTTTTTAAAAAAAGCTCTCAGTAGAATACCTTAGACAACAAAAGTATTCAATAAAACTCAGTTTTAAGGGATCCCTGGGTGGCGCAGCGGTTTGGCGCCTGCCTTTGGCCCGGGGCGCGATCCTGGAGACCCGGGATCGAATCCCACGTCGGGCTCCCGGTGGATGGAGCCTGCTTCACCCTCTGCCTATGTCTCTGCCTCTCTCTCTCTCACTGTGTGCCTATCATAAATAAATAAAAATTTAAAAAAATTTAAAAAAAAAACCTCAGTTTTAAAACAAATCTTATTCAGTATTTTTTTAAAAAATACTTTGAATTAAAACACTCAATATTAACATTTTAGGTATGGTATGAATGATTACAAAAACTAATAATGTTCAGACAAATTCAAATATGTCCCCTCAAAAAATTTTTTTAAAGATTTTATTTATTGATTTGAGAAAGAGGGCACGCAAGCTGGGGCGGGGGAGCAGAGAACAAGAGGGAGCAGGAGAGAGACAAGTAGACTCCCACAGAGAGAGCAGAGCCCAATGTGAGGCTCCATCCCAGGACCCTGAGATCAAGACCTGAGCCAAAATTAAGATAACTGAGAACTTGATAACTGATAGCTTGTGCTATCGGTTGTCAGACGCTAAACCAAATGAGCCACCCAGGCACCCCTCCAAAAAATTCTTTTTTTTTTTTTAAAGATTTTATTTATTTATTCATAGAGATGCAGAGAGAAAGAGAGAGAGGCAGAGACACAGGCAGAGGGAGAAGCAGGCTCCATGCAGAGAGCCTGACATGGGACTCAATCCAGGGTCTCTAGATCACGCCCTGGGCTGCAGGCGGCGCTAAACCGCTGCGCCACCAGGGCTGCCCCCCTCCAAAAAATTCTTAAACCTAACATTTATTTTAATTACTTCAGTGTGTTAAGGCATTATAAGGCCTGCAAGCTTCTATTCCTCCTGCTGATATTGATTATATACACTTCTGTCAATGAATAGAAGGAAATAATAACCAACATTCATTGCATATTTACATTATGCCACATATTTTTCTAAGTACTTTATGTATATTAACACAGTCAGTCCTCATGACATCCAATAAAATAGCTTCTATTATATCTCAATTTTACAGATGAAGAAACTTGAAACAAAGAGAAATGTTTACGGTATACTGTATCTGAAGAGGTCAACTGCCCATTTTACTTGGGAAACTGCTATAAAAGACAGTATTTATCAAATCAGTAAAGTCATAAACTTCTCAAAAGAAAATAAGACATTTTATGCAGAAATCTTGCAGGGGAATTCACATGTGAAAAGTGTAGTTCAGTGTATTTCTAGACATGTGTGGTTCAAAACAAGAGCCATCAGCTACATGTGGCTATTGAGCACCTGATATATGACTAGCACAAACTGAGATGTGCTGTTAAGTAAAAAGTACACTTCAGATTTTGAACTTAATATAAAAAAAGTAAAACAGGGATCCCTGGGTGGCGCAGCGGTTTGGCGCCTGCCTTTGGCCCGGGGCGCGATCCTGGAGGCCCGGGATCGAATCCCACGTCGGGCTCCCGGTGCATGGAGCCTGCTTCTCCCTCTGCCTGTGTCTCTGCGCCTCTCTCTCTCTCTCTCTCTCTCTCTGACTATCATAAATTAAAAAAAAAAAAGTAAAACATCCCATTAATAAATTTTGTACTAATCATATATTAAAATTATAATATTTGGATACACAAGGTTAAATAAAACATGATTAAAATTAATTTCATGTTTCTTTTTACATTTTTTTAATGAGACTACCACAAAATTTTAAACTACATATGTGGACAACATTATATACATTATATATCTATTGGACAGTGGTTCAGGCTTAGGAAGTGAGACAGTAGTAACAGAGAATTGTTATCAAAGTTCTTTTCCCAATTACACACATATACAGATTGATTATATATGTATATACATACTGCTGCGCGCACACACACTCTGCTCATGAGAACAGAGGAACATGCTACACTAATACTTCACTATTTCCAACATACCAGATTGGTATATGACTAGACTTTGTGGATGAGGGGGAAAAAGTAAATCTAAGAGGAAATAACAAAAAAAAAAAAAAAAAAAAAAGAGGAAATAACAGTCCAGGGAAAAATTTATTTTCTTTTAAACTGAAATCATAAGGGTTCCTTTAATCAAAAAATCTAACCACTTAGTTCCAGGAATATAATAAATGCCAAGTCTATGTGGTAAGTAAAATTTAAATTTCCTGATGGCTTAACTGGCAGACTATTAAAATATCTGATGCTTGATATCTGGTATCTTCCAGAAAATATCCAGTTTATGGATACCTTTCACATTGTTTTGATCAATTTACACATTTAACTGATTCTTCTAAACGGATACTGGTCCACTATATAGAAGAAAATTACTCCATAAAGTTTACATCAGATATCTGGAAAAGTCACATTTATAGTCATGGCTACTATCAGCTGTCAAGTCAAAGAATATTGAAGAAAACTAAGAATTTTTAATATATGCTGGTTAATTTATCATCTAAGTGACATATGTAGGATAACAAAAAAATTGAAATGGTTAAGCAAATTCTGCATTTTAAAAGGTTCTTTTCTTCTGGTTTTAGTTTTGTTTTGTTTTTAAGATTTTATTTATTTATTCATGAGAGACAGAGAGAGAGAGAGAGAGAGAGACAGAGACAGAGACAGAGAGACAGAGATATAGGCAGAGGGAAAAGCAAGCTCCACGCAGGGAGCCTGACATGGGACTCAATCCCAGATCTCCAGGATCACACCCTGGGCCAAAGGCAGCGCTAAACTGCTGAGCCACCCAGGCTGCCCTGGTTTTAGTTTTAATTGGAACTATGATTTGAGAAGCCATGGTAAGAAAGTAAATTAATAGGAACCATAAAAATAGAGTTGCTAAATAAAGTATACACTAAAATTTCTTCTTCAGATTACTTAAAACATTATTATTATTTTTTTAATGGTAACATACATCAGTTTGTACTGAAAACTAGTTAATTCCAGAATTTCTCAACATTAAAACTATTTACATTTGGGACTGGTAATCTTTGTTGTGGAGAGACTGTCTTGGGCATTGTAAGATGTTTAACAGTATCCCTGGCATTTACCCAGTAGATGCCAATAGCATACACTTCAACAGTTATGACAACCAGAAATATCTAAATACTGTCAAATGTCTTCTGTTGGGTAGAAATCTCCTTCAGTTAAGAACCACTGCTCTATTCCTTGGTGAAAATTACTTCAGCAATTTTAGGGTCTTTTCACAAGGCACCCGCAAATAGCTACAGCAAATCCCGTCAAACCATATGCAGAATAGCTTAGGTATATTTCTATTTGCGTATGTGCACTGGAATGTTTTCTGGAGAAATGTTTTACAGTTTTCATGAAGTCCTAAAAAGAATTATCCCTGGCAATTTAATGGCAATTAAAAAGAGGTTAAGAATTAGTGCTTCAACTAAAATATTCACTGGGTCATGAAGCTATTTTTTCCAAGATAAACAGTGAAAATACTGTTTTACACACAGCAAATAATTTGCTTGTGCTATCAGTTATCAGGCGAAATTGCTTTTACCACACTTATAAACCTTTCACTCAACATTTACTGAGTACATCTGGTATGCTACGCAGTGTTATTAGTATCTGAAAGCTAAATTTAAATTCACCCTTACCAAGAAAAAAAAAAGATTTATAGCAGTATAAAGTCCATATTTATTGCATATAATCAACTGAGAATTTCTGCTTCTCAAAGGTTAACATAAGAAAAAATACACTAGTTATAATACTAGCATCTAAAGATAAAATAAAGATAAATAAATAAATGTAATTTACATTTCTGGCAAAAAGATTTTAAATAAATCTGAAAGAAACTTAAAGATATTCATAGATACTCATATGAATTATTATCCAAATACATTTCTTTCCATCTTTTCCTTCTTTCCTTGCTTAATGAAAACAAAAATGTGCTAAATGACATGCTATCAAACACAGTAACTAAACACAGAGAGTACCAAGTTGAATAAAAAAATGTGATATGACCAAGTGCTTTCCATCATGCCTGCAACATAGCAAAATCTCATGGGCCCTTTCTTCCCTTTCTTTCTGTTCTCCAGAAGCTCACAGTCCTATCTCCAAAAATGCCACGTCTTAGGTTTATCTTTTAAGTTATCTTTTAGGCGCTACACAATAAAATCCTCTTTTAGGATTCATAGTCAGCTTACATAGTGATTCAAACTATGTAAGCTAATTAAATAACAGCTACATATGTAAAACATCTGAATAACTTTAATTCTATAATCTCCATAAACATTTCTCTTTTTTTAAGTGAATTATAGTATATTCATATAGCAGGATAACATATATCAATAAAAATGAGTAAATCAGAGATATATCATGTATCAAAATGGACAAATATAAAAAACAAAGTGCCAAAAAAAACAAACATATACAATTTCTTAAATTTACATGAATATAAAAAGCAATCTACATTACTAGTTATTTTTGTTCCCTCTTTATGTATGCATAGTTATCTATAGTTTAATCATAATGATAAGCAAATTCAGAATAATGAAAGAGAAGGGAGAGGGAAACAGAATCAGCGAAGGTTATACAGGGCCCTTTAGCAATATCTGTAAGGGTTTGTTTGTTTAATTTCAGTTAGTTAATATATAGTATAACACTGTATACCTTGTTTTTAAAGCAAATAATCCCCAAGTATCCTATTCCTCCTATGGTGCAGTTTAAAGTTTACAGGACCACTAACCTTTTTTGGATTACCCAACTGTGATATACAATGTGAAGAGCTATTGCATTCAATAAGTGGTTTGGGAATAATAGACACTAATATAATCAATAAATGTATAAGGAATAGCTAGAGTATATCTGCTTCAAGATTAACAAATGGATTAAGCTAGAATGAGCACAGTGAAAGAATGATGCTTAAAAATATGTGGTAAATAAATCTTTACAAATAAGTTAGAAAATAACTGTCCACAAGTGAACGTATCACCACAAAAAATCAATACCATCATATCTAGCCAAAAGCTAAACTAAGAGAATACATCTAACACATAAGTGATTTTTATAGAAGAATGAAGATTTTTGTTTATTTTATATACCAGCAACAATTAACTGAAAATATTACTTAATAAAATTATACTTCACAGAAGAGATGTTATATTGATAATGGTAACTCACACGGAAAAATTATAAACATACAACATCACAGACTGCCTGGAGAGGAAAAAATAGTTGCAACTCAAGTGAAAAATATTACATTATTTACATATTTACCTGCACAGCAAGAGAAGCTGCATTGTCAGAAAGCAAAATTTGCTCCCCTGTGGAAATACAATGAAAGGTCTGAGTCAAAAGTGAGATTGCTAAACAAGTAAAATATAAATACTCTTCTTTTAAAACACTATTCCTATTTTTAAAAATAAAAGGTATAGCCTTTCACTAAAGTAATTAAGTTCTATATCAATGCTATTGTCCAATCATAATTTTGATTAAATTACCACAATATGTACATAATGATAAAACAAGACTATTTCCTCTAAAACTAATTGATCATTTATCGCATTTTATCAACAATATTTAATTAAAATCACTCAAAAACAAATTCATTTTTCAACTTTTCAAGAAATATTATTCCTCTTTTCATTAAAATTAAGTAAAATAGTATGTGCTCAAACCCCTTTAGTTAAAAGTAAAAGCATTTAAAATCATATAAAACCAGCTTGCAGTTAATATTGCACAGTGTGTCTAGGTCTGTCACACAAAAGAAAGATGACAAGTTTGCTGCAATAAAAATTCCATGCTTAGAAGACTAGGGCTGCTCACTATTAGTCTTCATTACTTTGCAGTCTTCTGACAACTGCAGCAGGCTGCTGAGCCCCAAATGGGGTCCATAATGTGATCTGATGATATATGAAGAGCTGCTAAAGGGAGCCTGAACCATCCTAGCCTATACATTTTAACAGTTCCTTTTTACTGAGAGCCCACTTTACCACAGGACTTCAAAAATCTGCTGTGTCAGCTATTGGTGCCGTAAATCTGCCAACTGCTCCTGCAACCACATCATTTTACACTGCCTACAGCAGCCAATATAATGAGTCAATAATAAACTAAGGACCTTATAGGCCATGAATAGTTGGTTTACACTGGCAGATACAAGTGTAGATAAAATCTCCTAGACAAATTATACAAGAGAACCCTTTTTATGTTCTCTCAGAAGTGATATTACTGAGGGGTTGTTTTTCTTTTTTGGTTATAAATATATATATGTATATATATTTTTAAGATTTTACTTATTGAAGACAAAGAGAGCACAAGCAGGGGAGGAAGGGGCAGAGGGAGAAGGAGAAGCAGACTCCCTTTGTGCAAGGTGCCCAATGAGGGGCTCCATCCCAGGACCCTAAGATCCATGACCTGAGCGGAAGGCAGACACTTAACCAACTGAGCCACCCAGGCAACCTAGATATATTTTTATACGTAGCCATTTTTAATTGTGAACAAGTACCTACCTTTCAGTTGTTGATATAAGGTAGCATTTTCAGGCCAAGGTTCTGCAGCTGTGGAGACAAGGCAGTGACAATTAGGCACATAGGGCAAAAACGTATCAATAACCAAACAAATTAATAAGCACAAATATCTGCCTAGAGCATTTAATTAAGGTCAATTGCCAAGGTTACCTTAAATATGGCAACAAACCACACCACCTTAGGTTGCATGGTATCCTGTATAAGTAGGTTAGATAATTTCTTTTAAATGCACGTTTGGGGGACACCTGGGCGGCTCAGCAGTTGAGCTTGCTTTTGGCTCAGGTTGGGATCCCAGGACCCTGGGATTGAGTCCCACGTCAGGCACCCCCAAAGGGAGCCTGCTTCTCCCTCTGCCTATGTCTCTGTGTCTCTCATGAATAAATTTTTTAAAAAGATTTTATTTATTTGGGATCCCTGGGTGGCACAGCGGTTTAGTGCCTGCCTTTGGCCCAGGGCGTGATCCTGGAGACCCAGGAGCGAATCCCACGTCGGGCTCCCGGTGCATGGAGCCTGTTTCTCCCTCTGCCTATGTCTCTGCCTCTCTCTCTCTCTCTCTCTCTCTCTCTCTCTCTCTGTCTCTCTGTGACTACCATAAATAAACAAACAAACAAACAAATGAATAAATAAATAAGATTTTATTTATTTATTCATGAGAGACACACAGAGAGTGAGTCAGCAACACAGGCAGACGGCGAAGCAGGTTCCCTGCAGGGAGTCCAATCTAAGACTCGATCCCCAGACCCGGGATCATGTCCTGAGCCAAAGGCAGATGCTCAACTGCTGGGCCACCCAGGCATCCCAATAAATAAAATCTTTAAAAATATACATACATATATATACACATACATATATATGTATATATATATGTATGTGTGTGTATATATATATATATATATATATATACACACACACACACATGTTTGGTTTATTATTTGGTGGGGAGTTGTGGTGTTGTTTTAGCAGAGAAGAGGTGGAAGACATCTTGCCCAATCAAAAATGAAAATTTAAAAACTAAAACAGATGATATGCTACTATTCTTTTAGCCTCCAAACATAGCCATTCCAAAATATTACTTAAAAGATACTAATTTGGGGATGTCTGTCTGGCCCAGTCAGGAAAGCATGCAATTCTTGATCTTGGGGTTATGAGTTCAAGCCCCACATTAGTGCAGAGATTACTTAAATAAATAAATCCTAAAAAAAAAAATAATAATAAGATATTGAATTCGATTCACTATCAAAAAATAGTGAAACAATATTTATAATATTTTATTGTAAACTTTCAAAATTTCAAACAGACAACACTATACAAAAGAATCAAATATATCTTTTTCAGGCTACACATCTTTCCTTATAAATTGGTAGTATTTAAACATACAGAAGAACCCTGTTGTATTCTAGAACATTCCATTGTCTTGAACCCACCACCACCACTCCACAAAAACGAAGTGGAATGGCATGATGAACCTGTAAGTACCTACGATGTGAAATAAAGCTAATAAAACTAATTTTAAGCCTAAAGCCAGGCTTGACCATAACTCTTAACATCTCATTGAGATGCACTAAACACTCTAGGGATCAAGGAGGCCTTTAATTTGCTTTTACTCATATTTCAGAATGAAAAGGAAAAAATAATATTATTATAAATGCTACTTTTGGTTTGGTTTGGGCTATACAAAATTAGGCTCATATTTAGGAATAATACCATGAAAACCTCAAGCAAAATACACCATACATAGTTTTATATGCTGTTGCTCATAATATTATACATATACAGGGATGCGTGGGTGGCTCAGCAGTTGGGCGTCTGCCTTCGGCTCAGGGCATGATCCCGGAGTCCCAGGACCGATCGAGTCCCACATCTGACTCCCTGCATGGAGCCTGCTTCTCCCTCTGCCTATGTGTCCTGCCTCTCTCTCTGTGTGTCTCTCATGAATAAATAAATAAAATCTTTAAAAATATATGTATTATACACATACATAAAAGCTAGTGAGTTTCAACTCACATACCAAAAAGGCAGTAAAACTAAATATTTATTATACGTTTCTGTAAACTTTTAACAAAATAGAATTTCAGGAAGAACCCAATTAACCTGTGTAACACAGTTTTTAAAACAAAAGTCAAGGAAACAAAAACAAGCTGACATCAGCAAATTACTAAAAAATAACCTTTTAGGATAAACTGTATGGTCAGCACACCTATACCGTTTACATCTATATGAGAAACAATACCATGAGGTTCATTTGTTATAAAATCCTACATCATTGAAGATTCAATTATTTTTAAAAAGATTCAATTATATGCATCCAAATCTAATTAAAGCAATGAAGCATATAAATAAAATTTACAAAAATTTCAAAGATACTGAAACTAAGTTTCTTGAGGTCACAGATATGTCCCATCTGTATAGGCTACCCTGATACTTGATTAAACCTACCACTTTGTTCCCTAAACATTCTGGCTAATCAAAATTTTACTAAACTTAATATTATCATCTATGCTAAAGCAATAGGGTGTTCTAATTAAATATTCTAATAATTTTAACTTATGTTAGCTAGATTTTATATGTACTATACATGGATTACAAGTTTTCAAAACAATGCAATAACATACACTTAGCATTAAGCACATACACGATATAATTTAAGTATTCTCTGATCAATCAGAAGTTACTTCACTACTGGGCAGTATCACAGAGTTCTCATATGAACAGAAATTTATGTGTTCAGGTAAACGTTAATTTATTATCACTACCATGGATTCTCTAGATCTAATACAACAGACATATGTGAAAATAAAGAAATCTGGAGACATGTTCCCGATTACAAATAAAAATAAAGAAGTTGTCTACAAATACTGAAATCTCTGTTATTAATAAGAACCGAAAGATGGAAACTGGGGTGAAGGGGTATATTTTCCTTGTTCCAGAATATGAAACATATTCCAATTTAGAAACTACTGTTGAAAATAAATTCTCAGGGATGCCTGGGTGGCTCAGCGGTTGAACACATATATGCCTTTGGCTCAGAGTGTGATCCCTAGGTCCTAGAATCAGGTCCCGCATGGGGCTCCCTACAGGGACCCTGCTTCTCCCTCTGCCTATGTCTCTGCCTCATTCTCTGTGTCTCTGGTGAATAAATAAAATCTAGAAAAAAAAAATCTCAGAAAGTAACTGCCAAAAACATCTGGTGTTACCTTCACAAATAGAATCTATTATTTAAAAAGAGAAGGCAAATAGGTTGATAAAACCCTATATCTATATCAGTTTAGCAGCATGACATTTTAGTGTATCCATGGACCAGGAGGCAAGAAATGGTAGAGTATGCAAGGAATGATCGACTACCCATCTCACCCATGAGCAGCTCAAAGCATACAAATATCACTGATTTAAGTGCATCACCCACATGAACCAGCTCAAGTAATTACATTTTAAACATGACATGGGACAAGAAAGAGCTTGAATGTCATTTGATAGAGAACCAAAAGTGAAAATCCTAAGTTGTGTGGCATGGTAATGGATCTACAAACCAACCACGTAGGTACCTTTCCAGGAAACGAACTCTATTAACTGCCTTTGTAAGTAAATCCATGAATCATGAACACTCTTATCCACACCTGACAAAGAACAATGCCTATTTCTCAGATTGGATAACATTAATGAAAGTCTTCTTTACCAAGAACGCCTATTACCTGAAAGACAAAGCCCAAAAATGCAACTGCTTTCCTATTCCTCTTTCCCAAGGTCAGGCAAGCCAAAACCGACCCATTGCCCCTGATCATATATAAAAGAGGGAGATTAAAAATTTTTAAATTACAGTGCTGACAACAGTCCTTAAAAATCTGTAGCATTTAAAAAGAAACATCTTATGTAATAATAAAACATTTTTATCCTTACTAGTTTTACCTCCATTGACCTAAAATGTTTTAAATCATAAACAAATTCAATAGTGAATAAAAGTTCATGACTCACCTATTTTCAGCTTCTACCACCAAAAACACTCCCCAGTGTGAAATGCCTTATTAAACTCACCTTTGGGAAAGATCAGCCTTAGAATACATACAGAAGGTGAGACCCATTTAAATAAAATTTTAAAAATAAAAAAAAAAAAAAAGAAAGTGAGACTCAGGAGCACCAGGGTGGCTAACTCGCTTAAGCATCTGCCTTCAGCTCAGGTCATGATCTGAGGGTCCTGGGATAGAGCCCCACAATGACCTCCTTGCTCAGTGGGAAGCCTGCTTTTCCCCTCTCCCTCTGCCCCTGCTTGTGCTCTCTCAAATAAATAAATAAAATCTTAAAAAAAAAAAAAGTGAGACTCAAAGTTTCTGGAAAAATTTTGGTAGAATATGGGGGACTGAGAGAGACTGTTGCTCAATGCTGTTAAGGTGCAAGATACTGGTATTATTAGCACATCAAAAGTAAACTTTATGCCTAAAACACATCAACAGTTGGTGTGGCTCTTGGAATAAAGATCAGATTCCTCAACTTGGCCTTACACATCACCCTCTCTATCTCTCTGGCCTTCTGGCCTCACCGCACTCTACAATCTGGCCACACTGGCCTTCAGTCCGTTTCTGGATGCACCATGTTCCTTCCTGCCCCAGAGATTCGTTTGTGCTGTTTTCTCTGCCCAGGAGCTATCTTCCACTGCTACTGTATCAGCTCAAACATGCTGAGATGTTGGGCTGGCTTCCTGGACGTGCCTGAGCAACTGCACAAGGCTGGTGCTTAGAAGGGCTCCACACTTGGTTTAACGTTCTCTTAGTCTTAGAATTCTTTGAGCAGGGGCCTCATGTGATCCTTTTGCACTGGGCCCTACACAATATGTAGCCAGTCATGTCTTCAGGGAAGCCTTCACTGACCCTCCCTGAATAGTTCAAACACTCTTTACTAGCTTGACAGCAAGTACCACTTAACGCAGACAATATTTTTACACTGATTTGAGGACTGATTGTTTATTTCCCCTAATAGAACATAAACACCATGAATCCAGTGTTCCTTTCTGATCTTTGCTTACCACTTCATCCCCAGAACTTACTACCTAATCAGTAAATGTTGGCTGAATGTTTTTATTATTACCACTATCAGTATTATTATTATCCTGTACTCTTTATGCTAAGAATGCAGCACAGAAGATAAGGAAATTACATAACATGGCTAAAAAAGGGAAACTTGACCAAGAAAACTTTAATACAGTAACCAGTAACACAAATATAAAAATATCAAACAGCAGCTTAAATGGTTGGCGTAATCTAAGTCGGTTAATTACCTCAGCACTGACCCTAAACCTGGAAATGTGTTTCTTTGTTTCAGGTCAAATGTACAGTTTCCACTTGATATTACTGTTACAGCACTCCTAAAACCGACACAAGGTCTTCAGTTATCTGACCTGTTATCTCAAAACTCCCCTTTCCACACCCTACAACTCTAACCCAGGTACCACTGCTTTTTAAAATCTAAGTTCCCCAACAAAAAAAATATTTGAGCATTAGGCACAAATAGATTTAGAGATGACACGGTCAGTACTCCTAAGCTAACAAATCATGTACATTATAAAGCACACATTAAAAAAGAAAACAGAGTAAAAAAATAAGTTGAAATCCAAGCTCCAATACTTACTTTCTGTACTTCAAACAACTGTCTTACGTAACGCAGGGAGTTACATCCCACTCCACTTTGAAAAATATCGCATTATTAAACAACTACTTATTTGACATTTTAGCAAAGAACCGAGCCATTCACATACCCCTGAACAAAAAGGAGTCCTCCTCTATTGTACAAAATCATCTTTTTTGACTATGAGAAAAGGTTGGAAAGAACACACCTAAGTTAATACGGGGGGGGGGGGGTGGATAAAACAAGACCCTCATATCTTACCATAATACCTAAAATTTCCCCTATATACTTCAAACTTTCTCACCTTTGTGACTTTGCTCAACTTGTTCTCCTGTCCAAGAATAGTCCCTGCACCACCACATATCCAAATCCTATACCTTTTTCAACACCAAGGTTAAATGACACCTACATCATCAAGAAGGCTTTTTAACTGAACAAATCTAATTTTTCTTTTATCTATACTGTCTAAAGCAGTCTGCACTTGTCTTATATCCTATATTACTTTCTACTTTATTCTACTATTTTTATGTAAATTCAATTAGTCAACCTACAGTTCAGATGTAGAGTTCAGTAATTCATCAGTTTATTCTATTATTATATCAATATCTTATCTCTCTTTCTATGCAGTAAATCCCTAGAATGTGGAAATCCTATGGTCCTGAGATTATTTATTAAAGACTTGGCTTCTCCGGGATCCCTGGGTGGCTCAGAGGTTTAGCCTTTGGCCCAGGGCATGATCCTGGAGTCCCGGGATCAAGTCCCATGTCAGGCTCCCAGCATGGAGCCTGCTTGTCCCTCCTCCTGTGTCTCTGCCTCTGTCTCTCTCTCTCTCTCTCTCTGTCTCTGTCTATCATAAATAAATAAATAAATCTTTAAAAAAAAAAAAAGACTTGGCTTCTCAATTGCTCCAAACTGAATGTGGCATTTATAGTAACATATGTTAAAATAAGAACTACATACTAAGCTAGATTTAATTTTTGTCTAAGTATCACTGTAAGCTAATATCTTTATTTCAAGAGTTTCAAAGTAAATCTATCTACCTTTCAGAAATTTTTTATTAAAAAAACTGCTATATCATTTCCATAATAGCAATAACTTACTCTGAGGTACTTAGTGACCCACATTAATTCATTACCTCAAATTAGAATGACATCTTATTCCTTAGCAAAAAACCCATGAAAGTTCTTACTATTTTTACCAAGAAAAAACACTGACATTTTCTCCACTCCTGTAAGTATTTAAGTTGGGAAGAACAGTGTTTAAAAAAGAGAGAGAGAGAGAGAGAGAGAGAGTGCCTGTGTGGCTCAGTCAGTTAAGCACCTGATCCTTGGTTTCAACTCAGATCATGATCTCATGGGTCATGAGATGGAGCCCCACATGGGGCTCTGTGTTCAATAGGGAGTCTGCTTGAAGGTTCTCTCCCTCTGCCCTTCCCCTCACTGGTACATGTACACTCTCTCTCTCTAAAATAAATGGATAGATCTTTTTTTAAAAAAATTAAATAGGGCCTATTTAGCGCCCCCTGCAGCCCAGGGTGTGATCCTGGAGACCCAGGATCGAGTCCCACATCATGCTCCTTGCATGGAGCCTGCTTCTCCCTCTGTGTCTCTGCCTCTGTGTGTGTGTGTCTGTGTGTGTGTGTGTGTCTCATGAATAAATAAATAAAATCTTTAAAAAAATAATAAATAAATAAAAATAAAAAATTAAATTAAAAATATATTAAAAATGAAAAATAAAGATAAAAATAAATTAAAAATTAAATAAATAAATAAAAATTTTAAAAAGAGAGGATACATACTCTTGGACTTTTGAAAGCTATAAGATAAAAATAAACAAAAGCATATATAAATAAATTAGTGTTAGAAATGCACACAGGGTAAAATAATACCTATGCCCCAAAAAATACATATTTGCTTCTCATTTAATTATCTTCAAAGTATCTACTATTTTTAAGCTTTATCAACCAATACAATATAACAACAACAACAACAAAAATGTACTACTAGTCTGACTTATAGCGAAGTAACTACTGGCCCATAAATTCACATATATATATGCCTTCATCTCTTACACATGCTATATTTTACCTATAGTATTCTTTCCAGTATCAAGTTGGGCCATAGAAGGGGCAGATAATCTATCTATGCCATTCAATATAGAGTATTTCACAGCATGAAAGTGCTATGACCTAATAAAAAAGTCTAATTCCAAAGTCTATTTCTTGACGATCTAATCTAAGAGGACCAGAGAAGGGCCATGGAAAGAAGTGCCCTGTGTTGTTGTTTTTTAAGTTCTGCATTCTTAATGCACAACATGACTCTTCTGGCATATGAATGTAGGTGAAGACATAATTTGTAGAATAATAGGCACTAATATTACATGCTGCTTCAGTACTGTCATATTTCCAATCCATCAAATTGATTAATGTTATAATAACTCTACACAACCCTATCATTTGTGCACTAATGAAGTCAAACCCAGTTTATCCTTAGGCAACTAGATTCCAAAAGCTCATAGATGTCATCTCTTCAGCTTCCTAAGACCATTTAGACAGTGTTATACAAAAGGATAAGAAACATGTATAGCCTATCTCCAAATTTGGATGGCTTTCTGCCAAAGGTATAAACACAAATACTACTGAGAAAACAAAATACTCAAAAAGCATTTGGCAGCTCATAAACATGGACAGGTTACTGCAAGACAAAAAGAGAAAAGAAGGAAGTTTACTAGTTTGACATAATTATTATGCTGATGATCTCCGTGATATCAACACTGACACCTATCAAGTTTTAGGCAGTTATGATATAAAGCTTTCATTTAAAGTAGATTTTTAAGATGTTTAGACTTACAGTATGATGACATGGGGCTTTATCAAAACTAGAATTTTAAGAACTATGTGTTAGATTTAAATCAATTCAATCTACAAACTATAATAACAATTCAGAGATAATACCATATTCCAGAAAATACTGATCATGAAAGTATTAAACAGCAATGGCCCTGAGCTACTGTTTCATAGGGGATGTTTAATGATATCACACAGGGTGTATATGCAGGAAGTGACTCTTCCCACAAAAAGAATTTTTTTAAAGGCATTTTTTTTAAATTTTTATTTATTTATGATAGTCACACAGAGAGAGAGAGAGAGGCAGAGACATAGGAAGAGGGAGAAGCAGGCTCCATGCACCGGGAGCCCGACGTGGGATTCGATCCCGGGTCTCCAGGATCGCGCCCTGGGCCAAAGGCAGGCGCTAAACCGCTGCGCCACCCAGGGATCCCCCACAAAAAGAATTTAAAACCATTCTCCCATCACCTCAATAGTCAGAAAACAATGTTCATGTCAGAAAATGGCTCACTTTGGAGAACACAAGTGTCATGTGGCACGTGCCACTTCCACAAACCTAAAAAAGCTGGCAAGTAAGCATTCTTTAATATGGTAGTAAGGCTACTTGTCCTAGTCCATTTGGGCTTCAACAACAATGTACCACAGACTGGGGGCTTATACACTACAGAAATTTCTTCCTCACAGTTCTGGATGCTGGAAGCCCAAGATAAGGATGCCAGCATGGTCAGGTTCTGGTGATGGTCCCTCTTCTGGGTCTCTGACTTCTGTTCTTACACAGTGTTAAGGGGGCTAAGGAACACTTTGGGATCCCTTTTATAGGGGCAATTAAAATGACTCAAAGTGAAGGCACACGAATAATATGACAGAATTACTATCCAAGACAAATGGGTTCTAATAACCTGCCATTCAGAAAGCAGAGGATAGAAAGCAAACAAGTTCAAAATTCAAGAAAACTAGTAGAGGGCAGAACTTCCCCCCTCACAACCAAAGTAAGGCCCCAAATAAACTAGAAAATAAGGCGAATCTATCTCCTTCTGGTCAAACACTACCTAAACTTCTATCTAGGTAGATAATAACAATGATGACAATGATAAGAGCTAAGATTCCCCAAGACTGACAAATGTTATATCCAGAATTCATAAAGAACTTTTACAACTCAAAAGACAAATAACACAATTTTTTAATGGGCATAGGATTTGAACACTTTTCTCCAAAGGAGATACATGAATAACCAACAAGCACATGAAAACATACTCAATATCATGAGTCATTAGAGAAATGTAAGTCAAAACCACAATGTTTACTACTTCACACCCACAGAATGCCTATCAAGACAGGAAATAAAAAATGTTTAAAGGGTATAGAAAATTTGGAACTCACGCACTGCTGGTAGGAATATAAAAAGTTTAGCAGTTTCTCAAAATGCTAAACAGAATTTCCATGACTCAGCAATTCAACTCCTAAGTATTCACCCAGGGGAAATGAAAAAAAAAAAAAAAACATATATCCACACGGAGACTTGTAGATGAATGTTCACACCAGCATTTTTAACAACAGCCAAAAAGTGGAAGCAACCCAAATGACCATCAATTGAAGAATGGATGAACAAAATATGGTATATCCATACAACAGAACAGTGCTTGGTAATAAAAAAGAACCAAGTATTGATATATGCTATAACAGGCATAAATTTTAAAAGCATTATGCCCAGTGAAAGAAGGCAGTCACCAAAGAAAACAAATTGTATTTATTCCATTTATATGAAATGCTCAAAACAGGCAAATCTACAGAGATAGAAAGTAGATTAATGGTTGTTTCAGGCTGGGAATAAGAAACAAGACTGTAAATGGGCAAGGGATTTCTTTTTGGAGTGATGGAAATGTTCTACAATTTGATTGTAATAATAATCATAACTCTGTAAATATCCTTAAAAAACTGCTGAATTGTATACTTTAAAAGCATATGTAAACCATACCTCAATAAAGTCAAGGTAAACAAAATTTTAGGACTCTGTGTTTATTGTGCACTTAAGTGCTTGACATGTTAACCATCTCACAACTTTATGAGGTATAGACTATTATTATTATCTGTATTTTATAATAAGAAAACTGAGGCACAAGCATAAGTAATTTGCTCAAAGTTACAGTGTTAGTTAGCAACAAGAGTCAGGGTCTGACCACAGGTAGTCCAGCTCCAGTCAGTGAGCACAAACTGTGTTAGCTAACCTCTTACATAGCCCGCAAACATTCTTAGGTAATAATTAATTAGAATTTAAAGCAATTATAATCATCCTACAACAGTTCTCAACCCTTAGTAAAAATGATCTGTGGAACTTCATAAAATTACATATTTCCACCAAACCCTAAACTCTGAGATTCTAATACTGTAGAGATGAGAACCAAGAATCCAAACAGGCCCCAAAGCACTCTGATGCAGATGGTCTATAAATACTACAAAAAACAGACTATCCCTGATACACAGAATACACCTGATATAAGATTAAGTTCTTTTCACCTTTCATTCACTTCCCTCAGAAAACGTGGTAGTAAGGACCTGTATGGTTTAATTTTATTCAAGAAGATTTTTGTTCATCTTATTCTACTTAAATATATGCACTTGTGGCTTAAAGCCATGTTTTAAAACATGACTTAGTGACAGGTTTCAATTTTATAGTGTTCCAGAGTAAGCCTTTAAGATTAATGAATGGAGGCCTCGCTTATTTTGGAACCAAAGTGGTTAAATGATAGTTTTTCCATTAGATGTAATCAATAAGGAAAGTAAAATTAAGTTAGTCACTATGAGGCTTGAACATGAGCCATCAAAACCTATCTATGTGAAACTGGAGATCAATTTCAAAATGGCATTCAAGGATCAATTTCATAAAACTAACAAACTTCTGGAGGTTAACAAGGGTCAAGAAGACTAATTCACAACATCAACAAGCCAATAACTGAAGCTAAAGTGAATACATGTTAAATTTAAAGCCTTCCATTCTTTCTTAGTAATAAGTAAACGTCTTCTTCTCAAATGGTCATATTTAGACTTTGTTGCATTATAAAAATAACCAGCCATTTTTCATTAATTTCCGATAAAAAAGCAGGCCAGGGCAGCCCCAGTGGCCCAGCGGTTTAGCGCCACCTTTGGCCTGGGGTGTGATCCTGGAGACCCGGGATCGAGTCCCATGTCAGGCTCCCTGCATGGAGCCTGCTTCTCCCTCTGCCTGTGTCTCTGCCTCTCTCTCTGTGTGTCTGTCATGAATAAATAAATTAAATTAAAAAAAAAAGCAGGCCAATTATGTGTGATTGTGAATATATATGAACCTTGTAACCAAGACTCAATATCTGAATTCTTTAAAAAAAAATGGTGATTTGAAATTGATAAAGAAGAAACACTGACAGTTGGTCTGAACTTTTCTCAGAAATGGAGATGAATATGAGATCAATAGCAGAACTATATAGAACAGCTGGTTATGATGAAAAGTGCAATTTCTGGCCAAAAAAAAAAAGATGACAAACAGCCCCGCAAAAGTATCAGACCTCAACAATGTTAACAATGTTAATATTTAAGGTGTGATAGTTCTCCAAATCTAAATCTAGAAAACGGAAAATAGATGCTCCTCAAACTAAAGAGCAATTCTCCCACTACTCTAAATCAAACACAATCACTGGTTAACAACACCTATGTTTTGGGACACCTGGCTGGCTCAGTGGTTGAGCATCTGCCTTTGGCTCAGGGTGTGATCCCAGAATCCCGGGATCTGGTCCCACATCAGGTTCCCTGCATGGGGCCTACTTCTCCCTCTGCCTATGTCTCTGCCTCTCTCTCTGTGTGTGTCTCTTACGAATAAATAAATAAAATCTTAAAAAAAAAAAAAGCCTATGTTTTAAGTATCTACTATGTGCTTACTACTCTCAGTACTCTAGATAAACTCCGTCTCTCACATCAAGTGAGGTGACCACTCCTTTCTACCTCCTTTCCATTCCTCCTTCCTCACTCCTCCCAGCTAGTCATGAAACAAATGACCCTACAGAAAATTTGATCTGTCCTTGTGCCTTCTAAAATCTTGGCAAAACTGCAAGATAAAGAAACAAAGAAAGAATATAAATATAGCCCAACCATCACAGAATCCCTTCATGAGTAAGAGCATAGGAATGGAAAAATCCTCAGAGACAGAGGAAAGATATATATTAAAGGCATTTAACTGAACGAACATAGGTTTTTTTATAAACTACCAAAATATGATAAAAAGCCAAATATGAATATAAAACGATCATTGTTCCTCAGGATCTAACTTTGTTGAATGGGTAGGGGGAACAGAGCCTGGAGAGAGAATTGGGGGGAGAAGAACAGGTGACTGATACACACATAACCACTTAAAATACAGTAAGTCAAAAAATATATAAAAAATAAAAAAATTTTAAAAATAATAATAAAATTTTTAAAAAATACAGTAAGTGGAGGCACCCGAGTGGCTCAGTCAGTTAAGCATCCGACTCTTGGTTTCAGATCAGGTCATGCTCTCAGGGTCATGAGATCAAGCCATGCAATGGGCTCCATGCTCAATTCAGATTCTGCTTGTCCCTCTCCCTCCTCCTATGCCCCTCTCCCTCTCCTCCTCCCCCTCATGTGCGCTCTCTCTCTCCCCCTGCCCACAAAAATAAATAAAATCTTTTTAAAATACATTTAAAATACAGTAAGTGAATACAGGTTGTGTAGGGAAAAACAGATCTTAAAATCAGATACATGTAAGTTCCCCTCCCAACTCTACAACTTATTATCTGAGTGACCTTGACCAAGTTGCTTATTAACCTATTCTTACTTCAATTACTTCATCTGTAAAAAGGGGAAATGTTACCTACCTTTTAAGGTTGCTGGAAAAATAAAATTAGATAAATCATATAGGTGCCTTATACAGACAGTCTCTAGCTCACAGAATATGTCAATAATTACTATTAACAGAAGTATCAGACCAGAAGTACATATAAAATACTATAGGAATCCTCTTAAGGAAATAACTAAATCTGTCTGAGGAAGACAAGAAATAATCCACCAAGAGGACATAAAATCTGAACTGGATCCAAAATATAATTAGAAATGCACAAGACAGGGGCACCAGGGTGGCTCAGTCAGTTAAGCGTCTGCCTCTGGCTCAGGTCATGATCTCAGAGTCCTGGGATTGAGCCCTGGGTATAAAAGCCCCTTCTCCCTCTCCCTCTGCCTACTGCTCCCCGTTTGTGCTCTTGCTCTCTCTCACTGTGTCAAATAAAAAAATAAAATCTTTAAAAAACAAACAAAAAAAGAAGTGTGCAAGACAGAAGATGAGGGGCAGGGAGAGGAGTTTGAGATATTTACTGAAAATCTAACGCCCCAATTCAGTTTGAGAAGTGATAAAACGTGCTCAGTAAAGACTTCCTAAATTACCATTTCTATTTATCAAAACACCACTTTATATTGAAATTATCCATTTCAATGGATGTGTCCTACACAAGAAAAGTAAGTTCATCAAAGGCAAGAATTGTTTTATTCTTCTAAGTAAGCCAGCACTTAGCAGAGGGATCTAGTGCAAATTAGGTACTCAACCTAACAAATAAATATATCCCACTGGAAATCAAGCAGGTCTTTTGCTATCTAAAGTCTGAAAGATATCTGGCACCAAAAGTTGCTATAATTCTGGAAATAAAACCATCAAAGCAAATTAAGGACTGATAACATCTCAATAATATGTACTAAATTCAATAGTGGAAACTCATAAACTCACTTGCTCTCCAAATTGCTTAATGGTTCCTAACAATAGGTGTACAGCCCAATCATCTATAGAGTGTTTTAAAAATAACTTGCCCTAGAGCTGCCCTCAACCTTCACATATAACAGGCCTTTGGGGAGAAAAAAGGGAACATGGGTGCAAGTGTGTGCATGAGGTTTGAGAAATGCCATGCAATACAAGCATGGCTTGTTTTAGAGAGCTCCAAAGATAACTGATTATAATGTGTGACAACACCCTACCTTTACATACCATTCTACCTACACCCACTCCTATCCACCCCCATCTTGTTTGAGAACCTTAAATGGGATTAGTCAGTTCCCAGATCTAATTAAAACAGACTCAAGTGACCTCTACGCACCATATATTGCCACCTTGTTCACTGTGGCATATTACCTTCTTAAAGATGGCCACAACAGGGTATTCTGTCCCACGAGCTCTTCTAGAACCTCACCAACACCCCAACAACCCCATCCACCCATCAGGTGGTGAAGTTAAATCCCCTTTCCTTGAATCTGGCCAGACTCAACTCTGTTGTGACCAACAGAATATGGCAAAAGTGATGCTTCAAGATTTCCAAGGTCATAAAAGGTGATGCGTCTTCTCTGGTAACTTGAACACAGGCCTTTGGAGCACTGAGTAAAATGTCTGACTGCTCGGAGGCTCCCAGGCTTCAAGAAAGCCCAGCCCACATGAGAGGCCATGTATAAATATTCCAGAAAACAACCACAACTGAGTTCCTAGTCCACAATTCTTAGATCTGTGAGTGAAGATGCTTCCAGATGTTTCCAGCCCTCAATTGTTGGATCCCTAGCCTTTGAGTCTCTCTACCTGAGGATCCAGACATTGCGAGGTAGAAAAAAGCCATCTCTCTTGTGACTTGTCTCAACTGACCCAGAGGATCCATGAACATAATAAAATGACTGTTTTACATGCCAGTTGTGATGTGATTTGTATAGTACAATAGTGACTGAACAGTCTCAGTTTTGATATTTACTATTAGTCACAGATCTATCATTAAAGACAAAATTAAATATTAATCCTTCTGAGGCCTGAGAATTCCATCTAAATCAGTTACCAAACTGACTCCTGACCACGTTACATTTATAAATTCTACTTTACTGCTTCAGGCATAGATTTTGACATTTCCACCCTCCCTTTAGTCAGAGCCATTTTATTAACCCATTATCTTGAAATTTACCTTTCTGAACTCTCACTCTCCTATTTCCTGACCACATCATGTCTCCCTGACCTTCAGTCCTCAGAATTTAGAATTAGAACCCAGTGACTACAATGGCTTACCTCCATCAGAAACTCTGGTCTGTTGGTAGTTGCTAGATTATTCAGGAAATGAGAGAAAAAAAAAAAAAGAATCCAAGAGAAAAATGATTTAATTATGCTAGCTAAACTCAGAGCTTACTATAATCTTTTTATAAAAAATAGACCAGTAAAGCCATTTACCTATGATACAAGGATAATCCAAAACAGTAAATAATGAAAAACATACTTTATATGTATCTCTAAACTGCTTTCCATGATTTCTAAAATATTACCTCCTTTTCTAAATATTTAATATTAAAATTAATCTACCTCTCCAAACAGCCACAAAATGACAGTATGGGAAAATCAGTACAAGTATATACAGTGAGAAGGAGAAATCTGTTTGAGAAGAAAATACATCGAGAATAATTCACAACCTTGGGGCGCCTGGGTGGTTCAATCGGTTAAACGCCTGCTTTCAGTTCAGGTCGTGTTCTTGGGGTTCTAGGATCAAGCCCAGCATTGGGCTCCCTGCTCAGTGGGGAGTCTGTTTCTCCTTTTCCCTCTATCCTTGCCCTCACCTGCTTGTGCTCTCTTTCTCCCTCAAGTAAATAAATCTTAAAAAATAATAATTCACAATCTCAACTAAAAATAAATGTAAATTACCACATAGTTAACATTACATAACCAGTTTCATTCACTAGTCAAACCAGGATATGAAACTGATGAATGGCAAAAATTACAAATATAACAATGTCTAATGAAAAAAAAGAAAGTAGCTTTTACTTTCACATTATTAACACAGAATCTTTTTTTATTTTTTTTAAAAACGTTTTCTTTTTTTTTTTAAATTTTTATTTATTTATGATAGTCACACAGAGAGAGAGAGAGAGAGGCAGAGACACAGGCAGAGGGAGAAGCAGGCTCCATGCACCGGGAGCCCGACGTGGGATTTGATCCTGGGTCTCCAGGATCACGCCCCGGGCCAAAGGCAGGCGCTAAACCGCTGCGCCACCCAGGGATCCCCAGAATCTTTTTTTAATTTATAAAATAAGAAAACCAGAAATTTATCATTCATGATGCTAAAACATCCCCCTATAATGTAAAGGCTAATCAAAGAAAAGGAGGTCAACAAAAAGCCAGATCGTTAAAGCTTCAGCTGCCAGCATTACCTATAGAACGCTGGAGTAATGATGGCGCTCTTCCCACCTAACAAATGATAAAATTCATTTGTATGAAGTTCTAGTAAGTGCTCTAGTTTGCCCAGGTAACGAAATATGACATGGGGGCAATTCCATGACAATATCTAAAGATACTGTATCTCCTGCAATAAGTATATCCAACAAACTTTTCTGAAAATCCAAATACAGATTAAGTCATGCCAAAACTTCTTTGACTTATAAAAGTTCTTAAAGATAAAAATATATAATCAGGTCAAAAACACAGCTAAGTGTATAAGCAAAATGAAATGCTTTTTACGGTTTCCATTTTGCTAATGCAGTTACAGTTAATGGGAATTGCCATGACAAAATGATTGTTTTTATGAAAAGAACTGTCTTTATCACTAACCAATCAAATTTCATTTTTATTACTGAGGTAGAAAAGTTCAAAACCATGATTCATTTATAGAGCGTACAAAAATAAGAAAAGTGTTCAAGAATAGAGGATCATTTACAAAGCAATAAAAAATTAAAACATGCATTTCTCTTACTGGCAAGGCAAATACTTCTACACATAAATGTCTGTAACTGGATTTGCTGAATATTATAACTTCTGTCTTTGAACAAAAAATGAGAAGGCAGAATTTAATATCTCATCTTCATTTGGTATCTTCAGTCCATCTGATAACTGCTTATCAAGAAATTTCAAAAATGTTTGAAAAATGTTAAAAAGTTTGATGATATTTTCTTTCAATTTTCACTCAAATATGGAAGGCTTAAGCTATTATTAATAACTCAAAAGTCTTCACAGAAATAAGACGAGCAAATCTTTATGGGGTTCCATCACCAAATCTTTTAAATTAAAAACTAAAAATCATGTAATTTCAGAGTATGGAATGTTAAAACAAAGCATATAAGCAAATTAAAACTCACATTATGATTAACTATGGACGACTTCAAGATCAGAAACTTTCAAGTGATCTTAACATCATATCAAAGTTTTCTAAAAGGCAACGAAACACTGACTCTGAGAATTTGGGTTCCAACCTATTCATGAATATAAGTGTGATAAAATAAAATAAAACCACACTGCTGTTAATTAATTGTACTTTGCCTCTACTCTGAAGTATAACCTATCTTTGCTTTGCTTCTCCATCTGCCTCTTCATTGTCACCTTCGCATGCGCCAGGATGATAAGCACTACAGTATGAGACTATTCACATGACTAGTATGAATGAAAGAAGATTCTCTGAAATGTGATGGCCAGTTCAATAACTTCTCAATAATTCCTCAGTGCCTTCCTCAATACTGGAGAATCCTCAAAATACTAAGTAAAACTAACAATATATCTTTATTTTCAGGAACAAAAGAACTGAACAATTTTATTTTTTCAATTATCTGCTACAATCATCATCATTAGATAGTCAAGAGTTTTGCATATACAAGAGTTTTGACCATCAGATGTTAAGAGGCTTGACTACCACTCTCTACATTCTCAATAAATCTTAGCATCACTTCTATTTTACAAAGGACTTTTAAAACCATGTTTCTACTTCTTTGCACTTCTAGTACCCTTCTGAACTGCTTTTAAAGTCCACATTTCCCAGGCACCTGGGTGGCTCAGTCGGTTAAATACCTGATTCTTGATTTCAGCTCAGGGCTGTGTGACTGAGCCCCAAGCTGGGCTCTGTGCTGAGCACAAGGCTGCTTATGATTCTCTCTCTCTCTCCCTCTCTCCCCCTTTCTCTCTGCCCCTGCCCGCCCCCCAGATAAATTTCTCTCTCAAATAAATAAAGTTCCCATTTCCTAGTAAATACATGGAAGAGGGATGAAATAGAATATACTTTATTACTGATATAGAAGCAAAATGTTGTAAACAGCCTGTTTTGATAATACTTACTTTCAAAATGCTTACATATGGGTTCTGTGGAACCCGTAAAACTACTTTTCCAGATCATAATATAAATTAATGCTACTGCTAGAATGAAGTTATTAATAAATTTAAATAATTAAGCACCCACATGCCCACAATGAGATAAATGAAATATTGCAAGTCTTTTTTATTCTTTATATAGTTTACTGAGCTTCTAAATAAAGAACAGAACAGATATTGTACGGATTTCAAAAGATTAATAATTACAGTATGATGAAATTAACTGACATGCTTAAAATATAGCAAGGCACTGGTGAAGTAATAAGGTCATCCAGAAAGATGGTATAGGGTTACTAGAAATAAAGACACTTCAAGGGATCCCTGGGTGGTGCAGCGGTTTAGCGCCTGCCTTTGGCCCAGGGCACGATCCTGGAGACCCGGGATCAAATCCCACGTCGGGCTCCTGGTGCATGGAGCCTACTTCTCCCTCTGCCTGTGTCTCTGCCTCTCTCTCTCTCTCTCTCTCTCTCTCTCTCTCTCTCTGTGACTATCATAAATAAAAAAAAAAATTAATTAAAAATAAATTAAAAATAAATTTAAAAAAAGACACTTCAGACAACACACTGTCCAAAAACGGCAATAGGATAGCATTACAAATATAACATCCTCAAAGGCCCTTGGGGCAATAAAAAGTGGTATCAGAAACTAACATGTATCACCGTGAACTAGATGATTAATAATGTTATGAAACATCTTATCCTCTCACAAATAAGGAAACTGTAGCCTTGGGATAGTCTGCTCAAAATCACAGAACAAGAAGCAGAGCTGAGCTTAGAACTCAGTTCTGTCAGGCACCTGGGTGGTTCGTGGTTGGGCATCTATCTGCCTTTGGCCTGGGTCGTGATCCTGGGGTCCTGGGATTGAGTCCCACATCGGGGTCCCTGCATGGAGCCTGCTTTTTCCCTCTGCCTGTGTCTCTGCCTCTCTCTGTGTCTCTCACGAATAAATAAATAAAACCTTAAAAAAAAAAAAAAACTCAGTTCTGTCTTACTCCAATGGCCTGGTTCCTAACCTTTATATTCTATTACTTAAGGAGCTTCAATGTTGGGATCCTTGGGTGGCACAGCGGTTTAGCGCCTGCCTTTGGCCCAGGGCATGATTCTGGAGTCCTGGGATCAAGTCCCACATCAGGCTCCCTGCATGGAGCCTGCTTCTCCCTCTGCCTGTGTCTCTGCCTCTCTGTTTGTCTCTCATGAATAAATAAATAAAATCTTTAAAAAAAAAATAAAAAGCTTCAATTTCCCCATCTATAAAACAAAAATAACATCCTGCTTATCAAACAGGATCAAATTGCTAATATTAGCAATTATGTATCTAAGTCATCTAGAAGTGGCTCAAAAAGGGATGCTTACTCTTATCAGTAACTAGATAATTACCACCTAAGTTTTAAGGATAAAATGTTTTGGCAATGTCTAATAAACAGACCTCCACTCCTTTAGAGGCAAAGTCTGGTAAAAGAGAAAAACAGGTAAACAGCTAAAAATGATATCAATGAACACTTACAGAGCGCTTACAGTGTGTCAGACACAAGGCTAAGCATTATGTTTCCTCATCATTTTTTAAAAATCTAAAATTATCTTCACCATTTTGCAATTTAAAAACCTAACACTTTTTTAAAAAGGAAATAATTTGCCCGAGGTCACACATTTAGTAAGCATCCAGGTCTGACTTACTCCAAAGTCCATCAGAAGTATAAAAGCAAGGTGACGGGCACCTGAGTGGCTCAGTGATTGGGCGTCTGCCTTTGACTCACATCATGATCCTGAGGTCCTACGATCAAGTCCCAAATCAGGCTCACTGTCGGAAGCCTGCTTCTCCCTCTGCCTATGTCTCTCAGGAATAAATAAATAAAATCTTAAAAAAAAAAAAAAGAAAAAGGTGAAAGAAGTGATTGATGGGCACCTGGCTGGCTCAGTCCGTGGAGCATGTGACTCTTAATCTCAGGGGCTGGAAGTTCAAGCCCCACATTGGGTGTAGAGATTACTTAAAAATAAAATCTTAAAAAAAAAAAAAAAAAAGATTGACACTGTGGGAGATTTCTGCTGTTTAGCACTCAGCATCTCTCACCTTTTGTATCTGGTGGCTCTGTGGAGCCCTAAAACCTGGAGCCACTCCTAGCACAGGGATATGCAAGGGAGTCAGGCTTATCCATCACAGTATTCCAACCTCTCAGCTAGAGTGACTGCTTCAAATATACACACAGCTCAAATCGGGATACTCAACCCTCCTCTAGGATATATGCCCAAGTGACAGTAAAAATTAAAAAATAAATAAAAAATAAAACCTCACATAACGTACTGAAAATCTTGCCATTAAAAGAAAAAGCAGGGGATCCCTGGGTGGCTCAGCAGTTTGGCGCCTGCCTTGGGTGCAGGGCATGATCCTGGAGTCCCGTGATCGAGTCCCACATCGGGCTCCTGGCATGGAGCCTGCTTCTCCCGCTGCCTGTGTTCCTGCCTCTCTCTCTCTCATGAATAAATGAATATTTTTAAGAATAAATAAATAAATAAATAAACAAACAAACAAGCAAGCAAATGTGAATTTAAAACACACGGGCTATTATAAAAGATTTTGAAAACAATTCAATATCCAGGATTATTTTTATCCCTCTTCCAAAGTTCTAAATCAAGCATATCATCTAAAGATCCAAGCTATTAATTCAAAACCTAAAAATTAAGAAAATTCAAGTTCAAAATCATAATCTACCCTTCCTTTCCATATTAAGTAACAAGAACAATTCAAAGTCCTCTTCCATGAGGTGCCTGGGTGGTTCAGTGGGTGAGCATCTGCCTTCAGCTCAGGGCATGATCCTGGAGGCCCAGGATCGAGTCCCACATCGGGCTCCCTGCATGGAGCCTGCTTCTTCCTCTGCCTGTGTCTCTGCCTCTCTCTGTGTGTCTCTCATGAATAAATAAATAAAATATTTTTAAAAAACACAAAATCCTCTTCAAGAAATTTATCCAACAAAACTACTCAGCAGATATACAAATACATCCATGAAAGCACTGCTCACATCAGAGAAAAATCATATATACCAGTGATGGCTTTAGGATACATCAACTTAGCCAGACTAAAACTACAGTTGCCAGAATTCCTTTTCTACTGTTTCTGATCATGGTGAGGTAGAAGGGACATTCTCTGGGAATCCCAGGGAAAAGCAGGCTCTAGGAAGTGAAAGGAGAAGCAACAGTCATTTTGTAGCATATAAACACCTTCTCCCAGTTTTCCAAACACTAATTTAGGAGCTACTGTGAAGGATTTTGCTGATATAAATAAAGTCCCTAATCAGTTGACTTTACATTAATCCAAAGGGAGATTATCCTGGGTGTATCTGATTTAATCATTTGGAAGTCTTTTAACAGAGGACCTATGAATTCATACACTACAAGCAGTATCTGCTGCCTGTGTCTTTTCTTCCTCCTAGATCTCCCCTTCCTGGCTGTCTACTTGGTGGATATGGTCCTTGGTTGGCCAACCCCCACAACAGCATAAGCTAATTCCTTGGGTGTGTATGTGTGTGTGTTTGCATTTGTGTGTAGAGACATCAATACAAAGCTAGAGTTGGAGTGAAAGCTAGAGCTAGAAATCTAAATCCTACAGCTTCTGCTTCTCCAGTTGACCTAATATCACACTAAATACCCACTAAAATGAAACTAGATAATTATGATTTCTTCATTACAATGAAATACTATGCAACCAATGAAAATGGTGATGTGTGATTCCATTAGCAGACAAGGAAACACATCTCAATATTATATGACAAAACAGGTTACTAAAAGTAGGTACATTTTATATTTATGTGTTGTTTTTTTAATTTAGGGGCAGAGAACAAGACAGCTCTGGTCATCAAAGTTTTAATGATGTTTTAGCTGTTACGGTTTTAGCTGATTGTTATTTTATTCTCTTGGATTCCTTCATTGTCTATAATGGTCATGTAGCATATAATCATTATCAGTTAAAAAAAAATTCTCATTTGACAGGAAAAAAAAAAAAAAGACTTACGGGTTAAAATGTGCCCAGAGCATTAAGGGACAAACAAGAAACAAACCGGGCATTTCAGGAGGAGGACGATGTGTGCCAAAGATGAACTCTACAAAGTATAGAAAGAGAATTTAAGAGAGACGAGATGAGGCTGAAGAGATGGATCAATTTATGGCAGGTCTTATATGCCTCAGTCCACCTACAGATGATTCTGAACTAATGAAGGTGTTGAAACAGGAGTCATGTTTGCATTTTAGGAAAATAACAAAATCACATAAACAAAACCTCACTGAGGCTTGCAGTGTGGAGACTGTATTGGAAGGAGGCCACACTAGAAACATGGAAACCAATTCAGACACTACTACGGTAATCCAAGCGAGAAATGACAAAGCCCTGAACCAAAATAACAGTGGCGATGAAGAGAGTAAGCCACTGACGATGTACAGTAACGAGTAAGAAACGCGAGATTTTGGTGAAGAATACACTGGTAGAGACAAAAACGATTCACTTAAACTGGGGAGTTCACAGAAGTCTTCCAAAAAGATGCCGTAAGAATGAGGCTCTCAAGAATATCACAGATAAATGCAAAATGCCTTTCAATGTTTCTTTCTTTTTTTTTTTTTTTAAAGATTTTATTTATTTGACAGAGCAAGAGAGCACAGCAGGGGGAACAAAAGAGGGAGAGGGAGAAGCAGGCTCCCCACTGAGCAGGGAGCCTGATGTGGGGCTCAACCCCTGGGATCATGACCTGAACCCAAGGCAGACGTTTAACCTGCTGAGGCACTTAGGCACCCCTAAATGTTTCTAGAAGAAATTATGGGTATGTTAGCTCACACCCACTGAAAGGAATACTAAGCAAACTGTTAAATACACTAAAAATTAAAGCACTGAAGTCTAAGAACATTCACAATTATTTATTGTATGTATAAGACTATATAGATATGTATCTCTAATCTCTTAAGGTCGACCTCTTTCAAGAAAACCATATTATTGCCAGAAATAAAATACTCTGAATACCTGCTTGATCCGAGTCACATTTATGTCACTTACAAGTCAAACAGTTTCCTATAAATTATTTTATCCACCCCTTATTCACTGCTTGTTCAAATACAATCTTCTAATTTTAAAATTATAATCATTTAAACTACACAAGCAAAATATTCTCACTATAATAATTTGATCGATTCAAAAATGTAGTTCCTCTACCCTCCACCAACTCCCCACCCTTATTACTCTGAAATTACTAGTTCAAATTAGTTGAATATTCTGTTTTTCTTTGCTTACATAAATATATACAAGTTTATATAGGGTTTATTTAACAACAATGGGTTCATACAGTATATATATTATCCTATAACTTGTTTTTTACTTAAGATAATCACAAATTTCAAGCCAATATATTTAACAGGTATATGTATCTCATTTCTATTATTTATAATAATGTGGGCATACCATAATTTGACATGTATATAGCACATTTATGGGGTTTTGCTATTAAAATTAATGCTATAATGAATACTGCTACATATTGCTTTAAATAACGATCCAGTATTTCTATCAGATAAATTCCCTGAAAAGTTTCTAGGTCAAAGGATGGCATTTTAACCAATCTTGCTATACTGAGTTCTCAAAAAGTAGCAATAATTTACAGACTCACCAACAGTCTGAGGGTAGATGTTTTCTCCCATACCCTTGTCAGTTATAGAAATTATCATATTCATTTTTGCCCATCTGACAAAATGGTAAACTTTATCTTTTAGTGATAGCATCTTTTCACATGTTCATTGTCCATTTACATTTTCCCATTTGTGAATTGCCTGTATACTTTACCCTTGGTCCTGTTGTCTTTTTCATTTATTTCTGTAGAAACTTATGTCTTTTATCATATAAAGCTTTTCAAATTTTTCTGCAATTTTTCCTCCCAGGAATTTTGGATTCTGTGTCTTACTTAGGCCTCCCCTGCTACCCAAGATTACTGAAAACTATCTCCTTTATTTTTCCTAGTTATTTTATTACAATTTGGTTTTTGTTCTTATTTTACATTTAGATTTTTAATTCATTTGGAATTTATTCTTGTGGTGTTATGACTTAGGAGTTGTCCCAAAACAATTTATTGAATTATTAATCTTTAAATACCTCCTTCTAGAGTAATAGATTACAAATAGCTAAAATGGCACACAAATGAAATTCCTAGAAGTTCTTATATTTTACTATCTGAGACAAAATTCTAAACTTATTAAAAGTTTATTAAAAGACATTTATCAGGGATGCCTGGGTGGCTCAGCGGTTGAGCGCCATCCTTCGAGCCCAGGGCCTGATCCTGGAGACCCGGGATCGAGTCCCACATCAGGCTCCCTGCATGGAGCCTGCTTCTCCCTCTGCCTGCGTCTCTGCTTCTCTCTCCGTATGTCTCATGAATAACTAAATAAAATCTTAAAAAAAAAAGACATAATTTTTCCTTTAGAAGAAATGACACATTGAGGCACATGCATACAGTATACCAGAATCAGCATACAATGTGAAATGGTTGACTTTTTTTAACATAGCAGAAATGGAAATTAAATCAATGATCTAACTTTTAACATAAATGTAAAAACAGAAATAATCACTGTTTGAAATCTCAAGATTATTCATTGATTCAGGTCACAAACGTTTACTGAGCACCAACAAACAGGTGTTCAGTATTGTAATCTAGTGGGAGCGTCCCTCTCTTCCAGAAGACAATATATTAAGCGAAAAAGGAAAAAAAAAAAAAAAGAAATGTACCTTCACATAAATGCAATGCAATGAAAAACATTTCGGCGAATTTTATGACACATTCAGCACTTCCCATTTCCAAAACACTACTTTATTTCAAAGGTAACCTATTTATCCTGGTTAAGTGTCTCTTCACTCTTGTTGAAAATACTGCCAGGAAGTGAAGATTAATTCCATTTAAAACTATCGACAGCCCGTCAGAGCACATCTACAATACCCATGCCTAGTCTCCTCACTTCCCCAACGATATTTGATCTCACTACGGTAAATAAGAACCTCGAAAACAGAAAACAAATCTGTTTACATCAGCCACCTTCATTCAGTCCATCCAACCAAAGGTGTTTCTCAAAAACATATGAAGGACTTTTCGGTGAGTCCCAGGGGTCTGGCAAATGGCAGTACTTGCAGAGGAAGCAAGAATTTCTGTCGCCCTGAAGTGGCATTGGGAAGCGAGGGCGACTTGCTAGGGACAAATCCCCTTAAACTTCAGATCCCACGACCGAGGCTCCCCGCGCGCGCGCAGACTGAGGCCTGGGAGTACCTGGCCCCGTGGCCCCGCCCCACGGCCTCCTCCACGCTCCCCAGGCCCTCGCGGCCCAACGGGAGCTGGCCCAGGTGCGCCCACGAGAAGGCAGGCTGCGTGACAGCCCCTGCGGGGTGACCTTGGCCAAGCGTCTCCCCTCCGCTCTCTCCTCCGCGCGTATCCCCAGGCCTGCGCTCGGCACCTGACGCCACAGAACGCAGAGGGGCTCCCCGCGCCGCCCCCGCCTCCACCGCAGCCCGAGGCCGCGCGCGCTACCTGCGATCTGCGAGACGAAGGCTTCCGCCACCAGAGACATGGCGGCTGCGCGCAGGCCAGCGGCGCCCGCTCCGCACGGCCCTCGGCGTGCTCGCCGGCTGCTCCCAGGCCCGCTCCCGGCCTCCGCGGCCCACCAGGCGCAGCGCACCAGGGCGCGGGGGCGGCGGCGAGGCGCGCAAGGTGGCCGCCGGCCCGGCCAGGAACTTCCGGCGCGACGGACGGCGGCGGGGGAGCACTTCCGCCTGCGCGCGCCTCGCTCGGTGGGCGGGGCCCCCGGGCGTGCCTCCTGGCCGCTGCGGGCTCCGGCCTGGGGAAGGGCCGCGCGCTGGAGAGAGGGCTCCTGGAGGTGTTCTGTATCCCATTTTGTAACCAAGTTAATTTTTTTTCCTTTTTTTAAGAATTATTTCTTTATTTGCGAGCGCGCAGGAGCGGGGGGAGGGGCCGACTCCACGCGGGGGGAGGGACTCGATCTCCCAGCGCTGAGGTCACGACCTCAGTGGGATGCTTAACCGGCTGAGCCACCCGGGATGCTCTGGCGAGTGATGTATTTTAAGTGCATGGTACCAGACCCTTGTAAAAAAAAAAAAAAAAAAATGTGTGCAGCGTTCGATTTCATGTCATCTTCCCCACAACCCAGTAAGGCCATATTGGTGCCCCCGTTTTATGGATAAGAAAGCAGCTCAGGAAAAAAGAAAAGAAAAAAAAAAAAGAAAGAAAGCAGCTCAGAGAGTTTAAACTACCTACCCAGGTTGCATAATGAAGCCCAGGTTCAAATCCACGTTAAATTTCCTCTGTTTCATTGTACTGTAGGCTGATTAGTCCATAGACTGACCAGTAGTGTTTATTCCTTTATTCAAAGGTTCTTTGCAGAGAGGAGGCGTGAGCAGTGCATCAGCTGAAAGTTTGCTCTTCGATTCTGGGCCCCCGAAAAGCAGCTCATCCTGCAGAATAAGATAAGTTTCACACTCTTCTCCCTTTTGATGGATGAGGGGCAGGAAGAGGAGGAGACAGTGCATCCCTTAAGTGACTCTTTAGACAGTTTATACAAGCCTACGATTAAGGAAAGATCAGGATATGTGACAGATTTAGAGGCATAAAATATTACAGGTGAAACTGACTTCAGACATCATCTGGTGAGCCCAAGCCCCCCTCTCCGTGATGAGAAATTCGTAACACATAACCACAAGTTAAACGGCTTAAAACAACAGAAATTTAGTCTCTCTCAATTTTAGAGGCTGGAAGTCCAGAGCGAAGATATCCACAGGCTATCACTCAATACTCTAGGAAAAATCTTTCCCTGCCTTTTTACTGCCTCTGCAGGTTGCCAGCAATCTTTGGCCTTCCTTGGTTTATAGACACATCAACTCAAATCTCTGGCTTCATCATCACATGGCAAGATATGTTTGTGTCCAAATTTCCCTCATCTAATAAGGACAGCAATCATCGGATTAGAGTCTACCCTAATTCAGCGTGACCTCATCTTAACGTGATTTCATCTGTGAAGACTATTTCCAAATAAGCTCACATTCATAGGTATCAGGGATTAGAAACATGAACATACTTGTTTCTCTTTTTTAAAGAAGGAGAGTGGAGGAAGGAGCGACACAGTTCTACCCACTACACTAAATAATAAGTTTTTTAAGGATAAATCATCAATAGTTGCATCACCTTTTGCAACTAGGAAACTTATTTGTTTGGTTTTTTTTAAGATTTTATTTATTTATTCATGAGAGACACACAGAGAGAGGCAGAGACACAGGAGAGGGAGGAGCAGGCTCCATGCAAGGAGCCCGATGTGGGACTCATCCCAGGAATCCAGGATCATGCCCTGAACCAAAGGCAGGCGCTCAATCACTGAGCCACCCAGGCGCCCTGGAAACTTGTTAAACTAAATTTAAATTTACCCCCAAAACGTACATGAGCGTATATATATACAGCAACGTTTTAAGAAAAAGTATTTTCTTACTGGTTGAGATTGATAAGAGGTTGATAAAAGGTTAAAATAATAGGTTTTCCTTGCTTGTGTTGAGAGAAATAACACTGATAGGAAAGAATATGCTGTGCCTAGTTTCCTCCTCCTCATCCCATGAATGATATTGGCCAAGGGAAATTAACTGTTCCCCCTATTGGATGTCAATTGAAAGAAAAGCTTTCAATTCCTGTTTCTCTGCACAGTGAACTAGTATAATTTGTAAAAGTGAAGAGCTGTCACCTATTCAAGTTCTATTACCAAGTTCATTTTGTCACTTTTTAAAACCTGGAATAATCGGGCAGCCTGGGTGGCTCAGTGGTTTAGCGCTGCCTTCAGCCCAGGGCATGATCCTGGAGACTCGGGATCAAGTCCAGCGTCGGGCTTCCCACATGGAGCCTGCTTCTCCCTCTGCCTGTGTCTCTGCCTCTCTCTGTGTCTCTCATGAATAAATAAATAAAATCTTTAAAAAAAAAAAAGATAAAATAAATAAAACCTGGAATAAAATCTTTGACTTTTTGACACTCACAGATTTTTTTTTTTTAAGTTTTCTCCATACAATAGCAATTGTGTGGGAACCTGAACCAAAGACCTTAGGATTGGACCAGGAAATCCAAAATCCAACAAGTCCAAAGGGCAAAGGTAAGCCCCAAAGTGGAAGGAGAATGGCAAGATCCAGGGACTGGACATTCATGCGAGAGAAACAGAGCAAGAAGAGAGGCAAAGAAGAATGTGCCCTCAACCTTTCAGTTAGGTGTCTGTGGCTTGATGCGTGGCACATGGATGAACTGGGCTGGCTCAGAGGTTGGGACTGACACCAACCCCGTTCTAGCAAGCTTTTGAGAAAGAAACCAGGATCTGCTGGGGGCACCGTCTATACTCAACCCTTTCATCATTGTAACTAGGGAAATAGACTCATCAGCACCATATGGATTCACTTTTTCTCCCTGACTGATGGTTCCTTTGCTTCCCACATAGGCTAATTTAGACTGGAAAGAATCTATAATGTGGGAGGTCTTTATTACTAAAAATTACATCCAATAAAATGCAGATGTCCTGACAGTATCCACAAACAAGCTGTCTTTGAATAAATAACCAACTGGAATAAATGTATTTATGCATCTGTATTAGAACAACTGGCAGATTTAAAACTGAAGATCTGTTTGAGATCATAATTAAGGAAAATACAAGAAAACAAGCCACTGGAATTCTTAAGGATGAGGTTATAAAACAAAAGTGCTAGGGAATCCATATGTTACTAAAAGGATAATCACACAATTATTTAAAATAAAATATTGTTTCTTACAAAACTGTTCTGTCATGAAAATATTTTCATGTCTCTAGATTTTATGTTACTATATTAAAATAGGAAATACACAGCTATCGTGATGAATATATATTTTATTAACATTAAAATACTAAGGCATTTTATCTACATTTCATTTTTCTCTGACAGAATGTTAATATTTTAAATGTAAATATTTTCTTTTTTTGAAAAATGCCTGCAAGATAAAATTTTGGCTGAGATTCCTTCAAAATTATTCTACTTACTTGACAATGATAAATTCAGGCCTTTTTATCAAACTAGCCCTCCCCCCTCCCCCCACAACAGAATTAATTATGGATAATTCAACTAATTCAAATAAAGTGTTAATACAATTAAAAACACTAAGGTAACCATGTTATGCCCCAGAGCGTTTTTGTTCATCTGTTAACATTTTTTACTTCTTTAAAAATAGTGGAACTGTAGGGGCACCTGGGTGGCTCAGTGGTTGAGTGCTGCCTTTGGGTCAGGTCATGATCCCAAGGTCCTGGGATCGAGTCCCACATCAGGCTACCTGTAGGGAGCCTCCTTCTCCCTCTGCCTGTGTCTCTGTGTCTCTCATGAATAAATAAAATCTTTTAAAAAAAATAATGGGGGATCCCTGGGTGGCTCAGTGGTTTAGTGCCTGCCTTCGGCTCAGGGCGTTATCCTGGAGACCAGGGATCGAGTCCCGCGTCGGGCTCCCTGCATGAAGTCTGCTTCTCCCTCTGCCTGTGTCTCTGCCTCTCTCTCTCTCTCCCTCTCTCTCTCCCTCTCTCATGAATAAATAAATAAAATCTTTTAAAAAAAAAGTCTAAAAAATTTTAAAAAATTAAAAAATAAAAAAATGGAACTGTAGACAACTACAAGTGATCTGATATATGGGGTTTGCAGATATTTTTTAAAGGGTACAGAAATGTGGCAGCCATTCATCCTTACATCTCTCAACTCATCCATTTTGTTTAATTCCTAAGAAATCATAATCGACCCAGAACAAAGTTTTTATCATTTTCTCACTTTCAGATCCCACCATCTTATATATTAGGCTAGCACACCCTCAAATGAAGTGCAGGCATATTGACCACAGCACTACACTTTGGGAAATATCTACACTATTGATTATAGTGGGCCTAGATTCTTCAAATGTTAACTGGTTTTCAACAGTAATTAAAATGTGAAATTTGGGGATCCCTGGGTGGTTCAGCGGTTTAGTGCCTGCCTTTGGCCCAGGGAGTGATCCTGGAGTCCCAGGATCGAATCCCACATCAGGCTCCCTGCATGGAGCCTGCTTCTCCCTCTGCCTGTCTGTCTCTCTCTCTTTCTGTCTCTCATGAATAAATAAAATCTTTAAAAATAAATAAAATGTGAAATTTCCAAAACATTCTGCCAAATTAGAATATGTGTGTTGTCTCACTTTTATAGTTTTATGTTATTATTGGGAGCTGAGTCTCATAACTAAATCTAGTGAGAGTACTTTTCATTGGTGGTTGATAAATGTCTTTTCTACTGTTACAGGAACTGAATTAGTTAGGACTTTCCTGGTTGCAAATTATGAAGACACAATTAAACCTAGCTAAGCAAGCTTAAGTTTATTGCCTCATGGTGGTAGAAAATATACCATAATGGTTCACAAAACTGAAGGAAGAGCTCTAGGAACTCTCCTTTCTCCTCATATCTGTTCAGCTTTGTTCTTCTAACCAAAGACACACCTCCTCCCAGCTGGCAGAAAAAAAATAACTGCCTAAAGCACCAACCTAACATCTTCTTAGCTTGGCAGCCCCAATTTCCATAAATTAATCCCAGGGAAGAATTATAATTGCTTGGATATTATTACCCTTGAATGAAACACTTAGTCCAAGTGAATGGGTTCAGTGATTGACCAGGCAAGGGTGGAAAATGAGACAAAAGATGCTAGGCAGCCGATATCATAGTACCATGGTCCACAAGAAGGATAAGGAGCGCTATAGTGGAGTTTGTTTTAAAACTACAAAAGTCATCTAAGCTCTTTAATATTTTTATGTCCACAAAGGGGTTAATAAAATGTAATGATGCCCTAACTACTGCCCCTGGGGTAGGGTTGGAGGAGCAAAATTCAGATGATTGTGTTAACTAAGAAGAAAACCTAAGAATGCCTTCAGTGGAATTATATTTATATAGATATATATTATATTCTTATATTTATGTAAAAGTAACTACTTATAAATATAGTGAGTTAACTCAACCCTAAATCACTATAGCAGTAAACTTACAGGTTTTCAAAACAAAACAAAAAACCTACACAGAACTGTCTCATCCCTAGTGTATATATTACCTTTCCAGAGCTGGCTAACAAGGATGTGTACTTAAAGCTATAAATAATATGTGTGAATAAAACAATGTGGAAACCATGAATGATACTATAAGTAAAAAGAGCAGAATTAGAAATGTACTTGGGGACTCCTGGGTTGCTCAGTGGTTGAGCCTCTGCCTTCAGCTCAGGGCATGATCCCGGAGTCCCAGGATCGAGTCCCACATCGGGTTCTCTGCAGGGAGCCTGCTTCTCCCACTGCCTGTGCCTCTGCCACTCTCTCTAGGTCTTTCATGGATAAGTAAATAAAATCTTTAAAAAGAAAAAAAAAAAGAAATGTACTTGATTGTGAATACAACTATTCAAAAACATGTATATGAAAAAAAGCTTTTCTCAAATGTGATAGCCTTAATACAATAGAGTGGGATTTTGATTTTTTTTCTTTTTGCTGTTTTTTAAACTCTAATATTTTTTATGCCACCTTTACCATTTTTTCAAAAAATGTTTTTATCATGCTGGGTAGAACTTCTTTAAAGGTGACTGATATGGCAAGCGCTCTGACCTGTCTACATCTAGACCTTGCAAAACATAGACCTTATTAGTCTTAATTATACTGCCAAGAGCTTATCTTAGACCAGCTCCGTGTTCCATAGCAGAGATTCATTTCCTTCATAATAATAAGAACACAGGCAGATAGAACAACATCCAAAATATCTTACTGTTTGATTGTATGTCCTTATATAAGACTATGCACATATGGGCAAGTACATTTCATTGTGTGACGACTCTTGTTTATTTTTTTTTTTTTTTACGACTCTTGTTTAATACTCAATGATGGGTTATGGAAACTGGCAAATTTTGTAGCTCAGTTGTAGACACTCTTGCTTTTGATGATAGTTTGGCACTGGTTTTAAACTTTATCTGAGTTGTCATATTTTACCTATAACCCTTAAACAAAGCTAAAGAGTTGGTGGTGGTGATTCAGGAGCCTGAAGTAAGAATGTGTACAACATGAGTGTCAAAAACAAGGTAAAGAAATGGGCCTAAGCACTCCTGAGGACTTGGAGTCACATTGAGAAAAAGGTTCCCATGATGGTGAACTGATAACATGTCAGGGTCTAAAAGACTATGCCAAATGACATGGCCACCAACATTTTCAGATATTTAGCTTTGCCTTCTTTTCAGATTGGAATCTACCTTAGAGAATGAGATTCATTTCACTCATTCATTCATTCATTCATTCATTCAGCAAGTCATTATTAGATCCCATTTTGCAATGCTGGGCCCTCATCTAAATCATAGAGATACATGGTGAACAAATTTCAGTGTCTTCTCTGAATTACAATCTCTGAATTCAACAATCCAGTTGAAAAGAGGGACAACAAACAAGCCATTTAGACACAGTATAACAAGTGCTATGAAAGAATATTTGCACCCACTTAAAGTCATAAGCAATGTTGCCTAAGAAATGTTTCAAGTTGTCATGTTGCCATAGCTACCACAACCCTTCAGCAGAGTGAAATGTCCTTGCCAGGATACCAAATGCCTTTCTAAAATTTAGATATATGAAAAATAACTTCTTGGGCTGGTATTACTGTACACCTTCAGTAATCCAAAAGCTTCCCAACTACCTAACACAAAATTTTATCTTGGCACATGTTTAAAATCTTACAATCTTTAAGAGGAACGATATCCTTTTTTCATGGCAATTCTTAATGTTTTCCTTTCCAGATAAAATGAAAACATTTCACTATATAATTCTTCAAAATTAAAAGCAACCATCTTAAGCTGTTGCTTAGTTTAAATTTCAGTGTGAAATATTTGGTAACTTGCCAGCTTCCTTTTTTAAAAACAGTATCCCAGAAACTCAAATGGAATAGAAACAGCTAATTTGGGGTAGCAGCACCTCTTGCCAATCACAGCAATGGTTTCCATTTTGTCTCTGGAAAATTTTTTTATGAGTGACTGAATATTTCTCTCTTCACGGTTGAACACAGTCATTCACATGAACCCATATGAATTTTATCTAGATCTTCTATTTAGTTTTGTCTGTATTTTACTGTCAGTAGAGAACCTAAGTCCAAGTATAAAAATGACAAAGAACATCTGTCTCTGCTTGGTTCAAAGTTGTATTAATTTTTTAAAGGATTTATTTGAGACACAGAGAGAGCACAAACGGGGATGGGCAAGGGGGGGTGGTTTGGGCACTACTATTTATAATACTAGTAGTGTTATCAGGCTACTCCTCCAATTCATGAAAAAAAATTACTGCATGTGAAACACTCAAAGCACATTCATTGTATATAGACTGAAACTGAAGTAGCAGAAACTCAAGGCCTTTCACCAGTTTCAGAAAGGATAAGAGAATTCAATGTCTCCACAGAGGATGCCTTCATCCAGTTTTCTCCAGAGGATTTATAGCTAAACTGAGAGAATAGAACCCCGTATCTGAGAGAGGAGAACCTGCCTATATAATATAGCTATAGAAGTGTAAGTTGCACACATACATAAACACAAATAGGGAAAGCAAAGAAACTCAGTATTTAAAAATGAGATGAAGATAGAGTGAGCAAAGATGATGCCTAAAAGAATAAATTTTAGGAAAAAAAAGAATAAATTTTAGGGGCACCTGAGTAACTCAGTTTAAGCAACCAACTAGATCTCAGCTTGAGTCTTGATCTCAGGGTGGTGGGTTTGGGCCCCACATTGGGCTCTGCAGTGGGCAGGAGCCGACTTAAAAAAAAAAAAAGGAATAAATTTTAAAGGTGCTAATAAAGGAGTGCCTGGGTGGCTCAGTAGGTTAAGCATGTACCTTCAGCACAGGTCATGATCCCAGTCTGCTTCTCCCTCTCCCTCCGCCCCTTCTCCAGCTTGTGCACTCCCATGCTCTCTCTCTCTCTTTCTCAAATAAATAAAATCTTTTTAAAAATTTACTTTAATAACAATTTAAAGGTCTTATAAGTAGCTTGTATGTTTTTCTTATGATAAACTAGAATGTATCTACCACAAGATACCAAAAGTATCTTTCTACTTTTATTACTCATTTTGTTGAAGTGTATGTTTTTTGTTTTGTTTGTTTTGTTTTGTTTTGTTTTTGGGCAGCAGCACTTCACATTTATTGAGGGCCTGCCCCCAAGGAGCTCACAGCCTGGGGGCCAAGACCCCACATGTGCTGGGGTGGAGGAAAAAAGAGGTAAAGGCAAAGAGGCAAGCAATGCAGAGACACCGTGGCCCAAGCAAAGGGGTTGCAAAGCAGGCACAGGCGGGGGGTGGGGGGTGAGGAGCAGGGGGGAAATGGCGGCCCTTCAAGTCCTGCCTATACCTCAGGATCACGGACCAAGCACAGGACTCAAGGCTGCCCCTCCCCAACCAGGTTGGTACCACCTGGGTGGAGTTGGTACCACCTGCGGGGGGGGGGGTGGCACTGGGGTGCCCCGGCTCCTACGTCTGCCCTGAGCCAGGCCCCCACAGTGTCAGTCTTCTCCACCCAGGACTGGACCATGCTGACCCCTGACAGGAAAAGGGCAGGCAGCTCAGGTTTGGGGGACCTGACCAAGACAGCAAGGTGGAGTCCAGGCCTGTAATGGAACAGCTTGAAGCCTGGGCAGTCCTAGGTCCCTGGGCAAGGCCCCCAGGGAATTTCCAAGGTTCTCATGGAAGCCCCTGGGCCAGCTAGGGAGGAAAGGGATAGGTGCCTGAGGGGAAGGAAGCAGAACCCTGGTACCCAGGAGGTCCCCAAGAGGCCTCCTCAAAACCACTCCTGGTGGGAAAGCTTGGGTATGGACAGGCAGAAGGCAGAGAAGAACCCATGGGAGGGGTATAGCAAGACAAATGCTTTTTATTTTTTTATTTTTTTAAGACAAAATGCTTTTTAAAAAAAGCATATTGGAAAAAACTTTAAGCTTACCTGTCCTGCCAGATCTTGCGGTAGTAAGAAGGCATATTAAGGAAAGTGTAAGTCAAATTAAAAATGCATTATAACAGGCTTAAAAGTAAAATTAATATCATAGCCCTCCCAAGTTTTTTAAATTTCACTTTTTGAGTTTTAAAGTATGTATTCCTAAAAATTAAAGTTGTGTCCTATTTTATCTAATTGCTTGAATTTTATTTTGAGTAATTTTAGGCTTATAGAAAAGTGCCCAAAATTGTACAGTTCCCATATACCCTCACTTAGTTTTCTCTAATATCTATATTTGCTAGTAAAATATAATTTTTATTTTCTGTAAATACAAAGTTGCATTTGTAAATGTAACATTTTTGCATTTGTAAAATATGTGTATTTGTAAATGTAAAAATATAATATAGTAAAATTACTGAAACTAAGAAATTAACATTGATGTGACACAATTAACCAATCTACATACCTTATACTAATTTGTCCAGTTTTCTCTCTAACTTCCTTTTTCTAATCCAGGCTCGTACACTGCATTTAGTGGTCATGTTTCTAGTCTCCTCCATATGTGAGTTTCTCTGTTTATCTTTTTATTTGTCTTCCATGACTTTGACGCTTTTGCAAAATACTGTTCAGTCATTTTGTAGAATGTTTCTCAATTTGGGTTTCTCTTATGTTTCCATGATAAATTGACATTATGTGTTTTTGGTAAAATTACCCCAGAAACAATGTTGTGCCTTCTTTCAGTGTATCATATCAGGGTACAAGTCAATATATCTTATTACTGGTCATGTTAAATTTGGCTAAGGTAGAGTCTGTGACTTTTCTTCACTGTAGAGTTACATTTTTCTTTGTAAGTAAGAAGTACATTATAAAAGATACTTTGAGACTCTGAAATCTTCTTTCAAATCATACCTTTTGTCCACTAATTTTACTCTCTGTTGATGAGTCTTGCCTGCCACAATTATTATTTTGTTGTTTACCTAATGGTGATTTTCTATTTGTATCATTCCTTTTACATTTATTGATTAGAATCCTGTTGCAAGGAAGAGCTGTGCCTTCTCCTCTTATATTTACTTATTTATTAAAGTATTTATTTATATCAGTATGAATTGATGGATATTTATTTTGTTCTATAGATTATAACCCCAAGCTCTCATTGTTTATGTCATTGCTCAAATTTCCCCAGACTTGGTTATTGGTAAATCTTTCAAGTTGATTCCTGTGTCTTTTCAAAATACCCCTATCGTTTTGGGGGCATTCCCCTATTTTCCCACACTAGAAGATGTTCCAGGGGCACTTGTATTTTCCCCTGCCCTAGCCATGGAATCAACCATTTTCCCAAAAACTCTGGTTTCTTTTTTCTTAAAAGATTTTATTTATTCATTCATGAGAGACACAGAGAGAGAGGCAGAGACACAGGCAGAGGGAGAAGCAGGCTCCATGCAGGGGATGCAGGACTCCATTCCAGGACTGAAGACAGACGCTCAACCGCTGAGCCAGCCATGTGTCCCAACTCTGGTTTCTTTAACTGGAGAATGATATTTAGAAACCAAGATCTGGTTGTTGGATATACCCAAAGCTATTGGGTTGTCATTGATTCCAGGCCTACTCAGTGAACAAAGACAGGAAATATATGCGCATGTAGTAACACATGTACACACACATCTATATTTATTTCCAAACTATTCATCTCTATGAGTATATGTATAAAACATATACATATACACAGACATATGTATATAACCATGAGTTCATACTAATACCTTCAATTTTAATCCAACACATTTTAATTCATTCTAGGTCCCTCCCACCCCTTTTCTTATTTGTAACTTCTTTCTCTGACAGGGAGAAACCTGGCTCTGATTATCCACAATATATTTTCTTATTTGTTCAATTACAGCGTAGACATAAAGTAGTTTCAGAATTGCAAGCTCATATCCCCATGAGAAACAAATTTACTAGGTAGAGTACAATATTTCTGTGCAGGATTTTTGGCTTTAGCCTTACAGTTTATGGTCAAAACTGTTTTCCAAGGTTGGTTAGGTTTAGTTCTTTTCTTCCCCATCTGCTTCAGTACAATTACGTTATTCATTTAATACACTTATGTTCATTTATTACTTTTCCTGTTCCATTTAAGGTTCCTCCCAAGTCCTGGCTGATTTTACTTATTTCTTTTGCAGGGAGAAGGCGGAGCATGTGAAACATTACCATGGTTCTGAGTCAAAGTAATATAAAAAGACAAACACAGATAAGTGTCACTCCTCCTCATTCTTACTACCTATTGTTTCTACCCATTCCCATTCACTCCCTGTAGATAATGGGTCTCATTTCTGGCTTACCCTTTCTGCATTTCTTTTGCACAAATTAGCAGATAAATGTTTATTTTCTTAAAATCTCTTTTCTTTTTACAGGAAGTAGTTTATCTTCTTTGGTGTCTTTTTTTTTCATAATTTTTGAATATTATCCTGGATATTCTTGCCTGTTTATTTTTCCACAAGAACGTTAGCATCAATTTATATAGCTCCTTAAAAAAAAACTTGTTGATATTTTTAGTGGGATTGCATTAAATCTATAAATTGACTTAAAGACAACTTTATAATGTTGAGTCATCCTATCCAAGAATAGATCATATCTTTCCATTTGTTCAAGACTACATTTTTGGCTTTCAGAAGTAAACTTTTCACATCTAGATTTTGCACATTTCTTATTATATATATTTCTGAGTATTTGATCTTTTTATTGCTACTACTATGGGGCTTTCTCTACCTTCATGAACTGTAGCCAGTTATTGTTTTTGTATATACACCGAAAGGGGTACATATTTTGGGAAGATAAGTGTAGACATGTTGAATTTGAGGTAACAGCAGAATATACAAGTGAAACTGTCCTGGAGGTATTTTGAAATGCAAGACTAGAGCTAGGAGAGACATTAGGAATTGATTTTTTTTTTAAATCTATGTAGAGGTGATGATTGAAACCAGAAGATAAAATGTGATCCCAAAGGAAAGGAGCTACTAAAAAAGTAAAAATAAAGAACTGCAGGCTGAGGCCTAAATGTTGGAGAGCACCCAGGTTTAGGACACAAAGAGGAGGTAGGAGAAACATCAGAATTAGGGAAGTCACAAAGCCCAACAAAGAAAAAAGATCCTGAGTGTAAAAGTGGGCCTCTGTGGCAGAAGCTACAGACAATGAAACCTGAGCAAATGCCATTAGGTGCAGGTAATTAGCGTTTTCCAAAGCTTAGTCCCCAGCATTCTGATTCTTTCAAGATAATAGTATGTATTCTTCAAAAAATGTTATAGAGACCAAAAAGCTTAGAAAACACTGATCAATCCTAATGAAATATGTTTCTTTACTATAAGACTTCTTAGAACTATTAACATGCTCCTAGGAATTCTTAGTTTCCATAATAGAGAATGGTATGCAGATTTCTTTTTTAATTTAAATTAAATTAATTAACATATAATGTATTATTGGTTTCAGAGGTAGAGGTCAGTGATTTCTACACATTTTTTTCCCAACTAACCTACAGTTTCCTTAACCAATCTTTTTTTCCAAAAGAATTTCTCAAGTTGAGATGCATCTTGGAACATACTTTGGAAATTTTAGAGTGCACTGTAAACCAATTTTCCTTAGCCTCCTCTCAGCCCTCAAAGTCAAACACAGAATCTAGGAATTGTATTTCTATTTTACAGGAAACAGAACTTTCTAACTCTGGAAGATTGCCACAACGTACTGCCAGCCTTGTCATGCCAGAGCCACAGCTGAACAGCACACCGAAAGCCTTTCTAAAGCAGGCACTGAGACCTGGGGACGGCAGGAGGGTTCGCCCAGGAAGAAAGGGTCCCTGTTGAGGGCGGGAGGCGGGGAACAAGGAGCCATTTGAATCAAAAGGCCCACGAGTTTCTGGAAACTTGCAAGCATCTAGCAGCACAGTTCCCAAGAGGTCTGACACACGAGGGTCAGAAAGACTCTGTGGTTCTCAGAAGCAAATCCCCAACCCTAGGAATCCAGAAGCTTCAGGCTCTTTCCAAAAATGAACAGCTCCTGCCAGGGTCCCTCCAGACTAAGCCTGTAGGTGGGCACCAACATGCCAGGCAGGGTGGGGACAGGGCTGCCTGGGGTTCTATCCATCCAGTAGAAAACATCCTAAACATTCCAACGTTCTAAATGAAATTTAGATGTAGCATTCATTTCAATATAAGTCATACTATGTGCAAAAAGAAATATTTTGCATAATATTTTGTAGTAAATGAAAAGGCATGACAATTGCTTGATTATCCAATACTAATGCAAGATTCTTAGTTTTTTTTAAGACCTAAAGGCATTGCAAAGTCTAGAGATAAGTGGATACAGCTGACTATATTTATATCCTGGATCATGCCTTTTAGTTTCCTACCTCTCAATGAACAGATTTATGGTAAATCCATCCAACTCTTTGCTGTCTTCCACTGTCACTATAATTTCTTTTCAAGTGTTTATTGGGAGAAGCACTTTCTCCTATGCTGACAAAGTATTTCTTGAGTAGTAACTTTTCACTTAAAATTTTCTCCAGGGTGGGGGTGACTGGGTGACAGGCACTGAGGTGGGCACTTGACGGGATGAGCACTGGGTGTTATTCTATATGTTGGCAAATTGAACACCAATAAAAAAATAAATTTATAAAGATTAAAATAAATAAATAAAATAAAAATAAAATTTTATCCAGTTTTGAGCATGTCTGAACCAAGGCTGGTAGCATATTAGAAACCCCATTCCCATCAGTATGTAGGGTCTGGAATGACTCTTGTTGTTCTAAGTCCGGCACCCAGGGCACCTGTACCTATCTAAGTACATCTTCCCTGCTACCTATCCTCTTTATGCATGCTTAATCTGTATTATGGGACTTCTTTCCCAATTTATTTGGTAACTCATTTTTCTCCTAGATATATATCTAACCTAAACTCAAGAGCTTTTGACTGGGGTCTTGACATCACCCTAGTCCTTGTCCGTAGCTAACCTTGATACATCCCCCACACCATCACTACCCTTCCATTCTACCTGACTGCTGGGGTCTTGCTTCCAAATGGACAGACATCTCACATCCACCATTCTCTGACCATTTGACTTAAATTATCGCCACTTCATGGAGATCCTTGCCACAAGGCCTCATCCCAAATATTTGATGTTTTTAATATAGGCACTAATTAAACAGATGAAAGTTCAGGGACGCCTGGGTGGCTCAGCAGTTGGGCGTCTGCCTTTGGCTCAGGGCATGATCCTGTGGTCCAGGGATTGAGTCTCACATCGGGCTCCCTGCATGGAGCCTGCTTCTCCCTCTTCTTGTGTCTCTACCTCTCTCTCTGTGTGTCTCTCATGAATAAATAAATAAAATCTTAAAAATATATATATTAGTTCATAACAATTCCCTGGACATCATGATTTAGAATGTTGACCACTCCCAACCATCAGTCTTAGCCCTCCTTATGTCCAAATAGCAAGCCTTTCCCAGCAATCTGCCCAGAGCAAGGCCCCAAAATACTTTTTAAAAACTTTCAGTAACTGGGGCACCTGCGTGGCTCAGTGGTTAAGTATCTGCCTTCAGCTCATGGCATGATCCCAGGTGTCCTGGGATCGAGTCCCACATTGGGTTCCCTGCAGGGAAACTGCTTCTCCCTCTGCCTGTGTCTCTGTGTCACTCATGAATAAAAATAAATAAATAATCTTTAAAAACATTTTGATAACTTATTCTTTTCTTATGTTCTTAATTTCTTCTTCAGAGCCAGCAATTTTATAAATCAGATATTTTGTAATATCTAACCAATGCTTCCATTCATTGAAGTTCTTGGGGTCTGATCATGCCATAAGATGTATTTGCTGACCTTCACATAGTAGGCTATTTCCTGTGTATTCCATAATTTTAGTCTGTGAGGCTCCCTCTGTGGAAATAATGTGCTGCTACAATAAAGGTATACCTTTCCAGAAGGCTTTTTCATTTGTTCCTACCAAGCACTCCAGGAGTAGTACTAGTCTAGCCTAGACCTCATTTTTTTTTTTTTTTTTTTTTTTTTGTTGATTTCTCAGTGTAAGAATTCCTGGGCCCCAACAGATAGTGTAAGTTCAAACAACAAATCCGTATGAGGACTTCTGGTTACAAATTGAAAGTGGACATGAAAAAAAAAAGAAAGAAAGTGGACATGATTCCAGTCCACCTAGAATACAGGTGAAAAGCTCCTAGTTGCCTCCCTATGTTGGTAGACAGATTTTTGCTAGCTTGTCCTTTCTCTGAGAGCACAAGCTTTGGGGATGTTAACATTGTGGGGGGGTCTAGCTTGACACTGGCCAAAGCTCTCATGTTCTTGCATGGGATAATAAACCCAAGGTGCTGGGTTAACAAGACCAATAACCTCTCCAGGGCAGTCATAACATTATCTTCCGCCACACTGTTTTGATTCTTGATTCAGTCTTCACTTTTGTATAGGATTCTTTATTTTACCCTAATTTCCAAGTGTTTTATTAAGCCACGATTTTGCTGGAAATAGAAGTGTCGGTGCACCTTTTTTTATAATGAAAAATTAAACTAGTTACTCTATCAGTATAATTATGTATCATTCATATGATTTCTATATAAACAAAAACTACCTTCAGGAAAAATAATACAAGGCCTTGCAATGATGCGTTTGAGAGACTATCTCACTGAAATTTATATATTTTTTATACATCAGAAAGCCTAGAAAATTTCTGCTCTGTGAAATAGCAAAATATCATTCATTTCCTGTTATCTTTTTCCATGTTCTTTGTATACCCACTATCATTGTGGATTAGGCCATTATCTCATGCCAGGATTTACGAAATAGACTCTTAATTAATTTTTACATTTCCAGTCTCTCTCAGCTCCAAGTCATGGCACAGATAACCACCAATTAATCTTCCTAAAAATGTTGCTCTTGCAGTAACATTCTTTCTACATATCTCCGATACTTCTCTAAACAACTTAGACTATCCCTCTTTACCCCTTGTAATTCTTGCTTTCTTTTTAAGAATTTATTTATTCATGAGAGACACACACACACACAGAGAGAGAGAGAGAGGCAGAGACACAGGCAGAGGGAGAAGCAGGCTTCACACAGGGAGCCCAACACGGGACTCGATCCTGGGACTCCAGGATCACACCCTGAGCTGAAGGCAGGCACTCAACCGCTGAGCCACCCAGGCATCCCTAATTCTTGCTTTTGTTCATAATTTTTCTCTCATCTAGAAGACTCTTCTTCCTTTTCTCTGCCTTCCCAACTTCTCCTCACTCTTAACGGTTCTGTATAAATGTTCCATCTTGAAAAGTTCTCTCACCTACTGCCCTGGAAGCAATCTTGCCCTCCTTAGCATATTGTTAGTGTCTAGCACCTGAAATATTCACTTAGCAATTATCATATAGAACAGAGAATCCAAGAGAGAGAGAGAGAGTCCTCGATTTTCAAACAAGTGTGTTCCAGAAGTATTTTTATATATTGGCTGCTTAAAACACTGAGTTCAATTTACCTCAGAAGTCTGATTGTAACTACTGGTTAGATCTTGAAGGTAGCTCTCAGAATTCTTTTCAGCCCCTGATGAAACTGAACCAAAGCACCAATAGTAATAATTCAAGAATCTGTAGATCAAACCCTATACTACGTAGAAAAAGCAAAAGAATGAATATTAATTTATTCATCCCTTTGGATAAAACAATAATTTCCACTCAGGCAAATTTCTAAATTTAACAAATATTTAGTGGACAATTACTAAGTGCCAGGTACTGTAGAAATACAGCAATCAAGACAGACACATCCTTTGGCCTCACAACAGTCTCTTGTCCCTATCACCTTCATATATGTCATCTTCCCCACTTCAACGTGCCCTTCCTCCAGGACCCCAAGTTTCTAACATGGTGACTAGGCTGTTGGAAGTAGTGCTGTTCACCAGCATAGGAATTATCAGAGAAAGGACAGGCTTAGTTTCACTTGCTTTGGAGTTTTTTTGGTGGCTGGCTTTTCGTGTCAGTAGTGGCAATGAAAATGGTTTCTACTAGTGTTATATTTTGTTTGGAGAGAAATGGTGTGTTGGGGAGAGAAGATTACATCTTTTGGAATTTAAAGTTTGGCATGCTACAGAACACCATGTAGAAATCCATAGAGTAGAAAAGAAAGGAAATAGTGTCTTGGAGCTTATGAGGATAAGAAGTGACCTGGACCTGAGCTAGAGGTTTAGATTCATCGGTGGTTCCTTCTCATCCTAAGTATGAGTAAGATCATTTTTGTAAGTATAGATTTCTTGAAGGTTTATTTTTTAAAGTGCTAAATTGGCTGTATGATCTTGTATTTTATATTGTTTTTCCCTGAGGGGATTTTATAACAGCAACTAGTCTGCTCCCTTAGGGCTAGAACCTTTCCAGTCTAACTTTATGCCTCATAAAGACTCGCATACTATATGGATTCAATAAATATTTGCCGATTGTTCCACTGTGTCAATGTTAGATTCAGAGACACATCAATAATTTCCCTAGGGTTAATAAAAGTAATTGTAAACAGTTGGATAGTCTGATGTACCACAGACTGGCTAAATATAGCTATAATAGCTACCACATTTGCTAAAATAACAGTTAAGCTGCTACACACAATTTGGGATTAAAGACTCATTAAATAATAATACAATTCTTTCCAGCTAAACTGGCCTGTTCATTCTTCTAAGACAGCCGTTGAATATTCCTGCTCCCATATTTGTGATGATTCCATTTATCCCACCTGGAAAGACCTTATCATTTTTTTTCCACAGGTTTCTCCTCTTCTACTTTGTTAGTCTTTCTCTAAAGACCTTCCTAAACTCTCTGGCCCTGGGTTATCATTACCACCCAGTACATATCACCCTGTTCCCTTAATTTTAACCATATAACCTATTTTCCCAAGCAGACTGAAGAGGAGTCTTTAACTTTTTGGTCTCCCCCTTGCCTAGTCCAATATGGTAAAATAATAGGTACCCCATAACTCATTTTTGTTGATGATGATGATTGAGGGAAGATAGGCACCAAATAAGTCATAGGACCATAGAATATTAGAATCTGAAGGAAACTTTTGGAATTCTGTGATGCTAACCCAGCACCTAATAGACATTGTACATTTGTCCTCAAATTGACCACATAAGCTAATTGGAATTTCCAAACCAGGATTCCCCAGAAAACTGCCAAAATGAGGCCTTCTGATGGTGAAGCTGGTCAAAACAAAACAAAACAAAACAAAAACAGCCTACTCCAATGTTCTTATTTTGGAAATGAGAAAACATAGTTCCAAAAGCTGAAACTATTTTTCTGAGGTTGCACAACTGGCTAGTGATAGGATCTAGAAACCTACTTTACTGACCCCTGAAGGCATAACACCAAAGTATCTGGCAGCTGGTGCCTTAGCTATCTATATTACCTGAATAAAGGACATACATACTTAACTTTCCCTTTCTGCTTTCGATAATGATATTTTGAGTTCAAAATCTATTGAATAATTGAACTAGACAGTGACTGGATAAAAATAGTCTTTCAAGTTAACCAAAATAACTTTGGGGCTTAAAAGTGTTCTCTATGAAAAAAAAATGTTCTCTATGGTTATTACCAATGAAACTCAACTCCAAATGAAGTAAAGAAGGGGAAAGCTTCCAGAATGAAACTGCTTCCATTATTTTATCCTTGCTACCAATCCCCACAAGGCAAAGATGATATGAATTACTAAATCCTCCAAAATACTTCTTTAAAAAAAATATTTTATTTATCTATTCTTGAGAGACAGAAAGAGAGAGAGACAGAGGGAGAAGCAGGCTCCATGCAGGGAGCCCAACATGGGACTTGATTCTGGGTCTCCAGGATCACAACCCCGCTAAAGGCGGCTCTAAACCGCTGAGCCACCGGGGCTGCCCTAAATCCTCCGAAATACTTCTATAACATAGATATGGCTTCTTTGGTATTGTGAAATGACCAGGCTTTTTTTTTTTTTAAGTAGGTTCCATACCCAGTGTGGAGCCCAACACAGGGCTTAAACTCATGACCCCGAGATCAAGGCCTGAGCTGAGATCAAGAGTCAGATTCTTAATTAACTGAGCCACCCAGACACCCCTACTATGCTTCATTTTGTTTTGAACATCCTAGACAGAATTCAACCAATAGTTTTAAAATATAGGAAACTAAAAATGGAATATGGCATAACATGGTCAATACCTCAAAAGAAAGTTTATTAAGTAAATAAGCATATTTAGCTTCCATTGCATTGTCTCCAAAGTCTGCAATGGGAGCAATCAATGCTGAAATTAAAAAGAAAACTATTCATTTAATATCTATGCTTATAAAAAAATTGGGGCATCCCCTTTGAACATATGCAAAAATATTCAACAAACTATTAGCAAACTGAATTCAACAATACATTAAAAGGATCATGAAGGATAAAAATCATGTGATCATCTCCACAGATGAAGAAAAAACATTTGGCAAAATACAAAATCCATTTATGATAAAAACTCTCAGCAAAGTGGGAATAGAGAGAATTTACTTCAACAAATAAAGGCTGTTTATGACAAGCCCACAGCTAGTATCACAGTGAAAACTGAAAAACAGAAAGGTTTTCCTGTAAGATCAGGAACAAAATAAGAATGTGCAGTCTTGCCACTTTTACTCAACATAGTGTTGGAAGTCCTAGACAGAACAATTAGCCAGGAAAAAGAAATAAAAGGCATCCAAATTGGAAAGGAAGAAGTAAAACTCATGCTATTGGCAGACAACATATTTTATATAGAAAAAAACTTTAAAGACTCTACCAAAAACTTTTAGAACTAATAAATAAATTCAGTAAAGTTTCAGAGTACAAAATCAAGACATGAAAGTCTGCTGTGTTTCTATACAATAAAAACAAACTATCAGAAAGATAAATTAGGAAAACAATCCCATTTACAATTGCATTAGAATAAATACCAAAGAAAGAAAGAATGAGATACTAGGAATAAACTTAACCAATAAGGTAAAAGACTTGTATACTGAAAAATATAAGACATTGATTAAAGAAATTGAAGAAGACACAAACAAATGGGAAGGTGTTCCATACTCATGGATTGGAAGAATTAATATTGTTACCCAAAGCAATCTATAGATTCAGTGCAAACCCTGTCAAAATTCCAATCACATTTCTCACAGAAATAGAACAAAGAATCCTAAAATTTGTATAGAGCCATAAAAAAGATATTGCACAGCCAAAGCAAACTGAAAACAAGAGCAAAGCTGGAGGCATCGCATTCCCTGATTTCAAATGATATTACAAGGCTACAGTATAGTAATCAAAACAGAGTGGTATTGGCATAAAAACAGACACATAGATCAATGGAGCAGAAAAGAGAGCCCAGAAATAAACCCACAAATATATGGTCAATTAATTTATGACAAAGGAGCCAAAAATATACAATGGGGAAAAGACTCTTCACTAAATGGTGTTGGGAAAACTGGACAGCCACCTGCAAAGGAATAAAACTGGACCACTATCTTACATCATACATAAAAATTAACTTAAAATGAGTTAAACACTTGAATTTAATTAAGACCTGAAACTATAAAACTCCTAGGAGAAAACATAAGTGATAAGCTCCTTGACATGGGTCTTAGAGATTATTTTTTAAAATTTGACTCCAAAGGCAAAGGCAGCAAAAGCAAAAATAAAAAATAGAACTCTGTCAAACTAAAAGGCTTCTGCACAACAAAGGAAACAACCAACAAATATTTTAAAAGCAACCTACCAACAGCAAGATGTTTGCAAATCATATATCTGATGAGGGGTTAAAATCTGAAATACATAAAGAACTCACACAACTCAGAAACAATTAAAAAAGTGATCCAATTAAAAAATGGGCAGAGGATCTGAATAGACATTTTTTTCAGGGAAGACCTACAGATGGCCAACAGACACATGAAAAGATGCTCAGCATCACCAATCATCAGGGAAATGCACATCAAAACCAAAATGAGATATTACCTCATACCAATCAGAATGGCAATTATCAAAAAGACAAGAAATAACAAGAGTTGGGTGGCCCTGGGTGGGTCAGTGGTTTAGCGCCGCCTTCAGCTCAGGCTGTGACCCTGGAGTCTCAGAATCAAGTCCCATGTCGGGCTCCCTGCATGGAGCCTGCTTCTCCCTCTGCCTCTGTCCCTGCCTCTGTGTGTGTGTGTGTGTGTGTGTCTCATTAATAAATAAATAAAATCTTTAAAAAAAAAAAAGAAATAACAAGAGTTAACAAAGATGTGGAGAAAAGGTAACCCTCGTGCACTGTTAGTACAAGTGTTAATTGGTCCAGTCACTGTGGAAAACAGTATGGAGTTTCCTTGAAAAAATAAAAACAGAACTGCCATATTACCCAGCAATTCCACTTTTGAATATTTATCCAAAGAAAACAAAACACTAATTCCAAAAGATATGTGTCTGTATGTTTTTTGCAGCATTATTTACAGTAGCCAAGATACAGAAACAACCTGCGTCCAACCATGAATGAATAGATAAAGATAGATGTGATTATATATATATATAGTATATGTATATTTGAATGTGTGTGTATACACACACGTGCAAACACACACACAATGGGATACTACTCAGCCATAGAAAAGAAACCTTGCCATTTGCAACAATATGGATGGACCTCTGGGGTATTGTAATAAGCAAAATAAGTCTGAGAAAGCCAAATACCATACGATTTCATTATATGTGGAATGTGAAAACAAAACAAACAAGGAAAACAAAACTAAACTCATAGATTCAGAGAATAGACTGGTGGTTGCCAGAGGGGAGTTGGGCTGGGGAGTGGACAAAATGGATGGAAGGGGTCAAGAGATGCAGACATCCAGTTATAAAATAAGTAAGTAAAAAAATAAAATAAGTAAGTAATGGGAAGGCATGCACAGCCTGGTGACTATAGCCAATTCATGGTATTGCATATTTGAAAGTTGCTAAGAGAATGAGTGTTGGAAGTTTTCATCACAAGAAAAAGAATTTGCTACTATGTAAAGTGAAATATGGTGACTAGATTTACTATGGTGATCATAGCAGTGACTATACAAATGTCAAATCATTCTCTTATACACCCAAAACTAATATAATATTCTAAATCGATGACACTTCAGGGGAAAAAAAAGAATTTTCTACCTCAATAAGACAAAAGTACCATTTAATAGAAGAATTAGTTTTCTTGCTCTTTCCCTTCCCCCATCTTTTAAGCTGACAATAAAAAAAGAAAAATACGAATTTTACTTTTCAGACAATTTATTCAGTCTTGCTATTGTTATATCTCCAGGGGCTAGATTTACATTTTGAAAAAATACCATGATGTACAAATGTGCATACTCTACTCAGCCAACATATCATGAGATACTATATAATAACATCTGGGAATATTAAACTTTGCCTTTACTGGCAACCCAATTGGCATCTTTAATTTATAGTGCAGATGTTTTATACTGATGTGTTTGGGAAATATTTGAAGTATTCTCAAGACAGTATTCTGAGGTTTCTGCAGTGGTCCACTTTAGTCTTTTGAAGTTCTCTATACAATAGGAGACATACATGAATTTTCCAAAACATGCTTTTGTGGGAATAAAAAAAGAAGAAAAGTTCAAGTTGGCATTACACAAAGCTTCCCTGAGTAGTCTGTACCTAATTCCTTTTTTGGCTCTGTTGCTTTGGCCATCAGGGAGCTTTATGATACCCATCTGATAAAACTGTTCCTGTTCCCAGACTGCTTTGTGGACTCTAAATCATTTTAATGCCGCATATTTACGAAACTCCGATTTCTAAAGTACAGATATGAAATTTTAATTTTACCTCTGAGCACATCGTATTTTGGTTGTGCATTAACCCCAAGGTGATGCCCCATGACAGCAATTATTGTTTGTGTGTGCCAGGAGATGGCTGATAAATCCGCGTGTCATGATGGGTCCTTCCACCGCGTTGCCGCTGAACGGAGGTCTTTCGTGCAAGGCCTCAGCCATGTCTTGTAGAGCTTGCTGCTATTCCACAACACCAGCTTCCCAACCTGAGCACAGCCTGGCTTTTGTTTAAAAGGAGCTGCCTTTCAAACCATAAGAGATGCTGAACTCTAGGAAACAAACAGGGTTGCTGGAGAGGAGGTGGGAGGGGAACAATAACTGGGTGATGGGCATTAAGGACACACTGGGTATTATGTGCAACTGATGAATCGCTAAATTCTACCTCTGAAACTAATAATAACAACAACAACAACAACAATAATAAAAGGAGCTGCCCATAACCATCTGTTGCTAGTGCTTGCCAGTAGTCCACCAGGGTGCCACATGCTTAAAACATGGACTTTGGAACTTTTTAAAGCAGAGTTTACATCTCCCCTATATATGTCAGTGTAATGTAGTTAGCACATAGAAAGCACATGGGCTTTGGAGACACATATGCTTGGATATAATTCCTAGCTCCATTATTTACTGGCCCTACGACTTTGGATTACAATGCTTTGAGGCTCCCAGTTTTCCTTCTTCCATGAGGGAGACAACACTCTCATGATTAGGCTTCAGTGAAGATTAAATTAGAGGGGGTGAATGGAACCCTTTCCACGGTGTCAGACCCGTGGACAACTGACATTCTCTGAACTGACTTGGATTAGCAAGTATTAAAATGCCCACTGCTTCCATTCCTTTTTTTTATTATTGTTATCATGGTAAAAAAAAATACATAGCACACAATTGGCCATTTTAACCATTTTTAAATACACTTCAGTGGCGTGAAATACATTCACATTATTGTGTAACCACCACCACCATCCATCTCCAGAACTTTTCCATCTTCCCAAACTGAAACTGTCTACGCATTAAACACTAACTCCTTTCTGTGTCCCTCAGGGCCCTGGCAACCACCATTCTACTTTCTGTATCTATGACTTTGACTACTTCAGATATCTCATATAATATTTGTTCCTTTTTCTTCAATTCTTATAAAATTAACTGTTTTGGGGACTTCATTATTGGTTACTTTGTCTTGGCATTAACTTATTAAGGTAACACCACCATATGTATATTGCATTTGAGGTGTTACACACAGTCTAACCCAATGCACCTATGTGTTTATGTATCTTAACTATCCTTCTAATGGGAGATTGGACTATATGATGGTGAGGAAGAGGAGGATATATCCTTCCACTGTTGGCTTCCCAGCTTTCTTCTTTTTGCCCTCTGAAAGAGTAATTTTGTTGTTAGCAACTTTCTCTCATGCTCAGCTTCTTCACAAAATCTGACTCATCTCTTGCCTGTGGAGAACCTGGAAACTTTCTATGCCCCAGCCACGCCACTATAGTCCTATAGTATAATGGGAGGCTGCCCATTTTCCATCCCTTATATTCAATGATCTCAGAGGCTGTATTGGCATTCTCCCAATATTTGTTTTTAAAAACATTGCTCTTGGATCTTTCTGCAAAAACTCTGCCTCATTCGGGTCTCCTGTAGACTGAGCTAGCTAACAAGATTCACTGAGGAAGTAGATGTGGGATATGAGGAAAAAAGAGATGCCAGGGGTGATGCCAAGGTTTTAGGGTTTTGGCAGGATGGAGTTGCTATTGACTAAAGTAGAGAGGGCTGAGAATGCATCTGGGGGCGGAGGGGAATATCTGGAGCTGTGCTTGGACATGTGCAGTTTGAGATGCTCAGCTGCTCATTAGATTCCAAGGGCGAGGGCAAATAGGAAATCTGAGTGAGATTCAGAAGAGAGGTTCAGGGAACTTGAGATTCATCGGCCTGTAGATGGTACCTAGAGTCATAAAATTGCATGTAATCATGTAGGGAATGCATGTAGACAGAGGAGAAGTCAAAGGATTGGATACTCCAATATTTCCAGGTCATCAAGGCACCAAAGGAAACTGAAAAGGAAAAGCCAGAGAAGTCAAAGGAAAAGCAAACTAGAATGGCACACTAGAGGACAGAAGAAAATGCTTCAAGGAACAGAACCATGAACGGTCAAATATTGCCAATTGGTCAAAGAAATGGAGGGCTGAGACATACATACTAATTCGGAAATGTGAAAGGCTCTGGTGACCCTAAAAAAAGAGCAGGTTTAATGCAGTAGTGAGGGTGAAAATCTGCCTAAAGTTGGTCCAAGACAGAATTGGGCAAAGACATTGAAGATGGCTGGTATAAACAACTAATTCAAGGAGTTTTGCAGAAAAGGGACAGAGAAGTTAAATGTGTAGCTGGACAGGGAGACAGGGCAGAGAGGTTTCTAAGACAGGAGAGTGGAAGGGGGGTCATGACGTCAAAGGGAGAGGGAGAATTGCCAGAGCCACATCCCTGAATTGAGATGGCATGACCCCAGTGTACATCGGAAGGACTGGCCTTTTCTAGAAGCATGGCAGTTCATCCATAGTAACATGAGAAAGGGTGGTATGTATGAGCACAGACATGGGTAGGTGAGTAGTAGACATGATGGTGAAAGCTTGTGAAATACTCTTCTCATTCCTTCAAGTGTCTCCATGAAGCAAAATCATGCTCTGAGAGCGAGGAAGCACAGGCAATTAGGAGAGGTTTGAGGAGGGAGAAGGTACAAAATAGTTGAGTCCTTTGGAGCAGTGCTACCCACAGGGTAGTCTGCGGACCAGTGCTTTGTCCCAAAGTCTTCGGATCTGTCCATGAAAAGAGAAGTATAGGGGATCCCTGGGTGGCGCAGCGGTTTAGCGCCTGCCTTTGGCCCAGGGCGCGGTCCTGGAGACCCGGGATCAAATCCCACGTCAGGCTCCCGGTGCATGAAGCCTGCTTCTCCCTCTGTCTCTCTCTCTCTCTGTGCGACTATCATAAATAAAAAAATAAAAATAAAATAAATCTATTAAAAAAAAGAAAAGAGAAGTATAGGAATTAAGGGTAAGCATTTAGAAGCTCTTATAGCAATTGGATGGAATAATTTTATGACTGTTAAGTTTAATGATAAAAATCTGGGACTTATAATTTGTGTGTCTTCATTTTATTTCATCTTTCTTGTAACTCATTTAAGTTGTATTTTACAAAAGTGTTATTCCAAAATGGATTTAAAATGAAAAGAAGAAAAAAAATAAAATAAAATAAAATAAAATAAATAAAATGAAAAGAAGTTGACCCTTCACCCAGATAGTTTAAGAAACACTTTCAGGAGTGGGAGACTGGATGAAGCAAGTAGACTATATAACTGCTGGGAAGCATTATGTCAGTGATAATGAATTTAAAACAGAAACAGTCAACACAATTGCTTTTGTCTAGTCTTATTCAACCATACAGATAATTTTTTATTGGCTGGAGAGTTGGATTTAAGCAGGGTTTTGGTTTCTCCAGGTGAGTAAAGAGAGAAGGGACAAGAGAGTTGGGGTACAGCAAGGAATCGATTATGAAGAGTGACTATAGGGTTTGCCAAAACTCAACAAATGTGACATTTAGATTTATGCATTCCTTTGTATGTAAATTTTACATCAAAAGAAGAAAACTATAAACAAACATTGAACTCAGTAATACTGAAAAATGCAGGAAGAAAGTAGGGTTGTCTGTAATTTACTTTGAAATGCAGTTTTCAAATTGCTGGATGAATGGAAAAATGGATAAATATGTGATCAAACGCAATCTTAGAATTTAAATTATGGTGATATGAGTGGTCACTATAATTTCCTCCCATTTTGCTGTTTGAAATTTTTCATAATAAGTGTTGGAAAAATATTGCTGTGAATATTCTTATGATTATTCATTTCAAGTCCCCAGCCAAATTATTAGCTCCTAAAGGACAGAAAAAGTTATGTCCAGAAGATCATCTCTACTTTATGCTTCTTTTCTTCACAGATGAGGAAACTGAGTCCCAAAGATGCTGAATGACTTCATCAAGATCAGATGATAGGTTAGGGGCATATGTGACTCCTACTAAGTTTCTTCCTAATACACAAGAAGCAAGTAAAGTCCATAACTCACCCCTGCAAGATCCATGGAAGTGCTTCTGGAAAACCCATAAAAACCCCAAAAGCTAAATGTTAAATCCTGAGTATATGTTTAAATGTGCATTTTCTAAGGAGAAAAATCATAACTTCCTAAATATCTTAAATAGTTTATAACTCAAGAGAGATTACTTTCTTTAAAAGAGCAAGTTTTGTTTTCATCTGTATTCTTGTAAGTACAGAACACTGTGTTAAGACATTCAAGAAATATTTTTAAACCAATAGTGTTTTACTACTGATAATCACTATTAAACTGATAATATTTTAAAGTGATTAGTAATAATATTGCTTAAGAAGGCTTTTTGTAATTCCAAGATTGTAAAGGTGTTTATAATTTAAGACACTCAAGTATTTTATAGTTTTCAATTATTGTTGAGCTTGCTCCTTAGTGACCCTCATAAGCCTGGCTAAGGTCTGATAAAAGATTTTTTTTTCTTTTTTTTTCCTACTTTGACATTTCCATATTGCTGTATTGTTTAGCAAAATCCATCCAAGGCTTTCAATTCTTGCTTTCCATTAAAATACTGTATTATATAACATCCTTCAAGTTTGAGCTATAAGTTATCTTGCCTTTGTATACGGGGTAAGAAGTTGCCTTAGAGCATAAAGTCAGGTTTGTATGTTCTCCCCTAGTCCTCTGCTCTATCATTAGTTAGAGGAAAGCCATCTTCCTGAGATTTAGTTTTTTTAACCTATAAATTCAGTACTTCCTGAAGTGTGTCACAAGATGTTGTCAGTATTAAGTGAATTATCATATTTTAAATAGTTTGAAGAGTATGAACCAATAAAGTATATAGTATTATATTTGGTCAAGGGAAGAATATGTGTATATATATATATATATATATATATATATATATAGACAGTTTTTATTCTTCAAGAAATGAAAGATTCTATAAATTAATGAAGAAATGAATTACTGGGCAGAGCTTCTTCTGACATTAGGAGGAAAATATTCCTCGTTTCATGTAAGCATCTTTCCAGAGTCCTCTCCCATTTACCTGTGCCTGCATTTGCCATCCTCTATTTTTCATATTAGTCAACTCAGTCAATGCCTACCTTGGTCTTCTAGAGGCCACGTTTGTTAGGTAAATACTATAAAAACTCATAAACACCGACTGCAACAGGTTTCTCCCAAATGTCCCAAGGATAAGCTGAATAGATAGGTCAGCATAGCTAAAACCGGACTGTCTGTAAATCTGCTGGGGCTGTCAAAAGGAAGAGAAGAAGGATTGTGCAGGAAGTAAAATAGTCAATGAGACAAATTAAAGGAAATAAAGAATTCTGGTGGGGATTGAACTGACAAGCTCAAGAACAAAATGATAAAGACCTTTCATCACGTCAGAAAGTCTATAAAATTGTGTAAGTACAAGGACTAGAAAATGTTAATAATAAACCTTATTCTATTACATAAAGAGACTAAATGAACAGCCAAAACTTCAGAAAGGTCAGCTCTACACTGAGTGCTCATACTGAAGACTAATTGGAAGTTTAAGAAAGGATTTACAATGCTAAGAAAGAATGATCTTTTTACTGTCAGATGATTTCAAACCTGTAAGGCTCTTGGACCTTTGTAATACCATGAGAACATGCCTGGGCTAGCCCGCTATAGGTTGAGATACAAAGAACAGACGGCCATTGCACTGGAGAACATTCTGGATCAAAAATCCAAGTTGCCCAACAAATGTGGAAACCCAAACTGAATGCAGAAAAGTCATCCAATCAAGCTCCACCAAGACAAGCAGAATTGGCCAGCCAAGCCACACCCAGCTCAGTCTTACATGGAAAATAACCCTTGGGGGTGGGAGCAAGGGCAGACTAGGGGGGACCAATGAAGAGTCTACTGCAATAGGCTGTGCTGACAGCCCCTAAACTACTGATCAGTGCTAACATCACAAGAAGAGAGACAACCAGACATTCTGTGCCTTTTGATATGAGGCAGTGGGGAGTACACACCACCGCTTACAACGTAGTCCTCCCACACAATGAAGCTGCCCTAAGCATTCAGATCTAATTACTAACATTTTTTTTTTTAAAAAATCAGGGGACAGAAGACATGTTAAACAGTAACAGGGAGATGCAGTCTGTAAAATCCAAGCTATTGAAAACTCTATAGAACAAAATACCTGGTTCATTCAATAAATAAAAGGTAAAAAAAAAAAAAATAGGGAGGGGGTAATCTATAAGCTAAAAGATAGTCTATAATCTATACATAAGTCAAATGTAAAAACACATTTATGAGACAGAAAATTTTATTTATAACTGAATATTTAATAATATTAAGGAATAAGGAATTCTTGGGGATTTTTTTTGTTGTTGTGACATTACTGTGGGTTTTTTTTTTTAGTCCTTATGGAAATACATACTGAAATATTTATGGATGAAAAGATATGATATTTGGCTTTGTTCCAAAATAATTCAATGAGATGGGGGAGTGGGTGGGGTATAAACAAAACAAGATTGTACGTGAATTGGTCATTGCTAAAGCTGGTTGCTGAATACACAGGGATTCTTTTCTCTCTACTTTTGTGTGTGTTCAAACTTTTACATTTAAAAAATGTTTTAAGGGATCCCTGGGTGGCGCAGCGGTTTGGCGCCTGCCTTTGGCCCAGGGCGCGATCCTGGAGACCCGGGATCGAATCCCACATCGGGCTCCCGGTGCGTGGAGCCTGCTTCTCCCTCTGCCTGTGTCTCTGCCTCTCTCTCTCACTGTGTGCCTATCGTAAATAAATAAAAATTCAAAAAAAAATTAAAATAAAATAAAATAAAAAATGTTTTAAGAATTATGAAAGAAGATCATTTACATATACTGTATGACAGGAAAAGTTTCACAGATACTGTTCTTTCTCATGACTAACAATTAAGCCCTACTATTGCAAAAAGCCCTTCTCCCTTTGCAGATGCGTGTACCTCCGGAGACCCTCAATGGCATTATATTAATGCAAGGATTCCCCTGGGCAAAGAGTGGCTCCGACCAACTTAAGAATGAAATGAAATCCTAATAGAGACACATATGTACAATGTATCCCTGCCGATTGCAGTATGTGTTTTAGTGTATACTTGCTACCTTTTTTAACTATCCAGTTTCAAAATTATTAAAATAAAATCACACTCATGATAAAAAAAAATCCAGTTAGTACAGAAGATGAAGAAAAGCTGAAAAGTTAAATTCTTTTCTCTCACCATCCAGTCTCATTAGATAGAACCACCTAATTAACACGTTGAGTATCCTTCCAGAAATATTCAATGCATAGTCACATGTGTGGTTGTACGGCTGTATGGGTATGTGTATGTGTGTTTGGAAAAGTTATTAGTTCAAGACTATTTGAATAAACACAAGAATTATCTGACTTTGGGCTAATTTTATTATCAACAATTATTAGCGAACATATAATACATCTTTTTTTAAATTTTTTATTTATTTATGATAGTCACATACACAGAGAGAGAGAGAGGCAGAGACATAGGCAGAGGGAGAAGCAGGCTCCATGCACTGGGAGCCCGACGTGGGATTCGATCCCGGGTCTCCAAGATCGCGCCCTGGGCCAAAGGCAGGCGCTAAACTGCTGCGCCACCCAGGGATCCCCATATAATACATCTTTATTTTGCAGCAACACTTTAATATTCGCAAAGTTGTATATTCATAGAACTTCATCTTAGCCCTCTTGTCACATGTGATTTTCCATATCATCCTAATATAGTTATTTATGCTTTCATTGATAATTTGAAAATATAGCTGAATTTTTCACCTTAATATAAAAAATATATATTAGGGTATCTGGGTAGCCCAGTCAGTTAGGCTTCTGCCTTTGGCTCAGGTCATGATCTCAGATCCTGGAATCGAGTATCCATCTGGCTCCCTGCTCTGCAGGGAGTCTCCTCCTTCTCCCTCTACCACTCCTCCTGCTCATGCTCATACACTTTCTCTCTCTTTCAAATAAATAAATCAAGAAAGAAAGAAAGAAAGAAAGAAAGAAAGAAAGAAAGAAAGAAAATACATGAAGATGAAAAGTTAATGGCTTATTTATTGTTTCTTTAAACAATTTATTTTAAAACAATTTAAAGGTGGAAAGGTACCAGGCCTGGACTGAATGCTGGCATCACAGAGCTACTGGATCGGTTAGAATGGCAGAGGTGGAGAAGACACTGAAGCGACTTCAGAGCCAGAAGGGAATATAGGGCATCATCGTGGTGAACACAGAAGGCATTCCCATCAAGAGTACCATGGACAATCCCACCACCACACAGTATGCCAACGTCATGCGCAACTTCATCTTGAAGGCCTGGAGCACCATGCGTGAAATTGACCCCCAGAATGACCTCACCTTCCTTCAAATTTGCTCCAAGAAAAATGAAATTATGGTTGCACCAGATAAAGACTATTTCCTGATTGTGACTCAGAATCCAACTGAATAAGCCACTCTCTTGGCTTCCTGCATCATTCCTTAATGTAATAGCCCCTAAGAGTGATAATGTTAATCATGTCAATCAACTGGCAGGTGGAAATTATCTTGGAGCCTACTTAGACGGATCCAGTGCCCACAGTCATCAAAGTCATCCCTCTGCTGGCCAGTCACCCTTGAATTCTTGGGAGGACCTTCTTTCCTCACCTCCAGATTTTGGAGCAGGAGCTTTGAGCAGCCCACACACCCTGCTTCCTTCTGTCTGACCTTCAGTTTACTTGGCCACCCTTGGAAAAGTATGTTTTCCTTTAACTAAAAATAACTAAAATGCTTTAAAAAAATAAAAAATAAAACAATTTAAAGCCATTCTTTAAAAATATTTAGATGGATCTTCCTTTGGGGCTATTACAGTGCTCTCATCAATGAGGTAATACAAAATTTTAGTGCATGCAAAGAAAAGAACAATGTCAGTATCTTTACTTAACCTTATGTCATCTGCCTGAGTTAGGAGTAAAAATGGTTATGTTATAGATATGTGCAACAAGTTCTTCAACATACATTAAACTGTGAGAGTAGCTTTTTTATATTACCTCTCTGTAATGTTTAGCCTTTTTTTAAGTTTTAAGATTTGCAGCAATAAAAAAACATTTCTATTCTTTAAAAAACTTTAATACACTAACATAATTATTGCACTTCAGATGATTCTCAATTGAACACTGACTACAAGTTCTTTTCTTTCCTGTTCTTTCTTTTTCAGTCAATTTATTATATTTTTTAGTAATCTCTATATCCAACGTAGGGCTCAAACTGACAACCCTGAGATCAAGAGTTCCATGCTCTTCTGACTGAGCCAACCAGGCACCCCTCCTATTAATTCTTTTACAATATTTCAAGATTAATCTTAGCTTCAGTTAGGCAATACAATACTATTTTTCAATATGGCCCCTATTGACATGCTCATTTCATTTGTGCTCTTCCAATGACTACTGATTTTTCAAATTACTGAAAAAGAAAAGAAAAGGTAACTCTTACTTTGGTTACATGCAGGACTGTCTTCATGGGCATGCGACCTGCGCAGGCCCACAGGGCCAGGTTCAGAAGGGCCCACACTTGGTTTAACGCTCTACTATCACTGTGTTGCAATTCACAATGATTGAATCCTTGAACTTGGGTTTTATAAGTGAAGTCCAAAGGGACAATGTAGCATGGCATGAGCAGATAATGCACATGGTATGTGTGTCTGTCATTTCTTGCCACCTCATTTTCATATAGCATTCCTGGTGCTGCCTGAACACAGAATCCAGTGGATCCAGAATTGAGTTCAACGGAACTCAAAGCAAGCACAAGGCAAGCATTTTATGGAAGTTGCTGGCTTCCACAGAGTGTTAGGAGAATGCACATGAATCAAGAAGCAAAAGAAAAAAACGTGAGACAGCTCTTTGCAGCATATCCATTGTGGTAGTAAGAACAAAATACATATGCATGTGTGAGCTACAAAACGCAAATTGTACAAGTTTGGTGACCCTGCATGCAAGTTAAATGTTCTCATATAATTCGAATACATATATTAGAATAAACTTAAAACTGAAATTCCACAATAAAAAGATGAATGGTAAAAAGCATGCCAGTAACTTAAAATGTTTGATTCTTCTTTACTTAGAGCAGCATTAAATACACTAAAAACACCATGACAAGTCAACAGAGATACTGTGGGAAAAGGGAAAAAGCTTTATATTTTAGTCCCTTTAATGACATGTTTTTTCTCACTTTTGAACAGGCAAGCAGTCTTCCATTTTCATTTTGCACCAGGCCTCACAAATTCTGTAACTAGCTCTGGTTATGTGTTCTCTGTCTGCCCAGAAACCCTCCCACAGGAAGCATCTGTCTTCCATTCTGAAGTCATTAGTTCACTCTGGCAGCTCAGGTTTGGCTGGAGAAAGGACATCTTTATTTGGGTGAATAGGCGGCACTAGCAAACTGAAGCAAAAGGAATAATCGTGTGTCCTGAAATCTCGTATGGTAAATGCTCAGACTCTTATAGATTAGGTTTTCTTTCCTTTGTTACCATTTACAAAGCTGTAAATTTTTCACACTGAAGAGCAGGTGTCAAAATAAGTGTTTTTCCTTCATTACTTCCTTACAAAATCTCAAGACTTCCCAGGGCCATCTTGCTGTGAATTTTCTTTTCTTTTAGAGCTCCTAGAGCTCCTAGCCAGTGTGGCTCAGTCAGTTAAAAGCCAGACTCTTGATTGGGCTCAGGTCATGATCTCAGAGTGGTGGGATGGGGGTCACGTGTGGGACACAGTGGGGAGTCTGCTAGAGAGTCTCTCTCCCTCTCCCTCTGCCCTCTCCTGCTCTCTCTCTCTCTCTCTCTCTTTCTCTCAAGTAAACAAATAAATCTTTTTTTAAAAAAGATTTTATTGGGATAGTCCGGGTGGCTCAGCGGTTTAGCGCCGTCTTCCACCCAGGGCCTGGTCCTGGAGATCTGGGATCGAGTCTCACGTCGGGCTCCCTGCATGGGGCCTGCTTCTCACTCTGCCTGTCTCTGCCTCTCATGAATAAATAAATAAAATCTTAAAAAAAATATTTTATTTATTTGAGAGAGACAGAGATAGCAAGAGAGAGAGCATGAGCAGGGAGGAGAAGAAGCAGCAGGCTCCCCTGCTGAGCAAGGAGCCCAATGGGGGACTCGATCCCAGGGCCCCGGGATCATGACCTAAGCCGAAGGCTTAACCAACTGAGCCACCCAGGTGCCCCTACATAAATCTTAAAAAAAAAAAACAAAAAACACTAGACATGACCCAAGACTACCAAAAACTGGGTTGTTAATTTTCATTATGTGTTTTTCTGTCATTGTCTCTGATGAACCTCCTTCAGAATATTTCAACAAATATTTATCGAGAGCCAGCTTTGTGAGAGGCACTGAGCTAGGCATTTGGGATATCAAGGGAGAAAGAGTCCCTAGCCTCAAGGGATTTACATGGAAAAATTTCCAGAGGAAACAAGTAAAGCCAAAATGAGTGATCTAGTGGCTCCTAGAGTAAGTTCTTTGTTTTCTTCTTTTCCCCACACAAATTAGTGAACTTTATCTCTCCTGGTTCATAAATCAGTCCCTGCTAACAAACTAAGCACATGAAGTTAACTTAGGGTACCACTGGATAAATATATCAAGGCTGCCAGAAATGGCAGGAAGAGGTTAAAGCTGACTCATTTGGGAGGAGAAAATGCTCCTTTGAAAAAAAGCTGCTATCCTTATGAGTGGGAAGTCTCGGCTTCTCTGATTTGAAAATCTAAGTACAGAAATGCTGCTTTGGAGAATCTAAGCAAAACGAAACTCTCCAAATCCCAAATCTGCGATTCAGAGCAGCTCCATTGACAATGATCAAAACCATTCCTCAAGTTGTGACAGGTGCTGTTATACTTCGAGAGTCCATTTATCCAGAAGTCTCTGAGGTCTTTTCTTCAACATTCACTCACTCTTCTTCATTCTCAACACCCACATTAGCAATAATAACTTACGATGGGCTTCTAATACCAGGCTCTTGAGAGTTGGCTTGTGGTTCTGTTACAGACATGTTCCTGAACATGATTTAACATATTTAACGCTGGGAGGCAGAAATCCTTTGGAACTTGTTTTCATGAAATGCTTGTGGATCCTCTTGCCCCAAACAGTCCTCAATTACATAATATTTATCTAATCCCCAACATCTATTCTTTCCTTCTTCTTGGCAATAGTATTCCTGATTTTTAGCTGAGCACATGGCCACCTGGTATAAAGACCTTTCCCAGCTTCCTTCCTTCTTCAACTAAGAATGGCCATATGATGAAATTTTATCTAACGTGATAAAAGCAAGATATATGTATATAATATTCTTCTTTCCTGTTGGCTGGAAGGCAAATGTGACAGCTGAGGGCTTAGCATCCACTTTGGACCAGGAGATGGAACACTAAAGACAGTAAAACAGAAAGACAGGAAGAACATACATCCCTGATGACTTCAGGCACTGCTTATTTCTGGACTTTTACATGGAGAGGAAAAAAGCTCTCTTGTTAAAGCCACTATTATTTTGGTTTGCTAGAGCTAATCCTAGCTGATACATTTTCCTTTAGATTCCTGTTTCATCTTTCTTAGGTGAACTCAGTCTTAATATTTATACTTTTTTTCTACCTTGAAAATGATTGCTCCTTCTGCTAGAGACTCCTTAAGGAAAGTTATGCTTCTCACAACTCCAGTTAACTCTAGTTTTTAAAAGGATTTAAACAGCATAACAATTGCAAATATTAAATCAATAGCTACAAATATCAGCTATTGGTCTTCTGCCAATGTGTACTCTAATTCTGCTAAAGAATTGCATCTATTCTAGATTCTAATTCCATCTAAAGCATTCGGCTCTAAGCCCACCTCTAGCTTAGTTTCTGACCCTATCCATCTCAACCAGCTTTCACAATTTGACATTCAATTCACAAAAAAAAAAAAATTTAAGAAACAGGGCATCTGGATTCCACCTCAAGCCTGAACCAAGTCTGATGGAAGCATCACTTCCCTTCTTAAGTGGAGGTTGGATGAGTGTTTCCTGTGGCAGCCACTGACGCTGTTGCTGGAATGGGGGAGTCAATGGATGCCAAAGTTGTGAGCCAGGAGACAAATGGAATGCTTCCACTCCAAAAGACAAGGTGAGAACTTGATGGATAACAAAGCAGTTGGATAAATGCATTATAGAGTCACTAGTGGAGAAGGTCTCAATGGGATGGGGAAGTACCCCATTGGGTCTGAAAGAGCAGTTTAAGATTTAGTCCTGAGGCAGAGTAAGCAGAGGAAGCAGAGTAAGTAACTTTGCCTAGTTCCCTGCAGACACAAGTGAGAGAAGTTCCAGTGGCCTTAAAATTAAAAATAGAGCCTAAAATCATAAGGAAGCTACTACAAATATGAGCTGGACATGGCAGGTTAAGGTGACAATCTTAGGGAAAAGTTGTAACTGTGGTTAACATGAATGAAAATTAAGGTACATAGGGATGCCTGGGTGGCTCAGTGATTGAGCGTCTGCCTTTGGCTCAGGTCATGATCCCGGGGTCCTGGGGTCTAGTCCTGCATCAGGCTCCCTTCAGGGAGACTGCTTTTCCCTCTGCCTGTGTCTCTGCCTCTCTGTGTGTGTTTCTCATGAATACATAAATAAGATCTTAAAAAGAAAGAAAATAAAATTAAGGTACATAAACAGATAACTGCATAAAAATTAAAAATTTGAAGAAATTTATGGCTGTAATTGTGATTCCATAATTGACTTAACTCTTTAATTTGAATTTTGAGGGGCTAGATGGAAGAGGTGCTATTAATACCAAATGATAATTACCAACATAAGGGCTATTATCCATTTTAAGCTACTCAGTTTCCTTACAAAGGATCATTTCAAAGGTCATGCAAATCCTGATACATTCAACAAATGAAATTCATTTTAACTGAAAGTGAAAAAACACCAAGAATGTTGGAAATTAAATTAATAATTGAAACAAACCATTCCCAAACAAGCTCAGAATATACTGGCTTGAATCACTGGGCACTTTAGTCTCTAAAAAAAGCCAAAGTAAAATATGTCAGCAAGTGGCCACAAATGTCCAGAATTTAGCAAGAAAATGAAAGGAATAGATGGTGACTACACTCCAGTAATCCTCAGAGAGAGTCTTTCCTTTCCCGTTCCCTTTAATGAGGTGATTTGGAGAAGGATTTCGTACCCCTGAGAGCTAAAGCTGGTTTAGTCACAGAACTTGCTGTTCTTTCCTCTTTATTTTTTTCTTTACTGGGAAATGATTCCTAGCAGTGGGCCAGAGAAGCTCATCAATGAGGGGCACAGGTGTGCCTCCCAGAAGAAGGACTAGGATGGGGGAACTAGCTCAATCTGGTGTACATCTGGAGCTATCTAGTCTGCTATGACAGTTGTCGCAGAGTGTATAGAAAGAGCAAAACAGGCATCAGTTTCCAATCTGATTTTCTCCTTTGCCTCAAGGCCAGATCTGATGCCTTTGACACCAAGGCAGGCAGAGTAAGAAACTCTGAACTATCAGCAGAAAATGTATAAAACAAAGTACCTACTGAATGTCACCGATGTGCTTGGATACTCAATGGATACAAAACAGTGGAGATGAAAGGTAAACTCAAAATGTATGAAAGATCTAAATGTGAGGCAAGATTCCATCAAAATCTTAGAGGAGAACACAGGCAACACCCTTTTTGAACTTGGCCACAGCAACTTCTTGCAAGATACATCCATGAAGACAAGAGAAACAAAAGCAAAAAGGAATTATTGGGACTTAATGAAGATCAAAACTTCTGCACAGCAAAAGAAACAGTCAACAAAACTAAAAGACAACCTACAGAATGGGAGAAGAGATTTGCAAATGACGTATCAGATAAGGCCTAGTATCCAAGATCTATAAAGAACTTATGAAACTCAACACCAAAGAAACAAACAATCCAATCATGAAATGGGCAAAAGACACGAACAGAAATCTCACAGAGGAAGACACAGACATGGCCAACAAGCACATGAGAAAATGCTCCGCATCACTGGCCATCAGGGAAATACAAATCAAAACCACAATGAGATACCACCTCACACCAGTGAGAATGGGGACAATTAACAAGGCAGGAAACAACAATGTTGGAGAGGATGTGGAGAAGGGGAACCCTCCTGCACTGTTGGTGGGAATGTGAACTGGTGCAGCCACTCTGGAAAACTGTGTGGAGGTTCCTCAAAGAGTTAAAAATAGACCTGCCCTACGACCCAGCAATTGCACTGTTAGGGATTTACCCCAAAGATTCAGATGCAATGAAACGCCGGGACACCTGCACCCCGATGTTTCTAGCAGCAATGTCCACAATAGCCACACTGTGGAAGGAGCCTCAGTGTCCATCGACAGATGAATGGATAAAGAAGATGTGGTCTGTGTATACAATGGGATATTACTGAGCCATTAGAAATGACAAATACCCACCATTTGCTTCCACGTGGATGGAACTGGAGGGTATGATGCTGAGTGAAGTCAGTCAATCAGAGAAGGACAAACATTATATGGTCTCATTCATTTGGGGAATATAAAAATCAGTGAAAGGGAATAAAGGGAAAGGAGAGAAAATGAGTGAAAATATCAGTGAGGGTGACAAAATATGAGAGACATCTAACTCTGGGAAACGAACAAGAGGTAGTGGAAAGGGAGGTGGGCAGGGGGTTGGGGTGACTGGGTGATGGGCACTGAGGGGGGCACTTGGCAGGATGAGCACTGGGTGTTATGCTATATGTTGGCAAATTGAACTCCAATTAAAAAAATCAAAACAGTGGAGATGAATTCTGACTTCTACTTACAGTAAAGTTGACGAAACAAGGAACCATGGGTAATTATTTTTTGTGTATCTGTATCTACACTAGACATTAAGTTCCATGGCCATAGAGACTAACTCTATTCATCATATTCTCAGCTGCCCATTATTGCCCAGTCCCTGCCCCCCCCAATAAATACTTGAATCAATGAATGACTATACACTACTGAAGTAACCACAAAAAGCAGCCTCTACATAACCATGTACCAAAGTGTGGGCTACATGAGAAATAAAGCTAAAATCAGTTAGAAAAGAGAAGATAGCTAAGTTCACAGTCAGTGGGTTTGGAGGTTATCACTGTGTGCGGGATAAAAGAAGTTCTCCCAGCTGGCTAGAGCCTGGCAGCTTTGGGGCTCTGTGTCCTACCCAAGGTATAAAGCCTTCTCAAGGGAAGACATGAAACAGCAAATATCCCAACTTCAATGTCAAAGCTGTCTATCTCATATGGGACAATGGTGGTATCTTGGTACAGGTTCCCAGAACAATCTCTTCTCTGGAGTCCAGAGACCTTCAAACAAATGACATTCAGTCGTGAGACTTTCTTTGGTCACTAGACTGTTCCTAAAGGTACCCAAAGCTGAAAGTCTTGGATATAAAGCTTAAATATAATACCATAATTTAGATGTCAATGATAGTTCTGAAATGTGAGGATTGGGTTGCTTTTAGCTCTATGATTTAGAGTCTAAGAATTCGCAGATAGATGGCTGGGCAACTCTGCCCTGAATTGCCTGACCACTCCTGACAAAAGGCCAGGCCACACCCAGAGGTGAAACCTAATGGTCCTGTCTCCAGGATGGCCCAAGGCAACAGGACACTACTCAGTCCAGGCCTCTCTTCTGGACCTGGTGAGTCCCCACTGATAGAAAAGTCTTCTCACCTTCAACTGGAAGAGGAAGGATCCAGTTTTCTTGAGGATTCATTATAGGCCAAAACCAGCCTGGAGTGGTGAGAAGTCAGATCCTTCTCTGAACAAGTCACCTCCTCTTTCTTCCCCAAACGTTCTGGTTAATGGCAATAAGGCTTGTGTGTCAGTCAGAGGCCCATTAGAAAACAGATGGTATTTCCAAAATGGGATAATTTGAGGAGAGTTTGGTAAAGGGACTATTTATAAAGATGTGAGCAAGATATAGGGAATCAACAAGGCATAGCACTGTAGTGCCCCAGGGACTGTTACCACCCTGCAATAACAAGGGTATAGAGAAGTTACTGGAACCTGAAGATTGTACACAGAGGGATGCCAGACAGGAGCCAGGACACAGCCAGCCTAATGAAACCCCTGAGGGAGGAAACCATAAATACACTCTTCCCTCTAATCTCCTTTACCAATACCAACAGGAAGCTGAGGGCAAGGGAGCCCTTTGATGCAATCTCTACAGGTCAATTCTGATGTAGACAGCAAGATGGAGAAGGATAGGCATGGATCTCTGGGGGCAAACTGAAGCTCTCTAGCACAGCTGTGCTTATTCATTCTGTGTGAGTCTGTGCCTGGGTAAAGACTCATTCATTTCAAACAGAAACAAAACCTCCTTCTAGAATTCATCCTTCATCAGACTAATATAGTGAGCCACAAACAAATAGCATCATGGAATCGGAAGCCTAAATTTCAATCCCACTTCTGCCAATAACTGGCTGTGTGATGCCCAGAAAGTAAGTTTTCTGTATTTAGGCTTCCTTGTTTGTCTGCTTCTCACTATCTCACAGGAGTATTGCGAGGGTGTTTGCAGCTCATTGACTATATGTTGACCACACAGACTTCTTTAAGAGCTCGATAACCAGGAACTTGCCTTTCTTTCTACTCATTTCTTCAAAATCCCAGTATCTCTCTCCACCCCCCCCTTCCCATTATTGTTTCATATTCCTTCATCCTGCATTTCATCTGATATTGAAACCTGCTCTGGGGTGATGTACTATGAATACTGTTGTGGTTTAATTCCATGTTTGTTGCATCTGTTGCTAAGCTCTATAAAAAGCTCATCCCTCAATAGAAGGGAAGGGAGAAGAAATGGGTAGGAAATATCAGAAAGGGAGACAGAACATAAAGACTCCTAACTCTGGGAAACGAACTAGGGGTGGTGGAAGGGGAGGAGGGCGGGGGGGTGGGGGTGAATGGGTGACGGGCACTGAGGGGGGGCACTTGATGGGATGAGCACTGGGTGTTATTCTGTATGTTGGCAAATTGAACACCAATAAAAAATAAATTTATTATTTAAAAAATAAAAAATAAAATAAAATTTTAAAAAAAAGCTCATCCCTCAAGTTTACACTGAACCACACCAAAAGCATCTTTTACAATCCTGACAGTATCATAACTTGTTCAAAACACAAATACTGTTCACAGATATTGTTGAAAATCTCCTTATAGAAGCAGTAAAATGCCAAAAGCCACATTATTAAGAGAACAACTGATTCTATAAGATCCTGAGCATGATGATGATAATGATGATAAATAATAGGAGTTCACATTTACATCTTTGCACATTACAAAAGAAATAATGGGCATTATGTGTCAGGCACAATCCTAAGTATTTTAGACTATATAATTTCATACCAATTATTATTAGGTATTTTGAGGTGCCTTCATTAGAAGGCACTTTGTAGAAGAGGAACACGAGACTTACAAAAATTAGATTACTTCCCAAAGGTGGTCAAGTATTACTCAGTTTCAGGATTCAAATCCAGTTTGGTCTAACTCTATAGCCCACGTGCTTAGACACTACAATATAATTGAATTTCAAAAAGGGTACATAATTCAAACTCTCTGACCCAGTAATCCCACTTACAAGAATTTTTCCTACTCCAAAAGAAAGGTAATACCATTCTGGAAATGGATAGTGGTGAGAGTTGCACAACAACATCAATGTATTTAATGCTACTAAATTGTACACTTAAAAATTATTGAAATGGTGGGGCACCTGGATGATTCAGTTGGTTAAGTGTCTGCCTTCAGCTCAGGTCATGATCTTGGGGTCCTGGGATTGAGCCCCCATCTTGGGCTTCCTGCTCAGTGGGGAGTCTGCTTCTCCCTCTTCCTGTGCCCCTCCCCACTGCCTGTGCTCTCTCTCTCTCTCTCTCTCTCTCTCAAATAAATAAGTAAAAATCTTTTTAAAAATTATCAAAATGCCAATTTTTAAAAAATATTTTACTTATTTATTCACAAGAGACACAATGAGAGAGAGGCGGAGACATAGGCAGAGGGAGGAGAAGCAGACTCCATGCAGGGAGCCCAATGTGGGACTCGATCCTGGGTCTCCAGGATCACACCCTGAGCCAAAGGCAGATGCTCAACCACTGAGCCACCCAGGGGTCCCCAAAATGCCAAATTTTATATTACATGTATTGTACCACAATAAAAAATATTTAAGAATTCAACAAGAAATAAAAAGAAGGCAGTATTTCAAAATTTTAAAAAGTGGTTTTTGTAATCTGTCCATTTAAATGCTTATGTGACAACATTAGTTATAAATATACATTACCTATATTGTTTCCATGTATAAAATTGTCTACTCAAACTGGATAAAAACTTTGAAACTATATTCTTATTGGAGAGGTGGAATTTTTCTTAGGTTTGATATTGCCATATATTTGGGCATCACAATTTTCAACCAAAAATCAATAGCCATCTAGATTAATATTTAATGAAAAGAAAAACAAAGACAGCTTTAGCATGAAGTGACTGGGAATTTTTGCCATCCACCAACCACTGAGGATTATCGGAGGAGTTACTATAGCAAATTGAGAAATTTACCAAGAAAAAGATATGAGAAAAATTAAAGTGGGAAGAGAAAAAAAAAAAAAGCACCACATCCACAAAGCTGATGGTTGCCACATTATTTTTAATTGCAAATTAAATAGGAAGTAATGAAGGTGCCCAAAGAGAATGAGGAAATCAGCTGAATTGTGGCATTTCCTCTTCAGAGATTGTCGTGCCTTTAAAAATTAAGTACAAAATTCTTTTTTAAAAAATTTATTATTTTAAGTATTCTCTACACTCAGCTTGGAGCTCGAATTCACACCAATATCAAGAGTCCCATGCTCTTCTGAGCCAACCAGATGCCCCATAAGTACAAAAATTCTTAAAGAAACATAAAAATACTTATGGCATAGTGTTAAATAAAAAAATAGGATGTGAAATTTTATTCGCATTATGCATATCAGCAGTAGAAATGTATGTGTATGTACATATGCCGACTGGAGCAAAACACACAAAAATAAAGCCATAGTTGTGACTGAGTAGTAGAATTTTGGATCACTTTTCTCCCCCTCTATTTTCCAAACTTGCCAAAATGCCATTCCATTGTTGTATTCGTTATCTATTGTTAGGACACAAATTATCCCCAAATTTAGAGGCTGAAGACAACAAGCATTTGTTTTCCCAAAGTTTTTGTGAATCAGAAATCCAGGCCCCACCTTGCCGGATGCCTCAGCCTCAAGGACGGCAGCTGCCCCAAGGCCTGGGCAAGGAAAGACCCACTTCCAAGTGCATTCAAGCGCTTGTTGACAGGATTTGGATCCTCCGCATTGAGGTCCTGGGTTTCTTTCTTTTTTTTTTTTTTTAAGATTTTATTTATTTATTCATAAGAGACACACAGAGAGAGGCAGAGACAGAGGGAGAAGCAAGCCCCCCACGGGAGCCCGACGTGGGACTCGATCCAGGGACTCTAGGATCATGCCCTGGGCCGAAGGCAGATGCCCAACCACTGAGCCACCGAGGCGTCCCAAGGGCCCGGGTTCTTTTCTTTTCTTTCTTTTTTTTTTCTTTAATTGAAGTTCCATTTGCCAACATATAGTATAACACCCAGTGCCCGTCACTCAGTACCCCATCCCGCCCGCCTGCCCTTCCACTAGCCGGGGTTCGCCTCTGTCCCCGGAGCCTACCTCAGACCCTTGCCATGCCGCCTCTCTCTCACGCAGCTCAAAACATGGCAGCTGATTTTCATCAGAGCAAACACATGGGCACCAGCGTGAGGGAAGCCAGAGTCTCCCTGCGGCCTATCCTCAGAACCAAACTCTCATCATCTTTGCCATAGTCTGTTGGTTGAAAGCAAGTCACTAGGCCCAGCTCACACTCAGGTAACTGGAATCATTGGGGTCACCTTAAAGGCTGCCTACCATAGCGGCCATTAATACAAAAGACTCACAAAACAGAGCTCTTCTTTTCTTTTTATCATCCCACCCCTGATCCAGTATTTTTGGGAAGAGGATTCAGCAACTTCTTCTAGCACAGGTACCTCTAGAAACTGGAAATACCAGCAAACTTGTTCTCCCCTCAGGCCCCTAGAAAGGAACGTACCCCTGCCAACACCTTAGTTTTAGGCCAGTGAGACCTGCATCAGACTTCTGCCTTCAAGAACTGCCAGATGATAAATTTGGGTTGTTTTAAACCACTGAGTTTGTGATAATTTGCTAAGGCAGTCATAGAGAACCAATAGAAGCCACAAGCCAAACAAATCGCAGAAGTGTAGCTGACTCAGTCTCAGTTAGATTGAATGCTGTTTTACTGGAAGGGGTTACACAGAAATGTAAGAATTCTTTGGGGCCTGGCTTACAGGACTCCCGTGAAGGCAGTTTAAGCCTGCTACTGCAATCATTAGAAGTAGTCACAGGAACAGCAGTCTTCAATTTCTCATTGACTTTTCACACTGAGTTGTGATAGTAACTTTCATCCACCACAGAAATTGATTTTAGTTAGGGAAGAAATTGGAAAATATAGGTTTGTTTGTTTCAATAGAAATGAATGGAAAAATAGAGACTTTCACGTCTTCTGAGATTCTAGGAGTACAAAGCCTGCTCTCAGCTCTAAGTCCAAGAATGCAGAGACATTTTGGCAAAGGCAGGCAGGGAGGCAGGAAGGGAATGTCTTTAAAGTCCGTGTAAGTAAGAAGGACCTGGCTTAAAACTTGCCCTTCATGGGTTAAGTTACATGGAATCCCATTAATCTATCTAGTCCAGAAAGATAAAGACAGCAAAGTCCATCCTCCAGGGATGGGAACACATGATTCCAAATAGTGTAGCCATTCTAAAGCGAAGGCGAGATAGTGTGGTGAACTGGTAAGTGCAAAGTGCTGGACTTCTCTTACTTGGAAATTCTATGGGATTTTTTTTTCCCCTTTCCACTCCACTTCAAGAGTCTGTGAAAAGAGACTGACAGATGAATGTGGATGTTAAGAGGCAGATTTTCCTGATGATGCACTTGCTGAGCTTCCATTAACACTTCAGGGAAATATGTGCAACTATCAATGGGAGAATATATCCCTAATATTCTATTTTTTACTTTTTTTCAATGAGCAATTATGTTTAGTTCATCCCCAGCAAGATTTGCTGGTGAGATTGCTGGTTTCCTAGTGCAAGTTTCTTTTCAGTTAGCCAAGCTAATGCTGATGGCCTGTTTTCACTTGATGATGTACAGTTAGATATATCCAGTGTCTACCTAAATGCATTTGTGAATTAAATCTTGTCTGGGAAGATTTGCTCATTCAACCTAGGGATTAGAAATTATATTGACCCAAGAAGCAAGACTTGCTATATTTAGTCTGGGATCTGTGCCAAACACGTATAGCCAGACCAAGGGATTAGGGAGCCCTGACATCATTTTTACTCCAGTGCCTTATAAAACATCAAGGTTAGCAATTATGCTACATCATTTGAAAGATACAATTCCCAAGTTTCAAATTATTTTAAATTTTTGGTGTGGTGCCTCATTTTCAGATCAATAATATTCAGTGCATGAAAGGAAAAGAAGAGCCTAGAAGAAAAAAGAAACAGCCTTTTAGCCAGGACCTGGTATTTTTTACTCCCATTTTGTGATGAGAAAACCAATCCACAGAGAGGCTAATTAAGTAAATCACAGAAAGGTACAATCAAATTGGTGGCAGGATTAGTATTCCAGCCCATACCTACCTGACTCCAGATCCCATGCTCTCATCGTGTTATTATTCATTCTTAGTGCAAGAGAAAAGGGGTGTGTATGTTTCATTTCAGATGGAGAAATAATTGAGAACTTTATAATAATGGACTAGGTTCAGAATTGCCCAAGAGGGGCACCTGGGTGGCTCAGCGGTTGAGCACCTGCCTTCAGCCCAGGGCGTGATCCCGGGGTCCTGGGATGGAGTCCCACATCAGGCTCCCTGCAGGGAGCCTGCTTCTCCCTCTGCCTGTGTCTCTGCCTCTCTCTGTGTCTCTCTCATGAATAAATAAATAAAATCTCTTAAAAAATAGCCCAAGAAAAGCTGAATAATAACTTTTCTGACTCAAACTCCCATCCCTTTTTTAGACCATCATTTCCCTCCTCTTCTCCCTTTCCTTCCTAATAAAAGCACAAGTGAAATTAAACATTAAAACTCCAGGAGGAAAAATATCTCCAGGAGGGCACAGATTGTCATTTATCTTTGTATTGCCAGCGCTCTGTACTTACCTGGCCCAGATTAGGTGCTTGTCACCAACTTGTCATAGGAAAAAGAGAAAGAATTAATGAACCAGTGACGATTATTCTATTTATAATGCTTATTGGAACGGCTGTCTCACTTTCAAATGTAGGAAAGTATTTTGCTATTATTTTAAGCCAGCTGTTTTGAATATGTTAAATATTCCAAATTTCTGAAATGTGTTACTAAAGACTAATTCCGGACATGGCATTTTTTTTTCTCCCTCGCTACACAGACACACATACACATATACCCACAGTACTATATTTTTATTATGCCCCCCAAAATGATTTAAAACAGTTTCTATTCAGAGGTATAAGCACTCTGAGCTCCAACTACCATTCTCAGAAAGGGCCTTTTTAAGTTTCATCAATTAAAAATAAGATCTCTAAAAATGAGAGCATTCATAGATCTCTCTAAACTGTAGGTATCTCTTGGGAAGGATTTATAAATTGTCCAACTGTAATGTAAAGCACTTTTGAAAATGTGGGTAGATGCAGAGGATATTATCATTAACAAGGAACTAAGAAAAAGCAGTAGTTCCTATTTAAAATCTGTGGCATATGACCCACTAATGTACATCTGAAGAGACTCATGACTGAATTTTTACCAAACAGTAAGAATGACTTTTCCCAACAATAGCTAGCCCCATCAGGGGCCTGGAAACCTTGTTTCCAAAATACCTGGGAGCCTTATCCTCTCCTTCACCCACTCCCAACTTGAAAGTATACAATAGGCCACACCTCATGATTCCGTGCATCTCTTTTTGCCCAGGGGTCCTGTGCCCGTGCTTTTAATAAAACCACCTTTTTGCACCAAAAAAATAATTAATTAATTAAATTAAACCTGGCTACAGTTGAAGCAGCTACATGTACACAATCCCAGACAACAGTGAAAACTTTCCAAAGTATGTATAATGATGGGCTGAGAATTCTTCACAAAATGTACACCTAATGTTTCCCGCATTACACTTTTCTTTAAAAGCAAGTATGACATCTTAAGTGTTTTCTTGCAAAAAGCAAACAAATATTATAATTTTTCTTGTAAGGCATTCCATGAAATGCCTGGTTTCCAACTGAAAAAAATCCCAAGGAATTGTAATAAAATGTAAGTTTTGCTTCAGTGAAAAGCCCACTTCCAAAATGTTAGTTTACCAAAAGTGGGACATTTTCTATGGAAGACTTTAATTCAGATCCTTGAGAATAGATTTTTTTTTTCATAATACCACCTTTGGAGGATGCATTGGTATAAAGAATGTCAATACACATAGGTCATACATGAGGTGTGTTTGGACTGATTATATATTCTAATAGCCTGAAATCTAAATGAAGAGGGTTTTTAATAAGAAGGTAATAGGACTATAGAGATCTCTGGATGGCATAAAAATACCTGAGAAGGTATGTTGTAATGTGAATAAAACTAATTGATCATCTTATTGGAGAAATAGTTATCTCAAGATGAAAAATGGCCACATTGTTGTTTGACATTTGAATTGTCAATGACTTGACCAGAAGAAACCTTAGTCAAACACTCCAGAGACATGAACAGTTCAAGAGAGCAGCCGCTTGCCAAAGGTCACTGATAGATCAATAGGGTTTTTTTTTTCCCTCACAATCTGAAGAAAGTCTGATGCTGATTATATCCCAGTGAAGGGGAAATAAAATGATGGCCAAAAGTCATGCTTTTATTAAAAATACTACCATTGATGTAACAACCAATATGACAGGATAAACTCTAAAATTTCTCCATAATAGAATCCTTGGGCAGTATACTTAGGCATGTAACCTATACTCTGCTTATCGGATGCATACCAAAAGTAAAAACAGTCAACTCTTTTTGAGAAAATAGAAGCTAAGAAAATATCAAGTTGAATCACTAGTCATCTAGCTTGAAAATCATTCAACTGAATAGAATTCTGGTTTTGTTTTGTTTTGTTTATTGACATTTTTATTTAAATTCAATTAATTAACATACAGTATATTCTTAGTTTCAGAGGTAGAATTTAGTGATTCATCAGTTGCATATAACACCCAGTGCCCATTACATCAAGTGCTGTCCTTAATGCCCATCACCCAGCTACCCTATACCCCCACCTACCGCCCCTCTACCGGCCTTGTTTGTTTCCTAGAGTTAGGAGTCTCTTATGTTTTATCTCCCTCGCTAATTTCGTCTTATTTTATTTTATTCTTAGATTTAAAAGCCAAACTGTTTCTAACTTTTCATAATAAAAAGAGACTTTAGGTAGACATAAAAGTATTTTTAAAAAGAGACAAGAAGCTCCAATGGGCCTCTCTTCTCTCCCATGCAGTTAAGGTCATCAGATAGTAGGGCCAGTGGATATTCTGAGTCATTCCATGCACATTTGCTAATTTCAGCATTTCCTGTCTCCTAAAACTGATCACATAAAGAACTTCAATTTTTAAAACTGTTCGAGATTTCAATACCACACAACTTAATCATTTCATGAACTATTGGTAACAGTGCTAAGATGACTGATGGACATGGGGTCCTCCCAAACCTTGGACTTCTCACTCTTTACCAAGGAAAAGGTTTCACAAAACTACAAATTTTAACCAATGTAGTGCTACCCCAAGAGAGATACAAAACTTAGGACCATATCACAGGAGGTTAAAATTTCCCCCACTACCTCCCCACCCCAGAATTTTTGCACAGTGGGTTCAAGTTAAAATGTATAGTATGGGCAAACTTGAAAGCAAAAAGAAGTCAAAACAACATAACATAAGGCATAAGTTGCATGTACAGGAAGGGAGAGGGCAGTATCATTGCCCTTTAACCTTTTTAGGCTTCAGACATCTTACCTGAACACTCTCCCACACAACAGAGGTACACTCCTTCCTTGCCTATCTTGTTCACTCTAGCAACAAAGTGCTTTTCCAGGCAATAGTACTCCAATTCATGCTACCCCCATAGACTGTCTGAAAATTATCTGCTGATGCTTGTGAGTAAATAAATTGGCACACCAATGGAAAACAAATTTTGAGTTCTTTTAGGCATGAAGAGCCTCATCTTTTAAACTAATGGCATTATCTATTAGTAGGCTCTGAAAAGTACAATATACTTCCAAAAACTAACCTGATAACCAAATCACTGTAAGATTCAATTTCTCACTAGCACTTCATCCACAGTGCCTAGGCAATCCCCGTGTAGCTTGAAGACCATGGAAGAAGCTAGAAACATCTCACCTGTCCTATTCAATAGGAAATCCACATTTTCAAGTCCCAGGGGAAAAACATATGGATCTCTGAGTTAATACCTTTCCCAGTTAGCTACCAGTTCCATGAATTTAGTAAAATTAGGTTTTTGCCAACATTATTTTCACAAGATCTTCTGCAGACCGACATATTCCTTGCAGTCAAAGATTGACAAAATTTCAAAGCTTCTTATTATCCATATATGGGACATGACTACAGAATCCTCTGCCACAGAAACAAATTGGAGTCTGGAGAGCCAACTATCTTTAGAAAGCTGAAAGATTACTCAAAACCAGTGTCATGAAGTACCAACTGAACTGCGGGTTTACAGAAAGGTGGTAGCATCCGTTTTTCTGATTGAGGGTGGGTTGCATCCTAATCAAATCATTCAAGTGCTTGCACAGTTTTATCATTGTCACCTCTGAATCATAAATGTTAAGCTGAAAATGGTGAACCAGAGTTCCCACGAGGCTCTCTGTCCACCAGAATAGACATTAACTTCTGTATTGTTTCTGATTACTTCTTCAGAAGAAGTCCATGTAACTAATTCCCAACCTCCCCCTCTCTGTCTTATTCTTGTCCCCAACTTTTTAAAGTTTACAATACGCACATTATTTAATACTCAGGTCCTCAATAATAGAAATTCTATTAAGAATAAAGAATTGTTGTGGCACCTGGGTGGCTCAGTGGTTGAGCATCGCCTTTGGCTCAGGTCGTGATCCCGGGTCCTGGGATTGAGTCTCACAATAGGCTTTCCACGAGGGACCCTGCTTCTCCCTCTGCCTATGTCTCTGCCTCTCTCTGTGTTTCTCGTGAATAAATAAAAATTTTTTTAAAAAGCATAAAGAATTGTTTAAATTTGTTTATTAAGAATAAAGAAGTGTTTAATTTTGTTTCAGATTACCATACAGCAAAATCAGGCAGAAATACTGAACCTTCCACTTCCTACTCTGTGATCCTAGGAAAATTATTTAACCTCGCCTAGTCTATTTTATCCATCTATAAAATGTAGCTAATAATATCTCCCTCTCTGGGTATATTGTAAGGATTAAATGAGATATAAAATAACTAGAATGTCATAGGCACATAAAAGATGTTACATTCTTTTTAACAAAAATCCAAATTTGGGATCCCTAGGTGGCGCAGCGGTTTGGCGCCTGCCTTTGGCCCAGGGCGCGATCCTAGAGACCCGGGATCAAATCCCACGTGGGGCTCCTGGTGCATGGAGCCTGCTTCTCCCTCTGCCTCTCTCTCTTTCTCTCTCTGTGACTATCATAAATAAATAAAAATTTAAAAAAAAATCCAAATTTATTTACATAGAAACTTGCAAATGAAAGTGTTTTGTGGGTTTTTTTTTTTTTTTTTGGTGTCAGCAATGTCTTTAGGTTTACATTATCTCTTTACCATTTCATAATCAAGCTTGTTTAAAATTTGGGATATTAAGGGCTGAAAGTGTTTATAGTTGCATATTAAGGGTTGATTTAAAATGTTTTGTATATTAAAGGCTGATTTAAAGTGTTTATATACATGCAATATTATATTCTGTTGCTACTGTCCAGTTAGCTTTATATTTTTTACAAATTTTATGTAATTACATAATCTTTATAATTTTCATTTTGTGCATCTTATAGAGTGATGTACAATAATTTCTATCTCTGGACATACAGTTTGTTTGCAATTCCTCAGTAGTATTATCAATAGTGTCAGAGGGGAGGGGAAACTTTGTGCACAAGAGCTTTCTCTAATTTGTTAATGTTAATGATTTAGGATACAGTTCTGGAAATGGTATTACTGGATTGAAGAGTAGGAACACATTTTTATGGTTTTGATGTGCTTTTAGGTGCAGGGAAAGAAGAAGCTACTGTGAGGTGGGATTATCAGAGGTCCAAATATAGAGATTTGAAAGGTGGGAAAGGAATATTTCAGGAAGAAAAAAAAATGAAACAGAAACAAGTAAGAGTTTAATATGATAATAAAGGAAAAAAGACAGAAGGAAATTAATCTGATTGAAGTAGAGGGGGGAGTGTTTTTGGCAGTAATGGGAAGTCAGGCCAGATGAGTAGGTTCTTATTAGAGGAGGTCCTTGAGAGTGAGATAAAATAGTTTAAGCTTGTGATCAATGCCTAGAGCCCAGGGCAGTAACACACGTGAAAGGGAGATGGTTCATGAAGAATCACTGGGCAGAACTGAGGCTGAACCGGACGGGAAGGCGCTGGAGTAGTGGGAAACAGCCATAATCAAAGCCTCCCACATGATGTCAAAGGAGAAAAATGTGGAAAGTGAATCCAAATGCTTGAAAAGAAAAAGGAATCAAGGGACTTCGAAAGAGGTTAGTGTAAGAGAATGAACAAAATTGTACTCCCCTCAAAATTCTCACCTGAGTGACTGGAAATGAGAAGTTGGTGTCACTAAGCTGACAGCATTCAGGTAACCAAGAAGGAGAAGCAGTTTGCTGGAGGAGTAGATTGGGCAGGGGATACTGATTTGAGCTGCCAGTAGGATATTCAAATGGAAAGGCCACATATAGGCAGTTGGAAGCCCTGACATTCTTTAGGACTTCAGTGGTTGAGGTTGGATACTTACAAAACAAGGAGTTCATACTGCAGTAGAGGACATTTTACCTGAAGATCGAAAAGGTATTGAGGAGCTTCTGAGATGGTCAGATTAGCCATGGCCTTGGACCAAGGCAGCAGGTCCTCCTGATATCTGCCCATGGCCTCCCAGGACCACAATATGAGTGTCAGAGTTTCATCAGAAACCATGTCCCGGGACACCTGAGTGGCTCAGTTGGTTGTGCATCTGCCTTCAGCTCAGGTCATGATCGTGAAGTCCTGGGATGGAGCCCCATTATGGGCTTAGTGGGGAGTCTGCTCCTCCCTTTCCCTCTGCCCAGCCCCCACTTGTACACACTATGTCTAGAATAAATAAAATCTTTAAAAAATAAACCATGTCCCATTCTCTAGTTCCGTCATCAAATATGTGGTAAAACACATTTGTAGTGAAAAGGAAAGAAATTTAGAATAATTTCATTTGAAGTACTATAGCACAAAACTGGCAATGCTATTATAGGCTCAACTCATTTTATTTGGGGGCCAATAACATATTATTCATGAATTATTAATTTTTTACTTCAGAAGATACTTGTCTGAAAAGACTCCTCTAAAATATGTAGTAGAGACCCTGAAAATCAGAAAATCTCTGAGGAACAGTATGAATACCTTTCAAGAAACTACATGATACTGAAAATTTGGCAGGCCTCACACCTGCAAAATCTTACAGATGAGCTCCAATGTCCACACCAAACATTCAGAATTCCGGATTCATCTTTCAACTATAGAAAATTCCACAAGAAGAACCTAATAATCCCCTGGGTCATCCAGAACCACTGAACACATACCCTATATTCCAAATATAATCCTTTGCATTTTTCCTTAGAGAAATACTAATCACATGTGTGGGCCATATGTTGCAGTTTAATATCTCCCCAATCAGCAAGAAATTTCCTCAGATTTTTCATAGGATCCCTGAGGAACCAGAAATAGAGAGCAGGAGAATCCAGTTTGAAGTAATCATCTTAGATTGAATTAAATATAATCGTGTATGTAATGGTACCAGGATCTGCTGGAAGAATTTGAGTGTACTAAGTTTTCCTGAACTTGTGTGTTTTATCTATTTTTAATTATCACTTTTAAATTTCTGGGGAAATTCTCCCATTAAAATATTTTATAATTCAAGAATCATAAATAAGACTGTTGGCATAAGGTCATAGTTTATCACCTCAAAAAATGCTTGTGTTGTCTTCAAGGTTAGTAGAGAATGCACCAGAAGAGCTCATAGACAGTGGGAATGCTTGTGTCCCAAGGTCCCCCAATACAATCTGTCTGCTGAACATTCTCAGGCTGCAGAGGAAGAAGGCTCTGGAAATTGTTGGTGGCGAGCCACATAAAGCCCTATATCAGAATCAGACCTGGAATGTGTTAGATTCATGCCTAATACCAAATTCTTTGCAAGGAGCTATGTCTAGATACCCAGATTTGCTCCCTTCAAGCCTATGAGTGTGAGATGGAAATAAGTTGCCATTTTGAAAGTCAGGACACCTGCATGAAGACACCAGAAGCCTCTCTTTGGATTTCTTTTATAATTATCAAAACTGTACTTAAGAATAGACTCCCCCTGTAGTTATATGTTTATTTTGAGTACAGACTTCAATTTAACATTCTGAAGGAACAAAGGCTGGGAACCTATAATCACAAAGCTCAGGCAATGAGAATTTTGGGTTATATTTTCAGAGTCCTGAGCCATGGGTCTCCAAGGCCGCCTGACTGTAGACATCCAGGAACACCTGCTTTCTCAAGGTCTGTGAAGTCGGAGTGAATGAGGATGGAAGAGGGTGGTAGAGGAGAATGAGAATAAAGGTTTTGATTCTTTTAAACTAACAGACTTTGATTCTTTTAAACTGACAGACACAGAATTACATATTTTTTCTTTTTTGTAACTCCACTAAATATGTTCATTGTAATTAAATAAGATTTTGCAGTCCATTACCCAGTAATGGATGTAGCCTTTGGGTATTTTTGAAAACTGAAATTAGAAGAAAAATGAGCAAGTAAATGTGTTGATTGATGCATCTATGAGGATCTTTATACTATCTTTTAAGTAAACTAATGAATATTTTAAAGCAAAATAATAACATGAAAATAAACATACCTCATAGTTATAATGGTAAACTGCTTTTCAAAACAACCACCAATGAATTAGTATTGTCCAACCCATGAAGAGATTGACTTGCTGTCACACAGTATGTTGGTAGGAGCAGTAGCAGCTATCTAAAACTGCTGGCCCTGCCAGGTGACAGGGAACACCAGGATATTTGCTAAAAGTTTCGAAGTAGAACCAATTTGCTTAAAAGAGGAATCATTTTATCTATATTTTCCAAACACAAATATAATTCCAGAGGTCTGTAGTTCCCTTCAGGGGCTGCACCTTCCTGACTCAAGCTGCCTTTCAGACCCTCTGTTGGGGCAGGGAAAGGTAGATGAAGTTAGTTTCTGTGACTTCCTGCCTGTCCCATCAGGTCCAATTTCTGGCCTCCCTCCAGATCTCACCCCACCGCCATGTTTCTCCTATCCCTGGGGTAATTCATAGCTAGAATTGGAGCCAAAGATGGAAGTAGTAGCCAGCCTCCAAGGACCTCACTTCCTGCTCTTCACATCGTTGTGCAGCCCACTCCCACACTGGAACAGAGATGGGCCTGTGAGACTAGTAGAACATTCCAAGTATAATGCGTCATTTCAGATGAGTTCGGGTATTAGAGCTTTTATCTTGGTTTCCTGATGTACTTGTTTTGAAAGGAGCCAGTAACCATGTCATGAAGACACACCAAGCAGCCCACAGAGGGGCCCACATGGAGAGTACTGACCTGCCAGCCGTGTGAGGGAGCCATGTTGGGCGTGAATCCCTCAGGCCCCACCAAGCCATCAGACTGCTGACATCTGACTGTAACCTTCTGAGAAATCCTGAGCCAGAACAACCCAGCCAAACCACTCCAGAATTCCTAACCCACAGAAACTGTAAGATTATGGATGATTACTGTTGCTCTAAGCTACTAAGTTTATAAATGTAGAAATACTTTTTAGATATTGTTTTATTTAATCCTTACCATGATCTTATGAGGTAGATACCATTTTGTTCATTTCCCCATAAGGATAGTGAAGTGCAGAAGAGGTCAAGTGGCTTGCCCAAGGTCAAATAGTCAAGAGTAGAGTCTAAATTTGAACACAGGTTTTCTGATTTTCAAGCCCGTGTTTTGGGACTGGAGTGGAAAACCACTAAGGCTCTTTCCAGCCCAAACAGAGAGGATTCTATGCTGTGAAAAGTTGCTCCTCTACTCCTTGCTTTGTGCCACCTAAAGCACCATCCACCTTTAGTGGCCTTTGCTGGCGCCAAACAGATATCCTAGGTGTTCATCTGCATGAGAGATTTGGAAGAATCCCAAGCCTGCTTTGGCCAAAGTCTCATATCCTCTCTCTTAAAGTTTCCATTTCTACAATGTCTCTAGGACTCATTAGGGTCTCGTAAAAAAAAAAATATATATATATATAATATATATATATATATAATATATATATATATATAAAATATTCCTGATCAAAGTTTAAATGTTACTTGAGAAATGTAGGCCAACCTGTTATCAGCATCCTCAACCTATCAGCAGAGAACAGAACCCAAAGAAAATAGGAGACTTGACAGCTATATTTGAGTTTAGGGAGAATTTGAGAAAAATCTGAAAATGCAGCATTTCCAAGTGTTGGAAGGCCTCTGAGCAGTTGAATACCCAGTAGGTAAACTGAGAGTAGCTCCTACTATACATACATCCCACTCACACCCCAGATGCAGAATAGGGAGAAAAGTTTAATTATCCAAAATTTGCAGTCAGAAAACCCAGAGATGGGACGCCTGAGTAGCTCAGTGGTTGAGCATCTGCCTTCAGCTCAGAGTGTGATCCTGGGGTCCTGGGATCAATTCCCACGTAGGGCTCCTCACAGGGAGCTTGCTTCTCCCTCCGCCTGTGTCTCTGCCTCTCTCTGTGTGTCTCTCATGAATAGATAAATAAAATCTTAAAAAAAAAAAAAGCAAAGAAAAGAAAACCCAGAGATACGCTTTCTTAAATTTAAGCATATGTTTAATTTAGTGTCATGTTGAAAAACACAATTTTATCTCAAATGACTTGTAATGGAGGCACAGCAAAATCATTTCTGTTTTGAAAACATTATGGTAATTTAGATAAGCCAGACACAAAAGGACAAATGTTATATGATTCCACCTATGTAAGGTATGAGGAATAGGCAAATTCACAGAGATGGAAATGAGAATGGTGGTTACCAGGAACTGGGGAGAGGAGGGAATGGAAAGTTAGTGTTTAATGAGTACGAGTTTCAGTTTGGGGAAATGAAAAAGTTCTGGTGATGGATAATAGTGATGGTTGCACAACAATGTGAATGCCCTTCACGCCACTGAATTGTACATTTAAAAGTGGGTAAAATGATAAATTTTGATTTATGTGTATTTTACCATAATAAAAAAAAATTTTCCCCATTCATTTCTATTGCTAGAGCGCCAAGGTCTATATCTGGTCTCACCAACTCCGTCCCATTTTTTCCACCAAAGTGTCTGTCTTATGTTTTTCCATCTTCCTGGCCTCAAACTTCATCATCTCTCATGAAGGCTATGGAAATGAACCCTTAAGTGGCCTCACTGATTCTCTTTCCATCCAATCTGTCTCACAGCTTAACTCTCTTAATGCCTTACTCTTGCCTTTAAGTGCTTTATAAAGCTTAATACATATTAAACAGTTTTCTTTCTCATTCAGTGGGAAACCCAGGCTGGACACCTCTTTTGAAAGAGCATTACTTCACTAATTTTTTAAAATTTTATTTTAAGTAAACTCTACGCCACACCCGAGGCTTGAACTCACCACCCTGAGATTAACAGGTACATGCTCAGGGCACCTGGGTGGCTCAGTTCGTTAAGCATCTGCCTTCAGCTCAGGTCATGATCCCAGGGTCCTGGGATAGAGCCCTGCATCGGGGTCCCTGCTCAGTGGGAATCTGCTTCTCCCTCTCCCCGCTGCTTGTGCTCTCTCTCGATACCTCTCTCTCTCTCTCTCAAATAAATAAGTAAAATCTTAAAAAAAATGCATTCTCTCTGACTGAGCCAGTCAGGCGCCCCTCACTTATTTTGATCATGAAATACAGCACGCATGCAGAAAGGTACATTAAACTTCTGTGACCAGTTTCAACCACTCATGTAACCAGGTTGAGAACATGGCAGTTGGTGCTTAGAGCTAACTGGCTGGACTATATGTGTAGATGGAGGGGTAGCAGAAAGTGCCTCAAAAAGAAGATATAGAAACAAATTTCCCTTACTTTATCATCTTAACCCAAGTATGAGGGGCAGCACCTTGTAGCAGGACCAGCGCAGGGCACACAGATAATTCCTTTTAAAAAATTCAATAATTATGGTGTATAAAGCCAATATTGGTTGGGTGGGGAGTCCAGAGTTAGGAAGATGAATATCTCTCCCCTTTCCTGGAGGAGATAGACATGGATGCAGATCACCATGGCAATAGACAGCCATCGTCCATGACAGACATGGGTACAGAATGCAAGGTGGAGTACAGAGGGTTTTGAAATGGAAAGAATTAAAATTAATCAAACCATGACACAAAGCAAGGAGCAATCGGTAGTGGGACTTTGTCATCATTTAGTTCCAAATTCCCACTATGAGCTAAGTTCCTGTAAACCAAAGAGATAGAAGGAAATTTAAAAAAAAAAAAAAAAACCTATTCCATTTCTCCAGGGCCGGTCTACAAAGCAACTCACAACGAGTTTCCAGTGCAAATTGTGGAATCCCTTCTCCAGAGCTCTTATGATAGACTTGGAAGTCTTAGGTATCCAGGGGGCTGCCAAATTTGTTAAAGCAGCTGGATGAGCGCCAGACTGCCACTTCATTTTGTGCTGTGTAGACACAGTCCTAAGCATGTGAAGCTCCCACAAAGCACTTAAAGTTATTTTTGGACTATTTTTGGACTTGTCTGATCTTCCTTACTACTGAGTTTTTAAGTTCCTTGAGGGCAGTGCATCCAACAGAGTTCTGAGAGGCAACATGGGACCCACTCAAGCCAGTTGAAACAGGGTGGGGAAATAATTGGATTTTAGTTACTCCGGGAGGGTCACCCAACTACACTCAGAGGAGGCTCTGTGGCCAGCCAGGAGCACCTCCCTCGGTGTAAACCAGCAAGGGGCCCAGAGCTGGCATCGCTGCCAGGGGCAGAAGAATCAGCTACTCCTTTACCCCCAGAAAAAGTGGGAAGCTGCTAGAGGAAGAAGGAGCGGTTACTAGGCCAATCCAACCAACCAAACCAATGGCAGCCGCCAGGTAGATGCCCCACAGAATTGTGACAATCTTAGCCAAATGATGATACGCAGTAACAGAAAAAATGCATACCTATTTTAAATTTTCTCACACATACTTAGAGATATCAAGCTGCCAATAAAATAAGTCACCTTTGAAATGAAGCCGACGAAAGAACTAGCATTTTCTCTTGATAGTTATCTAACCTTTCACTAGCCTCCTAGAGGCTTAACTAGCCCTGGGTTTTTGGTGTGTTTCTCTCATAGACCACCATGAAATTTCCTAAGCCTTTCTACAACATAAATGAAAGATAGATATCAAAGAATATTTTGGTGTTGCTCTCCAGAAAAAAATGTAAAGTATATTAAGAACATTCATTCTTGGGGCACCTGAGTGGCTCAGTGGGTTAACTGGCCAACTCTTGATTTTGGCTCAGGTCTTGATCTCAGGATCCTGGGATGGAGCCCAGAGTCGGGCTCTGTACTCAGCAGGCAGGTTGCTTGTGCTTGAGATTCTCTCTCTCTCTCTCCCTCTGCCCCTCCCCTCACTCACACTGGTGCTGTCTCTCTCTCTCTAACACAAATAAATCTGGGGCACCTGGGTAGCTCAGAAGTTGAGCGTCTGCCTTTGGCTCAGGGTGCGGTCCTGGAGTCCCAGGATCGAGTCCCACGTCGGGCTCCCTGCATGGAGCCTGCTTTTCCTTCTGCCTATGTCTCTGCCTCTCTGTGTCTCTCATGGATAAATAAATAAAATCTTTATTTAAAAAAGCAGCATTTCTTTAATTTTGCTTTGTATATATGGAAAGTGATAATAAGTATAGTTTTAGAGGGGTGGGAACAGGCAAAATGGGAGAAAGTGACTGGGAGATACAAGCTTCCAGTTGTAGGATGCATAAGTCATGGGAATAAAAGGTATAACACAGGGAATATAGTCGATAGTATTGTATTGTATAGTGTCCTGGGGTGACAGATGGCAGCTACACTCATGGAGAGCACAGCATAATGTATAAACTTGTCCAGTTACTGTGTTGTACACCTGAAACTAAGGTAACATTGTGAGTCAACCATACTTCAATTAAAAAAATAAGTTCCATAAAATAGAGTATCGTTTTCCATACTTCTGGATTCGCTATTTTACTTAAGCATAAGATATTCTTATTCTTCCACGATTCATGAATTCTGCTTTTATCAGCACAATTCAGAGCTTGTTTCCAACTGGTAGGAAGAAAATTGAACATATGTGACACCCAAGTGCTGAATTCCCTATTGAAGAAATGAATGATAGACCTTATCTATCATTTATTCGACTCACATGTACACCCATGTATATTACAGACATTTTTATTTAATTATTCAGGAATTGGCACATGAGATGCATTATCTAATTCCTCTGGGATCTTCTACTGGCAAAAATAAATGCAAAGACTGTGACTATCAAATGCAATTTTCTCTTTTTCATGTATTTTAAAGTAATGACTATATTATGTCTATATTTAATGACTCATTGTTTTAAAATTTTAAGCAATGTAGAAAAGTACTACAAAGAAAAAAATCAGCAAAAGCCTACCATGTAGAAATAATCATCATTAACATTAGGTGAACATCCTTTTTTGACATCTCTCTCTATGTAGACCCACAGATAGAAGGAATGATAAATGAATACATGGAGAGATAGTTTGGTACACAGAAATACTTGTATAAAACTGGGTACATACTTTGCACAGTATTTTTCAAGTAAAAATAAATTTAACAAACAAGAGAAACAGATGAAACTAACAGATAATTATTCCTTCTTCACTAGGAGAGTAGTCTCTGGAAGAGCTTCTGACAATAAGCGAGGGGGGATATTTAAAAGTTTGGATATTTAAGCAACCCAAATATGTTTTTCAATTTGATTGAAGTGTCCTTGGGGCACCTGGCTGACTGTGTTGAGGGCATATGCGACTCTTGATCCTAGGGTTGTAAGTTGAAGCCATACACCAGGTGTAGAAATTATTTAAATACATAAAATTTAAAAAGAAAAGACTAGAATATCCCTGATAACTACATAATCTTAATTGAGAAAGCTTTAAGCTAACTCTATTTGTCCTGAGTTCAAAATGATAGTTATATTTTACAACTAAAATTGGGAGGGAACAGAATTGGAAAATCTGAAACTTCTATTTACAAATAATCTGGGGCTAGCTTGCTTTGTTTTATGATGCTTATGAAGTTAGGGACAGGGATAAAGCAATACCTTTATTCATCTTTGATCATTCAGACTCAAGTTCATTCAGTCCATTTGTATAAAAAAATATGTAACATGATTGTTTTTGTGAGACCAATTAAGAAATTGCTAACATTTTCTTATAAACTATATACTTTTCAAAATTCAGGACAACCAAAAATCACAAACTTACAATAAAAGTAAACTTGGACAGTTCTTGGATAGCATCACCACATAACAAATTCCAAAGCTTCTTCAGAGACACAAACACAGCTGTTTCTGAAGTTTGTAAAGTAACCATATGCTGCTAGAAAAACAGATTATTCTGGTTGCATGTGGGCTTTTATGTGCAAACAGAATAAATTTGGCTTCTTGACAGACTAACCCAAGGAAAATTTTGTAAGATTTTATTTATTTGTTTGTTTATTTATTTATGTGAGAGACATGAAGAGAGCAGAAAGAATACAAGTGAAGGGAAGAGCAGAGGGAGAGAGAATATCAGGCAGACTCCTCACTGAGCCCAGAGCCAGGCACAGGGCTTGACATTGGGTTCAATCTCATGACCCTGAGGTTATGACTCTGAAATCATGACCTGAGTTGAAACCAAGAGTCAGAGGCTTCACCAACTGAGCCACCCAGACACTCCACCCCAAGGGAGCTTAAATTGTTTTTAAAGAAGGTTAAAGATTTTTAGGGACAAATAGTATACTAACCTTGTCGAATAAGAAATATTATAATTTTTAACTTGTCCTTTGTAGCTAGTTATATTTACTGTGAACCTATCTTTCTACAATTCTTTTATACGGTAGTAATTTCTTTTCTTGGCCCCTGTAGTAAAACCAAAAGACTTCACAAATTTGAAATGTAGCTCAGGTTTCAAATGTAAGTGGAGATATAAACATTTATATATGATAGAGTAATTATTCATACAAGTAATTGAATACTAACACTATTTTGACAATTAGGTCATAAGCATTTAGGAAAAATAAAATAGTTTCTATTTACATAGGACTATCTTGACATTAATTAGACCTCAAAATATCCCTCTGCAGCAAGTCTTTTTTTTTTTTTTCAGCTTAAGGGCAGGCGTTCATAAACCCACAATGGAAATAGTTACAGGTTTATGCACAGTTAAGAAAATTCATGATTCCCCATCGCCAGAGTAGGTAGAGGGAGGAATTTCTTCTTTCTGCAGTAACAGAGTCAAGAATGTGGTTGATCCTATTTTAACTTTGATGTCAACAGAGCACAGCAATCAGAATCTCTATTTTTAAGGATGATAAATTCAACCCTGGGTAAGTGCCACAGTGTAGGAAACTCATGTAAATCATCACTGTAACCTAATTTATGACACCTGACCCTCAAAATACCAATGCATGTGAATTCATATGTCCTTTCAGATGGGGAAAATTTTAGCAGATGTGTAGTGGATTTAAGTTTTCTGCATTGCCTGGACTGATACAATAAATTGGAAGCAATGGTCAGTGGTCTAATACCCCTTTCATTCTTTCTTTCTCCCAGGCTAGGGTCTTCTATGGTCTTGGGCTCTTAATTCAGTGAGTGATTAACCATTGCTCTCATCAAGTATTTATTAAGTACCATTTTAATTTAGTCTGTTATCATATACTACCTAAATTGTGCTAATTATGTCAATAATCCTAGACCTTTAATTATTCTCTCCAACCTGATTCCCTATAATTCCTGTTCCCTTCTCAGTCTCTTCAATTCTAGTGGTTAATAGCCTGTGCCTGGTGCCTAATAGTTTAATAATAGTTCAATAAATATTAGTGTTTTATATATATATAATATATATAAAATATGAATATTTCCCTCAGACTTTGTCTTTCCATCCTAGTTATCTGTTATAACTCTCAATCTACCCTGTATTAATAATTTGTGAATGTTTATTAAGCATCAGGTATTGTGCTAGGCAATCTGCATGTGTCTGTTCATCCTCTATTCATCTTCACAAGTCAATGAAATAAGGATGTCATAATTCCCATTTTTAAGTGACATTGCATTATCCATCTCAGGATTTGCTCCCAAACCTGTCTGCCTCCAAGATGCACTCTTGTAACCACTACATTTATTGTCTCCAGATCGCTCTTGAGAAACTCCACACAAGACCTTGTTTGATTTCAAAAACCCTCTTCCAGTGGTTCTGTTCTGTTCCCATAAGGTATTCAAGTGATTATAGTAAGTAATAAATGCAATACCATATATTACAAAGTCCCAAACAACCAAAGTGCATTATACATTATATTCTATAAGGATAAAAGGTACCAGTTCAGATAACATTCACACTCTCCATTCGTTTTCAATGTAGTCAATCAAAAGAATGTGCTTTGAAGCACAAGAAAGGGAGTCTATGGTTCCTCCTTTACCTCCTACCCTCCTATTAGTATTTTATGGTGTGGTCAAGAATAGCTCATGTTCTTCTATAAATAATGAAATATAAAGAATACTTAGCATGGGGAGCCTTGCTGGCTCAGTGGGTAGAGCATGTGACTTGAACTGGAAATTGTGAGTTTGAGCCCCGCACTGGGCATAGAGATTACTTGAAAAAAAACTTAGCAAATAAATTGTTTTAATGTTCTTCACCTGCACAAGAGACGCTTGATGAGTAGCCCTGATGTAATAATCTAATAAAACCATTCAAAAAAAAAAACCATTCAACATTCAGCAACTAGTATAGAATCGCTATTATGTATAAGGTACTCAATGAGAGAGAAAATACATGGCAATGGTGAGAAAACGAATGGAGAACAAATAAGAGGGAGAGAGTGGCAGAGAGGGAGAAAGAAAGAGATCTCATAATATAGCAGAAGACTGGAAATGCTGAATGAGTAATACAAGTACTACAGAAGCTCAGAAGAGCTCACTTTAAGTCTGGATGGTGCAAAAAGACTTCACAATGATGAAATTCAAGCTGTGCCATAAAGGATGACTTTGGATAGGCAGAGAGAAGGTGGAAGATAATTCTAAGAGAGAGGGATAGCGTGAGAAAAGGTTCAGAGGCAGAAAAGCATAAATTTCCTTGGGGAAAAGAATGAATAGATCACACTCGCAAGGGTGACGTCGCTATGTCAGGCCATGGCATGAGCTCAACATGGATGCTGGAAGACTTGAATCTCAGGCTAAAACATTTGAGCTTCTCCCACTGGCAACCAGGAGCTACTGAGAATTTAGAATGGAACAACATGATGAAGACAGGGCTTTAAAATGGATTGACTGGGAAGGAGCCTGAAGGCAAGATCAGCAGGGCATCCATCCTGTAGCTGAATGAGAGATGATAAAGCGTGAGCCAACAGAGAAGGAAAAAAGGCCTGAGACATTCTGAAGGAAAAATAAGTAGGGCTCAGTAACTAATGGAAAGCAGGAGCGAGTTGGGTATTTGTATCTCTCTCTGCAACAGAACAGAGTATTTACTTTGGAATCCCACATATTTCAAAAGAAGAGAAATTCAAAATTATTTCTCTATTCCGAAAGCTGTGGATTAACTTTAAGTTATTAAGAACAAGAAGATTGAGAATCTGATCTTGAAGCTCTAACAGCCATTTGAAAAGTTTCCCATCTGTTCAGAGGGAAGTGGTAACTGTGGGGAGGCTATCAGCATTGTTAGCTCTTTTGTTTGAGTCAAGACCAGTGAGAAACATCACCTAGTTCACATATATCCACAATGTTCTTTTTTTTTTTTTTTTAAGATTTTAGTTATTTATTTAAGAGAGAGAGAGTGCGAGCAGGGGAAGGAGCAGAGGGAGACTCTGGAGAAGTAGACTCCCCACTGAGCAGGGAGCCTGACACAAGCCTTGATCCCTGACCTCCAGGATCAGACCTGAGCCCAAGGCAAACGCTGAGTCACCCAGGGGCCCCTACCCACACACATTCTGAAGATGGATAATTTAAAATGTAAAGGTCTCTTGTTGATGCCAAACTTACACAGCTACATCATTGTTAAATAAACTTTTCAGTAATAAGTCGAAAAGTAAGGGATTGTGAGAATATATGGTGATAAGGAAACTTAATGATCATCCAGACCAAACCCCTCTGTTTTATAGAAGAAACCGAGAACAGGGGAGTTCTGTTCCCTTTTCATTGAAAATCACAATCAGTGCTAACATCCACATCTCCCTCCTTAAGAATAATGTTCTTTTTTTTCCATAGCCCTTTCCTCAGCCTCAGTGATTCCATCCTCCTGGGAAATGCTTAGAAGCCAGCAGTGTAGCTGTGTCATCTCCAGTTCTAGATTTCTCTTCTGTTTAAATCATTGAGAAGGAAATACAACAGGAAAAAACCACTGGGATGAAACAGAGCTCCTGCTACAAGACAGAGCAATAGTTCAGCCAGCCAGTAGCCAAGAAGAGCAGAGTGGGACTGAGACGATCAGACTGTAGAACAGAGCCCCAACCTGCCCTTGTCCACATTATCTAGTATTTGATACACTTTAAAAAGAGCAAACAGTCATTCTGGTTCCAAGATGTTGGAGAAAAACAGTCACTGCTATCATCTTACAAACAACGGCTATGTATTGGGAACTGGAGCAAGGATTTCAGGAAGGGGCAGATAAGGATCTATCATGAACTCAAAGAAACTTGGGGCACGTGGCTGGCTCAGTCAGTAGAGTATGCAACTCTTGATCTCGGGGTTGTGAGTTCCAGCCCCATATTGGCTGTAGAGATTACTTAAAAATAAAATCTGTCTTTTGAAGATTTTATTTATTTATTCATGAGAGAGAGAGAGAGAGGGAGAGACAGGCAGAGGGAGAAGCAGGCCCCCATGTGGGGAGCCCAATGTGGGACTCGATCCCAGGACCACGGGATCACACCCTGGGCCAAAGGCGTAGACGCTCAACCGCCGAGCGACCCTGGCATCCCACTAAAAGTAAAATTTTTAAAAAGGAAGGAAAGAAAAAAGGAAAGGAAAGGAAAGGAAAGGAAAGGAAAGGAAAGGAAAGGAAAGGAAAGGAAGAAAGAAAAAGAGAAGAAAGAAAGAAAGAAAGAAAGAGAGAGAGAGAGAGAGAGAGAAAGAAAGAAAGAAAGAAAGAAAGAAAGAAAGAAAGAAAGAAAGAAGAAAGAAAGAAAGAAAGAAAGAAAGAAAGAAAGAAAGAAAGAAAGAAAGAAAGAAAGAAAGAAACTTAAAATTCACTTATTCACTTCCAGGATCTGAAAGATACCCTAGCAATTTTGTATTCATGATTTTTTCTTAAAGACATCCCTCAAATTATAGTTTAGGCTCAACAAAACCCCGAAGAATGGAATGTGCTAAATAGTCTAGAGCCTTCTAGAAATGCCTCAGAAGTGTCAGTGACCTGCTCTATTAGCTATTTACAAGTCCAAATGACCAATCTTTGGCCATCCTTTGTATTTATTAAATTATATCAATAAGACTAGTAGAAGAGATAATGTTTAAGTTTTTACAATCTAGGGATTCCTGGGTGGCTCAGTGGTTCAGCGTCTGCCCTCAGCTCAGGGCATGATCCCAGTCCCAGGATCGAGTCCCGCGTCGGGCTCTCTGTGAGGAGCCTGCTCCTCCCTCTGCCTCTCTATCTCTCTGTGTCTCTCATGTATAAATAAATAAAATCTTTTTTTAAAAAAAGTATTTAGGGATCCCTGGGTGGCGCAGCGGTTTAGCGCCTGCCTTTGGCCCAGGGCGCGATCCTGGAGACCCGGGATCGAATCCCACATCGGGCTCCCGGTGCATGGAGCCTGCTTCTCCCTCTGCCTGTGTCTCTGCGCCTCTCTCTCTCTCTCTCTCTCTCTCTGACTATCATAAAGAAATAATAATTTAAAAAAAAAATTTTTAAAGTATTTACAATCTAAGAAATAGACTTTCTTTTCATGTCAGTATTTAGGAATTCTTTCCTTCTATTTCACTATGAAACTTAAACCATTTCTATTGAATTTATATTTGTGCATAACAATTATAACTTCAGAAGCAGTTGTAAGTGAGATGTTAACTAGAGCTATTTTGTATGTTCATTGCATGTTCATGCTCTGGAAATATGCTTTAGAGGTCAAAACCATGAAAATCTTGATTCTATTTAGATGGAGATTTATCATAATTTGTGAGATACATCCAGTATGGTTTCACTTTAAAACCACAAATAAAGTTTTAACAATCGGCATTTTTCTTGTCGAGAGGGCTGTGGTCAAACTAAACATTTCTCTGAAGCCGATTAGGTCCTGAGGTTTTGAAATTCAATATTCGGCAAATATAGAACATTGTTTGGCCATAAGAAATAATTAAGAACTCCAGAACTAACGCAACTCTCCAGGGTCTGCCCCTCTTTTCTGATGACCTGATAATTGGACATAACCTCTCTGGTCTCAGGCCCGACCATATCCAAGGCTGGGGCAGAAATATCTTTTGAGGATTTAGGTGACATTATTTTAGGTTTTTACATTAGCAAGTCCTTTGTTTGCTAGCACTCAAGTGATGGAAATTCAAATATTATTAAATGCTTTATTTCTTCTCCTCACCCCCAACTATCCTGAATCCAGAAAAATAGACACATGGTCATTCTGTGAAAACAAAGGAACATTGAACAGTAAATTATACAACAGCCAGAACTGTCCACTGTGTATTCATTCTTGTAACGGGCCGCTGGAGGGTAAATTAGCATATTTAGTTTAAATTCTTATAAAATAGAAATGTGATTGTTTTAGTAGTCTCACAGTTTGCATAGTAACCATCATACTTCATGGATGATCTCACTCAAAATAACACAAAGCTCTGAATAAGGGGAAGGGGAATGTTCTATAAACAATCCAAATGGATTAGGTACCTCTACCGACAAGAGGTATTTAATGAAGTCTAAAATCCACTTTTCCTGTACAAACACAGTGTCACCATAATCCTATGGACCGTATTTATTTTCTTGGGGCTGAACTCTTTTTTTTTTCCCAACGATAGGCCTAAAATAAAATATGCAGAAGTCACTGAATTGTTTCTATAGCATTTTCATTGCTGAAAGGGACCTCCAGAGGTCACCTAGTTCATCCCCATCCCCAGCCAGGACTCTCCCTAATACTGAATATAGCTGTATAGTGATCTGCATTAAGAAAGCTTTTAAAGATCCCTGGGGTTGGTCAAAAAATAGCTAATATTGGCCTGATTCATATAACAACATTATACGTATGTCAAAATAGCCACCTTCATCAGGGAAGACATCCATCAGGGTTAAGTGCTAGCAGTAGCTTCAAAAGGAAAAGCTTTATTTTCTCAGTGAAAAGGGTGGTAGATTAAGGAAATGACCCAGCATGTTGGCATTTTGTAAGTTTGTTTGTTTGTTTAGGTGTACACTTAATGCTTATCAAAAAGGAAACATTGTCTTGTCAAAGACCACTGCAGGGGAAGCCCCGGAGGTGGCTGCAAGTAAGCAAATGACAAGTCCTGTAACAAGTCCTTTCCAATAGCTACAAAGCTGGGGGTGGGGGTGGGGGAGGGGGGTGCTGTTGTTTCAAACAAGATCTGATTAGCATCAAGTCAATGAGGGGCAGATGGTGAAACATAAGAATAATATTGACAACTTGAAACTACTATTACACTGTATGTTAACGAACTGGAATCTAAATAAAAACCTTTAAGAAAAAAAGAGAGTGAACCTGTGAAAAATAATAAAAGACTAATATTGACAGACCTGCTTTTTAAGTAATATCTTTTGCCCCTAATTGGCTGAGTTTATTAGCGCTTATAATTTTATTTCTTCAACTCCATTGAAGTGTGGATGCAGAGGACAGGAATTTAAGTGTAATTTCAATCTTCTAAGACAATCACATCGGGTATCGTAATCCTCCACAACTGTATCCAGACTTCTGAATAATTGGATTTAAAGAATGTAGAATCTAGAAATCTAGCCAAAAGAAGACCTGAGGTTCTTATTTGGATTGTTTGGGGCTTGAAGCCTTTCGGTTGAGCTATAGGGAGATTTTTTAAAAATATAGCTATAGCTATTTATAAGTGAGGGACACGTCCTGCCCTGACAATTGTCCCAAGTATCCACTTGGCTTTGTGTATTAACGTCGCATTTTTTCACAGAATATAACTGTAAGGTTGCATAGAAGCCTGGTCAACCATGTGTGCTTTCGGGGTTAGGAGCTGGGGGCGGGGTTGGGGGGGCTAGGTGGAAACAAGCTTAGAGGTTTTTTTTTTACCACATACCCTCTTGTCAACTGTCAAATGCTGTGCTTTGAAACTTCTTTCAAAGGATTCACTTGGAAGTATTTCATTTTTAAAAACAGAGAGGTACCTCTATGCTCTCTTATTAGGCCGGATGTCAGTCTGGGTTACAGGAAGTGGAAAGCTCTGACTCCTGGCCTCTGCCAGCCTCCCTTGTAATTCTTGACTTTGGAAATGGGAAGTCAGCCATTGAGAACTTTTTGATGTGCAGATGCCTTTCTCAGAGAACACTAGCCAACTAACAAAATCTTCAGGTTGTCTTTCCCTGTTGTGAGAGCAAGAGACAAAAGAATAAGAAGATCTCTCTGCAGTGTCTTCTTGGCTTTACAACATCCCCACAGTGGACACCTCGCCTTTGAGTTAATGTGCAGTCTACACCTTCACCATAAAACTCAGGCACTTCAGGTACAAGACTGCCTAAGTTACCTGACTCTCTGGCAGAGCAGTTTTTCTTCTCCCTTAAAACCGCTCAGATAGTTGTCTGTTACTTGTGGTTTGTGTACACAACCTGCAAAAAGTGTTATTTTTTTTCAAGTCACCAATCTAAACCAACTCCCAGAGCAGAATCAAGAAATTCCAAATAGAAGAAACCAAATTAGCTTTTAAGGAAGATCATGCAAATGAAAGTTGTGCAAGGAAAAACAGAGTAGCAGATCCTGTAATTTTTATTACAAAAAAAAAGTTCAGACTCTTTACATGCTATGACATCAAATGTCATGTAGAAGTTCATTGCAAGCACACCTCCTTAAAAATATACATACTGTATATATTTACATTCCAGTCTGAGTAACTGGTGTCAAGGTGTAGTTCAGGTTCTAGTGTTCACCCACCCTGTGGATTTGTTTAGCTACTAACTAGACAGCGATTGTATCTTCACTCAGGCACACGAAGAGGTAGAAACTGCTTTTAAAAGAAAAAAAAAAGTGGAGTGCAAATGTGAAGATCATCAATGAAGCAGCTCCGCTACATCAAGAAGGCCCTAACTAGCTAGCTTTGGTTATCTCAAGCTGAATACATGTAGTCTGTCCTTTAAATTAAAATCCGAAAAACCTTGGGTAGACATTCTTCTCGGCACAGGGGTTTGGCAGAGATCAGCAACTATTGGCTCTGCCCCTCTGCACCAAAGAATTGCATATGACTAAGTTAGGCGACACAGCAGCAGGGTTGGGCTGGCAGTTGGGCACCGTTTCCCTGATAAAACACAAATAATACACAAACAAGCGGCTTAGGAGACCTCAAATTGATATCTGGAACCCAGAAGCCCCCTAAGAGACTTGTTTCCCAAGTGAAACCTCTATTAATTTCTGCCCATGCCCACTTCCGTCCCAAGCTGAGCTCAGGAAGTCCGGGCGGGCGTCAGGGGGCCTATGACTTCTGCAGGCCAAGCTTTCTCAGCCTCAGGGCTGAACCTCATGAGGGCTCCTGGGCCTGAGAAGGGCTCCCCGGGTTCTTTCCAGACTTGGTGGTACTGGCTCCTGAGTGGGGGGGCTGGAGGGAAGCCACGGGGCTGTGGGAGGGCAGGAGCCCTTCTCGCTCTCGTTTCTTCTGTTTCATCCTGCGATTCTGGAACCAGATTTTTACTTGGGTATCATTGAGCTGCAGGGAGTTGGCGATCTCGATGCGTCGGGCTCGAGTCAGGTACTTGTTGAAATGAAACTCTTTCTCCAGTTCTGTCAGTTGCTTGGTGCTGAAATTCGTGCGGATGGCGCTGGAGGGGCTGGCGGCTCCGAACTCGGCGGGTCGGCCTGCAGGTACAGACAGGGCGTCAGCGGGGGGCGCGGGGCCCCGGGCTCAAGGGCCCGCGCACCTCCCGGAGCAGCGCGCCGAGGGCTGCTGGGGGCCGGGCACACGCCCGGACGTCGACTGGGGGCTCGCTCGATGGCAGGCGCCGGGGCCAGCAGCGCCCCGCGAGCGCCCCTGCTCCGTAGGCCCGCGCCCCGCGCGCCGCCCGAGGCCCGCACTTACTTTTCCGAGGGGCGCTCCTCCTCACTTTCATCCACTCGAAGGTGCTCAAGGCGGCGGGGAGGCCGGAGGCGGGCGAGGCCGACGTGGGGTAGGCCCCGGGGCCCGGGGCCGCGGGCTGCAAGGCGGCCGGCTCCCTGAGCCTGGCGGGCGGCCCGGGCTCGCCGAAGGCCGCGTAGTCCACCTGGCCGCTGAGCAGGAGGGCGCCGCCGCCCGAGAAGACCGCCGAGGTGGCGTAGTGGACGCGCGCCCCGCCGTCGTCCGCCGGCCGCCCCAGCGCGCACGGGAGGTCGTAGGCCGCGCCGGGCCCCGGGCAGCCCAGGTCCGCCCCGCCGGCCGCCGCAGGTGCGCCGCCCGCCTCGTAGGCGCCCTCCAGGCTGCAGGGCGCGAAGGCGGGCGCGGCCGGGGGCGGCGCGGCCAGAGGCGCGGGCCGGGCGGCGGCCAGGGGCAGGCAGCCCACGAAGGCGCCGTCGCCGCCGCCCAAGGGGAAGGCGGGCGGCAGGGCCGCGGGGCGGGCGTCGGCGCGGCAGAACTTGGGCGCGAAGCTGAGCACGTCGCCGCCGCCACCGCCGCCGCACGACACGTACTCCAGGTAGGAGCTCATGGCTGCGGCGCCCCCGCCGGAGCGCGCGGGCCGGGGCGCGGAGTGCGGAGCGCGGGGCCGGAGCGTGCGGGGCGCGGGGTGCGGAGCGTGCGGGGCGCGGGGTGGAGAGCGCGGGGCGCGGGGTGCGGAGCGCGGGGCCGGGCCGCCGCGGGCTGCGCCGCTCCGCGCGCCCTCCTAGCCCAGCTGCCTTCGCCGAGCCATGGCAAGCGAGCCGGAGGGAAATAGTGGCCTAATATAGTGGCGGGGGTGGCCACGTGGCGCCGGCCCGCCAATGGGCGCCCGCCCCGCACGGCCGGGGTCCCGGCTGCACGCGCCTGCCCCGCAGCCAACTTCGCCCCACCTGCGGGCGGCCGCGGCCCAGCGCCCCGGGGCCCGGGGAGACCGGCGCGGCCCCGGGGCGGGCGGGGCGCGAGCGCGGGACGCGGGCTTCGGGACCGGCACCGACGGAGCGGCGGGAGAGCGGCGGGGCTGGCCGCTGGGTGAGGACCAGAGCTTAGAGCGGGAGAAGCCTGTTCTTCGGGATGCGGGGGGGGGGGGGGCTCGCCCCTGGGCTGCCGACCTCGGCACTAAGCTGGGGACTGGGGCCCGTGGGGACCGCCCGTAGCCTTTGTCCCCCCCCCTCCCCTGCGCTTGCGGGTTTTCCTGGCGCTCGAGTTCTCTCTCTCCTAAACCTGGAGCACAGGCTTGACTGTCCCTCGTTCTGTCCCTCCCTCCGATTCGGGGGACGAAGTTGTACGTCCTGGGGGCCGCGTACCTGGGGCGCACAAAATCCCCGCGTTTGGACTAGATTTTCACGTTACTTCGCAGCGTTGCCTTCAGTTCGCGTCCCTTCCATGTGTGGCGGCGTGACTAGGTGCGTGTCGGGGCGCCAGGTTCGGGTTGGGGCAAGAGATGGGGGTTCCGCCTTGGGGGGGGGGCTGCACCAGATCCCCCCCTCTGCCTAGGCTGCGGGAGTAAGGAATGTGCCCGCGGGGGGGCGGAACGCTGGCACCCGCCCCCCCCCCCCCCAGGGCTGCGCACGTTCGCTGCAGCGCGCCAAGGCTTCCCAGGGACCGGTCAGATCTCAGAGGTTTGGACAGGCTTGTACCTCGAGGCAATTAAAGCTTCTGTTCCATCAGATAAGTGCTGCGTCGTCTCTTGCGAGTGAAATGTGAGGGCTCACAATGTTAATGGGCTCACGTCTTTCCCTTGATAATATGGTTTTGTTTTACTGAGCATAGAGAGACGGGAAATAAAAGTGCAACTGGCGCAGGAAATGAAGAGTAGAAGGGTTACAAAGACAAGCTTTGCATTGACAAACTTCCCAACTTCCTCCAACATTTCTTGTAATGCTTTCCTCTTTGGGGCCGTAGGAAAATAACAAATTAAATAAATAAACGGTATTTACACACAGCAGTCATGAAGGAGAGTGGTTTCCTAAAACTGTGTGAATGGGGTCTACTCTTGGCTTATTCAAGTGCCCTTGAGAATTTGATCTGTTATAGCCTCTTAGTTATGGTGACAGAGGTTTTATTATTGTTTTACTGATCCACTTGTCATGAAAGAGCGATTGAGGCTTTCCCTAAAATTCCACTTGGAGGAAGCCTGGAAAGTCGGAGCCATCACAGTCGGGGGAGCCAGTTCCTTACTGGGATGTGAACTTGTGAATAAACAAAGTCACACCAAAAGTGTTGCGGGTGAAGCTGAAGTTGAGCCAAGGTGAGGAAGGGGTAGGTAGAGAGGACACACCTAGGAATGAGCACAAAGCTAACAGGTCTGGAGTTCCTACACTTCTGGATTTCTTGGGTTTGATTGGGAAACAGAATCCTGTGCTGAAAATCAAAGCTTCACACTTGATGTTGCTACTTTCAGTTTGCTCCTATGGCCAATCAGATGACAAAGGTCCTAAGTAGTTTTTTTGAAAGGAAAAAAAATAGAGGCTCTTTTTTAGCTTCCTGATCAGGAAATGGGAGAGCTAGCTCAGCCTTCATATGTAGAAGCATTTCTTTGCCTTTTCCCATTCTGGGCTCTTAATACAAAAATATCAGCAACTCAGATGCTGCTGAGTTCACATAACACCTCACTCACCCCTGACTAGACTTTAGTAGCCAATTTTTCCTAGCATTATGGCCCAGTGAGTACACTTCTATCTCAAAATCATAGGTGCCCATTTAAACACAGCTCCTAGGCCTAGAGGCCCCAGCAGGTCAAGAAGGGGGATGGCCTTGTAAACCTCTCTGGAGAAGACATCACCTGGCTGCAACTCAGGATGTAGGGCAGAAAATCCAGCCTGATTGGCAAGTCTGACCAAAACCTATCAAGGGTTTTGCTCTAAGGTTTCAGGAGAAACAGGCAGCCTTCGCAGCTTGGCAAACTTCATTGCAAAAGGGACTGGGGTTTTCCTGCTAAGCCTTTAGGGCAAAGGTTGGGTCCTTGCTATCACAATTAAGCATTGACTTTGATGTACCCATAAGCTGTCCACACTATTTCCCTGAAGCAAAATTTTGGAGATTGAACTTCTGCTGGTGGAAGAAAATGTCTTAAAAGGGAGAAAGATTTTTTTTAATTGTGTTGTTTTCAAAACTATGGGTGAGAGTGGGTGGGTGGGTTGCTCAGTATTTTTTCAGACCCAGTTGCAGGTCTCTGATGATCGCTACATTCTGTTCATTCTCTTTACTCCCTCAGGCTCATATCCTATATCTTGGGGCCCAGAGCTGGTATCTCCATTCCTGGGCTGGTTCTTGACTTGCTCAGATTAGAGTCAAGACTCTTGTTACCTCACACTCAGATTCAACATTTGCCAAAGACCTACTGTGTAAGAACATTTTATTAGGGGAGGTCTAGGCTACAAAAAAAAAAATAATATATATATACATATATATATGTTTGTTTGTTTATTTATTTATTTATTTATTTATTTATTTATTTATTTATTCTCAAGCCAAAGGAACTAGGGATTCATTACTGGCACAGGTCGCAGCTATATTATAAATCTACTCCAGAAGAATCTGAATCTATAATTTTCTAAGGAGAGATTGGAAGATATTATTGGAGGAAATGTATGGAGGATGTAAACATAGGATACCTTGAGTACCTTTAAAGTTTGTCTCCTAGATGTTCACAGGGTATAAGAGAAATGTCTTACTAATTTTATTGCTTGTTCAAGTCGTGAATTCCCAAGGGTCACTTGGCCTGCTAGGTCCTGGTGCTGTGAGTTCTCAGCAGGAGGTGACAGCAGAGGGGCCTGATTGCCAGGTTGTGTTTGATGTAGGAATGCTTTGAAATCTCTCCCATACTGCTAACCAAGGCAGCCACCCCCACCCCTGCCCCATAACAACCTTTGTCTCTCATTCCAACAACAAGCTTTTTTTCCTGCAGACAGAAGGCAGAAGTGATGGAAGGATGTCACTCTGGTCTTCTGTGTGTTTACAGTTGTTCCTAAGAAGTCTCGTGCAACCCTTCTATACAAGTCTCGTCATGTTACCCCCTTGGAGATGTTTTGAGCACATGCATACTCTTGGCCCCACAGCCCCCAAGGATAGAAAGGCTCTTGCTTGTTGAGGTGAAAAGCAGGCGGGGAGGTGGGCTTTTCTCTTAAGTAAGATTTGTAGTTCTCTGCAGCAGCCTTCAATTTTCCCATAATGGAAGTGGGGGTGAAAGGGATCCCAAGGACTAACATGAGCCTCCCTGAGGAAAACGGTTTAGAGTGCTGTGCCTTTCCCCGAGAGCCTTGTGAATGAAAGGCTCATGGGTCAAGCCCTTGCGTGGGACACAGTAAACAGACAAGAAATGTTTGATGGACAGAATGGTGTGTTTTTACCATGACTAATATTGGCTAAAGGATAGCCTTAGATTACTGGCTCCCAAAACCACTTCATGAGGATAGGAATCATAATAGAAGCTTCTTTAAATGTGCAGGGGCCTGAGCCCACGCAAGAGATTTTCACCCAGTGTATCTGTCTCCAGTAGGCGTTTCAGTAAGCCTCATGGGTGATTCTAAAGCAAGGTTCTTTGGAACCATACTTTGAGAATTTCTGCTTCAGAGTGGGGTGGGCAATGTGGGGAGAGAGGGGTGGTTCTGTGGGAGGGGCCCTTGACCAGCACTGTGAGAGCTCCTGGCTAGCTGGAACATGAGTCTGAACAAGGCTGAGAAGCCTGTTGGGTGGTAGGGGCGGAGAATGTCACGGCCAAACCTAAGTCTAGTTGAGGTGAAGTTTCATAAAATATCCTTAAGTAGTAGTCAGTAGGAGTTTCACCAGTTTTGCTGACAAAATATGCTTTGCAGAGACCTGGCTTCTGCTCCTTTCCACTTTCCTAACTTGGCTTTGAGGATGCCGGTGAGATAGTAAATGAAAGGGTTTTGTCTATCCCAGTCTCCCCAGAGAAAATTCAGAGTGGTTTTGAGGTATTGGAAAGAAGGAAGAGGTAGGAATGGGGGGTGGGGAGGGTCTCAAGAGGGAGGAGCCAACTCTTCTTTCCTTCCACCTCTCCCAAATTATCTGGAATGAGTATTTGAGCTCCAGGGACCCAGAAGGGATGAAATGTCCCTTGCCTAAGCTGTAACTCTTTCTTTGGTTAAAGATGGGCCTATCATATCATAAAACGTCAGTGCAAGAAGGCCCCTCAGAGGTAAGTGACACTGAACCACTCGTTTTAGAGAGGAAGTCACTTTACTCAAAGGTTAAAAGACAAAAGCATCCTGCAAAAAATGAGGGAACTAATGGGTCTCCTGACTGTCTGCAGTCGGCTGCCTGTCCACAGCCTACAAAGAGGGAAGAGTAAAGCAGCCCCTCCTCCACACTGTGGCGTCCTCCCTGTGCAGCCAACAGAGCAGTGTTCATGGAGACACCCTTTTTCTGGGAGACCATACAGCTGGTGTGGCTGACTGGGAAGCTTGCTGCCCTCTCTTTGCAGTTTGTTTGCTAAAATTGTGCTCCAAACTTCTGAGGGCCCACCTTGAGCCACTCCTGCAAGAGAAGGCAGAGATGGATCTGGGTCCTTACCTCCTCCAGCAAGCAAGAGTAGAGGATCCCTTCATCTCCCGCTGAGCTTGATCCCTGGGGGATCAAAACCAGAAGTGTCCCTAGAGTAATGTAACTGGATAGTACAAAGTTAGCACAAGTGTGAACACACACAGGTACACCCAGGCCAGTTACATTTGTACTAATCTCTCTCTCTTTCTCTCTCTTTTGCACCTTTATTTTTTAAACAGGTAACATATTTAAATTTATGTGGTGCAGAATTCAAAGGTATGCAGTGCTGTACCACGATGGTATGCAGTGAAAACCTTTCTCCCATCCCTGTCCTCAGCCACCTAGTTCCCCTTCACTAGTTATTAGTTTCTTGTATATCTTGCCGGAGATACTTCATAGGTCTCCATCTATCTATAAATTCCCCCACAATTTTTGCATAAATGATAGCATATTAGGTAGACTCTTTTGCCCCATGCTTTCCCTCCTATCATATCTTGAAGGTCATTTCATAGAAGTGCCTACAGAACTTCCTGGTTTATTTTTACTTCATGCTGTCCTGTACCCATGTACCACAATTTATTTAACTAATCCTCTTCAATAGGTATTTAGCGTATTTTCAGTCTTCTGCTATTACAAACACATGTTCAAGTTTTTGACCTATAGAAAAATTCCCAGACATGGAATCACTGAGTGGAAAGGATGTGCACTGGCAATTTTGATACAAATTGCCAAATGGCTCTCCTTAGAAGTGCATCAATTTTTACTTCTACTGGCAACATAGGAGAATTCCTTTTACTTCATACCCTTGCCATCTCAGTGGGGTAGTAAAATTTTTTATTTTTGCCAATCCAATAAGTAGAAAATAATACCTCTTACTGGGCAGCCGAGGTGGCTCAGCGGTTTAGTGCCGCCTTTGGCCTGGGTTGTGATCCTGGGGACCCGGGATCGAGTCCCACGTCTGACTCCCTGCATGGAGCCTCCTTCTCCCTCTGCCTGTGTCTCTGCCCCTCTCTCTCATGCTCTGTGTCTTTCATGAATAAATAATAAAATCTTCATAATAATAATAATAATACCTCTTACTTACCCTTAGAGCACCTCCAAAAATGCCATTCTTCTTTATCTTGTTTGATCCTTTCATAATTCTATTTTACAAATGTAATATGACACAGAAAAGATAAACTACTTGTTGTCATCATGCCCAATGTAAATAGCCAAGGTCAGATGTCCAATACTCTTTCCTCTACACTGCACTGTGTCACAAGGAAGCCTAAGGAGGTTCAAAGAGAGTGGGTGGCTTCAAGCATTCCCTGAAAGACACAGGATATAAAAAAAAGCTTTCTGACATCTGCTAAGAGGCCTCCTCTTTAGTGGTTTGATACCAGGACCACATTTCTGCACGTGTCCCTGGAGAGGACCCTCCGGAAGCGGAGGAGCTCTAATTAGTAATATGATCTGACCTACTCCTAAGCATTAGCTTGGATTCAATATCTGGGAAGCAGTAGGGTGTTGTTTTTAATTTTCCTGAGACCTATTTCAACTGGCCACCCAGGATCTAAATATTGATCAGCATGGTGTGGGCGAGAGGATGTTTTCCCTAGGTTTTAGCTTTGCATAGGACACTCACTTGGACCTGGTGAGGGTAATACCTAATGCAGGCATGTACACACACACACACACACTCACACACACACACAAATGGTAAACTCCTGAGGTAGACATCGAAATAGACATCTATTTCACTGGTGATGAAACTGAAGGCCAGAAAAATGAAGTGAATTGTATAGGGTCATAGAGTGTATCGGTTAGCAAAGCAGAAAACACAATGTAGACCTACCACTGAGTTCCTCAGTATCCCCTGCAAAGTCTTCTCTTCCCCAGCCTGCATTCATTTTGGTGAATGACCAGAGTACCGGCTCAGGCTCTCTAAATAGAAACCTAGGGATTAGCATTCATAACTCCTTTTACTCATCCAGTTATCACCAAGTCCTGTGAATTTGTCCCCCTGAATGTTTTTCCTCTTTATCCTCATTACCTTAGTTCCTCTCTCTGCTAGATTATTGCAGCAGAGAGAGGAACTTTTTCCTTCCCTCCTAACACACAGTATCCCAAAGAGCAGCCTTACTAAATAGATAACCTCACATCCCAGCTTAAAACCTTCAGTGGCTACCTACTGTCTACAGATTAGGTCCAGTCTCCTTTCCATGGACCCCATGCAACTTCTCTTTCCAGCCAGATGCTCTACTCCAAATGATTCTTCTTGTTCCTGGTCCAGACCTTGCTCTTTCTTCCCTCCTTGCTTTGCATGTGCTGCTCTCTGTGCCTGGTACATCCCTCCTTCCTTCCTAAAAAACCTCATACTTCAGGAACCCAAATTCACATCCCCTGAGAAGCCTTTTTTTTTTTTTTTTTGACAGTGCAGTGGTGATAGTGGCTCTTTCTTTTTATTCCAGGAACATTTTGACCACACCTGTGTTACAGCATCTGTCATGCTGTTTTAGGATTCTTTTTCTCCCCAGTAGATCAAAGGGCACACACTATTAGTGACTCATTTTTATAGCTCAGAGCCCAGCACCGTGCACGCAGGAGCTGTTCAGTAGGTGCTGCTGAAAGGCAAGGGAGAGAGGGACAGGCTCCAAGCCAAGGACAACAGGGCCAGTATTTTAATCGCTTAATGAGTTCAGAACACTGTGCGAGGCTTAATGCTTCAGCTTATTATCTGTGTAAAGCAAAATGATAATAGAATATCTCTCCAAAGCCAGCTAATTTCCACCCAATGGATGCTGAAAGAGTAGAGGGGAGGGGGGAGCTGGAAGTTTCTGTCTTTCAAGGGTTCTTTCCTATAGGCTGAGGCAACACTTCACTAACTCCAGAAACTTCTCAGCTGATGTCACTCAGAAAAAGAGTAAAAGAGGGGGTAGCCTGGAACTTTCTTAGAATTTACCAAGAGGACTACAAGTACCACTCAAGAGAGGGTATAAGAATGCCTCACCACACACTTCCCACTTCCCCAAGCCCTCCTGCGCTAGAGGGCTCTAATGCTAATAACCCCCCCCCGCGCCCCGCCTCCCCAGGCCCCGCGCGCGGTTTTCAGTCCATCCCTTGATGCTATTTCTAAAATGAACCCCAAAAGAGCTGAAGTAAAAATACTCCAGTCCTTCTGTCACAGCAGAACAGAGAAGGAGAGGCGTATCATTGTGGTTGGTATTTTAAGTGTATTTTTATTGTCCTTTTTATATGGCATTCAAGTTGAGTTCCAAGTTCAACAGTCCAAGTGTTACCCTGCCTCCTCCCACACGAATTACTTCTGCAGGTGAAGAAGACAAGCAAACTAGCTCCGCCCCGTTCCCCGAAGCCTTGTCTCCCGGGAGTCTTTTTAAAAATCCCCACACAGTGTCCGCGAAGGCCTCCTGCCCAGCGGGACTCGGCTGGTTCTGGCTAGGGAGAGGTGAGCGGCCCTTTCTGGGCGTGGGGAGCGTTAGGGGGCGGCGGGGCTGGGAGGGAGCAGGTGGGGCGGGCCCGGGAGGGTCCCCCGCGGTCCGGGGGCGGGGCCGGCGTGTCGCGGCCTCCGCGGCTCCCCCGCGTGCCCGCGTCTCCCCTGCTTGCGGCTTCTGGTCGGCTCGCAGCTGGCCCCGACTCGCTCCGAAGTGGGAGGAACGGCTGTCGAGCGGGAAGTGCACCCCGGGTGATTGATGAATCCTTAACGGGACCAACCTCTGCCGCCGCCAACGCCGCCGCCGCCGCGCACGCGCACGGGGCCCCCGCCCCGGCCCCCGCCCCGGCCGCCGCCCCGCGGGCCGGGTAGCTCACCGCCCCCCCCCCGCCTCCCGAGCTCGGGGCCGCAGGCCCGGGGGGCGCGGAGCGGGCGCGCGCCTCTCGAGCCTTTGTGCGGCGCGGCCGCCGGGGCGCCCGAGGGAGGCGGCGGCTATTGTTCCCCGCGGGGGAGGGGGCGCTGCGGCTCCCCGGCGGGTCCCCGCGGCCCGGGACGGGCGGGGGCTTCCTTTGTGTGCGCTGCGCCCGCGACGGGAAGGGCGCGTCGCTGCCGCCCGGGGGCCGCGGCCGAGGGAGGCTGGTGGCAGCTCCGCCACCGCCTGGAGCCCAGCGCCGCCGACCGCGTCCCCGCGCCGCGCTCGCGGAGGAGGCGGGAGGGACGTGGTGTTGGTAGGGCAGCGCTTGGAACAATAGAGCCATCAAAGGGCCTCTCCGCGTCTCCGCGGGAGTCGGCGACGCTCTGCCCCCCTCGGTCGGAAAGGCCCAGGCCCAACAGGTCCCCTTGGCCTGCTGCTCGGCCCGCCTCCCCAGTGGAAACCCTTCATCAGTACCGCCAGGCTTCTCCGGGAATCCTGATGTAAATTCAAGTCTCCTCCTGGGGCTCCTACTAATGTTAAAATCCTATTTTCATTATTTTCCAGATATTGTTCTCCCATACATATGATCCAGACTAGCTCCAGGAGCCAGTCAAGAGATTTTGCCACAGGATCTAGGGCAAAAGGATTTACCTCCTATCACCCACCTTGCAGATCTCCTAGGGACCTTTCGCCTTCTGCTGCTGCTGCTGCAAATGATTGGACATCCATTTGCATTTCCTCTTCCATCCTGTGGGGAAACCTTTTGTTTACTGTGCTCCAGGCTGGGCCTGGCCTGAAAGTGGGTCCTTGAATTACCTTTGTACTATTCCAACTTGCCAAGGTGGTTTTGAGACCTGAGGGCCGTATTCAAGCATGGGCGTTAGGCCAAGTATATATGTAATCCATATGGTACCAACGGTGGGCCCCAAAGATAACAGCATCTGTAGCTGGACCAGAAGACAAGCTACAATGAAAACTAAGATTTTATCCTCTGTGATGATCTTCTCCACCACCAGCACCACCAATGCAGTAAGTACAGAGGATTCACCTACCCAGTCTTTTTTTTTTTCTTCTTCTTCTTCCTCTCCATCCAGGCCCTCTGCAAGAGAGATCTAAGTGAGCTAGTCCTAAGAGGTGGTAAGGGTATGGCTGGTGACTCAGTGTCAGCTCTCTGTGCCCAAGGTGTCTAAGGATAAGTCTGCTCACCCAGTTGCAGTGCCCCAAAGTGATGAGGCTGTAGGCCTGTGGAGATTGGGGTCTTCTGGCCCTCTTTGTATTTTTATTTAATACTCACATACTTCTGTTCATCCTGGTTTTTTTTTTTTTTCTTACAGTTCCTGAAAGGACCAAAGTAATGCCAAGAACCCCCAGATGAAGAGGACCTTCCTGGATCTGTAACTGGGATTATTTAATCAATTTTGTACTTCAAGAGAAAGTTTCCACTAATTCTGAGGATAAAGCCAAACAGGCCTGTGACAGTCCCTTGAGTACTGACAGTGTAAACAAGCTTCTGGCTTCCCCAGGTCAAGCAGAGAAACACTTTTCATTAGAATGTTGGGTTTCTTCTTTGTTATTCAAACATACACCCACACATATCCTCTTCACCCTGGCTAATGAAAAACCTCAACAGATGGAGAGCCTAGGCTCCCCAGACTTATGGCTGAGGAGATGCACTTCCCTCAGTGTGGGTTGGCTGGTACAGAATGGGGGAGGGAGAAGAAATGAGTAGCTAGTATAGGTAATCACTATCTTTTAATACTCCTTACAGATAGAAATTCGAAAAATCCTGTTCAGCAAGGTTAGCAGCCTGTGGGGCCTCGGAAGCCAATTTGGCTGATGTGTCTCTAATAGGGACTAGGCTTGGGGCGGCACCAGGGGGAAAGAACTCACTCCATATTCTCTCTCTCTCTCTCTCTCTCTCTCTCTCATTTGAAAGCCTGTAAAAAGAAATGGTACAAATGGATGGTTAACTTAATGATTCATCAGAGGCGGATTTTTCTCTGTCAGGTCCCTGGACGAGGCTGAGGCCTGAAAGCCAGGAGGCAGAACATTTACTTAGCGCCCTTTCTTACCGCCTTTGGGGGGAGGGGACAGGACTACTCTGCAGACCGTTCCTCTGCGACTTCCCCATACTCCCGGCCAGCTCAGTTGGGTCCCTCTACCCCCTCGGGCTGGATCCTGAGTTTCTCCCGGTAGCCAGGGCAAGCTCGCCCTCAGCCTGTCTTTCCCCGCCCCCACCTCCCATTCTGCAGTGGGCCATCCGTGCAGCCTCCTCTCCACCCTGCTTTAATTCAACTGCCGGGCCGTTAGAACAACCAGGGGCTCCCAAAAGGCTGCCACCCCCATGCACGGGCCTGGGCTTCAGACTCCAAGCCTCAGGAGGCTCCCCCCCCCCAACCTCCGTGACCCCTCCCCTCCCCCACTCTACCCTTCAGCGGTCTCCATAGGAGAAAAAGGCAGAGAGCTGAGCAAGGCCTGAGCCAGAGCGCCGCTTCCTCCCTCGGAGCGGCGGACGAGGTCAGCCTCCCGGAGGCCAACCCGAGACAGGCCCAGCCCGTGCTCCCCTCCCGGCGTAGGCCCCACGGCGCGCAGCCCCCGGGAAGCTGCGCGCACAAAGGCGCCGCCGCTGCTGGAAGGCCGGGCTGCGGCTCTGCCCCGAGCGCCCTGCACCCGCAGCCTCGAGGCCTCGGGGCGCCCCCGTCGCTCCCTCCCCGCCTCGGGCGGAAGCCCCGGGCTGGGGTGGAGGCGCCCCTCCGCCGCCAACCTGCCCCTTCGCGCCGCGAGCCCCCCCCTCCCCGGGCCGCGCTCCCCTCCCCTCCCCCACGCGCTCTCCCCGCCGCTCGAGGGCCCCGAGGGGGAGGCGGGAGCCCCCCGCGCTGCAGCGGCTATTGTGACCTTCCGCCGCCGCTGAGCGGGAACCCAGCGCGAGCGAGCGCGCGACCGGCGGGGGAGGGGGCGGCTGTGTGTGCAGACCTCGGGGTGCGGGGGGGCGGGGGGGCGGGCGGCAAATAAATAAAGGTTTGCAACCTGGGGCAGTTGGGCGCTTCAGAGGGCGTTCGGTTGTGTTTAGACTCCGGTGCTTCCTAAAGCTAATTGCAGGCTCAAAAGGAGCAGAATTTATGGCGAAGGCCAAGGCGGCTTGTTTATAATTTATGAAGTTTTAAATGGCTGAGCCGCGGGCCCCCCTCTCGCCCCGGCCCAGGGCCGCGCGGGAAGCGCCGACCCAGACTCACCACCGCGCCCCCCTCCCCGCGCCGGGAGCCACCGAGTGTGCCCATCACATGACACTCACGCCAATGGCAGCAAAGAATCCGAGCTATTCTCAGAAGCCTCGGGAAACATTTCCCCAAAGGTGAGAGAAAGCCGATTTGTCCCAAGCGACCCCACCACCACCACCTCATCAGAGAGGGGTGCCTCTGGGCCACCGCCCCGAGAGGGAGCCCCCAACCCCGCACTTGTTTGGAGCCTCAGTGTGGGAGGAGGCTGGTGGCAGCCGGCCTAGACACCGTTTACTGTCTAATCCATGAAACCCTAAGCCGCAGATGACACTTGGGGCCTTTGCAGACACCCGCAGACTCAGCAGATACTCCTGCGGTAACACACCGCGCTGGAAAACGCCTGGAGCCATAATGCATTATGTATTTTTATTATTATTTATGGTAGGAAGAGGAGATGAGGGAAAACCGGGCTGAATCTAAACAGCCTGATAATTCATCTATTTAATATTTAGCCAGTTAAGAAAGGTTGTTGTAATCCCTGCAAGGCAGCAAGCTCTTCTCTGACTTCCCTAATAGCTTAAAAAATAATTTCTTACAAGACAATTAGAAATTCTGCCTATCGATGCAAATTTCATAGAAAACAATTTTAAGCCTTGAAAGTGGGTAAAATATCCCTTCAGTTGAAGTCATTTATTCTGTTGATACACTTCTACAACATGTATATTCTAAACCTGCTCAGATAAAGTGAAATTTTAGCAAAAGGATAATCCCCTCCCACCCCCAACCTAACATGCCATTTTAAAAACAGCACAAAGGAACAAGGAAACTAGGTATTATTGGAGCCATCATTATTTAGCGAAACACAAACATCCAAATAGAAACGATTGTTGTTCCACCAGAAGATTAGAAGTTAAATTATTTCCACACAATGGGAATTTCACCTCGTGTCACCGGGGATGTAGTAGGAGTTGCATTATTTGTCAAACCAAATAGAGATGCGTGGGCAGACTTTGCTGAAATACAAAAGAATTGAACCTTATCTGAAGGCGCTTTCCAAGTGTCTCCTGATAGAGGAGCGGGTGGACGTTGTCCGCCTCTAGCTAAAGCCACACTAATATTTACAAAATGGATATTAACCCTTGAAGACATTTTTTGCCCGTTTTGTACAAAGAAACAGGAATAAACAAGGTGTTTGTACTTGTTATGTTCCATTAATGAAACTTTTATTACTTTACATCGCGGGGGATGTCTGTTTACTTTAGAAATGAACCACCAACCGTTATAAAGGAAAAAGTCCTGACAGCATTTCCTAGAGAAAAAGCTTAGGTGCGTGTTTCCAAATGATCTTTTCTTTTTGTGCACCTCAGCTTTTTCATAGCTCAGTTCTTACAACTTCACGTGTGTCTTTTCTTTGATTGTCAGTTTTCTCTTAAAGTTTATTTTTTATTAGCGCAGAAAAGTGAGTGCTGGCCTCCCCAGTGTAAATGCAATCTTTAAAAAGTCGATTTGTGTTCTAAAAAAGAGGGTGGTGGAAACAGCATAAGCAGGCACAGCACAAAGCCCTACCCAAATTATCCCGCCCAGGCCATTTCTAGGCTTGCATCCTCAGATTTTCTCCCCTGATGTCAATAGCTGCAATGTAATCAAGTATCCCCAGAACCAATTCGTGTGCCAGATTCCAAATACATTTTTTTTTAATGTACACATCCAAGAGTCAGCCTACTTGGGGGCCTTCTATTGGGATTGTGCGAAAGATAAAAGGCAGAGTGATCTACTTCCAAGTGTGCGTGATTAACACAGATACACTTCCGACTGAGAAATTTTTTTTATTCTAAATATTTGTTCAAATAGTACCAGACAATTTGAAATCAATAAACTGTGTCGAGTGGTGAGGGCTGCGGCTGTTGAGAAATGAGTAACGGGTGTCGTGCCACGCCAAGGGGCCGCCTGACTCTACCCATGAAGGACAATTTGCGGTCTTAATCCTTTACATCAACTACAAACACCAGCCACGGTTACAACTGTTCAAAACTACTCTCTCAACTAGTTCAGACCAAGGGGACTAAAGAGGTGAAACGTGGCCCCCGCGGCCTGGGAGCGCGTTCCTAAGCTTGGCTGGAGAATTCTACAAATATACACATAAATACATTAAGACGAGGATAAATAATCAGGGAAACGAAATGACTCGCTTCAAATAATAAATACAGATCGTTGAGTCCGATGCAATCCTTACGGGACGGGAAGGAGCACATAAATTAAGGTCTCCGTCACTAAGCTAGACGCGGGCCAGGCCTCGGGCTGTCCGGGCTCTGGTCCCTCCGCAGAGCGCGCCGCCGGTGGGTCTCGGACTTACCTTCGGGACACCACTACCCGATTAGAGTCCCTCGGTCCGCAGTATATGGCACTGTCGGGGTTACAGAGGAGAATCCTTGCGGCTGATTTATGGCGAGTCACCCCAAAGAGGGCGCGCCTGGAGGGGAGGCCCAGCCGCCCGCGTCTCGGCCGCCGCGGGCCGGAGACCAGGAGGCGGCGACCGGGCCGGAGCGAGGGAGGGGGTCCCCGAGCTGCCCCGCGGGCCCCGCCCGCCACCCCCGCCACCAAAGCAAAAGAGGTAATTGCGCCGCGAGTCCGGGCCGGTGGCGGCCGCTACAGATGCGTCAGTTTGGGGGCCTCGGGCAGGCGTCCCTGAGACGAGTGGTGCGCCGACAGATCTGTGTAGGTGGGATGAGGGTCGCACGGTCCGTGGTGGTGGTTGCCCGGGATCTGCGCGGCGCAGCTGTAGTCCACGCTGGCCGAAGAGGGGTGCGAGAGGTGGCCCAGGTTGAAGACGGGCCCGGACGCCGGCGCCATGGAGTCGACGAAGTTGCCACCCACGTACACCGGGCTGCCCTGCAGGTTGGCGCTGGCGAAGCCGCCGCCGTTGCTCGCCATGGGGTGGGGCTCGAACTCGGGCGCCGCGTAGCGCTTCTGCTGCGGCAGGCAGCTGCTGAGCGGCGCCGTGTAGGCGGCCAGGCCGTACATGTTGGGCTGAGATTTGGCGAAGGCGGGCGGCGAGGGCGCGTCGTAGGCCAGGCCGGGCACGGGCGGCAGCTGGCCCGAGTAGGCCACGTGGCCCGCGGCGCTGCCCAGCGGCGGGCTGCGCTCCGGGGACTGCCCGGCCGGCGAGTGCAGGATGCCCTTGGCCTTCTGGTCCTTCTTGTACTTCATGCGCCGGTTCTGGAACCAGATCTTGATCTGGCGCTCGGTGAGGTTCAGCAGGTTGGCCATCTCCACGCGGCGTGGCCGGCACAAGTAGCGGTTGAAGTGGAATTCCTTCTCCAACTCCACCAGCTGTGCACTCGTGTACGCCGTGCGCACCCGCTTGGACGCTGGGCCCGGCGGGCTCTTATCCTCGCAGCTCTCTCCTGGGCAGGAAGGGAGGTAGAGGGGATGCTGAGCGGGAGAGGAGGGGGCACCCAGGGCTGCAGCGGGGTGCTTCCCTGGCTCCTCTATCCCTCCCCCCACCTTGGGAGTGGGGGAGGGGCGGCTGAGAGGTGAGATTCTGAGCGGGACCTCGAAGGCCCCAGTCCTACCTAGGAGTTGCACCTGAACCGCCCCCCCCCCAATCTGCCTTCTGAGGTCCTATTCACTCTGCCGCCCCCTCCCTTCCAGCCTAGTCCATCATCCTGTCCCTAAGGCTAAGGCTGTGGAGGAGTTTAATGAGAGACTAGTAGCAGCTGCTGAGGCCTAGCCACCACCCCCCTCCCAGCCCCCATTAAAGAAGGGCCAGACTTCTTTGAACACTCTTCCCAGACTCTGCTGGGGGATGGAGGAGAAAGGCAGCTCCCTCTCTCCCCTCCTCAACCTTGCTTCGGGGCTGGCTACTGAGCAAAGCACCCCAGGAAGCACAGGATGAGGGTGGAGATCTGGGCACCTCACTCCAGCTCAGCTGCACCCAAGGGCTCTGCACCCAAACTCAGGGAAGTAAGAAACCATAAAAATACTGCCCCAGAGTTTCAGGGGCTCCAAGGCCAGCCTGGGTGCATTTTGAGTAATTCAGTGCTGGGAGCAGCAGTCTCAACCCTGGTTTCCACTACCTCTGCCACCTCTCAGCAGCTTGTCCACTCCCTCCCTGCTTGTACAAATGGATTTCTCCTGGGAGGGAGGGGCCTGGGCTTGCAGCTCGGAAGGAGGAGCAGAAGATGCTTACAGGCTGGAAGGCACTTTCCCCGTAGCAGCAGCAGCCCCAGAGAATTGCAGGCAAACCAGAGACTTGATAACAAGCTAGTTACATCCGAGGTCTCAAACTAGCTCTGGACCTGGAAGCCAATTCATCTACCTGAAGATAAATGGCGTCAAAGGACACAAGGCCAGAAAATTTTAGGAACCAAGCAGGCTGAGGAGAATGGCAGCAGGCCTTAGGGCTCCTGGCCCGTGCCGGTCTTCTTCTACACACCCTGAATGGACCCACAGAAGATCTCAACTCTAGGATCAGCTTTTTCAGGAAGAGAAACCCAAGGCTGCTCCTGTTTCAGAGCACATCCTCTTCCCCTAGGATATGACCCTCCGCATTATGGATTTGCTGGGATGGGGAGATCTGGGCTGGGGTACACCAAGCAGAGTCCATGGCTAGGTCTTGCAGGCTCTGGTTGGATTCAAGCGCACCATTCTGTGGTTTTGTCATCTTGGGCAACTCTAACAGTCTCCTTATTTGTAAAATGGGGATGTTATTATATACCTACCTCAAAGGGTTCTTCAGAAAATTAAATTAGATAATGCTTGTAAGGCATTTAGCAAGGTTGTTAACATGGATCCATGTTAGCACTCCACAGACTTTAGTTCTTACTAATTTAAGGGAGTAAGGTTGGTGTGATGAAGACTACATAAAAACTCAGGCACCTGGGTGGCTCAGTGGTTGAGCATCTGCCTTTGGCTCAGGTCATGATCCCAGGGTCCTGGGATTGAGTCCCGTATCAGGATCCCCGCAGGGAGCCTGCTTCTCCCTCTGCCTGTGTCTCTGCCTCTCTCTGTGTCACTTATGAATAAATAAATAAAATCTTAAAAAAAAAAACGAGGCTTGGAAAGTCATAATACCTGTCTTCAGGTTTTGAAGAGCTGTTGGATGGAGGGAGCTAAGTTAGGACCAGCAGCCTAGGACAACAGATATTATTAGGTCGATATAAGAAAAAGCTATCTACTAATAACTGTGGGACTTGTCCAGCAGTGGCACCAGCAACCTGGAATGGAGCATCCTGCCCCTGTACGGGTGTGGCTCCAAATCAGGGACACTAAAAAGAAAGGATATTTCTGCATGAATAGGAGTGCAGACCTATGGCCTCCAAAGCTGGACTTCCAGCCCTGAGCCTCTTGCTTCCCAGGTGAGCTAACTTCTTGGGGTCAGTCTGGGGGACTTAGCCCAGGGCGAGGGCCCTCAGAGAGCTACCTGCAGTGGCACAGCTGTTCTTTTGCTTGGAGTTCTGTCGGGACTCTTTCATCCAGGGGAAAATCTGCTTGCTGATGGTGGCTGAGGAGCCCGAAGCATTGGGCCCACCCTTGGCCTTCTTGGCAGGCACTCCACCTCCAGGATTGGTGGGTGAGGATGGGGGCAGAGGTGGCGGTGGAGGAGGGGGTTGTGGTGGCTGCTGCTCTGAGTTCAGGCCAGGAGGCTGGCTGCCACCCCCCCCACCCTGGCTGTTGCCAGTGCCAGGCCGCATACAGCTGCCATTCAGTTCTGTTCCTTTGTGGGCCGGGGCTCTCAGGGGTGCAGAAGTCTGGATGGAACAGGCGGAACCGGGATAATCGGTGTCCAGGGAGCTGGCGGCCGCAGGGGGTGGGTAAGGCTGATGGGGGGTGCCATAGTAAGCGTCGGTGGCTTTGCTGTAGCCGTAGCCTCCGAAGAGTCCCGGGTTTTCATAGTAAGCAGCCTTCTGCATGGTGCACTCAGGAAGCTCCAGGGCCTGTTGACCCTGCTCAAATAACATTGACCACCACTGTCTCCTTCACCACCTCCTCCTCCGATGTCTGCCGAATCCTGAGGGGGCTGGGGTAGCCCCAGGCTCCAGGTGACCTGTGGAGGAGAAAAGTGAAAGGCCCCAGAGGGACTGTAACTGACAAGACAACCAGTGTAGAAGGACTAGCTCCCCCTGCTCTCTGCTGCCTTCATAGTGGGAGGATCTGAGACTTTATGAAGTTCAACTTATTTGAACCTTTGGAAAAGTCAGAAGGCATTTCCATAAACATAAGAAAAGACCTTTCCTTCTCTTGAGCTCAACTCCATCCAAGAGAAGGGGCTCCCACCCCACGCAGACACTATTTTCTTTCTTCAAGATTGTCCATTTAGCTTTCTAAATGGCATAGAAAAGCACTTATGGCCTCATACGTTTTAATGGCTGATCCTCCCACTGGACTTTGAGCTCCCTGCAGGCAAGGACTGTGTCTTATTCATCTACATATTCCTAACACCCAGTCCAATGCCCTTCCTGTAGTAAGAGCAATAAATGCTTGTTGCATGAGTGAATGGAGGGACCAACCAGTCAATCACTGGGTCACCCCAGGATGTTGATGAAAAAAGAAAACTCTATAACCCACTCAGAACAGCCAGAACTCTCAAAAAAAAAAAAAAAAAGAAGGAAAAAAAAAAAGGTATCTCCCCCACCTGGTTTCAAAATCACAGCATCTTTCATGGAGACCGGATAGTCAACTTTCTGGGGACAGGGTGAGAATCTGCCCAGTTAACTCTGCAGGTCAATGTGAAATACACTAGAAGATAAAAACCAAGAACACTTAGACTCCCAAACTTATTTTGAGGCTAAAAAGTGTTCCTTCTCTTTCATCTACAATTTTCTAGAGTCTTTACTTTGTCCTCCACTACTTTTAAATGGATACCACTAGAGATGGGTGAATAGATTTAGAATTTGAAATGTATGGAGCATGGGTGAATGTAAAATGCTTTATATTATAATTTTATCATGTTTATGCTGCACCCATTACATAAATATATATTATTATTGACCTCTGCTCTGGATCATCTGCTGCACCCCACCTCCACCCGCTCCACAACCAATGAGAGAACCTCTCATGGCATGATGAATGGACTGAGAATTAGAAAAAGGGGGGAAAAAACAACTAAGAAAAATTCTATCCCTTTTGTGTCCTCTGATTCTTGATGGAGGTTTCCCTTCTCCCTCACTCCACCCCCCTTCTCCTGAAAGGCTCCTAAGGAGTTAAAGTATAACTGGTACCATTCAACCACTTTTGTCTGCTTGATAAAGAAAACTCATAGGTCAGCTCCCTGGTCTTAATTCTTGATCTCCTCTTTCAGGCACCTTTCCTTCCTCAAAACTCCCTGGGCTTCCATCATGGTCATCATGATGGACCACATTGTCTAGACAAGCTATGTGGCCTAATAGATTTGGCCACTAGGACCCAGCTCACTCCTCCATTCCCTCATTTCTCCTCCACTTTCACCAAAGAGCCCAATTTTTAAAATTCCTCATATTAGCCTTTGTCTGATAGTATTGTTGCCCATTTTGTTTCAAAATACAAGTGAATTTGACATTTATCTTGATAAGACACAAGCCCTTTTCAATGGGATAACAGAATGCTAGAACGCGTTTTAGAAATTGTTTCTATTATTGTTCTTAAATGCACATGGTTAAGATACCTACCTAGCAAAGCTGGTCTTAATCTTTCTTTCATTCATTTTCTATATTGTTCTCTGACCACTAATGTTACTGAATATCAAATGGAAAGTTACACGCTCATCCTGTGACTAATATTTATGTGTTTGCCCCCAAGCCAAAGGACTGGGTACTCTGGGTTTAGTTGTTTCTGGGCTTTTCTGGGGATCCTGGTTCCGGTCTTAATCTGTGGGCCCTCTGGATGTCAAAATGGTCACATGTGACACTCAGACCACCAGAACTCACTGCTGCTTCTGTCATTTTGTTTACAACTGTGAAAGCAAAATACACCCCCTTCCCCCGTCTTGCCTCCCAGGTTGACCAAGTTTATCTTGATAGGTGGACAAATCACGTTAAAATAGCCTCTTTAGGAACTGACCAGGTCTTCGAAACAGATGGCTTTACATATATATTTGTTCCTATGGCATATTCCTGGAAGAAGCTCCAGGTCCTGGGCCTCCAAAGTGTAAATACTTGGCAGCTTCATGAATAACCACAGCGTCTGTTCCCCTGCCTCTGTTTTCATTGTCTTAAGGAATTTGAAGGCCCACTCAATGAGGAGCCACCACCCCAATGTCTATTGCCCCAGAAGCCAGGGCAGGAGGCCTCTCCTCACCAGAAAGGGCTTTGCAGCCTCCCGCCACCTCCACTTTATAATGCCCCAAAGAAGCAAACTCTACTAAAACAGAACCCCAGAATATTACGACAAAACTTGTTTTTTTTTTTTAAAAAAAAAAAAAACTTATTTCTTTCCAGAAATCCCTACTCCTTGTGAACTCTGCTTGAACCTAAAAAGCAGGAATGGGTCATAAATCACTTGGACAATGGTCAACTGTTCAGTGGCTCATCTTTTCGATCACCCCCCCCCCTTTTTTTTTAAAGGCTTTCTTTTTTTCAGCCCTTTGGTACCTCTGCTCAGTTTTGCTCGGGGACCCAAATGCCTTGGGGTGAAGACCAGCCCGAGCAGGGGGAGGGGCGGTCTTCCAAGTCCTCAGCTGCCCGTTTCTCTCATTCCTGCTCCTCTCGGCCTCCGGGGCACCGGCTGGGGCAGCCTCCCCAGAACCCCGCCGGGGCACGATCCCCGGCCCCTTCTCGGGTAGGGGCACTAAAGGGGGCTCTGGCTCGACCTTTCCCGCGGTCCGGGGAAGTTGCCCAGCGGGGCTCGGAGGCCCAACCGCAGGCTGGGAGCGCAGGGCCGAAGGGTCCCCGGCCAGAAGGCAGGCGGCCCTCGAAGCCGCCGCACCCGCTGCGCCTCCGAAGCAGCCGAACCCTGATACTTGCTCACTGCACTTAATTCTGCCCGGGATCAATACCTAATATGATACCGAATAAATAAAAGGCGCTCACAGCGGCCAGGGGACGGGGTTATTAAGCAGCTGGAGCTCTCACGGTGCATATCAATGCACCTGTCATTGTGGTTTGCAACAAAATTTATGACTGCAAGCGCAGCGGCAGTAAACGCTTCAGCAAGGAATGAAAAGAAAAACACTTCCCAAGGCCCGGCACTTTTCAGAAGTGGAAAACAGGCTCCGCGTGGGAGGAAGAGCAGCAAAAGGATCCCCCGCTCGGCACCTCGGCCGACCCGCGGCCCGCGCGCCCCGGGCGTATATAAGGCGGCCGCTCGGAGCCGCTCTGCTGGGCGGCGGGACGCGGGAGCGGCCGCGCGGCCTCGCGGGGGCCGAAGACCCGCCGCCGCCCGCCGCCCGCCGCCCGCCGCCCGCCGCCCGCCGCCGCCGGAGGCTCGCTGGCTGCGCGGAGGCCCGCCCGCCCGGGCCGCGAAACCCGACGGGCTGGGGGCGCCGGCCGGGACTCGCTCCGCAACCCAGTCAGATATGGACCCAGAGTCCGGGCAAGTTGGAAGGAAGGGGGAGGCGATGGTCTGCCGGGTGTTTCTGTTGCTCTCACATTTTTCGAAGGTTCCAGTTGGCCTTGGCTCCTCTCCCTGTTTTTTTTTTTCCCCCTAAACCAGGGCCTCGGAAGCCCACAAATCTCTTTTTGGCGGACAAGACTCTTGCTGGGCATCCCCGTTAATTCGCTGGAACACAGCAACGATTCTTGCTCCCCGTTGGCTTTGCTGCTTTGGGATTCCCGAACCGCTCCTTTTCGGTTTCGCTCCGAGGGGATGGAGGTGCCACGGCGCCGGGAGAGCTTCCTGCCCGGGTTCTCTCCATCTCGCTGCAGCCTGAGCCTCTTCTGCCCTATGGGAAACCCGGACGCGCCTTCTAAATCATTCTTAGTTAGCCCAGATAACTCAATACGTAATACACCCTGCATTTAAGGCACCGGGCTCACCCCATTAAAGCGCCATAAATTTGAAGGCCGATGATGGGTTATCATGTAACGGGCAGCAGTTCACACTGAGGTGATCCACTTCAAAGCCGCCCTTTGTTTTATGTCTTGATGAATGTGAATCCTGAGATGGCTACCTTGAGTTGCAGGACAGATGGAAATGTAGTAGAAATTATATATATATATTTTTTTAAGTCACACTACTCACCACAATTGTGTATGTGTGTGTGTGTGTGTGTTCTCAAATTTTGGCTGTAACTCTTTTTAGGTTCTTCGGGTTCCTTTTGATATTGTCGAGGCAGATCTGGAACAAGATGGAAAACCCTCAGTGGCAGCCGGTTCTTTCTTACGCACACATGTTGAGAGGCTCTACCCCTTTTAAGGGTGTCATAATCAATGTGACTATTGTATATGTTGGCCGCAGTCACTCCGGGTGTCCCGGCATTAAAAAAAGACGTGGTCGGCTTCTAGGGAGTCAGTGGACTTTAACACAAAATCTTCCGCCGGATGGGGTAAGGAAGAGCTGTGACCTGAGGAAAACGCTAGACCCTCGGGCAAAGGGTGAGCCAAGTGGGTCAAGGCACCACAGCAAGTAGTCCTCTCCTGCTTCTACCAAGCTGTAAGTGCTCCAGGTGACTTAATCCCCCAGACCGAGCCCACCCTCCTAGGAGCAAAAGAGGACCTTGCAGAATTGGGGATGGGAGGAAGGCTACAGCACAGGGCACCAGAAAAAGAGGACTAGGGCGCAGATGGGCCTGGGGAGGTCCTAGTCAATGGCTGTCCTGCTCAGCCCCAGTGGGAAGGGAGCTGGGCACTCTTTTCTGGCTTGTACATTGTATCTTGACCGGTTGCCCTGAATTTATTTTATTCCAGTGGGTACCCACCACACTCCTGGCCTGGGCTGCCCAACCACCCCTGGGTGGGGATCAGGCTGCAAAGCATCTAAGAAACAAACATCCCTCCTACCCTCACCCAGAAAGAGACCGAGCTGTCCACCATGACTGTGGGTGCTTAACGGGTGCCCATGCAGGTCAGGTGAAAGGAGAGACACAATCCCCCCTCTTGCATCTGCCCTGTGCAATTTGTCGACTCAGTAGTTTGCAAACACTAAACCGCGCAGGAGAAAGCCCCACACAAAGCGTTCCAGTCCCTTCTAAAGACCAGAGCACGCAGCCATAAGCCTTTGAAGTGACCTTTGGCTCACACAGCAATAACTCACCCCTTAATGAACACCCAACGGAAGCGCCTCGGAGAGATCCCGGCCCGGTAGGGCTCCTAATATCGCGCCCGGGCTTCAGCTTCCCAGCCGGCCTCGGACCCAGGGGGCCCAGGCTGCTGGGGCCGCCCCAGGGCTGCGCAGTGGGGGCGCCATGTATCCAGGTCCTCAGACCTGACTGGTGAGCCCCTGAAGCTACTTTATATGATACATTCACGTGAGCGGACATCAACTTTCACTGCTTGAGTCTTTTATTATTTTTTTTTAAAGAGGATTCTTGAAAAGTAGGATCTTCCCCTTAGAAGACAGCTAAATTGAGAGGCCACCAGGGCCGACCCCGCGCTGCCTGTACCTAGATTTTGTTTTCCTAGCCGTGGAGGAACAGGGTAAGTGTGCTCCTGGGCGCTCTGCGATGCCCTGTGCACCCTGCTCTCTGGCGCAGGAGGCTTGGCAAGGGAAAAAGAAAGAGGACCCCAAGGGGGACAAAGTTGGGCCACCCAGAGTCCCCACTGCCTTCTCCTGCTTTCCCGAATGCTCAGCCCACCCAAAATCCAGCACAGGCCCAACATCAGCCTCCTGCTTGCCCAGAATCGTAGGCTTAACCCGGCTGGCTCTGGGCCACCGGCTCAAGTACCCTTTCCACAGCCAGAAACTGGGGGAGCGGAGGGAGCCCCATCTGTGAGCTGTCAAGGAAGAGCTGGTTTGAGGCAGACCCGGCCCTAGACCCCAACCCCCACCAGCATCCCCAGGAAAAGTCTTTAGGATAGGGAGCCTTGGTGTGGATTATTGAAATTTTCGGGGAAGTTATAAGTGAGTGCTCCATGGGGCCAAATGAAATGCTGCTCGCAGTAATTGGATTCAGCTGACTAAGTTGGCAGGCGCGCTGCTCCAAGGCAGCAGGCGAAGAAAAATGTCCAGCGACTTTAAGTTCTGATGGAGCCAAGAGCAGGGGATTGACAAAACAACTTTACTGCTCTGCTTTGATGGCGATGCCCTTGGAAGTCGGTCCCTCTCTAGCTGGGGCCTGTCCCAACCTAGGCTAAGGGACTGCTCCTTGCTTTCTGGGACCCTTCCCTACAGAGGCCCAGTCTGGCCCAGCCATGTGGCATTCCCACGAGCCTGGAGCTGCTCACTTGGACTCATGGAGCTGCTTGCTTGGGCTTTGGCCCCGGAAAAACCCAGGATGAATGGACCTGTCCTCCTCCAGCCAGGAGCCACAGGATCCAGTAAACAAAAGGATGCAAGGGATGCAGAAGCCAAAATATGATTTAGTTTTCATCCTGGGTTCTTTGGGGAGAAGAACTCAGGAGCCCTAAATCTTTTCCCTGACATTATGGAACTCAAAACCCAGATTAGTGAGGGGGCATGTGGAGGAGCCTCTCAAACTCTTCTGAGCAGTGTGGGGGTTCTCTTGAATTTTGGGGGGAAAGCCTGAGTAGCACTTTAACCTCTAAAGGAAAAATAATATTAAGCCAGCAGCAAGAGATAAAGGCGTGCATATGTGGAGCTAGCTCCCAGAACAATGCAGGGAGCTGGCTGGTCACAGAGTTTATTTTAAATACATATAAATCAACCTGCCTGTGCCCAGCCAGGCAGCCCAAGACACGAATTAATATGACGCTCCATCTTACTTTGGCAGTGACAGTGTAAAAAAAGTTTCTTTTTATTCATTTCATTTTCCAGCCCATTCTCATAACTGCACATTTACCCCCAAAATACTTCCTCCAGCCCCCGACCCCCTCACCGACCCTCTCCTCAAACTGCCACCTCCTCCCTCCAACCATGCCCTCAGCCACCCCCCCCCCCAGCCTGGCAAGGTAGTGTGTCCTCCTAACCTTTGGGTAGGCGGGGAGCATCCCCACAAAGCGAACCTCCTTACGATTAATCACCGTCCTCGATGTATATGTAGAAGTGTATCTAGGTCTACGCGGACTGCCTCACCAATTGGCAATAATCAAGATCACAGATTACACAAAATAAATCATATTTAGTATCCCATTCAGGGCAGCAAGCAGCCCGGTGCCCAAAGATTTCCATTTTGTCATGCAATTGCTTACCTGGATCCCAATTTATCATAAACCTGGTGTCCTCGGCCTCAGAGTGGGCGCCAGTGGGGGGCAGAGCTAGCCTTCCCCCTTTGTCTGCAGACAACACTGTCCCAACCCTGGTCTTGAGCGCTCGCAGACGCGGCCATATACCCGAGCACACGGAATTCCCGGTAGAACGGAACCAGGCTGAGGTTCAACTACCAATAAACGCAGGAGGAACGAGTCCGTCGTCCCGAGCTGGCTTCGCCTGCGCTGCGCTCCCGTCGGTCCGCCCGCCCGCCCGCCCGTCCGCTCCCAGGCCCCGAGCGCGGTCACCCGCGCCCCCACCCACTCCTGGGTTCCTGCCCAGCCCTCCCAGACCCCCCAGAGCTCCGGGCTTGTTTTGCTTGCGGAATGTGGCCCTTTCTGGATTTGGAGAGAGCCCCGGAAACCCCCTCGTAGTCGGGAAATACAGACGCTGCCTTCAAATGCGAGCATATTTGTTCACGTGACCCCGAGGGAAGATTGTACTGATTGAGGCTGAAACTTTCACGCCATCCAGCCCCGGAGCGCAGCCAGGCCTGGGGGCTAGGAGGAGGGGCAGCGAGCGTGGACCCGGGCCCACGCCCCGGAGCAGACACGGGTCTGCGCGGAGCCCAAGGAAAGCCCCCATCTCGCCGCAGCCCCAGCCGGGCCGCCGGCGGGGGATGGGGGCGCTGGGGCTCTCCCCCCACGACCTCTGACCCTGGCCCAGCCTTGCACCGGACTGGCCCACGGATGGGCAATTCTGGAGGCTGCCTGTCGGGGGCGGCTCCGGACGCGGCGGTGGAGCATCAGGCTCCCCGGGCCGAGCCTCGCACCCGCACGCACCTGGGCACGGCTGGGCCGAGGCGGCCGCGCCGCCCTCCCCTCCCCGGACTAGGCGCTCAGCCGTGGACAGCGCAGGCTCCGGCCCTAAGGTGGGCGACTGCGGCTCCCAGACCGGGCCGCTCGCCCCCGGGGAACCCCAGCCGCACCCCGCAGTTGAGGCCACGGCTGCTTGGGCACACGCAGCAGAGGAGCCAGGAAAGGCGCCTGAGCAGCAGGCCGGGCCGGGAGCGCTCTCCCCTCTGCGTGTCCCCTCTCGACCTGGGCCGCCCATCGCTGAGACCCGTGTGCCTCGGAACCGGGCCGGGCCCACCGACCGCGCAGGCCCCGCCGCTGCCGGCCGCGGCTCCCCGCTTCCTGCGGCGCCTCGGAGAAGGCGAGGAGGCTGCGAAATCAGTCCTAGCCCGGCTTTGCCGGGAGTCGCGGGAGCTGCTGTCTGGAAATGGCACAGCAGGACCCGCTCCAAGCTCTCTCCGAGGGGCCCGCGGAATTTACCCTAACAGGTCTGCGAGCCGGGCAGCGGTTCGGCCCTGGGCCTGGCGAGCCAGCAGCCTCCTCCGGGGCCTGGCCTGCCGAGAGCCCCACAGCCCTCTCCCAGACCCACCCGCCCCGCAGAATCCCGCCCCGCGCTGGGGTCTCCAGCCTATCCCCTCCACCCCCCAAGTCTTGTTTTCACAGCCAGTTCTGCTTCTCAACCGCATCCAGCTCGGAGCAGATGCCCTGTCACAGCTTGCAAGGTCTCCGACAGGCGATGGCAAATGTGACTGTGCTCCGCAGCCCTAGAAGAGCCGGGGAGAAGGGGGTAAAGTCCTCCTCATCCTCACTTCGGAGGCACAGGAAGTCCCGGAGGACTTCCTCACACAGGCTCCAGTCCCCAGACCTGTCGGGGAGCTCCTCCTTTTGTTCACCTGGCAGGGCCTGGCTGGAGGAGGCCCACTCAGGTCGCCTCTTGAAACCGGACCGTGGGTGCCCCCAGTTCACCCCCACCCGGGCGATCCCGCCCCCTAGCTGCCCGCCGGGGGCCCAGCGGCCAGCCCGCAGCAAGTGTTAATCTCCCGCCAAAGAGGGGGGCCGCTTTGCGGGAATTTGTCTCCAGGAAAGGATCTAAGCCTTCTTCAATCGGAGCATATGTTCATAGAGCAATAAACCGGAAAGATTTACAGTCCTCGCCCGGCCCCCAACAGCCTCGCACCCTTTCAGGAATTACTTACGATGATTTATCACATCAACCCGGGCAATTGTCACACTGATAAAATAGCCCGGGCCGGTGCCCGCCAAGCCCAGGACTTGGGAGGCTGTTGGCTGCCGGGCTGCCAGCGGGGCTGGGGAGGCTTTTGTGGGTTCCTCTCTGGGCATACGGGGGGGATGTTGAGGTGAGTTGGGGTGGGTGGAGTTGGGGTGGGAGGGGAGCCAATTCTCATTGAGAAAAAACGCAAGCAGCTCAGAGAAAGCGCCCGGAATCTGCGCTGGAGTCACTTGCAAAGCACATAAACATTTGTCATCTTTGAATAATTGAATTAATGTATTATTGCTTGAATGTATAATTCATAGCAGAGGAAACTTTGTCTCTGTCCTGACGGGGGGAAATATACACACACCAAAAAAAGAAATCAAAACATACACACAATCCCCAAACAACTACCAAACAGCCAGCTCCAGCTAGCGGAAATCATCCTCAAAGCCAACCGGAGGGAAGGAGGCGCATAAAGAGGCTCTCCTCCTGGCCGGGCCCTGAGCTGGGAGCTGGAGGAGGGGGCGAACGCCCACTGCGGCCTGGCCCAGAGCACCCCCCGGCAGCCAGGGGGGGTGAGGTGGGAGCGGAGCGGCTAGTGGGACCTCAAATCCCCTCGGAGAGTGGGAGAAAAGAGGCTTGAACGGAGGCGACGGCCGCCAGCCTCCGCAGCGCGCCCCGGCCTCTCCCCCGGGCACCCCTGCCCCGGGGCTCCTTTCGCCCCAGGGTCTCCCGCTCCCGCCGCCGCGCGCGGACCTCGAACCCGGGCCTTTAATTTTAGATCCTCGCCCAAATTAAAAATGCAAAAATAAAGGGGTTAGAAGGAGAAACTCCTTGGGGGGAGGGGTGGTGACAGAAGCAGCAGTAGGGAAGGAGGGGAGTGGGAGAAGCAACTCGGAAATCATGATCTGTTGGTTAAAAACCTGCCTGGGGTAAAATTTCAACTGGATTTTATAGCCCTCTATTATGACGCAAGGAAAAATTTACGACCCTCGCCTGAAAAGAGGGCCGGGGCCTTTTCTCACCGGTTTAAGAATAGGCAGCAGATGCCGTGACAGCGACCATTGTTCCCGGTAGACACAGGCGACCGGGCAACCTCGGCCCCGCGTGCGCCAGGCGCGTCCCCCAGCCGGGCGGGTTTTTTTTTTTTTTTTTTTTACAACTCCTGTTGTTTCGGGGCCGGCCGCGCGCACCCTCGCCCTCGCCCCTCGCCCCTCGCCCCCCGCCCCCCCACATGCTCACACGCATCCCCGCGCGCTCCCAGACACACACTCGGCCGCTCGCAGTGATTTTTCATAAGTGCAAAGCTCTGCTGAACCAAAGGTCACCATCCGAGCCACTAACAACTTCTCGCCGGCGCGCGGTTCCAAATCAGGAAGCAAAGGGAACGATTTGTCAGCGGCCCTGACAGCTAAGTTCATTAAGGATTTAAATCTCGAGAAATAAAAGTCGCCAAAATATTTACCTGCTGGCCGCGCTCGCGCGCCCGCCGCGGGGGCCGGGGGTGCCGGGGGTGCAGGGGGCTGGGGGCGCCGCGCGGCCCCCCTCGGCGGGTGATATTCTTGGGATCCCTGCACTTTCCAAGTCGGAGAGAGCCCTTTGCGTGGCAGATTAATGACGACTCCGTGTTTCTTAAGGGACGTGCTGAATTAATTATTTCGCCAATCACGTGGTCGGGACTTGTAGAAATCTATTCTTATCATCTTCCTCGCACTTTGAAAATTCTCCGGGTTATGAGAGGCCCTCCCCCGGCTGCCGGCGAGCCCCGGCCGCCCAGCCCGGCGCGGGGGGCAGGGAGGGCTCCCCAACATGGCGGGAAGCGCCGTCTGCCGAGGGCCCCGATTTACTGTACTGCACTCGAGCGGGCTCGGCTAGGGACTCGCTTCCTCCTCCTCGGCCCTGCCCGCGATTCAATCCACACAGCGGTATTGATGTATTGGTGGGCACAGGAGGAGCCATTAGCCAGAAGACGGGCAGAGGACAATCATAAAATGGGCCTGAATATTTAAACTTCTGTCTGCACACTTATAAATACACATGTCCACGCGTCGGAGGCCAGCCCTTCCATATATTAGGGACACATGTCTGATTTTATGCATTCTGCTCATTTCCTGTCGCGAGCGAGCTCCCCCTCCCCGCCCCCCCCCCCCAGCTATTCTGGGACTCCTGTCTTGGCCCACTGTGCAAGGCGAGGCCAAGACTAGAGAGACAGAAAAAAAAAATAGTGCACGCCACTTTTTATAGTGGGGAGTGTTTATTGTCGTCTGGAGGGCAGAGGGGGCGCTAGGGGGAGGAGGGGCAGGTGCTGGAGGCCCCAGTGGGGCTGAAGGGCACAGGAAAAGTAGGAGTCCAAGATTGGAGGCCAGAGGGGTCTGGTGGGAGCAGCCACTGGCCAGTCCCACGTGGCCCAGAACCCAGGACTCTTCCAGAGTTGGGGTGGGGGGTGGGCAGGGAAGTCTCTCACCCACCACAAAGCAAAGAGAGACTCAGGGGAGGGGGTGGGGGTGGGGGCTACCCTGGGCCACACAGAGAGCCAACCTGGAGCCTCCTGTTAGCCTAGGAAGTTACTTATTTTCCTTTCAAAAAATAATGCCCTGCAGCCTGAATCCCAGCATAGGCTTCCCAATACTCAGGAAATAAGGTGGCCAAATTGGGAGTGTGCATGTGTGGGGGACAGGTTAATGACAGATTTGCTAACCCTTCCACGGTTTGACCTTCACATGTCAGGCATGATGCAGAAATTCATAAAATAAACTGTTTATATCGCATGTTAAGGCTTTTAGAAGACTTAATGAAGAATGCTTCTGTGGAGGCACCAAACAGGATGGAAGTTTCGCTACACCTTTTATTATTTCAAATATAGATCAATGAATTACATCAAAACTACAGGCAACAATTAGTATAAATAATACTTTAATCAGTGGCAGTAGAACATTGGTCAATTCTATTAAAAAAGCATCTTGTGTGAACAGACACCATGGGGCTGACTGACAATGTCATCTCCCAACAAAAGGCTGCAATGGACAAAGTGAGATGGGAGTCTGAGGAGCCATGTCCTCAGCAAACACTTCACTCCTCCCCAGTCACGACCCCAACACAGCTTTAAGAAAAAAAAAAAAAACACAAACCACCAAAACAAACACTTCTGGCTCATATTTGGAGGAACAAACTGGAAACAAATAAAAGCAAATGGGCACTTGTGCCTTTCCACATCTAGGTTTCTGCAGAGTACGTTCCCAGATGGAAACTCATTTCCTTCCCTGCCCTAGGTGGTGGTGGTTGGTGGGGTGGGGGGGTTGGGGGGTGGGAGGCACTACTTCTTCCCTGCCCCACTCCTGTGGGCCCAAATGGACACCAGGGTCCGATTGGGACCACAGGGTTGAAGGCTGCCCCCTGGGCCATCCAGGCTCCATTAACATTTCAAAAGACAATCCCTGGAAACTGAGGAGAACTGAGATTTATAAACAAAGAAGTTGTTTCTCTGATTTAGTTACTTTTCAAAGTAGTGGGGCTGTGTTTGAGAAGGAGCTTGGGTTTTCTTCACCAAAACATGCCTCTTGGCTTTCCTCTGGGGGCATGGGTGAAGGCTGCTACATAGTTTTGGCATTTGGTCTGAAGCTGGGGTGAATAACCTGAACTTCAGGGAAGGGGGAAATCTATATAATAATCTTTATAATATACATGTAGTTGGGTGTTGTGAAAATATATACTTTCCCCGCCCCCTCTCCCAAGGAGAAGGTACAATATATTCACAGGTTTGGGCTTCAGGAAAGAATCTTAGCAACTTTCCAACTTGCCTAACGATAGCGGCTCTTTTCAAATGCTACATCCAAAGACTGCTCTCCATGTTAGAGGGGGAAAAAAAAGAAGAAGAGAAGGGTAGTTAGAGTCCAAAAGGTTAAGGGTTTAGAGGTCAGTCCTCCCGGCTGAAATACAGCTAATCGAATAGAAAATTTGTCCTCTGGATGAACCTGATTCTGTAATTTAGCCGAACTTCAGTAAAATACCTTTTCAGCTTCTCAACGTGAGGGCGTCAGAAAAAAGACGTCTTGACTATGTATGAACTCTTTGCTTTTTGTCATAGAAACAATGATGCGAATAATGCAGGAATATCCATCTTTAATATCCCGACGTGGCGATATTCAAGTATTGCCATGTGCAAGTCTGAGAGCCAGGCTCACCCCAAGGAGGAACAAAGAGCTGTCCCCAGGGTCTAATACAAAAGACCAAGGCTTGGAAGATACTTTAGAGAAGTGGAATTTCAGCCTAGGGACTCCAGTGAATACCTGCTCTTAGCTCTCAGGAGACACCAAGAACATGCGTGCAGAGAAAGTCTTTTTTCTCCCTCCATTTAAATATATTTTTTAAAAATTATCTCTGAACCTTCTAAAGTGTTTTGAAGCACTGGTTAAAATTAAAAAAAAAAAAAAACTCCAGTTCTGAATCTCTCTTTCATGCTCATCCCTTCCCCCCCCCACCACCCCCTTTTGTCACTTTTTGGGAGCTACAACCAGAGGCTTCTCTTTGGAGCCCGAGGCTTTGGGGTTTAAACTTCCAAAGTCTTGTTTCATTTCAGTATATGAACTCTGGCCATTACCTTTGACTCTTTCCCCCTTATCCTTAAGGGTCAGCATTTTAGAAAAATGAGCTTTGAACCCTTCTCAGGCAAGGCATAAGAAAAATGACTAAAGAACATCACTCCTGTTGTTTGAGACTGATTGTTTTTAAACCACTATTCTTAAGGCAAGGAAGAGGGCCTGAAACTTTTATACTTCTACGATTTCTGCTTCTAATTAATGTTGAGAAAAACTTCCTTACGTTTGTTTAAAACATAAAAACTTCAGGGGGAAAAAAACCCCTAAGACCAAGTTTTGTGGACTTCTAGATTCAAATAGTTTTCTCTCTCTTTTTTAAAGCTAAAATTTCCCCACTTTCCCACTTTCTCCCCACCATACACCCCTCTCTCCCATATAGGCCCTACACCAATTCCTATAAAATACTGCTATATGGGTTACTTGGAATCCAGCATTTGGAATCCAGTTGGAACAGAAAATTCAGTCATTACCTAATGACCCAGAACATAGAGGTTTTGTTTTCTTTCCCCAGAAGGAAAATGTTGGACCATTTGTTTCTTTCTTTTCCCTTTTCTTTAATCACCCAGAACTAGTTGTAAGCACAGTGCTGAAAAAAGCACATGTGGAAATATATTTTCAAGAACTCAACTTTGAGTGGACCCTTTGCTTCCCTCTAAAAGGGTTAAGGGCCCCCTACACACATTTCCGGGGAGTGGGGAGGGGGTGGAGTTCAAAATGCTGGTTAGAGCCAGAAGTTAGTCCACACATCTCAGATTCTTCTCCCTGAAACTCAGCCCCTTTCACCATCTCATGATTTTTGGCATTAAGATGTCAGTGATTTCTGTACCCCATCCCCCACAAATAAATATTCAAGCAAATATAATCTAAACATAAAATAACCCGTTTCCATTTCCTTCTTAGACTTATTTCTTTGGGCATGGGGCCACTAGGAGCAAAATATTCTTTTTTTCCACACTGGAAATTATACAGACAACCCAGAAAGTTCACAAATCCTGGCCCAGCTCTCCTGTCTCCACTGAAAGCACCTAGCACAGGGGTGGCCAGCCTTCTGCCTCAACTCCCCCACATTATTAAACCACAAAGCTCCCTGGAGGGGTGGGGTGGGGGAGGATGTTCCAATTCACGCTGGGATAAAGTATCCAACCTTCATTTGCAAATTCAAAATCCAACAGCAGAGATTTTCATATGTTTAATAACTCGCCAAGGTTTAGGTTCTCAGTAGCTCCTGCCATAGGATCATGTACTTAGAGAGAGAATCCCGCCCCCCTCCCATCCCCTCCCGCTCCAGGGAGGGGGCTGCCCTCGGGCAGGATGCTAACCTAGTCCGAGGGCGGCCTGCGTGTCCCAGGTCCACCCCACAGTACCTTAGAGCCCAGGGAGGTGACAGCAAGCCCGGCCTGCCCCCGCAGCTTCGGCTCAGCCGGGAGCGCAGGGAGGAATGGGCCCAGGGTCCCCACTTCTATAAGGCCGTCAGGTCCGTGTGGTGGTCCTTGGCCAGCGGAGGCAAGTGCTGGCCGGGAGCAGCTGAGGAAGAGCAGGAGGAGGAAGAGGAGGAGGACGAGGACGAGGACCTGCCTTTGGTGTTGGGCAGCTTGTGGTCTTTTTTCCACTTCATCCTCCGGTTCTGGAACCAGATCTTGATCTGGCGCTCGGACAGACACAGGGTGTGCGCAATTTCAATCCGACGGCGCCGCGTCAGATACCTGTTAAAATGAAATTCCTTTTCCAGTTCTAGGACTTGCTGCCGGGTGTAGGCCGTCCGGGACCGCTTGGGCTCCCCGCCGGTGTAGTTGGGGTTCACTGCGAGACAAAACAGACAGCGCGGTGAGGCCAGCGCCCGGCCGGCAGGCCCCGGCTCCCCGCACGCGCCCCGGCCGCCGCGGCCTCGGCCGCTCCCGGGGCTCCCCGCCCCCGCGCACACGCGCCGCTCCCACCCGCCGGCTCCCCCAGGCCCCGGGCGGGGATCCCCCAACGTGCTCCCGGCTCCCTGGCCCCGCCGCGAGCCCCACAATTCCCCAGCCTTTGGAAACCACCCCCCCTCCTCCACCGGTTTCCCTCCGCTCTGAAAATGGAGTCCTCCCCCACCCCACCCCCATCTCCACCCCCTTTTTCGCCCACAGCCAGGCAGCCAGCCACATGGTCCCGGCCTGCTCCCTCAGCTATAAAAATTTATGGAGAGAGTAATTGCGGCGCCCGTGGAAGCCCCCCACGCCCCCCCACCCGCACCCCCCAGGGGCCCAGGCCTCCAGGCTGGGGTGGGGACGGAGGGCCGGGGCGCCTTACCCGAATTCACGTGCACCTTCTTCATCCACGGGTAGACCACGGCCGGCTGCTTGAGGGCCGTCCCGGGGGGCGGCTGCTTGGGGCCGCCCGGCTGGCTGCAGGCCCGGGCGCCGGGCAGGGGCGCGGGCGGGGGCGCGGGGGGCGCGGGGCACGGCTCTCCTGGGGCTCCGTAGTGGCCGCCGGGGCCACTGGCTTCTTGCCCGTGACCCCGCGAGGGCAGCGCGGAGCCCGGCCCGGGGCCGCCGCCTCCGAAGGTCTGCTCACCGAAGTCGGGCCGCGGGTAGAGCCCCGGGGGCTGGAAGTCTGCACCCTGCACGCCACCGCCGTAGTAGTCGGCGCCCTGCTCGCCTAGGTAGCCGCCCTGCAAATACTCCTCGCACGGAGGGAACTTGGGGTCCACATACTTGGAGTTCACCATATACGAACTCATGGCCATTAATTTCAGAAGGTAGAAAATACTAATTTTTCTCGTGTTGTCTTTTTTTCTCCTTCCATAGGGCCCTCCTACTTGCTGTCAACTGAATAAAGTTGGCGGCCATGTGACCAGGCCAGCCAATAGCGAGGGAGCGAGTTTATCACCGGGTTGGTGAGCATCTCATAATTTTCACAAATTTAACTAAATAACATACGTGTAATCAAGTGACTCGCCATGGCACATTTGAGGGCCCCCACCAGATGTTAATATAGTTCTCTAATCCCCAGCACCCTCGCTCCTGGCAGGGCATCCCAGCTTTTGTCTGCCACTGACTTTGTTAACCTCCAGTGCCCTCTCCACTCGCCCCCTGCCTGCAAACAGCCCCCCAAAATGGGCACAGTTCAAGGGGGGGGGGATGAAACTCCAAGTCCGTCAGGCCACAGAATACCCAAAGGCAGGTGGGTGAGGGAGCCTCTGAGTTAGGCAGAGAACCCCAGGCAGGCAGGGCTCCCGCCAGCCAGCGGGAAGGGGACTCTGTCGTACAAAGGCCGAGTCCTGGCTTTGTCTTCGCCAGGGTCACCCAAAAGTTACAACAATCTGGCTGGCCTGAATCAAATCAGGCAATGAGTAACTGCCAACCTGTCTGTGAGTGCCCAGGCTGCAGTGATTTTAGCCAAAGCCAGTCTTGCAGGTATGGCCAAGACTGCCACCAGCTCCCCCCCCCCAGCTTACGCAGCTGAGAGGTGGGCCTGGAAGGTGGTGATGGCACCCCCACCTCACCCAGATGGGCTCCAAAGGACCCTGCACTCCTTCTTCCCAGCCAGTCTTCTTCCCACTCGGCAGTCAAGGACCAGCGAGCCCCCTCACTGGGTACCCTCTGACCTCACCTTATATTCCTTTAGGGCATGGGGCTGGGTCTACCTGGCCTTCCACCTGGCTCCCCAGCCCCCCAAGACCTAGCCCTTTGGCCCTGCATTCATGCAACCAATTAAGGATTTACACAGGAGCCTCTGTTTCAAGGTGAGGGGCTTCTCCATGCAGAGGCTCCACTATGTCACCAGGCTCAGTCCATCCTCCTGGAGTCTAAGGTAATAAAACAGAAAGGAAACTGACCCGCAGCCGGCTGCCTCTGGCCTCTGCTTCCGACTATGGCTATTTCGGAGAAACATGAAGTTTTTGCATCGACCATATATTCCCCTAGAATCGAATCTGTGACTATGTGGATACCACACAAATTCGGTTCTACAGGGTATATATAGACAACGTTACTACCTCCGGGTTCCACCCAGAGTGGGTACCCAGACCGCAGCCAGCACCGGCCTCTTCCTCGGAGCCACCACCGCCCGACGCAGCCACTCGCACTTTCAGAGAGGGTTCAGGTAGCTTGAAGAGCTTGGTGGAAATTTGCAGCAACGAGTTCCCCATCCTTGTACCAGGGCTGGAGTGACCGAGCAGCCAAGGAGGCAGGACAGTCTTCTTAAGAAGGAAAGAAAGAAAGAAAAGCAAAGAAGAAAAAAAATCATCCATCCCAGAAATGGCGGCTTTATTACCCACCCCCCTTGATCCAAATAACCCACCCCCTTATCGAGTGGTATTTTCCTGAAAGGAGCAAATACCCCCCCAGTGGCAGAAGAAAAGATGCAAGAGGGAGAAGAGAATATCCTCCGCCCATTCTTTTCCCCAGCGCGGGGCAAGCCAGGTTGGCTGGCAAAGCTAGTGTTCCAAGAAGTCTCACATTTACCTTCCTGGGCCCTGTGCGGGGCTGGCCTCTGCGTCCTGCTGCTGCAGACCCTGCGGCAGGCACTGCTGCAGGCACCGAGCTGCCCTGGGCTAGGGTCGGCGTGCTAATGGTGAAGGGCAGGGCGAGGGGTCATTCGAAATCATTTACAAACATATCACAAAGTTTCATTATTTTTGCTTTGCAGACAGCAGCACACAAGAGTACAAAAGTTCATGAATTGCACCCGCCCCAGCGCCTCAGCGCCGTCTAGGGCTCACCCCTCAGCTTGGGGCACCAAGGATACAGACACACTCAAGAGTCTGGATGGATTTCAGGGGCGGAAGGAAGGATGCTGGGGCTCAAGAGGGGCTTTGGGATCTTCCACCGTAGGCCGGAGACGTTACAAAAATTTTTTTGGATTGTTTTGATTTTCTCCCTTATGATCCAAAAATTAGTTTTAGCCTTATCCTGGATCTGGTGGGGGTAGAACGGGGAAACTCCCCTCCGCCCCCCAGCCTGGCAAAATTGGCGCCCTGTTTCTACTCTGTACTTTGGACACTCCCCACTCCACCCCCATCTTTTGGTTCCAGTGCTTTGGCTAGTTTGTAGGGATTTCCTGGGTGCCAATTCTAACGACAGTCCAAGGCTGCCTCCACACCAAATTCCCTTGTTCAAGTTGGGGGGGTTCCCCCTCCCCGCAACTTCCCCTAATGCCAAGCGTTCCCACACACCCACCTGCCTGGGGACACTGGGCCTAGGCTTTATCCAGACAAATTGGGAGAGCCTACTGGGCTGGGTGGGGACCCGGGTGAGGGTACACATTTTCATATTTGTTAGACGCTGTGACCTGCATTTCACCTTATTGCTCCACTTGTTCAGACAGGTCAAAGCCAACGAGTTATTGATGAACAAAAGCGTTAAATATTCACCTCCCGCTCAACTGCCCATACAAATGCTTTTGATCTCTGGGGCTTTTTGTGCTGTGTTCAGCTACAGGGTGCCGAATGTGGGTTTGCGAGCGAGGAGCACTGGCAGAGATAAGCACCCAGAGCCGGGGCAGCAGCAGGAAGGGGGCAAAACCAGGGTGTCCTGGGAACACCAGATTTTCCAGCCTGGAGCCCAGAACCGGTTTCATCTGAGCCAGACTTATTAATAGAGGGGAACTATGAACTGGGTGGAATCTCTACATCTGGGGGTGAACACAGCCCCCAGGAAGTCAACTAGGCTGCCCACCCTGGAGGGCAAAGAAACCTGGCCCAGAGCCAACCCCTAGCTTCTTCCACTCTGGAGTAAGGGTGCCTGGTTCCTATCGCCCTCCTACATTCCACCTCCCATTGAAAGAAAATAATCTCCATTTTGCAACGAGGGAGGAGTCACTGTGTCTTCCTTAATTCTCCTGCCACCACCTTCACCTTAATGAGATAGTCCTCCTGGCGATTTCACAGGCCTCCTCAGAAATGTACCTGTCTTCCGTGGCTCGTGCAACTCAGAAAGATCCAAACTTCTGAGCCCAGAACCCCAAGAATCTCTGCCCCCATCACCACCACCACCACCACCACCACCACGTTTGCCTGCAACACTAGCGGCCCTGGTGCGAAAATTCTCCAACTGCAGTTCCAGAGAAGCAGAGGTGAACCAGAAGGGTCGCATCCCTCCCTCCTTGCTCAGCCCGAGTCCCCAGCCCAGAGCCCAAAGCTCTGGGGCTGAGGCTGGGGCCGGGGGAGGGGCGAGGAGGGATTTCCACGGAAAGCTCAGAATTCGCAGCCCTTCCCGGAAGCGGACCAACTCCACACACCCGCAGCAGCCGCGGGGGGGGGGGTTACGTTTTTCCTTCCTTTCTTTCTTTCTTCTTTTTATTAAAAACAAAACGAGACAAGACGAGAGAAGGTTGGGCCAAGCTGGCCCGGGGTAAGCTAGGCTGGGCTGCGGAGGAGAGTCGCGTTGCTCTGGCGTCTAGCAGGTTGGTTCGAGCGGAAAGCGATGCTCGCCGAAACTTGTTAATAGGGCGGGCTGCTAATTAGCTGCAAGCTCTTAGCAGAAGCGTTGCCGCCGCGGAGCTGCACCTGTGCGAGCTGGGGAGGCCTGGAGAGGCCCCGGGGGACGAGGGCGGGCGCCTGCGGCTGTTCTCTTGGGTGCGTGACTGTGAACTAGGCCCCGAACCATCCATCCAGGAGCCCAACTTGGCGCCTCCTCTCCCAGGGAGCTTCCCTCGCCCGCCAGGCCCGGGCAGCCGCGGCCGCCCTCCCGCCGGCACCTCCCCGCTATCCCCACCGCCTCCGCCTTGCGAGGAAACGGGAAGGTACTCACGGGCCGCAGTCTCCTGGTCCCGAACCTGTTGCAAGGAAAACGGGGGGGGGGGTCACTCAAATTCCACAGGATGATAAAGCAGAGATAGAGGATACACAGAAAAATGACAAGGCCCGGACACCCCACCAATACCCAGACCTCCCCGCTTCGGGTGCCGCCCCCAGGATCTGCGCCAAGTTCTCCGCGGAGCCCGAGCCCGCAGTCCTCAAGGGCAGCCCCGGGCCGCCGGAGAGCCTGGCCCGGCACCTCCCCCACTCCCTGCACCCTTGGGCAAAACCTCACTGGTTGCTTGGCCCGACTCAGGCTGCCTGGAACAGGGTTTCCCCAGTGGGAAAACGGGAAGCGGGGAGAAAATGGGCCTTTGTGTGTTTCCTTCTGCACCAGCGGCCGGGTGGGCGCAAGTCCCCTGGGCTGGGGCAGCCGCTGCATCTGTCCCCTGCCCCAGCTCCCCGTCTGCCTCGCGCTGGGAGCCTCTCAACCCCCCTTTCCAGTTTCAGATTGGTTTCCAGTTCCCCAGCCCCAAACAGCGCCCCCAAAACCTGTCTTCTCCCTTCCAAAGAAGGACCAGGCATGACTGGGACTTGCTGTCCCACTTCTGCTCCAATTCAAAACAAAGGGCGATTTCCAAGGGAAATGAGGACCCAAATGATAACCAAGGAGGAGGAAAAAAAAATCGATGGGTTTGAAGGTAAATGGCAATGCTTTAGATTGTTATGCGGCTCTCTGGATGTGACAGCATTTTGTCAGCATTGCTTCTGGAGAGCCCACAAAGCAATCTCACAAAGCGGTGATCCTCACTGGGGCTGGTGACCAGGTTTAAGTTTTCATCTATTCTGGGATGGCAGTCTTCCCTGGGAAATCTCAGAGGCAAAGCCATCTCCATCCTCATCCTTTCTCTCCCTCCCCCTCTCAACTCCGCTCTCCCACTCTCTCCACCTAGAGACTACCACTGTTTAATTCCCGTCTGAGCCAGATGCTCCATTATGAGGAGGAGACAGACAGTAAGTCCCTTTTGTGAGATAGGAGTCCTCAGTTCCCAACTTTCTATGTCCAGAAGGGAGGGGAGGAAACCAGGATTCCCATTCTATTTGTTAATTCAGGTTTAGGCTAAAATGAAAATTAACTTCGCTGGGACTTCTGCTCACCCCAGGCAGGAAGGCAGAGAGCTCACCCACCCCTGGAGTTGTCCTGGAAAAAGTAATAAGTGACTTACTGGTTTTCTCTCCTAGTGGGCAAGGGAACTGGGAGCAGAACTGTCTCCTTCTGAGCCTGGTGCTAGCTGGAGCCTCTCACTTCCCTATCGCTGCTCCAAGAACCAAGCATCTGCACTTGTATGCTCTTAACCTAATTTATGGTGGGAATTATATTTTGGCTTGTCAACTCTCAAGCCATAAAACAAAGTTTATTGGAATCACGTGCTCGTAAATAGCCACTCAGGTCTCATCTCTGCACAACCATAAATAACCTTCGGCTTTAAACTTTTATTCACCAAATAAAGGTTCACTGCAACTGTTCTCTCACATTTAAATAGTTCCAAATATTCAGGATGCAAGGAGGGTCATATTCATATCAATACCCTGGGCTTTTCAAACAGCATCTTTTCAGAGAAGTCTGTTTAAGTGGGGGAGGTAGTGCTATTTCGAAAAGACTGGTTGGTGGGCATGTCTTATGAGTCTTTGGCTGCATTCACTGTGAGTACCATCAGCTCCTTTATTTCAATCATTTTCTAGCTCTAGATGTGGTAAATAAAGAGGAAAGTCAAAGGCTACTTCTTACTTGCTTATTCCAGGAGTTAGTTGAGATTTTGTTCAAACTTCAAGAGAAGAAGGGTGGTTAGGGAGAGGCTGGGTGGGCTTGGGATGGGGGTGGCAGTTGGAGTTAACACTTGGCTCTGTGTTGTTGTGGTTGGGCTCAGTGAGAAAGGTGAAGGTAGCCACATGCCTAGAGGTTTCTATAATTTGCTTAGCTCTGAAAGGGGGGCCTTTGCAAGTGACCAAACTGCTTAAAACAGCAAGACTTGGGGTTTGGTAAAGTGAGAAACTGGAGAATAGCCCCATCGGGATCTTTGGCAACTGAAGCTCTAAAGAAGGTTATAAAACAATAAAACAGCCCTGGTGTGAAGGGGACAGGGTGTGAGGAAGCAAATGAGGTTCTCCAGGAACCCAAGCCCAGGAAGTCAGATGTCCCTGCTCCCACAGGGCTCCGGGCTGTGCCCAAACCTGAGTGTCCAAAACCTGAGTGAAATGCTACACCCCTACACTGCCACTCCCACTAGAGGGTGAGCCTAAGAGAGAAGGAGGGAGAGCGCGCTCCTGCTGAGAAAGCCAAAAAAAAGGAGCTAGGGCCCGAGCACACGCAGCTCTCAGTGATATTTTATGCTGGGCCAGGTGGGGGTGGGAGAGATGCCCCCAGATCCCACCAAGGGAGGTAAATAAAAAGAGACTTGACCCCCAGCATCCTTCCATAGCCCACCAGAGTTTCCACTAATCAGTGTGAAAACCTGTGATTTCGACATTTCTGATGAAAAGAATGGGTGTTACGTGTAGGTTTGTAGAGCACACGCACACATACACAATTTCTAAATCAAATTCAGTTGCAAAAGTTCTCATCAGCAAGTCCTACCTAGCCCAAGAAAGAGATGACCCTTCTCCACAAAGATCTTTTTGCATTCTAATTTCCGCCCATTCCCTGTGTATTTCTAAATCCATTCCCTGATTTGACTTTCATTAGCTAGAAAGTGGGGAGCCGTTAGCTCAGACCGTAAGGCATATATTTCTTCCCCCCTCCCCCATTAGCTACTTAGGAGGCTCTTTTTCTTTTACAGTTGGTAACATCCGTTGTAAATATGAATAAAGATCAACTCTTCAAAAAATGATTTCTGATTCTAGAAGGACTGGGTGAGCAGCTTCAAAATTAGTCCCAGTTAATCCACGGTAAACAAAACAAAACAAAAAAAAAAACACCAAAACTCAGAATTCCAGAGGTTGGGAAAAGCTTTATTTTTCCTTAAGTTAATAAAACAGAATTAATAAAAGGATGTGTGACTTTCTAGGCAATGTGTGAGCTTTTCAGGGAGAGTGGGGTATAAGAAGGAGACCAGGCTGAGGAGGTGGTTGTTTGAAACAATGCAGGGTGCCTAAATCTGGGCTCACTAGATATTTTTTAAAATGAGTGGTGAGGAAGGACGGTGACTGGGCTTGCTTGCAGTCTTCACTGTGGCTCACACAAGAAGATGAATACAATGACACAGCCTACTCTGTATATTTAGATAATAACAGGAAAGTAACTAGCTATGCAGAGGAAAAAGGAGGAAAGGAAGACAGGCAGTGAGGCAGATATCTTCAATTACTTTCTAATCTGAGGGCAGCCAGGCCACATGATTAAAGAGAGAGCGTCTACCTTCCTACGGTCGGTCTTCCCTTGCCCCCGAGCCCCCAGGATGAATGAGAGAGTGGGGATGGGAAAGAACAAACTTGGTCTAATAAGAAGGCTGAGCCTCAGGGGAACAGCATACTAACTTGGCCAATTTGCTGGAGATTTCTCAAGGAGTTTCAATAGTGGTGGTGGTAGAAATGGAAGAAAAGGTGCGGAAGGAGAGGTTGAAGCCTTCTTTAAAGCCTGTAGTGAATTAGTTTTGGGGAAAAGTGGGACTCTGGGCACTATCCTTCTCCATTTGGCTGGAAAGGGCCAGTCCTGGGAATTCCTGCCCAGAGAGCTCCTATGAGGTAGGGGCCCGTGTAGGGTTCCACCAACCTCAAGCCAGAGCAGCTCCCAGGAAGAAGGAGAAAGTGAAGGGGCACCAGCAGGTATCAGCTACACTCCATATGTAATGAGGTCTGCCCTCTGTCTACCCTAAGGGCCCTTGCTATGTGGCCTCAGGGAAGAATATTCTGACATTGACTTTTAAGAGGTCTCTTGCCCAGAGGTAGTGTTGAGCTCTCCTCTTAAACCAAATGTCTGCATAACCAGGATAGATAGGGATTAAGACTCTGAATGAACTCCCTAGGTGGGGGGCAGATGGAAGAAGACTATGTAGGCCTGGCACTTGGGAACACAGGATGAGGGTTGAGCCAGAGGGGGGCTGAGCAGGGAGTCACAAGCAGGAGAGAAATATGATCCCATATTCCTGACACCATATTCTATCACTGAAAAAGGAACATTTCTCCCATTATCCTCAACCCTACCTCCTACACTGGAGTCTACTCACTGGAGCTCTGGTTTGGTGTCCTCTGGAAAGAAAAGGTGACCCCAGGAGAAAACCCCAATTGGGGAGATAGGATCCAAATGAATGGGGCTTGAGACAGGACTTTTGATGATGGAACCAGGGGCTAGAAAAGACTCCAGTGGTCATAAAAAGAGTAGGGTCTGGGATGGTCATCTTAGCACTCTAAGAAGCAAGAGTGGAGGATAGATGGCACAGGAGTTGGGGATGACTGGAGACTACAGCACTGCCCAATGCCATAGGCCAAACTTCATCCCATATGGTTGGTAGCTAAAGAGACTATTTGTGTTTTGAGAGAAAATCTGACCCAGGTGAACTCCTGGTTAAGCCAAGAGAAGTAGCTTGGTGAAGGGCTGCAGAGTCCTCGTTAGTAGAAGTCTATAAGCACAAGTCATGAAAGCCAGGACTAGAGGTTGGAACCTGGTTGCAAAGCAGTCTGTGCATGTGGGTTATAGCATGAAATGGCATTTACACAGCTTTTAAAAAGACAAAATCTCAAAAAAATGGTAAGGCTGATGGAGATTTGGGGGGATAAGTCCTCTCCAAGATACACATTGACATTACTGTGGCCCATGTTGGGAGCTGTGGCTCAGCCTGGGCCCTGGAGCCCCGAGCTCAGAATACAAGCAGATTAGGAGGGAGTGGGACACTTCTGGCATCCTCTGCTGTTGCCCACTGGCCTTGTGCTTTTCTACCCTGCTCCAGATTTCAAGAGACTAAAAAGGGGATATTTGCTTTGCTGGTTGTGACTGATGGGTGGTGGTGGAGGAGACTCTCTCAGGAAAGGCCTGAAGCCTTTCCATGGATATGCCTGGGTGCCATGGATATGCCATGGATATGAGGCTTCTTCAGTCTGGCATTTGCCCACTGAGGAGCTAGGGGCACTTCCCTTCTGGATGTGGCCCTGAAGTCTACCCATAGGCACTGGAGACCCAAGGGGGCAGGGCCTAAGAGGCCCCCTACAGCAAGAGGAAGCATCCCAGAACTATGTTCTCCTGGGCCTGCCACTTCCCGTGTGTGACCAAGCCTAGGCCTGTCTTCTCTGAAGGCTTCAAGAACTCAGTGAACCAGGTCTCTTTCAACATCAGGCCTGATGTTGACCAGAAAAAAGATAATTAAGATAAGCAACATGTACTGAAAGCTCGTTATGTGCCAAAGCACTTTTTAAAGTACTTGACCAGTGAGTTAATATCTGTAAGGTAGGTAGGATAATGCATGGCAAATAGTATTGCAATGTAAGTAAAAATCTTCATAAAAACCCTTCAAGGTACTCTTATTCCTACTTTTCAAATGAAGAAATAGGCCCAGGCAATTTGCCCTACTTGCCTGAGGTTACATAGCAGGTAAGTGGTAAAGATCTGAACCAAGGTAGTCTGAAATGAGAACATACTCGCCTTCTTAAAATCTCCAAGTTAGCAAGAAATCAAAGTCCCCTTCCCTAAATGGGAGCAATTAGTCTATGGAGGTAGTGGCATTTAAAAAATCAATTAGGGAGGGACCCCCAGGAACTATGGGGAGCAGGGTGCTGAGTTTTAAAGGGAACTTGGCTCCTGGACATCAAAAAACCATAGAAGCAGCAGGAGAGACACTTGACCAGTAGTTTGCAAATATAAGCATGCTTCCTAGTTGCCTTTTGGGAGAGTGTTTACAAAATGCAGGTCCCAGATACTCTGATTTAATAAGTCTGGCTGAGACCCAGGAACCTGAATTATGAACAAAGCTGAATGCAGATATTAAGAATCCTTGCCCTTAAGTACGGAAAAGAGGGAAGAAAAAGACTGCCTTGCCCACAGACAATGGAGGATCCCTGGGGTCGGGTGGGGGCGGACTGCTGAGGCTGGGTGTTACCGCGGTGCAAGAAACGCAGCCCACGGAAGCCCCGAAATGGGCGCAGGGGTGAAAAGGGGTGTGCGTGCGCGGTGTGGAAGAGCTGAGATGTGCATGTGCAGTGTCCCCACGCTGCAAAGTCCAGGAGATTCCCTCAAGCCCGGAGGGAAGCCCAGAACCCAGGCGGCGTCCCCGAGGGTCAGGGCGAGCCCTGCGGGGGGAGGCGCCGAACCCTGTGCCTTTCGGGGCTGCCGATTCTGGGTACCCGGGGTTGCAGGAGGGAAAGTGGCCAGAGCAGCAGCCCGGCCTCAGGGGGCTGCCTAGGCTCGTCGTGTCCTCCTCCTGCGGGCCCCTAGTTCCCTGCTTTTAGGAGCCCAGCGCGCGGAAATCGCGCCACCTCCGGGAAGGCGGAGGAAGTGAGGTGGCCTGCCACCCTGGGACCGGCCTTCGGGCTCCGCGGCCTCCGGTCGGCCGAGGCCGCCCGTCCCGGGAAGCAGCCGTCTGGGGGTGGGCCCGGCACCGACCCTCCACGGAGCCCCGAAAGCACTTGGAGGCCGCAGGAGGAGGGAGGGCAGTCACGTGTCCCCCCTCCCCCCGCCCGGGGCATCCCCGGCGCCGCCGCAGCTGGCAAGACGCTTGTCCTACAGCGCCTCCTCCTGGACAAGGCGACAGACAGCCGAGCAGGGGCACGGGCTGCCCTGGAAACCCGAGGCTGAGGCTCCCTCGCGCCCCTGAAGGTCTTCGGGCACCGAGGCTGGGAGGAGCCGGTCGCTGTGTCCCCCGGGGGGGGGGGTGGCCAGAAGTCGACAGGCTCCCGAGACCGCCTCCCACCCCCGGGCTCCCGGCCCCGGAGCGTGCATCCCCCATTAATTAGGCGAGTCCAGGCGGAAAATCCCTCCAGTTTGTCCGTTTATTTATTTATTTATCTGACCGCTCTCTGCTGAGCCGCTGGACCCCGCAGGGACCCCGCAGGGACCCCGCAGAGCCCTCGACCGGGACGGCTGCAGGAGGGACCGGCCTGAGGTTGGGCGGTTAGAGCCGCTCCAGGAGCAAAGGTCCGCTTCCCGGACGCCCCAGGCTGGAAAACAACCCGATGCAATCCCCCGAGGATCACACACACACCTTTTCTCTTAAGGTGTTAAAAGTGTGTGTGTGTGCGCGCGTGCGCGCGTGTTTCTTTGAACCCCTCCCGGAAAGAGGACTGAACGTCCCTTTGGCCACCAGCTCGCGTTTGCAGCCTGTGTCTCAAGTACAGATTTACACGGGGCTGGGGTGCGGAGTCCAGCCGACTGGAAACAACGTCGTCAAGGACAACAGGCTTGGCTATATTTAGACTGGAGGCCGCAAGACAGGCAAGAGGAGCGGCGAGCACGGAGGGAGGGCGGCGTGGAGCGCTCGGGAGCCCTCTTCCTGCCCGAGTCCGCACGCCCCCTCCCCCCGCCCGTGCCTCGCGGCGGGCTCCGGGCTGGGCCACTTCACTGCACATGCGCCAGGCGCAGGCGAGCGTGCGTGGCAGGCGCTTGGGGCGCTGAGCGGTGCAGCCGCCTGGCCGCGCCTCGCGGTGCCCGCCACGGCCCGCTGCCCGCGCGCCCACCTGCACGGGGCTCGGACGCCCCGTCTCAGCGAGGCGGGAAACGTCCTTTCTCTCCCTCTCTTTCTTTTTTTTTTTTTTCTTCCAGGAAAACCTGTCTGAAAACCCTCAGCCATCCTCTCTGATGTGCAAGCCCTGTTCCGCCAAACCCACAAAATCGCCATGTTGCCAGTGAACACCCTCAAGGTTGTCATTTGGATCCGCGATTGCACATCTAGTTTCTCCCGAGTCGTTAATCAGGGCGTGGGGTGGGGGTTGGGGGGAAGGGGAGTCCCCCCCCCCGCGTTCAGAAAGCACAACTTCTCCCTCATTCTGCACAACCACCAAGTCCAAGGGACTCGTTCCTAGAAAGAGGGTATCTATTCACACCAAATCCGGAAAAGTGGCCCTAAATTGGGCTTAAATCGGAATTCCGAGTTCTTGGTGGCTTCTCCCTAGCTTCCGGTGCCCCCGCGTGCCCTGCCCCGCGGCCGCACTGCGGCAAGGCCGTAAATACCTCTAACAGCTGCCTGCCTGCCCAGAGTGAAATACTGTCTTTGTTCCGATTTCCCTTGCTTCTCTAGCTCAGAAAACAGAAATCTGGCGAAATATACTTATTTGAAGGAGCGTATGATAGGAAAATAACGTTTGGTTTTCAGCCCTGGTGCTTGGCCACATTTATAATAGCGGACTTTGCTCTTTTCCCTGGTCCCCGTGAAGCTGCAAGCCCAGCTCGCAGCCTGACCCCTAAACACCGAGGCTCGGACATGTCAGTGGCCCCGTGAACTGCAAACGGACAGAGGTTCGGGCTGAGGACGCTGGGACTTACACTTCCTGGCTTGTGAGCTCTGAGGGTCCAAGTGTTTCTTATTTAATTTTTAAAAATTGGGTTTACTTTTTTAAATTGCGTTAACAGGGACAATGGAGGCATTTCCGGCAGCAGCAAAAGCGTTAACTGGTCTCCTCCTGGCCTGAGTTCAAATGTGATTTGCAGATTATTCATTCCCTTAAATGCAATCGACCATTAAGTTCCAGTAAGCTCTTAATGCTACCACAGGGCTTACAAAGAACCCTTCAGTCCTCCATATCTGCCCATGACCTCACCCTCTGCTGCCTGCGTAATAAGACCTGCAGTCCGCCTAGGTCCTTAGTCACTTGGGCCGCACTCAGCCACCCAACCCAGGGAAAAGCCACTGAAGCTCTGAACACTAGGGCTTGCCCATCATGGCCTCAACTCCTCCCCACCCCCACGCTTGTCCCAGCCCGCCTAGGGGGCCCCTTAGGCTTTGGCGCTACCAGGGGACAGGCCTAGGTCCTGCCTGGACCAGGGGCCTGTTTTTCAATGGTTAATGCCTTTTATACCAAGATGAAACAAAGATCTCAACAGCCATTGTACTGTAGTGGCGAAACAGTTACAAAATACAGACATTTCAAGCAAAAAAATATCACTCAGTTTCTTATTCCTGAGATTATAGTGACCCATGACAATTCCTCAGACTGGCCACAAATAGTGGCCCTCCATTTTGAAACCAGCGTGATTCCATCCCTAATTACTAAAAATACCTTTCTACAAAGATGTCATTTATTGTTTAGAAATACTTTATGGCCAAAACGATTACAAAGAATATTTGGAATATTAGGATTTGCCGCTGGGTGCTTTGGAGACGATATTCAGCGCTGCGCAGGTCCACCCCATGCGCAATGCGGCAGACTGTCCACAGGTTTTAATATTTCACATGGTGTTCGTGAGGGAATAGTCAAGAGGATTCGAGAGATGCATCCTCAAGTGCTGTTCAAAATCGGTGGGATAAAAGAGCATTCCCCCCTTTTTTTTTCCTGCAGAGGATTTTCTTTTGATGCATGTAATGTTTCAGTTCAGTAATTTTGAAGAAGAGGGTAAAATGTTGCCATATAACGTGTTTTGGGGGCAAAACCCTAGGACAGTGCATTTAGAGAGCAAAATATCTACTCTTTTCCTGTTCTGGCAAGTAAGAAACACACGCGACATTTGAACTTAGACCTGCTTTGAATTTCTTAAGTATCTGTTGGTTTTTTTACCCAAAACCTGCACCAGGTTTTCTGATACCATTACCTCCCAAAACATGTACCCATTTTTGTGACATAACATAATCCAAATTCACCTGATAGATTATTAGATGTGGGAGGCACCTTGCTTGAGTCATTGCAAAAATTCGCTAAGAACCAGAGAACGGTTAAAAATATTTAAGATGCCATCTCATACATAAGGCCCAATAAGCCATAAACCCTAGAAATTAGCCAGCATCACTCGCCAAAGCCGGGACAGACAAACCAAACCCATCCTGGGTACACAGAACTCACCCCACCCCCACCCCAAGCCTCAACCCTCAACCCTCAAAAAAACACCTGTTAGCCTCCCAGATACCTCTGACCACAGACACGCCGCGAAACACTGCTGGGAGCTGTCGAGGGCCTGCAGTGACCCACAACAAAGCGGAGACGGCCGGGAGGCACCTCGGGATTCGCCCCAGGGTGGGGATGGAGGGGCTCCCCACCCAGCGGGGTCCCCTCTGCCGTTCTCCCCCTCTCCGAGTCCCGAGAGGGGACGGGGCTTCCCTTCGGCTTCGGAGCCCCGCCGGACCCCACCCGGGGCCCCGGGGGACGCCCGCTCGCACGCGGAGCGCTGGGGAAGCAGGGGGCGCGGCCGGCCGCCCCGGGGTCCCGGGGCCGCACGGGGCGTCGGGCCGAGCTCCCCGGGCGGCCCCAGGCTCCTGGCGGCGGGGCCGGGCGCGGGGAGGGGCGGCTCTTACCCGGAGGCTGCGGCGCAGGAGGCGGCGGGCGGCCCGGCCGCCGCTGGAGTCCGTTAGGCGCTGCCGGGCTCCGCGCGCGGGGCTGCAGGGAGGCGCTCGCGTTGCAGACCCAGGCGCCTCGGAACCGCGGGCTGCAGGCGCCCGAGCAGGCCGGGCGCGGCGGCGGGAGGGCGGGAGCCGTGGGCGCCGGCGGGGGCCTCGGCGCCCCGGGCTCCTTCCGGGCTCTCCCGCCCGCCGGGCTCCCCGCGGGCTCCGGAGGCGGCCGCGGCGCGGCCCGAGCCGGGCGGCGGTGGGGCCCCGCGGGGCGCCGGGCGGGAGCCGAGGCCGCCGCGGACCCCGCAGCCCCGCAGCCGGCGACTGGATCCCACCTCTGCAGAGACAAAGGTTGGAAAAAGAGGGGGTGAGGCTCCAGGAAGGCAGAATGCGGGGGGAAATTCGCCTGGGAAATCAGGAAAAAGGCCGTGAAGGCGAGCGGCGCCTGCACATGACCAGCCGCAGCCAATGACGACCGCAAATAGGTCATAAAAAGGTCTATTACCAAGTTGTAAATTTTCTTCAAACAAAAAGGAATTTGCTGCAATTCCTTGCGGATTTTGCACATACAGCTCGCAAGCGCCATGTTTTTTCCTCTTTCTCTCCCCGCTATCTCCTGCTCGCTCGCTCGCTCCTTTCCTCCTCCGTTTCCTTCCTTCCCCCTCTCCTCTTTCTTCCTCCCTGCCCCTCTCTGCTCTCCCTGCGTCTCTCGCCTCCATGGTTCCTGACTCTCACCTTTTCTAGGAAGCATTTCTTTTGCTTTTTTTTTTTTTTGCTTTGGCTCGAGACCTCTGCTGGATCGAGCAGCGTTGTGTTAGAGGGGAAACGCATGCGGTGCGCGGCCCGGGCGCTGGGGAGGGCATCCCGCCGGGCACCCCCCTCCGACTCTCCTTGCGCGGGTCACTTGGCTTCCCCTCCCCTCCCCTCCCCTCCCCTCCCTCCCCTCCCCTCCCCTCCCAGAAAGGCCCGCTCCGGAGCGGCAGGCAGGCACTTTCGGTTTTTGCCCCTCTTCTCTCCAGGCGAGCCAGCCCCAGTGATCTTGCGCAGGAAACCTGGGCTCTGTAGGCCAAGAGAGCCCGCCCTCCCCCTAACGCCTCTCCGACATAAATTGGGGTCCCTCCCATTTCTTGGGGTTTCTAGGGGCAGGAGAGTCACCAACCAGCTCGCAGCTTGGAATTGGTTTTAAGTACTTGTCAACTTCTCCAAAACAGTTTGAATTCCCAACACTTGGCATTTATCTTCACAGAAATATCCTCCTGGACAGCACTGGGTTAAAGGGGAAGCAGTCTTTCTGGATCCCCCATGAGACCCCTTGTCATGTCTCCCCTAAGTGCAATTCTTGTTTCTATGCAATTTAATTCTAGTTTCTCCCTTTTCCATTGCCCCCCCCCCAATATTTGTCCAGCAAAAAGCCTGCTCCATGCATTATTGAAGAGGAGGGGGCTCCATTTGTTCGGGGGCGGGGGGGCGGAGGGAAGAGCGGATCCTCAGTTTCAGCCTTGGGGAAAAAATAGCCCTTTTTCTTCAAAGGCAGGAGTCACATTCCTTTTGCACTTCTGATAGGAGCTGCTCCAGAGAACACTAGCTGAAAGTAAATGTCCTTGAGGGCCCCAGCATTCTCCTCATCATTAATGCACGGGCATGGTCATCCAGGCTTCAGAACCTGCCTGGAAGAGGTAACCCATCCCCCCATCCTTTCAAGGACACTGTCTTTGGACTTCTGGTAATGCATCTATAAATATTTGCATTGGATGTCTACAGGTAGGTTTTCTGTTATTAACATCCTCACATCCAGTAAGTACCTAAGTGAACATAGACTTAAACAGGAAACACACAGCACCCTCTGGAGCAGGCCATTTGTATCCCTTGAAAAGGTTCCGATGACCTTGGATGTTTTTTATTAAAGGAATTCTGTTGCCATCTGTCAGCAAAAGTCGTATTCTTTCTAGAAACAGTGTGCTCTCTAACTTTGCTGGAGGGAACCATAGCAGTAGCCAAGGTCCATTAAAATGTTCTCTTTATTCCCTTGTCCACCCCCAGATGCCGGAAGAAGCATCAAACACCAGGGAAGCAGAGGACACAAGCTTGGATGTGAAATAGCAACACCTTATGCACTGAAGAATAATAAAACAATGTTTTTAATTACAAAAGAAAATGTGTAAGAACATGTGGGGCAAATTTGGGGGCCCTTCCAAGCTAGAACACTTTACACGGATCTGTACATATGGAACTGAACAGAGATTGCTCACTTCTAGAATTTTCTAAGAAATAATCTCAATTGTCAATTTTCCCCTACCCACATAAAAGCAGAGCTTTATGACCCTCCTTTTCAGCCTGGGGAAGGGGGGCTGGGAAAAGACTTTGCACTTTTGAAAAGGCAGCCATATTTGCACTTTTTCCCCTGTGCAGAGGTAATCCAGGCGATGTGCTGGGCTTTGTGGAACCTCACAAAATGGCAGTCCCCGAACTGACTTTTCTCTAGAAACCATTGAGACCCACACCCTCTTTTGTGTTTCTGGTCCTCGCAAACAGAGAACCTAAATCACTTGGAAGGCTTGGTTCTTTCATTCAGTGTTAACATTGGAGGGTCCTATTTTTCTCTAAACGGTTTACAGACCTCTCTAAGCAGACTCGAAGCATCCAGGGCCAAAAAGCATTGCCTAGATTTTCAAAGGATTCTCTGAAGGTTTATGCAAATTTCTGCAGCAAAAATGTTTGCTCGCTTCACGGCAACCCTCGGGTGTTTACAGATTTGAGCCAATTAGATGGGGTATCTTCTGTGCTCGTCACCTCCAGTCTGCATGAAACACCAAAATGGGGGGTTTCTGGCCACTAAAAGGTGTGTGTGTGTGTGTGTGTGTGTGTGTGTGTGTGAGAGAGAGAGAAAGAGAGAGCGCGAGCACGAGCAAGAGGGAGAATTCCCCAAGCTCTTTATTTAAAGGCAGATCCATGATTTTTCCCAGCTACAAAAAGAAACATGTAACTATATTTATTTATGACCAATACTTCCTGCAACGTGTAATCTATGTGTATGTACAAATACACCAAATGTATACCCAGAAAACCAAATTTGTAGGTGTACAAATACTCTGCAATGCACCAGCTATTACAACAGAGTTGGGTTTTTTTCCTCTGTACAAGACCTACAATTTTTAAAAAGATTTTATTTATTTATGAAACAGAGAGAGAGAGAAGCAGAGAGAGAAGCAGGCTCCACGCAAGGAGCCCGATGGAGGACTCGATCCCTGGACTCCAGGATCATGCCCTGGGCCAAAGGCAGGTTTAACCGCTGAGCCACCCAGGGATCCCCTTACAATTTTACTATGGGTTTGGGGCGATGGGTCAAGAAGGTATATACTTCCAGAGCAACACAGAATAGAGAGGAAATAAGGACATTGCTACTCCCCTTCATTTCCACATCCCTTCATTTCCCTTCATTTCCACATCCATTCATGCACTGGGTCCCCTGAGTCTTGCCCGAAATCAATGGCTCTAAAACTGGAATTTGGGGAGCATTTTTGCGCGGGAGACAACAAATTTTGCTAATAGAGGAATCACTTAAATGAAAGGTAGCTGGAATTTAGCCAGCAAGCAGCTCTAACCAGCTTGCGGCTGCAGCCACCATAGCCACTGCCACCGCTACCACCACCTCCACCAACCTACACCACCACCACCCCACAGGCTGCTCCCTAGCCATGCTTTCAGGCGCTTGGCATCTTTGCTCTACAGAGCAAAGCAGAGACTGCCAACAGCAGAGTCTCAGGCAGCACACGGAGCAGAACGTTTCCAAATCCAGCATGCACATTTGCAGCTGTCTCCTCTCGTGCAAATGTTCCTTAAGCCGCAGGCCACCCGTGACTTAAAATTGTCTCTCCTGGCTCAGGTCCGTGAATGCCACAACCACAGCCTCTTCCCTGGATAGAAAGCTAGGTGGTACTTCATTTCTGGCCCCACCAGAACATTCCCCAGGTTCTTGGAAGTGGTAAGCAAATAGCCCACCAACGCCTGAGGGGCTGGTTCGGGCCTAAAACCGATTCCATTTTCTTACCTGTGCAATAAAAAGCACTCTGGAAATTAAAATGTTACCTCTTTAAAAACAAACGCATCTAGAAAAAGCAAAGAGCTCTTCAGTGTCTACCTTTCCGTTTTGGGGGGAGAAGTATTAGTTTCCTTGAATTTCTCCTCTTCTCTACTACCCCTCTTCCCCCTCCTCTTTCCTCATAAAATGGCAGCTGCAGGAGCAGCCTCCAATGGAAAATGGATATCTTGTTAATAACAGATCCCAAACCCCGGCATCAGCACAGGCTCAGCGGAATAATCTGTGGTGTAACCTGGACCCTGGGTCTTCCCCCGCTGGGCCCACAACTTGAGTCCTTTGCGAAGTTCAAAGCTTTCACAGTATCTTAGCAAGGTTATTTAGAGCAAGACAAAGCTAGGGTAGCCCAGCCAGCTCTCTCTGGAATGAAAAAAGAGACCCCTCCCCTGAATTTATTTATTTTTACTGCACAGTGCTTGCAACCCCCACTCTTTTTTTTTTTTTAAATCAAATAGAAGCTTTGGTGAAACGTTGCCTTCTAGTAGTCCAGGTGGTGGTTCCTGACTCAGGGAAAGGATTATGTACGGCGCTCAAAGACACTAGCTCTAGAAAAAGATTCATTTCTTTATTGAGGAGCTAGCTATATTCTGGAGCGGTTGTTTACACTCGGATTTTTCTGCATTTGCTCTCAGGGCTTGTTTCAATAGGTGAGGCCATCCTGGAGAACAGCAGAGGACGTACCAACCGACATCTGAGACGCACACAAGTTGGCTCAAAATGGGCGTGCAAACAGAGCGAAGGGAATACAAATAAATATGGCACCTATTCAAAAAACGGAATCACAGCAGCGGCCACAGCATAGAGACCTAGCGATTTCAGGCGATACCAAGCGCAGTTCAAAACGAAAGCAAGTTGAGAAATAAGAGGCATTTCACGAGGCGACTCGCCAGAGTGAAAAGTTAATGAGTGAAAATGTTATAATCGGCTTTTCAAGTATTCATTCACTTTAGATGGTTAAATTGCTATAATTTGTATAGACTACAGAAAATTATTAAATGTCAACTATGACATTTTCCTGAAACTTCTGTCATTGGCCCAACATTTTCCCCCAAGCTTAAGGAAGCTGCAGAGCAGGACTACACATTACACTCTTCAGCTAACATGTGCTTTATGAATATTTGGCCCAGACTTTTCCCCGAGATATTACATTTACAAAACACTCAAACCTTTTAGGAGTAAACAAAAGGCACCCGAACCATTCATTATAAAAGCAAAAAAAGAGAACATAAATAATACGTTTTAATCAAATAACATAAAGTAAATATTCTGCAGGCATATTTTTTTAAAAAAATTAATAGATCTCTTTTAATTTACTCACCATAAAGAAATGATTTTAAGTGTTCAAGTGCACTTATTTGATTAATAAAGCATTTCATATTCAATTATTTAGTGCTAATCATTAGGAAGTTTACGTTGTTGAGGCAAATCACCAGCTCAGACATTAAAAACTACCATTATAAAAATATAGCAACAAGGTCAGTATCAAATTACCCTTACATAGGACAGCTCAAGGGCTGCTTCTGTGTGATACTAGAAACTTTTTTTTTTAAACACCCAAACCCCTCTCAAAGCGCAGAAACCTCAAGAGCAGTGACATGAAGGTAGCTTGAAATACAGGTAAAGTCCTTTCCAACAAAGAAAATAGATGGTGTCCAACAGCATGTGTTGATCATTAGTTTTAATAGTCTGTGGTAAAATTTTAAAGGTAGAAGTTAATTTGTCAGGCCTTCAGCTCTGTCTTCCTCCAGCTCTTGGGCTTCCTTCTTGGTTTCTCCATCCTTCGCCTCCTGTCGGGAAACTGGGAATTTGTCCTTGTTGTTCTCTTTTTTCCATTTCATTCTCCTGTTCTGGAACCAGATTTTTACCTGTCTCTCCGTGAGGGCTAGGGCGTGGGAAACCTCGATTCTTCTCTTCCTGGTCAGATAAGGGTTAAAAAGGAATTCTTTTTCCAGCTCTAGGGTTTGGAAACGACTGTAGGTTTGTCTTCCTCTTCGTCTACCAGGAGCTGCTGATTAAAAAAAAAAGAAAAGAAAAGAAAAAGGAAAATAAGCGTTTTGGAAATGTCATGGTGCCTCTGCAGGTTGCTGGAGCTTTCTGGAACAAGCTGAGGGATGAAATACACACAAGTCTCTCGCTCTGATATATCTATTTCTATATATATAGAATATGCAGGCAAGAGGAACAGTTAGAGAAGGTCCTCCCGATTGCTCTGTCCGCATCTTTACGCGGTTTCTCTACTTTAAGGGGGAAAAAAAGTATTACTTTATGAATAAGAGCCACTGTAGCTACACGAAAAGGAAAAGAAGAGGGAGAGGGGAAAGGTAGTTTTAAAGCTAGAACGTGAGACGAAAGCAGATTTCTCCCCCTCTCCCCGCATTAAAAATAAAAAAAAAAAATAAAATTGCATCCCAACCTTGTGGTCTCATCCAGGGAAACATTTGAGAAGGAGACGAGCTCTGATTTAAGTGGTCTGGGTCCTCGCCAATATTACCACTGGACGATTTACAGTCAGGATATTGTACCAGCTCGGCCTCTTGCTGGGTCGTAAAAATCGGCTGTCTCTGTAAGTTATCGTATCCGTAAAACTTCGCGGGCTCCCCGTGACAGGCAATCCCGCCGCAGGGGGGAGGCGGCGGCGGAGGCGGAGGATGCGGAGGAGGGGGGGGGGCGGCCTGGTAGGCTGCGGCCGGGCTGCCCCCGCCGGGCTGGAAGTAGTCCTGCCCGGGGCCCGGGCCGCCCCCGCCGCCGCACCCTGGCCGGCGGGCGGCGGCGGCGGCGGCGGCGACGGGTGCGGGTGCGCGTGCGCCTGCGGGGGCGCGTGCGGGAAGCCGGCGGCGCTGTTGCCATAGAGCTGCAGGGCGGCGGCGGCGGCGGCGGCGGCGTGGCGGCTGCCGACCTCGGGCGCGAAGTGACAGTCGTAGTAAGTGGGATTGATGGCCTCGCCCGCCGCGGCCGCCGCCGCCGCCGCCGCCGCGGCCGCCGCCGCCTTGTACTTGGAGTACAGCGGGTTCACGAAGTAAGAGCTCATCGGGGCGGCGGCGGCGGCGGCCCCGGGCGGGCGGCGCGGAGCAGGCAGGGAGCGCGCCTCGGCGCGGCCGCACTGCCGCGGGGGCCTCTGGGGCGGCTGCTCGCGCCGCCGGGGCCGCCGGGCTACGTCGCTGCCGCCGCCGCCGCCGCCGCCGCCCGCCCGCGCGCGCGTCGCCTCTGGGGCCCGGCGGCCGCGGGCACCCGGCTACTGGGCGCTCATGCCCGGCTCCTGCGCCCGCCGCCGCCTCCCTCGCGGGTCGCGGGGCCTCGCCCAGCCCCCGCGCTCGCCGCCCGCCCGGCCTCTCCCGGCGCGCGCCGGCTCGGCCGCAATATAATCGCCGACGCCCGGGTGACCTGCCCCGCTGCCTCCACTGTTTCCTCTCAGGCACCGGGCGGCCCTGAGCGCACGGGGACAAGAAAAAAAGTGCGCCCGGCCCACGGGGACACTCTTTGGCTCCGGCTTACAAACCCCCGCTCTGGAGGGAAGAGAGGAAAAAAAAAAAACCAACACCCTGTGCCCGCCGCCGCCTCTCACCTCGGCCCCCCCGCGGCCCCCTCCCAGCGCTCCCGCCGCCGCCGCCGAGGCTGCCGCCCCGGTGCGCCCCGGCGAGGCATTTTCGCACCACGCCACTGCGCGGAGGGGAAGATGGGGGCGAGATAACCGCGCGGAGGGATCCGCGCCGAGGCGCCGCCGCCGCTCCCGACGGGACTCCTCACGCCGGCCGGGAGATGCCTCCGCCGGCCTTAAAGGGGGCCCATAAAGCCGCACTGCCAAGGGCTCGCCTCGCCCCCCGGGGCCCCGGGACGCGGCTCGGGGCTGGCGCGGCGGGGGCGCGGGAGGACCTTACACTTGGGGGGAGGCAGGGAGGCCACTCCCAGGAGGCTGCGGGAGCACAGGACTCCCTCCGCTGGCCCCTGGAGCAGCCCCCCGAGGCCGGCCGTGGCTTTTGCGCTTCTGGACGCGCGGGCGCTGCAGCCCCGGGGAGCAAGGGCAGGTGGCGTAGACCCACGGGAGCGCCGCGCGCTGGGGTCGGGCCCTCCCAGGGGGGTGGTGAAAGGCCGCGAGGGTGACCCCCAAACCCCAATCCTGGCATCACCAGAGCGAGCTTTTCCAGGCCGTCTTTTCCAGGCGAGCAGGCCTGGTGGAAATAAGATGTACATTTACCCTTGACGCACTGCACGCCTGGCTGAGGCTCCCAGGTTAATTGATATTTAATGGAAATCATGCCCATGAATATAGTTTCCATCATTTCACCCTTGATAGACGTCAGCACCAGGCTCGCGCGGGGGGGGGGGACGACAAGAATGCGGGGCGGCGGGGGCGCGGGGGGCGCGCATTAGCATTGCCGAGGGACTAAATAGAGAAGCGGGCACCGCCGTTTCCAAGGCGGGAAGGAGAACCCGCGCCGGGGTAGGACGCGCGGCCCCCGGGTCTCGGCCGCGGCCTGGAGCCGCCCGGGGCGGGCGGTGGCCGCGGGCGAGGGGCGGGGGTGGGGGGACCCGCCGCCTGTGAGCCCCCACCCGGGGCCCCGGGGCCGCTGTTGGGATCGCGCCGGTTCCAGGCGGCCGAAGGCGGCGCCCAGCGTCTGCTGATGGTTCTGGTTCGTCTGCCAAGCCTGGGAACTTAGTGCCCAGAGCGGGCGCCGGACGCGGCTTAAAAAGTTACTAATTTTTCCCCAAAGGAAGGAAAGCGAAGGCTCATCCTAGCTTGTGAGCCACGAGGAAGAGACACGTCCCGAGTCGCGTGGGCAAGTCGAGCGCGAATCGGCAAAATATTGCTGATTTTTAGGAACCCGCGCAGCGTCACATCACCGTCTTCTCTCCCCCATATTACGTTTAACCCCCTTCTCTACGCGTATTCATGTCCAATAAGTGTAATAAGACGTCTGTACTGTGCATTTTCCCTCGCCCACTCGGCTTTCCTCGTGCAATCTTTAGAGGACCGAGCCCCTCGGCCTTAGGGATCACCCACTGTCGTGAAGGCACCAGGCCCACACCAGCCTCGGGAACTGACCTGGGGCCGTGCCCCGAGCCCGCGAGGACGCTGCCCCTACGCCAGCGCACTTCACGCCGGCAGCTCGCGCCCAACACAAAGGTCTAAGAACCCGAGACGGGCTCCCCCCACCCCCCACTCCCCACCCCAAGGCGCAGCAGGAGGCTCATTTCAACTACCCCCTACTCCTTGTGGGTTGGTCCAGTGTGCGAGTGCGATCCTGAGGTCAGTCCGTGTGCACTGAATCATGTTTTGCAAAAGGAGAAAATGACACCGAGATGGAAAGGCATAGCAAGACAATGTCTAAATACTCTTTCAATTGTTTCTACGGGGATTGGCTGGCAATGGTCAAGGTAAACGGATTGTTAATGAATTTCCAGATGATACAGGCATGCTTTATTTTTATTTTTATTTTAGATTACTAGGGAGTGGAGGAGACCCGGGGCTGGTGGGGCCGGATTTGTTATTGTTCTCTGCCAGAAATCTATCGCCAGGTAAAACTTCCTTGGAACCGGAAGGCGAACAAACCGATTTTGATAGTCCACGATTTGTACTTCAACCTTGCAAATACCCGACTAAAAGGGAATTATTCTCAATAAAGCCTTGGAACCAACATTGTAATTGTGGCTTTTTAAAATTTCAGTGTTCGGCGTGTGCAATGGTGCGCATTTAAACTCTGGATCAATGAGTGGGTTTTGGAACAGAATGGGGAAAAAGAGAGAGCCCAGATCTCAGTAATACAAGGCACCTTCCAGAACCGTGTGATTTCTTGGGTGCAGAAAAGAAAAGAAAAGAAAAGAAAAGAAAAGAAAAGAAAAGAAAAGAAACACAGACACCACGAAATTCATTTCTACCAATTCTGGCCTAATTAAGAAAGCATTACAGCACAACATGTCCTCTTGGGACAAAACATTTAATTCCCCCTCGCCCCCACCCCGTGCATTCTGTTTATAATCTGAATGGGGAAAGAGCGCGATTAACTTTGTAAATAAAGATCTATGCTTTTACACGTTTGTTTTGATAGAATGCATTAACTTAACCATAACATTTTATAGTTTCAGCTGTGCCATAGTCCAAATTTTCTGAAATCCTGACTAATCCAAAATTTTATACCTAACAAACACGCCTGGAGAATTTAATAGTGTACATTGCTTCTTTTTGGTTAAATTTATCCTAATTTGGAATTGAAAATAAGATTGTAAATATTTTAAATCAAAACCTTCCTCGCCGCCGCAGAGCCAGCTTTACGAGGTCACAAAGTGGAGCAACAGCGCTCTCTAGTGGCAAAATGCCGCCTCCAGCCGACCGAGTTTAACTTCCCTTTTTTTTCGACCAGTTCTAATCTTGTTCTTTATTTTGACTGGGGCTTGGATCGCTGACACTAATAATGCTTCATCCCTTTGATTGTCAACAAGTCAAGTGCACTAAGCAGGGGCTCCTGAAAGCCAAAGATACTTGTACTCCCGAGAGCTTCCAATACTGTCTTTCTCAAAAGCTTCCAGCGCTTCTTTTGCCAGACACAGTAGGTCCCCATTCCAGAATCGCCCACAATTAAAGGACAGGCTAGATTGAACAAAAATTACAACTTTCTGAACATCAACAACAGGCTTTTTTTTTTTGTCGGAGGAGCCAGGCACTTTGAAAACGAAGAAATGATAGACGTTCTATTAATATTTTCTTTTAACGCTGAATATTTGGTATTTTAGCTTTGAGATTTTAATCCTTCAGGCCCATTTCGCTGGGCAATCTGAGGGCAGGGGAAAGCAGAAATAGAAAACAAACTAAAGGCTTTCTGCTGGATCTCTGCGTGGCTGTCTGGAGAGGCCCTGTTGGTCTGTGTGTATTGGCATTTCTATATGCAACACACGAGCTTCTAAATTTATATCAAAAGTCACAGAGTGAAATGGATTGACTAAGCATTCCACCTGAATTTTTGTTAAAGCAAAGACTTTAATCAGCTTAGGTGTTCCCTTCGAGGTTAATGTTTTTTTCTCAATTTCAAAAATGTTTTCTTCCAAATCAGCTGTAATGATTACGTTTCTATTAGCAAGGGGATGTAATTTACAACGATACTTTTGCTGCAAAGTTTGGAAGGGAGAGCCAGGTATCCTTATGAAAGGGCATTTAAATAACTTCTTTTTTGTGTGTGTGCCAACCGGCAACCATGCGGCTGGGAGACCCTCGGCTGGAGTAAATGACTCAAGATCACTAACTCTTCCTCCCCCCAAAGAACAGGCTAATTAGAAAGAAAGAAAAAAAAGAGAGAAAGAAAAAGAAAAGAAGGAGCTAGACCGCGGCCATAGTGAAATATTATAAAGAGCCACCCACTGTAGGCTAATTCTGATACCTGGCCCACTTTAAAGATCAGAAATGTATCACGATATCTCCTCTTTCCTACCCTCCCCCATTTTTTTATTTCCTAGGTGCTCACACCTCACTGGGGGCTCCCAAGCCCCTGCCTTCTTGGTCCAACACAGTCTTGTTTATATTTTATTGTCCAGATTTTAAGACCCAGTTTTGTCTGCATTTTTCCCTTCCTCCCACAAACACAACATCAAAATGAGATGGTTTCAAAGTGAAGCGCCGAGCCTGTCGTAAACTCATTACCTCCAGACGTCTCGCCGGCTCGATGGCTTTATGACACCTTGGCTCTTCCTGTTTTCAAAGAGCCCTAGGTATCGGGTTGGCCGCAGGGGTGGGGGTACGCTGCACCTTCTGCCGGATCTGGGCCTTGGCTTTCCCTCCCAGCCTCCCTCTTCTTTTCCTCCAAGTCCCCTTTCATCGGGCCCCCCCCAAACTCTGCCATCGCCCCTGCCCCTTCCCCCCAGCCCAGGGCACCCGGCGCCACCCACTCTCAGGCCTGCAAAGGCTGTGCTGGGCCAAACCCTCACTTACAATGACCTTCATTTTAGCCCCTAAGTGCGGCCCTCAGAGGGCCGATCTGGGAGCTAAGCACACTCGGGAACTGAGTTTGGGCAGCGGGGAGGAGGCAATGAGATGGGGTGGGGGTAGCTGCAGGGGAGAGCCTTGACCATTTCGATCTGCTAAGGTCACTTTGGGGCTCTTGTACGTAGGGCGGAAGCTCACAGCCTAACTGGCTCAGCCCTCCGGGAGCCAGCCAGCCTGAAGAGGTGGGGGAGTCGCTGCAGAGTGCAGAGCTGGTCTCTCCCTTGTTTAAAATGAGGAGCGGATGGCTGGTCCTCCCTGAGCAGAGGGAGACAAGGGGTGTGACGTGCCATCGCCCCAGCCACAGGGTGCCTGGCTTCTGGGGCCCGTGGGCCCTGCTGGGCACTGCTGCAAGGCTGACACCAGGCCTAGGGCACAGAGTTCGCTGAGAAGCTGGAAGCGGGCTGCAGGAGGGAAGGACTGAGCAGCCAAGGGCACCCCGGGGCTGTGCTCTGGCTGGGTCTGCCCAACAAAGGGAGACTCAGGGGCACAGCAGACCCACCTCTCAGGTGGAAGGGCCCCAGATTTTCAGCAGTGTCTCCCTCCCAGGGATGGGAGAGGAGTCCTGTGAGGGTGATATTTTGCAGAGAGACGGAGAAAGCAGGCACACAGTGTTCAGGGCCAGCGTCTGGGCTCCATTTGATCAGGTCAGCATTTATTGGTAGGAAGCGGTAACATTTACAACTGGTTCTCAGGCAGGAACCCAGAGGGCCTCCACGCGCGGCCGCCCACGCAAGCAGAGCCCTCCGAGGAGAGAGTGGCTCCTCCAGTGCACTGAGAATAGACCCCCGACCCACCAGAGGCCCTGGGCTCCCCTCTAGGCCTCCTTCCCCGTCTCAGTGGAGGGCCCCCGGGGCTCCCTGAGGAAAGGGGACCCTCGTAACTAGTGGGCACCCGGTGGGCCTCCCACTGCGGCCGCTCTGCCTTCATCCTCAGAAGTGGGGCACACTTGGCCCCTGCTTGAGCAACGCTGGGATTGCTAAACTACAGCACTTTTCAGAAACCTAGGGAACATTTACACAGGAGAGGGCCCCTCAATCCAGCGTGCACTCACAAAATATAGCATTTCCTATGGAACCAACGTTTCAGTCAAGGGAGGGAGCGGGGGAAAAGGCAAAACCCCAAAGCCACTTCGTTTCTCCGACACATAAGCGAGCAAATACAGAGTCCCCCAAATACCTCACAGAGACCAACCACACAGTCACTTCTACCTAAAAAGGGCGGGGATGGGGGAGAGGAAATGTCCGAATCGCTGGAGAATTTCTGGAAATCAAGCATCCACGAACAAACAACAACAAAAAACCCCACTGCCTTTGCAGCGCAGAGTGGTCCCGCCGGCGCCGCGCCGGGTCAGTCTCCTTTGGGGCATTTCTCCTTGCTCATCTTTTTCATTTTCATTCTACGATTCTGGAACCAGATTTTGACCTGTCTCTCTGTGAGGTTCAGAATCCTTGCCACCTCATAGCGCCGGTCCCGGGTGAGGTACATGTTAAAGAGGAATTCCTTCTCCAGCTCAAGCGTCTGGTATTTGGTGTAGGGACAGCGCTTTTTCCGGGTGGAGCGAGCGTGGATCCAGTTTGCTGCAGGGTTGTCTACGAAGAGGGGGGTTTGGAGAAAGGGATCGAGGGGCGGAGGGGAGGCAAGGAGAGACGACAGGGTGGGGGAGAGAGGTCGTTAAATTAATTTCACCAAGGATGGCCACTTTTCACAACTTGGGGGGAATTATCATAAAAAGCCTTAATGCCCGCGCTGTTTACCGTACAAACCGCGCGCCTAGGGTAGGTGGTTATGGGAAGCTTTTTATGGATGCGTGTTGCTCGCCTAGGCTAGAGTAGGCGTCTAGACGTTTTTATAGGTTAGTAAAACTATCAGTTTTGCACATTCGAGCCTTACAGGTTTCAGCAATAAATCAGGGGGCAATTTCTTTTGCACTTACTTGGGTCAAGTTGCTGCTGCGGCGGCTGCGGATGCTGCTTCTCCTCCTCCTTCAGTGGGCAGCCCGGGCTCGGGTGGTCGCTGCAAGCCGAGGGCTCCGACGAGCCGCCTGCCCCGGCCCCGGCCCCGGCCCCGATCCCTGCCCCGGGCCCGGGTCCCCCAGCCGCCGCTGCCGCCTTGTCCCGTAGGAACGAGTTGCAGGAGAACTCGGGGCCGCCGCTCCCCTGGGACTCCCGGGCCGCGGAGCACTCAGTCCGTTTGGAGGAGGAAGACGTGGAAGTGGAGGAGGAGGTGGAGGTGGCGGCGGCGGCGGGGGTCGGGGCCGCTCCGGTTTCAGGCTTAATCCCGTAGTGGCGCCCGTTGGGTGGGCCGCTGGGGCCGGGGCTGGGACCAGGGCCCGGGCCGCCTCCGCCCCCGCCGCTCCCGCCGCCGCCGCCGCCGCCGCCCGCGCCGCCCGCGCCGCCGGGAAACCCGGGCAGCGGCTCCATCCAGGAGCGCATGTAGCGGCCGGGCTCGGAGGCGGCGGCGGCCAGGGGCGGCGGGGGCACGTACGGGTGGTACAGGCCGCTCATCGCCGCCGCCGCCGGGGGCTGGGCGGGCACCGCGGACCACGAGGCGGAGAACACGGCCGATTTGGGGGCAAAACTACACGAGGCAAACTCGGCGGCGGCGGCGGCCGGGCTGTCGGCCACACCTGTGGGCCTGCCCTGCGCGCCGGGCCCCGGCGGGCCGAAGCGCGCGGCGAACACCTCGTCGCCCTCATGGCCTATGAGCGAGTCCACGTAGTAGTTGCTGAGGGTGCCACTGGAGGACATTTTGAGGCGCCGCGCGCTCCCACCCAAGGTTACACTGCCCGCCGCCGCGCCGCTCCCCGCCGGCGCCCGAGCCGCCGACTAGTTCGCAGGCTGCAGCCTCCACCATTGGTCGCGCGGCCCACGTGATCATATTTACCAATACCGGGAGTAAATCAGTCCGCTAAACTGGGGGCTGCTGTGATTTAAAAAAAAAAAATCATCATCAACATAAGCGCCGCAATTAGAGCCCAGGAGCCCGGTCCGCGCGGCCAGCCCGGTCCGGCGGGGCTCGGCCAGCCCGGCGGCGGCTGCAGCGGCGGCGCCCGACCGCGGCCGGAGGAGGCGCCGGGGACTATTTGTTCGCCGCCTCTTGCCGCCCGCGGCCGTGCAGGTCGGACCGGGCGCTGCCCCCGCAGCCCCGGGACTCTCCGAGCTGCGGGCCGCGCGTCCCGGGCGCCGCGGGCGCTGCGAGCGCCGCTGGGCCGGAGCCCCGAGCGGCCCGGGGCCCGCGGGGCGGCGGCGGCGGCGGGCGGCCCTTCGGCGGCGGCCCCCTGGCGCCCGCGGGTAGTCTCTGCCCCGGGCCGCGGCGCCCCTCCCTACGCAGACCCACACACGCCCGCTCACAGCTTGTCGTGTTGTTTAAAACAGGTGGAAGACCTCTGTAATGATATTATGCCTTTCAATAAAAATTTTATGAGGTGTATTTGATTATAGATTAATGTGTCCCTAATAAAACGGACGGATGGAGCGGCTCGGAGGGCCTCCTCCCCCCGGCACCCTCGCACCCGCCCGCGCAGCCACACACCCCCCGACGGGAGGCGGACACACGCCGCGGCCCGAGGGGTGCGCTGGGGCGGCCTGGCCCCGCCGACCCGGTGCCGCGGCGCCTCCGCTGGGCTGCGGTGTGCCCTCGGGGTGCTGGCGGCTGCAGGGGCGGCACCGCGGGGACAGCGGCGGCCGGGGCGCCTTGTCTTCTCCGGGGCTGCCGGAAAGGCCCTGCAAGAGAACAGGCCAGAGGGCAGAACCCAAAAGCGACCGCGGCCCGCTCCCGCCCACCGCCCCAACCCTGCCTCCCCGAGGCCCGCGGGAAGCGCCGCTCCCCGCGCAGCTCCCCGCGCAGCTCCCCGCGCAGCTCCCCGCGCAGGGCCGCTTCCTGGGGTTGTTCCCGGGCCCCCGTCTCCCCATTTCTTCTTCTTCCTCCTCTTCCCTTTTCCACCCCCCCCCTCCCCACCCTACTTCCAGAAGTGATGCTGGGCAGCCTTGAATCTGAGGGAAATGCCCATTGTCACTCCCAAATCCATGGGACAAAGCCTCGGAAGCCCGGCTGGGAGCCGAGACAAAAGCAGCCCCCGAGAGAGAGCGGGCGGCGGAGGATCTATTCCTCGCTCTACAAGTTGCTCAGAGCACCCTTGGAGGGATCCCAGCCCACCTCGAGCCCCGGAAAGGAAGGGGGTAAATGGCTACTTATGGCCTGATTGATTGCCTTTGCCAAGGGCTTTCTGATTTTGTTCCAGAGGAGATGCCTTTGCCTGTAGCACGGGTTTTCCTCTGAGACGTGGCCCCCTGTCAACAACTAATGGTGCTCCCCACATCGCAGGGACTAAATGGATAAGTTAAAATTGCCCTCCTTCTCCTGCCCAACCAATGGAGGTCTGGGCAAATCTACTCCGGCGTTTCCAACCTGGCCCTGATTCCGAGCCTTCTCTCTGTCTCTCTCCCTCTCTCTCACCCCTAGGAAATGGCTCCCCTCAAGGTTCTGTCTCGGAACTGGGGAAGGTTCTTGGTTTTCAGGGGGAAATTTAAAACTCTGAATAAATACTGAATCTCCCAAAGACTCCCTGGGTGAGAACTGTGAAGCTTAGAGCCCCTGAATACATAGTTTTATGGGGAGAAAAAGAGAAATTGGAAAGGATGTGTTTTGTGAAGCTACTTGAAGCTGGTGGAGACCCTTTGAAAGCACAGCACAACCTGGGGAAACGAATTCTCTGTCAGCTCCTCTCGCTAAGGCCTCTTCTTTCCCCCACGCAGGACTAGATAAGCCTGGACTCTCCCGGTGAAGGCTGGCTAGAGTTTTCCAAGCTGTGTCGGCAGCTGGAACATTGGACTTCATGGGAAGTCACGTTCATTTGCAAAGTCCCTTTCAGTCACCTTTTGTGCATTTTCTTGCCTTCTACATACAGTGGCTCCAACCAGCATTTTATAATTAAATAGAGGGAGCGTTACGTGGGGAAAATCTTTTCAGAAAATTTCGCGTGGGCCACTAAAAGGTAATGACCGAGCATGAAATCATTCCACAGGGAAACCAGGGCAAAGTGGGATGGGAAGACTCACCCATCCTCAGCTTCGTGTGGCCTGGCTTGTCTTGCGCTTGGGATAGGGGTGGGGGTGAGGGAAAGGGGGGGGAAGAACTGGATCCGTTGCAATGCTAGTTGCTGGTTGTCCTGGTTCCTGTAATGGAGGCCCGGCGGCTTCCAGGTGGGCAAGCAAGACTGGTTTCAACCTAGCCCCTGACGATGGCACGCCAGCCAGAAATCATCAAGACCCCACTGAAAGTATTAAAAGAGTAACACAACCAAAACCAAAAACAGGAAAACACACAAATGGGGAGCTGTGAGGAAAAAAGCAGCGTGGCCACAGTCTTACTTACCAGCTCTGGTTAGAGGGAAATCACACGGGTCTAGGATTCAATTATGTTACCATCTTGGGAGGGTGGGAAGGGGCGAAGACTCCCCTTCTTCTCAACTACGAAAACAGCACACCGGGCTGGATGATCACTCCCCCCACCACTGCCAAATTTCAGCACCCTAGGCCTACTCCAGCCTCTCCCATCTTTCTTCTCTATCTATCTATCTCCATCACCACCCCCAACTGCCCCAAACAAGGAGTTTAACAGGGAGATAATCTCACCCAAGGCTTTCATTTCCACCGTAACACTTGTCCATTTCAGAAAGCAGAGGGAGCGAACTCGTTTCCAGAGTTTATTGCATTATACATGCGACCAAAACATGCACAGAAAGGACAGGTTGTTGTTGTACTTCTACCAAACCACAGATGCACCACAAGGGAAGGCTACAAGGCATAAGTCGTCAATATTCCATCTCACCAAGGACAATCGCTAAATTCATTTGCGAAAAGATACATTGTAATGTGCTTTTTTAGTCCCCCTCCCCCAAAGCTTGTGGGTTTTCTTAATCTTTTTTAAATATATATGTAATTTAAGTACTTTTAAGTACTGGATGTATTCAAAAACGCCATGAGATCATGGACTAACCACACACACAGACCTTTTGTGTCAGGAAAAACATGAAAAAGTCACATTGCTGGATGGAATGAATGAACTGATGGATGCTGTACAGTTCCAATAAGTTAAGACCCAAATGAAAATGCGCAGTAATAGTTACCCTGCATTACGATGAAAAAAATAATAAATTACACGTGCTAGTTTTTTTAATATATATATATATATATATACTCATAGGGATTACAGATCACTTGCAGCACGAACAGAATGACCCCAAAGTCACATTCTAGCAGGAAACAAAACAAAACAAAACAAAAAACAAAAGAGCAATGAAGGTTTTGTTGCCGCCTTCCCAGTCCTCCAGCACTCGGCCCTGGAACGCGGTGCCCCCTCTCCGATCCTGGCCTCCGACGGGCCTGGGACCTAAGAGAAGGTGAGGTTGGCGGTCAGTTCTCGGATCCGGTTCTCTCGGCTCATCTTCTTGAGTTTCATTCGGCGGTTTTGAAACCAAATCTTGACCTGCCTGTCGGTGAGGTTAACGCTCTTACTGATCTCTAGGCGGCGCTCGCGGGTGAGGTACATATTGAACAAGAACTCTTTTTCTAATTCCAGCGTTTGGTGCTTAGTGTAAGGGCACCTCTTCTTTCTGCCACTCTTTGCAGTGAGCCAATTGCTGGTTGGAGTATCAGACTTGATTTCCTCTAACAAAATTAAAGGGAGAAGAAGAAAAAAAAATCAAGAATTTTTTTTTCTCAGGCTTTTCAAATGTACCCTTGGCCATGACCCTGCTGGCAGCCAGGCCGCTTTGGGAAATGCTGGTATTAAACATTACTCATATAAGGTGGGCCCTGGAAGGGATTTGTAATTGATGCCAGATTAGTTTAAATGCCCAAAATGACACGAGGGCGGGTACTCTTGCCTTCGGTGTCAGGGTTCTCTCTCTTTCTGTCTCTTTCTCTCTCAACTTTCTGACCTGCACGGAACATTAGTACAATAGTAAACTTTCAGGATCTCCCCAGCAGCATTCTAAGTGGGCAGCTCATAACTGGGCTGGAGTGGAAAAAGCAAACCAGAGCCTGAACAAGACTACCAATCCCACTGCTGCCTCACATCCCCAAGTCTGCCACTTCTTCCCCACTTTTCCTGCACAGGCGGGGAGCCCCACAACCAGGCTTATAGTGGCCCTTCTCTTTCAAAAGATAACCAAGGAACCGAGTACACCTTCTCCGACCTGCCTGGGCATTGTACTCCCCAGAATTTCTTGCATTCTCATTCCTTCTTGTCCCCACACAAAAGCATTCCCCCCAGAAATGGGGCTCCTTACTGTGGCCCACCTCTGGACACTGGGGGAGAGGCATAGGGGCAGGGTTCCTTCTCAAAAAAGCCAGAGCCCCTGGCTCTTTGCCCCAGCCCAGCCCTAAGGCTGGCCCTGCCGGGGTGGGCCCTGCATATTCCATCCTTCCCCCCCTTCAGCCTTTGCCCCTTTTGCAAATGGACTGCAAAGCTTGCGGCACTTTCCCCAGACAAAGCCAAGGTTACTTAACCCCGCAGAGGCTGGGAGCCCTCTTCCCCAGCCCAAGCACCAACCAGCCCAGTCATTTCGTTCCCATTGCCGCCCCCAAGCTCGCAGGATGCGGGGTGCATACACTTGAACACGAACACGGTGCCTTTGACCACCTTAAAATCATCGTTGGGTGAAAGGCAAAGCTGGGACTGCAAATCTGAGAAGGAGAAAGGAGGTTCTGGGGCCGTGTTTACGAGCCGCAGGTCTCATTTGCCCTCTTTTGTTGCATTTCAGGTCTAGCTCAGGAAAAATAAACCCGGCAAGCCCTTCCTCTGCCCAGGCGCCATCAGCGTGGGGCCAGGACTAGCCAGGAGGGCCAGGGCAGCCCGGGAGAAGCGGGGACCATCTCGAGACTGAGACTGCCCCTCTAAAAGCCAGGAGGAGCAGCACCTGCCAGTCGGCCCCGCCTCAGCTGCCCGGGCTCGACGCTGGGCACCCAGGCGCTCCCTCTCTGCCGGCTCCCGGGCTGCACGCCCCGCTGGGGTGGCAACTTGCTCATACCGACCTTTGCTTTCCTTCTCCTGTACTTCGGGACTGGACACGGAGACCTCAGCCAGGCAGCTCCTTTCTTCCGGAAGGCCGCCCTTGGCCTCGGGGCTCTCCACCTGGGAGACTTTGGTGGGCTCCTGGCCGCTCACGGGCTCGTTCATCTTCTTTTCCATCTGCAGCTGGGCAGCCGAGAGCTGCGGCTTGGCCGCGCCGCGAGGGTTGAGCTGGAGCATGACTGTGGAGCTGCCTTCGGGGCTGTTATTGTACTCTTGGGTTTTCCCGGTGGCGTAGGTCTGACTCAGTCTAAAATATCCAGGGACAGGAACCTCGGGGTTCTCAACGGGACAGGACTCAGGGACCAGCCTCTGGTACGAAGGGACCTCAGCAGAAATGAGTTTGTTGCGCTTATCAGAATACATGCAGCAATTGGATTCTTCCTTAATGTTGGTGGTGAAGGAGCAAGTGGGGACTTGCTGTGTAACAGGTTGCTCTATTCGACAAGATCTGTTCGGGTCTGTCCAACTGTCTACTTGAGGTATATAAGGATGCACATTCATACCCATATTTTGGTGGTTCACTTCTCTTTTGGCCAGAGACGGGAGCAGTCCACAGGTTTGCATTCCATAGGTCCCCATGTCTGCGCTAGGTGGTGGCATGTACATGCTGGCGCTGCTCGAATAAAAACTGTCACTCCTGCAGGCACTGATCAAGGAATCTACTAAAAAAGTATTAGCAGCAGGAGAGCTGTTGGGAAAGGACATTTTGGGGAGGAATTTGAAGAAGAGAGATTGTGTCCTTTGTAGGCTGACATCTCTAGGAAAACATTCCCCGTGTAATTGTGGATGCCTCTGCCGACCACATGACAACCAAGCCAATGAGATTTGAAAATGGCCTTGAGCCGCAGCCTCCTCGCAGGTCACGTGCTCCGGAGCCCGGCCGGCCGGCCGCGTAAGCACGGACAACAGCGACATCTACTACGCGCCCGCGATAGTGCGCGCCGCAGACAACCGGCCCGGCGCTCCCCGGCGCCCGCCGGCCTCCCCGGGGCTCGCTCCGCCGGCCGGCCCCACTCGCGCCCCCCGCCCCGGCCTCCGGGCCCCGCTGGCGGAGGGAAAGGCTCAGCCCGGGAGGGAAGCCGGGGCGCCGGGGCGCCGGGGCGCCAGCGCGCAGCAGCACTGCCCCGCACACACCCGGGCGGACCGCGCCCGAGCGCCGGGGCGCGGGCGGGGCGGGGCGGGGGGGCCCGGTGGCTCACGCTCTCCCGGGCAGCCTGGGAAGGTGAGTCGGCTTCCCCGGGCCCCGAGGCACCCCACCCCCGGGGGCCACACTGCAGGGCGCGCTCGCCAAGACGCGGCCAAGTTCCCGCGGGGAGCGGAGGCGACAGGGCGGCGAGGGCTCAGAGGCCAGGCAGCTGGCCAGCCCCGAGCCCCGGGCCCCGAGCCCCGAGCCCCGGGCGGCCCTGGCGCTGTCCGGTCCCGCCTCCGGCGCGAGGGGCTGCGGGATCCCGGCCCCTCCGCGCCCCGCCGGGGCTGCGAGCCTTCGGCTCTCGGAGGACCCACACCCCGACCTCTGCGGCCGGGCCGCTGGGAGCTTTCAGCGGGAGACAATCCCTCGCCAGCAGCTGGCTGTCCTCGAAAGCGTCCCTCCGGTTCACAGCGGGAGAACCACCTCGAGGTTTCCCTCCCTACACACCCTGATAATAATGAGCAGAGAGGAAGGAAGGAAGAGAAAAAAGATTGTTTTTCAAAGAGAGGGGGAAACTCTCGCCCTCGGACTCCAGAAGTTTTGGAAAACTGACTGGGCCGAGTAGGAGAGAGAGAGAGAGAGAGATGCAAAGGTGTCATTTGGTTCTTCTGCAAAAAAAAAAAAAAAAAATGTTTTCCTTTTATGGATTTTGTAAAAGCATTGGTTTCTGACAAGTGCAAGGTACAAAAGGTTGTGGAATTTATTAATACATATTAAGAAGAATCAGGGCGATCAATAAAATTCTCATCTACATTCTTGGGCTACTTGGTAATTTTCTTGCTTCTGAAGGTTTTTAAAGAGTTATACCCGCTGTTGCCACACACGGGAAGATATTTTATTAACAAATCAATCGAGACTTTGTAAAGGATAAGATTAATAGTTAAGATTTAGCATAATGGCGTTCGCTTTATGAATTATTGAAAATTATACTATTGATTTTTCCCCTTCGCTACCAACCAAGAAGGTCAATTTTTGTTTTAACACAAATCGTCAAATAGTAAAAGCTATACTTTTGTCAGGAGTTGAGTTTTATAGTTTTGGACAATTCCTAAAATTATTTGACACCGGTTTGCTTGGGTGAGGGGAGGGAGGTAAAAAAAAAGGAATTGGGAGATTCTTGGTCCTCTGTTTCCTTTGGTGACGGAAAGTTCTATAAGAGGATTTGGTCTGGGGTTGTGGTCGAGCTCATTAAAGAACAACCACCATCACCACCATGGAAACTCAGAGTTTTATGAGAAACTTCTCCAACAACTTCCTTTCTTGTTCTCTGGTTGCAGGCGGGTGAGCCGCCCTTCGGAAGCCCCGGCCTTGGGGCAGCAGCGGGGAGCTTTAACCTTGATTTCCAAAGGCTTGCCCGGGTTGAGGGGCCGGGCCAGGGCACGGGAGCCATCCCCGGGCTTCCCAGATCCCCTTCCCTGCACCCGAGAGACGAAGGGGGCCCCAGAAACCCTGATCGTGAACCAGTTCTCTGTCCGGGAAGGCGTCTGGGCTCTCTTCTCCCCACACTCGCCTGGCCTTGGATTTCAGGCCCAGGGACTGAACTTGTGGGCAAATTGGGTTTCCGCCTCAGCAGAACATTTCTTTGGAGCCCGATGCTCATTAAAGCGCCTCGGCATTCTGCGGGGGAACCAGGAGCCTGCTCACTCCTTCACAAAAACCTTTTCCAACAAACCCTCTGTCCCCCCTCCCTAAAAGGACTCTCCCCTGGCCTGGTGGAAACAGGCGCTGAACATTATTTTCGGCCTTGGGACCACTTTGCCTGTCGCCTCGAAGTGCCCTCGCCCAAACAATAACCCCTTTTAAAAAACTCCGCGGTGGCAATGAGACAGACCTTTTAAACCTTTACGCAGCTGTTCAAATACAACATCATTGTCAGGTTAAAAGCCTGGCGCCTCTAGCTGCTCCGGCTGCGGGATGCCGGCCGGCGAAGCCCGAGGTTTAAACATTACCTTTCCGTAGGGGTGGCTGTTTTTAAGCTTGAAGATGGGGTGGGGGGGTGGGGCGCGGGTAAGGAAGGCAGGAAAAAAAAAAACTTTTGCCTCTGGTCTGCTATGGTCCTGTTCAAAGCTAACAGCCACTGATCAGCACCCCAAAAATGGTTTTATCAGACGGTGGAGATCACGATCCCGGCCCCAGTTAAGCGTGCCCAGGGCTGGACAAAGTGCCCGCTGCACACGCTCTCGGCAGGCGCCCTGACGCCAGCCTGGCGCTCCAGGACGGTCGTCCCTCTGCATCTCAGCCAGGAGAGCTGCCTGGAACTCGGCTGTCCAATTCTCCCTATCCTACTCGTGAGGCAGGACTGTTCAATCTAATCGGGAATTTTATGCCCATCAAAAGCCCTTTCATAATCTTTATTTATACATGAAGAAAACATTCAGGCTAAAACCCAGCCATTCCTCGCGGAGCGGGTAGGTCTGCGGTGAGCCAGTACAAGCAGGATCTGCCTTCCGAATTTGGGGGCCTTTCTGTTTCAACTCTCAGTGGCTTCAGGCTCTCAGTCACCCCCACATTAGGTCTGGCTTGATGTGGGTCTTCTTCATTCACAGAAAATATGTGTATTGCCTATAATTTTGAATCTATTATCACTAAATTCTATTTTATTCTTTCTCAAATATCTGCCTTCAGACCAGTTCCCTGAGGCCAGAGACTCCAGTATTTCAGAGAAATTTTATAATAAAAATGGAGCAAAATAGAAATAATGCAAGAGAATGATATAGACCTGGGAGGATGGAAAGTTTGGCTGAGACTCTAAGGGTAGGATGAAGCAAATGGAATGAAAAGGCAGTGCCTTCCAAGGCCAGCCTGTATTTTGCTTACGAGTATTTAATGTAGCTGCATAGCTGCTGTTTTCGATCATCTTTAGATCAGTTGGAGCAGTTACCATTAATAATAAATCAATATTGCACTATAAAGGAGATGAATATCCATATTTGTACCAAGACCTCCTTCTCCCTGGCACAGCTCTTTCCCGAGAAAAAATTAATAGGGTCGCCTTCGCAAGAAATTAGCATTTGTAATCAAGAAGTGGCCTGCATCTGCGCTCCTCTGTCACCAGGAAGAACAGTGACCCTGGGCCTGAGTAGACCTGAGGACTCCTAGGCTTGCCCTGAATTTGGGCCCTTAGTGGTCTCAGGGCTGTGCCATTCTTTGGGGGCAGAGTGGATGGGGACGAATTTTAAAGGCTGCTTCCCCAGGGAGCCCCTCCAGGTTGCACTGTGCACCTTCCAGCCAATGTGAAAAGAAATCAAGGGGGCAAATGGGCAGGCTGTGGAAGCCACCACCAACCCAGTGAAGAGTCTGTGGGGACGGTGCAAAAGGGCTGGCTGCTGGGGAGCCTTTTTCAGTTACAGACACAAAAGACTCCTACTTGGCGCACTTTCCCTCCACCTCAGGATCTGAGACCTTGGTGACTCAAGAGACATGGCCTCGCTCCTTGAGCCCCACCAGCTCTGAGCAATCAGGAGGGGTCGGGTCTGCAGCCCCCCAAGTCCTGGTCCGATGCTCTGTCCTTTCTCAGGCCCATCTTGGGCACTGCTGGCAGGAGAGGAACCGCAGACTGCTGAGCACCCGTTGTCTGAGGAAGGCTGCCAGCCAAGGCCAAGGGGCCCTCAGAAGCCACACGCGCCCCTGCTGGACCCGCCGGAAGAGGAGCACAACGACATCTGGGGAGGAGGGCTCTCTCCCCACCTGGCCTGAGACCCAGGTTAGGCTCTGAGAAATGTCGCTTCACGGGAGCCAAGCAGGACCCGCGGTCAGACAGGCGGGAGCCACGGGGGCCTGTGGGGAACACCTATGCCTCTGGCTGGCGCCTCACTGGGGGGCTCATGGCGCTCCAGCCTCCACTGACGCCGATGCCAGCTCCCAGGGGTGGGCTCAGGGCCTTTGGTCCGGGGTTTGGAGAAAGGAGACAGAGGCGGCAGAGCCAAGGAGGCCAGCACTGATTCTGGGGGTTGCTGGCGCTTCACGATGAACTTCGGGCCAGAAGGGACGGCCACCCTCCCTTAGAACAGCCCGTGTCCTGGAGCCCTCCCTTTTGGAGCCTCTCTTTTGGACGGAGGATGGTGACACGGGCCCTCCCCAAAGTCCGGGGCTGTGCGGAAGGGGCGTGGGGGGCCGGCAGGGCGTGCAATGAGAAGGCTGCTGCCAAGAGCTGGGGCCAAAATCACATTCTGTGCTCCAGTCCCGCAGGCGGCCGCGCAGAGCGGCCGGGCTCCTGTCAAATGCAAAGCTCCGTGGCTTCAAATGCAATCCCCTTTCTAAGCCGCTTTGCCTCGCAGTCCAAACGCTCCCGGGCCGGCCTGCGGCTTCCCGCGGCCGCGCCAGCCCAGCTGGGCCCAGACACCCCAGCTCAGGGTTCGGCCGGCGCCTCTCGCTGCCGGTACCCCCGGGTGCCAGGCATGGCCGGGGTGGGGGGCACTCCCTGGCCCACAACGACCCCCTCGGGCCCGACGCGTCTCATTTTCCCTGAGACCACACCAAGCTAAGTTGCCGGCGCCCCGATCTGTCTTAAACAAAAGCCTTTTAATCATCCCCGGCGGTCGGTCGGTACAAGGCGGACCCTGCTTTTGGGGAGGAGCAGGTCCTACCCTCATATCGTTCTCCATACTCAAACCAACAAGAACATTAATTTCCCTCATTGAATCAACTCGCAGTGGCATGACCTATTTCGAAATGTACCTATTCGTCTTTAAAAAAAAAATCTCTCCTTGACACCACCAGGCTATGGCAAGGTATTCTTTGCAACAGCGTTATCTTGGAGGGGACAACGATTGGGTGATTGTCTGTTTCAGGAATCCGGGTAGCTCCCTTTTCTCTGTCTATACACAAGTTCGCACACCTCGTGGTTGCTTAGAACAAACAAACAGCAAACAAATACTTAGTGGCCGCCTGTTACTAACGGGCTGAGATTGCCTATTAGAATCACTATTGGAAAGATAGGGTACCGCGGCCTCTGCGCCAGACGCGGCTTCTGGAACGTGAGCACGCCCCCGTGTGGCTCTCCGAGGCCATGCAAACGGGAAATGGTATCTCTTGGTTCGGCTTACCCAAGGTGGTGGACACACAAGCTTGCTACATTTAGACGCAGTTAAAAAAAAAAAAAAAAGATAGATGGAGAGAGAAAGAAATAAAGCAGTTTTAAGCTCCTGCAACCATCATACTACTAGGGGATTGACATTTTAACGGACGCCCAGAATTCCACACAAAGGAATCCCCTTCCCAACGAAATTATTCGATTGTAGGCTTTGTTTCTCTTGCCATTTTCACCAAAGGTTGAGGGACACTTTGGAAAACAATATAAATATTTTCAGTTTTGTAAAATGAATATTTTCATATTCAAAGAAAGTTCGGTAATTTATCTGACGGGGTAACATTTTTTTTTTTCAAATATAGCGAAGCTGTAAATCTGACTAGAGCTTCCTCTTCCAAATGCCTGCTTTTAAAGCCGTGGTTTTTCATTAGAGCAAAGGGAATTGCTATCTATGACCCCCCCTCCAAAAAAAAAATCCACCTCAGTATATATACCATCTGTATTTAAAAAAAAAAAACATGCTGGTAGACACTTAAATCTAACCAGTATTTTAAGAAGAAGTCAAGTGCTATTGAATTACACAAATGTTTGAAGGGAAATTAAGGTTATTGATCCTGAAATTAAGGCATTTGCTTAGATTTATGGTGAGCCCCTGATATGATGCTGTGTGGTCATAAATGTATGTGGGGGTCTGGAGGTGTGTAAGCATGTGTGTGTGAGAGTGGGTGGCGGCTGAATATCACAGAAGAACCTTAAGGCGCCTAATTATTCAGAAAGGTTAAAGGTGATGACCTTGACATTTTGGAAGTTCAAAGGCATACACTTATGCACTTATGTTTTTCCTCCCCCCCCAAACTTTTGTAATTAAAAAAATTTTGCATTTGGAAATGCATACCTCCTCTGCAGATGCATGGAGTACTGTACATCTTATGGATTTTTTTTTTTTTACTTTGGGCTTAGAAGAGGTTAAGAGTCATGATTCACTTTACTTTTTTCAGAGGGAGAGATGCTTTTCTCACTCCTACAGTTTATTGCACATTGCGGAAATCTCTTTTGGGCCCACCAGAAGGTGTATAATATAACCCAATTAAGCTGTTTAGAACTTTGGCTTTTATGGTGTTGTCTAGACAGTTCAAGGTTTTGTAAACAGCCTGGCCTGGCCCTGCAACATAAAGTGCAGTTCAGCCCCCACCACATTCTTTAACTTGAAGCGATAAATGCAGTGAGAAGTGGGTCTGCAGCCTCAGGCCCTATTCCAGGGAGGGGTCTTCCCTTCTCTGCCGTATGCCTGCTGTGACACTAGCAAGGATCCCAAGCCCTCTCCCCACTGGTAACTTCCGTTTTAGCAAACCATTATTTTCCATGAAGGTTTCTAATTTTGGTTGCTTTTTTTTTTTTTAAGGGACCCTGGCTCCTTGACATCTTGTTAGGAGTAAATTTGTATTTTTCTAACAATTTTTTAAAAATGGTTTTTGTCTTTTCAGAAATTCCAAGTTCACTACACTGGGAATGGGAGGAAGAGACTTCCTTCTTAAGGTTCCTGCTGCCCCAGCCTGATTGCCTGGAGAAAGCAGCCCCAGAATGGCTGGGTTAGATCCCCAGTTCAGAAATTCATCCCTGAAGTGATTTTTAACAAATCAGTGTAGCCTAGAGAGGGTGGGAGAGAGCTACTCTCATTTCAGCAGGATTAAAGAGCATTTCACTTGATTTTCAGTTGCATATGGGAGAAGGTTCTGACCACTAAAATACCCTAATCAGACACTAAACTTCTTTAAAGAGGAAAAAAATCATATAGTGTGTTCAAGCTGTAACCTCCATTTTACTAGAAACCATTTATTCACACAAAACACAGTGACTTATGCCTTGATACGACAGACCAAAGATACATTTCCCAGAGTTTAAATAATCTGCATTCACCAAGGGGGATGGCCGGGTCCCTTAAACTCAGAACAAAAACAAGTGCCTTCCAGCCCAGCGGCCTAACTCTCTACAGATCCCACAGCGTCCCCACGGGGACTCGGAGGGAGGGAGCGAGAACAACAGCACATTGGCGGTAAAATTGTAAAGGGACGTTTGCATTTACCATTTTCCCCTTATTAGGATCCATTCGGCCAAGTCCCCGGCCTCGTCGGCAGGCAGCAGTGGTCGCTGGGAGGTCCCGAGTTGACCGTGGGAAGGAATCGTGGAGTTCCACAGAGAAGAGGCGTCATTAAACCCAAGGACATTGGGCCTGCCGAGGGCAGGCTGGTGGGGAGGTGGGTGGGTGAGTGGGGCTCTGGGAGAGGGGTGCTTCCTGGAGCTCTCAAAATAAGGGGTTTCCAGTGAAATACTGCAGACGGTCTCTGTTCAGTTTCTTTTCTTTCATTCTACGATTCTGGAACCAGATTTTGACTTGCCGGTCAGTGAGGTTGAGCATCCGAGAGAGTTGGAGTCTTTTCTCTTTGTTTATGTACACGTTAAAGAAAAACTCGCGTTCCAGTTCGCGGATCTGGTACTTGGTGTAGGGACAGCGCTTTTTCCGGGACCGCTGGGGGGCCACTGCAAGGCAAAGAGACCAAGAGGTGAGAGAGGCGGCTGACTGCCCACCCCCGGCCGCCTGCCCGCCGGCCCAGGCCCGCGCGAGGGCCAGGCCTCGGCCCCGTTGGGGACGTCCCCTGCCGCCACTGAAAGGCCCTGCCTGCGTCGTGGGGGATGATATATGGGCGGGCACAGGAGAGAGTGCGGGCGTGGACGTGTGTTCACGCCAGGACACACACACACACACACACACACACACACACACACACACACACACCGTGGCACGGAGGTGGAGAAGCAGAGGGCGAGGCCGGCTCTGAGTTGGAACCCGAAGGGAGAGAAACCCGAGCGCGCCCAGGCATCTGCTCTACTCCAACCAGCAGCGCGCGTCAGCCAGAGGCTTGGATAAAGTCCAGTTCGAGGATCTCCCCACCCCACCCCCCCTTAAAAGCAGGAGGCTCGAGTGTCCACACTCACAAAGTGGCTTGAAATCTCCCCCCACCTCACTCCAAGCTCTCCAGCACCCCCACCCCCCTCCAAACTGGGGAAAAGCTCTCTCCGGCGATTAATGTCCCCTTCGAAGTCTACCTTAAGCCCACCTAAATTGATTTCCTATCGTAAACACACTTTACAACGGCCCGGGAAATCTTATAGGATGTATAAACCCCTTCGAACGCTTATAAAGTAGCACATAAAACGGCGCGAGCAGAGGGAGGCCCCCGCCGCCCCCCCGCGCCCGCGGCCCGCGGCCCCCGGCCCCCGGCCCCGCCGCCCGCCCCGCGCCGGTGCCTACCTGTGCCGCCACTCTTCTCAGCCCCCGCCTCCCCCGGGGGCCCCTCGCCGTCGCCGCCGCCGCCGCCTTCTGCCGCCCCCTTGGGCTCCGAGCCGGGGGGCGCCTTGGCGCAGGGGCTTCCCCCGCCGCCGCCAGCCCCCGTCTTGGGGTCGCCCTTGTCGGCAGCGCCCTCGGGCTGCGGCGGCGCGGGAGGCGGAGGGGGCTGCGGCCCGGCGAACGGGGGCCCGGGAGCAGCCTCGTAGAACTGGTCGAACCCCTGCGGCAGGATGCCGTTGCGGCCCACGGCGCTGTAGAAGTTGGAGGCGGCGCCCGCGGGGCCGTGCGGCGGCCCGGGCGCGGCGCACACCGGCTCGGGCGCCTTGAAGAGCACGTCCGGCCGGCGGCCCGCGGGAGGCAGCAGCTCGCGCTGCATGGCCGCCTCCTCGGCCGCCGCCGCCGCCGCCGCCGCCGCCGCGGCCGCCGCGTAGTAGGGAGCGTAGCCCCCGGCGCCGCCGCCGCCGCCCCCGCCGGGGCCGCCCCCGCCGCCGCCGCCCCCCGCGCCGCCGCCGCCGCCGCCGCCGCGGTACGGCCACTTGGCGCGCTCCAGGCCGTAGTCGCGGAAGGCCACTTCGCGCACGGGCTGGACGTGCGGCGCCAGGTTGGAAGAGTAGGGGAAAGTCATCTGGCAGGACGACGGCTGCGACAGGAACGACGGCTTGCTGGCGAAGTCCGACGGGGCCACATAGTAGGCGCAGCCCGGCAGGTACATGCTGGCTGCGCTCGGGCCGCACTCATCAAAGTCGTTCATGGCTCCGCGGCGTGCGCGCCGGCGAGCCCGGGCCGCTCCCCGCGCCGCCAACCTGAGCCATCGATTGCACAAGAGGCTTGGGCCAGGATCAACTAAGCAAAAATCCCCACCGGGCGCTGACGTGCAATTCATCTTGATTGATTCTGGTGGTAATTATGTCACGTGACGCCATGGAGAGAAATGTCCTTATATCTATATCAGCTCTCGCCAACACGCCCCGGGACGGCTCCTGGCGCCGAGACGCGCGCGCTGGGGGCGGACCAGTCTCCCTCTCCAGCCGGCGCTCCCCGGGCGCCCCCTGACCGGGCTGAGCCGCAGGCCGGTCACCTGTGCGCCGCCGGCGGCCGCCACTGCCGGGTGCATCTGCCACCGCCCGGCTGGGCCGCCCGCCCGCGCCCGCCCGCCCGCGCCGCTTTAAGTACGCGGACCGAGGCCGGCGGGGAGGAGGAGGGAGGGGGAGGAAGGGGGGGAAGGGGGAAGGGAAAGAAGCGGAGAGCAGAGGGGGGAGCCCCAGCCCGGGGCATAGGGGACTAGGTGTGAGGTTGTGAGGTTCCCACCCCCACACCCTTTCCTGCAGCCGCTCCCTCCCCCGCGACGCCGCCACCCTCTGCAGCTCGCCGGTCAGGAGCTTGTTGCTTCTTGTTCAAGGGGCGTAATTGCGCCACTCTCGGGGCGCACGGAGCCCTGATTTACATATTTCTTAGCCCTGCGCCTTCAGCGCAGAATAACTTGGTTCTCTCCACTCCTGACCCCCGGAGCGCGAGTGCCAGCCTCGAAAAACCCCACGCCAAAACCGTGCCAGGAGCTCACCCAGGCCAGGGCCTCGGTGCCCAGTCGGACCTTTCGCCCTCTCTCCTCCTCTCTCTGTTCCCATCTCCTTTTCTCCTTCCCTCCTTTCCATTCAGTCTTCTCGCTTCTTTCTCGCCTGTCCTCTCTTCTCCGGCTTCCTTCTCCTGTTCCTTCCAGCCTTCTTCCTTCCTCTTCCTTTCCTCTGCCTATCTCTGTCCCCTGATGCTCTCTCTTCCTCTCCCCTAGCTGTGTGCCACCACCCCTGTCCCCTCTCTGCCTTTCCTCTCCCAAAGCTAAAGCAAGGAGGAAGTTCAGACCTCGGAGACTCCCGGTGGCCCTCCTAGAAGCTGGGGGGTCTGGTGAACAAAAGGATCCCGAGTCCTCCTACTCTAAAGGAGCCTGGCCTCCCACTCCCCACCAGCCCCAGACCAACTGTGGGTGCCTCCACCCTCCTCACCCTCTCTGCTTTTTGGTCTGGACCGGGACCAGCCCGCCTCACAACCAGCCCCTTCCCTGCGTCGCAGCCCCGCCAAGGCCTAGGCATCCATGCCGCCAGCTCTCCCCTAGGCTCCTGCGGTGCCCTTGGGCCCGCATGGTCACTTCGGGGGTGGGGGGGAGCCCCCGGGAGGTCCGTTGGCCCTGGGGAGGGGGCGAAGTGGTCTCAGCAGCTCTTTCCTCCTGGCTTGAGCCTCTCTGCAGCACTTGGCCCTGAGAACCCCCCATCCATGTGCCCCAAGGCCTCACTTTCCTCCAAGGCCGCCATCTCCCTCTTTCCTAGCCCTGGGGGCCAGGCGAGGCCTGGACTCCCGCCTGCGGGAGAGCCGGCGCCTTCCAAAGGTAAAATCAGTCTCTCGGAAGGAAGCTCCCCAAACCCGAATCCCAGAACCGAGGTCAGAAAGTCGGCCCTCTCCCCAAGATTCCTCTGCCCAGGCAATCCCCGCACTGGGTTCTGGGCCTCAGCCCTACGCCCAGGGTAGGTGGTGCGGGCTGTGCAGCTGGTTCCCTCCCTGGCCCGCGCCGCAGTGCCCGTGTGGCCCGCTCTGCCCACCGAGCCGACAGACAGAGAAAAGGCGGGTGATCCCAGCTCATATCTATTTTCTGGCCGCTGTCCCCCCCTTCTCTTTTTCTCCTCCCTCTTTTTCTCCCTCCCACTCTTCCTCCGCCCCCCTCCCACCTCTGCTTTGCTCGGAACACTGCGCAAACAGGTCCGTGGCGAGTGGAGGCCAAGGAGGCTCCCCCCGCCCCAGAACTGCCCACCGTTTCGTGCACCCTCCTCCCAGCTGGCACCCTCGCCCAGCTCCCCGCTCGCCCCTTTCTCCTCCGAGCAGACCGCCCGCGCACTTATCTGCCTCCCATCTCCATCGCCCGCCCCAGCCTCTCCCTTTCGGGCTCGTGGTCGACGCCCCTGGATCTCTCTCCTAAAATGGCTCCCCGGACACTGCACACTGGCCCTGCGGCAGCTCAGGACCCAGGGCAGCGGCAGCGGCCCCCCCCCCCAGGCGGGTCTTTACGTGTCTGGGAGTGCGCATAATTCTCGCACCTTCTCTTTGCACAGGGTGGGGCGCGGGCAGCCCGCTGCCCCCAAAGCGGAGCCTGCTGACCGCTGGAGAGGGAAATGGGGAGGACGGAACCATTCAAGTTCAACGACATGGCGATGGCGGCTCAGGCTGGAGCCGCGCTTTGGCGGGGGAGGGCGCGCCATCTGCAGCGGCGCGCGGGTGCACCCGGGAAGGGGCCGCCGACCCCTCTCGGCTCCGCGGCGCGGGCGCCCGCCCCCACGCCCCACCTGGGGCTTTCATTCCGGGCCCAGCCGGCTTCGGCCCTCGGCCCCCAGCTTCCTCCTCGACCCTCACCCCCAAACCTAAGGAAAAGCGCAGCCCCCCGCCCCGCGCGCCCCGCGAGGACCTACCGTGGAGCCTCCGGCGTTGTGGCCTGGTCCTTGCCCGCGCGGCCCCCACTCGAAGCGTGCGGAGCGCATCCGACCCTCCGGCACATCCAGCTGCTCCGCGAGCGCTCGCTTTCCGCGCAGCGCCCAGACGCGATGCGGTAATTTTGAGCCACCCAAGATAAGACACTAACTTGACCTTAACTTTGTCAGGGCGCCCCTGGTATCTGGAGAACGTGAACAGACACTGTCTGGCAGCTCTCGTAAAAGCTGACTGGGGAAGGGATTCTGAGTCATTTCATTTATTGCCACTACAGTCCTGCAAGAAGGCTTTTCCTCCCTGCCAAACTTTAATTATTTATGCTCTTTTAGGAAACGAAAGAAGAGGAGAAACGCGAGGGAAAACACCCAGAGCCAGTCCCTTCCCTGCAGAGCCTTCGGAATGGGCTCCCTAAGTCAAGTGACTGGAGAACAAAAATGTGGGGAGATCACCTTTGTCCAAGGACGGTCGGACAGGCGCGGTGCCCCCCCTCCTCCCGAGGGGGGGTGATTGCAGCTGGGAGAGGCGGGGTGAAGAGGCACCCCCCCCCCCCGCAGACATGAATATTTACAACGGTTCCGGATTTCTCCTCCACCCGCCGGCCTCCCGGAAGCCTCCCCAGCCCGCCTCCCTCGGGGAGAGCCCCCAGGCCTTAAGAGTCCCCCCGTCGGCCCTCTGAGCTTGCAGCTGGTTGAATGCTAGCCGAAGCCATTTTTTCTCGTTTAAACCCCTTCTTCTTGGTCAAGAGGCCTGCCTGGACTGCAGCATTTTGGAGGACGCATTTGTCTTTGTGCGAGGGAATGTTGAGCACTCAGATTTCAGCATCATTTCTCTCCGCGTTTGTTTCTTAGGAATTTCGCCGTGGTTCCAAATCCCTGCCAGGACCTTGGCTAGGAAAGGAGAGAGGACACCACCGCCTTTGTATTTGTGCAGATCAGTAAAGGGGACAAATTTGAAAAAACACTGCTGAAGCCCCAACGGACAACCGAGATTTTGCACTTAGAATAATTTCAATCTCTTTGGGGAGTGGTCTCCATGAATTTCTCCTCCCACCCCACATCCCAGGCTAAAGAGAAAAAACGTGATGATTTAATGGCATACATTGGAAAGAATCGGTCTCTCTCTGTTATCCCAGGGCCTGCGTCTAAGTCCGGTTTCCTAGTCCTTTACCCAGCCCTCTGGACCTATAGTCTGCGTGTGGCCTCCGCCTTTGTTCTGCTGTTTTGGGGGAGAGACCCAGCTCCAGGTACCAATACCTCTCTGAGCCCCATCAGGTGAGAAAACATTTCTGAAGATAGGGCCTCTGCAGCCTCTTGCTTCTTCCCCCACCCCACCCCACCCTGCCCCCCACCGTTATATTTTTCTTAAAGGAACTGTTTAAAAAACATTTTAAAAAATACACATCAAAATGTATTTCAGGAAAGGGGAGTTGGAACCCATGAATACTTGGTATTAGAGATTTAATGGTTTTGCTAATTCTCCCACTTGCTAAAAGCCAGCAATTGTCTAGTTCCCATTTCAAAGCTAGCTGGAAATTGAGATCTGCAAGAGGATGGTGAATACTGAGCAGGTTTTTAACTTTCCCAGCCTCAGCTAGAGGCTCCTAAGGCCTGTGGGGTGCAGAGGCCACATTTCCCAAGGAAGCCTACTGGGCAGAGATGTCAGTATGGAGGATTTCCAGCGGGCACAGCCTGTTCTAAAGAAGCCTGACCAGGGAGACGTGTTTTGTATTGAAATCTGTGGAGCCTCATATCTTGACAGCAGCCCCCCACCCCCAACAGCAAGCCTTAAAGTTTGAGAATTTAGGCAAAATACAGAAGCCCTGGCCAGCAACAAGCTGAGAGTTCACTTATTGTGGGAGACACACTCAAATCTGCCCACAGTCCCCGCACCTCCCACTCAGATGTTTCATACATATCTTGTTCATAGGCTTTTATACACCATTTTCTGACCGACTTGGAAGCCATTTTCTCATTTAATGAACAGTCAACACCTGCAGTGAAACCACAATCAGGAAAGAAAAACGAATTTGGTGCCCTCAAATCATTAGGAGGGTATCCGAAACGTTCTGAAAAATTGACATCAGTCCCTTGACACCTTGACTGGGACCTGGATATTTATTTCCACTCAAAACATTTCGATGTATCTGATATATACAAGCTCTTGGGTTGTTGTTGTTGTTTAACAAAATCAAAACAACAGAAACCATGCACAACAACTATTAGATAGCAAAGAAATTGCAATTAGTCAACATAAACTGAGGTCATTTGGGTGGAGGCTTAGGGCTCTCTGTGAGGTGCCTACTCCATATCTTAAGGCCTAGTCCTCCACTGAAAATAAATCACTGGACTTTGGGAAGGAATCTTCAACTCTTTGGCTGTCATATACCTCAGTAGGAGTTGGGGGGCGCTACTTCTCAGAAGGAGAGGGAAAAGGGGCAGGGGTGTTAGAAGGAGCTTGGGGGGGCCTCCCTCAGTTTCACTGAGGCTAAACCAGGACAACCCAACATATGCAAAACAACTCCATGTAGCATCAGGAACCCCAGCTTCCAGAAAGCAAGCCCAGCAGGGCTCAGGGCCTTACCGCTCCAGCTCCATCGAGGGAAGCCAGCCATGGCCTCTGTAAAGGCACAGTGGCTGAGGCACAGAAAGGCCCCTGGTGGAGTTGTCCGGTGGTGAAAATGGTAAGAGAAGGGAACTTCTCTCTACTTGGTCAGAGCAGCGACCAGGGGCTGAGAATTTGAGGGGCCTCCTTCTTTGCCCCCTGACTGGTGGAGGAGCTTTCACGTCTCCAAACGGTGGCCCATTATCCTAATTCAAGAAAGACATGTCTACACCTCTACCCACCTCAACAGGGAGGTCATATTTACAGCTGGAATGTAGGACACCCCTCTCCTTGCTCACTGCCTTCTCCTCCCCCTGGATATTTTTCCCACCTCCTAGTGCAACCCAGCCTCAAAGCAGATTAGCAGCTGTCCTCACCAGAGCTGAGTCCAATTACGGAGTGCAGGGCTCTGGCTTAGACATGTGTGAGGAGACAGGAGAAGTAGGAGAATTTTACCAGTCCTATCTAGAGATGGCAGTTTGCTATGGCAGTTTGCTAGGTCCTGGAGCCTCTACCTCCCTGCCCCGATCCCTGGGAAGGAAGTATCCACCCCATTCTGTCCAGCTGGAAGGGCCAGCCCAGCCCCAACTCCGAGGTATCTTCGAATTTGTCCGGCCACACCGTCCTTCCTCTCCCCTCTCCTCCCAAAGTCTGAATATCGAGGGTGGCTTTTGTCCTCCCAAATCAGCCAGGGCAGACAGGAGGGGGGCGGTGCCCTTTCCTTTCTCCAGAACCAAGTTTCTGGCTTTGCTACAGGGGGCTTTGGCGGCAAAGAGACCCAACTGTGCCTGCAGCCCTTTCCTACTCCTTAGAAGGACTTGCCAAATTCAGTTCCACTCTGAGCTCTAGAGAGGTGCCTGCTAAATTCAAAAAGGGCTGGGGAGAAGAGGAAAAGGAGTCTAGGTGGAAGCAGAAATCCAAGTACAAGGGTGCTAGGGTGAGCCGCCATGTAAATACCCCAGAGGAGAGCTAGGACAGGTGACCCCAGGCCCCCACTCAGGAAGCCCCAAGGCCAAGGTTATACTGCAACTTCTGCAGGCTCCTCCCAGAGAGTGGGAAGCGCAGAGGCCCAACTGGCCAGGTCTCCAAGTCCTCTGCTGGCTTCTGGAGCTGCAGACTGAGCGGGAGGGTACTTGGGTCGGAGGAGCGAAAAGGGGCGGACGGAAAAGCCCCCAGTCCCAGCTCTTCCTTCACGCCAGGCCTCGGCCTTAAAAGGCAGGCCTGGCCAGCCGCGCCACGCGCGGGGTTAGTACAGCGCCAGCGCCTGCTCGCGCAGGACCACGCGCTTCTTTTTCATACGCCGATTCTGGAACCAGATTTTGACCTGCTGGTCGCTGAGGTTCAGCCTGTTGGACAATTCCTTGCGCTTCTGGCGGTTGATGAATTCGTTGAGGAGGAATTCGTTCTCCAGCTCCGCGATCTGCTGCTTGGTGTAGGGTTTCCGCTTCTTGCGGGTCCTCCCTGGGGCCGCCCCCCACGGCAGGCCTGCAACACAGCCCCAACCCGAGTCAGCCCGGCTGGCCGCTCCCTGTCGCCTGCCCGCCCCCAGCGGCTCCCTCCCCCTGCACACTGTCCCCTGCACCGCCCCTGGCCACCCAGCCCAGCCCAAACTGGCCCAGGGAGCGTGGCCACCGTTTACCGTCGGGCAGCGAAGGTCGCAGGCAGGAGGCGACGCCCGCCGCCTGCACTGTCATGTTCAAGTTGAGCGGGCCCTTGGCGTCGTCCTTGAAGCCGGCAGCGCAGGGGGTCCCCTCGAGCAGGGCCGCAGAGCCGGCTGCCGCGCGGCCCACTCCCGCGTAGTCGTACTTGGCGGCCTTGAGAGCAGCGGCCGCGGGGGCCAGGCCAGATTCGGGGACGAAGGGCGGCCGCGCCCGGCCACGCTCCTCCGGCCCGGGAGCCACATCGGGCGCATAGAACTTGGTCTGCTCTTCGGGTCCGTCCTTGGCGCCCAGGGGCTGTAGGCCAAGCGGGCCGGAACCGGCCAGGTAGGGCTGCGAGAAGCTGCCGAAGGCGGTGGCCCCGGCAGGCTGCGCTGGGGCGCAGGAGGCGGGCGCGGTGGCCCAGGGCAGCGCGCCTCGCGGGTATGAGATGGGGGGGAGCGCGGCCAGCTGGCCGCCATTCGGCCGCAGGTTGGAGAAGTAGAAGGAGTCAGGCGACTGCAGATTCAGAAGCGAGCCCACGTAGCCCGCTCTGTAGAGACTGCGCTCGCACATCTCCAACAAAGGGCTTCGGCTGCGCTCGCAGCAGTATTTAGTTACAACCGGGAATAAGAGGACAGGCTCAGACGATTGGACGAAACTTTGCCTGCAGGTTCTTCAAAGCCGGTCATTTCAGCACCGCCTACATCCCCCGACCCGTTTCCCCCCCTTCAGGGTATTATGATAACACCCGCAATATTCGATGGCGAAGGAGAAGGACGAGGCTGCCAGTCAGAACCCAAGAGCGTTGAGTGAAGGTGAAACCACTGGGAGTTTCCGGGCTCAGCTTCTGGAGCTGGGGACATTGGGTGCCTTTGCCCGAATGTCCCTTGGGATCCTTCTTGGTCTTGGTTAGCTTTGCACTCCCTTTCTCCACCGGCTACCTGGGCCAGGCTTGCTACCACCAGCTTTAAGTTGCAGCTAAGGCCTTCTCCAGCACTGTGTACCTCTAGGCTTGTACGGAAAGCCCACCGTGTGGTGGGGCCACGGGCTGTGTCCCCTAGGCCTGAGCAATGCTACTCCTGCGCCGATTCCTCCCCACCCCGTCACCCTGGAGAGGACTCTGCACTAGTGGTCTAGCAGCGGAGACCCCCACACTGCCTGAACCCGGCACAGTCCAAGAAGTTTGCTGATGGAGGAGGAAGGCATCACAAACTCTGCCCAGGCTTGGCTGCCAGGAAGGCGGTTTCACACCAACTCTGGTGTGCTTCTCCATGGCCAAGCCTTCTGCTCCCAGGAAAGTTGTGGCCGTCCAGGTCCATGGAGAATGCTGGCCCCGGGAAGGGGCAGTTGGATTGGCCAACCGTGGCCAAAGGCTACATTCCCTTTATCGCCAGGAGTCACCTTGGCGACTACGTCCTGCCAACCAGAACTCCAAGCTGTTCGACTCCTCTGCAGTGGGCAGAGCAGGACGAGAGCTCCCGGGACCCGGTGTGGAAGGACGGAAGAGCCAGAGTCATTCGGGAAGAGCGGGACACACCGAGGCAGCAGGCTAGCGGGACCGGGCTGGGCGCCGCCGAGGCCGCGGGCGGGTTCGGGGTTCCGGAGGACAGGGACGCCGCTGGGGCCGCTCTCCGTCGCCGGCAGCAGTGCGGCAGCCTCCGGTTTAGTTTGGCCAAGGGGGCTCTGGGTCCTCCTCTCCCGCCTCTGTCCCAAGAACCCCAGCGACCGCGTGACTGGCGCCCGCCCCAACCTGCAGCCCGCCTCGCCGGTCCCCGAGCCAAGCTGGAATTGGTTAGACCGCCAGCTCCGGCGCGGAGACCACACAGGCGCCGCCGGAGGGCAAGGCTGACCACCGCGCTGCGACTTTATTGTGTGAGTTATGGCGACCAATTGGGCGGCTCTGGGGAACGCCGTCGGTCTCTTCCTCCCGCTCGAGGGCGGGGGCAGGGGGTGGGGATGGGGATGTCCGGGACTCCTCAGGGTTCTGTCGGGGTTTCCTTGGGAGCTCAGACCTACAGACCAGGACTCCCCTCCTCGTCCTTGGGGGTGGCGGGTGGGGGGACGTTGGGGGGTGTAGGCAAAAGCTGCGACCTCAGTTCCTAAGGATTTAGGGGATCCAGGCTCTCATTGGGGGAAACTCTCCCCGTTTTCCAGGGGCTACCGCCTCCCCAGGGATCCCCGCAGGCTCCCACGGCCTCAGCACACAGCGATGCTCGGTACTTCCAAGTGCAGGGTGTCTCCTCCGGACCCCGAGGCAGCCGCACAGCTGCAGCTTACCCCTGGGGACTAAAGATGTAAAGGAACTAAGTGAAAACCAGGCGAGACCAACTCGACTCCCTCCCTTTCTCCTTGGCTCAGAGTGGTGCCCAGGCGCCCCACCTCAGCGCCCGGATTTAGGATTTCCGAGGTCCCGCAGGCAAAGCTGTGCGCTGGGGGCGGGGGCGGCGGGGGCGGCGGGGGCGGGGCGGGGCCGGGCGGGACGCGGCGGGAGGCTTGGCTGCAGAGCTGGGGGGAATATTCGGGAGAGAATCTGGCCGCGGAGCTGAGCCGCGAGCTCTGCCAATGCCGCCGACCGCCCAGGAGATGGCGAGCGAGCTCCACGCCTGGCGCCGCGCCGCCGCACGGTCAAGATCAACAGTGAAGGGCGGCACGGCCGGCCTGGGGTCGCCAGCCCGCGCGGTCACGGCCCGCTGCCAGGCCCCGCCGGGCGTCCCTGGAAGCCGGAGATCGTGGCAGCAAGGCTGGCCGGGACAGCGGAGCCAGAGGCGGCCGGCAGGCTGCCAGACCCGGGCAAGCGTCGCGGCCGCCCCTTTGTCTGGCGGTGCGTCCGGGCCGCAAAGCCTCCCTCGCTCCGCTCACGCGGAGGCGCGCGGGCCTCGAGTCCCCAGCGGCGGCGCCCGAAACCCGCCGGGCCCCGGAGGCGCCCTCCGCGCGGCCTCCCAGCTTCCACCCGAAGGAAAGGCCGCTCTGCCGAGCCCCCTTCGCCCTGGCGCCCCCGGGCCTCCCGCCCGCGCCCCGGCCACCTACCGGCCCCTCCACTCCCTCCCAATTCGGAATACAAAAGGAATGCATATAAATAGCAAAGTCTTCATCTGTTACTGATTTAGCCATCAATTCAAATTCCACCGGAGAGCACTGGAGCAGTTTTAATCTTCAGCAAAACTCCCATTTCTCTGAGGCGGAGGGGAACTGACCCGCAAGCCTCAGATGGAGGGAAAAGCCTCGAGGCCGCCCCCCGTCCGCCTGGAAACCTTTAGAAATGGACCTGGGAATGGAGTGCGGCTCCGGAGTCTGGAATTTATGGAGAAAAGGGGGGGGGGATGATGTTGGAAAAAGAAGGGAAAACAGGCCCGTTTCACATGAAAGACCATCTCGTGAGGAAAACAGAGAAAATGTTGGAAACGCTTCCAGAAAGTGGAAGGTCGGGGTCGATGTGTCCCCATTTTCAGGGGTTATTTCTTCTCCAGGTTGAATCATAGCCCGTTCTGTCCCCTTCTCCCTCTCGGTCTCTGACTCTGTCTCTCTCTGTCTCTGTCTCTATCTTTTAGTTAAAACGAAGTTGGCGGCGCACAGCCAACCATCGGTGCAAGACAGGAGAGGAATCAAGCCGGGCCAGAGAAAACGAAAGTAGCTCTGGACCTTGGGTCTCTGCGCTTCCCCCGGCAGATGCACAAGGGAGCCCTCCCGCGAGAAGACTTTACATAGAGTGTGAAGTTTTAAACACGCGTATTTAACGTACACACCAAAAAGTTAGCAAGCACTAAAGGGATTCGTCCTGGGCGCCTGCGACGATGAGGCACCCAGTTCCTCAGCGGCCATTTCCCCGAGTGGCCAAAAGGCCTCGAAAAGAAAGTTCGCGGTGCCTAAAAATTGCTTCCAGAGGTTTAGGGTGTGTAATTATGGTTTCAGTCCTCAGATGCTGTTTGGAGGCTGCTCGGAGAAGGCGATAAGGGATCAGCCTGAGATGTTTCTTTTTCAACTGCCAAATATGGATATGTCTAATTTCAAGACCTTCCAAGAGTAGATATTTATAACCGTCTTTCTAGGAAGAACACCTTCAAGCGAGCACAATTTCGTATACCCAGACACAAACATACATGTTGATTTAAAAAAAAATAAAGGTATTTGAATAAAGTGATAATATTGAAAGAGAAGTAAAATTTTATTGGAGATGTTTTTTGTCTGGTCAAAAATACCATTTTAGACACCACAAATTATATTCTCATTTAAAGACATCACTACTTATGTTAAAGCCACAGGGAAAAGGGCAGAGACGGGTGGCGGAAATGGAGTGGAGGCTTCAGAGAGTAGAACTGGAGTTGAGGTTTCCTTCATCTATAGGGAACATTGTAATGTTCAGGACAACAAGATTTTATAATAAATAAGAACACGAGAGGTAACACAAGCTTGGAAAAAGAAAACAAATATATAAAGACACAGAGGAAACAGAGTTCTGTTTATTTGCATCTCCCTAGGAATAAAAAAAAATGATTTTTAAATGCCTGAAGCACTGCACACATATCCCAGCTCACAGACATTGCATCTACAAAAATAATCTCTCAGTTGTATAAATATGCAGCACTTTAAAAGTAGTTATTTGTCATCACTTTTAGAAACATCTTTTTTTTAAATCTTGAACTTTAGAGCTCCACATTCTTCATATTTGTTAGCTGTTTTAAAACAAAAGGCTCAATACATTTGTTCAGACAGTCAAGTTCTTCATTGGGTTCTGGATTAAAGTTTCCACCCATGGCCACATTGATTCAGTCTCTTTCAGGGGACCGAGGAGATCCCCTCAATTCTAGTCCCACAGACCCAAGGTCAAGGAGAAGGTGTGCATTTATCCCTCCACGGATCACTCTCACAATTGCAGCCATTTAAATATCTGCATCGAGAGCTGGGGAAATGAAGGCATCCATGAGGACACATTATTTTCAAATTAAAGATTATAAAAGCACAAATCGACAAGGTATACTAAACATATATAACTACAACAGCAAATGAAAGACCCAAAGTAGGAAAGATTGTCTTCATTCCAATATCGATACAAACCCTATTTAATAAGGTAGCTGCTTTTAAAGCCATCACAGCACCTCCGGCAGCCTGTTTTTAGACTTTCCCAGTGACCCTAGAGCACTGCCTGCCCAGAGCTGTTTCCACTTGCCTCAGGGTGACTACTGAGAGCTAATGATTAAATTGCCCAATCACAGGATATGAATGACTGCAAATTGTACTTTCCTAATAGATTATGAAGATAATCAGTGCTGGAAACAGGCATATGAAGTGACTCAAGAAAATAAGACCCTAAAATAATAATGGCACTTCTGAAATTCTTGTGTGTGTGTGTGGGGGGGGAGGATTATTAAAAAAATACTTCAAGTCCTTTATACTGGCCTGGAGGGAGAAACAGAACATTAAAAACATCATTAAAAAAAAACCTAGACAAGAACAAAATCAATAATAAACAAGTAAGAAACAGAACTACAAAGTCAGGTTGGGCAGCAAAAGGTTTTAGAGCCAGATAAGGGGAAGAAAGAAAGACAATTCACAAAATTTGCCATCATTGGCAGGGAGATGGGGGGAATTAAATACATATTCAAGTCTTTCCAAAGGTCTTTTGGAGACAACTGAAAGCATTTAAACTCTCTCTGGCCAATCTGGTCCACATCAAGAGACAGTGTCTTTGAGCTTGGAGACGATTTTCTTGTCCTTCACTCTTCGGTTCTGAAACCAAATGGTCACTTGTCTCTCGGATAGGTTCGTGGCAGCCGAGATCCGCCGCCGCTTGTCCTTGTTAATGAACTTGTTAATGGCATACTCGTTCTCCAGTTCTTTGAGCTGCAGTTTGGTGTAGGGCACCCTCTTCTTCCTCCCCCGACGGTAGACACACATGTCTGGCTGATTTAGAGCCACATCCCCTGGTATAAAAAACAGCATGAAAAAAATTAGACCAGGGTTCCTGGAGCACCACTGGGGGCTGTGTATGTACGTTTGGAAGGAGTATGGGGAATAAAGAAAACCAGGCTGTTTGCATTTTATTATTATTTACACAGACATATTATTTAACACATTATTAAAGAAAGATTATTTACACTTCAAAGTGAAGGCATTTGATGGATCGTCATGGTTTCTCAAACCAGCATCTTAACAAGCCTTCACTTTTATGGCATGGTTATTGAGGACAGTTTTTTTTTTTTTATTGAGGACAGTTATAAGGACAGTTTCTGCAAATGCTGGTTGCACACAGACACATGCAAACATACGCAGACTTTAAAAAAAATTCAAGTTTTTTTTGTTGTTGTTCAAGCTTCCATTTCTTATGTTACAGTGTTTGGAATTCGTGAGCTCTCAGAAGCTTTAGTGGTGACCCTGGGGCAGTCATAGCCTTCAAAAGTGGGACCCAACTCTGTGACACCTCTTCGGGAAGGAGGGGCCAAGGCCCGAGCCAAGGGCACGCAAACACCCTCAACTGCAGGCGGAAAAACAGGCTTGTGCCTGCACGCGACATGAAAAGGGTTGTGAGAAGGACAGTTTAGCTCCAAGGAGAGCGGTACAGATTCCAGGCAAACTCTAGGAACGTTCCATCAGGTTAAGCCTGGCTGGGCGAGGAGGACGGAGGAGCGCGGCTGCCAAGTAGGGACCTACACTCCTAGAGCTTTCTTTCCCTTCTCTCCCTCTCTCTCTGTGTCTCTCTTCCCTCCCCCCTCTCCCTCCCTCCTGGCCTCCCCGTCCCCCCCCCCCAGCGCCCCTACCTGTGAAGGAGGATTTCCAGAAGTGGGAGCCCTGCGGCTGGTCCTTGGCGCAGTACACCTGGCTGTTCCAGCCGTTGGCCAGCGTCCAGGACTGGTAGCCCTCCATGGAGATGTACGCCTCGTGCCGGGGCTCCCCGGAGCCGAAGGTGGACACCATGTCGATGTAGCCCGGCACGTGCTGGTAGGGGCTCGTGTAGCCCTGGTAGAAGGACACCTCCTTGGCTCTCGCGGGCACCTCGTTGGCCGGGACGCTGCTGCTGGCCAGGCCCGACACGTCCATGTACTTCTCCACCGGGAAGCCCCCCAGCGAGGCGTGCGGCGACGACTTGAGAGCGTTCTGCTGTAAGCCCACGCCGTGCGACATGCGGCAGCTGTAGTAGCCGTTGCCGAAGTGGTAGCCGTAGCCCAGGGCCGGGGCGCCCGGGGGCGCTGCAGCGGCCGCGCCGGGCGCCGGGCACTCTTTGGCCGCGGGAGCCTCGGGGCGCGCGGCGACCACGGCCGAGGACGACGCCGCCGCGGCGGAGCCCGCGCGCTCCGAGGCCCCGGGGTACGCGAAGCCCGAGGCCGCCGCCGCCGCCGCCGCCGCCGCCGCGGCCGCCGCTCGCCCGGAGTGGGTCCCGGCGAACACTGGCGCCGAGAGGAAGCCGCGGCACTGGCCCGGCGCCGCCGCCGCCGCCGCCGCCGCCGCCGCCGAGGAGGAGGAGGAGGAGGCGGGGGCCGCCCCTGCGGCCCCACCGTCCGCCCGCAGCCCGTCCATGTCCCAGGTCGCGGCGCGGCTCATGGCCCGGCCCGGCCCGGCCCTGGCCCCGGCCCCGGCCCCGCGCAGGACACCATGGCGCGGCGCGCTTCCTCCCTCCTCGCCTTCCTCTCCGGTCCTCTCGCTCCCGCCCTCTTCCTCTCGCCCTCTCCCTCCGCGAGCCTCCCGCCTCCCGCCCGCCCGCCCGCCCGCCCTCCAACAGGTTAGCTCATCGCGGGACGTTTATAAAAACGAAGTTCAGGTTGGGAGGGGGCCTGGGCCGGTCGGGGGGCCTCCTCCCTCCCCGAGGGCTCCCGCTCGGGGCCGCGCCATTGGCTGCGCGGGGGCACGTGGGGGTGGGGGCGCGGGAGAGCCTGGCTCGCCGCCCGGGCCCCGCCGGACCCACCCACCCCGGCCCCTTGCCCCTTCCCAGCCCCCGGCGCAGCCCGCCGCCCCTTTCCGCCCTCCCCGGGCCCGGGCGGTTGCGCCGCAGCGGGCCCCCGCGAGCCGATTGCGCGACCGCCCATCCGAGGCCCAGTCTGCGACCGAGACGCGCGCCGAGGCCTGCGCCTTGTTCCGGCCGCGGCTGGCTTTGCCACCTCTGCTCGGATCCCCGAGCCGCGCAGCTAAACGAAGGCGCAGGACGGAGAGGGTCAGAGGGCTGAGAAGACAGACGGACGTCTGGTGCCGTCCCGCAGTCGCTTGGACGCGCTGACCCGGACCGCGAGCCCGAGGGGCGGATCCCCCACCGCGAGCACAGCTACGGGGCAGGGGCGGATCACGCAGGTTGTCAGAGGGGATCGTCCGGCTTGGGAGCAGCCGGAGCAGCACGCTCCACGCTCCACGCTCCACGCTCCCTGCTCACGCGCACACGCACACACACACCCCCACCAGGAGAATGCCACCATGCGCCCTTGGGGCCGGGACGGAGGCTTACAAGCAAGTCAAGCAGAAGACAAGACGCGGCCATGGCGCGGCCAACCTGACGATCTGCCCCAGCGAGAAAACTCCTGACGCCCGGTCCGCACTACTCGCCCCTACTGCCCAGGCCAACCCGGAGTCGCCCCCCGAACCGGGCTCCACTGGGCTCCCCAGCCCTGGCGCGGATTCCCCCGGGCCCGCCGAGGAGCCGGTGGAGGGCACCTGGAGAAAGCCGCTCGGCTGCCCTCCACGAAACTTCTGCGCCTCCCCTGCAGCCCCAGTGCCTCTTGCATTTTGCAGCCACCACCCACCCCCGCCCATTACTCACACCAATTAATTGAAAACTTCACTTTCCCAGGGAACTTTGTTTCGCTTTCTTTTCCAAGCTGCCAACTGCAGAGAACTGAGAGGGGGGCAAATTATAAGAGGATGGGGTTTTTTCCCCCCAAGTCAAGTTGGGGCCCCAGATAGGAGCAGCCCTGAGCAACTGAGTCTGGACTCTCAAGGGACAGAGTGGGCTCTTGGTGTCAAGCATCGCAGCCCTGACGTGATTCATCCCTCCGTGCCATTTCTCAGCCACAGAGCCCCAGCCCACCACCCTCCATGTTAGCCATCAGTGGGGAGCTAGTGTGTCCAGCGGTAAATTGAAGGCTCCCCCTTAGGAGCAGCATTCCATCTGAGCAGTCGAAGGTGCTGCGGTGGGTGCAGGAGCCCTCAGAGGGAGCCTATTCGGTTCTGTAGCATCAACTCCCCAGGCCGGCCCATCTCCAAGAAAATCGCTCCCCTGAGCCTGTGATTGGTGAAGTCAGCTTATCACACAGCCCTGCCATTCCTGGACCCAAGACATGACTGGATGGGGCGAATAAAAAAGCCAAGGAGGCCCTCCCGGGCCTGGCCTGGCATTGCAGGGTGGGCTGCTGGTGTTGAGAGTGTTGACACGCAAAACCCAGTAACCATAAAAGGCTCAAATAAAGGGGAAAGTTATGAGAGGGGTGCTGGAAAGGAAAGGCAGGGGAATTTGACCTTTTTGAAGTCCTAGATGTGTTCATGATCAAATTTAAGTCAGAGGGGCCTGAGCCTTTGCAGAAAAATCATAAGGAGTAGAAGTTTGCTGGTGAGAACAATTTTGGCTACCTGAAAGAAAGGGGCAAAAGTTAGTAACGAAAGCTGAATCGGCTTTTAAAAAACACCAGCCGGAGGCCAGGTGACAGAGTTGCTGACTTTCTGGAAGAGTTTGGCTAGGTCCTCTTTACCCAACAATTTCAGTACCAAACCAATCTTGGAATGCCTGAAACACTCCTATGCTTCCTTTTTCTCCCTTGCTTTTTTGCAAAAAGGGAAAATACATAGTTAAAAAATTTTTCCGTGGCCTCAAAAAGCAAATTCGTTGAAATAATTTCTAAGAAGTAACTGGAACCAATGAACTTTCAGTCTTTTAAAACTAAAAGACTGTGGTTTCCCTCCACCAGAGACTTCTGTGCCATTTTCTCTCTGATAAATAGATTTTAATAGCTGATGATATGCCAAAAAATGAAGAAAATGAAATTAAGCTAGGAAGAATTGGTCAGTTTTTGCTGATTTGAGACAGCCCTTCAATTGTGGCTTAATTTTGCAGCATTAAAATTAAGTTGTGCAGGACTGGGAGGAAAGTTTGAATTAATGCTCTAGTTGAGAGACACTTCTGAATGATGGCCCTGTCTCCAGTTGCCCTGTGGGACTCGCACAGGACTTGGGGTTTCTCTGCCCATCCTAGCAGATGTTCAGAGATGAGAGAGGTTCTGAGCACTAAAGAGCATTGCCTCTTGCTATCCTGCCGCTGAACCTGCTTCCTGTACAGCCTTCCAGGTCCTGGCCCTGGGGCAGGGAATTCCCCCTAGGAAAGAGCTTCAGACTGGACCCTATGAGGGCTCCTAAACCCAGCACCCCAAGGGCAGCCGCTGCTATTGGATCATAGGGTTGTGGCTGAGTACCAAAGTCAGGGTTGCTCTGTTTATGAACTACTAAGACACATAGTTTATAAGCCAAGGGTGGTAGGTGGTGGAGGAATTTTGAGGCTGAATTTGCGGAAACATTTCATTTAGTTTGTGTACCCTGCATCCGAATTGATTTTAGGTTTAAACTCAATGGGAATAATTTTCTTTAACTGGTCAGGAGCACAGACTGAACCCTGTGGGTGTATTTTGTTGGAGCTTTAACAACACAGGCATAATCTTGGTTAAATGAAAATCTTTTGCAACCAGACAGAAATGTTTCCAAACACTGATGTGTTATTCAGTGAAACCAGTTTGGTCACATTTCCTGATTTAGGTGAGAAACCCCTCATTGCCCAAAGTCTTATTGAGAAGAGGGGGGAAGGGGCACGCCTGGGTGGCTCAGCGGTTAAGCGCCTGCCTTCAGCTCGCCAGGGCATGATCCTGGAGTTCCAGGATTGAGTCCCACATCGGGCTCCCTGCAGGAGCCTCCTTCTCCCTCTACCTGTGTCTTTGCTTCTCTCTCTGTCTCACATGAATAAATAAATAAAACCTTTAAGAAAAGAGAGAGAGAGAAGAAGAAGGGGGCAGGGAGACAGAGAGAGAGAGAGAGAGAGAGACCAGCTCTACCCTCCTTTCCCATCACTTGCTCTCCTCTCTCCTCTCTCTCCATAGGCACCCTTTTTGGGAATAAATAATGTTCTGAAAGTCACATCCTCTGTTGTCCTCCTCTTGTAAATGATCTTTTGAATCCTGTCCTTGTCCTGGGCTGGGGAATGGGTGGATGAAGTCTGAGATTTAGATTTACTGAAGAACCTAAGTTCCTCTGCTTGCCAAAACAGCAATGAGATCAATTAACCACATAATCAGTGGCCATTATGGCCAGACAACAATTAAAAATTCCTATCAGAGTGGGGTGCTGGGAATTCCTTTGAAAGTGTTTTCCTTGATGGCCACACCAGGAAGTGCAGGACACCCTCCTAATTAACTTGTAAGAAGTAAAAAATTAAGTGTAGAAATAAAGTCTTAATTCCAAAATAAAGCCTTAAATACAGTGGACCTGGCTCAACAGTTCTTAACCAAATCTGTGCCCTGCCAACTTTGAAGCTGATTTTCCCTCTGTAGGAAATACCCAGTTTTCTTCAGGTTGAAAATCTAAAAATTAAAAGCAGCAAACCTACGGTAAAGAAAGGGGTCTCTAGCGAAAGCCAGATGCTGGAATCCTCAGTCTGGGCACTTTCTAGGTCTGGAGATGGAATGGAGATGTATTCCATTCGGATTTGACAACTCAATTAGGCTTTATTAAATGTAAATTGTCTGCAACGACAACAACAAAACACTCTCTAAACCCCAAATGCTATTTAGTGAATCCAGGTTTGCCTCCCGAAGGGCACTGGGGCCCCTGTTTGGGATGGAGAGAACTCCAGTCCTGGTGAGAATTAAACCCAGTAGGAGTCTTCCCTCTTAGAGAAGCACTAGTCTCACAGAGAAGGGGGTGCTGGAAGACTGTAATAACTTGTTGCTCCCCCCTCCCAGCAAAGCAAAAGCTGGGACTGCAAATGATTTTCTGCTGTTTTGTCTCATGTCCCAAGGTGTAGGGTTGTCCTTGGTATAGGAAGAAGCAGACACTTCTCTAGCAACGTCACTGTTGACTGAAGTCCAGTAAGTGCTCACTTTGTTGGCCTTTGGAAATGAAAGAAAATATACATGTTCCTCTTTCTCCCCACCTTCTCTCTCTCCCTCTCCCTGTCTCTGTCTCTCTCCATTCCGCAGAGCCCTTGGTCTCTTTGAGGAATCCACCCTGGACACCAGCCGGGAGAAAGGGTGAAGGTTAGGGAAATGCCCAACCAGGAAGGTAGGCGGTGTGTGTGTGTGTGTGTGTGTGTGTGTGTGTGTGTGTGTAGCGGCGGGGGGTGGGGGGGGCGCGAAGGGAGTGCGGCGCAGAGGCGAGCGGTCGGTCGGGCTGTTCGCGGCTGGGCAGCGCGCAGTTCCCCAGGCCTGGCGCTAGATGTCCCTGCAAGTTTTCCTGTCGCTCGGAGGGCGCACAAGCTTCAGGCAGGCAGTGGGGCCGGGTAGCTCCGGAGTCCAGGGAGAAAGCACCCCCCTCCCCACCCAGGGCCGTCCCAGGTCGGGTGCGCCACTGGGAAGGAGGAGAACTGGAAGCAGCCAGAGGGACTAGAGAGGCGCGAAGACGGCCACCCTGGGGATGGCCGCAAGAAGGTGCCACGACGGGGTCCAGCCTGAGTCGCCAAGCCGGCGGCTCCTTCCTCAGCTTATAAACCGAAACCTCCAAGCCCTAAGCCGTGCGGGACTGCATTTACCCTAAAGAAAATGTACCGGGGGTTCGAAGCCCAGGCTTCAGCGGCTCTGCTTGTCCCTCTGCACCCAGGCGGCCCCGGGCCTCGAGCGAGCTTGCATCCGGAGGCGGGGATGCGGGCCCGCGGCCTTGGGGCCCGCCTGGCCGGGAGCCTGCGGCGCGGGAGACCGCAGCCAGGCCCGGGCGGCCGCGGGGCTGTTCCAGCTCCCACCTCACCGGCGCCCCACCCCTTGGGCGGCCTGGACACATTTTTTTTTATTACATTCAGTCGAAGGCCAAAAGTGTTTACCACTTCACCTCGGAGGACCCGCTGCTGCTCAAGAAACAAATACTTAGTCTGGAGGCCTAATAACAACAACAACAACAACAAAAAATGAGACCTCTTTCATGTAATTTCTCCTTTCCACCAAAAAGTGCTTTCCAGTCCAGTTGGAGAAAGTTCTCCCCACACCCTCACCCCCAATGCACTTTAAGAATTCCTGCCAAACCACTGGGCTGGATTCTTGTCTTGTTTTATTGAGCGAGTCCTGTCCTTTGGTGGTGGGTAGGAGGTCTTGATGTGGCCCAGAGGCTACACCTAAAAACTGGGAGCATCTGACAGGGGGGGATTCTAGGTTTCAGCCTCCACAATCTGAGAGCAGTGCCCAAGGTTTGGGCATTTCATTCATAAACATCAACAGAACTGTTAATCTTCTCACTACCCTCTACAAGGGCTTAATGTTTTTGAGGTAGGCCTGTACTTAAAGAAGAGATATCAAAGTGAAAAAAAAATCAATCAAAAAATGCTGCCCCAAAGCTTTTAAGTACCTTATAACCTGGATTATTTTCTGAGATAAGTTTAAATCAGCAGGTCCTTCAACCTCTCTGTGTGGAGGGAGTCCACAAAGGAATAATAGAATCCATCTCTAGAGTTGCTTCGAACTTTAGAGGAGATCATATATGTAAAAAGCACTTGTAATTTTAGAGTAAAAGCTATATATAGAAATTGGAATGTTACTATACTAGTAGATGTGGAATCTAAAGAAATTAAGGGACATTAAATACTGTAGTGGAATGTCCACTGTCTCCCGTGAAACATTGTTGGCTAAACGCAGTTTCGTGAAAAATTATACTCCTTTATTGTATTTCCCTCACGCGACCTCCAATGTACCTTTTATAACAAGCGTGCTAGAATACGAAATATTAGTGTTATTTAAAAGTGCAAAAGTTTTCAAAGCCACAAAGGGATGACGAGGTCGCCTAGAAACGGTGTTTTACCTTTTCAACAGACTGAGGTCCAGTTTGGCGCAGGCTTTTGGGGACCAGAGGCACGAGGCCCCAGGGGAAGGAAAGAAGCGCCGAGTGGAGGAGGAGATGGGGGTGGCCGTCCGCACCCCAGCCCCCAGCGGCGGCTTCTGCGATTGAAAGTGGCTCACAGCTGCCGAAACCGCGAATAAAACAGACGGGGGCGCCAAACGACAGCAATAAAGGCATCTGCGACTTCCGCCTGGGTCGCGCCTCGGCGGATCCACCCCCCGCCAGGGCCTTGGCCACCCACGGACTTGAACCTGGACCGAAGTGTCCCATTCAGTTCCCTAAGCAAGTGGGACTGGGCAGGGGGGCGGGTACCGTTCCCAGGTTCCCGGGACAGCGGCTCCGCTTTGCCGGGTGACCCTGCCGGGGCTGGTATAAGCCGGGGGGAGAAGTGGGGGCACCCGCAAGGCTGATCTTGGACAGCCTTCATGCGAGAAAGCCGGCTCGGGGAGGGCTCCTGGGGCTCGGTGCCGAGGGGCCTCTGAGACCGGGTGGGAGGCGGACCCCGAGTCGAGTCCTCTTCTGGGCTCCCGACCCCCACTCCGCCGTCCCCCCCCTCCCCTCGCCAGCCACCGCGTGCCTATCCAGCTTTGCATTTCTCACCTTGGGGGAGAATTCCGTTTATTACCTACAGAGGCGGAATTGATTTTCTAAGCAAAGCTTGCGCTGTTGAAATAAGTTGGCGCCGAGGGGAACAGGAGAGAAACTTTTGGCATCGCCTATGTGTATAAATGTATATAAATATACTTAACACCTCGTCTCTCCTTACATTCCTGACGCGCCCCCAACGGGTTCAAGGTTAAAAGGAAAGCGCCAACGGAGAGATGGGCAAATAGATTCTGGGTTTGCCCCTAACACACCCCAACGTGCTGGGTGTGGCGGCAGGGAGGAAGTGGGGGCTGGGTTGGGGTCTGAGTTGGCGCTGAGGCGAGGATGCAGGACCCGCGCCCGGCGCCCAGATTGCCAGGGTCTCTCGGCCGCTTCGGAAGCTCGCAGGCCGACCTCTGGGTCGCGTCCCCGTCTCGTCCTGTCCCCGCCTGTGGCCGCGGATCTGTGCTGTCTGGCGGCTGGCTGGCGGGCCCGCACGGTGCACTGGGGGTCCGGACAGGGTGGGGCGCAAGCGCGGGAGGAGATGTGCAAAGGCCTTGAGTGAAGATTGATCTTCGTTAAAATGGTTGCCACCGGCGTCATTATGACCATCAAAGTTATCGCCAAGAGGCTCAGCCGCCAAGCTCAGGCCGCAAGAAGCAGCAGCAAGGCGGGTCCGCGCCTCTCCGCGCCCAGGCTCAGCACCGGGAGTACCCAGGGCCACAGGTAAGAGCCTGGGTTGGGAGAGGAGGGGAAGGAGAGAAGAAAGCCGAGCAGGGTGGAGAAGGGAGGGCAGCGGACGGTGGGGGAAGGAGGCTATGGCCCTTCTCTTTCTCCTTTGACCTAGAAATTCGGCAACTTTGCCACAAATAATTCGATTTGAGGAGGGAGGGGGAAAGCTGGCAACGTGAAAAGTGGATCTGGGGCAGCCCATATGGCGTTGTAAATCGCGACTGTGTTTAAAGTTAGCTGTCGGATTCTACTATGAAATCGTCCAGCCGAGTTCATTTCCCCCAGGGAAAATGCGTAGGCGAGAAGCCTATCCATCAGCAGGGTTATAAAAGTAAAAATCCCAGGACTTCAAGTTCAGAACTCACTCCGCAAACGGTGTTAAAAAATCAGAGAGGACCTAATGATTTCCGTTTGGAGGCGCGGGCCCAACGCACCTCCCCAGCCACGTAGCACTAAAGTGCTTTCAAAACTCCAAGATATTTCCTTTCCCTTTCTCTCTTTCTCTCTCTCTTTCTCTGTCTCTCTCTCTCTCAGCCTGGGGTGGGAGGAAAGCAGCCAGGCTGAGGCGAAGAAGTGGGGAGAGAGAAAACTCGGTGTCCTATTTGTTAAATAAAATACATATTTGGTTCTGAAATTCGAAAGATAAGTAATCCAGACAGGAGCACAAGGTCTCCTTACGCAACTCTTCCTACATCCTCCCTCTTGTCCCCTCCCTTACCCCCCTCCCGCTTGTAAATGTTAAAAAAAAAAAAACCCTTCCCGACGATCTACTCTGGAAAATCAAAGCATTATCTATTATTTAACACGTATCTATGTCCGAGGAAAAATGAGGAAGGCGCTGCATGATTAGGACCTAAGGGGCAACCCAGCAAACTGAGAGCGTAATGATGCCCCTAAATGAAGGGGGAAATGTGCCGCGGCGCGCTCTATTAATCAGACTGTCAATTTCACCCCCGAGGCCAAACCCCCGGGCGAACAGAACCGGCTCTGAGCGGGCAAAGGACCGGAGCCTTCCTCCTCACTTCTTGTCTCTTCTCGCCTCCTACCTGGATCTATTTGTCTGCTCCGAAGCCGCCTTCATTACCCACTGACAGGAGCGTGTATTTATTTGCTTATAAACCTGTTACAATAAATGATTATTCGAACGGCGTCATTCGTACCTTAATGACGAGCGAGCGCTACTTTTTGATGAATGACATCTCGGGCTCGGAAGGATGTATGGGTCATTTTGACCAGTCATTCCCTCGCTCTGGCATCCCACAATTTTTCCGCCTCCCTCCAAAAGAGATAATAATATTTAGAGGCGCTCGCTGGGGCTGAATGAGAATTAGCCCTAGGCGCAGCCCATCATTAGGACGGGACAGCCGGGCCACTGTGACATTTTTTAGAAAGCTGAGATGATGGAAAGAATAAGAAAAGAGATGATTCTGATGGAGAGAGGGCTGCACAGCCCCACGGCCGGCAAGCGGTTCTCCAATTTGTCCGATTCGGCTGGCAATGCTGTGCTCGAGGCCCTGGAAAATTCGCAGCACCCGGCTCGCCTCAGCCCGCGCCTGCCGTCCGCCCCCCTGCACGGCGCTCTGGGAGACCTCCCTGCCAAGGGCAAATTCGAAATAGACACTTTGTTCAACCTGCAGCACCCGGGCAGCGAGAGCACCGTCTCCTCCGAAATCGCCTCCGCCGCCGAAGGCCGTAAAAAGCCGGGTCACTATTCAGAGGCGGCCGCCGAGGCGGACATGAGCAGCGACGTGGAGGTGGGCTGCTCCGCGCTGCGCTCCCCTGGCGGCCTGGCTGCCGCGCCGCTCAAGGAAAACAATGGCAAAGGTAACCGCGCCGCCCTGGCCGCGCTCTCGGCTCCCGCTCTCCCCGTTCCTCCGCGGCTCCTGCTGGCCCTTCCGATTGCCTTTGCCCCTACCCGACCCTCGGCGGGCAAGCTGCACCCAGCGGGCTCGGGCGGGGAGGGCGCGCATGCTGGGGCCCCCGCACTGGTGCTTTGCTCCTGGAGCCTCCCAGCTAGGCACAGGCCTGGGGGGCGCCGGGCCCGCCCGCCAGCGCCCGAGTCCCAGTGAGTGTTCCTGCGGGCTGGTCTCAAGCCTGTGCGGGCTGCCCGGCCCCTAGCCAGCCGCCGCGCCGCGCTACGGGAAGGGTGCCCTGGTAGCTGCTCCGAACTCCGTTACCCCTGATTCCGCAAGGCCGAGTGGAGGGGGCAGCCTGAGTAAGTCGGAGGGAGCGTCGCCGGGCGCCTCTGGGAGACCTGCTGGGGTCAGCGGAGAAAGAGTTGAAAAGTAGAGTCCACCCCCTAAGGGTTCTGGCTTGAGCTGCTGCTGTCTCTCCAGTCTTAAAAATATTTTTAACCAGACCCAAAAGACTACCCAAGAAAGGTCGGAAGCCCTGCAGAAAGCTGCCCTACCGTCCTCAGACCATGGGAAACCCGGAGCTTCCCAAACTGCGCCTACATATAGGCGTTTTCCCTTGGCCAATTTTTCTCCCGAGTTGAAAATTTCCAATTACCTAGAAAAAACAACAACAACAAACAAACAACACGCCCTTCCTAATTGAGTTCTTATTATTTGGTTATGAAGGGCTCCCCAAACTTTATTGATTCCATTAAAGGCAGCAATTTGTAAGCATGACAGACCCTATCAATTCAGGCAGCCGCCTCGCCGTCCTCCCCCGGCTTCCCCCGTCCGCGCTCAGCCCCGGCGCCCGGGTCTCGGGCCTGCGGTGACTCTCGCACTGTCGGCCGTTTGTTTGCCAGGGTACGCGGAGAGCGGCTCTGCCGCGGGCACCACGACGTCTGCGTCGGGCTCTGGCCTTGGCAGCCTGCACGGAGGTGGCGGCGGCGGCGGCGGCGGCGGCGGCGGCGGCGGGGGCGCGGCGCTGGGCGGCTCCGGCTCCGGCGCGGATCAGGTGCGGCGCTACCGCACGGCGTTCACCCGCGAGCAGATCGCGCGCCTGGAGAAGGAGTTCTACCGGGAGAACTACGTGTCGCGGCCCCGCCGGTGCGAGCTGGCCGCCGCGCTCAACCTGCCCGAAACCACCATCAAGGTATTGATTCCAGCGGCGCCTTTTCCAGCCTCCCCGGGGTGGGGGTGGGGGGTCTGAGTTGAGTTTTGGTTCTCCTGCCTCCTTCCTGGGTGGCCACCCTTAGCTGAGGGCCTGCAAATCCGCAGGGGCGCAGGGACGCCGAAGGAATTGGCCTATTTATTCCTCAGCCGCCGAATCCTAACGGTTGGCCGGCCTGGCTGACCTGGGAAGGCCCCGGGAATGGCGAGGCCGAGGCCGCAAACGCTGGCCTCTCTGCTCGACTTCGCCCAGCGCCTGCCCAGGTGCCCCGAGCCCACGTCCTTGGCTCCCCTGCCCTCTCGGTGGCAAAGCCGGCTGGTCTTTGTTCCTCTGGCTCGAACCCAGGTGAAACTTTTCATCTGCTCTTGATCTTGGAGATTTCTTTTCCACATAAATCGTTACAACATGGAGAAAAGAATACTGTATTTTAAAAATCGATTGGGTCGAGAAAGTAGTTTCCTAAACATTTTTCTCTTGGGCAGCAGGGGGGAAAAAAAAAAGCAACCTTCGGGGGGTGGGGGTGGGGGTGAAGAACGCAACGGAGTGGTCCTTACTTCTGTATCTCTAGCTGGTTAATTTTATTAATCCGGGAGAGAGAGCTGGGAGGCTGGGCGACTTGGCGAACACTTCACGGAGGATCTCACACTCCACAGAGAGAAAAGAGTAAACTGCAAGGGGTAAGGGAGGTCGTGGAAGTCACCCTTTGGTTTGATCGGGCTTTTTAAAATTTAGAGTCGTGACGAATGATGTCTTCATTAGACTGTGTTGGGAGGGGTAGAAAAGTCTCCTTCCCAGTTTAAGAGGCTGTGGCTCCCGCCACTCATTTGAGGCCAACGATTCCAACAAAATCGTCCCCTTCGATAGCACAACCGGACCGTGCCCTCGGGGCAGGGCTTGCAGCTCAGAGGACTCAAGGCCTCGAGCGGAGACCCGTTTAGAAAAGCTGCCGCGGTAGCCGCTCTTCGAAGGTGGCCTGGAATCCCGTGCAAATCCCGGGATTGAGAGACGGGTGCTCAGCAAGCCTGGGCACCAGTGGGGGGCGGGAAGGGGAGGAAAGGTGGCGTCGGGACCTTAAAATGCAGCAGAAAAGCCGGGGGGCAGGAGCCGCGGCGGTCGGACCCAGGGCAGGGGCCTATTTCCGCTGAGGAAGGGGTGCCCGCGGCTGCTCCCGTCCTTGCCTGCCTCCCTGGCGGCCGGGGGAGCGGAGGGGTCTCGGAGCTGGGCCGCGGCCGGGAGGAGCAGGTCGGGCCGCGGGAGGTCGGGGCGGTGGAGGCGGGCCGGGCGGGGGCCGAGGCCGCAGGACACCCCCTAACCCGGGCCGGCCGCCGTGCGGCTCTCCCCCCAGGTGTGGTTCCAGAACCGGCGCATGAAGGACAAGCGGCAGCGCCTGGCCATGTCGTGGCCGCACCCGGCCGACCCCAGCTTCTACACCTACATGATGACGCACGCGGCCGCCACCGGAAGCCTGCCCTACCCCTTCCACTCGCACGTGCCGCTGCACTACTACCCGCACGTGGGCGTCACGGCCGCGGCCGCGGCGGCTGCGGCCTCCGGCGCCGCGGCCGCGGCCTCGTCGCCGTTCGCCACTTCCATCCGCCCGCTGGACACCTTCCGTGCCCTCTCGCACCCCTACTCCAGGCCGGAGCTGCTGTGCAGCTTCCGCCACCCGGGCCTCTACCAGACGCCGGCGGCCGCCGCGGGGCTCAACAGCGCGGCCTCGGCCGCGGCCGCTGCAGCAGCTGCCGCGGCTGCGGCCTCCTCGGCCGCCGCGGCCGGGGCGCCCCCCAGCGGCGGCTCCGCGCCCTGCTCGTGCCTCAGTTGCCACAGCAGTCAGTCGGCCGCCGCGGCCGCCGCGGCCGCCGCCGCGGCCCTGGGCTCCCGGGGAGGGGGAGGGGGCGGCGGCGGCGGGGGCGGGGGCGGCGCGGGGGCCGCGGGGGGCTCGGACTTCGGCTGCAGCGCCGCGGCGCCGCGCTCCGAGAGCGGCTTCCTGCCCTACTCGGCCGCGGTGCTTAGCAAGACCGCCGTGAGCCCGCCGGACCAGAGGGACGAGGCGCCGCTCACCAGATAACTACGTCGCCGCCGCCAGGGGGCTGTGCCCGCCGCTCAGAGTGTGCCCGGGAGTCCCCTGAGCGCCCCCCGCGCCCTCCGTGCGCCCACGTGCCCTCTGCGCGCTGCCCGCTGCCAAAGCTGCCGCCAGGGGGCGCCCCGGCGCGGGAGGCTGAAGGGAAGCTGCCCCGGCCGAATGGGGGGAGAAGAGCCGCGCGAAAACCCGGCGGGTGTACCCTCAAATTATTTCTATTTTTGTATTTGCTCCCCAGCAGCTTCCTGGCGCTTCCCACCGCCCACGCCCCGTTTCCCGCCTCGGTCCGGAGCTCCCGGTCTTCCCGAAGACAATCCCCTTGCCCCCCAGCGAGTCCTCTGGGGCCGCGGCCCTGGCTGCGAGCCCTCGGGCCCAGGCTGCTCCACCACGTGGCCAGGAGCGACGCGGAGCCACAACAAAGAGGGGCTGGGGTGCGCTGGTGCTCCGCGCGGGGTGTGTGGGTGGGGGCGTCACCCCCCAGGCTCCCCTGCTGCTGCTCTCTTTCTTCCATCCTTTCTTTTCTTTAAACGAGGGTTTGGGGAGGTGGCAATTGTTCTCTCGGCCTGAGCGGGTCAGGGGCCCCGTCCACGGAGAGCGGAGGAGCCGAGGCCCGGGAGGGCCGCGAGGGCGGCCGGAGTGCGCGGCGGCCGCGGGGCTTTGGGAGCCGCCGGGGGGTCCGCGGCGGTCGGTCTTCCCCAGGAAGGGCAAAGCCTAGGCCGGGAGGGGCGGCGGTGTCGCCAGCACTCCGGGCCCGCCACCGTCCTCTCTCGGGATCCCCGGGGTGGGGTGGAGGCGGCTTGCATATTTTATGCAAAAAGTAACGGGCGAAGGAGGGTGGCACAGCCATGCCGCGAATGGCAAGGGACGCGCAGGGAAGGTGGAGGGCGAGACGGAGAGGTCGCTGGAGTAGTTGGAAGAAGCGTTTCCAGCTCAGTTTCCGACTAGCGGGTTCCACTCCACCTGGGAAATACTCGAATCTCTAGATCGACGGTCCTATCGTGAAGCTTTTCCTAAGACACTGTTGCAAGTTCGACCTCGACTCCCCCTCGCCCCCTTCCCTCCCCGCTGTCTTTCTCCCCGGGCGAAGTGGTTCTTGGCACCGTCCTCACGCATGTCTATTGCGCTCTCGCCTCTGCAAAGCCACCGCTGGGTTGTCGAGACCCATTCTGCCCACCCTGGCTCCTGGAAGGGTTTCCTTGAACTTGAAGAAAGGCACATCAAAACCCACCAGTGTTAACTGCCACGTCAATTTTGATGCTAATAATGTGCAGATTATGACGAAAATTGCCAATCATGCTCTCTGATGGACCTCCTTTGAATGTGGAATTGGAGAAAAGTTCCCCGCACGGAGACCTGCTGTCAAGTACTAACAACCCGCTAAGGGAAGTCATTAGGAGAGACGGATAAGAGACTCGGTACATAAAACATTGTTCTTGGTGCATAGAATGGATGTGACTTAATGTTATCTCTGTTACCTGAAGTGATTTCGCAGAAGAAAGCCACGTTCTTATCATCTCAATTGCCAATTTTCATTTTGGTAACTCGGACGCCCTGGGTAGACTTTTCTCTGTTAAGTTGATAGTCCACCAATGTGAACAGCCTCATTAAATCAAGCCCAGATATTTCCATAATGCTCCCCGCAGAGCCACTTCGCTCCTCACATAATGAGATTTTCTGAAGAGTTGAAGCCCTTAAAATAACTTGCTAGTGCATGTTTAGACCCAACAAAGTGGGTATGTGTGTGTATTAAAATGTAGGTGTGCCGCCTACATGTTCGTGTATATATGTATGTATATATGTATATGTATGTATATACATATATATCCATTCTCTTAAACATATACATATGTAAGAGATGCGCACACATCCATATATACCCATTGGCACTATATTTCTGTGATTTATTTCAAATTCGTGTTCTGACATAGCTTTGTTATTTTAAAGACACTGGATTTTAAAACATTCATTTCCTAAAGATAGGCTTTCAGGAAACTTTTGAGAAAATTCATTTTCCAGGAGAATTTATTATTTCATGAAATGGAAAACATTTCAAGGGGAAACAGTGTTTCAAGACTCCTGGGGTCTATTAAAATATTCCCATAAAGTATTAGAAAACTTTCTAATGAAATAGAAATGATCTACAGCTCATTTTTTTCTTTTTTCCTTAAAGAGATGAGACTACTTACGTAAAATATTGATTATGCCAGCTGTTACTGAGTTTACATTAAAAATATTAATATATAATTTAAGGCTAAATAAAATAAACCAAAATATGGTACCCTTTTATCAGCTTTACCTTTGTAGATTGTTAAAGTCCTTTCTTACGATCAGCTATCAGATGTATATAAGGTACTTTAGGCAATAATGTTTACATTTCCCCCCCAAAATATATATGATTGATGAGAATGCTGGTTGGTAAAATGAACATAAATTCATCTTACGTTAGGTCCATTGGATCTGGTTATTATATTAAAATAAAACTGTAAATAAAGTCTCCGTGCTTTAAATATTGCTGGCTGTATGAACTCACTGTAAGATATTTTACAAATGTGCAATAATTATAAAGCTTTGTATATTACATTATTTATTGTGTTTGGTCATGTAAAATAAATGTTATTTAAATCAAAGCGATTTTATTTGTTTAAGAGATTGCAAAACGGTGCGTGCTGGTGTTTGTTTTTAACTGTGGCATCCAGGGTTATGAAAATCTCTTAAAACAACATATTTAAATCCATATAATACACATATCAGACGGATTAATTCATTCTAATCATTATTTTTACGGCAAATACATTACTCATGTTTATAGGAGACACGCACTACATCCAAACATTGGTTTAACGTTAATTGGCTGGCTAAACAGATAAGAGTGTTTAGGAGTAGTGTGTGTGTGTGTGTGTGTGT